>NC_136069.1:1019830424-1021030424 GCF_964261635.1 Lissotriton helveticus | reverse complement strand
AAAACCCCAAAGTAAGCCACCCCTCCCTTCAAAAGCCCAAAATAAAATATCTCTCCTTCCAAAAGGCCAAATAAAAACATAACACAAATTACAAAATAAAACAACCACTACATAAATTACACATATCTAATGAAATAAAATAGACAGCCCTTACCCACCCGCAACCGCGCTTCCTCCTCGGTGTTCTTCTCCTTCTCCGATGCATGAAGAGCTCCCCTACTCAATCCAGACGTGACTCTCATGCTGGTAACCAGAATGAGAGAAGCGCCTGGATTGGATGGAAAGGGCTGGCTGGACACTCATTCAGGCCCTGGAGGCCTGTCGCTGGTCTCCAACCAGCAGTCCTAAGACAGCTGGGTGCATGGGGGCGTGGCTTGGTAGGCCATGATAGCGGTCGCACTCTGAGAGTGCTCCGGACCCCTCACTAATCAAAAGCTATCCTGAGCCTCTTCTAGCTACCATCTCGCAGGGGCACCACTACAGGCTTAGTTCCCGCACAAGCCCCACTGTGGAAATCCGATCGGGCAGTGGGGAGCCGCCAAAGACTCCTGAAGTGCAAAGGGCTCTGGGTCAGCATGGCGCCCGGAAGGCCCGCACCCTGAAGGCCTGCTGGGGTACATTCACAGCGGCCCCAAAGAACAAATCATCACCCTTGAATGCCGGCCCATGGCGCTCACATCCCTTGAGCAGCACATCCTGGTGGCAGAGTGGTGCTGGCGGGCCCTGGTCGAGCAGGCGGACTGGCGGATCTGGCGGTCTGGCCCAGAGAGGAGGTGCGGGCCGTGGAGCCATTCCGACATCTCCAAGCGAGAGTACTGCGGGCGGGGAGCTGCCCGCCTCGTTCTGTTGCGAGGGCCTGAGTGGTACTCGGCCTATGATAAGGAGAGTAGTGCCAGCTCTCCCTTCCCCCAATGCAGACTGTGATCCCGGGGGAGCAGGATGATGAATGAGCCACGCGTACTGGAGTAGAGGCGTGCCCTGTGGAGAGGAGCCGCCGCGTGGTCTCCTGAGGTGCCTGGAATGCGGGTGATGGCCTGACCTACTGTGGAGGACTGACGGGAGCAGGGCCACGACCACGACCGGTGAAGGGGCTGCCCTGGCCTCCTCCCCTCCTGTATGTGAACTGGTGATCCGAGCGGTGAAGAGACAGCCACCGACCGTGAGTACAGAGATGAGGAGGAGGCACTGGGTGTGGTGGGGGGCTACAGTGCCGCTTCCCGGACAGCCCTGCAATCGGCGGGACACGCACCCCTCTCCATTCCTCCATCCCCTAAGGGCCCTGAGCACTCCTGGGCCCGCTTGGCCATCTGGCTGCCCCGAATTTGAGCGCGCATCCGTAGGAGGCCGGGAGCACCGCAGGACCCGCCGGAACGCTGTGCAGGCCGCGCGTGCACTTCCAATTGACCCAAAACCATAGGAACATTTCCCACAGGGCAATGAGCTGTGGCCCTCACCACTGCACCGACTGAGGCCTTATGGGAGACTCTGCAGATACTCAGAGCGAATCCGCACTCTCCACGACAGGCCGTCCCGAAGGAGACCTGGCTACCATACTGAACGCTATTAAGACGGGCCAGGCATCGATGGAAACCAAACTAGGAGAGGTCCGAGTGGACATTGCCTTCATCTGCCAGGATCCCTGCAACTCAATGGCCCAAGTCACGGCAGCAGAGTCCAGTGGCGGTCCGTCCATTGGGGGCGTTGGGGCGTTGCCCCACTAGCCATGGACGACCGCACTTGCATTGAAAGCCAAGGATCTGATCTGTGCTGTCTGCAGCTGTCAGCTCAGCAGCAGCGGATGAAAAAATAAATCCGAGCGCACTGTGCGCTACCGGCCCCGGGACAAGCCTGACACAATCCGGGCATCGTAGGAAGTGGGCCGTGGCCGGGGGGCGGGGCTGCAGCAGAGAGAGTGACAGGCAGCGCATGCACAGGCAGAGTGAGAATAGCTGGGACAGTAAATCAGTAATGCGCTTGTGGGATCCAGGAGTAGTGAAAACTTCGACTGGCCCGCGCATGCGCACAGTAGACCTTCCCTCCCCCCCCTTCTCGAGACACAAGCACAGTCAGGTAGGGACCCGGGCCCCCGGTCTCATAAATGGGCAGATAGTATCCTGCTCGTAGCCCAATCCTGGCGCAGTGTTGCTTTAACGCTGCGCCAGGATTGGCTGCTGCAGCAGGATGTGTCCGCACGTTGGTTGCTCTGCTGAGGGGCTGCCGGCTGCACTGTAAATTTGCCAATCACCATATGGCTATCCAGCCATATCGAGGTGATTGGCCATTTTCTACGCTGTCGGGGACGTCACCGTGCGTGGTGAAACCCGGCCAGATCACAACAACAGCTCAAGTCTCAAGTGAACAAAGTGAAAGTGCAGAGTCTGGAGAGTTACGAAGACAAAACGCGTGACCACCACCAGTCGTCCTGACCGTCGTCTTTGTGTGCTCGCAGCTCGCCTCGGGAGTCTGACGGTAAATAAATATTATATTGTCCTTTCGCTGCCCTTTCAGCTGGTCAATTGGGTCGTTACATCCAATACAAGAACATAAGCAAGGGTACCAGTGCTTTCACTTTTGAAAGTGTTATGGAGCCGAAAGTGAGCCATGTTTCATTGGTGTTGTTACAGCGTAGACCCAAAAGAATACAGGCTGGTAGGTGCCGAATTTTCCCTTTAAGCTGTCATTAATATACATACCTTTTTATGGAATTTTTACGTGCAGTTAAGCATCCATATGGTGTTCACGCAGGAGTTTGTAGTTAGCAAACGCGAACCAAATATATTGGCGCGCATTGCATGAGTACCCGGGCTACATTAATCAAGATCAGATGTGTTTAAAGCACCAGCAATATAAGTGATTTGCACAGAATCACAGGATATACTGGAGCCGGTCGCCGAGACTTGTACAGCACTTAGTGTTTTTTTTCCTAGAACACTAGTTCGGCTCAAGGCAGATGTATAAATATTTTCTCTGTTAGGAGCTATCTTTATGAAAAGGGGGGGCCCTCGGCCCCCCCGCACGCATGGCGGCGCGGCGACCGTCGCCCCCCCTTTCCCCATTGTTGTCTCTCGGTGGTGGGGGCGGGCCCTGGGGGGCGCGACCCACCACCGATTGGCCGGCGGCCTCCCTGACCCGGATACAAGGTAGAAGGTCCGGGTCAGGGGGGGCGGGCTACAGGAGGGGCGGGCCGGGGGGCGTGCCCCCCCCGCCTGGCCCCTCGGGAATAAAGAGGTGGGGAGCGCCCAGGAGACCCCCTTGTCCCTGGACGCTCCCTCACAGTACGGTGTGCCCCGCGCTCGGGGCTTCTTTGTTCTTCTCTTTGTCCCCTTTTGCAGGTCAGGTTTGGCGGGACGACGCTGGGACGGACAGAGCCGGAGCGACGATGGATCGACGAGGGCTCCAGCTCCGACGGTCTTTTTTGTTTTCCTGGTCCCGAGTCATCAGCTGGACAATCCCACGGAGCCATGGACGGGGATGTCGGGACATGTGACAGACACGGAGAGCGTCGGAGCACGGTGAGGGAGCCCCTTCATAGGGGCGGAGCAGTTGTGTGCAGTGGGTGGGGGCGCCTGTGGGTTGTGCGGGATCCTGGGTCGGATCGGAGGCGGAGTGGCCGTGCCACGTGTGTTTTTCTGCCCCATGTGCAGAGCCGAGACTGTGGCTTGGTGGATGCGGCGCCATCCTGTGTTTGTCACAGGACGGGCCATTGAGTGTTGGGACGGGTTTCGGTGTGCGAGTGCTGTTGCCCGGGGCGGGGGCAGTGCAGAGGCTGACTGGTCTTTCTTCCGCTGTTCTAGCAGTGGACGCTCGCTGCTCCCTTGTCTCACTGTTGGTTCTTTTGTCCGGCCCGCGTTCTCCCTCCTCCCCCTTCGTGTTTGGGTGAGCTTTGAACGCGAAACGCTGTGTTGTGGTTGATTGTAGCTGTGAATCAGACTTTTTTCATTTTGGGTCATGTGTCAGGTGTCTAGGGTGAACACTGCATCTCAGCAGAAGCCGGGTAGAGTGTGTGATAAATGTATGCAGTGCAGGGTGACGGTCTATTGCTGGGGGCGGTTTCCATTTGTCGTTGGAATGTGGTGAAGGTAGCGACCACTATTACCTTTGAGCTTTGAAGTGTCGAGTTGCATATTTCATCAATACGCTCACACGTACGTAGTGGCCTCCACAACATTTTACACTACAAGGCTTGGTGGAGAAATTAATAGCTTAAGTTTTCTCCCGTTTGAGGTGCGCACGCTCAGTACTTGTGCAATAATACGCGCCTTTGTAATTGTGCAGTTTGCCTACACGGTGCTTGACCAGCTTTCCAACATTTCATACCGGTAAAAACTTGGCAGCGTGTGCTTTGTATACATTAATTAGAATCACGATTCTGGTGTAAACCATATCCTTGCCTCTCACGAGCCCATAGACAGTTAACAATTTCAAACTAAAAGTTTCAAACTAGGTAATGTACATCAAAATATGCATTTTAAGCGTTCAACTTAGTTTCTGCCCTACAGAATGTCGGTTCTCGTTTGCCTGCCTACAACAATGTACAGCCAACAACATATGCCTTATTAAATCGACCCCAGAGGTAGGAGGCCAGAAGTTAAAATGCCTGTCTGTCCTCTCAGCTTTTCATTCTTCTGAAGCCAATAAAATGAGCAGTATAATAGTACCACTTGATATTATAGTATTTTAGACTTAAAGGAAAAACATGCCTTATAAATACCCAGTAAAACACAGAGTCAAAAGAGTCCAGAAATAAAGCACTTTATATTTATCTGTCTGGTCACTCGCTGCTTCAGCGCTTCCGCTTCTCTAGCGCGCAGACGGGTGGAAACTGGAAAGAGTGACTGGGACCTAACGTTCACAGAAAATAACTTCTGCCTAAGAAAAGGAAATGCCCTTTTCCTGGTAGCATGCACCATTAGTTACAAAGGCTTTACATGTTTCACACGAAACTAAAGGAAACTTTATACTCACAGCCCATAACACTCAGTCGTCTGCAATTGTGTCATTCATGTGTGACCTCGCTCGCAAGCATCTTCAATCCTTCCAGGTGACAAACTGTCCAACAATTCTCAAAATTCTCAAAATTGTTCAAAGCCAGTGTCCTTTTATGAAGAGAACTGTCCCCATCCCTGCTAGCTCTGGCAGAGCTCGCACAGACTAACGGGAGATGTAGTCTTTCTGCCTGCATGTCTCAGAATGAGGACCGTGCTGCGAGCAGCTGAATAAAAAGTGAAACTATTTTCTAAACAGGATGAGGGCGTGGAGCCTCTTTAAGTGATACGGCGGCTGAGACTTCGCTCGCACTCGGTGACTTTATAAGGTGATGTAATGTGCCCGGCTTTCCGCAGGATCAATGCATTTATAAACACTTCCCCCCTGAGTGCTGAAATTATACAGACGCCAAATACAAACTCAATACCATTTGCATTTTATTGCTCCGAGGAACAGGGCAGCCGAACTTTAGGGCATTCAGAAGCGTAAAGAAATTCCATATTTAAGCAACGTTGTTGCAAAGTCTGTAAAAATGCAACCCGGCATATTTAAAATAAGGTCTATTTGCAAGCTTACTTTGTCATGTCCTTATGTGTGGGCCGGCACTCCTCCATGATGGAAGGTACCATTGTGGCTCAGGATTGGGGGTGGCCAAATTCCCGGCCAATCCTAGCATGAGCAGCTGCGCTTGCACATGATGCTGACAATGTTCAGTGCAGAGGTGCCAGCTATCGACATCACCTGACTTAAGTACCTTGATTGTGCTTTCCATGCGGCTGATATACATAATTAGAGATGTTTTTAATCTGCTTTGTACAGTTAACAAGTTTTTCCCTATGCGTGCGTTAGAACACTTCTAGAATACTGTGGCCTCTTCCTTTCACCTGTACCCTAGTAAACGGGCCACTAGCTAAAATGATCTAACTAAACCTACATTTGTTGTTGTACCATAATAATTTGCCTATTGTTTTTATATGATCTACAACAAATAAACAATTAAGACTCTGCTGTCTACAAGGTACAGCTAACAACGGGCTATGGTTGCCGTTAGAATGTTCAGGTTCTGTCCACCTGGAGGTGAGAAAATAAGGCAGACACTCTAGGCCTCCTATTGGATGGGTACGATATTAATTCGCATCTCTGTACCAAATCATTTGTACACACCGGTCTTTACACTATTTCAGTTGTGTGCATAGGTTCCCGCCACGGGGTGGCTTATTCCGTTGTCCATGTGAGTCTTCTGCGGCATGAGTATGTTGATGTTGGCCTATAGAGAGAGGTTAATAGCTTCCTAATTACCGATGCACCCCTGGTCTGAGGCATCGTATAGGTCTTCAATTCACATTGTTGGTGCCCGGGTTGGCAGGTGGGAGCCCGACAAGAAGGTGAGCTCGAACTTCAGAAAACAATAGGTCTGTAAAAATTCAAGTTGTGACTAACTCTTCTGCCATCTGGGTAAAACTTTATATACATCACCCCTGAGAGTGTGGTATGAAATCCTGCATTCGATTTACATGTAGAGTTAAATAAGATGCTGCCTAGTAACTGCATTAGCTATTGCATATATGCTTAACCTAAAAAGAGCATTTGTTTAAGGAGTGGTGATGTAAACGGCAATTCATTGCCTTTAAATTGATTATTAATGGCTTTTTGCCAACCAGGGGCAAATTGATTTCGCAGAGTGCATAGTATTGTCAGAAACAGTGGAAAATGCTGCTTCGGAATTCAGTTTTTGGAAAACTCATTGTCTAAATCAGAGCTAACGCTACATGGGTGACATTAAATTTCACCTGGAGAATAGGATGGATGTTGACTTTCCTGGGCTGCTTTATTGATGTCCTCTAAGCACTTGCAATACTTTATCCAAGCCATGGTTGCTGCTTATGTCTCTTACGCAAGGAACAGCCATTGACATAAGTCAAATTTTGACACTCTAGAACGACTATCATTGGTATCAGCTAGGTGATAGTTAGAACAATCATGGAACCATTCACGAATAGGGTATACCACCTTCGCCCGGGGTCATCCTGGGGATTAACGACATCTAGGGGTAGGGCTTGACGAGACTGAGAGAGCCAATTTCCCAGGTCCCACTTCCCTTTCCAAGCCAAAACAGAAAGCCAAACAATGGACTGATTTCATTGTGGAGGTAATTACCATGTGAGGTGCTGTTCACTATTCTAGGGGGGAAATTGCACCAGTCCAAACATTGCACCTGTCCAAACGACCTTTCATGGATGATAGGTTAAAGTCAACATCATTAGTAAGCTATCCTAGGGTTAGCTGTATTGCGTGCAGCCTTCAGGTTAAGTCTTGAGGGAATATAGAGCAGCTTGTTTTACCAGTCTTTAATCTCATGAATGAGTAAATGAAGGAAGAACAGGTGTATAACAACAAATATATGTATTTGTTCTAAACACACCCCTTTAGTTCCTTTCCGAGGCTAAAAGCAAGAAATTGCAGTCAGTAAACTTATTTAACACACAAGTAAATTGGCACAATATACGTGAGCCTATGATGAGATTTGAGGCGAATAATTACAGTGTGAAAACTTATATGGCACACAGTAATTTAGCACCATATACGTTGAGCTCTAGGGGTGTACCAAAGCCATATATTAAAAATATGGTGGGGGAACCACGGATGGCATAGAGACAGGGCCTAGAGCCTGTAGAAAGACTACTCGGGGTCCTGATAATGTTACACACCCTGATGTCACACCTAAAAGTGCCCAAGAGCCTAGTTGCGGCATCGCATAGTTCTGGGGATGCATGTGATCATGTCCGGTTGGCTGGGATGATATTTCCCAGACGCCAAAGTGGCGAGCGGAAAAGGTCCTTGGGCCAGCTTATGGCCTGGCGGAGTTGGGGCTGTGCTAATTCTTTTAGCTAAAGACTGTGATGCTGCACTGTTAAGTAGATTGTCTTGTTTTTTACACATAGATCCTATGCATAAAGACGTGGGTAGAACACCAGGGTTAAGAGGTGATCTCGCCTGCAGCACAACTTTCTTGTGTAACAATGATTGTGAAAATAGGAAGCCAATTTTACAACCTACCATGGTTAGGGCGGCGCTGATCCTATGCTTAACGACATAGATGCTGCACTAGCAAACAGACAAACTGAGGCTATGCTTAACATTTACTGTCGACGCGTTAATGTGTAGTAATCTGGCACTAAGATTATCTAAAGCTTAGCAACTGATGGTAATGTAAGACTAACGCGTGTACAGCAGTTATCGCCGGAAACATTAATGGTGTGGGTCTATCTTTCCAATTTATGTACGACCGGGTCCATGGCGGATACCTGGAGTGCTCCACATCACAACAGCTGCAACAGGTGGACAGCCCAAGGGATGCTACGTCAGTCACGGCTGGGTCCATGGCGGATATCTGAGGAGTGCTCCACACCGCAACATCAGCAGCGGATGGACGTCAAAAGGGAAGCATACGTCAAGAAAGAGGACACCAAGGGCCTAAGTATTTCTGGCAGGTGTAAGAGCTACCCATTCCCTAAGGTGGAAGTGGGAATTGTCACCCAGGTTTGCTTGGTCTTTTCCTGGTTCTTGCAGTTTCTCAAACCTGTCACGCAGGGGAGGAACTCATCACCAGAAGTGGAGGAGCTACAATGTGCCAGCACAAGCAACATGCTGGACGCAGGACAGGGAAGAGTTGGTTTGAGGGTCTGTGCCCTGGTAAGTTCAGGAACTTCTTTCAGGGACTTTTAGCTCAGCAGCCCGACCCCCTGTCAGTGGTGATACTTCACCTAGGGGGGACTGAAGTGGCCAAACTGGGGAGGCGAATACTCATTGAGTTCATCTCCACTGTGGGTGGGTCTTCAGGACTTGCCCGGGTGGCACAGTAGTAGGGTCTCAACTTATCCCGTGGTGCCAGGGACTCGGTCAGGGCGTTGAATCACTCGATAAAGAGGATCAACACACAGTGGGACAAATTATTTCAAGCCCCCCTCGGTTGCAGATGATCCAACATGGGGTATTTGTTCTACCTGGTGAGGGGAGTCCATTTGACGGAGGAAGGAAGGGTCCTGTGGTCTGATGATGTCAGGGCCTGGTTGGAAGGTTTTGCTAAAGTGAGAACTTTCTAGGGTAGGTCTAGGCAGGGGGAGGCCAGATCGTCGGTTAACAATGCTGGCCTGTGGCGGTAAGGTCATTATCGGTGAGCACATATTTGAGGTCTGAGGGGGCGGGCATCATCCTATGGAGGTTCCCGCCCAGGGGGAGGGGCCTGCGGGCCACTCCTAGAACTCCAGGGGCAAGGTAATGGATGCTGCAAAGCAAAGGAGCGCGGATAGGAGTAGTTCACGCTTTCCTTAGGCTGGTAGCCACCCCGCGCGCGTATACTCATGACGTCACCGGCTGGCGCAGAGTAAGGGCCCTCCTTCAGTGGGTAAATGGAGTTCAGGGCGTAGACCGGGCAATTCCCGGGGTAACACTGCGCATGCGCACGTCTCATGGGGAGGCGCAGCTTGTAGGACCTGACACCGGTAGTGACCCTGCCATATGGCCAGAAATGTACAAAAATCAAGATGAGGATGTTTAGACTCGGTTAGGAAACAACATGTATTAGAGTTTTGTTAAGGTCAGGCTCTCAAACTTGTTGACAATAATTTTGTATCGAATGTCCTGCTGATTTTTGTATAAATTGTTGATCATGCAATTAAAAACCTTTTTTAATTTCATACTTTAATAAATACGGCCGGGCGACTAGCGCCCGCCTTCCAAAAAGTAAAGACGTCTCGTGTCCACGTTTCTGGGTGTTGGGTGCCGGTTTGGGGGGGAGGCGGCAGCTAGTCGCTGACCATGTGAAAAGGGGGGGCCCTCGGCCCCCCCGCACGCATGGCGGCGCGGCGACCGTCGCCCCCCCTTTCCCCATTGTTGTCTCTCGGTGGTGGGGGCGGGCCCTGGGGGGCGCGACCCACCACCGATTGGCCGGCGGCCTCCCTGACCCGGATACAAGGTAGAAGGTCCGGGTCAGGGGGGGCGGGCTACAGGAGGGGCGGGCCGGGGGGCGTGCCCCCCCCGCCTGGCCCCTCGGGAATAAAGAGGTGGGGAGCGCCCAGGAGACCCCCTTGTCCCTGGACGCTCCCTCACAGTACGGTGTGCCCCGCGCTCGGGGCTTCTTTGTTTTCCCACCCACCATCCCTTGGAACAAAAGTCTTGTGGCATTCATTATGTCTTGTTTAATGGTAAGTTGTGGAAGGTACTGTCCACATGTTTTACATGGTAGTAGAAATAGATCTGTTGGTATATTTTGTTGATACGTTTGTTTAGGAATTTTTTCCCCTTTTTAGCAAACTGTGTGTGAAGTGATTTTTCCTTGATGCCAAGTGTCTTTAGGCCTTTTTTCCCTTTGTAGCTGTACGGTGATACTGTTATTTATTAGCCAGTGTAGCTGTCCTTTAGAGTTTTTTCCCATAGGTCGTCGTATTTATTAGGTATGGGGCATGCGGTAAGGTCATTATCGGTGAGCACATATTTGAGGTCTGAGGGGGCGGGCATCATCCTATGGAGGTTCCCGCCCAGGGGGAGGGGCCTGCGGGCCACTCCTAGAACTCCAGGGGCAAGGTAATGGATGCTGCAAAGCAAAGGAGCGCGGGTAGGAGTAGTTCACGCTTTCCTTAGGCTGGTAGCCACCCCGCGCGCGTATACTCATGACGTCACCGGCTGGCGCAGAGTAAGGGCCCTCCTTCAGTGGGTAAATGGAGTTCAGGGCGTAGACCGGGCAATTCCCGGGGTAACACTGCGCATGCGCACGTCTCATGGGGAGGCGCAGCTTGTAGGACCTGACACCGGTAGTGACCCTGCCATATGGCCAGAAATGTACAAAAATCAAGATGAGGATGTTTAGACTCGGTTAGGAAACAACATGTATTAGAGTTTTGTTAAGGTCAGGCTCTCAAACTTGTTGACAATAATTTTGTATCGAATGTCCTGCTGATTTTTGTATAAATTGTTGATCATGCAATTAAAAACCTTTTTTAATTTCATACTTTAATAAATACGGCCGGGCGACTAGCGCCCGCCTTCCAAAAAGTAAAGACGTCTCGTGTCCACGTTTCTGGGTGTTGGGTGCCGGTTTGGGGGGGAGGCGGCAGCTAGTCGCTGACCATGTCTCTCTTTTGAGGCGATAGGGATTTCGCCGTGTGCCAAGTCATATCGTCCTGCACTGCTCTGCTTATATACACTGGCAACTACGCTTGGTTTCATTGCTGCCGTGTTGGTGTTTTGCCACCATCCGTCTTCACGTCATATTTATTATTTGCACTCCTGCCCTTGCACATTACTTTTGTCCTTGGTAAAAATGCCTCGCGCCTTTCCTTGAATGTTTGTTTTAAGGCGGTAGCTGACGTTTCATGCCAGAAGTGAAGTTACACCGTTCCCCCCGGTATGCTTTCACTTCTAGACAAAATGTGCTTGAACTGGTAACCGATTTATCATTTCTGATAATAAAAGGGCAAGACTGTGGACATCATTAATTGTGAGCTGGAATGTGTTTGTCTGGTGACTGCTTCCTGCTGCAGCATGACGAGTGAAAATAAAAAAAGACGGAAAGCTGATCTAAATTTTACATGGTGACATTTACATATGAAGCAAATGGGGTTTCTTTTTGTGCGTTTTTAATTGTTAATTGACAATTATAATCCTAAGGAACTCAAATGTAATTATTTCTAATGTAAATGTCACCATCTATTATTTAAGACCAGATTTTCATTTTTCGGGGCTGTGTTTCATTGTATATGTTTACTTCCACTCGGTCGACACACTCCTGCAGGACTACTCCACATTTATTACTCAACAACAATAATGAACTCAATTCCCTGGACACTGGCCATAACTAATTGTTAATCATTCTTTGCAGAGGCATAGCTGCTCTCAATGGCATATATTGCACTATGGTGATCTCATTATTTATAGCTGCTGAGTCTTCATATTGCTTATGTGCAACACATTTATCGTTTCATTTGCACAGTACTTAAGTCCAATCGTACAAGTGGCTCACTACAGTAACTGTTTAATATATTTAAGGCAGTAAGATATGGAGCAGGTTTTGATGTATTTAAATATTTCAGTACTGCATTTTCACAATAGCTAAATAAACCTCTCTTTCTCAAATTTTCTTTAAAATGTACCATTTGCCACTGGTTTCTTGAAGGTTTTCTCCCCAAACACGAAATAACACTTAAATCCAACACTTACGCCCTACCACTTTCAAATGTCACCAGCCGCCACTGGCAGAGTCCCTTCTCTCAGAAGTAGAAGATGCCATCTCCATTCTAAAAAAGCAAGTAAAGCAGCTTTAGACTCATACATCGGATCTCCATAGACGGGCCAAAGACACCAACAACCGCTCCAGCCGAAACAACCTCCACCTGGTTGGCCTTCCTGAGGGCTCAGAACCCACTCAGGTCACCACCTTTATTGAGGATTAGATCAGGTCCTGGATGCCGGCAGATGCACTCCCTCCATGGTTTGTCGTGGAGGGCACCCAACACACTCTTGCCCCAAAGCCACCACAAGAGGCTCCACATAGTTAGTTATCATGAAAATCCTCAGCTTCAGGGACCGCATCACCATTCAACTGGGAGCCCACTTGCAAAAAGATCTGCTCCACAAAGGGGTCACACTTATGCTTTTTCCTGATTATACTAAGGAGGTGCAGGCCCACAGACGTTCTTATCTCCACGTGAAACAGAAGCTGCACGCTCTCAATCTGCTCCTTTCCGGCTCCTTTTTCCAGCCCGTCTTAAAGTAATGTTCCAAGGTAATTCCCTTTTCTTTGATATGCGGGAGGTGACATGGACCTGGGCCACTGAAGAATGCCCGTTACGCCCAATTAAAAACATTCCTATGACAGGCTCCCAACCGGGACTTAAAAAGACTGCATTTGCGCCCCCCCCCTCCCCGTGGGAGGCGTGCTGGGTCCCGGAAACAGCTTAACACCCATGGTACAGCATCCCCTTCACCGACTGGCTCTCCCCGTGGAGGGATAGATTGTCGCGATTACCAGCCTGCCGCTAGATGGAAGGATTAGATCAGGTATAAAACACACAACACTCTTCTCTTTTTCAAATAAACCCTTGGTTTCACCCAGGTTCCTCCATAGGACTACTACTCCCAGAAGGCTTAAGAGGCGAGGTAACAGGAAGACGGAATCAGGTGACCCATCCAGGACACCTACGATAAAGCACCGCCTCAGGAAGTGAACGGTGCTTGACAACTTTCCCTGAAGCCTAGGTGCGGAGGGCGCTTCTCGATGAAGATTCCCCTTCGCTACACCCTTTGATGCTGAGGTTCCTTGCCTTGGCAGAAAGAAAAGGGGGGGCCAATCGGCCCCCACGCATGCATGGCGGGGCCCGGCCCCTCCCATATCTCCCCGTTCCCTTCGTGGTGGCTTGCCCCCGCCCCTGCCCCGGAAGTCGTTGGGCACTTCCGGGCCGGGGGGGCGGGGCCGCGGCTGCGAAGGGGTTAAGAGCTTGGGGAGCACGGGAAGCGGCCTCTTTTTGCCCGCGCTTCCCAGGCTCGCTCCTTGCCCCACCGTGGGGCAGTTTAAATTTCTTTTTTGTCTTCCAGGTCACCTTTTTCCGGAGCGGGATCAGTTCGGAGAGGAGAATCGTCCATCAACAGGAGCGGTTTGGCGAGGGGTTCCTGTGGAGTTTCTGTTACTCCACTTTCTTTTCGCTCTCCCTCTGCAGGTGATGTCCGGGATCGCTGTGATGTCCATGGTCGGACATGGACATGGAGTCGGCGGGGGACTGCGGTGCTCCGCGTGGGACGGGATGACCTGGCGCTCCGCGTGGGACCGAAGGACCGGGGGCCCTTGTTCTGCCCGAGAGAGGATCCGGACTGGATGATGAGTCGTGGCGGAGTGTATCTTGGCGCAAGTTAAGTATGGGCAAGCAGCGGTGTCAGGGGGCCTGGCATGCAATGCTAAATTGCGGTGTTTCCCTGGCCGGGTAGAACGGGAGGGCAGAAAGGTTCTGGGTGGTGCTACCTCTTCGTCGTAAATTGCTGAGTAGGCAGTCGTTTGAAGGATCGAGGCAACAGTTAATTTTAGGATGTTAGATTACTAGTGTGCCCGGCAAGCCATACTGCTTTGTAAGCTCTCTGCTTCGATCGGATACCGCTCTACTGATACCTAATGAAGATGACAAGTGCCCCGCGCGCGTTAAAAAAGCAGAGTCAGAAGAGCCGAATACAGTAAATGAGCGAACAGGTCGGCGGAGTGGTAATACTAATACTGAGCGGACTGAGACATCTAGCACGTCGTCAGGGGGTAGCAGTTAATGGCGGAAATTTCTTAATTTTAGCACTTTTTGCGATGGGCTATAATGCTTTAGTAATGCCCAGAGAGCATCCCTTATCTACATGTAAACCGTGGGATTGTGGAACAGCAATTTGCAGTGGTAAACTCTTCGTTCTGTTCTGAATGGGACGCTGTTTTATATACAATTTACAAGTCATAGAAGCGTGTAGTTAGCGCTGATTTTAAGATCAAATGCAATTTTCATGGAAACTGCGCCAGAAATATTATGGAAAAGTGCTGTGCATTGGTTAACGTAGTGAAATTAGGCAGCATTCATTTGCGTATGTCAAGGGCTGCTGAGTAGATAACATCATTCCAAGACAAAAATGTTTAACAATGCATCCGGCTTTGAAATAATAATAATGACGACAAAGGTTGTAGGAAAAAGTAAGCTCACAAGGTAGGTCTTCAACGAAGGCATCTCTCCTCCCTAGGAAGCGTAATGATGAATCAGAGAGGTTTCGATTAGAGGTCCGCCATTCTGTGGGAATTATGGGAGCTGCTGCCAATAATGCTCGTCTAACCAGGGGAGATTAGGGACTCTGAGAGCAAACATGGACGGGGTGGAATTTAAAGTGGAAAATGGAAGGAGAGGCGCCTCCAATGTAAATTTCAAATGTGTTACATACGTTTAACCTTGGTTTATTGAAGTAATGAAGCTCTCGGTTTAACTTTTAGCTCAAAGTGTTTGTTTGTGATTATTTTACCACACGTGGGTCGCAGAGGAGTGCTGGGTATTTCAGGGAAGACCAACAAGAACAGTTTTGTGCGAGGTTTCATTTGAATAAACTGTAAAGGGTGCCAGTCTGCACAGTTTTCGTAACTGACAAGCAGCACGTGGGTGATATAATAGGCAGCATGACCTGTAAGTGCCAAGTGGGCCCTAAGTCTTGTTTTAGACCTTTAGCTTGTGCAGGTTTTTAGCTGGAAACATTTTCCCAGAATGCATTTTGATGTTGGGGAAAAAGCCAGGAGTGGCTGAAGGTGTCTCAGGTGACACGAGGCCTCTACCTCTATTCTCGTGAGGGGGAGACCCCATGCTTGCACTGAGAAGCAGAAACTCTTCCCTTGCACGAGTGAAACTGGACGTCAGATTGGCCAAAATTTTAAACTAAGATATGTCACACAATATATATTTCGGAGTACAAAGGTCAAGGCAGCTGTCCTGTAAAATCCGAAACATCTTGCTTCGTAGTTCAGCGCTAGGAGAAAGAAAGTGCAGGTATGAATTCGATCATGCCCTGGCCCAAGAAGTGTTTGTATATGGAACGTGCGGTATGCACACTGACACCTTTAGCAACTTCCCACTAGGGAAGTCATTATGAACTAGCCTTCGGGTTGCTTATTGGTGCCAGTAAACCAATTTCCTTAACAGATAACAGTAAAACCAACTGTGACGTGCTCGTTTAGTCAAATCAGACAGGTGACACATTGGACAAGGTTCAGGAAAATGACATTGCCTAGTAAAGTTCTGTTTCCTGGTTGCGCGGCAGCTATGCTAAGCACAGACGTCAACCACGTTCTGTTGCAACTCAGGGCAGAAAGCCTAACATAGGAATTTGAATAGCATTCTGCCGTGGCTCTGGTATTGAGAGTCGAATGTTGCTCATTCCTAGGGGGGGTGCGTCATGTGGTTATCCCATGAACGTCCAACTCTTCTATTCTGAACTTTATGCATTACTGAATGCAACGAATCTTAGGTGACTATGACTTCCAGGCCTTGGCCACTGGGACCAAAAAGGGAGTCATCAAGTGGATTTCTTATTGAAACCTGAGTGGGAATCTGAGGTGTTGCCACTCTTGTTGTCTGCATTGCTCACATTTTGTTTGTAAGTGTTCCTCCTTTTCCTTGAGATGATTTGTAGGTGGTTCAGAAGGCCTTAAACATTGTTCTAGCCAGGTCAGGGAGCCAAGTTATGTGAGCATAGTGCGAGAGGGTTTCCTGACATATGCTGCCCAATATTCTAGGGGGCACACTGCTCCAGTCTAAACGACCCTTATTGATGGTAGGTTAAAGACAACCTTATTAGTAAGCTATCCTAGTGGTAGCTGTTGAAGGGCAGCTGTCAGGCTAAGGCTTGTAGGGAGGTAAAGCAGCTTGTTTTACCAGTCTAAAATCTCTTGAGTGAGGAAATGAAAGGGAACCACACCAAATATAAGTATTTAGTCAGAGCACATCCCTCTGGTCCCTATAGGAGGCTATGAGGCAGAAAATTACAGTCAGTAAACTTATTTAACACGCAGTAACTTAGCACAATATACGTAGTGCCCTAGGGGCGTACCGAACCATATATCAAGAAAGTGGTATACGGACCACGGCAGGCATGCTGTCAAGGCTTGCAGCCTTTAGAATGGAGGGGACCAACAGGAAGCACTCAAGGTAGTGACACATGGGGACCCACGCGAAGGAAAAGCCTTTATCTCACAGGTCATCTCATGTTAGTACTAAGATCAATGACATCAACCGATCTGATAGTTTCAGCAAGCTTGGAACGTCCCCACGTTAATGACCGATTGCTGGGGGTCCTGATATTCCTACACACCCTGGCCCCGGATGTCACACCTCGAAAGGTGTCCAAGAGCCTAGTTGTGGCATCACATAGGTCTGGGGATGCTTGTGATCATGTCCGGTTGGCTGGGATGGTATTTACCAGAAGCCAATGTGGGGAGCGAAAAAGGCTCTGGTGCGATTTCACAGCCTGGCATAGTTGGGCTGTGCTAATCCTTTTGTGTAAAGATTTGGAGGCTGCACTGTCAAACAGACTGTCCTTTTTTCACACATAGATCCTATGCATAAGGACGTGGGTAGAAAACCAGGATTAAGCGGCGATGTCCTCGTCTGCAGCACAATTTTCTTGTAGTAACAATGAATGTGAAAATAGGAAGCCAATTTTACAGCCTAGCATGGTTGGGGCGGTGCTGATCCTATGCTTAAAGACTTAGATGCGGCAATGGCAAACAGACTGTCCCTTTCAAACTTAGTTCTATTGCCTACAGACGTGGGCGGAAAACCAGGAATAGGAGGAGATGTCCTGGTCTGCAGCTGAATTTTAGTAACAATGAAGGTGCCATGGCACTGCACTGCACACTGTGTAACGTCCTTAAGGAGCCATGTGGGCACTAGTGGATTCACGGTGGACCCCATGCACTGGGTCACTATACGGCACACTGGGTACTATTCTTTAATGGAGGTCATTCTACAGGGCACTCTCTCCGTAGCACTAATCCAAACACACTACATGGGACACAAACTGAGGCTAGGCTTAACCCTTGCAGTTGGAAGTGTTAATGAGTATGCATCGGGCGCTAATTTTATCTAAAACTTAGCAGGTGATGGTAATGTAAGATAAGCACGTGTGCAGAAGTTATCGCCAGAAACACTCATGAAAGGGGCCGCCCAGCGGGAGGGGCCACTGGTCTCTCCCAGAACTTCAGGGGCAGGATATCCATCGCTTAGAAGGGTGCAGGGGAGGGAGTCTACGCTTTCCTCAGGCTGGTAGCCACCCCTCACATACACTATGATGTCATCAAGGTGCGCGAGTGTACGGGCCCTCCTGTTATGGTTAAATGGAGTTCATGGAGCGCACGTGGGTGAAACGTGCCCTGGGTTGCGCATGCGCATCTCGAACGTGAGAGCGTAGCTGTAAAAGGACCTGACACCGGTTAGCGACCTTGCCGTACGACTTAATTATTAGAATGCACAGTTATTTTTCAGGATGTTAGATTCGGTTAGGAACCATGATGTACTAGCTGCTTGTTAAGGTTAGCCCATCATACCATATCAAAATGGATGTTAATCTAATGTTCTGAAGTGTGCATTTAATAATTGTATAAAGGTTTTATTTTATTAAATTTTTTAATTTTGTTTCATATTTTAATAAATACAGCCAGGGGGTCCCTGACCCCCTGCCTTCCAAAGACTCATGTGTTGACTGGTTGAATTAAGTAATGTAGTCTGTGTATTAAGGCGGGGGGTGGGCGGTAGTCCCAGACCATGAGAAACGGGGGGGCCAATCGGCCCCCACGCATGCATGGCGGGGCCCGGCCCCTCCCATATCTCCCCGTTCCCTTCGTGGTGGCTTGCCCCCGCCCCTGCCCCGGAAGTCGTTGGGCACTTCCGGGCCGGGGGGGCGGGGCCGCGGCTGCGAAGGGGTTAAGAGCTTGGGGAGCGCGGGAAGCGGCCTCTTTTTGCCCGCGCTTCCCAGGCTCGCTCCTCGCCCCACCGTGGGGCAGTTTAAATTTCCCACCCTCCATCCCCTTGGTTAGCAGAATTTGGGTAAGGACACTGGTAGGTATATTGTGTAGCGATATGCAAGATCATAGGAATACAATGTTTTCTTCCTTAGGCCTTTTTCCCGTTTACAGACAAATGTACATATGTATATGTTTTGTGGGCTTTTCTGTGGTTTTAACTAATTTTCCTTAGGCCTTTTTTATGCAAGATCATAGGAATACCATGCCTTTTCTTCCTTAGGCCTTTTTTCCCGTTTACAGGCAAATGTACATATGTATATGTTTTGGGTGCTTTGCTGTGGTTTTAACTAAATTTCCTTAGGCCTTTTTTCCATCTTAGAATAGCAATGTCGTATTTATTATGTGGGTCTGGCGGTAAGGTCATAATCGGTGAGCAGCAATTTAAGGTCCTTAGAGGGGGCGGTCCCATTCACTAAAGGGGCCGCCCAGCGGGAGGGGCCACTGGTCTCTCCCAGAACTTCAGGGGCAGGATATCCATCGCTTAGAAGGGTGCGGGGGAGGGAGTCTACGCTTTCCTCAGGCTGGTAGCCACCCCTCACATACACTATGACGTCATCAAGGTGCGCGAGTGTACGGTCCCTCCTGTTATGGTTAAATGGAGTTCATGGAGCGCACGTGGGTGAAACGTGCCCTGGGTTGCGCGCGCACGTGGGTGAAACGTGCCCTGGGTTGCGCATGCGCATCTTGAACGTGAGAGCGTAGCTGTAAAAGTATCTGACACCGGTTAGCGACCTTGCCGTACGACTTAATTATTAGAATGCACAGTTATTTTTCAGGATGTTAGATTCGGTTAGGAACCACGATGTACTAGCTGCTTGTTAAGGTTAGCCCATCATACCATATCAAAATGGATGTTAATCTAATGTTCTGAAGTGTGCATTTAATAATTGTATAAAGGTTTTATTTTATTAAAATTTTTAATTTTGTTTCATATTTTAATAAATACGGCCAGGGGGTCCCTGACCCCCTGCCTTCCAAAGACTCATGTGTTGACTGGTTGAATTAAGTAATGTAGTCTGTGTATTAAGGCGGGGGTGGCCGGTAGTCCCAGACCATGCGGGTCTTGTACCTCGACATGTCGCGTGACATTCTGCAAGCTGGAGGCCAGTGCCTACTTGGAACTCCTTCGAATTTACAGGTATTCTTCCGCCATTCCGAGAGTGGAAGACTGCTCCTGGATTGAGCTCTCCTCTCGGAATGGTTTCCGGACCCTGCAGCGATGCGGATTGGCTCACCTTGAGGGGTTTTTACGTATTTCCTGATTGTGCCGGTTTGTGCTTTACCAGTTTCCAGCCTCTGCTGTAATAAGAGGTGTTCTGAGGAGCTCTTGTGTCAGGTTCCACCCGTTACTCCTCGGGGCTGCGTTGAACGTCCTTACTCCACACCCACACGACCACCCCGCGGCCCGATAGTAATAATCAAAGACCACCAGGATGATCCCGTGAGCGCGGGGAAGGAAGGGAACAGCGGGGAGGGAGATCTGTAACGATAAACACAAGAGGTTTTAGAATCACACCCCTCCCTATCTGAAACTAGCAGGTAATACAATTAATACTGAACACCCAGTTATTGTTAACAAAACAACAGCATACCTGTAAAGAAAAATATACAGGCTTGAAATACAGGAGAGGGAGGTGAGGTCCTGTCAATGGCGGGGATTGATTCTAAGGAGCAAGAAATTAAACATAAGACTTAGAACATTTGGATACAGAGCTTAAGCTGATCCTGAACCACACCTACCACTTATATGCGAACGCTATGCTGTAAGCCATTTCTTCCATCATACTTAGGTACCCCCCTTTGTTCTCTCCTGTATTGTAATAGAAAGCAAAAAACAGGTTGTCTTCAAATCAACACACTTGAAATGATTCATAGGTTCCAGACACCTTCAAATTCCGGTGTAACGCTGCATTCACAGTTCAAATATGTACAAGTCCGACTTTAATAGTGCATACGCACTGCAATCTCCGGTTAACTGCAAGTCTGTCTCTTTCTTGTAACAAGGTGGTTTTAGCCCCCACCAAACTCCTAAGCAAATTATCCAATTACCACCATTGGATTACATGGCCCATTTCAATACTCGACTGTCCTGTTTCAATCACCGTTTTCCCCGCATGAGAAAGCAGCCACTTTTCTCTTCCGGAAAACGGGGAAAACAAACACAGGTCATCAACCGTCACAAGGATCACACACAGCCGTGTGCGCATCAAAAAACGGGCTCACCCGTAGTCTCGTGAGGCGTGGGGTCGTGTGTCACCAGCCGGCGAACACACACACAGAAGTCTACTCACAGTAGCGTTGGTCTCCAGACAAGAGCCGCTCCACGAACAGACTCTCTCTCGGCGGAATTATCGGCACTGTTCCTGCCGGGTTCCTGGTTTAAATTTCCTGATCTGCGCGTCTGACGTCACGCGCTATGTGCCCCAGAGCCCTCTGGGGATTGTAGTTCGACATTGTTTTGGTTGCCGTTTCTCACGCATTGCGCGGACGGGGGCCCACAAGGCCGGGTTCCTGACATCTTGGAAGTAAGAGGCATGATGTGATATTCCTTTGATCCCATTTGAGACTTCTGTCCCGATTCTTTTTACCGCAGTACACTCAAAAGATGTTTATTTTTTCTCTGCCATATTATTTGTGCCAAGTATTGTACTAGGGAACAATGAAGTAATATTGACCTAACTCTAGTGATAAGCAGCCTGCTGATACTGTTCAGTGTACCACAATGACTTGCTTTCATTGGCCGGAGAACCGTGGAATTCCCTGAATGTGTATTGCTGTTATTGAAGTTTTGGGAGCCTGCAATTGATGTCAGTGCGACAGTCCTGTATTTCTAGTGCGGTGACCTGGGTGAATGCATACTGTGTTTCTTACTGTCTTCTCGGTTTTTTCGTACACACAGTGTTACCAGACGAAGGCAGGCGCGCTAGACCGGACCTGTGAAGCAACAGGACTTCTTTATTATTTTGTTCCCTTCCCTTTTCCCTTGGGTGCTCCTTTTTTACGCTTTGTCATTTTAGCAATGTGATGGAAGTATTGATCAGGGTAAGAGGGAGGCTACTCTTCACGGCATCGTTCCTGCTGCCTGTTAATGACAGGTTAGTGGCGTACATCTTACCTGGTGCTGCTGACAACCCCGACAGATGGTCAAGCCCAAGTACGACGCCCAGCCTGAACGATGGACACCAACGCGGTCTTGACCTCGTTGCTGGAGAGCCTAACTGCTCTGCAGCAAGAGGTACAAACCTCACGCTTAGAAAATCAGGAATTGAGGAAAGAAATGGGTACATCAGGAAGGGAAGTGTCAGGTCTCACCCGGCAAGGTAGGGGGTCTTATATTAGGGAAGCTACTTTACTCCCTCCATCACCTACCACACATCCCCAAGCCCCTACACCTATGGGGTGGGTTTTCGCTACCAATGCTAGCTCCCAATGGAACACAGACCCAGTTTCCACAGTACATGTTATTCAAAATACTGGAATCCCTTGGCTCCTCCTGAACACTTCTACGGGTATCCCAAAAAATTTGAGACTTTCCTAAACCAATGTCGTTTGCATTTCCTCTGCAAACCTGCAGTGTTTCAAGATGATGCTGCCAAGACAGCATTTATGATGTCCTATATGGGAGGTAATGCCGCCAGCTGGACTATTCCCTTAATGGAACGAAACGATCCTACGTTGCATAGTTTCACTGATTTTTGCTTAGAAATGAGGAAGCCGTTTGACCACAAGTCCCACATGATGACCTTGGATCGTGAGTTAATTACACTTCGACCTGGGTCACAAGATCTGCTCACATAAATCACAACCTTCAACCGTTTGATAGTGGAAACTGACTGGCCACAGGAAAAATGATCTTCTCTCTTTTACCAGGGATTAAGGGGTGAACTGAAAGATGTTCTATCTCAGGTGATACAGCTGCCTCAGACTTGCGAAGAAATTATTAACCTCACAGTCCAGCTTGATCACAGAATCCAGGAACATAATGGAGACAGATCCAAGGGAGAGTCATGATTTTTACTCCCTAGACCCAAGCCTCAGCCAGAAGAATCCTCCCGGCAATTCGACAAACCAGAACCAATGCAAATAGGAGGCATCATAGGGCCTCTTACCACAGAGGAAAGAGAGAAATGGAGGAAAATGAAATTATGCCTGTACTGCGGAAAAGGGGGTCATTTCATCAGAGAATGTCGTGCCAGAGCTCAGTTGCTAGACAAAGGCATCGCCCAACGAGGACAAGCATTGATTGGAACAAAAGAGCCGTCGGAAAACTAATAGGCCTGAGTCAGAAAGGGATCACTGGTTCATCAGGTCTCAAGACAACGATCTTTTCAGTTATTGTCAATACAATACAACCCGCAGTGGCACATCTAACAGTGAGTATCCATCTACAAATGGATGAGAACCAGACTATTACAGTGGCAGCGTTACTGGACTCTGGGGCTACCGGTAACTTCATCGATCTACAATATTCCAAAACCATTGGTATTGCTTGGGAGAAGAAAAATGCCCCAACAAACGTAAAAGCAGTAGATGGAACTGCTCTGACCGCTGGGCCTGTTTGGTACCATACAGTCCCACTTCTAATGCGGTTCGGAGACAACCACTATGAACACATACAGTTCGATATCATAGACGCACCCCAGTTCCGCCTCATCCTGGGCATGCCCTGGCTCACTTTGCATGACCCTGTTGTGGAATAGGCAGCACGCATAGTTGGATTGAATTCTGATTATTGCAGAGAGCACTGTACCAAACATGCAGTTATTTCAAAAAATTCCTGGGAAGATTCTCAGGCTGGTCTTCTGGCCGCTGCATGTGTTACTCCTGCTTATTGTTTTGCTACCTCATTGCCAAGTGAATATGAAGAGTACCAGAGTATCTTCGACAAACAGAAGGCTACCCAACTTCCACCCCATCGAGTCTATGACGGCCGCATTGAGCTGATCCCTGGAGCAGAGATACCATGCAGCCGGGTATATGCCCTAACGGAACCCGAGACACACTACTTCCGAAACTACCTAGATGAGAACCTGGCTTCCGGTTTCATTAAACATTCCTCATCACCTGCTTCCTCGCCCCTCTTCATCATTTCCAAGAAGGACTGCGACGAATTACGCACATGCATTGACTAAAGAGCTATCAACCGGGTCACTATAAAAAATCGTTATCCCTTACCATTGATTCCAGTTCTATTAGACCAACTAAAGGGGGCTCGTTACTTCACCAAATTGGACCTACGAGGAGCCTACCATTTGGTAAGGGTTAAACACGGTGATGAGTGGAAGACCGCCTTTCGTACAAAGTTTGGCTTGTTCGAGTATAGGGTAATGCCATTTGGGCTCTGCCACGCCCCGGCGGCGTTTCAATACTTCATGGATGAAGTACTCCGGGGTTTGCTGGAGACTATTTGCATCGTATACATAGACGATATCCTTGTCTATTCGTCCAGTCTCCAAGAACACATTCTGCATGTAAAAACAATTTTAGAACGACTCCGGTTACAGTCCCTCTATGCCAAATTGGAATTTTTTTTATTTCATGTCCAAGAGGTCACATTCTTGGGGTACGTTATAAACGCACAAGGATTCCAGATGGAAACAGGCAAGGTGGAAGCAATCACTGAATAGAAAACACCTCTAAATGTGAAATCCATCCAAAGCTTCTAGGGGTTCGCCAATTATTATTGCCGTTTTATCAAGGACTTTTCAAAGATTATCCACCCCATCTTCAGCCTGTTAA
This sequence comes from Lissotriton helveticus, assembly GCF_964261635.1. Lineage (NCBI taxonomy): Eukaryota > Metazoa > Chordata > Amphibia > Caudata > Salamandridae > Lissotriton > Lissotriton helveticus. Next base: position 1,021,006,123 of record NC_136069.1, on the reverse strand, counting down.
GAAAGAACACTCCTTTTCAGTGCGGGGAAGAGGCTGAGGAATCATTCAACATACTCAACGAAAGGTTCACACATGCTCCTATCCTCCGACATCCCGATCCGCAGCTTCCTTTTGTAATGGAGACCGATGCCTCCCAACACGCCCTCGGAGGAGTGCTGTCTCAATGCCATCCCACTACCAGACAGCTACACCCTGTGGCTTATTACTCGAAGAAACTCACCCCAAGTGAAGTGAATTACTCGATAACGCACAAAGAACTCCTCGCCATAAAAAGGGGGTGTGAAGAATGGAGGCATTATCTTCTAGGAGCACATCATGTTATTGAGATCTACACTGATCACAGAAACCTGTTGTTTTTGAAAACAGCAAAAGCACTAACACCTCATCAGCTAAGATGGACTCTTTTCTTTTCTGACTATGACTTTGTCATCAAGTATAGACCCGGGCCGCAGAACGGCAAGGCGGATGCGATGTCCCGCATCAATGATCCTGAAATCCTGTCGTCACAAGAAAAGCTTGAACCCCCGTCTATTCTTCCTGAGACTTGTTTCCCTACTATATTGACGGCTTTGATCACTTCTCAGGATTTCCTTGAAGCTCTTAAAGTGTCCCTAGCAAATCTAGACTTCAATGCTTGGATACAGGAGCAACCAAAATACCGCACAGAAAAAGACAACTTGTTGTATCATTATCAAGCACTATATCTCCCCAACGACAACGTTCAAAACCAGGTGTTAGCGTGGGCTCACGATTCCCCATTGGGAGGACATTTGGACGATATGAAATGATTGCTAATATTGAAAGATCCTTTTGGTGGCACACGTTGAGAAAAGACACTGCGACATATCTACAAAACTGTGCTGTGTGTGCACAAGGAAAAGCAGTCCACAAAAAACCCACAGCCTCCTACAACCGTTACCACTACCCCCAAAACCATGGCATACAGTGTCAATGGATTTTATCGTCGAGATGCCACCCTGTGAAGGGTACACAACCATATTGGTAGTCGTCGACCATTTATCCAAGATGGGACACTTTATACCCCTCAAACGTTTACCCACTTCTGCCGAGCTGGGCCTTGTATTCTTACAAAATGTGATCAAACTCCATGGAATTCCTAGTGTCCTTATTACGGATCGAGGATCACAATTCATTTCCCGTTTTTGGAAGGCTTTATGCAAAACTATGCACATGGAAGCCAGACTATCAAGCAGTTACCATCCACAAACCGATGGGAAAACGGAACGTCTGAACCAAACCCTGGAACAATACCTCCATTTCTTCACCCTTCAAAACTCTTCCGATTGGTATGCTCTGTTATGGACAGCGGAATTCACTTATAACAACTCTGAACATTCAACTCTGGGATGCTCGCCCTTGTTTTGCATGAACGGGTTTCATCCTAGCATGCTCCCTTTTGAATGGCCAATCCAAACGAAGCTTCCGAGCATACAAGAACTTCATGCTCATCTCAAGGCTGTCTTGATAGATGCCAAGAAGCATCTTAGATCAGCTCAGCAAACACAGAAACACTTTGCTGATAGAAAAAGATCCCCGGAACCCGTTTACCAAGTGGGAGACAAGGTCTGGTTGGCTACCAAGAACATACGCCTTAAAGGGGTGAATAAGCTTAAACCTAGATATATCGGTCCCTATGGTATTGAAGAAATTATAAACCCTGTGGCTATGAGGTCATCCTTACCCGAATCCTGGCATATCCATCCTGTATTTCATGTCTCCTTACTCCAACCCTGTCCCGCCAGCATGAGACTACCTGACCGCCCCCTCCCTGTGGAAGTAGGTGGCCAGGAAGAATATCAAGTCCAAGTACTCCTCGATTCCAGAATAGTGAGAGGGACTGTGTAATATCTTGTTGAATGGAAGGGGTATGGGGTTGAGGGCAGGACATGGAAGCCAGTGCAGAACCTCAACTGTCCCGACTTACTAGAACAGTTCCACGCTTTTCACCCAGGAAAGCCTGGACGACCACCGAGTCGGCGGTCCTTGCGAGGGGGTTCTGTCGCGATTACCAGCCGGCCGCTAGATGGAATGGTTAGATCAGGTATAAAACACACAACACTCTTCTCTTTTTCGAATAAACCCTTGGTTTCACCCAGGTTCCTCCATAGGACTACTACTCCCAGAAGGCTTAGAGGCGCGGTAACAGGAAGACGGAATCAGGTGACCCATCCGGGACGCCTACAATAAAGCACCGCCTCAGGAAGTGAAAGGTGCTTGACAACTTTCCCTGAAGCCTTGGTGCGGAGGGCGCTTCTCGCTGAAGATTCCCCTTCGCTACACCCCTGTGATGCTGAGGTTCATTGCCTTGGCAGAACGGGTCTTGTACCTCGAGCCCGTGACATTCTGGAAGCCAGACGCCGGTGCCTACTTGGAACTCCTTCGAATTTACAGGTATTCTTCCGCCATTCCGAGAGTGGAAGACTGCTCCTGGATTGACCTCTCCTCTTGGAATGGTTTCCGGACCCTGCAGCGATGCGGATTGGCTCACCTTGAGGGGTTTTTACGTATTTCCTGATTGTGCCGATTAGTGCTTTACCAGTTTCCAGCCTCTGCTGTAATAAGAGGTGTTCTGAGGAGCTCTTGGAAGTAAGAGGCATGATCTGATATTCCTTTGATCCCGTTTGAGACTTCTGTCCCGATTTTTTTTTTACCGCAATACACTCAAAGGATGTTTATTTTTTCTCTGCCATATTATTTGTGCCAAGTATCGTACTAGGAACAATTAAGGAATATTTGACCTAACTCCAGTAATGAGCAGCCTGCTGATACTGTTCAGTGTACGGTGTACCTTACCACAATGACTTGCTTTCATTGGCCGGAGAACCGTGGAATTCTCTAAGTGTGTATTCCTGTTATTGAAGTTTTGGGAGCCTGCAATTGATGTGAGTGTGACAGTCCTGTATTTCTAGTGCGGTGACCTGGGTGAATGCATACTGTGTTTCTTACTGTCTTCTCGCTTTTTTCGTACACACAGTGTTACCAGACGAAGGCAGGCGCGCTAGACCAGACCTGTGAAGCAATAGGACTTCTTTATTATTTTGTCCCCTTCCCTTTTCCCTTGGGTGCTCCTTTTTCCGCTTTGTCATTTTAGCAATGTGGTGGAAGTAGTGTTCAGGGTAAGAGGGAGCCTACTCTTCATGGCATCGTTCCTGCTGGCTGTTAATGACAGGTTAGTGGCATACATCTTACCTGGTGCTGCTGACAACCCCGACATGGATCCCCCGGACTCCAGAACGGCTCCAGTGGTCAGTACCTGATGACTGCCGAGGGCCCCGGTGGCTCACCTAGACCCAGTCCTGAAGATGCCGACCTATCACGCAGCCCCTGCATTGGACTCGGAGCGCCGCCATGATGAACACTTTAGCTAGAAGAGCTCGTATCCTTGAACATTGAGGGACCCGCTACACAGCCCTGTAACACGTCTTTTAAATCCACAAACCTCCGTACACAAGCGGTTTAGTTTGGCATTGTGTTAATTGTTAGGGCGACAAATGCTTCAGGTCCTAAAGTATAGGGTGGGTGGAGGGGGCAGGGAAGGGAGGGGTACAGTTGTCCTGTTTTTTTTTTTGTTTTGCACCCTGTTTGTATGTTTTTCTCCATTCAGCGCAGCGCACTTTCACGACATAACATCGCAAACACATGGGGATACTGCACACATGCTGCATCTAGAGGTGCTACGTCCATTCTTCACCCCGGGCCCACTGCTGACCCAGCCCAGGGGACCCGCTGCATTTCTCATCTGACATGACGTTTATGTCCCAAGATCACAGCTCCCTCTGGGTCATGTCCTGGAATGTAAACGTTTGCTTGACTGTATCAAATGTACGACAGTCCTGAAATGTGCTCAGCGCCAGTCTCCTGACATCCTCCTACTCCAGGAAACTCACCTCATGGGATCACACTGTGCCTTTATGGTGTGCTGTGGCTTTTACAGAGTGTGGCACTCTGGCTTTAACAGGGGCTCCTGGGGAGTCGCCATTCTACTCAGAAGGGCCTTCCTCTTTGTCCTCTCCCAGGTTGAGGAAGACCAGCAGGGGCGCTTCGTGATTCTCTCTGGGACGTTGGGCAGTGCGGACCTTCACCTCCTTTCTATCTATGTCCCACCCACGACACTTGCCTCAACACTACAACACCTCACTCATAGCATCTCCAATGTAGCCCAAGGTCGTCAGTTGATCCTTGGTGGGGACTTTAATGCTGTTATGCAGTCCACTCTAGACTCTACAGGTACCCCCTCACCTACCAGGCTGCTCCACGCCAAGAAACTGTCTGACTGGGTGGCCAACCTAGGCCTAAGTGATGTATGGGGGATTTAAAACTCTTAAGGGTGTATATTCGGCATGGAATAACGTACGAAAACTCCTGGGCATCGGGAGATTCTCCTATTATACAACTCTATTGGGGAATAACAACCTCCCAGAGACTTTTAATGATGCATGCATGAAAAGGTGGCAAAGGGCAGGGATTAACCGGTGTGGCAATTTCTACTCCAACACAGGATTTAAGTCATTCGAGGAACTAAAAAGGGAATTTGGGCTAAATCAAAGAGACTTCTTTAAGTTTCTACAAATCAGAGACTTCTTAATGAAAAAAGGGGGAGGCCCATCTAAGTTTAAAAAAAATCAGACAATTGAAATAATCAGCCTAAATACGACTGTTAAGATTGGAATAATTTATGATAACCTGACGTCCGCACTACCGGACGACATGGAAAAAATCACGGCAAAATGGCAAGATAAACTGGATGTGGCGGAAGGGACAAGTGAGAGATCCTTCTAAGCATCCCAATCATGGTTAATGTCGGCAAACTTACAAGCCCAATACTACAAAACCTATTTCCAGCTATACTATACACCAAAAAAGATTGCCAAGTGGGGCACGGGCAGAGGCACGGAATGCCCAAGTTGTATGCAGTATGAGGCAGACATCGTACACATATTTGCTACATGTGCTACTTTGGGTAGAGTTCGTATGGAAATATCCACCTTTCTGTCTGAAATCTTTATTTCAAGAATTGAAATTACAACGGGTGAATTAGTATTAGGGCTGGACGGAGATATTCGTCCTAAAGGAATGCAAGGGCTTATATTTATCTCCACGGCAGTCTTTAGAATATGTTTGGCCGCAGCCTGGCTAGACCTCAATCCTCCCGGTTTTCAACAATGGCAGGCGAGACTCCTGGCCACATATAACCTAGAAATGGCTATATATCGTAGGAAGGGTAGAAGGAAACAAATGACGGGGCTGGAAATCTGGGACCCCTCACAAGCTGGATACAGAATCTTGCTTCATAACTCAACTATGTCAAATCTTGTGAACTAATATAGGAAATGTATAATACTTGTGTCAAAATGCTCCAACAAAAATGTCATATCACTAACCATGTACAAATATTTATGCTTTCATGCCTGGGGAGGAGGGGGGCATGGGGGGAAGTCTATTTTTCTTCTGATCGTATGTAAAATAGGGGTTAAAATATATCTCAATAAAGACTTGTTTAAAAAAAAAAAGAAAAAACTATTTTTCCATTTTGGCATATCCATCTGTCACGAAATATAAAGCAGCTTCACTGTATGAAATTTACCACATTGAACAGTAAGTTGGATTATGCTGCTAGAACTGTGGGCACAGAGTCAAGAACTTTGCTAAGTAGAGTGTTTTTTTATTTATCATTAAAGCAGCTTTGCCTGCCAATTACTTTTTTTGTAATGCAAGATAAAGCCTTTCAGGTGTAACATGCATATGAAACCTAGACCTTCGTGGCTCAAGAGCAGCACTGCTCCTAACAAATTACTCAATTTTTGTTCTGCGATGTTGAACCAATTTTTAAGACTTTATGGCACCATTTGACATCTTGTCTCATACTGCAACCTTAACCAACAGTGTAGTACAACTAAACCTATGCACGCCAAACTGTGTATGTAGCTACCCAACCATCACCTAGTCTTACCATAAGTAATACAATAGACCTGGGAGACAAAATTCTGCCTTATTGAATTGTATTGTATTGTTTTTTATATCGCATTTTCCATACACCATTTGAGGCTTAAAGCGCATTATGGATGTATAGTAAAATATCAACCACAGAACAATCATGGTACAACAACATCATTGTCAACAACCAATGTGTCTGTGTGTATACACACACATGAACAAACACAGACACACACACACACACACTATATCATATCTCTATTTATGAGGACCGGTCATTGGCCGCAATATAGTGTGTATTCCCCTTTTCTAACTTCACCCATATTTTGATACAGAAGTAGATTATAAATCAGATCAAATCAAATGTAACTAAACTTTTACTTGCTTGAAATCCTCTCACAAATGTGCACGCACCCACACACAGAAACTCACACACATATTATCAAGCGTAAGAACATTGATTACAACTACTCCTCCTTAAGGAACGGCTCTCAAGAGAAGACTTGAAGTGAATCTGGAGCTTGAGGTTCAGCAAGTCCATAGGGTCACTTTCAGGAGGAATCTGAACAAGCAGAAACACAGAAAGATCCTTGTTAACTTTTCGTCATATACGATGAAAGAACTCATCTTATGAAGCATATTAGAAAATGTCTCTTTTACTAGCAATGGGTATACCTTTATTATATGGTTAGACGTCTGTAAGGCCACGGAACAATGGCAGTGGGAACTGGGGAGAAGACTGGAGGAACTCAATGTTCTGTATCATGTGGAACAATACAATGTATAATTATCGGAGGGTTGAAGATGTAGAGAAGCTGATTGAGTCCATCAAGGGAAACGTTTGTCATTGAGATGGGTACGGGGCTTTGGATTAGAAGGGGCTTTAGGTGGGCTATAGGTGCTGGTGGCGGGTCTCATCTTGTTCTGTGTGTCTGGGCGTATGGGGGCACATTCGGTATTGGAGTTCATATTTTTGTTTTGCGCCACCATGATAGCGTTCATACAGCATTTTAATAATGCCTGGTAGTGAGGGGAGGGTTGTCCAGGGTGGGGGTTGGGGGTGTGCATTGGGTAGGGAGCAGTGGAGACTCAGGTGCTGTTTTTAAATAAAAAATGGATGGGACAATACTTGGTCTCCGACCAAGCAGAATACTGTAAGAGGTTGCCAATTATTGTACGGAAAGTGGCTGATGTAGATTTGATATATTTTGAAAGTGAATGCTCTGGCAGATGGATTGTGGGACAAATTGAGTGCCAGAACAATATTTTTATACGGCCCTAACTCAGATGATCCCTCACACCTTTCAAAACTGGAGTGGGACCTTTTAGAAGTTCCCTGGCCAATACTCCTGGGAGGAGATTTTAACACGCTATTGGATTTAAATCTGAATAGATCCACTAGGAGGGACAGTATAAATACCCTTAGGGTCAGGAAGGCCCTGTAAAGCATTTTCCAGCGTAGGGCCTAGTGGATGTGTGGCGATGGAAGCTGTTGCCAGATGGATGAAGAACAGCTGCCTTCAACTCAACTCGGACAAAACCAAGATACTCATCATGGGCCCACACCGCGATGCCTGGAACGACACCTGGTGTCCCCCCGCACTCGGAGCCCTCCTCCCCCATAGACCAGGCACGCAACCTCAGAATTATCCTTGACCCGAACTCAAAATGGACCTCCAGATCCATGCCATCACCTCCTCCTGCTACCATACCCTCTGCCTCCTCCGTAGGACCTTCAAGTGGATCCCCCCGAACATAGGAAAACTGTCACATACGCCTTCATCAGTAGCAGACTGGACTACGGCAACACACTCTATGGCAGGATCAACAAGAACCTCATTCGCAAACTCCAGAACATCTAGAACGCCGCAGCCAGACTAGTCCTCAACCTATCATGCCACATCAGCCAACACCTGCGGACACTACACTGGCTCCCCATCGTGAAGAGAATCACCTTCAAGCTTCTCACCCATGCACACAAGCCCCTCCACAATACCAGAACCGCCAACCTGAACCACTGCCTCTCGTTTCACGCTCCCCAGCGCTCTCTCCGCTCAGCCCAGCTCTCCCTCACAACGGTTTCTCGGATCAAGAAAAACAGAACAGGAGGACGCTCCTTCTCCCTCCTCGCGGCCAAGGCATTGAACTCTCTACCCCTCCACCTCCGACAGACTGCATCGCCCCCTAAGTTCCTAAAGGACCTGAAGACCTGGCTCTTCGATGGAACTCAGTGAACTACCAGGACCTGCGGAACCCCCCACCCCCTATCCTTTAGCTCCTTGAGACCCGTTCTGGGTGAGTAGATTGCGCTCTAAAAAACCTTCATTGATTGATTGATTGATGTAGAATGGGACACCAGAGAGGGTACCCTTTCCACAGTAGGAAGTATGGCCATTTTCTTTGTGGATGAAATTAGAGAGATCAAACATCTGCCTGGGCATGTTCCGATTATACAGCTGTCCAAGTGCTGATTGAACTTCCCATTCACCTAGAGAATTACAGATGGACTGTTAATCGTGCACTCCCCTCGGGCAGACTTTAGAAAAGGCCAGTCAGTCCTTTATGGTTAATATCGGGTCTGCCCCCGTTGCTATAGTCTGGGGCACTTATAAAGCTTTTATTCAGGGGGTCCTGCGCAGCCTGGCTGCTAATAACAATAAGAGGACTAGAGAGGAGCTGGGGTCCCTCAAGCAAGAAATAAGGCAGTTGGAGGTATTTCTACAAGTGCAGACCTCTAGGCTCTAGGTTAGAGCCGGGGCAAACCCATAAGAGATTGGAGGAGGCAAGGAGGTTGAATTGGGCTTGAAGGGAAGTGCCAGGAAAAATGGTAGGTGAACTGTTGAACTGTACCTGGCTTTTTGAGTATGCGGGGCGAAGTGCGGCATTGTTGGCTTGTAAAATAAGAGTGTAGAGAGCCAGAAATACTATTAAAGAATTGGTTGTCAAGTCCCAGGAAGAAGGTACTGGGAGGGCGGATGAGATGGAAGATCATTTACTCGCTTTCTTCTCTTCTCTTTATAAAGAAGAGGTTAAACCAGATCTTGGGAACCTTAGGCGTTTGCTAAGAGATAGGGGATTGCCGGGTCTCCCAGATCAGTTGCAGAATGTCTTAGCTGCTAGGATTGCTGAAACGGAAATTAGGGAACATCTGAAACTCATTCAGCAGGCTCAGATGCCGTTTGCTTCAAGCTATATAAAATGCTGAAGGAGGTGATTATTCTAATATGGAGAGAGTTATTTTATGCTATTCACTTTGCGGGTGGGAAGGCAGATTCCCGAATCATGGAAGGAAGCCACCTTGGTGCTGATTTTGAAGCTAGCGAAGGATCCTAAAAAAGCGGATTCATAAAGGCCGATTTCACTGTTAAACGCTGACTATAAAGTGTTTACCCGTATTCTTGCAAGCTGGATAGCTACTCTAGCTACCCAATTAATACACCCATACCATAAAGGTTTTGTTACCAAGTGGTAGATCTACGAGCTCACGCAACAACTTATCGGTCCAATTGATCTCCTTTGGCTGTGTTCACATTTAATGCAGCAAAAGCCTTTGATATAGTTTGTTGGGAGTACTTGTGGGAGGTTTTGGGGCATTGCAGGTCTGCCCAAATTTTATCTCCACTATGCAAAGGCTCTATGAAACCCCAACAGCCCGAATTCTGTTGAATAGGGTACTGACTAAGAGTTTTAATATTTACAGAGGTACTAGGCAAGGCAGCTCCCTTTTCTCTTTGATATCTATATGGAACCATTGCCCAAATGCTCTGGGGAGATCTTCAAGTAATACCATTCGCAGCACAAGGGTTTAGTACTAAGATCACTTTATATGCCGACGATCTGGTTATTTATACGGCAGAATCTGATGCGACTATAACAATGATAGAGTTTGTTAGGAGTACTTTTGGGAGGCTTTGGGGGCATTGCAGTTCAGCCAAAATTGTATCTCCTCTATGCAAAGTCCCTATGAAACCGCAACAGCCCGAATTCTGTGAATAGGGTACTGACCAAGAGTTTTAATATTTACAGATGTACTAGGCAAGACTGCCCTCTTCTCTTTCTCTTAGATATTATGTATTGGAATATTTCTTGGCAGCAGGGTGGCACGCAACCAGAATTTAGATATTTGGGGATATCCATCTTTCAATGCCATGGGGCAATCTTGGTTTATAATCTGGAGAGGGTTGCTAGGGATTTAGATAAGCCACCTACTAGATGGACGAATCTCCCATTAACCATATATGAGCCAGTCTATTTGATTAAAATGAACATTCTTCCCAAGTTGACATACCTTTTTAATTGCATCCACTCCCTTTTCTTGAATTGTACATTTTTAAGATCCAGAGGTAAATAATATCCTTTATATGGGCCTCTGGGACAGTGAGATTGTCATGGAAGACACTGAGGCATAGTTTGGAGAAAGGAGGCTTGGCATTACCTAATCTGGGGAAGTATTTGAATGATTTTCAGATTAAGAACTATAGAATGTTATTTGAAACACCAGCGTTTACAACATGTAGTCAGCTGCTAACAGGTATGAGAAAGGACCTGGAGAGTCTGGGGACTTGTGGTCTGCTGTACAAGTTTGGTGAACCAAAATATTTTTTAAGTCAGGCTAAAGGTAGTAAATGCAGCCATCATACTTTGGTATAAAATCAGGAAGGCCCTGGGCATAAAATATTACCCAGATTTCACCCCTATCTGTTACTACGCAGGCATGCCTCAATGCCTGGAAGATATCTTGAGTCATTCTTTGCGGGATGCTAGGCTAGTGCTGTTGGGGTATCTCTTTACTGTGCAGCGCCTGGTGCCTTGGGAGGTAGTGTTTAGCAAGACCTTCGGCTAGCTGTCAAGGTTTAAATATGTGCAACACCACTCTTGGTATATTGGCGAGAAGCAAGAAATTGGAAATCCCTGGGGGATTGTGAGGAGGCTAAAGGACACACAGTCTATAGAAGGAGGTCTCCATGTGGTATTGGATGCTGCTGGATGCCAAGGATAGTAAGTTGCCTGCTCCTTCCTTGATCTGGGAAGATAGGACGCTAGGGTCTGAGTTACCACACTTGTGGCAAACATCTCTCAGGCTCCGATATCATGTTGTTAAACCAGCAAATTTAAAAAGGAACCACTTTTTTACAGGATTTTCTGGTCTCCCCAAAAGATTGTGAGATTTGCAATAAATGAAGTCCCGAGATGTAGAAGATGTGGCCTCCTCGAGGATAATGATGAACATATGTTCTTTTCCTGTCCCTCGCTTGTGAAGTTTTGGGAAGATGTGAGCAAGGTCCTTGCTGGGACTTTCCGAGCTGGTGTTGTGATCAATCCCATACTTGTCTTATTTGGAATTGACATTGCAATCAGCTGTTGGGTAGACGTAGCACAGCGGTCCCTCCTGTTTTATCCGTTGCTTCTTGCTAGAAGGGAAATTTGCAAGAAATGGCTCAGTCCCATAGGCCCCTCTATGGAAATGTGGGTAAGGACTGTTCGATGGATTTGTAAGTTAGATACTTTCACGTTGAGAGAGAAAATGCTGCTTTTTGGGATTTGAAATTTGAAAGAAATGTAACCATTAATTTAAAAATTTGATTGCAAAATTATAGTGAGCCTTTCTCACTCCCCTCTGGGGTTCCGCATGGATCAGCACTTATCCATACGCTTTGTAATGTTTATGTGTCTTCTCTTGCCTCCCTGATGAGATCATTTGGCTTTTCTCTTACCTCATATGCTGATGACATACACATTGTGGTGTCTCTCTCCAACCAGGACACAGATACAGGTGATAGATTTTGCAACTTTATGCAGGCCATCACTACCTGAATGAGTAAAATTTGCCTAAAATTGATTTCAGGAAAAACTGAAGTCATTCTGTTAGGAAATAAAACCTCCTTCTGCTTACCTTCCTGGTGGCTGGATGAACTAGGGCTTTCACCCTCTGCCAGTGCCTGTGAGAAAATCTAGAAACTTGGATGTCCAAATGGACAACAAACTCTCCTTTGGAGGCAAGGCAAGCGTAGCTACTGCTTCTACCTTTTTTACTCTATGGTTGAACAAAAACATTCTTCGGTTTATACCATTGGAGCCCTAAAAAACAGTTGTGGCTTAGCTGGTTATGTCAAAACTGGATTACTGTAATGGACTTTATCTAAATATACTGCAACAACACCTAAAAAAACTTAAAACGCTGTTTAATATTTGCCCGACTGTAACTTACTACACTGACTCCCGATAAGGCATTGCATTAAATTTAAAGCTCTATGTATAGCCTTTAAAGCTCTCCACCATATTGGCCTTTACCATCTTAGGCAGAGCCTTAAATGGAGGTATCAATGAGGACTAGCTAAGTTTAAGGGGAGGGGGGAATATTAAGTGACTCAGGTACGTCAGACAATAAAAAGGAAAAAAGCAATGTTTTCCTTTGCAAGCCCTCACCCACCGACCTAGTCGGTGGCATGCTTCATCATCGGGCCCACCACAGTGGCACCGAATGTGCCCCGGGTGTGCTGCAACGCCAGGTGACTGCGGAGCTGGTATATTGCTGCGTGTGCAGTGAAGGAGTGAGAAGTGAAAGTTTAAAAAGCTATACAAGGGGTCCCAGCACCCGAGGGTTAACAAGTATTTAATAAACTGGGCCTCTGTTAGCTGTTTAAAAAGGCAAAAGGACAAAGTGGAGTAAATGATGATCTCCCATGTCCAGTGTGGTCTACATGTTTCTGCCAGTGCCTTTTCTATTATAAGCTGGCTTTCCTCAGGACCGAAAAGTAAAGTGATAAAGTGCAATTAAATAATAAACTAATAAACTATATTAAGTGTTTGTGTTATTTCCTTGGCTATGTGTCGCGCTCGCTAAGGCGCTGTAGCTGTTAGAGGGGGATTCCCTCAAGCTTTTCTACATAAAACACATAGGACAAGACGTACAGGGGAGAGTCATGTTAGGATGGCATTTCTTAGAACTCATGGTGGCCGGCTTTTAGGGTGGTGTACGGCTTAAATCCGGCTAGGGTGAGCTCATAACACTTGTATGAGACTAGTGAGAGTATAGAAACAACCGTTAGTGGGTGGTGGTGGGCTAAAAAACGAAATCACAAGGTGAGGTACAGGAAAGTACTAGTACTGGGTCCTCACGCTGTTATTTCTTGGTAAAAAGCCTCATGGGTCGCCTGGCAGAGAAAGAGACCCTGTGGAGATAAACGAGGTTCACAAGGCTATCTAACCTGTAAGGAGAGAAGAGTTTTGGCTTACCCCATGTTGCTGGACAAGTGGTTTTACTCACGAGTAGTTCGGTCTGGTTCCTCCTTGGACCTATTCGTCCTTCTGCGGCGCCCGGTGTGAGGTGAGTGGGCCGCCTGCCTTTGTATTTATATTGTTTGTTAAACTCGATGCACCTGTTCAGGTTAGAAAGAGGGAGGGGTGCGCGATAAACGCTGTCTCATGGTGGGTCTCGCTGCGCATGTGCAGAGGAGTAGTGCGCGTTTCTAGCGCATGCGCGTTGGGCTGCCGTAGCGTTCTGTATTGGGCGCATGCGCAGGAGGATACGCGCGTGTGAACTGGTTCTCAGGTTGCCGGTAATCAGTAGTTTGACAAAGTCTGTAACATGGACGGTGGGTTGAGAACATAGATCACGTAACAATGTCAGCATATGTGCGTTCTGCCGCATTGGGCGGAATTGGAAGGAGAAGAATGGACTGAGAAGGGGGCGCTCATGCAGGAGCATGATGGCACTGCTACCCGAAGGGTTTAGCAAGGGTGTCTATGTGGCCAGACTGTTCCATGGGATGGAATCATTAAGGCCTTGGGTATGGGTGGAAAGACGGTAAATCCAGCGTTGTTCTTTTTGCAGTAGGAGTTTCTCATCCCTGAGGTTGTCAAATTTCTCAATGACGGTCCACGTGAAGTCATTGGGTGTGTGGTTATGGGTCAGAAAGTGGTCTGTGAGCTTACTGATGTTTTTCCCACATCTTATGGTACTTCTGTGTTCTGTCATTCTTGTGCGTACTCTTCTGGTTGTCATGCCAACGTACCTGAGGCCACATCTGCAGGTAATCAAGTATACTAGATTGGAGGAGTTGCAGTTTGTGAATTGTCGTTGTGTCCAGGTCTTACCTGGTTCCAAACTAAGTGTTTTTGACGGGGATGTTAGGTGGCATACACTGCAGTTATTACAGGGTTGGTGGCCAGTGATTTTTGGCAAACCCCATGCATTGATGATGGTGTTGTCTTTGTCCTGATTTTTAAGACGGGGTCTGGTGTTCACCAGTTGGTCTCTTAAATTGGTGGCTCTTCTGTAGGCGAAGCGAGGCTTTTCCCACTGCCTGGTGCCAGAGTTTATGATTTTCCAATTGCGGTTGATGATGTTAGACACTTGGTTAGATGCTGTGTTGTACGTTGTGACGCAAGTTAGTACAGGGTCTTCTTCCGGTTTTTGGACTGTTTCTAGGAGAGCCTCCCTGTTTTGATTCCTGGCTCTTTTGCAGGTTTTGTTGATTATCCTGGATGGATAACCACGGTCCCTTAGTTTGTGCACCAACTCGCTAGATTGTTGTTTATAGTCTTTTATGCTGCTGCAGTTACGCCTGATACGCAGGAATTGCCCGTAGGGCAGGTTTTCCCTCAGGTGTCGGGGGTGAAAACTATCAAACCTGAGCAGGGAGTTTCTTGCTGTGGGTTTGTAGAAGGTAGTGGTGGAGAGTACTCCATTTTCTGGTCTGATGTTCAGGTCTAGGAAGGGTAGCTCAGTGGAACTGCTAGTGTATGTGAAGCGCAGGTACGGGTCTAGTTGGTTGACCCATAGCATGAATCTGTCAAGTGATTCCTGGTTGCCATTCCATATTATGAGAATGTCGTCGATGTAGCGACGCCACATTCTTATATTGATGGAAAAAGGGTTGGTTGAGTGTTGTATGTATGACTGGACATGTTTAAACTACATGTAGAACTGGCTGAATTCCATCCAGGATAATCAACAAAACCTGCAAAAGAGCCAGGAATCAAAACAGGGAGGCTCTCCTAGAAACAGTCCAAAAACCGGAAGAAGACCCTGTACTAACTTGCGTCACAACGTACAACACAGCATCTAACCAAGTGTCTAACATCATCAACCGCAATTGGAAAATCATAAACTCTGGCACCAGGCAGTGGGAAAAGCCTCGCTTCGCCTACAGAAGAGCCACCAATTTAAGAGACCAACTGGTGAACACCAGACCCCGTCTTAAAAATCAGGACAAAGACAACACCATCATCAATGCATGGGGTTTGCCAAAAATCACTGGCCACCAACCCTGTAATAACTGCAGTGTATGCCACCTAACATCCCCGTCAAAAACACTTAAGGGCTCATTAGGATGGCGGACGGAAGAGCCACCGCGGCCCTGTAGTAGGCGGAAAAAGCCTTTTCCGTGTCCGCCTGCCGCGGATACTCCGTCCGCCATATCAGGATAGGAAAACGTGTCAAATTCCCGTCCGCGACGGGAAAGCACGCTCCGCCGCCGAACTACACACGAGAGCGTGGCGGACGGAACACATCCGGAGGCCACGCCGTACGGACTGACGTCGAAGACCGTCCTCCAAATCAAGATGGCGGAAAATACACATAAAACCGCAGCGGAAAAACAACCTGTCTGAACACGGCGGAATCCCCACTGCGAAGACAGGTGACATAGCAGAGATACCCACCGCAAGCTGACCAACACCATGGACCCAGCGCTACACGCTTTCCCGATGCTCTTCGCGATCCACCACGTCCTAGTCATGGCCCACCACGGACGACGACGCAGGTAAGGCACAAACCATTGGCTGTCTGCAGGGGAATACCAGTAAGGGACGTGACGTAGGGAGGGGGAGTGTCATGTTACCGAAACCACTGATGAGAAGCATATACAAATACACATTTGTAGTACGCAAGCAGGAATGACAACGACAGACCACGAGACCTGATAGACAACCTTTATTGTACAAAATAGGGGTAAAATCACAGTGTATGCGTGAGCATGGGCAAAGTGGGCACCACAGCAGCTACATCATTGGCAGTCAACGAGAGGGCAGAATGCAGTATCAGAGCATCAACAGGGCATTGTGCAGTACAGAGCAGGTACATCATTGGCAGTCAACGAGAGGGCAGAATGCAGTATCAGAGCATCAACAGGGCATTGTGCAGTACAGAGCAGGTACATCATTGGCAGTCAACGAGAGGGCAGAATGCAGTATCAGAGCATCAACAGGGCATTGTGCAGTACAGAACAGGTACATCAGAGGCAGTAAACGAGAGGGCAGAATGCAGTATCAGAGCATCAACAGGGCATTGTGCAGTACAGAACAGGTACATCAGAGGCAGTAAACGAGAGGGCAGAATGCAGTATCAGAGCATCAACAGGGCATTGTGCTGTACAGAGCAGGTACATCATTGGCAGCACATGAGAGGGGCTAAGTGCATCAACAGTCCATTGCACAGAACAGGTCCATCATTGGCAGCACATGAGAGGGGCAGAATGCAGTATCAGAGCATCAACAGGGCAATGTGCAGTACAGAACAGGTACATCAGAGGCAGTAAACGAGAGGGCAGAATGCAGTATCAGAGCATCAACAGGGCATTGTGCAGTACAGAGCAGCTACATCATTGGCAGTCAACGAGAGGGCAGAATGCAGTATCAGAGCATCAACAGGGCATTGTGCTGTACAGAGCAGGTACATCATTGGCAGCACATGAGAGGGCAGAATGCAGTATCAGAGCATCAACAGGGCATTGTGCTGTACAGAGCAGGTACATCATTGGCAGCACATGAGAGGGGCTAAGTGCATCAACAGTCCATTGCACAGAACAGGTCCATCACAGGCAGCACATGAGAGGGGCTAAGTGCATCAACAGTCCATTGCACAGAACAGGTCCAGAGGCAGCACATGAGAGGGGCTAAGTGCATCAACAGTCCATTGCACAGAACAGGTCCATCACAGGCAGCACATGAGAGGGGCTAAGTGCATCAACAGTCCATTGCACAGAACAGGTCCATCACAGGCAGCACATGAGAGGGGCTAAGTGCATCAACAGTCCATTGCACTGAACAGGTCCATCAGAGGCAGCACATGAGAGGGGCAGAATGCAGTATCAGAGCATCAACAGGGCAATGTGCAGTACAGAACAGGTACATCAGAGGCAGTAAACGAGAGGGCAGAATGCAGTATCAGAGCATCAACAGGGCAATGTGCAGTACAGAACAGGTACATCAGAGGCAGTAAACGAGAGGGCAGAATGCAGTATCAGAGCATCAACAGGGCAATGTGCAGTACAGAACAGGTACATCAGAGGCAGCACAACTACGTGTCCCTACCAAACCGTCACAGGGACCACAAGAGTGCCACGCAGTTCTCAATGGACACACCATGTGAACTAACATTTGAGTGAAGTGTACAGCACCTCACATCACAGAATCAGGGGGACTGCGTGAACTACCTGCCTCGGACACACTGGCAGCACCAGCAACAGGAGTGTGAGACACAGACACAGCCCGAGTGACACACACATGGGCCACGGACCCAGACACACTGGCAGCACCAGCAACAGGAGTGTGAGATACAGCCACAGCCCGAGTGACACACACATGGGCCACGGACCCAGACACACTGGCAGCACCAGCAACAGGAGTGTGAGACACAGCCACAGCCCGAGTGACACACACATGGGCCACGGACCCAGACACACTGGCAGCACCAGCAACAGGAGTGTGAGACACAGCCACAGCCCGAGTGACACACACATGGGCCACGGACCCAGACACACTGGCAGCACCAGCAACAGGAGTGTGAGACACAGCCACAGATGTAGTCACTGACACGTGAGCCACTGACCCAGACAGACTGCCAGCACCAGAAACAGGAGTGTGCAACACAGCCACAGATCTCCTAACTGACACGTGAGCCATAGACCCACATACCCTGCCAGGATCTGCAACAGGAGAGGGCACAACTGACACTGTGCCACCATCTGATACACGAGAGTCAACTGCACCAGCGCCACTGGGACAACTGAAATGATGAGCCACAGGGCTGTATGGGCCAGGAGGCAGGGTGGGCCTGGGAGCTGGGGATAGCTCACCTAGAGCCAAATCGGGGTTGGCAGGTGTCAATGGTGTGTGTCTGCGTTTCTTAGGGTGGTGTGAGTGCACCCTGGACAGGACAGGACTGCCAAGTGGTGGGGACTCCAAAGAATCACCACCCAGCATAGGTGGCGCAGCTGCTGCGGGGGATCTGGTTTCGGGGGACGTGCTGGAGCCTGCTTGTCGTTTGCTCTGTGCCTGCCGCCTGGACTCGGAATGATGTGTAATGGGGGATGCAACAACAGGGGACACCCTCCTCTGCTTCTGACTGGCCTGGATGGGAGTGGAGGTATGGGGGGACTCCGCCGCGGAGACATCAGTGTTACGTTTAGTAGAAAACATCAGCCTCAGTGCAGCCAGGGGTGAAGTATGCCTGTCCTTGATAGCGCCATTGTCCATGCCAGATGCCTTGTCCGTAGGATGTGCCTTATCCTTAGGTGGAGTGTTGTCTCTGGATGTAGCCTGTGCCCTGCTCGCCGCCCTGTTCCTGCCAGCAGACTTGTCGTCTGTGGTGCACCTGTCTCCAGCAGACACCTGCTGTCTGTGTGTGTCCCTGTCCTTGGGAGAGTCCCTTACCTCTGCTGTGGGCCTGCTCTTGGGAGTCTCCCTGCTCTTAGTAGGTGCCTTAGTCTTCTCACTGTCCTTGGGAGAGTCCCTTACCTCTGCTGTGGGCCTGCTCTTGGGAGTCTCCCTGCTCTTAGTAGGTGCCTTAGTCTTCTCACTGTCCTTGGGAGAGTCCCTTACCTCTGCTGTGGGCCTGCTCTTGGGAGTCTCCCTGCTCTTAGTAGGTGCCTTAGTCTTCTCACTGTCCTTGGGAGAGTCCCTTACCTCTGCTGTGGGCCTGCTCTTGGGAGTCTCCCTGCTCTTAGTAGGTGCCTTAGTCTTCTCACTGTCCTTGGGAGTGTCCCTTACCTCTGCTGTGGGCCTGCTCTTGGGAGTCTCCCTGCTCTTAGTAGGTGCCTTAGTCTTCTCACTGTCCTTGGGAGAGTCCCTTACCTCTGCTGTGGGCCTGCTCTTGGGAGTCTCCCTGCTCTTAGTAGGTGCCTTTGTCTTCTGACTGGCCTTGTCCAAGGAACAGTCCATGGACATGTGACTATCCCTTGCCTTGGGAGTACCTTTCGTGTTGAATGGCTGTGTAGCTCCGGAAGGCATGTCCCCCAACAACACTTGTGGATCCTGTGTGTGTACTCCAGTGCATCTGACGTCGTCTACGTGAACAGATTTAGCTGATCTAGGGGATGGGGTCTGTGCCCTGCGTGCCCTGACGTGCTGTCTGACGCTGCTTCTAGTGCAATAAGCTGTATTTGAGTCCTGCTCAGAATAATCACTACCCCCTGAGACATCCAGCGGTGTAGATGGTGAAACACAAGTAGCACCCTGTTCGTTCGACTGTACTATTGCAGACGACACACTGCTTGCCAATGACTGCACTGTCCTGTGTAGACCTGCAAGATCGCCATGCATCCCTTCCATGAATGCCACCACCTGCCCCAACTTCCTATCATGGTCCTGGAAAGCATTTGTCATATTGGTCTGCCCCACACACAGCTGTCTGAGCAGATCAACGGCCTCAGCACACAGTGCATTTTGGCTCACCGTGGCAGGGGCAGCGGTGCCTGCACCGAACGCCACTCTGCTCCCCCTACTCCTCCGGCCACGAACAGTACATGGTGCAGTTGGCGGAAGTGTGGGCCCTGTGTGCTGTCTTACGACAGAAGGTGGTGAGTGCCCACTCCCAGTCTGTGACAACAGTGCAGGCTCACCCAGAGTGTCCGACGAGGAGGACGATGGCGTCTCCACATGCGAGTCCTCAGGGACGGTCCTGTCCCCCTCTCCGGCGCTGGCCTCCTCCGTGTCAGTCTGCGTGTGTGCGAAGTCTGAGCCGGACTCATTTCCTCGGCTACTCTCCACCGTCTGTGGCTGAGTGTCCTCTGTCAAAGCTGAAATGCACAGAAAAGATGTGTGAGTCATGGGCACACTCACGTACAGAAGGAACAGGATAGCCAAATCACATAGCAGACAAAGGTTTAGGAGCCCTCATCCTGCACATGGCCCACCCCTACCAGTCATCCTCACATTTTCTGCCATGGGGCCATGGACCACTAGGGGATGTGCTTTTACACTCAACTACTAAGCAAGTGGCGTGTCAACATGGCGGACCTGGATGTCAAATGAGTACCGCCCAATGGGACCAAAAAGGCATCACAGGCATACATACGCAACACGGAACTCAATAGTGTGTCTGTGCACCAATACATGCATAGCACTCACAGGTTTCCTACACAGACAGTATGCTCACCGCTAGTTTGCTGTCGATCGGCACTCAGACGTTCGGCCAGTTCAGGATGCGTCACTGCAATGATACGTTGCATGAGAGGGGTCATGGAGCGTCGGGCCAGACGGGGCGTCCTTGGAATCAGGCCCAGTGTTACTTCCGCTACATTCTTGCTCAGCCTGGAAATGTCGTCCCAGCGTTTGTGGCAGTGTGTATGTCGTCTGTTGCACACCCCCAATGCCCGTACTTCCCTTGCTATGCTCCTCCACAGGTCCTTGCGAAGGTGCAGCTTGACCTACCATGATGGGAGACAAAAGGGTGTAAGTCAGTGGACAGGTGGCCTGTCACACACATAGGGGCAAGACGTTACTGTCAGCAGCCATGCACAATCAGGAACATATGTCTAGCCCACACTACACAGCTAAGATAGAAATAGGCCTGATCATTCGGCCCCCTCATGCACACCAACATGTCCCACACTGCACTTACCACCCGTCCCGGTGCGCCGTAGAGGCGTCCATAGTTGCGGAGTACACCGTCCACGAGGACATCAAGCTCCGCGGCGGTGAAGGGTCGAGACCGGATCTCTTTGCCTGACGACATGGCAAGATCACGGAGTATGGCACTAGAGCAGCAGTCGGTGGTCAGCTCAGCAGCAGCAGCAGGTCGAGGTGATGGTCACAGGCAGCAGTCGGTGGTCAGCTCAGCAGCAGCAGCAGGTCGAGGTGATGGTCACAGGCAGCAGTCGGTGGTCAGCTCAGCAGCAGCAGCAGGTCGAGGTGATGGTCACAGGCAGCAGTCGGTGGTCAGCTCAGCAGCAGCAGCAGGTCGAGGTGATGGTCACAGGCAGCAATGGTCCCCAGGGTAGAAAGTTTCATTTTGGCCAACACACATATATAGGGCCCTCAGCACGTGTCAGTGGCATACGTCGCCAGCAATTGGTCAGCCCTGGAAGCGTGATCGTGAAATGGCCCAATGACTGGCCCTGTTGTTGCGGTGCACAGCTTCCTCTACTTGCGATTGGCCGTATGCGGCCAGCGTCCCTCTTCCCATTGGCTGCATGTGCAGGGACCGTCACGGGCACACATCGGCAACCGCACGTGCAAGCCTCACGGAAGGAAGCTTCAGTTGCAACAATGTTGTATCACTGGCGCCTCCATGGCGGTGCACGTACACAGCGGGGGAGGTGCAGGCCTATACACCCTGTAGATGTACTCAATGGACATGCCAGTTCATGACCCCCCTTACAGTCACCTTGCATCATCCACCGTACACCGGCCGGAGCGGCCGGCCCATGAACAACCGCCGTGCCAGGCCCTGCCCAGGACCGCCGTGCCGGCCATGGCAACAACCGCCATTGCACGGCCCATGAACAACCGCCGTGCCAGGCCCTGCCCAGGACCGCCGTGCCGGCCATGGCAACAACCGCCATTGCACGGCCCTTCCACTACCGCCGTGCCAGGCCCTGCCCAGGACCGCCGTGCCGGCCATGGCAACAACCGCCATTGCACGGCCCTTCCACTACCGCCGTGCCAGGCCCTGCCCAGGACCGCCGTGCCGGCCATGGCAACAACCGCCATTGCACGGCCCTTCCACTACCGCCGTGCCAGGCCCTGCCCAGGACCGCCGTGCCGGCCATGGCAACAACCGCCATTGCACGGCCCTTCCACTACCGCCGTGCCAGGCCCTGCCCAGGACCGCCGTGCCGGCCATGGCAACAACCGCCATTGCACGGCCCTTCCACTACCGCCGTTCCCTGGCGGTCCGTGCAATGGCGGTTGTTGCCATGGCCGGCACGGCGGTCCTGGGCAGGGCCTGGCACGGCGGTTGTTCATGGGCCGGCCGCTCCGGCCGGTGTACGGTGGATGATGCAAGGTGACTGTAAGGGGGGTCATGAACTGGCATGTCCATTGAGTACATCTACAGGGTGTATAGGCCTGCACCTCCCCCGCTGTGTACGTGCACCGCCATGGAGGCGCCAGTGATACAACATTGTTGCAAATCGACCATCCGTCCCGGAACCTTACACATGCACTTGCCGGTGTGTGGGCGTGACGGTCTGTGCACGTGCAGACAGTGTGAATGTCGAAGGCGGCCCGCGTATGCCCAGACGTAAACAGCGGATGCAGTGCACCGCCATGGCGTGATCAATGTTAGCATCTTAGCCGATGATGCACCTTGTACCATTGTCTGCAGCTGCCTGCTCACGGTTGTGTGCGTGATTGCGTGGCTACACATGTCATGCTCCATCCCATGTGTGTCCATACCATGGCCATCGGTGAGCCACAAGTGTCCATCACGTGTGCATGTCCACATCGGGTAGTACCCTACACAATTCAGTCGTACCTCACATGTACACAGTAGATCCCGTATGAATGGGCACCTGTGAATCAGTTGTGAGTGAGTGGTATGTGTCAGATGATGACTATGGTGGGGGTTCTGTTGTGTACTGTACATGTGTGTTGCCTATTGTGTCCCCATGCATGTGATGTCCGTATGCCCACCATTCCTGGTGTTGCCATTGGGGCATCATGATATGGGGGGGTGGGGGGGTGTTTAATTTAGTATGTGTGCATGTACTTGCATGTGTGCATGTGATGTTGGGCCTACACATGTGGGTCATGTCACATGTCTGGTTGGCAGTGATGTTGAGGTGAGACACTGTGCATTGCACATGTTGCTAAACATCATGTTGCTAGTGGATGCACATTGTAGCTACGTCGGTCCATGTTGTCCTGACAATCAGAGGAGTCACACATATGACAAGCATACACTGGATACTACATGTTGGTAGAGGGCGTTGACATGTGATTGAGGTGCACACACGTGCGTTGTATGTTAATTGACTTCCATTCCATCTACTCCCACACAGGAGGGCTCCAAATGTCCTTCGCCCATACACTGTGCTGGAGGATATGGTGGACGAGGAGGTGATCCGGAAATTCAGGCTGGATCGCCGTCGATTGTTGGAACTTGTGACCCTATTGTCTCCTCATCTGCAGCCGCGAAGAACCTATCCAGGTTCCATGACACCCACGCAAAAGGTGATGGCGGCACTCCATTTCTTCGCAACAGGCACATTCCAGTACACAGTTGGAGATGCCGGGGGAATGTCACAGGCCATGTTCAGCACGGTACTCCGGGATGTACTGACAGCCATGATGCTGTACAAGCATGACTATATACATTTCCCTCAGGCGGCGGACTTGCCAGCGGTCAAAGCTGGCTTCTATGCCCTGGGTCGTATACCACACGTTGTGGGTTCCATTGATGGCACGCATATCGCGATCATTGCACCACGGGCACGTGAGCAGGTGTATAGGAATCGGAAACACTTCCATTCCCTGAACGTGCAGGTGGTGTGCCAGGCCGACAACATCATCTCACATGTGTGTGCAAGATTCCCTGGCTCTGCACATGACGCCCACATCATGCGGAGCAGCATGGTCCCCCAACTGATGGCTAATCTTCGTCCAGCACAAGCGTGGCTTGTTGGTGAGTATGCTGTGGTGACAGGAGTGATATCTGTGTGGCATGGTGTGCCCCACAATGCAGGTTGTGATGTTTCTCTCTCTCTCTCTTCCACCAACACAGGCGACTCGGCTTACCCAAACAGGCCTTGGCTGCTCAGTCCCTTACGCAATCCCACTACACCAGGAGAAATGAGATACAATGATGCCCATGGTAGGACACGTCGAGTGGTAGAACGGACATTTGGCCTGCTCAAGTCAAGGTTTCGGTGCCTGGATAAGACTGGAGGGGCCCTGCCTTACTCACCAGGCAAAGTATGCAAGATCGTGATAGCGTGCTGCATGCTTCACAACCTGGCTGTGCGCTATAACATTGAACTGCTCTTGGACCCTGATGAACTGCAAGTTCCTCGCCCTCCCGACCCAGCCATGTCAACTGATGAGGATAGTGGTGAGGAGGAAGGTGTGGACCAGAGGCGCCAGATCATTGATCGCTACTTCCCTTGATTGTGAGTGTGCTCCTCTTGTGCTGCTTGGGTATGCCCTGTGAATGTGTGCTGGTGTTGTGGCATAGTGGTGTGCTTCATCTCTGTGTTCTGCTATGTGATGCATGCATGTGTGTGTGTGTGCTAAATTGTGGCCAATGCACGTCTCCATGATGTGTGTCGTCTCATCCATTACTGTTGTGATGCGTGTGGGTAGTTAAATGTTGCACTGCAGTGTGTTCTGATGTGTGTGATCTTGTTTCCTGACGTGTCTTTGCGGTTTCTATTTTCCCTAGGTCACTCCCGCAGCGCCATGATTCTGTACCAGTTGGATACCTGTACCTAGTAACATCTGTTTCTGATGCATTCATGTGAATAAACATGGAGACAACACATGATTGAGTGAGTAAGTGGCTTTTATTTACAAAATGTGCATGGGTGTAGGTGCATATTTACAAATGAGTGAAGGGGTGGGGGAGTGAGAGTTGAAGGTTATGGCAGATGAAATGTCCGTGCGGACACCACATAGGGTGGTGTCTGCCTAGTACAGCAGGCCTGTGGCAGGTGGGACCGGATAGTTGGCAGGGTGAATGGCATGCGCAGGTACTGGGACAGTCATTTTCTGTTCCTCTTGGAGCGTGTGGCAGGTGCTTCCACACTGCTGTCGCCCACTTCCAGCCTCGGTCGGCCCCTCCGTCTTACTGCCGGTACGGTGTCATCTGGTTGCGCAGGGGCATCGGGTACCACATCCGCCGCAGGTGGCGGTGGCGGTGGCGGTGGCGGTGGCGGTGGCGGTGGCGGTGGCGGTGTTTGTGGCCTGATTGTCCTGGTGAAGATGTCCACTAGTTGGCCAAGCCGCCTCTCAATGGCCCCCAACATTGCAGTGTTATCTACAAAGTCCTGGTGGGCCCGGTCTGCCTGTGCCTGACCACGTTGGTAGCTCACCTCCACCCTGCCCAGTGCCTCCAATGACTGTTGCACTGGATTGGGTGTGTTGGTATCCTCCCGTGTTCTTTGACGTATGCTCCTGCCTGCCGGATCTGGCCTTGCATCTCTGCCTTGCCTCACACTCTCCCTGCGTGGCTGGGATGGCGCTGGCACGGCGTTGGCCGTTGGGTTGGGCAGGGTGGCAGGAGTGGTGGTAGCAGTGGTGGTGGTGGTGGAGGTGGTGCTGGTGGTGGCTGTGCAGGTCACAGTGGCCGGTGTTGTCACAATGGCAGAGGCCGTAGTTGTTGGTGCAGGGGTGACCTGGGAGCCAGATGGCCCTGGCTGGCTGCTTGTGCCGGGATCATCCTCTGCCCCGGAGGTGGCTGGCCAATCGTCCCCTGAGACGTCTGTGATTGGCGAGTCTGGAGGGCGGGTGTTGCTTCCAGCTGTCAGATGAGGATGACCTGCAAAACCAAAATGTGATGATGAGTAATGTGGACTTGACAGGTTGTTTTCACTTTTTTGGCCGATTCTGTCTGCACTGGTACTCACCCCACCCACCGCCACCGCCATCCCTATGGACATGGGGGCCTGTTGGGAGTTGTGGTTCCATCCCCTCACACCCACCACCACCGCCACCGCCATCCCTATGGACATGGGGGCCTGTTGGGAGTTGTGGTTCCATCCCCTCACACCCACCACCACCCACCACCACCGCCACCGCCATCCCTATGGACATGGGGGCCTGTTGGGAGTTGTAGTTCCATCCCCTCACACCCACCACCACCCACCACCACCGCCACCGCCATCCCTATGGACATGGGGGCCTGTTGGGAGTTGTAGTTCCATCCCCTCACACCCACCACCACCCACCGCCACCGCCATCCCTATGGACATGGGGGCCTGTTGGGAGTTGTGGTTCCATCCCCTCACACCCACCACCACCGCCATCCCTATGGACATGGGGGCCTGTTGGGAGTTGTGGTTCCATCCCCTCACACCCACCACCACCGCCACCGCCATCCCTATGGACATGGGGGCCTGTTGGGAGTTGTAGTTCCATCCCCTCACACCCACCACCACCCACCACCACCGCCACCGCCATCCCTATGGACATGGGGGCCTGTTGGGAGTTGTGGTTCCATCCCCTCACACCCACCACCACCCACCACCACCGCCACCGCCATCCCTATGGACATGGGGGCCTGTTGGGAGTTGTGGTTCCATCCCCTCACACCCACCACCACCGCCATCCCTATGGACATGGGGGCCTGTTGGGAGTTGTGGTTCCATCCCCTCACACCCACCACCACCGCCACCGCCATCCCTATGGACATGGGGGCCTGTTGGGAGTTGTAGTTCCATCCCCTCACACCCACCACCACCCACCACCACCGCCACCGCCATCCCTATGGACATGGGGGCCTGTTGGGAGTTGTGGTTCCATCCCCTCACACCCACCACCACCCACCACCACCGCCACCGCCATCCCTATGGACATGGGGGCCTGTTGGGAGTTGTGGTTCCATCCCCTCACACCCACCACCACCCACCACCACCGCCACCGCCATCCCTATGGACATGGGGGCCTGTTGGGAGTTGTGGTTCCATCCCCTCACACCCACCACCACCCACCACCACCGCCACCGCCATCCCTATGGACATGGGGGCCTGTTGGAGTGATTTCGACGTTGGTGAGTATGTGGACTGCATGCATGGGTTGGGCTCTGGGAGATGTGTCTTCACAGTTGTGTGAGGCACACCATGTAGTAGTGCTCGTGGTGCTTGGTTTGTACTTACCAGCCTCTTCTCCCTCAGGAAGTCCATCAAGGCTCTCAGGGTGGATGATGGTCATCACCTTCTCCTCCCACTCGGTGTAGGGTAAGGGCTCTGGAGGGGTTCCACCGCCTGTATGATTAGCCCGGAGATAGTTCTTGGCTCGTATGGCTTTGACTCGGGTCTTTAGATCGTGCCACCGCCTCTGGATGTCCTGCTTCGTCCTCGGGACGCTCCCGGAGGCATTCACCCTGGTGACTATCCGGTCCCACATGCTGTTTCTCCTGGCTATGCTGGTCTGCTGCACTAGGGCCCCGAATAAGTGGGGTTCCACACGGATGATCTCATCGACCATAACCTTCAACTCGGTGTCAGTGAATTTGGGGGTTTTTTTTGGTGCCATGGTGTGTGGTGCTCGGGGTGTGGGTTTGCGTGGATGGGGTGGTGCAGGTGTGTGGTGTGTAAGAATGGTGTGGTGGGTGTTTGTGTGGTGGGTGTGTTTGGGTGTGGGTTGTGTGAATGCTATTTCTCTTTGGGCTCAGTTCAGTGGTGTGTCCTGCTAGCAGCTATGCTGTGTTGCAGAGGAGTTGTGGAGTGGGTGGGAGTTCTTTTATGGTGTGTGTCTAGACCGTGTCTGAATGGTTATTGGCAGTCAGGTGCTAGGTGGGAGTGTTGGCAGGTGTGGATTGTGTGGTGCTTGGCGGTGGATCATTGTGTGTTGTGATTGGTTTGGATATTTTCGGTGGGTGGGCGTTTTTTTTCGTGTGTTTGGTGATAAACTTCCGTGCCAATGTATGGCATTGGTTTGACAGTAGGGATGTTGTTTGTGTTGTCGTTCCGCTGTGGTGCACGGATTCTCGGTGCATTGGTTCCGCTGCGGACGTGGATGGCGGTGACTACCGGGGTACTTGCGGAGTTATCCTAATTGCGGACACGGACATTGCGCAGGTATAGCGGGGGTGGTGGATGTATTCGCGGTCATGTGCGTACGCGGCGGTCGGTGTTTTTACTGTTCCGTCCGCCTGCCGCGGACTCAGGTGTACTCCGACCGCCGCGGACGGGGATTGGAGTGCTCCGTACGCCGCGGTCGGCGTTTTTTGTATGTTTTATCCTAATTGCTGTTGCGGATTTTCCGCGGACAGGTCCGGAGTAGCTTGCCACCTTCCGCGGCGGACGGTACACGTTTCCGTCCGCCATCCTAATCGACCCCATAGTTTGGAACCAGGTAAGACCTGGACACAACGACAATTCACAAACTGCAACTCCTCCAATCTAGTATACTTGATTACCTGCAGATGTGGCCTCAGGTACGTTGGCATGACAACCAGAAGAGTACGCACAAGAATGACAGAACACAGAAGTACCATAAGATGTGGGAAAAACATCAGTAAGCTCACAGACCACTTTCTGACCCATGAGGGGGAGACAGCTGCACTTGTCATGCTAGACTTAAGTGCAGCTTTCGATACTGTGCTACATGACACTTTGCTGTCCCGACTACCGGACATTGGAGTGAGAGATCATGCTCTTGCCTGGTTTAAATCTTTTCTCTCCAAAAGATCATTCCAAATACATTGCCCACCCTTCAAGTCATCTTCTCGCGACATCAGCTATGGGGTTCCACAGGGCTCTAGTTTGAGCCCTACCTTGTTCAACATCTATATGGAACCCCTGGCTCGAGTCGTAGAGAACTTTGGGGTGGGCATTGTCAGCTATGCTGACGACACCCAGCTCATGTTCAAGCTCACTCCAGATAGCGAGAAATTTGCCACCAATTTCTCTAGCTGCATGGCTGCGGTCGCCACCTGGATGGATAATAACTGCCTCCGTTTAAATGGTGACAAAACGGAGGTGCTAGTGGTAGGGAACAAAACCTCAATATGGTCCCAGGCTTGGTGGCCTACTACACTGGGTGAGTACCCCCACCCAGTCGAAAAAGTCAAAAACCTAGGGATAATGATTGACTCGGATTTGTCGGGAAAATCACAAGTCAATAAAACTATAGGCAAATGTATGGGCACGCTAAAAATCTTGCGAAAAACCATCGATCTGATTCCCACTGACGCAAGGAAAACTTTAGTGCATGCACTTATAACACCCCACTTGGATTACGGAAACGTTCTCCTATTAGGGGTGAACCAAAAACAACTGCACCAGCTTCAATGCATTCAAAATGCAGCTGCCCGCATGGTACTGGGTTTACCAAAAAGATCATCCGCCTCTGCAGCCTTGTCTAAGCTACATTGGCTCCCAGTTAGAGAAAGAATTAGATTCAAGAGTCCCTGCTATGCCCATAAAATTGCACACAACAAAGGTCCTACCTATTTGAGAAATCTTCTCACTATCCATCGCCCTACCAGAAACCTCAGATCCTCGGGTATGTCACAATTTAAACTTCCCCGGATCTATAGAGCAAAACTGGGTGGTCGCTCCTTTCGATTCCTTGGAGCAAAACATTGGAATGCCCTCCCAGTTCATCTGAGAATGGAACCATCAGAAACCCTCTTCAGAGTCAAACTTAAAACTCATCTCTTCCCCCATTAACATTTTTTTGTACTCTGTTCTGGTGGGCCGTAGGGAGTTTTGTCAGCAATTAGCGCGGGGATACACAGTTGTGCAGCCATGCGCTTTACAAAACGCTTTATTATTATTATTATTATTATAACCACACACCCAATGACTTCACGTGGACCGTCATTGAGAAATTTGACAACCTCAGGGATGAGAAACTCCTACTGCAAAAAGAACAACGCTGGATTTACCGTCTTTCCACCCATACCCAAGGCCTTAACGATTCCATCCCATGGAACAGTCTGGCCACATAGACACCCTTGCTAAACCCTTCGGGTAGCAGTGCCATCATGCTCCTGCATGAGCGCCCCCTTCTCAGTCCATTCTTCTCCTTCCAATTCCGCCCAATGCAGCAGAACGCACATATGCTGACATTGTTACGTGATCTATGTTCTCAACCCACCGTCCATGTAACAGACTTTGTCAAACTACTGATTACCGGCAACCTGAGAACCAGTTCACACGCGCGTATCCTCCTGCGCATGCGCCCAATACAGAACGCTACGGCAGCCCAACGCGCATGCGCTAGAAACGCGCACTACTCCTCTGCACATGCGCAGCGAGACCCACCATGAGACAGCGTTTATCGCGCACCCCTCCCTCTTTCTAACCTGAACAGGTGCATCGAGTTTAACAAACAATATAAATACAAAGGCAGGCGGCCCACTCACCTCACACCGGGCGCCGCAGAAGGACGAATAGGTCCAAGGAGGAACCAGACCGAACTACTCGTGAGTAAAACCACTTGTCCAGCAACATGGGGTAAGCCAAAACTCTTCTCTCCTTACAGGTTAGATAGCCTTGTGAACCTCGTTTATCTCCACAGGGTCTCTTTCTCTGCCAGGCGACCCATGAGGCTTCTTACCAAGAAATAACAGAGTGAGGACCCAGTACTAGTACTTTCCTGTACCTCACCTTGTGATTTCGTTTTTTAGCCCACCACCACCCACTAACGGTTGTTTCTATACTCTCACTAGTCTCATACAAGTGTTATGAGCTCACCCTAGCCGGATTTAAGCCGTACACCACCCTAAAAGCCGGCCACCATGAGTTCTAAGAAATGCCATCCTAACATGACTCTCCCCTGTACGTCTTGTCCTTGTCCTATGTGTTTTATGTAGAAAAGCTTGAGGGAATCCCCCTCTAACAGCTACAGCGCCTTAGCGAGCGCGACACATAGCCAAGGAAATAACACAAACACTTAATATAGTTTATGAGTTTATTATTTAATTGCACTTTATGACTTTACTTTTCGGTCCTGAGGAAAGCCAGCTTATAATAGAAAAGGCACTGGCAGAAACATGTAGACCACACTGGACATGGGAGATCATCATTTACTCCACTTTGTCCTTTTGCCTTTTTAAACAGCTAACAGAGGCCCAGTTTATTAAATACTTGTTAACCCTCGGGTGCTGGGACCCCTTGTATAGCTTTTTAAACTTTCACTTCTCACTCCTTCACTGCACACGCAGCAATATACCAGCTCCGCAGTCACCTGGCGTTGCAGCACACCCGGGGCACATTCGGTGCCACTGTGGTGGGCCCGATGATGAAGCATGCCACCGACTAGGTCGGTGGGTGAGGGCTTTCAAAGGAAAACATTGCTTTTTTCCTTTTTATTGTCTGACGTACCTGAGTCACTTAATATTCCCCCCTCCCCTTAAACTTAGCTAGTCCTCATTGATACCTACATATAACACAGGGGATACGGGCTAGCGTACCTAGTCCTCTCTCTCTCTTTGATCTGTATAATATAGAGCCTTAAATGGTACATACCAAATAGAACACTTCGTTCCATGGAAGCTAAAACCTTAGTGGTTTCCAGATTCAAGAAATCGAATTGGGAAGGCAGAATCTTCAACGTGAGTAAGGCAAAGGCATGAAACTCACTGCCTTTTCAAATTAGATCTTCCCCCAATCTACTCACATTCAGAAAGGAACTGAAAACATGGCTATTTAACATCTAGGGCCTGATCTTGGATAGTCTCCTGAAAACTGATCTAGCGCCAGAACACCTCCAGGTAGCTGCGCGCTGTACAAATTTATTAAACATAACATAAATTAATATAAACCTATGGTACAAATAACATAATTTGTAAATAAAATGATATTTTTGTATTTATATTGAATAATTAAACACAATATAAATATTTATAATTATCAGTAGTTTTTGGAAATACTTAAAAACGTGAATTTAATAAATCTTTAAAAATAAATTGTATAAATGTGTAACAAAAACTATTTTTATGTTTAAATTTCTTTATTATTTTATAGTTGCAACATATGAACATGACAATGTACGGTTAATTCCCCATCACTGGTACTGCAGAATATGCGGCCTTTCAAAGCAAGTCAATGTAAGGGTACAAACCCGATAGTATGCGCTCCTTCCACATGTGTCACATACAAAATTGAGCTAAAAAACAGAACCCCCCCCATAAACACCTCCCTCCCCCACCCCTCGTGTTCCATGTCCACTACTTTTTTTTTTTTATAAATCTTTTTATTGTTTTCAAAACATAAACAAGACATAAGAAGGGACCACGGCAAATACAAAGAACCCCACAGTTCGTGTTGAGACTTGATAAGCATTCGTCAATAAACAAAGCATGCAATCCCTCTTCTAGCTCTAGTGCTGCACTGTCAAGCCCCTTCAATCAACATAGCATTGCGTCTGAGCTCAGGGCTCTAAGTCCTTAATCAATGCCCTATTTGTGGCCCCCCTCAATATCTATTCACTCCCAATCCCCCCACCCACCCCTGCCGCTGGCGCTGTTATCTAGATAAGAAATGGTATCAAAGTACTACTCTCATGTGTGACATGCTTACAGGCCATCTCATCCATTATACTAAGGGTCATCGCTACCTCCCGTGATTCGGGGACCACCCACTGCGCTAATCTCCCCCAGTCCTGAGGAAGCCGCCTGTGCCTGCTCCACCCCCACCAATGATCCAGCTTCCGAGTCAACATCCACATCCAGCATCCGGAGCTCCGCCACCAAGGCCTCCCAGGCCCTCGCCGCCTCCAGCGCCTTATCACCATGGGATCTATAGGCTTGTCGCAGTCTAACGGAGCTCTCGCTGCTCGCCCACATAAGTAGCGCTGCCTTCCACCTAACATAGCTAGGGCCAGCTGCTGCCTTCCAATGGGACGTAATTTCTTGTTTAGCCAGAAGGAGACCTAAGTCAATAAACTTGCTAGTTATCTTGTTTTTACTAGTGTGCGGGAACCTGTGTAAGAGGCACACCCCTTTATCCATAGCAACCTGCCGCTCCGTCACCCCACAGAGCGACCCGGTGACCTCATCCCAGTACGTTCCCAGCTGAGGACACTCCCATAACATATGGCTCAGGTCCGCACCCTGAAACCGGCATCAGGGGCATATCGCAGTTTCGATTAGAAAATACTGATTAATGTTAGCTGCACAAAGAATTGAATCAACTGGAACCTGGCATTCCTGGTACTCTTCCATGCTCTTTCAAGTATCTCTGTCCAGGCCACGTCCGGGATGGACTTGTTTAAGTCCGTCGCCCATTGCTCCCGCAATTTTTGTAACGGGTTAAGCCCTTCCCCTAACATTCTTTTATACAGACAGGTAACCGCCTTATACGTTCCCGCTGCAATCACCACGTATTGACGCGCGCCACTTGTCGGTGGTTCCGAGAGGCCAGCACCCCAATATTTTTGCAGGGCTGCAATCAATGCCGCATGCATCAGGAAATGACCACTCGGAAGACCAAAGGTCTCCTGTAACACGTTATAGGGCACCAGTACACCGTCAGCATATAGGTCGCCCACCATCTGCAGGCCCAACTCCTCCCATTCCGCCAGGCCAGACCAGTCGCCACCATGTGGTAGCGCCGTGCACATGCCCAACGGTATCTCGGGTGCGTAAGGGAGCTGCACCCCAATTCTGCTGTGTTACCGTTTCCAACACTGTCTTAGGGTGTCCTCCACCATCGATAATTCGGCAGTCCTCAGTCGCTGCTGCAGGATCACAAAGGACAGAACATGTCTCGGCACTTCCGGCACAGTCCCCCCCTCTGGCCCTCTGAACTCCAGCACTACCGCCTGAGTGAGAACCTGGAATTGCGTTGCCAGATAGTATAATTCGAAATCTGGAGCAGCAAGGCCTCCCTCAGCACGCGGCCGCATCAGTGTGTCCAGCGCTACTCTGCGCCATCCCGCACCCCAAATAAAGCTACCTACTGCCGAGCGGAGATGTCGAAAGAAAGCAGCCGGTATCTGTATCGGTAAGGTCCGGAAGAAATATAAAAGACGAGGAAGCGCCACCATCTTCAGGAGCGCGATGCGACCCGCCACCGACAATGGCAAGGTCCCCCAAAACCGCATACTACTCCTCAAGCCCCTCATCGCTCTCCCAATGTTGCCCTCGAGAAGATCCTCCTGTGTGTGATACACCAGTGTTCCTAAATAAGGAAGGCATCTCGGCTCCCACGCCAGGTCAAGCGGTAACACTGGCGGGTCGCATGTACTAGACACCGGGAAAACACAAGTCTTTGTCCAATTAACCCGCAGGCCCGAGATATCCCCGAAACGGTCAAGGAGAGTGCGCGCCCCCTCCAGGGCGTCCCCCGCATCTGCCAGAAACATTAGGAGGTCGTCCGCATAGAGCGAGATATAGTGCTCGCAACCTCTGAACCGAAGGCCCCGGTACGCCCCTCCCATTCTAGCGCGCGCTGCCAAGGGCTCTATCGCAAGAGCAAATAGCAACGGGGAAAGTGGGCAGCCCTGCCTAGTGCCCCGCCCCACCCCACCGGGTAGGAAGAGGACACAGCCCTCCCCACGCGGACTCTAGCTGTTGCCGACGAATACAAGATTTCAGTCCAACGGACATATCCGACGCCGAGCCCCAAGGCCGCCATAACTGAGAACAGATAGGGCCATTCCAGGCTGTCAAATGCCTTAGCAATGTCAACCGAAAGCTGTAGTGTAGTTCCTATTATCCCAATAGGCTCTGCGCATTGGAATAATACCTTCAATAGTATAGGCCTAGACCAGACGTTAACTAGGTCTTCTATTGTCGATATTAGACTTAAAGTTTTGGGTTTGCCAGCTAGCTCAGAGTTCACTAGAAACTTTCTCGAATAGGCAAGGAGGAGTTGAACCTCCCTGGATAGACAAGAAGGGATTTAGTTTCTGACAACCATAGAACATGACAACTTTGCTCTCCCCTAATCAAGAGTGTATCTCTAGAGTCGTGTGAAAACAAAAGACGACTTATTTTACTCAGTCAGTACGTGCATTCTTAGTCTCACCAGATTGTAGAGAAAAGGAAGAGACGGGCGTGTTCAATAAAAGATGTTATTTATTGATCAGTCTCTTTTCTCATACAAGAGAAATGGATCGATATTATTGCAATACTTATGGTTAAGTAAAGTGCATACAATAAAAGCAGAAGTATAAAATAATACTGTAAAAACATTGATATGGTTTCTAAGCCATATGATGGGTTAAAATGAATA
This sequence comes from Lissotriton helveticus, assembly GCF_964261635.1. Classification (NCBI taxonomy): domain Eukaryota; kingdom Metazoa; phylum Chordata; class Amphibia; order Caudata; family Salamandridae; genus Lissotriton; species Lissotriton helveticus. Next base: position 1,020,971,096 of record NC_136069.1, on the reverse strand, counting down.
AAATAGATACATACACATGTACATTTGACTAATCGTACTCAACTGGTGTTTCTAACTACGCCTACCCCAGATGTACCTGACCTAAGCCTAATACGTGGGCGGGAATAGAAAGTAGCAGTTTAAGTTAAGTTTGTTTTGCCAAGTGACTGACTCAAGAATTCTCTGCAAGGGGTTATTCAGTTCTGTACCTGGAGTCTAGGATGAATGAGGGATGGTATCTCTTGTCTCTGGTCTCGATATTCCAGGCTGCCTGCGAGGGCTACCCGGAAGCGCCGGAGCTGGATTTCTCGGCAGGAGAAAGCAGCGTCTCGTTCTCAGCGCGTCAGGAAGGCGGGGCTGCGCCAGCGGGGTCTGCTCTGCTCTGGGCTTCGGCAAGTCTGGCTGCTCCGATCTCGTCACCACCGCGTGTGTTTGCATAGGGCAATATCGGTAATATTTATACCTTTAAGGTGCCGAGATTGACGTAAGGATGGACATAGATACGTCAATAAGGATGTCATACGACCTGGTCGTTAGCACATTCTTTTGCTGAAGTTCTCGGTGAAATCAAAACAATGGCCGCAGGGTTTTTCCCAGGTTGTCATAGGTTTGATTTGTTTTGAGAACTCCGTATGCCTTATCAGGGGCTGGAGGAATATCACTTGTCTAATTAGATGGCAAGCGTTATGACCTAATCAGATAACACGTTCCTGTGCCGTAGTGTGGCTTAATCAGATAACGGTTCCTGCATCATGGGGGTTTTCTGCCTCATGGGATGGCTGCTAGTTAACTTGTTAACCAGAATAGGGTCAGGAATAGGGGGATCGATACAGAACCTATAGGAATACATCACACCCACTCCACGCTAACTATGGACATATTTACGAATCTATGCATAGTAAAACATACTGTAGAGTATCGTGTATACCTTACCACCCCAAAATACATAAATGCATTTTGAAATTATCAAATATACGGAAAAAACAGTCACATGTAATATATGCACTCAAGCTGTAGAATAATGCTAAAGTAATCACGCATATCTATACATTATCACTAATTTGTATATGAGAATTTACACATGAAATGGCTCTTAATACAGAAAAAAAGTTTCGAGACCATTCCATCACAGAATAAAATAATTATGAACATACCAGCGGGCAGCTAATGTCTATAAACTATCTAAAATTAGAAGTTTTAGTTCTCTAAGAATAGTTCTTACTTTAAGCAGAAGATAAGTGTCCCGAAAAATATGTAAAAATATTTTGGGGCTGCTGAAAAAATCGCTGTCCGTGAACTGGAAGGAAAATTGTTCATGGTATTTTGCTATTCTAGTTGAAGGCCAAATTCAGGGAACGCCGTGTGCGAGCTTGCTCAAAAGTCTCTATTTCTGCTCTGGTGAGAACATCATATCATTTAGACTGTCGAAAAAGCTGTCAACAGCTTCCTGGGAGAGTTCCACTAACTCGGAAAAGGATGTAACCATGCATTCGTGCGCATGATTGTCTCTATTGACGTTTTGATTAGTATTGCTGACAGAAGGTCGTACCTGATCAATGCTGCTTTCATCTTGAACTTCACTACCCCTCAATCGTAGTGGTGAAGCTTCCACGAATGCCGTCATCAGGATTGGTAGCCGTTGAGGGCAGCACAAAGCATGAGCCTTTATTGGACTCAACAATGTTTCTGCATCCATTGGCGCATCTGATTGTAGCGTCAGACAGGTGTCTAACACGCATTCTTCTCCGCATAGCAAGCACCTTAATACAGGTAAAACACATCGTTGCCACATTGGTCGAAGTGAAAGAAACCAAGTCATGTTCAGATCTCTAAGCCGGGATAGTCCCAGGATTTTTGATATCCGGTCCCGGTATCCAATGGCTAGGATTGTTTCTTCCCTTGTCGCAGGTGTTTTGTCTGTGACATGGTTTGCCATAACGAAATATAAGGACTAAGAATAGTATTCCTGCAATTAGTCCCAAAATGAGGGGAAGTCCGCCAAAAATCGAATGGACGAAATCTGGAAAAATACCCAGTATGGCTTTGAATGGTGTTAATGCCATCGAAAATACTGTCTTAAATACTTTTGAGACTCCACTGGTATCAGAAATATTTAAGATTTCATTCAGGATTTCTGCGAAATGTATGGGGGAATTAGTTGATAACAATGAGTGAATCTCTGCAGTCGTCCTTGCGACTAGGAGATCATACGTTTCTTTTGATGACGTGAGCCTGGTCGGCGTCTGAAGAAGCACTGTTTTCATTCTGCTTAAAGTATCTATTCGAATAGAAGTAATTTTCAAGTTGGGCCATGCCCTTGCCTCCCTGTCTGGAAGGGAGCTGGGGAACAATAAGCGTCCACAGCACTTGACCTTCGCAGTCGTAGTTACGAGATAAGGAGTCCCGGGCATAAGACTACAACATCTGCGGTCCACAATTAGAACGTAACTCCCATTATAGAGTCTTTGAAAGAATGGTTCTACCTCTATTGCAGGTGCGCCTAGCTGGTGACATGAAAGGTTATTTGAGTTCCCTTCACAGGCTCCATGCAAACTAATTCCATTACACAGAAGTGTACCGCTCAGTGACATCGCACAATTATTGCCACTAAGAAACACTTTCTGTCCTTTATTACTGACACATGCATGTGAATAGGGCAAGTTCCATGTTGTTTTAATGTACCCTTTTCCCAATTTTTCGTACATGCCAGCCTGTATATATTTTTGGCAGTATTGAAACCTGAAGGTTGATATTGGAATATTAATTATCCCATGTATTATCCATTCACTGACAGGTCGTTCTGACATTGTCACTGGTAATCTCTCGAGTTTCTCAATGCTCAGGATTGTATAATCAGCACCCTTTTGTGCCATACTGATTTGTTTATCAGTGAGGTTAAAGATATTGAATAGTGACGTTGTGTTGATTAAACGCCAAGGCACATAGCCTGAACGCAGATTTTGTAACGTCCAGCCAAGCTGTACAATAGAACGCAATTGGGACTGACCGTGTTGTAAGAACAGTAAGTCTTGCGATAATATGTCGATTGCTGAAGACACAATGCTGTCCAGAGAAAAAATTCTGGAGGACAGAGTCATTAACCCATTGTCCACTACAGAAAGTGATTTTTCCAAATTAATACGGTCAATTTCCCGTATACTTTCTGCTGTCTCAATTTGAGTCACCTTCCAGGCCTCGTTGTATGCTGCATATACAGAGGCTGCTATGAAACGTTTCTGACGCTGTTTGCGCGGTCCCATAATGAAATCACGCAAGTCAGCACCATCAGTAAGTAAAGTTAGGTGTTGCTTAATTTCTGCCAGTGTGGAAGTTTGTAGCCACTGAAGGCATAATTTGCCCACACTGTAGGTGGTTATTATCCCTGGGTGTTGTCTTTGGGAATATCTAGGGTCTGGCCTGGTCATTCTGAACCCCTGTGTTTTGTTCAGGAATCTGTCTTGACAGTTATTAGTATCTGTGGGCCAGATCAACCACTTTTTCCAATCAGGATGTGTTCTGTTTTGGTTTAATACATAATTTACGTCTATCTCTTCATCTGTAGAGCTATTGCTGTTCATTGTTGGTTTTGGAATAGACGGTTTATTTAAGTCTTTGATTTTGGCTAGGCAAAGACAGGTAGTTTGTTGAACAGTGTCATTTAAAAATATAATTTGTTCTGGGATCATGCAGGCTCTAAGCAAAGATTCTATACCCTGTACTTGCCATTCTTTTGTACCCCAAACACTCTTTACTTCAACATTTTTGTCCCAATAATCAAAACCAAAAGTATTCATTTGTTCAAAGAATGAGTCTGAATATATCAATTTCGTGTTTGTTATCATGGTCTTTGTCCCTGTCTTATTTGACAATTTGAAATAAAATGTTTCAGCATTACTTGTGTTAAAACCTGAAAAGTATGAATATTTGTCATAAACGGTTCTTGAGCTTCCTTTTGGAGGGGTTGCACAATGTTCCCATTGATTATAATTTAAAACATTTCTAGGTTGTGCAGATCTATGTAGAAAATGGTTACCATAGTGGTTATAACAGTACATACTATCATAATTTGTCGAACCCTGCAAATAATCATGTTTGGTAAATTTAGCAGACATCACTAAGTCAGACATCATATTATTTATACTTTCAAAGTCCCAATCATCAGCAAATGAGCTTGGTTTTACAAAGTCACTCAACGAGATCTTAATTTGGTGTGGATATTTCAGGATTTCAACCGGACCATAAATTTCGTAGTCAGTGTTGTCCCATGCTACCCCACCCGGTATAGGATTGGCTGTGAAGTTGACTGAAGAAAGTTCTCTTTTCTCGACGTGTGAAGATGTGTGTGGTTTGAGGATCAAGTTGATTTTCTGACTTGCTGTGTCCATTTTAGCATATTTTCCCTCAATGAAGCGTCCCAAAGTTAGTACCATGATGAGCCAAAGTATGAGGATAAATGCACCGAAACCCACCCAAAATTCAATCCATGGAGAAATCAGATATGTTTCTTTCAGTTGTTTCAAAAGTACTTTAACTTTATCTTTAAAGGTTTTTGTTGATGGCTGTGTTTTTGATTCAGTGAAGCCTTCAGAGGAATCATCGAAGTTTATGAAGTAGCCGGATGCAGTTCTGTCAATTGTTCCAATTGCTTCAGGATTACTGTTTCTTGCATAGTCGTTTGTTACTTCATTATAGATTGGTGTGTCTCTGCTAAATGTTTTTATTTGGGTTTTCAGAGGTCTAAGTTCCATTGCATTGTTGCATAGTCCTTGTTGTAGTTCTGTAGGCGTTTCGAATGTGATTAGCCTCTTAGATTGAACCTCTGTGTTTGTAGCAAATCTTGGTGTTCTACTACTTATCGGGAGTCCACTTGGCCTACTATTTGTTATCGGCCACATGATTGTGGTTTTACCAGGTCGATGGATACAACTCGGTTCTCCTTTTTACCAGCAAGCGGCGGTAGTACAACTGATCTTGTCCCGTTGATGGACAAGACAGGAACTGCTTTTCTGTAAGAAGGCCAAAATTCCTTCTTTACCGCGATCTTTTCTCTGACTAGATCCCCGACTTTTGGAATCCAGACAGGTCTTGCTGGGACAGGTGGTGGTTCTTCAGTGGTTGTTGGCTGCTGTTTCAACTTTATGTTGCTCAGGTCTTTTCTTGTTTCGTTTAAGTCCTGCAAAATAGCCAAACGATCTTTGATATCAAAGCTTTTTTCCTTCACCACTGAAGTCTGACTGTCGAGGTCTAAGACTAACATCCTAGTTCTAAACAATAATTCGTACGGACTGAATCCCTTCAGAGAATTTCTTGGCAGGTTATTTAGACTACGTTGGACACTTATTAGATGTTTGACCCACCCAGCTCCCGAACCTAATATCCTTTCTGTTATAGATAGCTTTATGCCTTGGTTTTTTCTTTACACCATCCCGTATCCCTCAGGAAGGAAGTGAGAAGAGTCCCGCTGTGCTATGCTCATTTGGCCATGTTTCCCCTCAGGCTGGAGGGCTAGAGTCAAAACAATGGTCAAACGTAGCATGCTTCTAGCGTATATGCCATTTAGACTCGCAAATCTTTGTATAACAGTCCAGACGTCAGCCGAGTGCTGGTGATCTACATTATAAGTGGAAACTAGCCTGTATATGTTAATCGGACGCTTTGCTTTTTACTGTTGATCTTTTCTGGAGTGAAACGACACGGTATTACACCGTTTCTCTCACCACTGCGATTTCTGTTACAGTTTGGGAAGCTCTTTACAAACATGGTATGATGCAGGCTCATGCCTGGCCACCAGTACCTTGATTGTAATTCTTCCAGAGAATCTTTTAGTTTTAGGTGTCTGAGGCCCTCGCCCATATGTGCGTCTGCTATTAACAAGGTTCTCCTGTCCATGTTTGGAATCACTCTATCCCCCACTCCAGGGATTCGAGCAAAAGGGACGGAGTTTGCATCGATTATGTATGTATAATTGAGTGGATAGTTGATCGGTAGCGCTGAGCAGTCGCCTTTTGATGACGTTTTCACCGCCAGCACTGTTTCACCGTCAATATACTTCACTGTACGCTTTTTTCGAGCTACGGAAGCCGATTTAGTTGCTACCGCTGTGGCTGTTTCAGCCAATGAATTGCCTGCAACGTGAACGCCATCACGCTGATGACTCAGTGAGTGTATCACGTGAGTTTTTGGTAGTTTTTTTTTTAACAGAACTATTTGTTCCCAAAGCAGTTTTTGCTTTATTGTTGCACCTGTGTCATCTTTGTAACCGTTTTGAATCCATGTCTGCATATCGTTGTTATATGATTTGACGCAGTAATATGAATCGGACACTATAAGTGTCGGGAATTCGCGATCCGCATTATCTAGCGCCATTTTCAATGCTATTATTTCAGTCTGTTGTTCTGAATTAGTTTCTACTGAGTGTGTTTTTGTTAATAGAGGTCTTAGATTACCTCCGCGCCACACTTCTTTTGTAATCTCACACGTGTGGTTGTATGCTTGTTCTCCCCAAACGGAGGGTTGAGCATGTCCATCTGTATAGATTACACAAGCGTATTGTCGTAAGGGCAGAATGTCGATAGGCAGAGGGAATGTTCTTTTAAATTCTAGATTTTTCAATTTCTTTAGTTCTGGATCAAAGTAGTAGTATACTTTGTCCGTTGTAATTGAATTCACCCATTGTATCCATTCCGGATTCAATGTTGTTGTTGGTAAATTACACGGTGTTGTTAATGCCTCAAAGGCTGATTCTGCTGTTCTGACTGTGATATGTCTACCGTCCGCTTGATCTTTTTCTCTAGCTATTGCGGTTTGAACTGCATGAACAATGTTTTCTTTAATGCTGAATTTCTTTTCAGCTTCTGTGTACAAGTGTGATTTGAATGCAATTGGTACCTTTTCTCCCTCATTAGAGGTCAGGTATGTGAATCCGCATCTTCCTGGGATGACTCGAATCACTAGATTGCGTGTTATCATGTGTTTCTAATTTTGTTTTAATTAACATGTCTGTTTGTAAGGATCTCAAAATTTCTGTGTGTATTTGAGTCCAATTGGTTCTTTTAAAATCTGGTTTTATTAGATCATATAGGGGTTTGACCCTTTCTGCGTAATTTGCAATGTATGTTCTTCCGAAATTTAGGAAGCCTAGGATTGACTGTAGGTTTTTTAGTGTTCTAGGTGCTTGGAGTACGGCACATTTCTCTAGGAAATTGTCAGCCAGGCTTTTGCCTTCACTTGATAATTCGTATCCTAAGAACAGGACTGTTAGATGGGCAATTCTAGATTTTTTAAAGTTGAATTTGTAACCCTCTGCTGCGAACCCAAGTATTATGGTGTTCACTCTCTTCAAGTGAGTATCCAAGTCATCATCTGTTAGGTATATGTCGTCGACATAAGATAATGCCTCGTCATCATATGTTTGTAGTAATTCTGTTACTCTCGCTGAGAATACCCCTGGGCTATTCTTGTACCCCTGGGCTAACCGACAGAATTGTTTTTGAGTGCCATTTATTGAGAACGCAGACAAATATCTGCTCTCTGGTGCTATGTTTTGACAAAAGAATCCATTAGAGATTGTAGTGTAGTTCCTATTATCCCAATAGGCTCTGCGCATTGGAATAATACCTTCAATAGTAAAGGCCTAGACCAGACGTTAACTAGGTCTACTACTGACGATATTAGACTTAAAGTTTTGGGTTTGCCAGCTAGCTCAGAGTTCACTAGAAACTTTCTCGAATGTTCAGGAAGGAATTAACTTCCCTGATTAGACAAGAAGGGATTTAGTTTCTGACAACCATAGAACATGACAACTTTGCTCTCCCCTAACCAAGAGTGTATCTCGAGAGTCGTGTGAACAAAAGGCAATTTATTTTACTCAGTCAGTACGTGCATTCTTAGTCTCATCAGAATGTAGAGAAAAGGAAGAGACGGGCGTGTTCAATAAAAAGGTGTTATTTATTGATCAGTCTCTTTTCTCATACAAGAGAAATGGATCGATATTATTGCAATACTTATAGTTAAGTAAAGTGCATACATTAAAAGCAGAAGTATAAAATAATACTGTAAAAACATTGATATGGTTTCTGAGCCATAAGATGTTTTAAAATGAATAAAATATATTATATACACATATACATTTGACTAAACGTACTCAACTGGTGTTTCTAAATACGCCTACCCCGTGTACCTGACCTAAGCCTAATACGTGGGCGGGAATAGAAAGTTACAGTTTAAGTTAAGTTTGTTTTTGCCAAGTGAATAACTAAAGAATTCTCTGCGAGGGGTTATTCAGTTCTGTACCTGGAATTAAGGATGAATGAGGGATGGTATCTCTCTCTCTGGTCTCGATATTCCAGGCTGCCTGCGAGGGCTACCCGGAAGCGCCGGTGCTGGATTTCTCGGCAGGAGAAAGCAGCGCGTCTCGTTCTCAGCGCGTCAGGAAGGCGGGGCTGCGCCAGCGGGGTCTGCTCTGCTCTGGGCTTCGGCAAGTATGGCTGCTCCGTCTCGTCACCACCGCGTGTGTTTGCATAGGGCAATATCGGTAATATTTATACCTTTAAGGTGCCGAGATTGACGTAAGGATGGACATAGATACGTCAATAAGGATGTCATACGACTTGCTCGTTAGCACATTCTTTTGCTGAAGTTCTCGGTGAAATCAAAACAATGGCCGCAGGGTTTTGCCCAGGTTGTCATAGGTTTGATTTGTTATGAGAACTCCGTATGCCTTATCAGGGGCTGGAGGAATATCGCTTGTCTGATTAGATCGCAAGCGTTATGACCTAATCAGATAACACGTTCCTGTGCCGTAGTGTGACTGCGTCAGATAACGGTATCTGCATCATGGGGGTTTTCTGCCTCATGGGCTGACTGCTAGTTAACTTGTTGGTTTGTTTAACCAGAATAGGGTCAGGAATAGGGGGATCGATTCAGAACCTATAGGAATACATCACACCCACTCCACGCTAACTATGGACATATTTACTAATCTATGCATAGTAAAACATACTATAGAGTATAGTGTATACCTTACCACCCCAAAATACATAAATGCATTTTGAAATTTTTCAAATATACGGAAGAATTGCAATCATATGTATTGTATGCACTCAAGCTGTAGAATAATGCCAAAGTAATCACGCATTTGTATACATTATTGCTATTTGGTATATGAGAATTTACACATGAAATGGCTCTTAATACAGAAAAAAAGTTCGAGACCATTCCATCACACAATAAAATATTTATGAACATATCAGCGGGCAGCTAATGTCTATAAGCTATCTAAAATTTAGAAACCTTAGTTCTCTAAGAATAGTTCTTACTTTAAGCAGAAGATAGTGTCCCGAAAAATATGCAAAAATATTTCGGGGCTGCTGAAAAATTGCTGTCCGTGAACTGGAGGTAAACTTGTTCATGTGACTTTATTTTTAAAGTTGAAGGCCGAATTCAGGGAACGCCGTGTGCGAGCTTGCTCAAAAGTCTCTATTTCTGCTCTGGTGAGAACATCATATCATTTAGGCTTTCGAAAAAACTGTCAACAGCTTCCTGGGAAAGTTCCACTAACTCGGAAAAAGGTGTAACCATGCATTCGTGCGCATGATTTTCTCCATTGACATTCTGATTCGCATTGCTGACAGAAGGTCGTACCTGTTCGATGCTGCTTTCATCTTGAACTTCACTACCCCTTAATCGTAGTGGTGAAGCTTCCACGAATGCCGTCATCAGGATTGGTAGCCTTTGAGGGCAGCACAAAGCGTGAACCTTGATCGGGCTCAACAATATTTCTGCATCCATTGGCGCATCCGATTGTAGTGTTAGACAGGTGTCTAACACGCATTCTTCTCCGCATAGCAGACACCTTAATCCAGGTAAAACACATCTTTGCCACATTGGTCGAAATGATAGAAACCAAGTCATGTTCAGGTCTCTAAGCCGGGAGAGTCCCAGGATTTTTGATATCCGGTCCCGGTATCCAATGGCTAGGATTGTTTCTTCCCTTGTCGCAAGAGTTTTGTCTGTGACATGGGTTGCCATAACGAAAAATAAGGACTAAGAATAGGATTCCTGCAATTAGTCCCAAGATCAGGGGAAGTCCGCCAAAAATCAAATGGACGAAATCTGGAAAAATACCCAGTATGGCTTTGAATGGTGTTAATGCCATCGAAAATACTGTCTTAAATACCTTTGAGACCCCATTGGTATCAGAAATATTTAAGATTTCATTCAGGATTTCTGCGAAATGTATGGGGGAATTAGTGTCATGAATCCACTTACCCCTAACACACATATCCTGAGACATGTGCTGATTTCCCCCTTGGAAAAACCCACCCCTGTCCCGTGCTCCACGCACGCTTCTAGTCAGTGTGATTGGGTGCTTACGTTTATCCTTCTGCCTTATTATATGTTTCCTAAGGTTTTGTTACACTTGACTTTGCATGTGCTCTTTAGTACTCTGCCTCGTTGCCTTATATACTCTGCTTTGTTGCCTTATATACTTGTGGATCTTTTGAAGCTCATTTGATGTGCTGGGGATGCTCTGCCTTTGGCTCCGTGAAAGACACCGCCTTCGCGAAGGTCTTTCGGAGCTCTCCCCGCATCCTTACACGCAGCCTTTTGGTGCGCGCTTGAACTGGGACTGCATTCTGCGTCCCCGCGCACATTACCCGAACGTGACTGGGAGCGGCTGGGTGCGGTCGGGTATTTAAACCGCACCCAGCCTTCTAGAAGGCGCTTTGCCTTCCGGTTTTCTGCAGAGAAGGTCACGTCGTTAGGAGACACTCACCTGAAGGAGGATACATCCTGGCAGGACTCCACGGCGGTGCTTCTTCTCTTCTGGAGTTTTTGAAGACTAAGAACTAACTTGAAAGCTAAGTACATTTGCTACTTTTAAAGGCGCCCTTCGCAAGAAAGGTTAATTTTTGGGACAATTACTTGGTGAAAGCCTTCATGAAGAAGGAGACTTCGGACATTCAAGGCCAAACAGTATTTTGAGAACTAATTGCTTGATCACTATGTTTGTAAACTGCAAAAAGACTTGAACTTAATGTTTTTGAAATTGTGAAGAGATTTACAAGAAACTTTAGAGTTTGTTTAAGAAATGTGGGATTTGAGAAAGATGTCTAGGAAAAGGTGTGTCTATTTTTAATGCTTCTTTTATAGCACAATTAACAAACAAAAAGGAACAGAAACCCCGAGACCAAGAGACAAGGTTAATACCAAGTAAGTTTAGGAAAGAGACAGAAAGATTGCAAAGGGCATCTTAGAATAGTAAATAATCTTTCCTTTCTTTATGTACATTTTCAGACGAACGAGAGCTGACATCTCGTCGGACTACCGACTACCCTAGAGGACATCTGACAACTTAATCACCACAACCCTACAACCCTACCAAGACATACTGGGCGGAGGCCTTCAACTTGCTGATCGCAGGTAGGGGAATCTCTGAACAGCTAAAACAGATTAACGGAGTTCTGATTTGATAGAGATAGTGGCGAAGGGGGCTAGTGGGTTTTAGGAAAGCTCATTCCTAAAACGGAATATTAATATCTTGGTGCTTGTTGCTTCGCAGGTCGACAGCAAGAATCAAAGTCTTCTCTTCAACGCCCAGTACCGGCCCTCCTCCCTAATTTCTAGTTTAAATCTTGCTGTTAATATCTAAATTCAGTAAGTTTTAGTTAGTGGTTTGGGAAGTTGGTCCCTTGCGTCCCTGCGAAATCATCCGCGTCATCCAAGAGACCTTCGGTCAAGACAAGGTAAGGGGCGACGTGGTTTGCTTTGACAGAAGGCAAAGCCCACGTAGATAATTTCGCCCGGACGCAATGGAGCAAGTAAATATGCAGGATTTGGCAGCAGTTCTAGACGCTATTAGGCAGGATAATGCAGCCTTACGTAGAGATTTATCCTCTCTTCAGGACTCTATTCAGCAAAGACCGACCACTTTTCTGAGTCCTTCATCCAGTACTGATGCCAAGACTCAGATCCAAGTGGTAACTCCATTCCCCACTCCTTTAGCCCCACCAGAAAGATTTTATGGGGATTGTAATAAGTTTTCTGTATTTTTACAGCAATGTCACCTACACTTTATAGCCAAGACTACAGCCTTCCCGGATGACTCTTCTAGAGTAGCTTTTATGTTGTCCTATATGGGTGGAGATGCTGCTCTCTGGTCGGTTCCTTTAGTAGAAAGGGACGACCGGATTTTATATAATTTTAAGGATTTTGAGAGAGCTTTAAAGAAGATGTTTGCAAAACATCTTTTCGTTCAGTCTGCAGACAATGAGCTTCTAAGTTTAAAGCAGGGATCTTCTGATCTGATACACTACATATCTACCTTTAACCGTCTGGTTTTAGAGGCTGACTGGCCATACGACAAAAGAGTTTCTATCTTTTACAGAGGTTTAAGAGAAGATTTAAAGGACATGATTACCCAAATTCTTGAACCCCCTGAAGACATAAACGAGTTCATTGACTTAGTGGTGAAACTTAATCATCGTATTTCTGAACGAAAGGGAGAAAGAGGGAAAACTGAGCATAAAGTAGTTTTCTTTAAGGAAAGGTCAACCCCGAATCGAGAACCAGGTCCAAGATCAGATTCCGTCGAACCCATGCAAATTGGTTCGATTCGTGGACCCTTAACTAAGGAGGAGAAGGATAAAAGACGACGTTTAAACCAGTGTTTATACTGTGCAAAGACAGGACACTTCGTAAAAGAATGCCCAACTCGACCTAATAAGTTTAAAACCAAAACTTCCGAAGTGGCCATCACACAGGAAAAGTCGGAAAACTAGTACACTCGGTAATGGGAGAGGTCAGTTTATCGGGTGGTCTTTTTAGTTTGGCCTCAACTCTTCCCCCAGCAGGTTTCAGACACTTTTCTATCTTAGTGGAACTCCGAGATTTGCTTCCTACATCTCACACAAGAAAGGTGGAAGCCATTATAGATTCTGGGGCTACAGGTAATTTTATTGATTCCAACTTTTTTTTACAGTTGGGTTTTCAGTCAGTGATTAAAGAACATCCAGAAACAGTTAGAGCAGTTGATGGCAAGGAATTGACTTCAGGGTTGGTAAACAGACAAACTGAACTTTTAGAGATGGATTGTTCTCCCATACATCGAGAAAGAATACAATTTGACATTATTGATGCCCCTCAATTCAAGATGATTTTAGGGATACCTTGGTTAATAAAACATAACCCAATCATAGATTGGGTAACCAGGTTAATTACCTTTAAGTCAACCTTTTGTACAGAGCAGTGCTTCCTAATCAATAGGTCCAAGGACATAGTTCAAGGATTTGATTTCGGAGTTGAATCACCCAATGTCCTGCTTTTGGAAGGGGTTCCATCGGTTTATAGCGACTTATCTGATGTGTTTGACAAGGGAAAAGCCAATACTCTACCACCACATAGAGATTTCGACTGTAGAATAGATCTCGTGCCTGGAGCAACCTTACCCTGCAGTCGCATTTATGCTCTTACAGAGGCAGAGAACATTCACCTGAGAGCATACCTTGATGAGTATTTAGCAAATGGCTTCATTAGACACTCTAAATCTCCAGTATCATCAGCTCTTTTTTTCATTCCAAAGAAGGGTGGGGAATTGCGCACGTGTATCGATTATAGGCAACTAAACAACGTCACCATTAAGAACAGGTACCCCTTACCCTTGATCCCAACACTTTTGGATCAGATTAAGAAGGCCAAGATTTATACAAAACTGGACTTGCGAGGAGCTTACCATTTAGTCAGGGTAAGAAAAGGAGACGAATGGAAGACGGCTTTCCGCACTAAGTTCGGTCTCTTTGAATACCAAGTCATGCCTTTTGGACTTTGTAATGCTCCTGCCGCCTTCCAGTTTTTTATAAACGAAGTGTTGCATGAATTTATTGACATCTGTTGCGTTGTTTATATTGATGACATTCTCATCTACTCAGACACTGAAGAGGATCATGTACAACAGGTCCGCGCCATTCTTCAAAAACTACTCTCCAATTCTCTTTATGTAAAATTAGAAAAAAGTCTGTTTCATGTCTTCAAGGTGGACTTCCTGGGTTATATAATTAGTCCCGAAGGTATTGAAATGGATCCTAAAAAGGTGGAAGCGGTGACAACCTGGCCCAGTCCAACTTCTGTGAAACAAATCCAAAGCTTCCTAGGTTTTGCAAACTTTTACCGCAGATTTATCCAGAACTTTTCTCAAATAATTACACCTATAACCAAGTTACTGAGAAAAGGAGTGAAATTCTTATGGAACTCTGATGCTGAAGAATGGCGCCACTACCTGTTAGGGGCTCGTCATCCTGTAACAATTTATACTGATCATCGTAATCTTCAAGCTCTAAGATCCGTGAAAGCTTTGACAGCTAGACAATTACGTTGGTCTATGTTCTTCAATGACTATACCTTTGTGATTACTTACCGCCCTGGAAAAGAGAACTTGAAGGCGGACGCTTTGTCTAGAATAGGAGATAAAGACCCTGAAAAACCTGAAACCATCCATCCTGTAATCCCGACTTCTTGTTTTCAGGGAAGTTTAACCACTAGTAATGTTGTTAATGATATTAAAGAGGCTTTGAAAGATACGGATGTAGAGATGCTGAAAAGAGATCATCCTTACCTCCTGGAGAAAGATGATTTGATGATGATACATGGTTTGATTTACGTTCCTACTGAAAAGATACAAAAATCTATAATTCAGCTTCATCACGATACCATGTTATCTGCCCATCCTAGCATCTTAAAGACCATGGAACTAATAAGACGAACCTTTTGGTGGCCTTTGATGTTCAAAGACATTCAGTTGTTTGTAGAAACCTGCAGTGTTTGCATACAACATAAGACTTCTCATCAAGCTCCTAGTGGGTTGTTAATGCCTCTGCCTATCCCACCTCAACCCTGGCATACTATATCGCTAGACTTCATAGTTGAACTACCTGAAACCAAGAAGGGATTCAATACAATTTTAACTGTTGTGGATCAGTTCACTAGAATGGCCCATTTCGTTCCATTGAAGAAACTTCCCACTGCCTTAGAGCTGGCTCATCTAATTATGTCACATGTGATCAGATTACACGGAATCCCATCTGTGGTCATTTCGGACAGGGGCTCCCAATTTGTTTCTAAGGTATGGCAAAAGTTGGGTACGTTGTTACAAATGGACATTCGTTTGTCTTCTAGTTACCATCCCCAAACAGATGGTTTAACTGAGCGGACTAATCAGACTATCGAACAATATCTTCGATGTATGTTACCCAATGTTCCTGATGAATGGTCTGATCTCTTGAGCCCCTTAGAGTTCGCTTATAATAACTCTGAACATTCATCTATCAAAATGTCTCCGTTCTTTTGCAATTTCGGTTTCCATCCCAAAAGCATTCCTGAAAATTCTTTAAACCCTGATTCAGTACCTGCAATATCTGATTATGTATCTAAAGTATTTTCTATCCAAGAAGAGGCCAAATTCAACTTGGCTAAGGCGAAAGAAACTCAGAAAGAGTCCAAGGACAGACATCGATCTGAACAACCGCAATACCAAGTAGGTGAAAAAGTTTGGTTGAGTACAAAAAATTTGAAACTTAAAGGAAATCGGAAATTCAATCCAAAATTCATTGGTCCCTTTCCAATTGAGAAAATAATTAACCCGGTTTGTGTAAGGTTGAGTCTCCCTCAGAAGTACTTGATACACCCGGTTTTCCATGTCTCCCTAGTTAAGCCATTTCATCCTCAGACCCGCATCTCCAAATCTCCAACCCCCATCATGATCGATGATCACCCGGAATTTGAGGTTAAAACTATCTTAGACTCCAAAAGAGTTCGCGGAAAACTGTTTTACCTCATAGATTGGAAGGGTTATGGTCCAGAGGAAAGGTCTTGGGAACCTTTAGACCATCTAAAAAACTCCCCTAGATTGATTCGACTCTTCCATCTAAGACATCCTGAGAAACCAAAGCCCATTTCAACCGTTCTGGGGGGGATCTTGAGGAGGGAGTACTGTCATGAATCCACTTACCCCTAACACACATATCCTGAGACATGTGCTGATTTCCCCCTTGGAAAAACCCACCCCTGTCCCGTGCTCCACGCACGCTTCTAGTCAGTGTGATTGGGTGCTTACGTTTATCCTTCTGCCTTATTATATGTTTCCTAAGGTTTTGTTACACTTGACTTTGCATGTGCTCTTTAGTACTCTGCCTCGTTGCCTTATATACTCTGCTTTGTTGCCTTATATACTTGTGGATCTTTTGAAGCTCATTTGATGTGCTGGGGATGCTCTGCCTTTGGCTCCGTGAAAGACACCGCCTTCGCGAAGGTCTTTCGGAGCTCTCCCCGCATCCTTACACGCAGCCTTTTGGTGCGCGCTTGAACTGGGACTGCATTCTGCGTCCCCGCGCACATTACCCGAACGTGACTGGGAGCGGCTGGGTGCGGTCGGGTATTTAAACCGCACCCAGCCTTCTAGAAGGCGCTTTGCCTTCCGGTTTTCTGCAGAGAAGGTCGCGTCGTTAGGAGACACTCACCTGAAGGAGGATACATCCTGGCAGGACTCCACGGCGGTGCTTCTTCTCTTCTGGAGTTTTTGAAGACTAAGAACTAACTTGAAAGCTAAGTACATTTGCTACTTTTAAAGGCGCCCTTCGCAAGAAAGGTTAATTTTTGGGACAATTACTTGGTGAAAGCCTTCATGAAGAAGGAGACTTCGGACATTCAAGGCCAAACAGTATTTTGAGAACTAATTGCTTGATCACTATGTTTGTAAACTGCAAAAAGACTTGAACTTAATGTTTTTGAAATTGTGAAGAGATTTACAAGAAACTTTAGAGTTTGTTTAAGAAATGTGGGATTTGAGAAAGATGTCTAGGAAAAGGTGTGTCTATTTTTAATGCTTCTTTTATAGCACAATTAACAAACAAAAAGGAACAGAAACCCCGAGACCAAGAGACAAGGTTAATACCAAGTAAGTTTAGGAAAGAGACAGAAAGATTGCAAAGGGCATCTTAGAATAGTAAATAATCTTTCCTTTCTTTATGTACATTTTCAGACGAACGAGAGCTGACATCTCGTCGGACTACCGACTACCCTAGAGGACATCTGACAACTTAATCACCACAACCCTACAACCCTACCAAGACATACTGGGCGGAGGCCTTCAACTTGCTGATCGCAGGTAGGGGAATCTCTGAACAGCTAAAACAGATTAACGGAGTTCTGATTTGATAGAGATAGTGGCGAAGGGGGCTAGTGGGTTTTAGGAAAGCTCATTCCTAAAACGGAATATTAATATCTTGGTGCTTGTTGCTTCGCAGGTCGACAGCAAGAATCAAAGTCTTCTCTTCAACGCCCAGTACCGGCCCTCCTCCCTAATTTCTAGTTTAAATCTTGCTGTTAATATCTAAATTCAGTAAGTTTTAGTTAGTGGTTTGGGAAGTTGGTCCCTTGCGTCCCTGCGAAATCATCCGCGTCATCCAAGAGACCTTCGGTCAAGACAAGGTAAGGGACGACGTGGTTTGCTTTGACAATTAGTTGATAACAATGAATGTGTCTCTGCAGTCGTCCTTGCGACTTGTAGATCATACGTTTCTTTTGATGACGTGAGCCTTGTAGGCCTCTGAAGAAGCACTGTTTTCATTCTGCTTAAAGTATCTATTCGAATAGAAGTAATTTTCAAATTGGGCCATGCCCTTGCCTCCCTGTCTGGAAAGGAGCTGGGGAACAATGAGCGTCCACAGCACTTGACCTTCGCAGTCGTAGTTACGAGATAAGGTGTCCCGGGCATAAGACTACAACATCTGCGATCTACAATTAGAATGTAACTCCCATTATAGAGTCTTTGAAAGAATGGTTCTGTCTCTGTTGCAGGTGCGCCTTGCTGGTGACATGAAAGGTTGTATGAATTCCCTTCACAGGCTCCATGCAAACTAATTCCGTTACACAGAAGCGTGCCGCTTAGTGACATCGCACAATTATTGCCACTAAGAAACACTTTCTGTCCTTTATTACTGACACATGCATGTGAATAGGGCAGGTTCCATGTTGTTTTGATGTACCCCTTTCCCAATTTCTCGTACATGCCAGCCTGTATATATTTTTGGCAGTATTGAAACCTGAAGGTTGAGATTGGAATATTTATTATCCCATGTATTATCCATTCACTGACAGGTCGTTCTGACATTGTCACTGGTAATCTTTCGAGTTTTTCAATGCTCAAGATTGTATAATCAGCACCCTTTTGTGCCATACTGATTTGTCTATCAGTAAGGTTAAAGATTTGGAATAGTGACGTTGTGTTGATTAAACGCCAAGGCACATAGCCTGAACGCAGATTTTGTAACGTCCAGCCAAGCTGTACAATAGAACGCAATTGAGACTGACCGTGTTGTAATAACAGTAAGTCTTGCGATAATATGTCGATTGCTGAAGACACAATGCTGTCCAAAGAAAAAATTCTGGAGGACAGAGTCATTAACCCATTGTCCACTACAGAAAGTGATTTTTCCAAATTAATACGGTCAATTTCCCGTATTCTCTCTGCTGTTTCAATTTGAGTAACCTTCCAGGCCTCATTGTATGCTGCATATACAGAGGCTGCTATGAATCGCTTGTGACGCTGTTTGCGTGGTCCCATAGTGAAATCACGCAAGTCAGCACCATCAGTAAGTAAAGTTAGGTGTTGCTTAATTTCTGTCAGTGTGGAAGTTTGTAGCCATTGAAGGCATAATTTGCCCACACTGTAGGTGGTTATTATCCCTGGGTGATGTCTTTGAGGATATCTAGGGTCTGGTGTAGAAAATAAATTGGGGGGCACTACCAACCAGAATATAAGATCCTTAAGTGTTGCCCGGCGATGTCGCCTCTTGAACCCACAAAGAAGTTAAACTATTGAAGAGGCAGGCGCTGGAGACTGGAAGGCAGGAAACAAGGTTTTTATTCTCTCCGGAGGAGAACACAACGAAACGGACAGAAGGTATCGTTCTGAGGTGCTCTAACTGCATCCTTGAGGCCTGGCCTCTTATACACACGTTTATCTCTTTATTACATGTAACACATTCTCGTCGATACTTTGATGTACGGAAAGACATCCTCAGAATCCCCCCTTCCCAGCCCGTTCCCACGCAAGGTTACAGTGGAAGTCCCCGCCCCGTTCACAACAGGTGATGATCATCGCGCAGCTGGATATTCCGCCGATTCACGGAGTGTGTGGGGGGTTCGATCGGATCTCGTAGGGCGGGGGCTTTGATCAACCCGGGGATCCCTTGCTGGGGGGAAACTTTCTATTGTACGGGGAGGGGCAAGGGACAGTATCGGCAGAGCTGGGTGTCGGCCTGGGAACGGGGAAGACGAACGGGCACACGGGGGAAAAGGGGGTTTGCATCAAAGGGCCGGGGATCATAAATGGGAAGAAGGGGGGGTGTCGTGCTGGGAACAGGACGAGGGCCTGGGACAGAGCAGCGCTGAAGAGGGGTTTTATGATTCGCAGCAGGTGCAGGCAGGGGGGGTTGTCAGCGAAGCTAGGAGGGAGAGAGAGAGAGAGACGCGCTGGCTCTCGGCGAGAGCAGGGAAGCCATGGTGCCCAAAATGGCGGCTGTTTTACGCGCACAAAAGGTTTAAGGAGAGCAAGAGGGCGCCGATAATGTTGACGGTTTCAGCCTAACTTTCAACAGTCCTCCCTTTTCAACATATCTAGCCAACTTGCTTACTCAATGTCAATTTTCATCAAATTCCTAACTTCGGTATCATACAATGCTCTCATATGTTCGCTTGCAATGTCCACAGTTTTGGGAAAAATACAACTCGCACATAAAGAACACATAGGTGGCAAACATTGAATTCCTAAGCATAGGCCACATATTACAACTACGGGAATCAGGATAATGGTGAGCAGTCTCCAGCCCCAGCTTTTGACGGTGTCCCAGAACCAACCACCAAGCGACCATTCTTCCTGCTCTTGATGAACTTCCGAAGAGAGTCTGTGAAGATGTTCGATGGCTTTGTACACTGAGGGTGAGTTGTCCGGTATGTATGTACAACAGCTGGACCCAATAATGCGGCATGCTCCTCCACGGTCCGCCAGAACCACATCTAGAACGAGGCGGTTCTGAAGAGCCACCAAACGGACCGCTTGGAGCTCGGCAGTGTTGTTGGCAAAGATGCCCGCTGTGATGTTCATGGTTGTCTCGACTGCCTGAGTCAAATGTCGGATGGCACGGCTGTTAGCCATCGGGCCCCAGAGGGGGACGAGTCCTTTCATAGCATCGAGGAACTGCGCCCCTGTTGAGTCGGCTTGCTCAACGTCTTTGGCTCGTTTTTGCCTGTGGTGATTCGTTGGGGCCACATAAGTTGGAGGAAGGACGAAGGAGATGTAGCAAGTGCCCCCCCAGCCTTTGGGGAGCCAGGTGTAGGCTTTCGTGCCGCAGATGAAATACATGTTTGGGGATGACACAAAGGAAGGTGGATCCGTGGAATCCAGAGTGCTGGTAAAGCGGCAAGCGCTGTGACCCACCAGCTGTGTCCCAAGTCCTTCTACACACATGTGGCCTGTGACGTTGATGACCGTCAGGGCCACAGTCAGAGTGGCAGCCGTTCGTGTCCGCAGATAGGAGAAGGTGGGTCTGGCTGGATTGTTGAACACCTGCATTTCGATTCGTTCTTTGGCCGGGATGTCCATTTGGATCGAGTCGCTGGGGGTCAGCGGGCAGAAGTGTGTTTTTGTCTTGTTTCGCCCGGCCCCATGAGAAGAATGTGCTGCAGTTCTGCTGGAGGTGGCATTGCCTGTATAGCTCTCTTGCAGGAGGATCAGCCAGGCAAGGCAGGAGCCGTGGACGGAGAAGGGTGAAGGGATGAATGGTATTGAATGTCCAGTGGCATGGGGTAGCAACCCACAGATCCAGCAGTTGGTGGCGTTGGTGGCAAGATTGTGCTGGTGAAGTAGCTGCACGAAAGAGTTGTTCCAAAACTCCTTTCGTCTCTCTCTTAGTTGAGGAGAGAGCGAAATTAGATGATGTTCCTTCATGGTGGTAGGCTGAGCAGTGGTTAGGAATGTTTCGTGAGCAGGTGCGTGTTCTTCCATAATCCAGAGCGTAGTCATGAGGAGAAAACAGAGGAGGATTACGATGAAGAGTGCAATTGTCTTTGAGCTATGGAGTCTGTCTGTTCTCGGATTTCTGTAGTGGGTTTTTCCTGCTGTCTTCGTCGGCTTCTTATTTGGCGCTTCCATCATCTTCTTATCTGGCGCTTCCATCATCTTCGTCTTCAAGGTGCTCGGTAGTGGGCAGGACCACAGACTTAGTTTTAGCTTCTCTCCCGGTAACCCTTGGTAGTTTGGGTCACCGTTCTGAGATCCTTTAACCTAGTCCGTGGCCTACTTAGCCGAAGCTCCCTCCTTTCGACGCAGGAAATACCCTTCTCGAGATGGCACAGTGGGGTCAGGATGTTTTGAAAGTTCAAGTGTCTCTGTGTCAGGATAGCAGTTCAACGATGGTCGGTCCTGGTTCAGGAGCTCTTCTTGGGTGTTGACAGTGTCTGTCGTGGCCAGGGCTGGAGAGACCTTTTTGCAGTGATGAGCGTGCAGCCAATGTTTCTTCCCCTCCACTCGAAGTGCGGTCCGAGTGGTGATCAGCACTTGCCAGGGGCCCGTCCACCGGGGTTCCAAACTCTTTGATCGCTGGAAATTTCGGATCAGCACGAAGTCCCCCGGCTGGATGGCGTGACCCGGACCCCTGGAAGCATCGGGGATGGCCTGCTGCACCTGCTGATGAAGGACAGACAAAGTTTCAGTCAATTTGTACAGATAATCAGACATTAGGACATCCGGAACGTCATGAATGGAAGTTGGTTTCGGGGCAGACCAGACGCTCATGGGTCGGCCGAAGACAACTTCATAAGGGGTTAAGTGATGTCGGGTGGGGGTGGAGCGCATCGATAGCAATGCCAATGGGAGGGCGTCTGGCCATTTCAGGCCCGTCGTAGCCACTATTTTGGCCAGTTTAAGCTTTAGTGTGGCATTGTGTCGTTCGACAAGCCCAGCAGATTGGGGGTGGAAGACTGCGTGGAATTTCTGTTTAATACCCAGCCCATTTAGGATGAGCTGGATAACGTTGGCTACAAAGTGGGGGCCATTATCACTCCATAAAACACGACAGAGGCCATAACGGGGGAAAAACTCCTTTAACAGAACCTTTGCAGTGGCCATAGCGGTGTTGTCACGGGTTGGATATGCTTCCACCCACTTGCTGAATGCGCACACCACGACTAGTACATATTTCAGGCCTTGGCATCTGTCTAGCTGGATGTAGTCCATCTGCAGGACTTCAAATGGGTGGTTTGGGACCCCAAATCCCCCCCGGGGTACTACAGTTCCTTTCCCGGGGTTGTGTTGCAGGCATATTAAGCATTGTTGGACCAGGCGTTTGGCGGAATCTGGGATCTTGTCATTGTGCCAAACCCTGGAGACAAGTTCGATCATGGGGGCTGATCCTATGTGGGCAGGGGAGTGTGCCATGGTTAATATGGGAATCAAGTACGAATCAGGTAGCAACCATCTGTTCGTGTCTTTTGTCCGCCAGCAGCCTTCATCGTCTTTCAATCCCACCCGTGTCCATTCAGTCAATTCGTGTTGTGTGCTAGTCGTTTGTATGTCTCTAATTGTGTCCTTGGCGTTAGTCCAGTTTTCTGCTTGTGACCTGGTCACGTACATGTGTGTTGTCGTTCTATTTTCAGCTGTCGTTCGGGCGGTGATGTCGGCTAGTGCATTTCCCTGTCCAATAATGTCTGTCACTTTCTTGTGTGCCTGGCATTTGATAACGGCAAGTTTGTTGGGGAGGAGGACAGCTTCGATTAAGGCGGAGACTAAATCCCCGTGCAAAATGGGTGTGCCGTGTGAGGTCAAGTATCCCCTCTCCCTCCAGAGGAGCCCAAAATGGTGAACCACCCCGAAGGCATACTGGCTGTCGGTGTAAATGTTCGCTGTGGTTCCTGTTGCCAGGATGCAGGCTCGCGTCAAAGCAATCAGTTCCGCTGCCTGGGCAGATCGCTGGGTGATGCGGGCTGTTTCTACTACAGTTCGATCTTTTCAGGGTGATATGGGGGGCAAGCAAGGTCAGTTCGTATCCAGTCAGTCGTGCACTCGTCAGATGTTGCGTCTTGGTTTGGTTCAGGAGGGTGTCGACTGCATGGGGTACCAGTACCGTGAGGGAATTCGAGAGTACGATCCCCTCACTCTGTCGGATAGAGACTGCAGCAGCAGCTACAGCTCGAAGGCAGGCAGGCAAGGCTCTGGCGACAGGGTCAAGAGTGGCAGAGAAGTAAGCGCACGGTCGTTGCTTAGGGCCGATGGCCTGGGTCAGGACAGATAAAGCGCACCCCTCCCTTTCGTGAGTGTAAAGGGAGAAGGGCTTTTTGTAATCAGGGGTACCCAGGACAGGGGCTGAGCAAAGGGCATCTCGCAGTTCTGTGAAGGAAGTTTGACACTCAGGGGTCCAAGGGAGTGGGAAAGGGACGTCTTTGTTTAGCAGAGAAAGCAGTGGTTTTACAACGAGGCTGAAGTTTGGTAACCATTGTCGGCAGAAGGAGGTGAGGCCTAATAGGGAGCGAACCTGCTTCTGGGTTTTAGGGACGGGGGTATCTAGAATGGTCTGGATTCGATCAGGGGTGAGTTTTCTTCCATCTTTGGACAAAAGGTGGCCTAGGTAAGTGACCTGGGGTAGGCAGAATTGCAACTTCTTCTTGGAGACCTTGTGGCCATTTTCCGCAAGGAAGTGCAAGAGTTGAATGGTGGCGGTAACCGCTAGAGGGGTGGTGTCGGCTGCCAAAAGGATGTCATCGACATATTGTACCAACACCACCCCGTCGGGTAACTGGACTTGGTCTAGTTGTCTTTTGAGGGCCTGGCTGTAGATGCTAGGGCTTTCCGTGTAGCCTTGAGGAGCTCGGCAAAACCTATATGAGCGGGCTTTTAGGGTAAAGCCGAAGAGATATCGGCTGTCTGGGTGGATGGGGATGGAGAAGAATGCGTTCTTGAGGTCGATGACGGAAAAGGTGGTGGCAGTGGATGGAATCAAGGTCAGGATGGTGGTGATGTCTGAGACCACAGGGTACTGGGGTACCACCACTTTGTTGATCTCTCGGAGGTCGATGATGAAACGGTATGCTTTCTCATCTCCCTCTCCCTGCTTCTTGATAATGGGCAGGATAGGGCTGTTGCAAACGTTGCTAACCACTTCCTCTACCACTCCTGCGTCTATCAGTGACTGGATAATCATTACCAATGCCTTCTCGCCCTCTGGCGATATCCGATATTGTGGGAGTTTTGGGAGTGTTGCGTCTGGTCGGACAGTAATGTGCACTGGGTCAATTAACATACGCCCTACGTCCGAATCCGCTTTGGCCCACAGATACGGAGGTAGAGTGTCAAGCAGGGACGCGTCAACGTCGGTGATGGAAAACATGTGTCGGGGGGAACGATGTCTAAGCAGAACGGGGTTGTCGTAAAGAAACACTCGAACTCCATCTTGAGAACACCTAATCGTCGCTCGGAAGTGTTTTAGTAAGTCAAGTCCCATAATGGCGTCAGGGCTATTAGAGGAAAGCAAGAACGTGGTGTCGGTAGTGTTGTTTTCTACGTCAAAGAGAATCGGGGCAGACAAAGGGTTGGTGGAGGGCGTTCCATCGAAACCTGTCGATGTTATGAGTGAGCCAGACAAGGGTGCCCTTGGAATCAGTCGTTTAGATAACGCACTACGTGTTGCGCCAGTGTCTACCAGAAATGGAGACTTGGTACCCAGGACCTTAGCAGTGACATAAGGGCCCTTCTGGTCAACATAGAGCTCGACTGGATCCCTCCCTCGCCCTTGGCTGTCCTATGCGAAGGTGTGAGTGTCGTCATAGTCAGATTGTTGATATTGATTCTGCCTGGGTCGATCGAACGTATTTGGTCTGCTTGATCTGTCATTAGTCGCGTCATTTGGGGGCCCTCGTTGTTGTCCCTTAGGTCTCGGTCCGTTTGCTACATCCCTGGGGTCTTTGTTTCTGATCATTTCCAGAAGAACTGGGCACTGGGATTTCCAATGGCCAGTCCCTTTGCAGAAAGCGCACTGGTCTTCCCTAAGGTCAGTGCGTCCACTGTAGGAAGTCAGAGTGCGGTCCTGGGGAAATGTAGTCTTAGGGACGTTCGTCTGGTAGTTTCCTCGGTATTGGTCTCGTCCTATAGTCACCCCTTGCAGTTTGGCAATCATCACCCTCTCTTTTAAGTCCTTCTTCTTTTTCTCTGTCGCCCTATCGTTTTCATTTTTCTGATGCTCATAATATTGGGCCATTTGGAGAATCGCTGTAGGTTTGGAGGCTGCCCAACTACTCTCGCTGGCCTGTAGTTTCTGGGAGATTTCCAATGATAGGCCCTTAACATAATTCTGGACAAACAGATGGTGTCCGGTTGCAGTGGTCATATCCTGGCCGCTGTAATCGGAGAACACCGTTTCAAACCGGGAGAAGTATTCCGATACATCCTCCTGGGGTTTTTGGCGACAGGCTGTTACTATCGACCAATCCACTTTCTTTTCTGGGATTAGGGTTTTTAATTTATCTACGATTTTATCTGGGAGGTCTAGAATGGATTTCAACGGCTTTTGTCCTGGTCCCCGTTGTTTGTCCAGGTCATCGAGTTGTGACCAGGTATGTCCAAACAGCTCAAGGTGGTCGACTTTCCGGATTTGCTTCCACACATCAGCTGGTAGACATAACCCGAAGAACAAGTCGATGTCAGCCAGGGTCATAATCGTTGAACCCAGGGCCGTACCCAATTCAGTATAGAAGGCAGTGGGGTTTTTACATAGGTCGGGTAGAGATTTCCGGAATGTCAGTATCTCTTGCCGGTCCCACGGCTGGTAGACCCAGTTGTACACTACCCTTCCCTTCGCATCTTGGTTGTTTGCATCATCGTGAGTCCCTGTACCCCTAGGAGGAACCCAGTAAGGGGCAGCCTCACGTATCGGCATCATGGTGTTAGATTGCTCGGTTGGTGGTTCGGTCACTACAGAGGCTGCGGATTTAGCTCCCGGCTTTCGTTCAGTGAGGTGGCGGAAAACCTCGAGCGTACGCGTAAGGAGGTCCGACACATCACACTCGCCCTCATCCCCGATATCGACCTTCCGGTACAGAGTTCTTAGGCTCTCGGGACCTTTGTCTCGATATCGGTCCTCGTATGCATTCAAGACATGATAACACAGTCGTACGGTAAAATGTCGTCTGTGACTCCCTGTATACGAGCTGAACATATCTGTGATGTACTCTTCATCATCCTTCCTTTCTACCAGTGTCCTTGCTATTTTGTCGATCCCCGCTCGCTCATCTTTGTCTAGTCTGTTTGTTCTTGCAGGGCCAGCCCCTCGAGTCTCATGGTCGTCTAACGTTGTTGTTGATGCGGGTTTTAATACAAGGGGTTCGGCTGGCACAGAGGCCATTGGGGCCGACGCTGTGGCGGTACCTTCGTTTGTACCTGGGGGTGGCGCGTGCTGCGCCAAGGGTTGAGAAGGGGCATATGGAGGGGGCATGTAGATGATAGGAGGACCTAACAGCAAGTCCTCGTTGGCTTGTCGTTTCGAGGGTAAATCAGGGTAGAGCATGGAGGGGGTTCTAACCGGACACTGGCTTGGCGTTTCCATTTCTAGTTTCTGTTTAGCTTTCTCTCTTTCTTTTATCTCTTTTTCTAGTTTCTGAGCCGCTAGGTGGGCTGCTTTTCGCAGCTCTTTTTCCAACCTACTCTCAGTTTTCTTTTTTCGTTGTTCAGTTTCTTTTCGCCACATGCTGAAGCTGTCAAGCATGGTAGGTGTGGTCTTGTTTTTACCCAGGGCAGTTTCTAGCGTTTTTATTTTATCATCATCGAAGGATCCTATCAGGGGCCATTGACTGTCTTGACCCTTTTTTGTATATTTATGCCATAGTTTACTATAGGCTATAGCGGTCAATCCATGCTTCATGAACATGTCCTTATTAGGGGTGCCTTCCAGTGGGGCTGGATGGTCCATCTCTAATAAGCGGTCCGGGCTAAACAGGCTACTAATCAGTGGGGAGAAGACAGACATGACGGCTCGTAACGAGGGACTAAAAAGTCAGCACTGCCTATCTTATCACTAGGTGCAAAGACTGGACAGAATATTTCTATTCTACGTTGTTTGCAGGCAGTGAATACCTCATGGATCAAAAAACCAAAGACCAATAAATAACAATGGGGAGAATGAGCAGGTCCGCAAAGATTTGCGTTACCTACCCTTTTCACTATCTGCAAAAAGGGTGGTCTCTTCCCTGTTTGCAGACAGGGAATCTCCAGGAAACAATAGTTTGCGAACAACAGTTCAGTTTCAAGTGATTATTGAGTGGGGGAGAAAAAATAAGCACGGTTGCTGCCCTACCTATCCTCCACTGTTTGCAAAGAGAGAGCCCGTTGTTTCTCCGTTTGCAGACAGTGAATCTCCAAATAAAATAAAATAAAAAAAGAGCAATACTAGTATTTTTTAACAAACAAGCAATCAAGCAAATTTCGCGACTTGTCGTGGTTACACGACCTTACCCGGACCGCATGGACAGTTTCCTGTCTTCCGAATCCAGCGCCCGATCGTCCTCTCTCCTCCGTTATCCTCGCGGCACTCCTGATGGTTCCCAGTCAGGACCGTAGATCACTCGAGAGAGGTCTGTTCGGAACCAGTGAAGTTCGGATGATCGGCTGTCAGACGAGGGTCTATAGGACAGACGCGTTCCCGATCGTTGCAGTCGTTCACTTTGTCGTCAGGACCTCTCCCACTGGATCCTTGGGTCGCTGATGGGCCCCACGCTTGGGACGCCAATTGTAGAAAATAAATTGGGGGGCACTACCAACCAGAATATAAGATCCTTAAGTGTTGCCCGGCGATGTCGCCTCTTGAACCCACAAAGAAGTTAAACTATTGAAGAGGCAGGCGCTGGAGACTGGAAGGCAGGAAACAAGGTTTTTATTCTCTCCGGAGGAGAACACAACGAAACGGACAGAAGGTATCGTTCTGAGGTGCTCTAACTGCATCCTTGAGGCCTGGCCTCTTATACACACGTTTATCTCTTTATTACATGTAACACATTCTCGTCGATACTTTGATGTACGGAAAGACATCCTCAGAATCCCCCCTTCCCAGCCCGTTCCCACGCAAGGTTACAGTGGAAGTCCCCGCCCCGT
The DNA here is from genome assembly GCF_964261635.1 of Lissotriton helveticus. Taxonomy (NCBI): domain Eukaryota; kingdom Metazoa; phylum Chordata; class Amphibia; order Caudata; family Salamandridae; genus Lissotriton; species Lissotriton helveticus. Next base: position 1,020,942,931 of record NC_136069.1, on the reverse strand, counting down.
TCACAACAGGTGATGATCATCGCGCAGCTGGATATTCCGCCGATTCACGGAGTGTGTGGGGGGTTCGATCGGATCTCGTAGGGCGGGGGCTTTGATCAACCCGGGGATCCCTTGCTGGGGGGAAACTTTCTATTGTACGGGGAGGGGCAAGGGACAGTATCGGCAGAGCTGGGTGTCGGCCTGGGAACGGGGAAGACGAACGGGCACACGGGGGAAAAGGGGGTTTGCATCAAAGGGCCGGGGATCATAAATGGGAAGAAGGGGGGGTGTCGTGCTGGGAACAGGACGAGGGCCTGGGACAGAGCAGCGCTGAAGAGGGGTTTTATGATTCGCAGCAGGTGCAGGCAGGGGGGGTTGTCAGCGAAGCTAGGAGGGAGAGAGAGAGAGAGACGCGCTGGCTCTCGGCGAGAGCAGGGAAGCCATGGTGCCCAAAATGGCGGCTGTTTTACGCGCACAAAAGGTTTAAGGAGAGCAAGAGGGCGCCGATAATGTTGACGGTTTCAGCCTAACTTTCAACACTGGCCTGGTCATTTTGAACCCCTGTGTTTTGTTCAGGAATCTGTCTTGACAGTTATTAGTATCTGTGGGCCAGATCAACCACTGTTTCCAATCTGGATGTGTTCTGTTTTGGTTTAATACATCATTTACGTCTATCTCTTCATCTATAGAGCTATTGCTGTACATTGTTGGTTTTGGAATAGACGGTTTATTTAAGTCTTTAATTTTGGCTAGGCCAAGACAGGTAGTTTGTTGAACAGTGTCATTTAAAAATATCATTTGTTCTGGGATCATGCAGGCTCTAAACAAAGATTCTATACCCTGTACTTGCCATTCTTTTGTACCCCAAACACTTTTCAATTCAACATTTTTGTCCCAATAATCAAAACCAAAAGTATTCATTTTTTCAAAGAATGAGTCCGAATATATCAATTTTGTGTTTGTTATCATGGTCTTTGTCCCTGTCTTATTTGACAATTTGAAATAAAATGTTTCAGCATTACTTATGTTAAAACCTGAAAAGTATGAATATTTGTCGTAAACGGTTCTTGAGCTCCCTTTTGGAGGGGTTGCACAATGCTCCCATTGATTATAATTTAAAACATTTCTAGGTTGTGCAGATCTATGTAAAAAATGGTTACCATAGTGGTTATAGCAGTACATACTATCATAATTTGTAGAACCCTGCAAATAATCATGTTTGGTAAATTTAGCAGACATTACTAAGTCAGACATCATATTATTAATGCTTTCGAAGTCCCAATCATCAGCAAATGAGCTTGGTTTTACAAAGTCACTCAATGAGATCTTAATTTGGTGTGGATATTTCAGGATTTCGACCGGACCATAAATTTCATAGTCTGTGTTGTCCCATGCTACCCCACCCGGTATAGGATTGGCTGTGAAGTTGACTGAAGAAAGTTCTCTTTTCTCGACGTGTGACGATGTGTGTGGTTTGAGGATCAAGTTGATTTTCTGACTTGCTGTGTCCATTTTAGCATATTTTCCCTCAATGAAGCGTCCCAAAGTAAGTACCATGATGAGCCAAAGTATGAGGATAAATGCACCAAAACCCACCCAAAATTCGATCCATGGAGAAATCAGATATGTTTCTTTCAGTTGTTTCAAAAGTTCTTTAGCTTTATCTTTAAAGGTTTTTGATGATGTCTGTGTCTTTGATTCACTGAAGCCTTCAGAGGAATCATCGAAGTTTATGAAGTAGCCGGATGCAGTTCTGTCAATTGTTCCAATTGGTTCAGGATCACTGTTTCTTGCATTTGCACTTGGTACTTCATTGTAGATTGGTGTGTCTCTGCTAAAAGTTTTTATTTGGGTTTTCAGAGGTCTGAGTTCTATTGCATTGTTGCATAGTCCTTGTTGTTCTTCTGTAGGCATTTCGAATGTGATGAGCCTCTTCGTTAGGCCCTCTGTACTGGTAGCAAACCTTGGTGTTCGGCTACTTATTGGGAGTCCACTTGGCCTACTGTTTGTTATCGGCCACATGATTGTGGTTTTACCAGGTCGATGGATACAACTCGGTTCTCCTTTTTACCAGCAAGTGGCGGTAGTACAACTGATCTTGTCCCGTTGATAGACAAGACAGGAACTGCTTTTCTGTAAGAAGGCCCAAATTCCTTCTTTACCGCGATCTTTTCCCTGACTAGATCCCCGACTTTTGGAATCCAGACAGGTCTTGCTGGGACAGGTGGTGGTTCTTCAGTGGTTGTTGGCTGTTGTTTAAACTTTATGTTGCTCAGGTCTTTTCTTGTTTTGTTTAAGTCCTGCAAAATAGCCAAACGGTCTTTGATATCAAAGCTTTTTTCTTTCACCACTGAAGTCTGACTATCAATGTCAGAGATCAACATCCTAGTTCCAAATAATAATTCGTACGCACTGAATCCCTTCAGAGAATTTCTTGGCAAGTTATTTAGACTACGTTGGACACTTATTAGATGTCTGACCCACCCAGCTCCCGAACCTAATATCCTTTCCTATCCTTTAAGTGGTACTTCCACCTCCTCGAAAGGAGTGTACTCATTAGGAGGTTCCTCTGTTTTGTAATAGTGGAAGACCTTTGTTACAGCATTTGCTGCTGGAAAGTGTATCCATGAATAGAATACCTCTGTCTGCCGATATTCGTGTGCCTCAATTACGAATATGACTGTGCCACCTCTAGGTGTCAGTCCATTTTCTATAAGTTTTAAAGTTATAGTTTTTCTTATGTTGACCGCGATGAGTATTATATCCGGGTCAGCGTCTTGCAGTGCATTATCAGCTGCTGCGAGTTCAGTTACTATTCTAACTGCCTCTCTTTCTCCTTCAGTGTCTGACATTGTACTGTCCAGAAGGTTATTTAGTTTGTTTTGCAGATCAGGTTCTTATGGAAACAAAGATTAGATGCACAATATTTTGGAACAGTGTATCCTTCAACGTTGACTAAACCAAGGACCATACATAGGAGTTTCCTCCTGCGAGGTCTTGCGGATATTACCTTTCACCCACTCCAGACGTCTTTGGAGTATTATGGGAAAAAAGGGGTCTGAGTGAAAAAGCACGACTGAGTTACTCTAAATGTCTTACGTTAGTTTTATCGCCTATCCAAACACGTTGGGCGCCATGTAGTGTAGTTCCTATTATCCCAATAGGCTCTGCGCATTGGAATAATACCTTCAATAGTATAGGCCTAGACCAGACGTTAACTAGGTCTTCTATTGTCGATATTAGACTTAAAGTTTTGGGTTTGCCAGCTAGCTCAGAGTTCACTAGAAACTTTCTCGAATAGGCAAGGAGGAGTTGAACCTCCCTGGATAGACAAGAAGGGATTTAGTTTCTGACAACCATAGAACATGACAACTTTGCTCTCCCCTAATCAAGAGTGTATCTCTAGAGTCGTGTGAAAACAAAAGACGACTTATTTTACTCAGTCAGTACGTGCATTCTTAGTCTCACCAGATTGTAGAGAAAAGGAAGAGACGGGCGTGTTCAATAAAAGATGTTATTTATTGATCAGTCTCTTTTCTCATACAAGAGAAATGGATCGATATTATTGCAATACTTATGGTTAAGTAAAGTGCATACAATAAAAGCAGAAGTATAAAATAATACTGTAAAAACATTGATATGGTTTCTAAGCCATATGATGGGTTAAAATGAATAAAATAGATACATACACATATACATTTGACTAATCGTACTCAACTGGTGTTTCTAACTACGCCTACCCCAGATGTACCTGACCTAAGCCTAATACGTGGGCGGGAATAGAAAGTAGCAGTTTAAGTTAAGTTTGTTTTGCCAAGTGACTGACTCAAGAATTCTCTGCAAGGGGTTATTCAGTTCTGTACCTGGAGTCTAGGATGAATGAGGGATGGTATCTCTCGTCTCTGGTCTCGATATTCCAGGCTGCCTGCGAGGGCTACCCGGAAGCGCCGGAGCTGGATTTCTCGGCAGGAGAAAGCAGCGTCTCGTTCTCAGCGCGTCAGGAAGGCGGGGCTGCGCCAGCGGGGTCTGCTCTGCTCTGGGCTTCGGCAAGTCTGGCTGCTCCGATCTCGTCACCACCGCGTGTGTTTGCATAGGGCAATATTGGTAATATTTATACCTTTAAGGTGCCGAGATTGACGTAAGGATGGACATAGATACGTCAATAAGGATGTCATACGACCTGGTCGTTAGCACATTCTTTTGCTGAAGTTCTCGGTGAAATCAAAACAATGGCCGCAGGGTTTTTCCCAGGTTGTCATAGGTTTGATTTGTTTTGAGAACTCCGTATGCCTTATCAGGGGCTGGAGGAATATCGCTTGTCTAATTAGATGGCAAGCGTTATGACCTAATCAGATAACACGTTCCTGTGCCGTAGTGTGGCTTAATCAGATAACGGTTCCTGCATCATGGGGGTTTTCTGCCTCATGGGATGGCTGCTAGTTAACTTGTTAACCAGAATAGGGTCAGGAATAGGGGGATCGATACAGAACCTATAGGAATACATCACAAAGCACCATTGCTTGCCTTCCCCCTCCACAACCTCCATCTAAGATTCCTATCAATCTACGTATGCGACTGGCAGTATTGCGCGTCGGGATAAAGCCAGCCTGGTCTGAATGCACCAGCCGCGTCATTAAGGGGAGGAGCCTGGTGGCAAGCACATGGTTCAGTATTTTATAATCAGTAGTGACCATGGAGAGAGGCCTGTACGCAGCTGGGTCAGTCGGCATCTTCCCTGGCTTGAGGAGCGGTACAATGATGGCCTCCCTTGTAGAGGCCGGTAGTATCCCCGTCTCCCTAGCCTCCTGGTACATCACCAATAATCTGGGGGCCAGGAGGTCAATATATGTCAGATAGAATTCGATAGGCAAACCATCGCTGCCAGGCGTTTTGTTACGCTCTAATTGCTTAATGGCGCAACGAATCTCAGCCAATGTAATATCCTGTCCAAGAGCCTCTGCCTCTTCCTCCTCGAGTACGGGTAACTCCAATCCTTCCAGAAACGCCTGAGTTTCCGCCTCGCCAGTCTGCAGCTGGCTGGTATATAGAGTCGCATAAAAGGAGCAAAAGTGGTCATTGATATGATATTGACAATATATCAGCCGTCCCGAGGGGGAGGCCAACACCAGAATGAGCACACACCTAGGGGTAGGGTCCGCAAGCCAGGCCAATAACGCGCCCACCTTGTCCCGCTCCGCATGCGCGCGAGCCGTGAAAGCCTTTTAGTCAAAGCACCGTAGCCGCTCCACCCTACGCCGCTACCGCCTCCTTCTGGGACAAAACCTCGTCACGAGTCCCAGAGCCATCCGAATGAGCCCTCTCAGCATCGCGTAGGGCCAGCTCAGCCGTCTCAATTTCCTGCAGAAGCAGCTTCCTAACCCCTACCCACTTGGCGATAGAGATCCCGCGGACCACCACTTTGAAGGCGTCCCACTCCAGGGCCACCGTTGTGGCAGTGCCCGCATTCTCCGCAAAGTAGAGTTCCACCCCATCGCTCAGCTCCGCACGGAAGACCTGATCCTCCAGCATCTCAGGGCGCAACCGCCAGTGAGGGATCCTGGGGCGCCCCGCCTTCCAACAGAAGTTCACCAATAGCGTATTGTGGTCCGATATGGTGTGTGTTAAATACTCACTGTTGGCCACCAGCGATAACAGACCGGAGCTACACAAAATGGCGTCCAATCGAACATGGAGGTCGTGCAAGGCCAAATAGTAGGAATAATCCCTATCAGTCGGATGCTGCGCTCGTCAAATGTCAAGAAGTCCCCAATGTTCCTGCCAACGGGCCCGAACTCCAGCCAGCTTATTAATCAGGGCCGTGGGGAGTGGAGGATGGGATCTGTCCATGGCTACATCAACAACTGAGTTAAAGTCTCCCCGAAACAAAACCGGTATCGTGAAGTAATCGGCGAGGGCAGAAGACAAAGTCTCCAAGAAGGATGCCTGTTCTACATTAGAAGCATAGGTACTTCAGAGGGTCACCTCACGTCTATGAAGACGTCCCCTGACCGCGACATAGCGGCCGTCAGTATCTATCAGTTGGTCTAACATTTGAAATGGGACCCCCGCCCTAATCCAGATCAGTGCCCCTCGTCCAAAGGCCGAGTAAGTGGTGTAGTAAAGCTGTCCGCGCCACCAACGCTGCAGCGCGAGCCCCTCAGATTTAGTCAGATGTGTCTCCTGCAAGAAAGCCACCTGCGCATCCCTACGGACCAGATAGGAATGTACCTTATATCTGTGCTGCATGGAGTGCAATCCCCGAACATTCCAGGATATATATTTCACATCAGGAGACGGGCCCGTAACAGTAATGCAAAAAATCGCATAACACTCAATAGTACCGGTTCCTCAGTTAAGCTCATCAGCAGGCAATTTCCCCTTAACCAACCAGAACCAACCCCAAACTTGTCCACCCCTCCCAATACATCACCCCCCAGGAACAGGCACCAACATAGTGAATTCCATCCAAACTACCTCATCTGCACACCCCATGCAAGATTAAGGCAAACTAAATAGTACCATCCGGTGGGGGTTGGATAGAGCCTAGAGTACGGCATGCAGTAGTTCCAATAACACAAGAGATGGCTGCCCCCCAGATCCCCCAAGATGCAATGTTCCCCAGGTCCCCCCGGATCCCCCCGCAAACCCCGCTGCCACCCCAACCCCAGTCACTCTCAATGCAGGCTCCTGGCACCCCTCGTGTCCAATTCACCACTACAGCCCCCAATCAAAACAAAACCTTTGCTTCAGCACAGCACTCCAAGGCATTTCATGTCCACTACCTAAGCTAATTGAGGCCATACATGACCCCGGGTTCAGTCCGTCTTTGGGGATTCGGTGAGATGCAGCAGCCGTAGATAACGAGGACATGTGACCTCTCTAAATTCTGTGGCTAGGAGCGATAGAAAGGGCTGCCACAACTCATTATATTTGGATCCCTCCCCCGCCATGGTGAATGTTAGCTCCTCCATTCGAAGTACATGCCAAAGACGATGCAGCCAGCCTGTAAATGTTGGGGCGTTGGGGGTGCGTCAGTGTGTGAGAATGTTTTGTGTCGCCAACCCCAGCGCAATTGCAATCTGCCTACCTCTGCGGGATCGCAGCGGGTACATGAGGGATTTAGGGAGGCCAAGAAGGGTATATGCTGGAAAGCGTGGAAGCTCGGTCTCAAAATGCTTGTCTATCTCGTCCAGCACCTGAGTCCAGTAGGACTGGATACACTCACATTCCCACAATAGGTGCACTAGAGTGCCTACTTGGCCACAGCCACGCCCACAAGTCCCATCCCGAGAGCGATCCATTGCATGGAACCGCTCAGGGGTATAATACCAATAGGTTAGAACCTTTGTGAGAATCTCAGTAAGCCCCATATGGTATGCAGAGTGCCGGGCTCTATAGTATGTCCCCTCCCATTCCTTATGGCTAAGTCTCTTTCCCAGCGCTCTTTACCTGAATTGTATGTGTGTGAGGTGGTGACTTGCAACATCTTGTACAGATCAGAGATGAGTTTTTTATCTGATGAGCGTGTAATGAGCCATCTCTCATAAGGGGAAAAGTGCCTAGCCGCTTCAGGGCGGACCTGGGGTTGAAGTGCCCAATGTCTGACTTGGAGATATCTAAGCCTCTCTGCCTCAGAGAGCCCATTTTCATGCTTAAAGTGGGAAAACGGTACTACCCCTTCAGCATCATACATATGATACAAACAGCGACACCCAGCAGGCCTCCACTTCGCAAAGGTGACCGTGTCAATACCAGGAGTGAAGTCAGGATTGTCCATCAGCGGGGTGAGCGGAGACGGAAAGGTTGTGAGCTCATGTTTGAGATTAGTAGCATCCCACACCTCCAGGGGAACCTGTGTAATGTACAAGGCATACACGTTAGGGGGTCTGTGGGGCTTGCGCAAGAAGGGAATTTCCTGCAAAGGTCGAGCTGCTACCGCCTGGTTCTGATGATGAAGCAAAGCTTCGCATATTTTGCGGCTTGCCGAAATCAAGAACCTCGTTTATGTGTAACAAGGTAACCCGTGTATGTTTTACTAACATTTTTATTTAGTTTGGAGAAAGACCGTGAAGCTTGCACATGTGTTTTACTAAAATAATTACTTGTGTCCCCTAAAATGGCCGCTGCTTGTATTTTAGTTACTGCGCATGCGTCAGCCACACTCACGTGTCCTGACGCGTCTGCAGAAGTGGAGGGAAAGTTATGCGCATGCGTAATTCATAGCTGTGCTTATCATGTGGTACAGCCCGTGCCACTGCTCTTGTGTCCGTCTCAATGTAGCTAACATTTAATTGCATAAGTTTATTTCTTGATGATGAGTTAAAAGTACAAACCCTGTGATGTGTTTTTCATAATGACATTATTATGTATTAATTTGTTTTCGCTTACTTTTCATGTACCGCGGGAAATGGGGGTCTGAGTAAGAGGAGAGCCATATTGGAGGTCCCTTCTGCGCCTGTGCGACATTCGGCAGCACGAGGGACCTTGGCTGATGGAACATAGCCAGCTGGCAGTGATGGGCGAGATGCTCCTGAGAAAGTCACCTCTGCCCTGCGAGAACAGCGAATGTGGCTCCTTATATGATACATTGTAATGTTGCGCTACTGTTAGCTCATGGGAACCCCAAACCCGTTAGGCGGTACCCAAATATGTTAATGAAGGCTTCAATTCGCGTATTGTGATTGGTGTGTTACCCAAACCCTACCTTAGGACCAATTGAAATTGAGGGATTCTGACACTTTGCAACATTGGGGGGTGGTACACTGTCCCCAAACTGTATATCTACCCTGGGTTCACCTAGTGAACCGTCCGACTTGTCTGGTTTAGCTGACCTGTCACTGACCCAACGCACTCAATAGGTGACTGAAGATACAGAGCGCTGCGGAGCACTCTGTCCGAATTTGACCATAGACTAAGGTTCTACTGAACCTTAAAGTGCTGGCAAGGCACTTAGCTGGGAGTTCGCTGACCCAATCGGGGTCTTGATCGATAGCTGCAGAGCGGGTGGAGCGCAGGCGTTGCTTCCGAACTGTGGGTTCCGGTCCTGTCCTGAAGAGGGTCCTGTCCTGAGGGTTTGCTGTCCTGTCCTGAGGGTCCTGTCCTGATTCCTTTTCCGAGGGTATCCTGTCCTGTCCTGGGTGTCCATTCTGCACCTGCTGTCCTTTGAGGGGTATCCTTCCTTGAGGGTTTCCTGTCCTTAACTGACCCGTGGCCAGGGTTTGGTTTCCACACCTTTTCTAGGTAAATATTACTCTGAACCTCTTGAAATTCTTGCACCTTCTGAATTTCTAACTTTTGCTTTAATAAAGTTAAACATTGCATATGTTATATTTCCATGCCTTTCCGCAACTATTGAACTATCATTTATAATTTTGCAAAGTTATTCCTATGTCTTCTCATTTGTTAGAAATTATATTTTGCATAGCAGTGTGTCATTTTCTGATATGGTCTAGAACTTCGTTGCCTAGATTGTTCAAAGGCCCCTTCACCTTAAGTGAAGCGTGTTATTCATTATAAGCTCTTCTATAGTCACACACACTTAGTCTATCCCTGTCTAGATAATACTGACTTATATAGTATTTTTCTTGTTACAATTTATTAGTACATTTGATGATTACTCTGTCATTATTTCTTTCTGCCTATGTGATTTACGTTATCTTGGTTATTAATTGCCTTATTTTACTGTACCTCATGCAAGAAAACATTGAATTTAGATAAACATTTTAAAACTTCCAGTTGTCCGTGGTCATTTAAACAGTATTTGAATGTTATTGGTTGGGTTTGTATTTTGCTGCCTTTCCTTTACAGCTAGCTCCCTGATTCATTGTGGTCATTAGGCACCTGCATCGGTGGATGGTAAGTCGGGTGCACTAAAAATTGGTAGCAGGGAACACACACACACCAACTTGATAGAGCTCGTGAAGTCACCTGATCGATGTATATGGTGATTTTGAAAAGTATATGGGCCCTGAAGCCGGAAACGGCGAAAACTATTGGTCGGGTGGCCTCGCGCGCTCTATCAGTTTTCTGGTAGCTAGAGGATGGTTAGGGACTAGTTGAGAGTAAGGCAGGGATTAGTTGGACTAGTTAAGTCGGAAGCTGCTATTATATTAATGCTGCTATAAGAGTGGCTGTTCTAAGAGACCTGATCAATCTCTTGTGAATACGCACGAATAATATTTTGTAAAAATAATTCATGAATTACTGTATTGTTATTATTCTTGTTCTTATATTGTTATATGTACTAATCCATGCAATTGTCAACCGTCTTGTTTCTTGTTGTCCGAACTCCCCGGGGAATTGAAAGGGCAAGTGGTGAATAGAATCCATTGTCCTGAGGTCACAGGTTCGAGGAAAGTTAGGTGCAGGTTAGGATAACCGGGAAGCACTAACTAGGGTTTTCTGAATACATGTGTGAATAAATGACAGTAACGGGGTTCATTGGCAAAATTCCCATAGTGGCGTAACCTAGTAAGGGTCACATCGGAAAAGTAGCAGGTTCCTCGGAGCTAGCGTGAAAACAGAGGGGTCCGCTGAGAAACCTTAAACTCGGAATATATCCCGGAAAGAAGTGGATGAGTTTAGGGGAATAACAGGTTCACCGATGCTAGAGTGAAGGGTAGGCGGAAGAGATCTGCCCGCAGCGAGTGAAAAGTAAATGGAAGTAGTTTACTTGCTGTAAAAGAATTCTTTCTCTGTCTAGACACTTGAGCACTGTGGCGAATGTGTATTTGTTGTAAAATAACCAAGCACTGAGCACTTTAAAAGAAAGAAAGTTTCCGTTACCTTGTGAAGGGAGGGAGTCAGTCGCGAAGCACCTCTGACGTCACTCTGTGCCGCGCTGGGATTGGTAGAAGCAGCGGGCGGGTAGCGGAGCTGAAATTGTAAAGGAGGGGTGAGCGCCGGAGCGTGGGAACTGTCTCACGAAGGGGCCGCGCACCCATTGGCGGAGCTTATTTTGTGTCGCGCACCCATTGGTTGCACGAATTTTCTGAAGCGCGTTCTAATTGGAGGTAGTTTGTAAACAAAGTTAGCGCAGAAGTCGTATGTGGCACTCGCAGACTACAGAGACTCGACCTGATCCAAGGCATCTAGGGTTTGAAAGGGATCAGTGGAAGGCTAATAGATACGATATTATGTACGGAACCAAGAGAAAAATGTCCCTTGTAAGTAAGGTGAAAAATAATTTTAAAACGGACAAACCGATTAAATCTAGGGAAGGTGTTCTTGTCCCAGCACCCAATACTCCCGCCTCATTCATGATGTTTGACCGAGGGTACAATACCTGTGTGTGGTTGGAGAATTGGGTGAAGTACACAAAAGATGACGGAGTATTGGCTTTTCCGTTAGATGGTACTTTCAATGGTAGGATCTTATTTAATTTAAGAACCCGAATGAATGAACTGCATCCCAGACCGAGACTAACGCAGTATGAGGCATTAGAGGAATGGGAGATTGAGGCTTTTGAAAGAGAAAGACCCCGAATGGACAAGGGTTTGACCAAGTGGTACCCCAGGCAGAAACAGGAATCCAGGGATAAAAGGATGAAACAGTGGAGGCAGAGCATGATTGTTGAGGGTCTGTTTCCCATGATGCCGGCATGTCATAACATTGGAGCGGGGGAGAAAAGTACTGAAAAATGTAAGCATTGGGGGGCCCTGGGGGATTCAGATGATGAATTAATAGATGACATCTGTACCAGAAGTCCGCCACCTTACAATGAGGGAACCCGACCTTCCAGTGTAGGAGATGTTCCCCGACGCCCCTTCCTAAAGGAAGAAGACAGGTCCCTGGGACTGGGAGGGGGTGGTCAAGTATTGCCCTATCCTGAAAAACCCGAACTGACGGAAACAAGGGACATATATCCCAAAGTGCCCGCAAGTCAGGAAGAAAAATATTCACGTACGAAAACCTTTTTTCCCAGACCCTTGTATGAAAGCGAAGAGAAACCATCGAATTCAGGACTGCCTTTTGTTCAACCTCCATATGGGGAAGAGCGCAGGTCCTTTAATACTGGAACTTTATTCCCGAAACCAAATTATGGGGGAGGACCAAGTGAAACGCATCCTACTGCCCCGAGTTTTACTCCTCCATTGACCCCACAGATATTACATGACACAACTCTAAGAAGGGTACTAGTGGAAAAGGAGCAAGAGGCTCTAGCTAGACAAAGAACAGAAATAATTCAGAAAATTTCTCAGATAAATACCAGTCCTGAGGCATTGACTATTCCAGTAACTATTGGACCGGTGGTCCCGTTATACGGAAATGGTAAGGGAAATCCGATTACTCCAGTCATGACCCCAGTCATAGCAACCCCGAGACAGGAACCAATCATCATAGATGATCAGTCCAGTGAATGCGAGTCTGAAGTTGCGTTCTTGGAATTGCCAAACAAACAAACTGGAAAGGGAATACAGCAGAGGTATAATCCTTTTAATACAAAAGAAATTAAATTAGAGACAGCAACAGGTACTAGGAATGTCTCTCTGGTAACTCCGGATGAAATTGAGAGTTGGAGTCGTGAATTAGAGAAGCAGGCTCCGCAAACAAAGCCTTTAGACCTCTACAAGCTGAGGGTTGAAATAGAAGAATTAATGGCAGGAAATGTGGGGTTGGATCGATTGAATACCTACTCTGAGGAAGAATTGTCGTTCATATGTAAAAGCTTTACAAGGAACACCAGAGTGCTCCATGAAAAACTGACCGAAACAGCAGTTAGTATGGGGGTAGATATCTCAAAATCCAAGCCCTTACAGAAACCGTACAGAGCAGACTTCTCAGACAAAGACATAGAACACCTGAATGTGGCAGGGAAGAAGTTGCAGATTAAAGAATTAATGGGGGTACTGCAGAAATGGGGAGATGTGGAAAGATGGAGAAGCAGGTGGGCGAAAAAGAGGGAAGAGGTTCGCTCCCGACAAGTGACTCCCGAGTTTGCTTTAAGAGAGGTAGAAAAACCTGAGCAGTTATGCCCCATGCGCGAAGTTCCAGGAGGGAAATATGTGCATGTCCCCTGGTCTAGGCAGGATATTGTGTCCTTCACGAACGATTTTCCAAAATTACGAGAGAAACCAGTTGACTGGTACCGGCAAGTGGAGAGGTTCGTGAAGGTACAGAAATGTCTGTGGAAAGACCTGGATGGGTTTTTCGACATTGTGGTTCCAGTAGACTTATGGACCCAGTGTAAAATAAACATAGATTGGCCCAGTGAAGAGTATCCCAGAAACAAGGAAACAGGGGAGCCATCAAAGGAAGTCATGCGAAAATATGAGCAGGTAATTCAGCACTTGAAAGAAAAGGTGCCCGCCAAGGAAACTGATTGGACAAAAATAGATAGAACAACACAGGAAAGGGACGAAACAGTGCACTCTTTCTATGAGAGGTTATTGCAGGTATTTAAAACATACAGTGGTATTGACAACATCGACCTGAAGGATATGACGCACTTTATTTACAGGTTTGTAAATGGTTTAAGACCTGAAATTTGTCAGTGGATAAAAGACAATAAAATCTGTTGGCATACTAAGAAAATGGATGAGGTCCTGCGGTACGCTAAGTACTGCGAGGACGAGATGGCAGAAAAGAAAAAGGCCCTTAAGGAGAAGGTTATGTGGGCTCAGGTGAAGCTCGCAGAACAACAGGAAAAACAATTGAGTAACATGGTTAAAAATGCTGAGAACAAAGGTCCTGGGGGAGGGGGTGGAGGAAAGCCCCGGCCCAAATTTAGCAGGGAAGAGGCTATGAAAAAATTTCCCTGCCATCAGTGCGGCGAAATTGGACACTGGCGAAACGAGTGTCCCCAATTAGTCGATGTTAATGAGAAAACTCCTGATTTAACTCCACAGACGCAGAAAGAAAGACCAAGAAAGACTCAACCCCAGGTAAAAACAGTTCAGGTGCCTCGAGCACCCAAGCAGGTATACAGGGGAAGACAGGCAGAAAACGAAGAGATAGAGGTTTGGGAAAGCGGGGAGAACAGAAATACAGCAACTTCGCAGTATCTGCTGAATGATACCTTCCTTTGTAATGATCAGGACTGACGGGGCCTGAGAGGGGAGGAAGAGGAGTGCGTACTTGGCGCTTCCTTGCCGGTAGACCAGTCTGGACCATATATTGAAGGAAAGGTTGACGGAAATGATGTCACCTTTCTGTTGGACACTGGCGCTACCCGTTCTACTGTAAGAACAGTGGACGTTCCAAACCTACCCCTCTCGGGAGAAAATATCCAAGTAGTAGGTGTATCTAATCAATTGATTAGTACTCCTGTTACCGAACCAATGGAGATTTCAATCGGAAATTTTAAACAGATGCATAGATTTGTCGTCTGTGACACCAGTCCAGTAAATTTACTGGGACGTGATTTGCTGTGCAAAATGAACTGTACCATCTTTTGCACACCAAAAGGTGTTGAAATACAGACCCCAGATGAAGACGGCATTTATAAATTATTATTGCTTAGACCTGACTCAGAAATTAAAAGATTGACCCTGCAGGACTTGCCCCAAGAACTACAGGAAGCCGTAAAGCCAGAGGTGTGGGATTTCACTGGAAAAGATGTGGGTTTGATGAAAGATGTGGACCCCATACAAATAGCCATCAAGGACAATGCAGTATATCCTAACACTAGGCCCTACCGAATGAATGCTGAAGTGAAAGCAGGTGTCACTCTGGAAATACAAAAACTATTGGAAGGAAACATCATACAGGAAGTGATGAGCAGCCCATGCAACTCACCGATTATGGGCATTAAAAAGCCTAGTGGCAAGTATAGGGTAGTGCAGGACCTGAGAAAGGTTAACAAAATTGTAGTTCCTTGCTGCCCTATTGTCCCGAACCCTGCAGTAATTCTGTACCAAATTCCTTGGGATGCTGAGTGGTTCACCGTGATTGATTTGTGTCATGCATTCTTTTCGATACCCCTGCACCCCGACAGCAAATTTCTTTTCTCATTTGCCTTCGAGGGTCACGTGTATTGTTGGAACAGGGTCCCTCAAGGGTATACAGAGAGCCCCTCTATCTTTAATCAGATCTTGAAGAAATGTCTAGAGACTTTGATCTTACCTGGGAACTCTGTGTTAGTGCAGTACATAGACGACCTTCTACTGGCATCTAAAAGTCACAGGGACTGTGTAGTTGACACCATTGCCCTCCTAAATCATCTGTGTGAGAAAGGGCATAAAGTGGCCCCTGACAAACTACAGTTCTGTGCAAAATCAGTGAAATATCTAGGACACCAGATAGAAAAGGGTGTCAGAAAAGTCACTTCAGAAAGAGTGAGAATAATTCAAAAAATGCAGTTGCCCCGTACTCAAAAAGAAGTCAGAATGTTCCTGGGTGTATTAGGGTACTGCAGGCAGTGGATTCTGGGATTTGCAGCCTTAGCCAGGCCCTTGATAAAAATGACCACGAGAGGAATGCCAGATGTTGTACAGTGGGACGATGAAAGTCTAATGGCTTTCACAAGATTGAAAAACTGTCTGTGTACAGCCCCTGCGTTGGGAATGCCAGATTATTCCAAAGAGTTTGCCCTTTTCTGTGACACTCGCGATAATTGCGCATTGTCTGTCCTGACTCAAGAACATGGCACGACCAGAAGGCCTGTGGCCTATTTCTCTGCCACACTGGACCCAGTAGCTGCTGGGTTACCAGGCTGTCTGAAAGCAGTAGCTGCTACCTGTGCAAGTTTGGAACAGAGTGAGTCCATTGTCATGGGACATCCTGTGACCGTGTATGTTTCACATGGAGTGGTAATTCTATTGACCAGAACTAAAACACAGTATCTCACCCCTAGTCGGCTGACTAAATACGAGAGGATTCTTGTGGGTGCAGCAAATGTGAGCATTGTTAGGTGCGGTATTCTGAACCCTGCCACCTTACTCCCCGACCCCTTGGAAATGGAAGGTGGGGATGATGATGAACATGATTGTATTGATCTGACAGAGTTCAGTACCAAGCCACGCCCAGACATAAAAGAAGTGCCATTGCCTGAGCATGATAAAGAACTATTTGTGGATGGTTCCTGTCTAAGACATGAATTAGGAGGCTTGAGTGCTGCTTATGCAGTAGTGTCTTTCACAAAAATTGAACAAGCAGGTTACCTATATAACATCAAGTCTGCACAAGTAGCCGAATTGATAGCCATGATAATGGCTTGCAAAATTGGGAAGGACTTACGCATAACAGTGTATACTGACAGTCAGTACTGTTATGGCGTTGTGCATGACTTTGGCCAATTATGGCTGCAGAGGGAATTCATGACTTCCTCAGGTACTCCCATTCGGAATGCAAAAGTTGTTCATGACCTTTTAGAGGCCATTCAGTTGCCCAAAGAACTGGCAGTGGTAAAATGTACTGCTCATCAAAGGAGCATGGACAGGATATCAATGGGAAACGATTATGCTGATCGAGTGGCTCAATGGTGTGCCAAAGATCGGTATATTGTAAATCCAAAACGAGGGGGGCCAGGAACCAGCTGCCAGCTTCAGGTGTTTGAGGAAGTGCCTACATGGGATGAGGTGAGAGAGTGGCAGGAGTCGGCTCCTTGGCAAGAAAGAGAGAAATGGAAGGAGGATGGATGTAGACCGAGACGTGTGGATGGTGTCATCATAGGTCCAACTGGTATGCCTGTGTTACCCCGACACTTGCTTGGCACAATGGCAAGATTAATACATGAAGGATCACACATTGGTAGGGATGCCATGATTCTGGTATTTCAACAGACTTGGTACAATAAAAAGTTCAGGAAGGTAGCAGAGTCCCTCTGCCAGAGGTGCCTGTCATGTCAACAGATGAACCCAGGCAAGAGGACAATGGTTGAACTGAGCAAGATTGGGAGATCAGGGGGTCCCTTTATAAAGATACAGGTTGATTTCATCACCATGCCCCGTTGTGAAGGGAAACGATATGTCCTTGTCATTGTTTGCGTATTTTCAA
This sequence comes from Lissotriton helveticus, assembly GCF_964261635.1. Lineage (NCBI taxonomy): Eukaryota > Metazoa > Chordata > Amphibia > Caudata > Salamandridae > Lissotriton > Lissotriton helveticus. The sequence continues at coordinate 1,020,926,017 of NC_136069.1, read as the reverse complement.
AATGGGTAGAAGCTTACCCTACTCCTCAAAGTGACGCATTGACAGTAGCGAAGTGTTTACTAAAAGAACTGATACCTAGGTTCGGAATACCATGCATTATTGAATCAGATAAGGGTGGACATTTCCAGAATGACATACTGGCTGAACTCTGTAAGGCCTTCGGAATAAGGCAGAAACTCCATTGTGCATACCACCCAGAGGCTTCTGGAATAGTGGAACAAGTAAATGGAACTATCAAAAACAGACTAGCAAAGCTGACAGATGCTACTGGCATGACCTGGGTGAAGGCCCTGCCCCTGGTCCTGATGGGACTGAGAAGTGTTCCAGACCGCAAGACAGGCCTAAGTCCCCATGAAATCATTATGGGAAGAGTGATGAGACAAGCATGGGTGCCAGGAAGCAAACTGTTGAGTATTACTGATGATTTGGTGCTTGAATACTGCAGAAGATTGGGTGACCAAGTGCGTTCTATCTCTCGCCAGATTGGAGACGACGGCATCCTCAATCCAACGACTCCTCTCCACAGCTTGGTTCCAGGAGACTGGGTCAAAATAAAGAAGCACACTCGATCAAGCTGTCTGGCACCAAGGTGGGGAAAGAAACGCCAAGTAATCCTGGTGACAACCACTGCAGTGAAAGTCGCAGGTGTTCCCCAGTGGATCCACGCCGGACACACCCAGAAGGTATTGCCAGACAAAGGATTTGAAGAACCAGGGCAACCAGCAGAGGACCCTGAAGAAGCCAGATCAGTAGCAACTGACAACGAGCAGCCCAGCACCAGTCAGGTTGCAGGAACAGCAGACGTTGGCCCAGGAGTAGTTGACTGCGAACTGCCAAGAAACCAGCCTGCTGAAGAGGTCCAGGAAACTGAGCCAGGAGTAGCTGAAGACGAGCTGCCAAGCATATGGCCAGAAGAATGGATACCGATGATTGATCTGACCGAAGATCCTATCAGAACAAGAGAACGACTTAGTGAAGGTAGAGAGTGGACTAGTCAGGAAAAGCAAGGCACAGGCGAAGAACCTCAGCCACTTGAGATTCAAATCAAAACTGAGGAAGGAGAAGGTCAGACAGGGACAGAGCACGTGATTGATACAGATCAAGTGAATAAGACTGAACAAGTACCCGATACTGAACAAGTGCAGGATACAGAGCAAGTGTTTGATACTCCTCCACTAACTCCTGATGTGGATAAGGGACAGACTAGACATAGAGTAATAGTTCGAGCAGAAGAAAATCAAGAGATCGAAGTGCTTGAACAGGATCAGATAGGGTTAAAAGAACGGGTTCAGGAAACAGAAACAGAAACAGAGACAATCGAAAGCCAAAAACAAAATATTCCTGAACAAGGCCAGATTAGCAACCAGGCAGAAGAATTTGATGCTAGCCCTGGAACTAGTCAGATAAGGGAAGTAGGAGAAGAAAGTGGAGAAGAATTACCACAAGATAAAGAGAGCAAGAGAATAAGAAGAGAAAGTGAAGTCAAAGTACCGACTAAGAGACTAAAGAAAAGAAACAACCTTGAGCCTAGGTTCGTAAAAAGACTGAGACTAAGGATAAAGACAGTGGAAGAAAAACGTGCAGAAGCAAGAAGAAGTGCTCGAATAGCAGAGCAAGAAGAAGACTCTTCCAAAAGAAGGAGTGAGCGAATAAAAAGACAAAACAAAAAGTACAAATCTCCTGAATGGACACTGGTTTTGGAAGAACTTGAAGATCTTGATATAACTGACGTGAGCGACGGAGAACCTGTCCCAGAGTACTCAGCTGAAGAGGAAGACGAGCCACCGTGAATTTGCACAAAGTAAGCTAATTGTGTAAAGCCAAAAAGAGGGGTTCAAGAGACTCCTTCTGAGCTAAAATGTCTGATTCAACAGTGAATGGTAGACCTAGTTGCAGCCGTTTTAAGACGTGTTGCAAGGTGTGTATATGTAGTGTAGTAGTACTGATAGTTATCTGGATAGGATTAACAATTTTCATTCCCTTTGCTGTAAGTAAAGATACTAACATTGTCCCTACTGAAGTTGTAGATACTGACAATGAGGAGCTAACAACACAGAGTGTAGAAAGACATGAGAGAGCATTGAGACAAACTAAACGAGACTTAGAAGCATCAGATGAGGGAGGACTACATTATCATGGAATGAAGAACAGGACACATTTGAATGTTTTCGCAAACTTGTTAATACACTATGTAGAGACTATGGAAATTGAAGATTGCTATGTCTGCATGAAGCTACCTACTTCGGTGGCTGAAGGCGTGACATACCATCATCTGCCATTGACATATGGAATTTCCTGTAGCATTTTAGCTAGTTTATTTTACAAAAGGGGACCGTTACAGTATTATTACTCTAACAATGACGTGATCTTTTCTGAACTTCCTATACGTGGGAACTTGAATCCTGTACATACCAAAACTGACACCATAAGATATATGGGAGACTACTTTCTGACTATAGGGAACATTGACATAGCAGACGCACACAGAGATAACTTGACTTGTTCTTTGCGTGAGCAGGAAAAGATGTTCCTGAACATGGCAGAGAAAAGGAGAATTAAAATTCAGAAGAAGGCTAATGACGAAAGTCAGAAAAAGCCAAAGTGGGCAGAAAACATGGAAGGCACCTCATCTGGTGGAGCGGGTCCTGCTCTGTTGCTGGATTTTGAAAAGAAAGGCAAGCTATGTCTTCACCGCGAGAAGACTAGCTATTATAATAATGTTTTCATTGGTTCCAGTGAATGCGAACATAATTACAAGGTAATTGGAGGTTGGGGTTTCAAAAATGGGTCAGAGCCTGTGTTTCCTGGAATTTATTACATTTGTGGGGACAAGGCTTATTTCAAATTGCCGGATCACTGGTATGGGAGCTGCTACTTTGGCATTGTTTTCCCGAAAATATACCATGTGAATGGAAAAGCTGGAAGCAATGAAGATACTAACGGCTTAGTGCGTAGTAAAAGAGAGAGTATAGGTGAAATTATGGGTAGTATTTTCAGTGCACTGATACCTGGAGTGGGAGTGGTTCTGAACACTCACAGAATTTGAAAATTGTCTACTATAGTAGATGTGCTGTCTACTGAAACAGCTCATGGATTTCTGCTGGTCAATACCGAAATGGTTGCGATCAGATCAATGGTTTTACAAAATCGACTTGCTCTTGACACCTTATTAGCGAAAGAGGGCGGAGTCTGCCGGATGTTGAAGGCGCAACATTGTTGCACTTATATTCCGGATAAAAGTGTACAGATCAAAAGATATGTGAAAAACATTACTAATTTGGCAAAGGAACTCAAACCACTCGAGGTTGATAGTGCCTGGAAGAGACTGGTAGATGGTCTCTCAAATGTAGGTCGTTGGCTTGCTAGCATAGGTAAAAGCTTATTATTCAAAATTCTGATGCCAATTGGTATTATAGGTCTTATTATACTTTCCATTTTCTTATGCTGTAAATACCGCAAGCGCACCAAAAAGCACGAGGTTAATGCAAGAGGAGTGAAACGAAGTGTGGATGAGATTGAATTAGAGGAAGTGAATGATCAGATATACAAAAAGGTGAAGACTTCTCACCCTGCTAAAACTGAAAGAGAAAAGCTAGAACGGTTGCTGGAAGAAATAGAACTTTATAAAGTGTGAAAGAAAGTTGGCATCTGGTTCCATTATAATTTGTGATGATAGTAGATATCATCAAAGAGGGGATTGATGAAGCAAAGCTTCGCATATTTTGCGGCTTGCCGAAATCAAGAACCTCGTTTATGTGTAACAAGGTAACCCGTGTATGTTTTACTAACATTTTTATTTAGTTTGGAGAAAGACCGTGAAGCTTGCACATGTGTTTTACTAAAATAATTACTTGTGTCCCCTAAAATGGCCGCTGCTTGTATTTTAGTTACTGCGCATGCGTCAGCCACACTCACGTGTCCTGACGCGTCTGCAGAAGTGGAGGGAAAGTTATGCGCATGCGTAATTCATAGCTGTGCTTATCATGTGGTACAGCCCGTGCCACTGCTCTTGTGTCCGTCTCAATGTAGCTAACATTTAATTGCATAAGTTTATTTCTTGATGATGAGTTAAAAGTACAAACCCTGTGATGTGTTTTTCATAATGACATTATTATGTATTAATTTGTTTTCGCTTACTTTTCATGTACCGCGGGAAATGGGGGTCTGAGTAAGAGGAGAGCCATATTGGAGGTCCCTTCTGCGCCTGTGCGACATTCGGCAGCACGAGGGACCTTGGCTGATGGAACATAGCCAGCTGGCAGTGATGGGCGAGATGCTCCTGAGAAAGTCACCTCTGCCCTGCGAGAACAGCGAATGTGGCTCCTTATATGATACATTGTAATGTTGCGCTACTGTTAGCTCATGGGAACCCCAAACCCGTTAGGCGGTACCCAAATATGTTAATGAAGGCTTCAATTCGCGTATTGTGATTGGTGTGTTACCCAAACCCTACCTTAGGACCAATTGAAATTGAGGGATTCTGACACTTTGCAACATTGGGGGGTGGTACACTGTCCCCAAACTGTATATCTACCCTGGGTTCACCTAGTGAACCGTCCGACTTGTCTGGTTTAGCTGACCTGTCACTGACCCAACGCACTCAATAGGTGACTGAAGATACAGAGCGCTGCGGAGCACTCTGTCCGAATTTGACCATAGACTAAGGTTCTACTGAACCTTAAAGTGCTGGCAAGGCACTTAGCTGGGAGTTCGCTGACCCAATCGGGGTCTTGATCGATAGCTGCAGAGCGGGTGGAGCGCAGGCGTTGCTTCCGAACTGTGGGTTCCGGTCCTGTCCTGAAGAGGGTCCTGTCCTGAGGGTTTGCTGTCCTGTCCTGAGGGTCCTGTCCTGATTCCTTTTCCGAGGGTATCCTGTCCTGTCCTGGGTGTCCATTCTGCACCTGCTGTCCTTTGAGGGGTATCCTTCCTTGAGGGTTTCCTGTCCTTAACTGACCCGTGGCCAGGGTTTGGTTTCCACACCTTTTCTAGGTAAATATTACTCTGAACCTCTTGAAATTCTTGCACCTTCTGAATTTCTAACTTTTGCTTTAATAAAGTTAAACATTGCATATGTTATATTTCCATGCCTTTCCGCAACTATTGAACTATCATTTATAATTTTGCAAAGTTATTCCTATGTCTTCTCATTTGTTAGAAATTATATTTTGCATAGCAGTGTGTCATTTTCTGATATGGTCTAGAACTTCGTTGCCTAGATTGTTCAAAGGCCCCTTCACCTTAAGTGAAGCGTGTTATTCATTATAAGCTCTTCTATAGTCACACACACTTAGTCTATCCCTGTCTAGATAATACTGACTTATATAGTATTTTTCTTGTTACAATTTATTAGTACATTTGATGATTACTCTGTCATTATTTCTTTCTGCCTATGTGATTTACGTTATCTTGGTTATTAATTGCCTTATTTTACTGTACCTCATGCAAGAAAACATTGAATTTAGATAAACATTTTAAAACTTCCAGTTGTCCGTGGTCATTTAAACAGTATTTGAATGTTATTGGTTGGGTTTGTATTTTGCTGCCTTTCCTTTACAGCTAGCTCCCTGATTCATTGTGGTCATTAGGCACCTGCATCGGTGGATGGTAAGTCGGGTGCACTAAAAATTGGTAGCAGGGAACACACACACACCAACTTGATAGAGCTCGTGAAGTCACCTGATCGATGTATATGGTGATTTTGAAAAGTATATGGGCCCTGAAGCCGGAAACGGCGAAAACTATTGGTCGGGTGGCCTCGCGCGCTCTATCACTGAAACATTCAGTGTTTCTCCGGCTCCCAATGGCTCCACTCAACAAGGTGCCGCAGCTGAGCGGCTTGGAAGTAGAGCCAAAGATCTGGAACCCCGAGTCCTCCCCTCTCCGGTGCCAGCATCGCCAGCATCATTCTCGGCTTCCGACCACTCCAAATAAACTGTGCAAGGTCCGACTGTGTCTGCCGTATCCATCCAGCGGGCGGTCGTAGTGGGATGGTACGGAAAAGATAGAGGACCTGGGGCAGTATCGTCATCTTAACCGCCGCAATCTTGCCCAGCCATGAAAGGGGGTAATGCTTCCATTGGCCGAGTTCCCAACGAATCTTCGTACTCAGGAGCGCATAGCTGGTTTGTACCACTGCAGGGAGGGAGGAGGTCAGCTGGATCCCCAGATAGGTGATCGTGTCTGTCGCCCATTGAATAGGGAGCAGGTTTTGCAAGTATTCCTGGGTGGGCCCTGACAAGGAGAGGTCGAGAGCCATCGATTTATCCGCATTCACCTTAAATCCTGCCGCCAGCACAAATGATTCTAAATCTGCTAAACATGCCGGAAGTGCACTCCTCGGGTGGGCAAGTGATATCAGCACATCATCAGCATATAAGCTGATTGTGTGGACATAGCGCCCAAATTTAATCTCGGTGACTGCTGGGTTCTGCCGCAGCCGCTGTGCAAGGAGCTCCATGTATAGGGCAAAGAGCAGGGGCGACAAAGGGCACCCCTGTCTCGTGCCTCTTTCAATAGGAAATCATGAGGACGTGTGCCCATTTACATGGACAACTGATGTGGGGAACGTATAGCAGTTGAGGATATGTGTACGAAACCGCTCCCCTATCCCCGCTCGCTCCAAGACTTGCCCCAGATACGACCAATGAACGCGATCAAACGCCTTCTCGGCGTCAACAGCGAGCATCATGTACTCCCCTGGGGTACGTGTCGCTTTCTCGATGAGATGGAGAACCTGCTTGGTGTTGTCTGATGTCTGATGTTCAGGAATAAATCTCGCCTGGTCCGGGTCAATGAGACCTGGCATATGAGGGGCAAGACGAGCAGCCAAGATTCCGGTATACAACTTAAGATCTATGTTAAGGAGAGATATCGGGCGATATGCTCCACAACCAGACTTATCCTTCCCGGGTTTGACCGCTATGGAGGCCTCTAGGAGATCACTCGGTATCGCCCCAGTAGCCACGAAGGAGTTAAACAGCTTGGTGAGCAGAGGAGCGAGCAGGACACGAAACGTTTTGTAAAAAATAGCAGAAAAGCCATCCGGCCCAGGGGCTTTAGCTGGCTTAAAACGGGAAATGGCGGCAACAACCTCCTCTGTGTGGATATTCCGATCAAGGTGTTCTTCCATGGTCCTTGGTCAGCGCTGGTAAGGAGACCGAGTCCAGAAAAGTTGTCCCGTCCGCGCTGTCTAGTGGGGCCGAAGTGTAAAGAGTGGCATAAAAATGTCGAAATGCCTCGGCTATTGCCGCATCCTCCGATACACAGTTCCCATCCACCCTACAGATTTCTCGAACTCCCTGCCGCTGTCGGACTTCTCGCAACCTATTGGCGAGGAGGCCTCCGCACCTGTCTCCCCGGTATAGTAGGAATGCTTTAACCGTAGCGCTGCAAATTCTGCCCTGTCTTGGTCAAGCGCTGCTAGCTGCTAACGTGCCGCCTTGAGCTGCCTCCAAATTCGAGGGGCTCCTGTCCTCTGATGCATACGCTCCAACTCCCTGGTTTGTTGTGTAAGCTCTTCCCTTTTGCGCCTACCCTCTACATTATCCACGGCCGAAAGGGCGAAGAACTTCCCCTGTATCACTGCCTTCAGTGCTGCCCACTGCGTTGCAGGTGTTGTGTCAGAATTGGCATTGTGTGAGATGTAATCAGAAATGGAGCGCTGTATGTGCTTAACAACATCCTCCCGGTGTAGAAGCATATCTCGGAGACGCCAAACCCTGGAAGGTCGTGACAACGGTGGGAGAGTGAGAGTGGCACTTACTGGTGCATGGTCCGACAGAGAAGCAACTCCTATATCCTCCTCAGTTGTGAGTGTGTGCACTGGTGTAGATACTAAAAGATTATCTAGCCTCGCATATGTCTTGTGTACATTGGAGTAATAAGAATATTCTCGCTCGTGAGGGTGAAAGCTGCGCCACAGGTCACACAATTCCAAGTCATGTATGCGAGTGAGCCCCTTAGCAGAAAGAGCATCCGTCTGATGAGAGCGTTGGCAAGACCTATCCTTAATGTTATCAAAAACTAGGTTCAGATCGCCCCCCAGGATAACATGGCGGTCTGTTGTGGCCGTGGCAGCCGAAAGAGCGGAATATAAAAACCTTTCCTGGCTCTCGTTAGGGGCATAGACAGAGCCCAGAGTGAAGGTCAGGCCGCTTAAGGCGAATCTATGTCAGTAGTCTCCCCCAAATTTCAGCCTCCTTCTGTAGGACCTCCCCACGAAACCGCTGGGCCACCAGAATCGCCACCCCCGCAGTTTTGGTAGGGCCTGAAGAGAAGAATTGCGTGGGAAATTTCCGAGAGCTAAGACGATGGCAGTCCATTGCTAAAAGATGTGTTTCCTGCAGGGAGCAGAGATCTGCCTGGGTATTCTCCAGGTATGACAGTACCGCTCTGCGCTTTACTGGGTTATTGAGGCCCGCACATTTAGCGTTACGATCTTAAGTGTGGTGGCAGGCATACTTAACACCAACAAGGATTATTAGCATAGATTCTGTGCTGCACAAGGTGTAACTGAAGTGCGAGCCGATCCGATGACAAAGAGACCCTGTGAGTACACGTGGCTGACCTATCTCCCAACGGAGAGTGGACGTGGAACGCTGGATCCCCCCCACCAACCCATCCCTCAAAAACACCCCCCCCCAACAAAAATCAGAACCATGGAAAAAAGTGAACTATCTCTCATTGTCCATCATCTTTCGATGATTGGTAGAAACTGGATTGGGGTAGACTACCAACAGGGAACAGCCCCCCTCCTGCCCATGACCTGGGCCTTCCTGAAGCGGCCAGCTGGCTACTCATAGCCTCCAACATCAGCCCGGTGTAAGATTAGCCAGTTCCGCAGAGGCAGCTTCAAGAGCTGATTTCTGGCTCTGCGCAATCTCCGCAGCTGGAGGCCTCCTGAACCACCGCCTACGTCCCTGCATTCGCCATTGGCGTCGGGAGTCAGCAGATTCTTCTTTGGTGATCTCGTCCCCACTCTCCTCCTTAGGGATATCCACCCCCAGCAGTCTACAGGCCTCTGTCAGGGAACGCAGTTGATACAGCTTATTATCCATGCGAAACACCAAGCAAAATGGATGGCCCCAACTGTTGGAGATGTTGAGTGACCGGTCTGAAGGTTCTACGTTTTTGCAGGGTGAGGGCCGATAAGTCCTGAAACAGAACCGGCATCTGGTCTCAAAATTTCACAGGGTGCATCTGACGTGCTTTTTGGAGGATAGCCTCCTTGGTGCGATAATCTTGGACACAGGCCAGGATGTCTGGTGGCGGGGCAGACGGTGCCCGCGGTGGTCCCACTCTGTGTGCACGGTCTATGCATAGCTCCATCTCCAAGGGTCTGCCCAGGATGTAATTGAAAAGCTCCCTCGTATAGGTGAACAAGTTCTTCGAGTCGTCATCTACTTTCACCCCCCGGATCCGAATGTTATGGTGCTGGGAGCGGTTTTCTAAGTCCTCAAGCTGGGCTTGGAGGTGAACTTATTGGTCATGTATCCTGAGGACCTCTTGCTGGAGTGCCTCCATCTCCATGTCCCTCCCATCACTCTTGCCCTCCAGGTCAGTGACCCTCTCGCCAATGCCATCCAGGTCTCTACGGATCTCCTTGATCTCCGAGGTGAACCATCGTTTAAGTGTGTGAATGTCTTCTCGCAACGCGACAAACATGGCTTTAAGAAATGCTTTTGTAATAGGCTCCGCGCCGTCCTCGCTCTCTGCTGTCGGGCCCGAGGCGCCTGTTGCCAAGCTGGAGGCTGATTGCCCAGTTTGCGCCTTCGCAAACAAGTCCTTGAGAGTCTTATCTTTGCGCACCCTGGAGGAGGACATGGTTCGCTCCCTGGTATCCAAGAGGGCTACAGTAGCCCACCCCTCAACCCGACTGTGCTTTCGGGATTGGTCTCCCCCTGTTAACACGTGCCAGTGCGAAAACGCCCCACTTCGGGGGAGTCCTGAGATCAGGTCTAGGACAAGGTGGCCCCGAGGTTAGCCCCCCAGTCACTTCTTGCAATCAGCAGGCCCCGGACCCAGCCACCGCCACCACCGCTCACCGAAGACCTGCGGCACCAGCCTGACTTCCTCCTCACGATCATGATCTCACAGGTCACTTCTATAGCCAGGGTACCAAATTAGGGGCTCAAACTTCTGGGGTGTAGCAGCTGGATACCTCAAGGGTGGTGTATCGCAGCAGTGCGGTGGCCCTCCGTCTCTTAGTTCCCCGCCACCTAGAGTGCCGCCCCTGACTCCTAGGATGGCGGCGCCGGGTCTGTCTCTCCGCGCCGATCACCGTGACAGGTTCCCTTCGTCAAAAGGCCCCCCCACTCCTCCCTCCGGTATCAGGGGTCCATGCGCCTGGGCCAGCGTGACTATTGCGGAGCGCCAAGCAAGTCTCTCTCTCTCAGATCGCTGGGGGCCGTTGACTGCAGGTCCCAGCCCCTGTCACCGCGCCCTCCAAGCTCCACAGGTGTCTGCTTCACCCCACTCCACTCGCGCTGTCAGCCAGGCCTCTCCCACTCTGTCTCCGTCGATCTGACCTCCCTCTCGGGCGATGTGGCTGTGTCCAGTAGGCCTCCACCGCAGTCAGAGAGGCACCGCAATGCCGCAGCTGTCCCGGATTCCCACCAGGCTCGCCAATCGCAGCTCAACCTGCCACCTCCCCATCCAAGGTCCAGGCTCCCAGGAGGGCGCCCCTATGAGGCCTCGCCAGAGTCTGCTAGTCCCCCGTACAAACAGCCACTCAGCCCCGCAGGCGCTGGCCAATCTTCAGTACCTTCCGAACAGTCTTACCGGGCTCCTCCACCATGCAGGCCGCCTCGCACCCCGGGCCCCTTTGGCATTGCACGCCACACCGATCCGGCAGTAGGCCCGCAAAGTGGGGTTCCGCTGTGTCCCGGCTCCCCCAAACAGGCACCGCCACCAAGGGGATCGCTGGGTACTCTCCGGCCTCTTCCCTGCTGGGCCTAACCCCCGCTGGGCTCCGTACTCACTGGCATCTTCAGGAGCCCGTACATGTGGCGCGGATGGTCCGTCACAAAATGGCAGGCAGGGTGCACTTCCCCGTCTATGCCGCCTGTCTGCTCCGCCGGAGATAAGTCAACAGGTGGCTCTCCTACCCTCCGCTGTGGGAGTTACCGCTCGTCTGGCCCCTCTGGTGTTCCTCCGGCCCGCGCTGTGGTTGTGCTGCCTCGCAGGGCTCTCTCCGGTCGTCTGCCACCTGTGCTGCAGTTCTTCCCACAAGATGGCGGCACCAGCCCGGGCCTCCCGCTGCACTTCAAACCTGATATATCGCCCTCCAGCTCCCAGCCCCGGCAGCAGTGCCCCTCGCCACCACTCCGACCGGGCACCCGTACAGGCTCAGGTCTCCCGCTGCGACCTCCGGCCTCTCCGCCCCACAAGCCTCACAAACTGCCGGCCTGCCTACTGCTGTCAAAACGTCCCCTCAGCGGCCGTTTCCGCCTCAACTTGCTGCCCGCAGCTTCAGGGACACTCGGCTTTGGATATAAGTGCCGACCGCTACAATAACGGCCAAAAAGCCGGTGCTGAAGAAGGCCGTCGGCGGGAGCTCCGGAGCAGAACGTCCTCTCCCGCCGCCAATTTAGCCACGCCCCCCCACAAAAACTATTTTTAAACAGTAAATCATATATCACAAACAGGAAATACTTTTAAAACACACCATAAAAAATTATTTAAAAAAATGAAATAATTTAAAACATATATACATTTCAAAGAAATATCCTCAAAATATCTTTGAAATATCCAGAATGAAATAAAAATAGTAACCTATCTACAATCCAAAAGCATTAGAAAAACCTAAAACAATTGAAATGCACTACTTTAACTAGAATGATCCAAACATGTAGAAAATTCATACATTTTGTGTGTGTGTGTGTGTGTGTGTGTGTGACGTGTGTGTGTGAAGGGGTCAGATTTACTATTCTATCTCTATTCTAACAAACATCAGGTAAAGTGCATCCAAAGGGGGAGGGGTTAGATTTACTAGTTCAACTCTAGGCCAACAAACTTTGGGAAAATACACATTAGGGGAATGGCGAACAGGGGGCAGAGTACTATTCTAACTCCACTTTATCAAACATTGGGGAAACTCATATACATGGAGGGGGCAGATTCGCTATTGTAACTCCACCCAAACAAAAATTGGGAAAGTGCAGACATTTGTGGAGCAGATACACTATAGTCACTTCAGTCTAACAAACGCTGCGAGGGGGCTAGATTTAAAATGTTACCTCAAGTCCAACAGACACTGAGGAAAGTGCATACATGAGGGGGGGCGATCCAATTATTATTTTAACTGTAGTCTAACAAAACATTGGGGAAAGTGTCTGTGCATATATTTGAGGGAAGGGGGAATATTTACTATTCAAACTTCACTATACCAAACTGTGAGTTAAGTGCATATAGAACTGGAAGTGCGGTACCTTGTATGACAGAGGTCGGCAGACTTATCTGTGTCAAGTATGATAAGTTATCCAGTCTTTCACAGTTCGGATAAATAATTTTGGGGAAATATGAAGTCCAGAAAAAGCCTACTAAAAATGAGCCATGAGGTAATTTTTTGTGTTTTAATTATGACTACCAGATTTGGAGCCTCTGAAGTATTCTGAACCTGGCACACATCTTTTTTACCCTTTAATGTATCCCTAAATTCCTTCTTTAACTCTCTGTGGGACTCTTTGGGCTGCTATGAATTATTTTAGTCCTGTCTTTCATTTCACCCTCAGAACTGAAAAATATAAATCAGCAGCATTCCAAATGGCTTCTCACTGAACTATTGTCTTCTACCTTTTCTTAACAGAATCTGTATACTCCCAAAAATAAGGCATGGAAGACAAATAAGGTAACTTCTGATATTTGAGCCATTGAATGTTGTCTTACTTTTTAAAAACTTTAACTGAAGATCTAGCAGTCCTAGATTTCACTTTGCTTTCTTGTAGTTGTTTTTCATTCATAATATATAGCTAAAAGTAACAAAATGTGCAGAAGAAATCAGTACAGGATGAACTACTCAAAGGTGGGTGGGGCAATGTGAGATGGTGTCCTTACTGTATATGACACATGTCGGTAACACGGTTACATTAGAACATAATATGTTATTTGTTTCTTAATACCACATGATATTTATGTACTTAGTAAAAACTGTGATGTTGAGTGCTATATAAAACAAGAGTATTATTATAATTATGATACATTACTAAATATTAAAATTAAGTAGTGTAAAGAGCCAGTGTTACCAGTTTCTGTTATGAGACCTTGAAGGGATTATGTTTTCTGTAAACATCTGGGCCATCATAAGGGTTTTATGGTAATCCTGATTCTGTTGTAACTAGCTAGTTTGTGTAGTAGCGCTATGCGTAGCTATGAGAAGTGCACTTCGCACTACGCGAGATACGCGTAACGCTACGTGAACTGCGTAGTGCGTTGTTTGGGTTGATTGCACAGTGCAGGATGCTTGTCCACACTGTGCAATCATTGAAAACGGCAACTCGCACAGTGCGAGCTGGTGTTTTCTGCCACTCGAGTAGATTTTTACTCGAGCGGCAGCTTTCTCAACGTGGACAGGCAGTTTCTCATCGCGAGCAGTCGCGAGCATACGTGACCACACGCAATGAGAAACCTGACCTCCCCGTATTGAGAAGCTCGGCGGGAGGTTTATTTTACACTCGCTCTCGGCAACTTGATGTTGCTGATCTCGAACGCCGAAAAAGTCTCGCTGGGATGTCATTATGCTTGCTCGCGGTTACCAACTTGACGTTGAGGACTGCGAGCAAGCAAAAAATGACCTCTGCACTACGCTACGCGTGTTTGCACTGTGCTACGTGCAATACAAGTAGCGTGAAGTAGCGCAAACTTCGCAAACTACGTGAGCGCAGCGTAGTGCTTTGCCCAGGCTTAGTTGTAACCATGTTTGCAACTAAATCAGGTATCCGAGTTGTGTGAAAGCATGGCACTTCTGATTCTTTCCTTGTGCACTTTTATCAAACTCTTACCTAAGTTTACCGCAGAAACAACATGCAAGATTCCAACTTCCCCATTCACCTATCATGCCCAACGATGTCAAAGCAACAATGGTAAATCAGGGGAATAGGGGAAGGGAAAAAAGAGAAAAAGAAAAGCCCCACAATGTTTTCTAATCGGATGGTAGTCCAGGTAGGTAGAAGAATTTCTATATAGGACAACAAGGAATATGGTGAGATATGTGCATTCAGGTATAGAAATGTAGTTAAATGGATGTGACAGTGGCTGTGGTGTAGATACCTGTCCCTTCTCCCATTAAATAACCCAATTATTTGAATATGATACAGTGGTATTTATCTATAAGGAGAAACAAATATCAGTAACATGCCAATCAATATCAACCTATGAGCTCAGTAAAAAAAAACAAGAAGAGGGAATAACACCCTCTATCTCATGTAAGGATGGCCTTTAAAAATAAACTGATAAGAACCAACTGCACTAGCTATCTGCTAGTATGTTCTTTGAATGTGTGCTTCCTTACTTCAGGAAATAAATACAAAATATTCCTGCAGTTTCAGGTGCAGGATTAACAATGTGTAGTTCCCAACACCTTTCATAAATAGGGCCTGGAAGGACTGCAGTTGCTCACAATATGACACCTTGTGCAGTTATCATTTTTATGAAGGAAATCACACCTCAAACACTAATGTTTCACCACTTCTTTGCTGAGAAATGACCTATGTTAGAATGTCTAGTTCATAAAACTCGTGCAGTGTAGGATGATTTAGCCATATATGGTTTTAGCTGTATGCTACCAGAATTTAGGGATTTTAATATTGACCTATAAAACTATCAACTCCTAAATATGGATTACCGCTATATTGTCAAGGCACGTCTATATAGGTAAAGATAGACTTTCTATTCTTAATTCCACATCTATGTGCCTTGAAGATAAATTTTTGTTCTCAAGGTACTTACATTTAGAGTTAAAAATAGCAAATCCATGTTTACCTATGTGTTAACTTACTTTGACAATATGTGGCAATGTACTGGAAACACATTTTTGCAGCTCAATATTAAAATCTTACCTCTGAGAACAAATATTGCTAATTTACCTTTTACTGCCCTTAAATCATAAAGGCATTACAAATCGTGGAAAGATAGATATGAGATTCAACTGTTGCTGTTGGGCAGTTTGAAATGCTGGAACTGGCAAAAATTGTGACACAATTTGTGATGCTAGCCAAAGGGAGAAAATGGTGGATCTGGTTGCTCTGTGAGATGATGACGGGTTGTGTGAAGTGGTGGTGGACAATGTGTGAATTTCTTCTGGGGAAATGCAAAAGGTAGGAGCGATGTGTGAGAAGACAGAGGGAGAGAGGTGGAGAACAATATGAGGTGGACATGTTAGTTATAATGAAGTGGACTTATAAAAATCATAGGCTGATATTGTGGGCGAAAATAAACTCAAAATGAAAAATTGATATTTAAGGATGCACGTGTATTTTTAACCATTATTTAAAATGGTGTTATGAGATGTCCTGAGTTTGAATTTTTTTTCAAAATTGTCCTGCAGTGCGAATTTCCCAAAAACATTGTGAAAAGGGGACAGGCTTACTCGATTCCCTCGCATTCTCACTCAGTGCTTTCCTGGGATTTATCTCACACCACTTTAAAATTTCGCTAACTGTCACTGCATTTTACTATCTTTAAGGCTTCATGTCGAAAGTTCGTATTCTTGCTAAACTCCTTGCAAGTCTTCTGGGGTTGCTTCACACTTGTAGCATCCAAAGTTCGACCACACCCGTTGGAGTGTACAAACAAAAACTGCCACTATAGATCATTTTTAGTTTGAGCCTGGGCAGTGCATGCACTTCTCTGCGAGGCATGCTGTATTCAGGTTGGGACTTGAAACACTGCCCACTCCCTGTCCATATTTTTCATTGACTTGTGTCATTGTCCACTGTAAACTGTGGCTGTTCATTGGTCAATAGGCTTAGTAGTCCCTCCTTAGTACCGCCTTGTCTCATTTTGTAACCTCCCATGCCGACACCCGCTGTTACGTGTGTTGTTACTCAGGCATTAATTACATCCTCCAAGCCCTATTTTCTCAAATAGCTTTGTCCTGCCAGCTGTTGCAGGCAGGACACGCTCTCTGCTAACGCTTTTCAAGAAAGTTTATAGCACGGGAGCCGAAGGCATTTGCAATGTAGTAGGTCTCGCATTTGTGAAAGTTTAAACTATGAGCATTGTAAATGACAAAGACTTTTATTTATCTGTTTGAAAACAACACATACGTAAAAGGCATTGTCATTTACAATGTCGATTTCTCAAACTCGTAAATGCGAGACCAACTGCATTGCAAATGCTTGTTTTAATTGGGGCCTATGAGTCCTGACATCCTAGGCAAACGCTTAGCATTTTTCAAACGTGTGCTAAAAGACCATAAAAGCAAAACTTATACTTAAGGAGTTTCTTTCACGATGAACAAAAAACATCATTGACATCTTCTATAACCCCACCCCATATGGGATTCAGACATCCTCCTTTAGGTATTTCAGGCGGATTGATAGTTCTTGACAGACTATTTTCGTAATTGCCCTGATCTGTTTTTTCAGTGTTCCTTTTCGCTTCTCTCTTTCCTTTCCTCTTCTTACAAAAAGGGGGCGAAAAGCAGCGTGCTCAGCTTTGCAGCTTTAGTGTCAGTTGTTCGGGAAAAGCCAATTATTACAGTGACAAAACGTAAGGGTAATTGAATAGTAAAAGGAAAAATAATTACCCTGTCAAACGTGATATAATTGTGTGAAACTACCATTGTATAAGGGGAAGAATTTGCATATGACCGTGCAAACACATTTTTCCATTGTGCTGATAAAAATCTTAACATTTAAACAGTTGCAAAAAAGCACATTTTGCAGTTTGTTTATAATAGTCTGAGGATTGCTGTGCTCATGGTACAAAATGTATGTTTTAGTTAATACGTTTTAATTAAAGAAATACCATACTTAATATTTCTCACGTGAGTAATTATAGTTGTGAATGGTTCTTAAACAAACAGCTTCAGCTTGCCACCTTGCATCACATGACTGATCTATTGTCCCACCTGTCGCCTTTCAGCAGCCTCCTGTTCGCTTCTTAGGGGGGGAGGGTAATGGAGAGGAGTGGGAACTACAGACAATAAACATGGCTCCTGGGGGAAACGGCCACTACAACGCGGCCGTTTCCACGGAAACATTAACCACGCATGCATTACAACGCATGCGTGGTTACCACGAAAGCCTTTACCACGCATACCTTTACTACGAGGTACGTAGTAAAGGCATGTGTGGTAAAGGCTAACATTAAAAAAGGGGGCTTGGGGGGGTCTCCCCCCACCAAATAAAAAGAAACTCACCTAAAGTCACTCGGCGTCGTTTAAGAGGAAACGGAAAGAAACCCGTTTCCTCTTAACAACGTATGACGTCACCACGAACAATTAGAGGAAAAGGTTGTTCGTTGAAATAGCATTCCGTTGTAACGCATGCGTGGTAAAGGCATGCGTTGCAACGGAATTCGTTGTAATAACATACAACCGGCTCCTGGAGGCTGGCATGCTCTCTGCTTCATCTGCTGCCTTCGTGATCCCTGAGATTAAGGTTAGGCTTGGAAGACTACTGCGACAAAGAACAAGGAGATGGGGGGGAATGTTTCAACTAGTCTTAGCCACTGGCAAGACTATTCCAGACCCTCCCGGCCAGGTTTTTCACTGACTGTTGCACTCAAGACAGAGTCCATTTGTAAATCATCCTTGGTTTCGCTCAATACGAACAGTCCAGCCCGAACTGCCAAGCCAGGTCAGCTCCACATGGAAACACCAGCAACCTCAGACCAACTTCAACCTAGTTAGTCCTAGTCAGTGAGGTGCATCTTGAGTACTGTGGCACAGGGAGAGTGACCCATGACTGGGTGTACGTGTTGCACTTAGGGCGTCTAATGCAACCATCAACAAGGCAATGGAAGGACTGAGCGAACTAATCCCAGCTACTGGCGATCCCTCTGGATTGAATGAAGATCATTGTTTTTCACTCTCAATGCCTTTCTAGGCAGACTTGCCTTAGGAAACTCAGTCTTGGTCCTACTCCAGTAGGAACAGTCCAGTCCGAACTGCCAGGCCCGGTCACATTCAGGTGGGAACACAAGCTACCCCAAACTGGTTTTGACCTACTTGAGAAACATAGTGTCAAGGGGTTCCAAAGAGTCATTCAGAGGTAGCTGTTGCTTCTCTGCCTATGCGTAATTGGCGTCCACACTAGTGAGACTGATGCCAAAGGTTCAAACTTGGCTAGGAAGAAATCCCAGGGCCCTAATGCTAGAAAGCAACATTTGTCTCCCTAGTAAAAGAAAACTATAATCGGGGTCCATTGGGTCCCTCACAGTCTGGGGTTCCAGTGCTTCTCCCTGTTCCTGACCAGCGGGGTCCATACATCCCTTTTCATACAGCAGAAGTGGATTCCACGAATCAAACAGGATCATACGTCAGGCAGTATTTTTATATTGTAATAATAAGGCTACAATAGGCTCTAGGGAGATGTTATGACATGGCCCTACTGGAGTCATGGAATAACCAGGTACAAGGCAGCAAGAAAGAGCAGTCTACAGCTAACAAAATGATGCCACTCAACATCTTCAAGAAGTCTCCTGAAATCAAATCATTGTATTGCATTTGTGGCCCGAACAACTATTTGTTTGAAAAAACACAAATTTCTTGCCAAATACCAACTCTAGGTATTTCGTTTTAAACTGTACTGAAGGTTTGGCACAGAGGACAGTGAGATCTTGTCAGGTAGAACTATACAATAAAATGCACCACTAGAGAACATGCCGAGTGATTCAAAATTTTACTGAGACCGAAAGTGGAGCCTGTACATCGAACATCTGTTATTTCTTACTGTTCCTGCTCCAGTAGACCCATCTAACCACTTCCCTCAAACATTTCCATTTCCTCCCAGTTTAATCAAACACCTGGGCCTTCATTACATGTTGTGCTAAAGTTATCAACGTCAGGGATGAAACAAAGTTATACATTGCAAAGTTATCCTTGCCCTCAGAGAACATGCTGAAGAGAATCCTTATCCCCATAACAGTATTGACTTTATTGGGAGGGGTCAGGATATGGTTAGAACAGTGTTGATTCAGCATTATTATCTTGGCTTGTTTTAGGAGAGGGATTGCATCTTGAAATGGAACTGGACTTGGTTATAGGTGCAATGGGTGTTTTCTCGTCCTTTTTTTTTTTGTCCTCATACATGCCTTAAGGGACGCTCTTGCTGGGATCCTCCAAACATTCCAAACAGGCCAATTCTGTCTCAACCCTTGTGTAATGCCTTTGGAAAGAGGAAAGGAGTTCTCCCTCAAGATGAAACTGTATGTTACTAGGGAGGAGGGGACCAACAGTACCCTGGCATAATCATAGGACCGATTTGACTTCTCCCTCCAGGCCACTAGGGCCGCCCAGATCTTACGTATACTTGTTTCGTCACAGGCCATGTCAGATTGACAAGTCAAAATAATATGCTTCAGACAGTCCGCAAAGGAAGGAGGGGTTTCTGATTTCGGATTTCCAAGCCCTGCAGATTTCCCTTCTAGCAAGGATTATTACATAAAATACAAGTTTCGAAGCTGAAGCATTCATACGATAATCCAACATAACACCGAAAAATATTAACCTTGGACTAATTTCTATCTGCTGGAGCAGCACATCCTCTAAAAAGCCACATACCTCGGTCCAAAAGAGCTTGATGATTCTTGGGCAGTCCGTGAACATATGAAAATCGTCTGCTGCTGGATACTTACACCTGGGGCAGTTATAAACCCTCCCGGTCACTTTGGATAGTTTCCTAGGAGTCCAATAAACTCTGTAGGCAGTGTAGGGATGATTCCAACTGAGTGTAGCTGGTTTCACTACTGCCTGCAACATAGAAAAAGAGTCACACCCGAGTTTCCACATTCCCTCATCGTCGCCTCCAAAAACACCACCCCAGAGTTCCCTTCCCCTGCTTCCAGAAGGGCCCAGGACCAAAATTTGACTTCTCGTTTCCAGGTACCCGTTCTAGAGACTAAATCGAATTTCAGACTTGCGTCCTCGTTGCCCCAAGACGGCGTAGCCCACCATGCAGATAGCTGGTAAAACTTGAATCTTGTCAGTGTCCCGCAAGTCAAACTGGAAATTGACTCCTAACTAATCAACTGCGAATCCTTCTGAAGGTCTCCCCAAAATCTGATATCAGCTAACTTAAGTAGTTGACAGAGTTGGTCCTGAAGGCATTCAGGGGTACTGGGGGAATCCCAGATTGGGGCATGTACTGTATAATATGGAATTTTCAGAACCCTTCTGATGTAAATTCAGTTATTTAGTGCTGCTCCCAAAATCTTAAGTCGGACCTTCTTGTAAAACTTGGGATCACCAAATTTATAAAGAAAAAACTCCTGTCCCAGCGGAATGTCATGTAGCATGACCTGAAATATTAAACCTAAAGAGGAGGAATCAGTTTTGTTGGCCAAAATTCTAAAATTCTTGAAATGGAATGCATGGCAATAAGTGAGTACGTCGGGAAAAGCAAGTCCACCCACATTTAGAACTCTCCTGAGCTTTTTCCAGGCGATTCTGGGGGTTTTAGTGGCCCATATAAAAGACCCGATTTTACCTTGGAGTTTAGCGATATCCTTTGTGCTGAAGGATAGTGGAATCGAATTATACAAAAATGTTAATTTGGGCAAGATTATCATTTTAACGAGGTCGACCCTCCAGTAGATATTCAGGGGAGGTTTGCCCAGCGTGTTAATAGGCTACCAACCTCTTTAGACACCTTCTTCCAGCTGGTCTTTGACATATCTACCATATTCTGCACTAGATGAATCCCAAGGTTTCTCATTTGCCACTTTTCCCCCTGTGTTATAATAGCACGATTCCATTCCATTATTTCGGTCTTATCCTTGTTGATTTTATAGCCGTAAACTTCACCAAATTTCTCAGCCAACTCAAACAGCCTAGGTATAGCTTCTGCAGGATTTGAGGTGTACATGAGGAAGTCGTCGGCATAAAGAGCAAATTTTAACTCTAGTTCTGCAATTTTAAAATGCTTAATGAGAAGATCCGCCCTGAGGGAACATACAAGGGGTTCGATATATAAATTAAATAATAGCGGTGACAGAGGGTACCCCTGCCTGGTGCCTCTTGAGATACTGAACCATTCCGTCAGAGCACCCTTAACTAAAACTTTTGCTTGGGGATTAAAGTAAAGGGATTTGACAGCCTGCACATTTTTTTCGGAAAACCAAAACTTTGGAGAGTCTCCCAGAGATAAAACCAATTCACCTGATCAAAAGCCTTAGCAGCATCTATTGCAACTATCGTGAGTGGAAGCTTTTTATCCATTGCAACATCTGTTGCCCCTATGACTTGAAAGGTAAGCTCATTTAGCTGTCTTCCGGGTATGAACCCCCTCTGGCCTGGGTGCACAATAGCCTTAATGATTTTCGCCACCCTTGCTGCCAGTATCCCTGCAAAGATCTTATGATCAGAATTTAACAATGATATGGGTCTGTATGACTCAATTTTCTGCGGATCTTTATTCTGTTTTAGGATTAAGGTAACTGTCGCTTCAGACCATGATATAGGGGTGCATTCTCTCTGCATGTATATTTTATTGAACAGGTTTTTTAAACCCGGCACCACCCTATCCAGTATCCCAAGATAAACCTCTATTGGAAGCCCATCGAGGCCTGCTGCTTTGCCCCTAGCCATTTTCTTAAGTTGTACTCTAATCTTACCCTCAGTGATATTTGTATGCAAAAACAGCCTATCTGCTTCAGACAACTGGGGGAGATCCATTGAATTTAACCACTCCCTAGCTTTCTCTGGTCCGGGTTTAATTTCTTCATCATACAGGTTATGATCTTGCCTCTTCTCGAATCTTATCATCGTCATATAGTAGAGCTCCTGACCCTTTTTGGCTCAAGCTCTTTATCTGATTTCTAACCCTGTCTGCCCTGCTCTTCCAGGCCAGAAGAGAACTGCATTTTTCGCCGTAGGCGAAATGTTGTAACTTACTAGCGTCCCATCTGTCCTTCAAGGTCCTATCTAAATTGACCTGAAAGTCCGCCTGAAGATCCACTAGCTCACTTTCCAGCTGCGGCACAAGATTCTGAGAAGCCAGAGAGGCCCGCTGTAGTTCTGCCTCTTTTTCCTTAATCCTATTGAGCCTATCAGATTCAGCCTTTTTCATAGATTTTCTTTTATTAATCATTATGGAACTTAAAAGTCTTTTTAGATAGGCTTTATAGGCCTCCCACACTATCTGGTCCTTAGCAGAACCTATGTTAAACCTGAAAAATTCATCTGTTTTGACTTCTAGCTCAGACCTCACCCCCTTGTTCAGTAGCAAGGTCCTATCAAGCATCCACCTCCTCTGGCACTCTTTATATTTAAAATTAAGTATCAGCTCAACAGCGGAATGATCTGATATAGTCGCAGGGATATGGGCTATAGACTCGAGCTCCGAAAACATAACCTGATCCACCAAAAAATAATCGATTCTACAATGGTGTTCATATTTTTTTACTGTAAAAAGAAAAATCCCTTCAGTTTCCATTCTTAACTCTCCAAATGTCCAATAGATTGAACTCCTTAATGACATGTTTGAGCACAGAAAACGTTCTAGGTGGAATAGTATATTTTGCTTTAGAGGTCCGATCTAGCTGCTTATCCAGTACTAGATTAAAATCACCCCCAATTATAACAGGTGCGGATGTATTTAGCAAACTAGCCTCTAAGTTTAAGAGAGCCTTGAATTGTCTTCGTTCGGCCCATAATAAGCTGCACAGACTAAAAGGGACCCACAAATTGTCAAGGTAGCCACCAGCCTTCTCCCTGACTGATCTGTATCAAAATGTTCCACCTTGATCCCTGCGTTGCCTCTAATAATCAGTGCTACTCCCCTCGTACAACCCCGTTGTTTAGAACAAAGCACATCCTGAACCCAACTAAGCTTACTGAACCCCTGCTTACATTCATGGGCCTCTAGATGAGTTTCCTCTAACAAGCAGATATGAACCTGGCTATTATTTAAAAACTCACAAACCCGGGACAACTTCCTCCTGTTTCTCAATCCATTCACATTTCAGGTAAACAATTTAATTTTATTTAACCTACTCATATTCAAAGTTCCCAGAGGACTTCCCAACTTGAGATAGCATGGTTTACTTTGACTTGTATGAGGACAAATTTTTCTATTTTTCCCCCTTGCTCCCAACACCCTGTGCACCCCCCCTCACCCTCCCGTGAGAAACCCACCTTTCATCCCTTGGCGATAAAGAAACCGCATATTTGGGACCCCCACAGAGCAGTAAAGGCACCTCACCCACTAAGTATAAAAATATAACTAATAACCGATAAGTCCTGGCCCCCTGTACTTTATATATGTTTTTTTAGATTATATATTTTTATTTTATTTTTTCCACATTCAATCCGTACCAGCATGGGAGCGTAACAGATCCCTGATTAACTTTAACTACCCCTTCATTTGGGCCAAAAGAGAATCCACATCTTCTGGGGAGCTAAAGTTATACATCTTATTCTTCCACATTACTTTCAGAAATGCAGGAAATTTCATTTGGACGTGTGCCCCCAGGCTCCTTAGCTCTGGCATTCTGGACCCAAGCTCCCATTGCCTTTGCGCTGTTCTTTTTCCAAGAACAGAGCAGATTTGGTAATGCCCAGAGTTGAAATGAAGCGCTGTCTCAGTCAAAGCTCTCCCCAGAATCAGCTCCTTGATAGCATAAGTTTGGAAATTAACTAATATTTTCCTTGGAGCTTTTCTATTGGGATGCAACTTAAAGGGATCTCTGTGTACTCTCTGAATTTCTGACTCAAGATCAATATCTTCTCTACCTTTCAACACTCCCTCTCTGAGGAGTTTACAGACAAATGCCCTAATGCCCCCCTTCTCTGACCCCTCCGGTATTTAAAGGATTCTCAGGTTGTTTCTCCTTGCATTATTATTATTATTATTATTATTATTATGTGTTCTTATATAGCGCTCGATTACCCGTAGGCATCTCGGCGCTTGCCTTGGGAACCCGTCCTGGCTTTTTCCCTGTGAGATACCCATACTGGGCATCCCCAAGGTGAAAGCCAGGCATCCCGCCGCGGGGGGGCCGTAGTGGAGATTAAGCAGCTAATGCCCAGAGCTGCAGAGTGTGAACCCGTGATTCGAGTAGGCACCGAAACGAGAATTATCGAGTCCGTGGATATTTGGGCTCAAGACCCTGCCGCGTCAGGAATTGAACCCTGGTCCCGGGTCTGACCTCTGCTTCAGGGTCTGCCTCCTCTAACCAGTGAGCCATGCATCTCAAGCCTCTCCATATCTGCATGTAAAGATCTATTTTGAGCTTTTAAGGACTCTAAGTCCTTCGTATTCCTCTGCTCAGCTTCTGAGAGAGATTTAACTTCAAATTCAAGAGTCCCAGTTTGCGTACAAATATCATCCAATTTCGTCTCCAAGGCCTCACATTTCTCATGGATCCCCTTCTGGTTTGCCTCTGATATCTCAAATTTAAAGAGCAGATCGCCCCTTAAGGATTGAAGCATGGACTCAAGCTGCGACTGACTTCCGCCCGCCCTCTCCACCCCCGAAACCTCAGTTAAATTGCCTTCATTTACTCCATTTCTTCTGACCACAGTAGGCGAAGATGCTGATGAAACTAATGGGGAAGGAGTAATGGTGACAGCGGCAATAATGGCAGCAGGAGCAGTGGCTGGAACATGAGGCTGATCTAGCATTAAGGAGGTATCGCCAGAAGGGGGTTTAAATTGTTTAGCCTTAGTAAGAACACCGGCATCTTTCTCCAGTTCAATGATCTCCATAAGCGGAGAGAAACGGTTCTCAAGCAAGATTGGAGGGGGGCTCTGTAGAAGAGCGGAATTTGGCTCCGTGGAGATGACTGCCTGCTCCATTATCTTAAAATAGGATTTGAGAGAGGGGGTAGTTTTAAAAGGGGGACGGATTGCTTTGGACACCCTTGATTTTTTGGTATCCCCTGATTTGGTGGTCTACCTTTTTCGTGGAGTGGTGGGAACCACCCCTCCCGTGCTCAACTCTGCAGCCTCTTGGCCTTCTTTATTCTTAGGCTCCGACTGAAAACGTAGCTGATATCAATTTTTTGTAAGAGGAGCGGCCCCCCCTTGAACCCCAGGCTCAGGCACCCCCAACCATGTAACTTTCCGGGGGAGTCTATCTTGCTCTTGAAAGCCTGCACACCCGCTGTTCTGCTGACCGAGGGGCCACAGGTTGGTGCCAAATCGGAGGTGACAAAGTCAGAATCCATGTGCATTCACTCCCTTCTGACTCCCATCTCACTGAGTTACAGCAGGGACCAGGGCGATATCGCGCTGTAGTGCCGCTCAATACGTAGACCGCCCACCAGAATGCCCTGTAGCCATAACCTCTCCCTTCCGAAACTCAGAAGTTGATCCTCGCAGCTGCAGCCTGAATCCGTACCCACAGCCTAGTGCGGTAACCTCCGTAGCCGCTGTATGCTCTTGGCTCCGCCTCCAGCCCCATACGTGCCACGGCTTGCAGCGGGGTAAAGATGAGACCAGCTCCCAACTCAAGAGGCAGCTATCAACCAGTAAGAGACGAAAAGAGGGGATAAAATTAAAATAGAATAACTTGAGCCTTTACTATCAGGGCCCCACGTTCTTACCGTTCATACTGCTTCAAAACGCTTTTTAGATCACTGCATGAGGATGTTATGCCTTGCTGCTCCCGGAGCTCCCACGACCTGCGTCAGCCCGCCGCCATGTTCCTCCCCTCCATCTCGAGCAGGGTGTTTTGTAGTCCCGTTCAGTCTCTTGACAATCAAGATGCTTTCTGCAAGTGGGCATCTCAAAGAAATAGGCCCACAGATACCTGGTCACTCACGCCCTCGCTATCAATTTGGAGAGAATGTCAAAACTATCGGACATTGAATAGCCTTTGACATGTTATATTGAACTTCCCTTTTTCAGCAGCAGAAACAAATGTAGTTCCCCATGTCCCAGAATGCAACAATGTTGACTGTTTTTAAGTCTGTCCCTAAATCCTCTTTTTTTGCCTCTGCCTATGTTTGGCACCACTCGAGGGAAAGAAGCCTGGTAAACTGCCTTACCCTTGAGTAAGGATCAACTATGATGCACATGATTTACTCATCGTTTATAAGGGACCTAGGGCCAGATGTAGGTAATTGTATTTTACCGATTCTTAAATACCGAATTTTACCGATTCGGTATTTATGAGTCTGTAAATGCAATGTAGGTAAAAAATTGTTATTTTTTACAGAATCGGTAAAAATCGGAATCGGACATTCGGTATTTACCGAATCGGTATTTACCGAATCGGTATATACCGAATCGGTATTTCCCATTCATTCCAATGGGCCTTTTGGCCCATTGGAATGAATGGGAAATACCGATTTGGTAAATACCGATTCGGTAAATACCGAATCCGAAACCAAAGAAAAGTGAAACTGATTCAGGCAGTCAATCAGGTGCCACCACCCTTCCCCTCCCTACCAGGAAGTGTCTACACAGGCAGCTGCAACTAATTAGAAGATTCTGAGGAGGCAATTGGAGCTGAGCTGAGACCCTGAGCAGCAGAAAGAGTTTTGTGCACTTTTAAATTAGAAAAATGGCAAGCAGCACAGACAAAGAGCAGCCACAGAGGAAGAGGAAACTGAAATTCAGCAGCATGGAGCTGCAGGTCCTTGTTGAGGAGGTGGTGAAGGAGTACAGAAAACTTTTTGGCAGGCAGTCCCTCACTGTGGCTGAGTCTGCAAAAAGGAACATTTGGCTGCACATTCAAGAGCAAGTTAATGCAGTTGGAGTGACTCCTAGAGACATAGAGGACCTTAAAAAGAGGTGGTACGACCTCAGGAGCCTGACAAAAACCAAAATCTCTGAACACCACAAGCAGGCAAGCAAAACTGGTGGAGGGAAGGACCCAGCATCCCCCCTAACTGACCTGGAGGAGATGGTGAGTACCACCATAGAACCTGAAAGCGTCTGCGGACTGGGAGAAGTAGACAGCTCAGCCAGAGCTGCCAGCAAAAAAGGTAAGACGCATGCACAGCAATCCCCCCCACACCATCATCTTTCCCTTTACCCTATGTGGCTAAGTGAACCCCAGTCCAGTACAGCTTGCACTACACAGGAGCAATGCATTGTGGGACATGTTTGCAGGAAATGAAAGTCAATGTTATGCAGCATAGCAACAAGCAAGTTAGGGAAATGATTCCAGACAGAAAGAAGCGCAGGCAACATGTACAGTGTTCAAGTGAAAGTTATTTAATAGTAGTGGCTGTGAGGCAGTAGCACTTAGCTAATGTACGCTCATATGTCCACAGGTGAGACATCTCGCAGGCGTTCCCGGGAGACTGAAAGCACGGCACCAGAGAGGGATGGGAGTCAGGAGTCCGGTCCAAGTGCACAGAATGTATCAGAGGACACAGGTGCACCAAGTACACAGCCACCATCCCAAGACACACAAATGGATCCAGAGTTGCAGGCGTCCCCAGAACGTACACAATCCCCTCTGTTACTGTCATCCCCAGAAATGCCAGCATCACTGCCTGTGGTAACACCTGCCGCAAAACAGAGCAGGAGGCATGTTGTTTCCCCACTATTGGAAATGGAGTCATCAGCAGGTGACATGGAAGGGGGAAGACACAAACACCTTGCCTGGTGAAGGTAGCAGTCCAGTGCAGAGGTGTCCCGTAATGTTTCCAGACGCCGCAGGCTCCCAGAAAGCAGTGTAGCTGAACGTGTGGAGGGTCCCAGTGTGTTCCGTGGCCTGGAGGGGAGCATGGTGAAGATCCAAAGGATGCAGGGAAAGTCCATCATGTCTGTCCAACGCCAAATGAGGACCCTAAATAACAATATGGAAGACATAGGGACGGGCATAAGAGAAATAGTTGATGTCAACAAGGATATTGCAGCAGGGATGCATGATATGTCACAATCGGTGCAGCTTCTGTGCACCAAACTAGATAGGGAATTTGCATCAAGGCGCAAGGAGAAGCAGCGTGCGCAGCACCAAAATAAAGCCATCAACCGCCTGGCCACAGCCACTTCCCTGCTATGCAGGAGGTGCATTAACATGCAGGAGGGACAAAATAGCAATGAGGTAACTAGGGGCATTACTAATCTGACCGGTGCTGTTGAGGTGCTGATAAATGCACAAGCAGCACAAACTGCTGCTCTGGATGTGCCAGAGAGTGAAGGGAGCACAAGTAGGAGCAGCATGGCAAGCCCCCTTGTCGTAGAGACACGGAGGAGCAGCAGGCGCCAGGGTGAGGCAGCAGCCCAAACGCCAAGTGAAGACAGCCAGCCACAAACATCTGGCACTGGTAAACGTGCACAAAAAGGAGAAAATCTGTTAATGGGGAAGTGACCCAGGACTAACATCTTTGAATGTATACTGTTTGAGTTGCACAATTGTGCTTTTGGAACCTGCGTAGTGACAAAATTAAACTACGTTGGGTGCATACTCCACCTGTCTGTGTCTCTTTACTTACTTAAAAGTAGTTGCGTGTGATCTCTTCCCATCTGTGTCTGCCATCTGTTGGTACTGCAACTCCTGCAGTGTTGGGTTCAAGCAGTGCTTGTTCGTCATCATGGTCCTCATATTCTGATAATTCCACCTCGGTGCCCTTCTTCATGGCAAGGTTGTGAAACATTGCACAGGTTGCAATTATCTTGCAGCAGGTCACTGGTGTGTACTGGCGTGCCCCTCCACTTTTGTGGAGGCAGCGGAACCTGCTTTTCCACAGGCCAAATGTTCGCTCCACAATGTTCCTGGTGGATTTGTGTGCCCTGTTGTATCGCCTCTGGCTGAGGGTTGAAGGGTTGAGGTAGGGTGTCAGGATGAAGGACCGGACGGCATATGCACTATCCCCTATTTCAAAATGGGGAAATGTTACACACATGCACACATTCACATACATCTGAAACATGTATCAAGGGAGTGTCACACACTGTTTTACCTAGCAAGTAGCCTTCGCCAAATTCCCCGCAGTCAGGCGTGCGTAGATCCCACTATTCTGGAAAATGTAGGAGTCGTGGGCACTGCCTGGAAACTTGGCCACTATATCCGTGATGATGTAGTTGGCATCGCAGATGACTTGCACATTTATGGTGTGGGTTGATTTTCGGTTTCTGTAGATGTACTCTGTGTCAGCAGGTGGGCAAATTGGAATATGGGTGCCATCAATGCAACCAATGACGTTGGGGAAGTGCGCTATTTGATAGAACCCAGTCTTTGTCCTGAGCAGTTCAGCGTGCGTTTCAGGGAAGGTGATCTAGTGATGCATTCGCTGAATCATGGCCTCTAGGATCTTCCTAAAGAAGCGGGACAGGCAGTTCTGGGACACCCCACCTACCGCAGCAATGACCCTCTGGTTACTGCCAGAGGCAAGCAGGTGTAGGCTTCACAGCACCTGCACATGGGGTGGGATGGCGTGTGCCCTTGGGATTGGATGCTCCAAAAGTGGGTGCAGGTCCCTGATCAAGTCCAGGATGGTTTGGGGATGTAGCCTGTACCTTTGTTGTATCTCAGCATCAGTGAGTTGGAATAGGGTAATCCTCTGTCTGTAGACCTACTCCTCCCTTCTCCAGACCCTCTCTCCTTCTGCCTGTAGCCGTAGCCGCCTCGCAATCACATAGAATGCCGCCATTCTGGTCAAACTGTTGCATTTTGGGCCCTTTTTTATAGCCTGCACCTGGTTACCACCTGCTTTCAATCCATGGTAAATACAGACTCTTAAATACCGATTTTCATGCAAAATCGTATTTTAGAGGTTACCTACATCTCAAAATGCATTTTTACCACTTCTTATTTACCGATTCGGTAAATTTACCGATTCGGTAAAGTTACCGACTCTGTAAATTTACCGAATCGGTAAATTTACCGATTCGGTAAAGGTTCCGACTCTGTAAATTTTCCGAATCGGTAAATTTACCGAATCGGTAAATTTACAGTCGGTATATTTACAGAGTCGGTAACTTGACCGAATCAGTAAATTTACCGATTCTGTAGTTTTTTGAGCCCCGACATCTCGAAATGCAAATACCGGTCGGTAACGGCCCAAATTCGGTATTTTCGGCCGTTACCGACCGGTATTTGGCTACCTACATCTGGCCCCTAATCATATAATTCTTCTGCAAATTCCTTTTCAGGATTCCATATAACTGATTATATTGTGGCAAATTCTAGTTTAGAATCCACTTATTTTCTCTAGCATTAACAAAGGATACGGATCGATAGGAGTCATAAAGGTCCTTCATCAATATGTCAAAAACTGTTGCCAAAGCCTGAAAATGATTTGATAAGACTGTACTTTTTTGCAGTTTTATATAATGCAAAAGTCGCCCAAAGGCATCAGAGCGCTTTTCATGAGCAAAAATGTTCATTACAAAAGTACGGATCATTTTTTTCTTCTTAGGCACAGGGTGATTCAGTGATGTGCCCAGAATCACAGGATGTTGAGCCGATGCCAGGGCTCAAACCTTGTTCCCCAGTTGCAAAGCTGGCACCTCTGGCTGTTAGTCCACATCTCCTCTTTCCTCTTGGAAATTAGAGACAGGTATTGTTTGACATAAGTGGTGTCAGTTTATTCAGGTTCATAGCTTCTTTTCACATGACCTTAAATGAACTAGCACTTGGTATCGCTAAATTTGGTCTGGTGTATCCTTAGATGGGAGGAAGCAGATCAAGTTAGTGCCCAGTGATGCTATTTGGCATGGTTATATAACTTTCGTAAGTTATCACCCTTCTCTTGAAGTGAGCCATTTGTTCAGTAATATGGTACCCGAACGAGCAGAAACGACAAAGCCACTGTCCAGTGTAACTGCTTTTGAAAAAAACAGTTAATCATGGCTCATATATCATGTAATGAAAGTCGTTTCAAGAAATTCGCAAAGTGTGCCATTGTTCCGGGCCTACAACTTCAAGGAGCCTTCTGATAAAGTTATCAGGAAAGTCAGAAATATTCTCCCTGTTCCCTTGTTTTTCTAACTCAAACTTTCATCCTCTCTCTCTGTCTACGCCTTCCCCAGACCCTTTAACTCTGTACCTTTCTATCTGATTTTTTTCTCTACCTCACCTATTATTTCTCTCCCTACCTTTCGCACCCCTCTTTACTTTATTTCTGCATCTCAATGTACCTATTCACTTTCTCTGTTCTCTCGCTCTCATATCGGCATTCCCCACTCCTGTATACCTCTCTGTACCCCATCACATCTGTCACACTCTCGTATACCTTTACCACTTTCTTTGCCTATCTCTACATCTCTAGTTCTCTACCTTTTCTCTCCAGCTCAACTCTTCCCTCATCCCTCACTCACCCTCACCAGCATAGCATAACAAACCATAGCATAGCATAACAAAACACAGCATAGCATAGCATAACAAAAAACAGCATAGGATAGCAAAACATAGCATAGCATAACAAAACAAAGCATAGGATAGCAAAACAAAACATAGCATGACAAAACAAAACAGAGCATAGCAAAACACAACAAAGCATAGCATAGCATATCAAAACACAACAAAACATAGCATAGCATAACAAAACAGCATAACAAAACAAAGCACAGCATAACATAACAAAGCATAGCAAAACAAAACATAGCATAGTATAACAAAACATAGCATAGCATGACAAAACACAACAAAACATAGCAGAACAAAACATAGCATAACATTACAAAACATAGCACAACGTAACAAAACAAAGCATAGCATAACAAAACATAGAAAACTCTACAAAACATAGCATAGCATAAAAAACACAACAAAACATAGCATACATAACAAAACATAGCATAGCAAAGCATAGCAAAATATAGCATAGCATAACAAAGCATAGCATAATAAAACACAACAAAACATAGCATATCATAACAAAACAAAGGTTAGCATAGCATAGCATAACAAAACATAGCATAACAAAGCATAGCATAGCATAACAAAATATAGCATAACAAAGCATAGCATAGCAAAACAAAGCATAGCATGACAAAACATAGCATAACATAACAACACATAGCATAACAAAACACAACAAAACACAGCATAGCATAACAAAACATAGCACAACATAACAAAACATAGCATAACAAAACACAACAAAACATAGCATAGCAACACACAGCAAAAAACACAACAAAATATAGCATAGCTTAACAAAACACAACAAAACATAGCATAGCAAAACAAAACATATAATAGCATAGCAAAACATAGCATAGCATACCAAACACAACAAAACATAGCATAGCATAACAAAACATAGCATAGCAAAACAAAGCATAGCATAACAAAACATAGCGTATCATAACAAAACATAGCATAGCATAACAAAGCATAGCATAGCAAAACATAGCATAGCATAACAAAACATAGCATAGCATAACAAAACACAGCATAGCATAACATAACAAATCAAAGCATAGGATAGCAAAACATAGCATAGCATAACAAAACAAAACATAGGATAGCAAACAGCATTAATCAGCACCACCACAGCATCACTCAGGGGCACCACAACATCACTATGCGCTACCACAGCATCACTGAACGCCACAGCATCACTCGTTCGCCATCACAACATCACTCAGCGCCACCACAGCATCAATTTGTGCAACCATTCAACAACAACTGGTTCAAATATGTTCTCTCATTGTTTCAAGCTTCATTACAAATGTAACAAAAAGAGGTTAATATTTCACTTGTTGTTGGATTTTCGTCACAATAAAATACACTGACCATAATCTTCACAAAAGTTATTTACAAAAGTTTAAGCTATTGCCATTATAAATTACAATAACTTTTATTTAAGTATTAATTATTTTAAAAAATTAAAAGCCATTATTCTTTGTAATATTTTTTTTTCTTTTTTGGTTAAAAACTTTTATTGAGCAATCACATAAAATTACATAGATGGGCCCACTACCACACAGGCTGGCCGCTAAGTCGCATAGTACGACACATGAAATAAACAATCATTTCCTAGGTCAGGCCAAATCGTAGAACGAAATTGCTACAGACATAGAACAGGATACAACAATTTTCTATATAAAACATGAAAATAACCAACACAAACATAAGGCGAGTGCAATAATCAAGTCAGCCCAAATAGCAGAGGGGGAGGTCACGAAACAGGAGAACAAAAATACATCAATGAGAGTCGGGAAGGCCGTGAGGGGGGGGAGCAGGGAGGACAGGAAAATCCTAGAACAGAGCGAAAAATTTCGGGAACGTCAGCCTAAGGAGACAGGGTAACATCGGAGGTGGCAACCAAGGGAGGGGTACAAATTTCTCCACGGTACGCATTCCATTGACCCCAAATTTTCGTCCACGCCCCCGGCCTGCCCCTAGCCACGTAGACTGTCTTCTCACGGAACATGGACCAGTCCATGTTGTCCTCCCACACTGAAACATCAGGAGGTCGGGATGCGCCCCAGAGTTGCGCAATGTCACGCTTCGCGACCATGTAACCCAGGGTCGCCCATCTAGTCTGGGCCACAGAGTAATCGGAGGGTTCCCACACATTCAGCAGACATCGACGGGCCTCAGGCCGCAGGTCAACACCAGTCACCACAGTCATCAACGCAAGCACATCCACCCAATAAGCTGCCACCACAGGACACTCCCAAAGTATGTGCATAAAGGTAGCGCTCATCCCACAGCCACGCTTACACAAGCCATCCGGGGAAAAACCCATCACGACCAGACGCGGACCAGTCACATACACCCGGTGGAGGATCTTAAGTTGTACCAAACGAAGACGGGCGGGAATGGCGACCTCCTTCGGGGAGGAGAGTGCCGACTGCCAGTCCTCGTCATCTAGTTCCAATCCATCACCTACCCACATTTCTCGGAGTCGGACCAACAAATCAGCGCGATTATGAATCAGCTTCTTGTAGATGAGAGAGATGGTGCTGTCGGGCAAGTGTCCATCTAGTATACGATCTTCAAGGGGGGAAGACTCGGGCAGGGCCACATCAGGAGTCAGAACCGAGGCCAAGGCATGTCGGACTTGCAGATACCGGAAAAACTCTCTATCACTCAAGTCGTATTCTGCCTTAAGGGCCTGGAATGATTTCACGCGACCATTCACACAAACGTCACCCACTTTACAAATCCCAATCACATCCCAGCGGTCAAAGCCCTTAGAAGACCAGAGACATCCCAAACGTTCAGAAGCATAAAGCGGAGTCGCCAGCGTCAGCCGATTCTCCCATCCCAAACTCACATTGGCTGCGCGCCACACGTTGACCGCTGCCCTGGTCGGGCCCACAAGATGGCGCCCGGCCGATCTGGAGTATAGCGCTCTATTAAAGTCCCCTCCCGGCAACTGGAGCTTATCCATCTCAAACGCCGGATCGCGACCCGGCGAGTACATCGCATGGTTAATGGCCGATAGCTGGGCTGCCCAGTAGTACCTCTCGATGTCGGGGAGTGCCATGCCCCCGTCGTACCAAGGGATAGTAAGTTTCGCAAGGGCTATACGTGGACGCCCATCCCAAATCAATTGTCTTTGCAGACTCTCGATTTCTCTGAAATAAGTAGCAGGAACATCGTCGAAAGAGTTCTGAAGGGCGTAGAGGAACCGCGGCAAAGACATCATTTTAAAGAGAGCAGCCCTACCCAGAGGAGACAGGGGCAGCTTACGCCAACGGGCCACATCTTGTCGCAATCTAAGAAGCGGGGGGAGGAGATTACGCTCAAACCGGAGGGAGGGATCCCGGGTAATAAAAATCCCTAAATACTTGAAGCCAGACTGGACCACCTGGATAGGGAATCTGGCCGGCAAAGAAGGCAAAACACCCGAGAGAACATACACACAGGACTTAGCCCAATTAATAACAAGGCCCGAGTTAGCACCGAACGAAGTAAGCACATCAAATAAGACGTTCAAAGATTTACGCGGGGATGTCAGATAAAGAAGAATGTCGTCCGCGTAAAGAGAGACGCGGTCTTCAAAGTCCGGTGACCAACGGATCCCTTTGAGGGAGGGTTCCCATCGAAGCCACGCAGCTAACGGTTCCAAGGCCAGCGCGAAAAGCAATGGAGACAGGGGGCAACCCTGACGGGTCCCTCTACCAAGACTAAAGGGGACAGAAACTCTACCGTTTACCACCACTTGCGCTAAGGGTTCCACATACAACAACTTCACCCATCCAATAAATTCAGGTCCAAAACCAAATTTTTCGAGAGCTGCCCAAAGATAGGGCCACTCAACCGTGTCAAAAGCCATCGAGGCGTCTAACGAGGCCAAAATGGCCGGCTCCGGCAGAAGCCCCGCCCTCGCAACAGCGCCGTGAAGACGACGTAGGTTAAGAGCCATGTTGCGATGCGGGATAAATCCAGACTGATCCGGATGAACCAAGTCGCTAATGACCATCAGCAGGCGGGTTGCCAGGAGCTTAGCCAGGACCTTAGGCTCAACATTTAACAGGGAAATGGGCCTATAAGACGAACAAAGGTCCCGCGGTTTCCCGTCCTTGGGAATTACGACTATCGTGGCAAGACGCTGGTCATACGGGAGAATACCCCGTTCCCGGGACTCCAAAAACATGGCACGAAGATAGGGCGCTACCTTGTCAGGGCGTAGCTTGTACAGCTCAATTGGCAACCCATTCGGGCCCAATGCCTTGCCCGAACGGAGCGAACGAATGGCAGTCGCTATTTCATCCGTAGTAAAAGGGGACTCCAACGAGACACGGTCCAGATCGGAAACACTGGGCAAAGCTATATCGCGCAACAAAAGGCGAGAGTCAGCCACATCCCATCCAGACACAGGGGTATACACCACACGAAAATACTCAGCAAAACATTCAACTATTCCAACCGGGTCTGTCACTCCGACACCATTCGACGACTGAATCACAGGCACCACACGATTCGCTCTCTCTTTCTTATCCAACCATGCCAACAATGTACCCGCTTTGTCCCCCACATCATACAGACGACCCTGCTGTTCCCGGAACATCAGTCTAGCCGCATCTGTGACCAAGGATTTATAAGCAAATTGTTTCAGACCCAGGGCGTGGAGTTTATCAGAGGTGATCTCAGACTCTAAGTCGGCCTCCCTCTCAGCAATCTCTATCTCAAGGTCCACCACCTCCCGATCCCTAGCCTTCTTGGATTCAGCAATTAGAGAAAGGGCCTGCCCACGAATCACTGTTTTAAAGGCCTCCCACAGGGATACCGCCGAGGAAACCGACCCCTCGTTGTCCAAAAAGTAAGCATCTAAAGACTTAGTCAAAAGGTTTCGGGTCTCAGGGGAGGCAATATACCAGGGGTTAATTGGCGCCACTCGGCCCACCGCCTCCACCCCTAACTCAAAACAAAGCCAGAGCGGAGAATGATCAGAGATGCCCCGGGGGAGGTGTCTGATCTCACGCACCGCCGGCGTCTGCGCCGCGGGCATCAGGAAATAATCCAGTCTAGACAGACTCCCGTGGGCCCCCGAATGGAAAGTGTATTGAAGCTGGGTAGGATGCAGGAGCCTCCAGCAATCCACCAAACCAAACGTATCCAAAAACCCACCTAACCACTGTTGGGCTAAAGGAGTATCCCTAGGGGGGTAGCGATCTTGTAGACCGGAGATCACAGAATTAAAATCGCCTGCAAGAAAAAGAGTACTATCAGGAAGGTCCAACAACACACGGCCCAAATCGGCAAAGGTAGAAGTCTGTAGGCCGGGGGGCACATAAACAGTAAACAAGGAGAGGGTACGACCTTCATAGCGACCCACGAGGACAGCATAACGCCCCCGATCATCAAGGATCACATCATCAATAGCTAGGGGGAGGGAAGCCCGAGCAAGGATACCCACCCCCCTGGAACCCGTGGTAAACCCCGAATGTGCAGCAAGGCGATACCCCCATCTATTCATCGCACGACAAGTATTGCCCACCAAATGAGTTTCCTGCAAGAAAACAATATCGGGAGATAAACGGCGTAGACATTTTAACACCACACTCCGCTTAATGCGATCTCCCAGACCATTAACATTCCACGAAACAAGCCTCAACCCGCTACCCCCATCCCACACAGCAACCCCGAAACCCCCCCGCAATGAGCATGACATAAAAAGGAGCAGAAGCCAGATTGAATCGCCTTGAAAACATAACACAAAAACATCGAACATCCCAACCACCCACCCCCCAACAATCAAGAAAACACCCCCCACCCTGCACCCCTGCAAAATGCTAAATAGCCACCCCAACATGCAGTGTGCCTGTCGCCCAAGAACCCCCATTCTACAAAAAGAACCCCGGAGGAGGAAAGGCTCCGGCCCACCCGCCACCCCGAGTAAGACAGATAATGAGGAGAATACACAAACAGCAGAGGCACTGAGGCATCAAATCCCTGGAGAGTTTACTCTATTCGAGGGCCCAGGCGTAGGCGGATTGTTCAGCTCTCCACACCACCCTCAGCACCACCCGGGTGGGCGGCGGACTCAGTCTCAGGAGATCGATCAGGCAGAGAGTCCATCCAGTCATTTACAGAATCAGGCCGATCAAAGAAGAAGGTTCGGTCGTTGTACTCAACGCGCAGCCTGGTCGGAAAAAGCATGGCGTAGCGAAGCCCCATGTCTCGGAGACGTTTCTTGACATCACGGAAGCCCATACGCTGTCTCTGGACCTGTTGAGAAAAGTCCGGATAGAAGTTCACCGTGGCATTCTCAAAGGCCACCGGGCCCTTCACACGCGATGCTTGCAGGATAGCGTCCCGATCCCTATAATGGAAAGGTTTCGCAACAATAGGCCTCGGCGGGGCACCTGGTTTACCCTTGCCCCCCGGAACACGATGGGCACGTTCCACAGCGAAAAACTTCGTCAGACCAGACGGAGAGAGGTGGTTCTGGATCAAGTCCTCAACAAGGAGATCAACAGAGTGAGGTTCTGGATTCTCCGGAACTCCGACCACGCGTACATTACAGCGACGTGCCCTGTTCTCAAAGTCCTCCAAGCGCCGGGTCATGAAGTCGTTCACCCTGCGAAGGTTGCCGACCTCCGTCTGTATCTCCGAAACGTCCTCCGTGAGACTGGATGACTTAAGATCCAGTGACTTCACCTTCTCATTGGTTTTCGACAGGTCAGCACGAATCAAGTTGACATCAATGGCCACGGTGTCGATTTTGTGGGCCAAAGCTTCATATTGTTGGCCTATCGTCACCTTCATAGCAGAAATGGCGCCCATGATGTCCTGCAAAGAAGGCTCCGTTGACGCGTCCACAGTGAGATCAGCATTACTGGCTCCGGGCAGGGCGGCTCCGGGGGACCCCTTGGCATGGGTGTAGCGGTCCATCACGTTAGACTGGACCGGGCCCCCACGCAGGGGCGTCTTGGTCTTCCGAGTCTCTCGGTCCCCTCTGCCCGCCATATCAGAACTGCGTCACCAGGTGATTAACCAGGCTGGACGGAATGGCCACAGGAAAGTAGGGCCTCGGGACCAAAGAACCGCAGCTAGGGCACCACTAGTAGAAGGGCCAACAGATAGGAGAATAAGCTAGCCAAAGGCCTCGACAGCCGTTCCGTGCCCCGACTGCAGCCCAGGCCAGGCTCCTCTGCCAGATGTCTCAGTCTGAGGCAGAAACGAAACCGAAACTTAAGAGGGGGACCCACAGGTCGAATCCCCCTGCCGTTGTTGTTCAACTTCAAGACGGCCACTGAGCCTCACCCAGTCCCGGGCGTACCTCGAGAGTGGAGCCCGAAAGTTCGAACAGACGTAACTCCGGAACCCCGGGTGCAAATCGAATTCCAAAAAGTCCAGGGCAATCAGCCCAGTGTCCTCTATACAAATCCTCGTAAAAAGTCAGGATAAGTTCAGGATATCATGCCGGGAGTGGCGGGGGTCCGGGGAGCGCTGTGCTCACGCGGCCATCTCGGATGCCCGCCAAGCTCCTCCTCTATTCTTTGTAATATTAATACTTTTAAGTCACGTAAATACAACACATATTGCATTACAAATGCTATAGGTGTAACATTTGCGAAAGTTATAACTATTGGCATTGTAAATGACAAAGCTATTAATTTCCCTATTTTCAAAAACAAAACATAAATAAAAAATGTGTCTTTTACAATAGCAATAGCTCAAACTTTCCTAATGCGAGACCTATTGCATTGCAAATGATTGTTCTATTTCAATTCACCCTCTCTAACTCACCACTCACTCTCCATTTATCTATGTATGTCCCTCAGCCTATCTTTCTGTTTCTTTCTCTCTTTTTAAAATGTTGCGAGACAAAAAAAGTCATACTTCCATGCGCAGGAACAAATGGCATATAATGAATGCGTCTTCGAGCCTCTTCAATATATTCGTTCGCATGCCTCCTGGGAACATCGGAAATAAAGCAGCTTATCCACACATATGTGATCTTTAAACCATGGTGCTTTTGTCACCAGGCCTTTCACAATGCAGGTACCGAATTCCTGCGTTTGTGATTTAAAAGCTGCATTCTTCCCGAAATCCTATACCTGCCACATTGCGCAATTGCCACACCAGAAAAGTAGATATACCCCCAGATTCATCAAGAACACATTTTGCTAATCCTTAATAGCGAAAAATACCGAATCGCTATTAAGGAATAGCAAAATGCTATTCATCAAGAAATCACTAATAAAATAGCGATTTCTAATAATTCCTTAATTGTGACTCGCAAATTGCGACTCGCAATTAAGGAATATCTCTCCATTCATTCCTATGGGCCTAGAGGCCCATAGGAATGAATGGGAAGACAATCTCAATTTGCTAATCGCAATAGCGATTCGCAAATTGAGATTACGATTTCAAGGGTGCAGGGGTGTCCAAAGGACACCCTGTTGGATCCCTGAAATGATGTGTGCACATATGTTGCGCACACACATGCCCTTAGGGCATGTGTGTGCGCAACATGAAACTTTGAAAAATGCACTTTAGTGCATTTTTCAAAATTTTTGCAAATTACCATGAAGTTGTACTTCATGGTAATTTGCGTGCCCTAATAGCGAATTCGCTATTTTTTTCACTTTCATGCATTGCATTTAAGGAATCTCAATTTGAGATTCCGTAAATGCAAAGAATCGTAATTTAGCGAATTCTTAATTAGCGATTTTTGAATTTGGGATGATGCATCCCAAATGCAAAAATACTGCTCGCAAAGGGCCAGATTCTCAGAATCTGGCCCTTTGCGAGCGGATTTTCGTTTGATGAATCTGGCTGTAAATTTTCTTTATGGAGCCACAAAAATCGTAAACGCTCTACCTATAAACCTTCACGCTTTATCTAACCATCTTGGTCACACACACGATCAAAATCACTCTCACTATAGTCTTGCTGTCAGCCCTTGAATTTCAACACCACTCAATGCCCCAGCCAGTACTCCTTGCAAGGTCCCTGGCAAGCTATATCATTTAATTAATTAATTAATTCATTCATTCACCCATGTATTCATTCATTCTTCGACTTGGACGGTGAACTGATTTTAAGAGTGCTAATTGCGCCTATTATTGTCAACAGCAATAGATCACATCCTGCCAGATGTTTTTGTAATGTTAATTATAACGCTTTCATGATTAGGAGTTTAAGTGCTTGAGAGCCTGGGCCTGATTAAGTTTTCTCCATTGTCTGATGCGGTGATTATCATACCCGATTACATTTGTCAAGAGGTGTCCAGAATTTATCAGGAGCGCTAATTCTCGCCTAGTTTCACATTAGCCAGCAGAAATGGTGCATAACATATTTATTGCACCAAAATTTCATGTCCAAATATTTTTCACCCGTTAAATTGCTGCATGTTTGACGTGCCAACATTTAGCAGGGTGTAAACTTCATTGTACTCAGAAATTATGAGTATTTCGCCACTTATAATTACGATCTTTGCACAAACTGGTGTTAGCTCAGGAATTATAATTTACCTGGGCTCTCATAACAGGGACCTGTACCAGGAATCATGGTGGAGTAAAACATGACCTTTGTACAAAGATTTTTTATAACTGGCCCAAATAAGTGAATTCTATTGATTTCATCTGTTGTCTGATGCTTAGCACTACAACTTCAGTCACCAAAGCAAAAAGCAAAGATCAGCCTTGACATTGTTTCACAGTCAGTCTGAGCATGTTCTGACAGTAGGCTATTATCAGTCTGGTGACACTCTTTAATAAATCCATAGACTAATATGGGTATCACTGAACATCTAGGAACACTTTTTCAAGCCTGGGTGAAGACGCTTCCAAGAGGAAATGATACACATTGGTGTGGTTGCATTGAGGCCTGCCCGTATTACTATTCTGCAAGCTTTTGATTCCTAGTGTGATACTTTCCTTAATGGTGGAGTTTTTTCAGCTTGTTCAGCACCAGGCAGTGTGATCATTCTGAAAAAGGTATTAAAGGAAGTCATGAGATGGAATGGCTTTTCCTAAAATGTTAAACAGAATGCTGTGAATTAAGCATTATCATCTTTGAGAACAGACAGACCTTTGAGGCCTATCATATTTTCACTTGAGTATTTTTTCTTTGGCTTTTTCCTCTGGGCATGTTGTGGGCTTCCTTCCCAGTGTCCCCTGGTAATTTCCCATGTCCCTAGCAATACATGATGTCTTACGTAGCTGTATGTTCCCTTGAGATCCTCCCATGCCGTGTTAACTTCCTGGAAGTTGGTACCCCTTGGGTCTTATGCCCCTGCCGACGCTTGCATCTTCGTGTTGCAGCATCCCTAGTTTCAATTTGATATTTCACTGTGTTGGTTTCCAAACTTCATGTCTCCATGAGCAGTCTTATCTTCTGGCAGGCTGCTGCTCTAATCGTTTCTGTCTGGGATTTTACTAATTTCCTATAAGGGGTTGGCTTCACCGTCGGATTGGTAACACGGGCATTCGGGCAATGCCCGAGGGGCCGGTGTCCGAGGGCTGCTGTGGGCTGTTTTTTTTAGCAGTCTGGGGGGCTATTTGGGCGCTGTCTCTGTTCTTCTGATACAGTCAGCGGCCCAGTGGGTGTCTGAGTGGCCTTTCTGGAGGCAGATTGGCGCTCATTACCTCCGTTTAGCACCAGGCAGAGGTGTCACTCCCTTTGTCTCTCGGGCCGGCCCATTAATGTCTGCACATACTGAGCGGGGGCAGGGGGCCTGAGTAGAAGTGGCCTCACTTGTTTCACCAGTCTAAACTAACACGTGCATTTCCCCCCCCCCCCTCCCTCCTAAAGTTTTTTTTATAAGTTTACACCAACGCAGTGATCTGAGGAGTGTTTATGCAAATGTGGGCCGATTTTTTTTTGTGTGTGCCTGGGCCGATTTTCCTTCCCAATCCAACCCTGGTTGGCTTTTGGAATCTTGCCGGTTGTGCGGCTGTGCGACCTGTGTCGGTACGTTATAGTGAGGCTATGCCGTCTGGTTGCTGTAGCCACTTTTTGTACGTTTTTGAATTTCCTTCCTAATTTTTTTTTACAATCTGGGTAAAATCACATTTTGTTGTATAATGTATCCGGTTTTTTTTCTCCACAGATTTGTGAATCTCTATCTTCTATGGGTAGCCTTATGTGGGAATTCTTCACTTACTTTCTTCAGGTAGACTTATTTATATGTCTGTCTCTCAGACTGTTTTTTTTTTAACTGGTGTGTTCTCCCGCCCTTCAACTTTCTATGTTCTGTAGGTGAAGCTGGTCTTTTCTTGGCTGAGAAATATAGGTTTGTTTTTTAACAAGCTTTGGGGTTTCTTTAGAATACGTTTTCTGGTAAGCCCTGTCAGTATTTTGATTATTTCCATTTATTATCATTTTCTTTGCTCAAATTTGGTTATTTGTGTCTTTCTTCTCTCATTTCTTATAGGTTGCTTTACTTTAAATGTCCTATTGACTGCTGGTTCTGATGAATACCCTGGTCAAGTTAAACACAGGGGTTGAAATGTCAACTTAATATTGTAATATTGACTGCCTAAATTGATTGTATCACAATTCCCCAGATTTGAAAAGTTTCAGCCGAGTGCATTTTTCTCATTTGCTGTGTCTTTCAATTGCAGCCTATTATCACAATTGATTAATTTTCTGTATTTTTGTATTGCATCTTTGTTTCACTAATTCTTCATTGCGTTGTCTCACTATTTACTCTGCGCCGTTTAAAATTAATTGTAATTTTGATTTTAAAGTCAATTCATTTTTTCACCTTTGATATTATATTATAAATCTCTATTATTCATTAACATTTAGGTTGTGTGCATTTACTTTTTAAAAAAAAAATTTAAAGCCATATTTACTATATCCAGGCTTACCCTATTTTATTTTGTTTTGTTCTTTGTCAATATTTTCTCACCCCGAGTGAACCCATTATTTCTTATTTATCTACACTACCCTGGTTCTAAGGGTTATAGGGTTGACCCTGTCTATTGTTACATACAAGTAAATTGTATGTCAGTCTTAAGAGGGTAGGTGCTGAAGAACAAGTTACTTACCTCCGGTAACGCTCTTTCTGGAAGATACTCTATCCAAACGCAGATTCTATGTCAGGACCGGAGGCTTCAGATTATGCTATATCTTCCTTCGCTTTATTAACATAAGAACTCCACAGCAGCTTAGGAAAATATTCAAAACAGTGAAAGAATAATGCTTTGGGTCCACAAAACATTTGAAGGAACGTTTTAACAGTCCAAAACCACAACTCC
This sequence comes from Lissotriton helveticus, assembly GCF_964261635.1. Classification (NCBI taxonomy): domain Eukaryota; kingdom Metazoa; phylum Chordata; class Amphibia; order Caudata; family Salamandridae; genus Lissotriton; species Lissotriton helveticus. The sequence continues at coordinate 1,020,882,336 of NC_136069.1, read as the reverse complement.
CATGAGTCTCTTGTATAACGCTAGTCCATAGTCCTTCCATCATGTCTACCATAGCTAGATAGCCAGTCCTCTCTTCCTCTTCCTCCTCTTTCTTCGCTGCTCCCGCAGCCAGATAAGTGCTTTTCATGTGTTTTTTCCTTTGTGTGCAATTGCCTGTATATTCTGTGTATACAATTGGTTGGGGGCTCGTCGCATGGTTGGCGTTCCTTCCTTACAGAGTCCCCGGTCGCGGGAACGTTCTGTTCGTTCCTACGCGATCTTTATGTTCCCTTTGTGTGCGGTGACTGACAAAGCCGCTAGAGGGCGCCCGCGCGTCTCGCCGGCTCTTCGGCGCGTCCCTTCAGTTACGGGAGCCGCGCTGAGGAGCCTGCCTGCGCCGGAGCCTGCCCTCGCTTGCCCCTCTGACACCTGGTTCTCCGGGTCTGTACTCCTGCTCCTGACGCCCCGCTGGGGTCTGTAGTGCGGCTTAGACCACGATAAACGCCTTCGGGCGCATTTTTTGTGCACCAGTGATCTTCGTGTGGCATAGCGCGCTTGTGAGGTGGCATGACTCGGTCCCGGTGAGGAGAGTCCGCGCGCTGGGGGGTTGGTGCAGCCCTACCTGCCACGCCTGTTGGCCCATAAAGTTATTGCAGTCAATTTTGTCTGCCCAAAACTCGAGTTGCCTTTCAAGTGACACCCTCTTGAGGGTCTGTAGAGCCGGGTGGTCCCTGGATTTGGGGTGTGTTTCCCTAGCTTCTGTCTTGTGGCTTATCCCCTTGCTCTGTGTGTTCGTGATGGAAGGGGAGTATGTAGAGGAACCCTATTCCTACCTCCAGGACGATGAATTTTATCATGCGGTGGATAGTTCCATTTACCGCTGCGTGACGGAGGTGGTGGGGCCCATGGAGGACCGCCTCTCCGCACGCATTGTTGAAGAATGCACGAAATTAGCGTCTGCACATTCGGGGGCGCCTATTGACGCCCCGGGTACATCGGGCGGGAATCCGCCGGCACCGAAGAAACCGTGCAGGGAGGGACCCTCTTCAGGGTCGCAGGGGGTCGACAGAGGCGCTTTTGAGCGTCTCCGTGACGCTTTTTTGGCAAAGGCGACGGCTGCACCCCCTGCTCCCCTGGCGAGCCCTGACACTGCGGGGGACGTTGACACGGCTCCCGCGCCACCGGTGTATGACTCGCCGGACACTGACGATGATGGAGAGTCGGTGCGCTCTTGGCGACCTTCGGGCTCAACCGCGGAGCTCCCTCGGGATGAGTCGGGCATGTTGGACCCGGACGAGATTGTTCATCCGCGGTCCGCAGCTTGGACACCGGGAGAGACTGTGGCGAAGTTCGTTGCGGGTCGACTGCGCAAGCCGCTGGAAAAGGAAGCCAGAGGTTGTCTGCGAGGGGAATGCCCGAGGCCGACTTTGGAAGGGAAGGTGGCTATGACCCCCGAGTTAGATGCGAAAATGGCCACCTTCCTGGCCAAATTCATGAAAGATCCCCGCAAGGGTATTTACCGATCCTGGCGGTCCTGTCAGGATAAGTTACTGGATGCCGTGGGGCCTGCCACAAAAATCCTCGACATGGCGGAGGAGGCGAAGGCGAATGGCACGGTCATTTCCCCGGAGGTGCTATCTAATTGGGCACAACGTGTTATCGTGTTTCTGGGTAATGCCAATTGCGCCCTGTCCACCGAGCGCAGACGGTGCTTGCTGATTAAATTAGACCCTAAGCTGGGGGACCTGGCCTCGTCGGAGGCGGGCGCGGTAGCTCAGGGGGGCCTCTTCGGCGAGCCCTTTATCAGAGAGCTGGGCAAGTTCGTGTCCACTTTTACATCACTGGACAAAGCGCAATCCAGCATCAAGCGCGTTTTTCACCAGCGTTTCTCTGGAGGGGCCGGTCGCGGCAGGGGCCGCGCGATCGGCCGTGGCCAGCAGGCCAATAATAGAGGGCAAGGCTCCGGCAGAGGTCAGTACCAGACCTCTGCAAACTTCAATAATTTCTATCCCACCAGAGGGCAACGTTTCGGCGGCAGAGGTTTCAGGAAGAATTCCGGACCAGGACATACCTCCGGTGAGTGTACTTTGTTTGGATCAAGTTCCGATAGGAGGGAGGTTGGCAGCCTTTTACGAGGAGTGGGAATTGCTCACTGCCGACGCTTGGGTTTTGCAAACCGTCCGTGGGTTCCATATAGAGTTCTATGACAGACCCACTCAGGAAGTTTTTCCACGTCCGATGGTGTTTTCAGAGTCCGACGCGCTTTTGATAGACGGAGAGGTCGCGGAGTTGCTTCGCAAAGGGGCCATCCGTCAATCAACGCGCCACCCCGATGGATTTGTCAGCAATGTCTTTCTCGTGGACAAGGCGGATGGGGGCAAAAGGCCGGTGATCAACCTCAAAGAGTTCAACGGGTGGTTGATCTATCGGCACTTCAAGATGGAGGGTATCCACCTCCTTCGAGATGTGCTCCTTCCTCGGGATTGGATGGTGAGGCTAGACCTCAAGGATGCTTATCTAGTCGTTCCTATCCACCCGCCTCATCGTCGTTTCCTTCAGTTCTTGTGGAACGACAGAGTGTTCGAGTTCACGGCGCTGCCGTTCGGCCTTTCATCGGCCCCCTGGTGCTTCACGAAGGTGTTGCATCCGGTGGTGGAGTACCTCAGGGGTCAAGGGGTGCGGATGTTGGTCTACTTGGACGACATCCTCCTCATGGGTCAATGTCCGGTAGTTTTGGCCGGGCAGCTGCGACAGGCCGTATACCTTCTTCAGAAACTGGGGTTTGTTATCAACGGCTCCAAGTCGGTTTTGATCCCCACACAGAGGCTTACCTTCCTGGGTTTCATCTTGGACTCGGTGGAAGCTGTTCTGAGCCTCCCGGTCCGGAAGATCGCGAAGATCAGACATTTGCTTCGGCAGACGATCACGAAGGATTGTACGTCCTTGCGACATGTCGCCAGGGTGGTGGGACTTCTGTCGTCCTCCATCCAAGCGATCTTTCCGGGGCCCCTACATTACAGGGCGCTTCAACGCCTCAAGGCTCAGCACCTCCAGAGGGGGATGAGCTACGATCAGTTGGTTCCCCTTACGGAGGAGGTGAAGGAGGAAATGTCATGGTGGCTGTCTCACATGGAGGCGTGGAATGGTCGGGCGATCTTCGGGTCGGTCCCAGATCTCGTCATAGAGTCCGATGCCAGCAGATCGGGTTGGGGCGCTCGGTGCGGGGATTTCTCCACCGGCGGCGTCTGGTCTTCAGACGAACAACGGTTGCATATCAACTGTTTGGAGCTCCAAGCGGGCTCCTTCGCGGTTCGTTGCTGGACCAAGGATTCGGTCAAGGCTTGTGTTTTGCTGAAAATGGACAATGTTTCAGCGGTTCGTTATGTGAACCATCTAGGGGGTCCTCGTTCTCGCGCTCTGGCGAATTTGGCGAAGGACTTCTGGGATTACTGCCTGTCGCGTCACATTGCTGTGACAGCGGAGTACCTGCCAGGCCAGGACAATCAGGTAGCGGATTGGCACTCCAGATACCTCAGGGATGCCAGTCAGTGGAAGCTGGATTCGGTAGTTTTCCAGTGGCTACAGAGCCTTTGGGGTCCCTTTTCGGTGGACCTGTTTGCGTCCCGTCTGGACCACCAACTGCCGCGTTTTTTCAGTTGGAGGCCGGACCCTCTCGCGGAGGCCACGGACGCCTTTCTGCAGGATTGGAGTCGGGAGAAACCGTTTGCGTTTCCACCGTTCTCCATGGTGGTGCGGACAGCGGCCCAGGTTCGCCGCCAAGGAGTGGAGCTGGTATTGATTACACCGCTTTGGAGGTCTCAAGTATGGTTTCCGGTTCTTCTGGAACTTTCTTGGGATTTTCCAATCCTACTCCCCCTGTTTCCTCTCCTCCTGAGGAATCCAGATCAGGAACCGCATCCTCTCATTGTGCGGAATTCACTCCGCCTCATGGCGTGGAGGCTCTCAGGAGACGTTGGTCACTCCCGGGCCTTTCGGGGTCGGCTGAGAACCTTCTCTCCAAAGCATGGGCCGATAGTACGACGAAGCGCTACAGATCCGCTTGGCTTAAGTGGATGCGTTGGTGTCTTCGAAGGGATTTGGATCCCTTGGTCGCGGGTCTCGTTCCCGTCCTAAATTTCCTGGCTGAATTAGTCGACAAAGGCCTCGCCTACAGAACGATTAATGCGATTCGATCAGCGATCTCGGCAGGTCATGAAAACATCGATAACTCTCCGGTGGGGGAGCATCCTTTTGTTTGTCGACTTCTGCGGGCTGTTCGGCTCGCGTTGCCTCCGGAACCCAGGTATTCCGTCCTTTGGGACGTCAATTTGGTCCTGAATTTGTTCCTTTCATGGCCGTCCAATTCCTATCTGTCTCTGAAAGAGCTCTCTGCAAAGTTGGCCATGCTGTTGTGTTTAGTTTCTTGTAGACGGGTGTCTGACGTACGCGCCCTGGACATATCAGCGCGCATCTTCTCCCCGGATGGGGTTACCTTTACTGTGGGCCGCCGCACTAAAACGGCGTCACGGACCATTTCATATCCAGCTTTTCTAGACACCCCTAAGCTATGTGTTGTGCAATGCCTCAAAGCATATGAGGATTTAACATTGGAATTGCGCCCACCGGGCGAACATCAGTTGTTGATTGCCTTGCGGAAGCCACACAAAGCTGTCTCCTCCCCCACTATTGCTAGGTGGGTGCGTTGGGTCATGCAAGAGGCAGGCATCGATACGAAGCTGTTTGGAGCGCACTCTGCCAGAGGGGCCATGGCCTCTAAGGCGTTCGCTGTGGGGGCTCGCTTGGAGGATTTAATGCGAGCTGCAGATTGGTCCTCAGACTCCACCTTTAAGAGGTTTTATTTTAAGCCTGTGGTGGATTTAGCCCAGTTGGTGGTAAGTAAGCTTTGAACTAGCATAATCTGAAGCCTCCGGTCCTGACATAGAATCGAAATTTGCCTAGCTTATGTAACGGTAAGTTTCAATTCTATTAAGGACACGGAGGCGAGGATTATCCCACCCAGTACACACGGTGTTTCTACCCACCCGTATGGCAGTAAGTAAAGCGTTTTCCTTTTATACAGTTATGTTGTGTGCCTAGATTTGATTATTCCTCTGTCGAATTCCTCGACCCCTGTGACCCCTCGCTTACGCTGTCCTTTTTTCCGGCAGGCAACGAGGGTGCTAAGCAGGATCAGTGAGGCGAATGCGTGATCTGCGCGAAGAAAGAGGAGGAAGAGGAAGAGAGGACTGGCTATCTAGCTATGGTAGACATGATGGAAGGACTATGGACTAGCGTTATACAAGAGACTCATGGGAGTTGTGGTTTTGGACTGTTAAAACGTTCCTTCAAATGTTTTGTGGACCCAAAGCATTATTCTTTCACTGTTTTGAATATTTTCCTAAGCTGCTGTGGAGTTCTTATGTTAATAAAGCGAAGGAAGATATAGCATAATCCTCGCCTCCGTGTCCTTAATAGAATTGAAACTTACCGTTACATAAGCTAGGCAAATTTCGATTCCTCACCTTTAGAATATCCCCAAGCGCTGGACTGGGCCTGGAAACTTTCACCCAGCATTGCTCCAGAGCAGCGATAAGTGGCGCAGTGCGACTCCACATGGACTTCATTCTATCAAGAAGTGATGAATTGAGCCACTTATAAGCACCACCCCTGGACGCTGAGGTAAATTTGTCAATTGACTCTGTCCGCATCCTCAGAAGCGAAGCACAAAACTAATCACAATACCAGTTTGCAGATCTCTTGTTTGGGACCTTTTTAGCTGAAAAAAGAGACCATTCTACAGAATGGGGAGATGGGAGGGAAGTGAGGAATCTGTGGTTAGATGGAATATCCACCAGAAAGAGGGCTACTGAAGGTAAGTAACTTGCTCTTCAGCACCTACCCAATTATGACTGACATGCAATTTACTGAAACCAATACAGAAATGGTTCTGATGCACTACTATTGATCTTCCGATGGATACTTCTAAGCACAGATTCCTCACCAAAGCAGTACATCCCAAGATGAAGGGCCCTTGAAATGGGCTCAGGCCAACATGTCCTGCAGGACCGAACAGCTGAAATGCCCTTCACTTTGGTCCTGGCTGTCAAGGCAGTCGTGCTTTGTGAACGTGTGCATGGTCGACCATCTTTTGGTCTGACAAATGTCGAGAATATGCACTCTGCATGCCAAGCCTGGACCTTGGTAGAATGAGCCCTCAGTCCTTTTAGAGGTTGTTACTCGGCCAATGCATATCAGAACTTGATGAAGAAAAATATCCAGCTTGACAAAGTTCCTTTCTGCATCTGTTTTCCTTTCTTTATCTTAGAAAACTCAAGAAAAAGCTGATTGTGCAATCATTGGTTTCTGGCGCTATCGATGTAAAAGTCAAAGCTCTTTAGGGGTCCAGCTGATGGAGTCTCTCCTCCTTTTTCGATGAGTGAGTCAGAGCAAATAATGCTAGGAGTTTGTAGATTGCCAAAGTGTATAGGAGTCATGACTTTAGGCTAAAAGGCCACCTTGGTTCTTAACACCAGTATGGCTGGGAACAATGTGGTGTAGGGTGCTGCTCTGAGGGAACCTGGGCCTCACTCATGTGATGAGCTGAAGTAATCATGCAAAGAACACAGTGTTCAGCATCAGAAGACACAATAAGGAGCTGTGCTTCAGTTCGAAGGGAGTGCACATGAGGAAAGCCAGGACCAAATGAAGATTTCACTGTGGCTTGACAAAGGGTTTAGAGGGAAATGTGTATTACAACCTTTTAAGAACCTCATCACAACAGGTGACTTAAACAAGGGCTGCTAGACCGGCAAATGGAAAAAGGGCGAAAGAGCCATCAAAAATCCTTTTATGTTGCCCACTGTAAACCCTTTCTGGGTCAAAAACAAAATGCATAAGGAGATATTAGGCAGTTTGACCTGTAAGAGTTCTGTATTGGGGACACCACACCAGGGCACAGATTTTCTCTGGACTCAGTGTAAGTTGACTTTGCAGAGGTGCTGTCATGAAGCATGGATAACATCCAAAACCTCAGGAGGGAGAAACCGCTCAATCTCCAGGCATGAATATGTAGTGTGTGGGCTTGGGTGCAGAACCATATCCTGCTTCTTCAAAAGATTCTCCCAAAGCTAAAGCCTGATTGTGTGACAGATGCACATGTTCAGAAATTCATGGTACCACACTCTCCCAATCCGGAGACCCTAGGATAACTTGGGCTCAGTCCATCCTGATCTTCTTCAGAACTCGAGGCAGGAGAGGTAGGGGCATAAACGCATATAGGAGTCCTGTGCTCCATTCTAGCCAGAATGCATCTCTGAGAGAGAGTGAGTTATTGAGAACTCCAGCATCTGAAAGAGTTGTCAGTGTGTATTCTTGTGGGGGCGAAAAAAATCCATTTAGGGGTCTCTTCATTTTTAGAAGATGCCTTGTGCCACCTTGGGGGGGGCAAAACCATTTGTGATCTGCCAGACACCAGTGGCTCAGCTCGTTTGCCCTGGTATTCACAGATCCCGCTGAGTGGTTCACAACCAGGGAAATGCCTTGACGTCCCGAACAACTCCAGAGATGAAGAGCTTCTTGGTACAGAACCCAGGACCCCACTACCCCACACCACCCTGCTTGTTGCAGTACCATAGCGATACAAAAGGGGATGATGGACGGAGCGCTTGAGCAAATCAAACACTCACCCCCAGTCAACTGATCTGGGTTTAATCCATCATCATTCTTTAGCCCACTCAGCCACCCCATTTCAGACATGGCTATATGCAAATCAGTCTGACCCTGTGCCTCATGGGAACAGTCCAGCCCGAACTGCCAAGCCATGTCTTCCATGGACCGGAAACAAGCATCCTGGGACCGGTTTCGGATTCATAATCCTCATCAGCCAGGCTATCTTGAATCTAGTGGCCAAGTGAGCAAGGGACTCACGTCTGAGCATACCCTGCCACACTTAGGGCGAAAAAAGCGATACAAAAGGGGATGATGGACGGAGCGCTTGAGCAAATCAAACACTCACCCCCTAAAGAACGGTGATGGATCAAACCCAGATCTTTTGACTGGGTGTGAGTGTTTGATTGGTTCAGATGCTCCGTCCATCACCACCCCCTTTTGTACCACTTTGGCCGCCATAAGTGTGGCAGGGTATGCTCAGACGTGAGTCCCTTGCTCACTTTGCCACTGGATTCAAGCAAGCCGGGCTGAAGACGGCTGGAATGCCAGAAACCGGTCCTCGGAAGCTTGTTTCCGGTCCAGGGAAGGCATGGCTTGGCAGTTCGGTCTGGACTGTTCCCATGAGGCACAGGGTCAGACTGATTTGCATATAGCCATGTCTGAACTGGGGTGGCAGAGTGGGCTAAAGAACGGTGATGGATCAAACCCAGATCTTTTGATTGGCTGTGAGTGTTTGATTGGTTCAGATGCTCCGTCCATCACCACCCCCTTTTGTACCACTGTTGCAGTACCATGGCAGTGATGTTGTCTGTAAGGAATTGTGCCAGCCTCCCTTTGATAGATGGTAGGAAGGCATTCAGCACAAGTCAAATGGCCCACAACTCCTCTCTCTTTCTCACAATGTGCCTTTCTTTAACCATGAGCTCATGCAACTACAACTGCAGAGGACAACAAATATTGCATTCAAAGCAAACATTCACGTTAAAAAGATAAACATTAGGAAATCCCAATGCTTAAGGCCTTTGATCAACTTAGTATGGCAAGCATTTCAAAACACATTTAAATGCATGATTACAGATACATATATGGTTACAATATAGATGTAGAGCACTATTCAAATGGATACATTTTCAGTTATAAAATAAATGCAGAGATTATTTAAATGAATATGTGAATATTTAAGAATTAACAATATTATTCAAACCACAGAATTGGAGATATCTATGAGAACTATAATACGCTGTTACTGTAAAGGACAACGTTAATATGCACACTCATATAAATGTTAAGATTGCACAGTGAATGCATCTTCTGTATCTGTTCAGGTGCGCTATATTACATTAATAATATTTACATCACACTAGTACATAAGGCCATGTGTAAACATATGTCCCCTAGTTAAACATGAAAGAGTGGAGTCAAAATGACGCTGCTCCCAAAGTTTTGCAAAACCCATGACAAAACAAGCATTAAGGAAGCAAAGGGAGTGGTGAACCATGCCAGACCTATGGGCTTTATCAATGTTTGTTCCTTTTTGTTATGTGTTGTACTCTCCTTAGGTGGTTATGGAATTGTGATTGTAACAATGAAGCATATGTTAGAAATCCTTCCCAAATGTGTTGTAATTTGAGCCCATCCCTCACCTTCATCTCATCATAGTTTATTGATCTGGAGTTAATAATGAAGCACTGGCAGCACTCAACTTTTTGAACAGGTGCAGCACAAAGGCTGGGATTTCATAGCACCTAGTGTACGCAAAGTCAAGAGTTTTTAGAAGAGGTTGCCACCTTTGTGCTTGTACAGACCAGTTATTTAGGCTGTGGCTGAGCTGGTCCAAATAAGAATGACCCATGATTTATTGACTATTTCTCAGTCTGTGGAAACCATGGGACTTTTAGGATGTTGACATGGAATAAAACCTAAATTAGGATGGTACCACAACTCACATATTCATTCACTCATCAATCTCAACATTCCCCTCAGTGAGATAAGTACCATCTCCAGAGATCTGTCTCTAACCTGCATGTCATTCACACCTCAACTGTACATGCTCTCTGACTAATGAAAGCTTGTACTAGTCTGCCCTGCTGGATCTGTTCTGCTGGGAACGGAAGGTTGTACTTGCTGCCGTCTGTGAGAGTGCTTGCTTTGCCACTGCCATCCTGTAACAATTCTAAGAGGAAGCAAAACTTACACTGCTGCTACCTGATTTGTGTGTGTCCTGTGATGGGAAGCGTTCACACTGCTCCCGCCCTACCTATTCTGTCCTTTGCACTATTTCTGCCAAAGATGTACCTGTTCTATGAAGAAGGGGTATTTGCATTGCAGAATGAAGGTGTTTTCACTGGTTGTGAATAAAAAACAACATACAGAAACAATATTTTATGTATGATGCCTGTAGTTGTGGTGTGGTTCTGGTTCCCCAAGAGGAAATATTTGAGTGCCTAAACATGGTGGTGGAAAAGAGAAGCAAGGTCCATTGCTCTACACTCTGTTTTTAAACTTATGGCAGGGAGACACCAGTACAAAATATGTTTAGCTGACACAATTGGAATATAGGTCTGAGACTTTAACAAAAGGAGGACATAAGTGTTGACATAAGGTAATGAGGTAACCGTACCAAAACTCGGGAACCCATAATTAGGAGACTGTAGCAGTGAACAGTAGCACTCCTGAATGTTTAAAGCAGTAGATTTTGAAGTCACTGATGAACAATACCACACTAGGAAGATAGATTACATCATCCTATGTGACTACATGAATGTATTGTAAGTGGTTTGGCTCTTTCTTCCAGATGTGCTGTGCTTCTTTTATGTTTACGGAGAGTGTACAACAATCCTTTAAATCCTCTCACTGTTGCTTTACTGTGTTACCCTTTTTTGTGTTGTGAAGCTTGGTATAAAATGCTCCACTACACTAAAAACAAAACAAAATGTAATGTGAAAACTCACTTTAATGCATGATGTGAAAGACAGAGTCACCCTTCACAAAATATCTAGTCTACTTTTGGTTTTATGTGTGAAGCAAGCAGTTTTTGAAATGGAGGATATGACTTTGTAACATTTTAAAACATACTTTACAAGTGGCTCCATGTCATGTATGACACCTTCGGCCAGTTCTGGCATTTTAGCCCACATCACAATGCATTCTGGGGCTTTGAACACATTAAGAAAGTGTTAAGACAAAATTACGATTCCTACAATGCTACATGCTGTCTGCTGAAAATTGAGGAATGACTGAGGTGTCGTGGAGCACTTGGCAGACTAGTGAAATGCAAATTAACATATCACTCCAGACATTCTTCCTTTTTTCTTGAGGGTTACACCAGGGCCGGTTCTAGGATTTGCGAGGCCCTGGGCTAAAATGGAATGTGGGAGGCCCCTCTAATGTAGATAAGTGGCCCCTTGCAAGGAGACCATTCACAGACACTGTGGGAGGCCCATTGTCCAGTATTTTGGTGCCTCCCCCCCCCTCACAGTTTTAACTTTCAGCCCACAAGCATTTCTCTCACCTTCAGTTGATAGGTGTGAGAATTGCTTGTGGGCTAAAAGTTAAAACTGTGGGGGCGCAAAAAATGCTGGATAATGGGCCTCACACAGTGTCTGTGAATGGGTCTCCTTGCAATTGAAGGGAACTTCTCCCTCCCCCATGCCTCCAGACACCATCCCTGAGAGGCCCGGGGAGGGGTGCCCCTCCGAAGGACCTTCATTGCAAGGCGACACCTTTCTTTGAAATAGACTACCAGGGAAACAACAGGGCACATCACCAGTGCGTGGCCCCATACTGGTGGGCTGAGTGCGAGGCCCTGGGCAGCTGCCCATGCTGCCCATGCCTAGCGCCGACCCTGGGTTACACAGTCCAGTGGGTCAGAGCGAAGAGATAGCCTTTCAATTGGAAACAGCAATAGCTCACTGATAACGGGCTAACATTAACACTAGTTAGGGGAAAAGGGCATGCTAAAAAGCCATTGTTAACCATATCAATGCCATCAGTAGTGAAAGGAAAAACAAGGTGATGGCACCCCTCTTTCCGAGCACCTGCCTGTGACCCTACCTTGAAATGATGCAGCACGTGCTGCAGGTGCTGCCCCGCCAGGGCCCCCAGTGTCATGGAGGCAGGCATGGGGGACTACCTCAAGTGACAGAGCAAATCTCAAACATGTTTGCTGTGTAATAGATGAAAGATGGCAGAGTGGTACAGAGGGAATCTTAAGTCATTAGTTTATATGCACTGAACATGGCATGGCATTCTCTGCGTTTTGATTAAGACTTCTACCTGATAGTCATTAGTGATCCTCATCACAGGCAATTGATCTATATTTTTGCCAGGCCAATGCCTGAATATGGGGGTGGCATTAACCTACAGTCTTCCTGCAGCTTGCAGCACTCCACAGCAGTGAAAATGTGAGGTCAAAAGGAGTGCGCAGTGTGGGTACAAGTCAGTAAACTTTAATCAGTGAATTCCAGTGTTTTTTTAATTTGTAAACATTAGTTTTCATCTTATTTCAGCACCTAACTGTAACATCGCATTAACCTTCTTTTTTTTTTTTAGCTAATTCATACTCTTTGGTACCATAATGTAAGATCTTATTACCGTACCTAGCTATAACACCAATTGAACCTTTGTATCTTTCAGTGAATTTTCAGTTTTTTAAAACATTTTATTAAAAATTGAATCAACAGCCAACCCGTTGCATGCAGATAAGCCCTCCTGTGCATGCACTTCAACTGGGTGCAGGAGATTGCCTGCAGACCCTCTGTCCAACTCCGCTGCGCATGGCCGGCCCTGTGCCCAATTCCTCCCGTTTGCGGGTAATCACCATTACCTTCTGCTATGTGCAGTGGGGGTTGGCTGCAGGGCATGAGCCCAACCCCTGAAATGAGGCCCTCTCCTTCTGCGTGCAAACATCTGCTCTGTGTGCACAATCTGCATTGTCTTCTCCCATTTTTTAAAAATTGTTTTTTCAGGTACCACAGTACTCCCACATTACTCATCTGAAAGGCTTGCAGGCCGTGGTACTGCACTACCCAGTGGGCTTCCTCAGTGAAGCTTCCACAGTACCACAGTACCATAGGGTGGAAGCTTGTACAGCCATATTTTCATGGAGGGCAGACCTGGACACAGCAAGAGTACCACAGTACCCTCAACCCAATTTTTCAAATCTTTAATTTTAATCACTCAGAGGTCTCTCTGGGTCCCCTCACACGTGTCTGGGGGTCAGAGTATCCTTGCACAACCCCCTTATACCCTTTTTTGACATAGTTCTTCAGCGTCTAGTGACCTAGTCCCCGAGTCCTGTAATGGCCACTGCAAACCATTCTTGAGTTGCTGCTGCTGATTAATCAGATTTCGAGGTATTACATCAAGGTCCCAGGTACCTCGATAACGTGCTTGCCAAAGGGTGAAAAAGATTTTCTAAAATGTTGGTACTGCTGGACTGGCATGGTACATCGCGTTTTGGACTTATGGTTGTTGTCCCCAAATGTTAATTTTGGCCTCTACTTGGTAATTAGTGACATTCTGCTATCTGATGAAATATCATTTTATCTCTTAGTTTTATATTGTTGATTAATAATTTTATTGTTATGAATTTTATTGCATATTGTCAGTTTCTTGTTTTAAACCTGGATGTTCTCTTTTATGGTTGCAAAAAAGCGAATAAAGAATATTTGACTGCCTGGCATTGCATAGTCTGTTTTAATGATTTTGTGCGCACCTTCTTGCCTTACCAGAAGTTCAGGAACTGGACAATCATACATACAGAAAACTCACTGGAAAGCCCAAAATGGCCTAGACACCCCTTTGCTGAGGTGTACATGTCTCCAGCAAATACTGCAGATTATGGACACTGCACAGATTAGGGACCCTGCACACTGTACAGGAAACTAGTGGGGTCTTCAGCCTGATGAGACACATGTCAATAGGGATATCAATCCAAAGTTAGTAGTTTGAAACTCCTGGACAGCATGGCATTAGCAGAGCAAAGACGACTCTGGGATTGAATTACAGGAGTAAGAACATCCCAACCATGTATGTGGCTAATGTCCTTCACCAGATGCCACAGCCAACATCACTCCTCTCACTCATTACTCACCCAAGGGCGCTTATGTCTTCCAGTGTACGTGTAAACATAAAGCCCTGATAACAAAATGTGACACACCTTCAATGAATGTGGCATCCAGAAGCCTTGAATCATACATCTGGAACAAGTGGGAACCGCTAGTTCTGTGCCCAGGGGAGTCACACAGCAGCAGAGGACGACACACACAGGAAAGAAGCCCATCATGTAACTGGCCGGTTGTATGACGGTACGACGCGGGCTATTACCACGCGTACCGTTACAACGCGTGTTTTACAACGCAAGTCGTTACCACAACTTGCGCTGTAGTGTGCGGACTTAGGAATAGTTTAATTTACTATTCCAACTCCAGTCCCCGTGGATAGTAGGGAAGGTGTTGGAATAGTAAATTAACTATTCCTTGTCCTTGAGCGCCCTCCAGCGCAAGTCGTGGTTACGACTTGCGTTGTAAGAGACGCGTCGTAATGGTATTGCGGGGTAACATCCGCGTCATAAAGGATGTTCCACAACTGGCCAGTCCCAAAGGAACCACAATCCAAGTGCAGCAAGGTTCATCAAAAAGCAGATGCACTGAGGATTTAGGAAGCTCCTATCGTACATAGTCGATATCAGCCCATAGGCTCCCCTATTTGTCCAGTGGCATCCCGTCACTCCATGTTTCACATCAGCACCCACATACAGTGGTATAATGACAGGAGCTTGAACCATCATCCAACTGCTTCCTGACCATCCTTTTCGAGACCACCTTCCCAGCATAGCAAACAGTTCTGTGCAGTTTCTAAGGCTCAGCCCCCATCAACACAGCAGAGATGCAGTAGCACTGTGGACAACACTGCAGCTACCACCAACAGCTGCAACAACAACCCCGAAGGCCACTCTCTACCTCTGCTTCCCATCTCGTTCCACTTCACTATCCTTGTCTCCTCGAGCCAGGGTCCAAGCTTAGGTGGCTCCCTCATCAACTTCTGCACACTCAACCAGGGTCCAAGCACAAGCGTAAGATCTCTGCGCCCTCAGGGGGCATATGTTTGAAGGGATGTCGTAAAGATTTGGGGTAGGGCTCAATGGCTCAATGACTGCATTCCTTCTTGACCACCTCCAACCCTGCTAGACTGCTCCAGAAGGGCACCAATTGAACCAGGATACCCTTCACTTTACAAGACCCCAGGGCTCTGGTGGGATTATGGGAAGGCTGTAAGAGCACTCAAAAAATGCTAGTGTCTGATTTCTCATGCCGGCCAACTCCCTCTTAAGTAGTCTTCTATTACGGTGGACAATAGACAACATTTCAGGAGTGCTGAAATCATGGATATATTTTCCAATCTAGACATGCATAATTACCACAGTTAGATAAAGTGCTGACCTGCTTCATTGTATTTAGGTAATGTGCTGTTCAATCATTAGGCCCAAAATCATACAGAGCTGAATGGTGTCAAGATTTGATCTGCTAAGATTCAATGATGCTCCAATAGAACTATAAAAATATGGAATACCTAATAGTTTTGAAACAAGGGCAACTGTGTTTCTACAATTCATTTAAACTTCTGAACAGGGGCGGATCCTCTGTAATTGCAGAGGAGCCTCACCTCACTTGTCATAGTCTGTCAGGGAAAAATAAAATGATAATGAGAGTGATCGGCACTGCAAAGTGTTCATGTCGGTTTGGCTGGTCGTCTTAGGCCAGCCCAACAGACATGCACTCTTTGGTTTCTCCATCCCAGCTGTGTTGCACAACCGGGCTGGAGAAACAGCACAGACTCCCAGGCACTGTCTGACTGGCAAACCAGGCCGCTCGGACCAATCCTGTCGCTGCTCTCATGCTAGGTATATAAGGTGGGGAGCCTGTGAGACAGTGACTGCCCGGCGGAGGGCCGGAATAGAGCACTGAGTTAGCTGGCGTTTACAAGTAAGTATTTTTATTTATTCCCTAAGCCCCCTCCCCTTTAGACATGTGGCCGCCACCGCTGCTTCTGAAAGGTAGGTCTCATCAGCATTTTTACCAGTGGAAACTCCCATACTTACTCGATACTACTGATTTCCCTTGGAAAAACTGCCTTACCTCAACTATTGACATTCCATTTTAAGCAATCTAGGAGTATGATAAGGGGTACAAATTTCCTTGGAATAAAACATTGAAAAGTCACAACTTGGTGGCCATTTCATAGCATAAGAGTGTGGCAAAGCATTTTTCATTTCATTTCATGAAACTTTATTCGGTTTTACAATGTGAAAACCATAAAAGTCACAAAATATACACATCCCATAGAATATACATTAAAAAGTTTGAATTCACAACCTTGATACAAAAAGAATCACAGGTAAAATATGGCAAATGAGGTAAACAAGTTTCAATACATCAAAAGGAAAGCACACTAAAATGATACCTAAAAGCTATGAGTACCTCCGACCCCTAGAATAACTAATATTCCAAGCAGGCCCTAGTTCTCACCAGCGATTTCAGGTAACCTACAATCAAAATTATACAGTCCGGTTTCAGCAACTGCAAATATAAAAGTGCTGGGCGAACCTGGTTAAAATTAAGCCTCTTTAGAAGGGGGAGTAAAAAATGTCTCCGAGGTACTTCATAGAATCTGCAGAAGAACATGAAGTGTAGCAGATCCTGTGGAGACAGATTGTCGCAGCCACATGGTGTTAATACCTGTCCTCTGCTGCTCCCTTTCTGGAAGGCAATTAAAATATGAAAAAAATTAAGACGAAACCTAGGCAATAAAAACCGTTCATGTGTGGTCAGTGTTCCCAAAAGGTATGGCTCTGTCAATTGGTGGGTTTTCAAGGTCAAAAATTTACGGACGCTTGTTTTACATAGTTCATGTTCATCTTTATCAAATTTCCTTGTGCTTTTTTATTCCATATGGGGGGCAAATTCTCACCCCCAAACAATCGCACAGCTTTTATGAAGCCTCCCTTGGCTTTCATTCTCTAACAACTATTTTAACCATAGTATTCCAATATATTCCAATTATTCTCTTCTTTTTCACTCAATTTTAATCAATAGTATTGTCTGTCCACACGCGGAAAGAGAACTGCCATGTTTTCAGGTTTCTGATGCTCATTCAGTGTCCATCCGGACCTTCTCAAAGAACACGATGGAAGCAAACATCGTATGAAGCAGCGTTTATTGAATTAAAAGGCCCAATGCATTTCGGGCGACTCGCGCCCTTCGTCAGGGGTCGCTAAAAAAATAAACAATAAAACAATCACTATCCCTTACATTAACATCGTGTCATGCCGTAATAAATACACATCAAACATTAAGTAATCCATAACTGTTATACAGTGTGTTAATCATTGTTTCTGCATGTCAATTCGTCAAACATTACCCCCAAAGTGCGCCGGTTGTGTCTTATAAAGGTTTACAATGAGCATACATATACTCGTTCCACCCCGTTTTGTTGTGTAGCCCTCATTAGTCTTTAGGTGTAACTCCGTTCTATCTAATGCTTTCTTTCGTATCTACCCTCCCTATATTCCTCTGAATCCTCCCTCCGTTCACATCTATCATAGTACTGTTTAACTTTTTACTCACTTAACCCGCCTCTCATGGCTACATTCATTTCACTGTTACCAGCTTCCATCTGCTCTATTAATTCCAGCTAGCATTCTAATCTCAGTGCTATATCCTGTTGTTAACCATTCTAATCCCTTAAATCCAGAGTCACTCTTTTCATACCTGCTTTCCTAAAACGTGAGATTTCCCATCTTGGTCTGTGTGAATCAACAGCCAGGTATACGCCCGTGGTTACCTCCCACGTGTCCCAGAATATATTAACCCCGTAATCTTCCCATTGGCTCACACAACTGCTTAACCACCTGGTGGTAACGTAATCATTAGTTACTGGATGTCTAACGAACTCCAGTACCCATAATCCTATTCGTCTTGCCGATAGTAGCATAAATAAAACCACATTTGGAAACCCTATGCCTAAATCACGTATCAACACTATTACAGCCCATATGAAGGAATAGTATCCAGTTTAAAAGTTCTTCACCCTTATTCATTAAACGTTAGCATTTCAAAACGACTCTCGATGTTGTTCCGTCCGTGTGGATGACTCCATTCTTCGTCGTAATGTTTTTCTCTTCTCATTGTTTATGACGGGTGCAAACTCAATGGTGGACAGTGGGTATAAATATATCTTTAGTGAGAGTGGGATGCACACCTCCGTATTCTTCTTTACACATACTTTTATTTCCTTTTATGTCATGATTGCGTGCAGATTGCAATGGCGCTCTGCCCACATGGCGCCAGAGTACAAAAGTCATTCC
Organism: Lissotriton helveticus; assembly: GCF_964261635.1. Classification (NCBI taxonomy): domain Eukaryota; kingdom Metazoa; phylum Chordata; class Amphibia; order Caudata; family Salamandridae; genus Lissotriton; species Lissotriton helveticus. The sequence continues at coordinate 1,020,864,323 of NC_136069.1, read as the reverse complement.
AAATGGGGGGCGAATTCTCACCCCCAAACAATCGCACAGCTTTTATGAAGCCTCCCTTGGCTTTCATTCTCTAAAAAGTCATTCCAAATAGGGGGCGAATTCTCACCCCCAAACAATCGCACAGCTTTTATGAAGCCTCCCTTGGCTTTCATTCTCTAACAAGTTGTTAGAGAATGAAAGCCAAGGGAGGCTTCATAAAAGCTGTGCGATTGTTTGGGGGTGAGAATTCGCCCCCCATTTGGAATGACTTTTGTACTCTGGCGCCATGTGGGCAGAGCGCCATTGCAATCTGCACGCAATCATGACATAAAAGGAAATAAAAGTATGTGTAAAGAAGAATACGGAGGTGTGCATCCCACTCTCAATAAAGATATATTCATACCCACTGTCCACAATTGAGTTTGCACCCGTCATAAACAATGAGAAGAGAAAAACATTACAACGAAGAATGGAGTCATCCACACGGACGGAACAACATCGAGAGTCGTTTTGAAATGCTAACGTTTAATGAATAAGGATGAAGAACTTTTAAACTGGATACTATTCCTTCATATGGGCTGTAATAGTGTTGATACGTGATTTAGGCATAGGGTTTCCAAATGTGGTTTTATTTATGCTACTATCGGCAAGACGAATAGGATTATGGGTACTGGAGTTCGTTAGACATCCAGTAACTAATGATTACGTTACCACCAGGTGGTTAAGCAGTTGTGTGAGCCAATGGGAAGATTACGGGGTTAATATATTCTGGGACACGTGGGAGGTAGCCACGGGCGTATACCTGGCTGTTGATTCACACAGACCAAGATGGGAAATCTCACGTTTTAGGAAAGCAGGTATGAAAAGAGTGACTCTGGATTTAAGGGATTAGAATGGTTAACAACAGGATATAGCACTGAGATTAGAATGCTAGCTGGAATTAATAGAGCAGATGGAAGCTGGTAACAGTGAAATGAATGTAGCCATGAGAGGCGGGTTAAGTGAGTAAAAAGTTAAACAGTACTATGATAGATGTGAACGGAGGGAGGATTCAGAGGAATATAGGGAGGGTAGATACGAAAGAAAGCATTAGATAGAACGGAGTTACACCTAAAGACTAATGAGGGCTACACAACAAAACGGGGTGGAACGAGTATATGTATGCTCATTGTAAACCTTTATAAGACACAACCGGCGCACTTTGGGGGTAATGTTTGACGAATTGACATGCAGAAACAATGATTAACACACTGTATAACAGTTATGGATTACTTAATGTTTGATGTGTATTTATTACGGCATGACACGATGTTAATGTAAGGGATGGTGATTGTTTTATTGTTTATTTTTTAGCGACCCCTGACGAAGGGCGCGAGTCGCCCGAAATGCATTGGGCCTTTTAATTCAATAAACGCTGCTTCATACGATGTTTGCTTCAATCGTGTTCTTTGAGAAGGTCCGGATGGACACTGAATGAGCATCAGAAACCTGAAAACATGGCAGTTCTCTTTCCGCGTGTGGACAGACAATACTATTGATTAAAATTGAATGACAAAGAAGAGAATAATTGGAATATATTGGAATACTATGGTTAAAATAGTTGTTAGAGAATGAAAGCCAAGGGAGGCTTCATAAAAGCTGTGCGATTGTTTGGGGGTGAGAATTCGCCCCCCATTTAGAATGACTTTTGTACTCTGGCGCCATGTGGGCAGAGCGCCATTGCAATCTGCACGCAATCATGACATAAAAGGAAATAAAAGTATGTGTAAAGGAGAATACGGAGGTGTGCATCCCACTCTCACTAAAGATATATTCATACCCTTGTGCTTTTTTAACCAGTTCAACATCCTTTTTGGGTTTCGCCTGCCGAAGGCTGCGCTCTGCGCAGCTTTTCGGCGCAGGCGAAATCCATTGATTACAATAAGGACTTCAGGAACGTCCCCCGGCTCCCATTGGCTAGCTCCATAAATGGAGGCTAGCCATTGGGTGCCGGATCTGTCCAACAAGGCCGGACCAGATTCGGGGGCGTTCCCGAGAATTTTTCTCTTTTGGCCATGTCATGCAGCGGTGGGCGGGCTTTTTTTTTGGCTCGTCGAGGTTTGTTTGGGCCATTTGGCGGCCGACCGCCGGCCGAGGAAGTCCAGGTGAGTGGTTCCTTTCCTGTCCCCCCTCCCGCTGTTGGTTCCTTTCCCGCCCCCCCTCCCGCTGGCCGTTCCTTTCCCGCCCCCCCCCTCCCGCTGGCTGTTCCTTTCCCGCCCTCCCCCCTCCCGCTGGACGTTCCTTTCCCGCCCTCCCCCCTCCCGCTGGCCGTTCCTTTCCCGCCCTCCCCCCTCCCACTGGCCGTTCCTTTCCCACCCTCCCCCCTCCCGCTGTCCATTCCTTTAATGCAGAAAAAATAACGACTCTTTCATACCATAGTAATATGGCCCAATAGAGGCAGCCCACCGGCATTGTTTACACGACCCTTCTTCACCGCATAGGGAAAGAAAGTAAAGCTCTCGTACGGTTGCAACTCTCAAGGCACTTTGTGTGCAAGGCAGTCACTGACACGTTCTGTAGTTCCAATAGCGATGCCTGACAATCACGCCCACCGGAAGAACGTCAGTAGATGCACTCTACAGCTGGGAACCTAGGAGGCACATTAAATACAAATACGTAACTATCAACGCGCTGTATCATAATGCGAGGTGGTCGCAGCCAGCATCTCCCATAAGGGAGCAGGGCGTTCACCTCGGGGTAGGGGTCAAGTAGCCGTGGCTTTCTGTCAGATGAACGAATTAGTTCTGATATAGTACCACAGCTCTAATGAGGACTTTCGGGAACATACATGTTTTCACGTTGAACCGTGACCCGTGCCCTGTGCCAGTCGTAGGAAATGAACAGTGGCAGCGGTTCTTTCACGGGCCCACCGGGAGAGGCCTCCATGCGGCCCCACCGCCCAATCACCCTTAACGAAGACAGAGACACACCACAGTGCAGCTCAGGGGGGGGGTCCTGAACTGCACAGTCACACGGTGAAACCATCTCAGCTGATGGACAATTTACCCCACCGTCCGTGAAGTGGCAACAAACGTATAAACATCTACGTGTGCAATGGTAAACACTGTAAACCTCAATGGTGGGTCAGTGGGAGCCTTCCGCCGCTGCCTTCCACGACTCTTCCGTCAAAATAACACGAAATAAGCGGGAGGGATAGCAAAGCTCTTTCTTCTCTTCACATCTTGCGGAATATATATGTTTTGGAGGAGTTTTATGTAGCGCAAACTAGCCCGGAAGTTATCAGAGCGCTTTACATGAGCACCAGTTGCATTACAGAGTGACACATTCATTCGTTGTTAGGCACGGAGAGATTATGTGATTTGCCCAGAATCACAAGATGTTGAGCGTCCCTGCCGAGCTTCAAACCCCTAGCTTTGAGGTCGACCGCTCTAGCCGTTAGGGCACAACCTCTGATGGATGTGTGTACACGCTTTACTCTATGGAAAGAATCGATATCCTACTTGGGTCTGTCAGGTGCTTTCCTAAACTTACAGCCATACTTCATGCACCTATTTCCGCTGCCAAAGATTTAGCGCACGTGAAACACTGAAGCTCGCACAAGGAATATTGGAATAGACCTTATATGCGAATAAAACACTTTCCTGTTCTTTTAATCAAAAAGAAATGTCACCAGGAGTCAATATAAGTATTTGGATGAAAGAGAGCACACACATTTCCATCAGCAGTTTGCCCATGCACCATTGGCCGAGGAAGTCCAGGTGAGTGGTTCCTTTCCTGTCCCCCCTCCCGCTGTCGGTTCCTTTCCCGCCCCCCCTCCCGCTGGCCATTCCTTTCCCGCCCCCCCCTCCCGCTGGCCGTTCCTTTCCCGCCCTCCCCCCTCCCGCTGGCCGTTCCTTTCCCGCCCTCCCCCCTCCCGCTGGCCGTTCCTTTCCCGCCCTCCCCCCTCCCGCTGGCCGTTCCTTTCCCGCCCTCCCCCCTCCCGCTGTCCATTCCTTTAATGCAGAAAAAATAACGACTCTTTCATACTATAGTAATATGGCCTAATAGAGGCAGCCTACCAGCATTGCTTACACGACCCTTCTTCACCGCATAGGGAAAGAAAGTAAAGCTCTCGTACGGTTGCAACTCTCAAGGCACTTTGTGTGCAAGGCAGTCACTGACACGTTCTGTAGTTCCAATAGCGGTGCCTGACAATCACGCCCACCGGAAGAACGTCAGTAGATGCACTCTACAGCTGGGAACCTAAGAGGCACATTAAATACAAATACGTAACTATCAACGCGCTGTATCATAATGCGAGGTGGTCGCAGCCAGCATCTCCCATAAGGGAGCAGGGCGTTCACCTCGGGGTAGGGGTCAAGTAGCCGTGGCTTTCTGTCAGATGAACGAATTAGTTCTGATATAGTACCACAGCTCTAATGAGGACTTTCGGGAACATACATGTTTTCACGTTGAACCGTGACCCGTGCCCTGTGCCAGCAGTTTGCCCATGCACCATTTCACTGTGCACAGTTTGCTCATGGGATGTGGCCCTTCCTGTCCGTTTGCTCGTTCCCGCCCGCCCCACCCCCCGTTGGTGTGCCGCCCGCGACACTGCCACCCACCCCCCCACCCCCCGGCCACCGGCCCTGCGAACCACGGAGAGCTGAATCCCGGCAGCCCCATCAACCCCGCGTCAAATTGAATATTTCACTGTGGCTAACGTTTATTATGCGATTGATCCCGACAGGATAGCATGTTTGTATTTTGAATGTTCGAAGCCCAGGTGTTGTAGGGTGATTTGGGTATACCCCTAGATGTTTAAAAGTAGAGCACATGCTCTGCATAGGCTAATAAAAAGTTGTACCCCTTTCCCTAATGCGGTGCCTTGCAGTAAGCAGTGTATGACATTTAGAACAAAGTTTTAAATACAGTTTGCCAAACTTGCGCCTCTTGTTGGGCTAAGCTGTCGTGAAGCCAGCAGCATGATGTAACTGCAGCTAGCAGACAATGTAAATTTGCGCTGCCCTTTGATAGAAAAAAAAATGTGAACTGCAATGTTGTCTGGTGGATAGGTCAGAAACCAGGCTGTCTTTTCCTCGCATGTGGATTGCAGCATCTATTTGTCCCACAGTGTGTAGATCAAATTGAGGTTTTAGGGACCATCTACAATGTGCTTACCTTCCCCCTTATCCTTGATTGTAAATAGGTCACACCACCCAAAGCTTCCTGCATTTCCACACCCTTGTATTCTCTGTGTAATCACTGATTTTCCTGCAAGAAAATGGTGCCAGCCAAGGTATTCTTCCATTCTTTATGGATCGAGTTTCTGTGTCTTTGCCTATAAGTCTCATTCCTGTTCAGGTTTTGATGGAAAAGCAATTGTTGACTAAGTATTTTTCAGTGCGTGGTAGATGACAATAACGGGGTGGCTGGCCGTTGCTTTTTCCTCAGAAACCGTGGATTAGCAATGTATATGGTTACTTGCCTTTCCTCAGAGTCAAAGATTTTGTGTGTTTTTGTGTTAGTCCTAGATTTTTCTGTGAAGAGAGGTAGGGAGAACGTAGCAATACACTCTTAGTCCCCAAATATATTGTTCAAACAGCAAGAAGTGAGATGTGGGCTGCCCTGCCTCTGGGTGGGTATGTGGGGCTCTGGGTGGGTGTGTGTGTGGGGGGCTCTGGGTGGGTGTGTGTGTGTGTGGGGCTCTGGGTGGGTGTGTGTGTGTGTGGGGCTCTGGGTGGGTGTGTGTGTGTGTGCGGCTCTGGGTGTGTGTGTGTGTGGCTCTGGGTGTGTGTGTGTGGGGGGGCTCTGGGTGGGTGTGTGTGTGGGGGGGCTCTGGGTGTGTGTGTGTCTCTGGGTGTGTGTGTGTCTCTGGGTGTGTGTGTGTGGCTCGGGGTGTGTGTGTGTGTGGTAGTAATTGCTGTCTGCTGAGCTCGTCCGTAGGGTACAATAGGTCTCACATTGCGAGAGATTAAGCTAATGGCAATGTAAATGACAAAACCAACACATAAATACAAAGTTTGTCATTTACAATGCCAATAGCTCTAACTTTTCCAAAGGCGAAACCATTGCATTGTAAATGCTTGTTTGTTATGGTTGAGGGTTTTAGAAAGAGTTCTGGGCGACCAAGCTCGAAAAAACGACCTTTTATTTACATCAGCCAGGGAATTCTGGACATATGTTCCAAGGACATACAGTCCATTAAGATATGCTGGGTAAGTTTTAGTTCTTTGTTTGGCCAACACTTAAGCCAGAACACTAAAGGGCGCAAAGCAAGAGTATCGCACAGGAAGGGGGCCCCCAGTTCTTCATGGGCTATCAGAGTCGATAAGCCAGTTGGCATTCCCAGCAGACGCTTTAAAAAATTGTTCTCTGCCACCTGTAGCGCATTTGCGGTGGTGTACCCCCAAACTTCCCTACCATAACATGTGGTTGACACGTCCTTCACCTGGTAAATTTTCAGCATGGCTGCAATTGGGCGCTTGCCCATCTTAGCAGCAAAGCTGAAAATGGCGGCGGTGATTCGCGTGAGCTCCCCCCTTTTTCTTGTGATAAGTGGTCCCCACTTCAGGAAATCATCCAATACGACCCCCAGATATGAGAAGACTGACGTTGTGGGGATCTTCACAGAACCTACAATGAAGGAAAAATTTTTTGTCGGGCGGGCCCCTACCTGCATGATATAGGATTTTGCGTTATTGATCGCTAGATCTCGAGACCCCATAAAGTTCAGGAAAGCATCTAGTAAGGATTGAAGTTCTCTGGCGGTTCTCCCTATCAGGACAGCATCATCCGCATATAGGAGGACGGGGAGACCCCGGCGACCCACATGCGGAAAATCAGCCCCCGTAGATACCAGGGCACCCTCGAGGTCATTAATATATAGGTTGAACAGGAAGGGGGCCAAAATACAGCCCTGCCTCACCCCTCTTTCAATTTTAAGTTCCCTGGAAACCCGGAGATCCTGTGCGTATCTGATGTTAGCCTGGGTGTCCCGATACAGGTCCATTAGAAAGTCCACGATGGGGGCCTCCACCCCTATGGCCCTCATGGACTGCCACAGTTTTACTCGGTTTACACAGTCAAACGCGGATGACAGGTCCATGAAGGCCATGTAGATCGTACCTGGGCGGGCCACCGTGTACTTATCAAGGATCAGGTACAGGTTTAAACATTGGCCCACCGTGGACCTCCCTGCTCGAAACCCATATTGGGTATCGGCGATGATATTGCGCTCCTCTGCCCAGAGAGATAATCTTTGCAATAGGACCCCTCCCACCGCCTTAGTTACAGAGTCGATGAGAGAGATTGGCCGATAACAGTACGTACTGTATCGGTCCCCCTTTTTGAACACTGGCACAATGGTGGATATGGCCCATGATGCTGGGCTACCGTCCCTGGCCGCCGCATTCAGTACGGCTGCCAGGATCGGAGCCCAGAAGGAAGGATCTGATTTATAGAGGTCTGGCGGGATTCCGTCGGGGCGGGAGCCTTGTTTCTGGTTAAGCCCACAATTCCCGCCTCTACCTCTGATATCTTAAAGACCAATTGGTCAGTATTTCTTGTCACAAGAGACTGGTTGTGATAACCCATAGAACCCTTAAACATAGATTGAAAGTGGGCCACCCATTCATCTTCCGTGATGTTGGAGCTTATAGTGTTGCTTGTATCATCAGAAAACAGGGGTCTATTAACAATGCCCCAGAACCGTGTACCATTCCTTAGTGTGCTGGACTCTAGCAACTCACTCCATGCCTTCTCCTTCAATGTTCTCTTGCGGGCAACTAGGGCCTGCTTGTATCCTGTACGGCAGGCCTGTATGTGTGGGGGGTTTCTCTGGACTTCTTTCAGGGCCTTCTTTAACTGCCTGAGAACAGGAGGAATCAAACCATCTTGGTTTTGAGTTAGATACCTTGCAGGTTGGGGCCCTCAGAAGTTCCCCTGCTTTACGTGAGATGGAGCTGAATGCACTAAGAACGTTCCTTGGTGAGCTCTCCGGTTGGGTACAAAGGGCAATTTCGGCTACACACAATTCTCTCACTTCCTTGTAAAAGACATCTGGGTCAATCTGAGACCATTTTAGACGACGCCCACCGTCTGTAAGTCTCATGATTCCTTTTATCCTGCACCTAGGGTTGCTAGCTAGGAATACACCACAGAAATATACAGAGAAGGTTATGATAACTGTAACCAGTATCCTTGATGGTAAACCTCCGATAGAGGGACTGAAAGGGGGAAGAGACTAAAATATGGTCTATGAAAGACCCAGTACCTCTTCCTTTAAATGTGGGAGTATGGTTCTTGCTATTTGTGGCAGAAAGGGACATCAATGTCAGCAAATCGAATTCATTTACTAAATTATTTAGCTCATCCCCCTGTGGTGAGTGTTCAAAGTGAAACCCCTTCATTCTGTGGCATCCCATGTCAGACATGTTCGTGGTTTTTGGATCACCACAAGGGTGGATGTTAAAGTCTTCCAGCACCATTATAAGGTGTGAACTGAGATCACATAACTTCCTTAGGTGGTGACTCAGATGGATAACATTACCTTCCTCCTTTCTGCTATTAGGTGGGTTCTAAAAATTAATCAGGGTAATTTTATTATTCTCCTTCTTGAGTTTGATGGCCGAGAGGGGGGCAAGTTTGTACCTGGCAATCGACAGCCAGGGAAATATAGATAACCAATCCTCCTTTGGCTCTACCACTAGTTTAAGGGGCGGCAGGGACAAAATAACTTTTAAAGCCCTCCAATAACAGGTTGCAGTCCACTAACCAGGTCTCCTGAAGGCAGATTACTGAGAATTGCCTAATGAACTGTTGCAATAAAGGGTCCTGGAATTTGTCTGCCAGGCCTGCTATATTCCAGGATATAACATTATTATCCACCTCAGAGGGCATCACAACTGTTAGTGATGATGGAGGGGGGACCGTTTGCACTATCTCTATCTCGGGTGTCGGGGTTGCGAGGGGCCTCTGTCGATACGTTGGCATTTGTTTTTTAACTCTTTTTGCAGACACTAAACAGCATCGGAAAAAAGCATTGGCAAAGCCAATAGTTTTACATGGGCAGGCACGAGGCGAGACATATTGATTTGCCAATGCTTGTTGCATATTCTCAATGGTGGGGAGGGTAGTTGGTGCATATAAATTTCACATAAATAGATAGCTGTAGTGGTGATTTTACTGAGCTCTCTGCAGAGTAACTCATACGAGTTTACTAATGTTAACCTGTGGGCACTATCTCTCACTCATTTTACTATGTCACACTGTTAAGGATAAGTCAGGATAAGATTGCTAATTGAGTCACTCCCACACAACATCAAACCGCTTCACCCAAAGGCTCCATTGCAAGTAGAAAACCCTTCCAACCAATGCATTCCCATAGTGTAGCGTCTTATCCAGGGGTGTAGGAGACAGTACATTTCTGGGGAGGACAGAGACATGCTTGGGGAGTTTCCATTGACTCTATACAAAGTGCATGTTGTCGGCGAGCAGGCTCCTACAAAGTTAAATGAATACAATTGCATAATTATGAAGTGAAAAAGAAAGGCAGGCATGTAATAAAAGTCTGCAAGTATGCTTTACTGTTATTTATATTCTACAATAAAGCAAGGGTGGACGTGTGTTGTCAAGCACAGGTTTTGGATTGGAAGAGTACACTTTAACACTTTCACAAAACGTGACAGCTGTCTCGTGGAAGTGTAGATTTTTGGCACAAAGTCCTATCTACTTTTTTAGTAGCTGGTGTTGTGCATTAAAAACCGTGGGTGGTTGCATGGGAGTGCCCACTTACAACCCATGGAACTCCTTCTTGCCGCAAAGTAACACGTAGCTCTACTTGGCGTTACGTTAGGCCACTTGCCAATGCAAATCAGAATTAGTGTTGGAAAGTAAATTCCAACACAACACCCCTGGGCTTGTGTCACTTTTGTGAAGCAAATCTAGTGAAAAGTGTTAGTATATTTCCTCCTAAGTCTTTTTGCACACTCTGTGGCAGCCTATGGTATACTGTGAACAGCCTAATAACATTTGTTTAAACTGACTTTTGTATTCACAATGCTTTCTCTCACAGGCTGGGACCTCATAGGTCTATAAATACACGTCACTAGTCCCTGGGGCATCAACCAGTTATACACACTGATTTCTGAAGTAATCATTGTAAACAACTACGCTTTCTTACCAGAACAATGCATTTCCACTGATAAGTTTATCTTTAATTTATTTTTCACTTATGGTGTCTGCATTCTATTTCACATGCAGTTACTGTCATGGTAGTATGTGGTAGGTTTTAGCATCCTGACTTTAAACACGGAATCCAGAGGCGGGGGCATAGCCGTTATTTTTAAATCCACTTACCGCTGCACATTTGTTAAGGAGGATGTGGCTGGCTGCGAATGCGCTCGCTTCGGGATCTCCTTTAGCGTCCATTTTACTATGGCAGGGCTGTTGATATATCGTCCCCCGGGGCCAGCCACGGAATTTAAAACTGCTATCCTTGAGGCTGTAGGCTCTTTGGCCTTGACAGTCTCTAATTTCAGTGTTATAGGTGATTTGACTCTACATTTTGATTGCTCTACTGAGTCGGAAATTAACAACCTACTTGCTGATTTTGCTGCTTGTCAGTTATTTCAGCTTGTGGTGGGCCCGACCCATAGTGCTGGCCACCTACTTGACCCCGTGTTTTCTAACATCCAGCCTTGACTGTTAAGACTCCCAGGCCAGTGTGCTGGTCCGAACATTTCTTGGTCTCTATGTCACTTCCGCTGCACAAGCCAGTGTATAGAGCTGATCCAGTAGCTTCCTTTCGACGAAGGTGGCATGCATAGAATCTGGAGGAGTTTCATGCTATCCTGTCACTTAGTCCCGCCACTTTAGCCAGTGACCCTGAACTGGCATATAAAGCACTTTGTAATTGAATTCTATTGGCCCTGGATTCACTTATTCCAGCTAAGTGGTCCAAGGGCCGTTGTACTAATTCCAATCCATAGTTCAACGATTCTTTGGCCATTATGCGCAAAGCTTGTAAAAGACTAGAACGGGTCTGGCTTAGGGACTATGATCCGGAGGCCAAAAATGGCTACCTGGTTGCCATCAAGACCTATCATAGAGCCCTCCAAACCGCTCGGGTGGCTTATTTTACAAGGGAAATTGAGTCCAGTAAGAACCCTGCTAAGTGTATTTTTAAAATCCTCAACGATCTTAAAAGCAGAAAAGATTCAACTGCCTCTGCTATCACATCTGAGCAACAGTGTGAGGATCTGTCTGCTTTTTTTGTGAATGAGGTGGAAGTGATTTACAAGTCCTTTTCTGGGGCCATCACAGGTTTTCCAGGTGCACATGGCTCCCCCCTGCGCACATTTTGGCAGCCATTCCCTCTATCTCACAGGATGAGTTTCTTCGGCTAAGTAAGAAAGTCAAATCGGGCTCGCCTACACATCCTATGAAACCTGCCCAGTTTAGGGACTCCCCACCGGTGCTTCTCGCTCCACTGTTTCAGATGATTAACATCTTGTTTAGCACAGCAGTTGTTCCTAGGATGTGGATGCAGGCTAGGGTAGTTCCGTTACTTAAGAAACCCTCGCTGGATCCAGCAAAACTGGAGAATTACCGTCCCATATCATTATTGCCATGGGTAGCTAAAATTGCCGAGGCACATGTGAATAACACTCTCACATGCTTTTTGAATAACACCGGCCTTTTAGATCTGTCCAAGTATGGTTTCCGCCCTGGTCACAGCACGGAAACAACTCTCCTAGCTGTGACTGAACATCTGCGGAACATTTTGGATGAAGGGCGCACCGCAGCGCTGATATTACTTGATCTTAGCGCCGCTTTTGATACGGTCTCCCACCGGATCCTTCTAGCTTGTCTGGAAGAGGCCAGAGTTGTAGGTCCAGCCTTGGAATGGTTTATTCTGTTAGACAGAACGTTCCAAGTATCTGCTCCCCCCTTTCTCTCCCATGCCCAGGCCATCAGGCAGGGCGTCCCTCAGGGCTCTGCCCTCAGCCCCATACTTTTCAATCTGTATGTTCAACCCCTGGCCATGGTGCCCAGGGATAACGGTCTTACCATGGTCTCGTATGCTGATGATACGCAGTTGGTGGTGGCCCTCTCCGACGACCCGATCTTGGGCGCTACCAAATTTCGGAATGGCCTAGTGGCAGTCGCGGAGTGGATGACCACCAGCTGCCTTCAGCTCAACGCCAACAAATCCGGGGTGTTGTTGGTGGGGAGAGATCATGGATTATGGGGGCGAGCATTGGTGGCCTAAGAACCTGGGTTGCTCTCCTACCCCTAAGCTGGCAGTAAAAAATCTTGGGGTATGGCTAGATGCCACTCTCAGCTATCAGGAGCATACCAAGAAATTAGCGGGAACCTGCTTTCGCCTACTTCTGGGGTTGAGACCCTTGTTGGGGTTTTTTGATCCTTCGAGCCTCCAGACGATAGTACAGGCTGCCATCCTGTCCAGATTGGACTACGCCAATTCGCTCCTGTTAGGGGCTAAAAAGGCAGAAATGACTCGTCTGCAGCGTGTGCAGAACGCAGCAGCTCCTGTCCTACTGAGGCTTCCTAGAACTTTTTCCGCGACGGGGGCGATTCGCCGTCTTCATTAGTTTCCTTTGACTAAAAGGATTGAATTAAAAACCATGTGCCTGACTTTTAAAATCTTAAAATTCTCCCCTGAGATTCTGTCCAAATTACTGGTACCGTACGTACCTATGCACCAACTACGTTCAACTGGACAACATCTAGTTATGGTTCCCAGAGTGAAGCGTCTTCGAGCGGGTGAACGATCTTTTTGCTGTCTGGCGGCTAAATTATGGAATTCCCTGCCTACGCAGATTTGCTGTCTGGACAGCTTGATGTCTTTCCATAAGGCCGTCAAGACCTTTCTCTTTCCTGTGGCCTAATCCTTTATCCCTTTTTTGACACTGCTACTAGCTCCGGGATGTCTTTTTGCTGAGGCAGCTGTGCGCTATATAAAACGATTTAACATAATATAACATAGGGAGGACTAAATTATGTTGCAGGGTTGACTAAAGTATGCAAAAATATAATGCAAATTATACAGCATATTGTGTGCAATTTTGATAATATTACTTATTTTGACATTTTTAGAAATGTTAGCATTGGGAAAAGTTTCTCATCATTAGTAACATCTAAATACAAGCAACTGAAAGGTTGACAAGTCAGCTTGAGAATGGCTTTCCACTGTGCTACAATTAGTGTTGCTGCAGTTTTAGTAACTTTTCATCCATTTGAGGTACAATAAATTTTTTGATACACTGTGAAGATTATGCAGCAGATGATGGATTATATGACGAATGCGACAAATACAGCAGCCGCAGAATCGCATTATTCAAGTTGCCCTGCTTATGGTGAACTGCTCTACAGAATATTACTACAAGTCACAAGCTGGCCCACACACACATGTACAAAAGATTAGCACAACACAGGATGATATTACTTGTCGAGACTGGTTATGCTCAGTCTGATGTGAAAAGAAATCACCATCAGGTGACCAAACCCGAATACCAAAAGCAGCATATGACATCTTTGAACAGTAAATGTAAGAAAATATATAATCAGGGAAAAGCAGCTGGTGGAAAGTAACAAAATGTAAAGGTTCGAGAAAGAAGCCCTTTAGATCCTACCACTAGACATTCACATGTACTGTGTTTCAGGGAGTGGATTAATTTTCACAAGCCACTCCACCTCTAACAATAATGTCCAAGCATATGATTAAATCACACAAATATCAAGGTTCTTTCTTAGTAGGCTCTCGCAGCTTCTTCTTGAAAAAAGCAACGTTGAATTTAAATCAGGGATGAACATGATTAATTCAAGTATTTTTTTTTATTTTATGGCTTGGGCTCCAAAATGTTTATATCAGACTATATTTATTAAATATTTTATAATACAGAAAAGGGGGAAGGAATCCACTGACCATATTCGTCGAGTCATCACCCTCTTTGATGCTGCCAGAGTAACACAGGATCCTATGGCATTCATTTTATTGAATGCGTAAAAAGCCTTCAATAGGGTCTCCTGGTAGTATCTTTGGGCTCTGATATCGAATAAGGGGTTTGGACAGGGATTCATTAGCTCAGTGAAGGCCCTCTACTTTAATCCTAGTTCAAAGATCTCTTTAATGGGAGGTTTGTCCGATGAAGTGGCTATAGAACGGGGTACCAGGCAGGGCTGCCCAAGGCTCCCCCTTTTATTTGCGCTATATATTGACCCGCTGAGCAGGCAAATTCAGAGAAATGTGGCAATTATACCAATGAAGTTGGTGGGGAGGAGACAAAAATCCTAGCCTATGCCGATGATTTTGTTTTTGTTATCCCCGAACCCAGCAGTGCCCTTTTGGAAATTGAAAAGGAAGCTAAGACATTTGGGTTATGTTTTGGCTATCTATTAAATCAGGAGAAAATTCAGATCTTAATTAATGAAGAGAAGCTAATTTTAGACAGGCGGGTTTCTGAAGAAGCGTTATACTTGGGTGTTATTATTAAGTCAGAGGTCAGAAAAATTGCGAAAACCAACCTGATACCCTTGATACATAAGACTAAACAGGACTTCGGGAGATGGAATAATCTGAGACTCTCACTGATTGGGGGGAGTAATTTGATTTAAATTATATTTCTACCCAAAGTTCTGCATCTCTTTTGGGCTATCCCATTTGGTAATAATTGGTTCAAAATACTTGAGGTAATATTAATGCGATTTCTTTGGGCCTATGCTAACCCCAAGGAGAGCTTAAAGATCTATGACCCTGCCAAGAGAACGAAGTGGGTAAGCAGCGCCCAGTCTTAAATTATATTATTGAGCTGCTGCCCTACAGCAATTTGCGGTCCTTTTATATTAGAAGGAGGCCACTTCTGGACAGGCTATCCTGACCCCATCTATCTATGAGCTTCTGTTAAGAGAAAAAAGTTGGGATGCCTGCTTTGGCAAATTGAATTTGGGTACTACAAAAGAGTTCAGTTTAATGTTTTAATGGCGGCCTTTTGTATATGGAGTAAAGTCTGTAAAAGACTAGGCATGGGAAGACTTAACCACTATACTCTAATACAGGATAACACTCATATACCTGAAATTTTTCAAGATTTGTATATTTGTAAATCAGTGATGCATGGAGTTTCTACACTTGGGGATTTTTTTTTTTACAAATTTGATAAAGACATTTGATATTATTCGTCAAATATTTCGACTGGACCATAAGAATTTTTTTAAATAGCTACAGATTAGGGATTTTTTTAAGGAAGAAAGGTGGGGGGGCCATGGGGTTTGAAAGGATAGCGGCTATTGAACTGATTATCACTGATAATACCCCAATAGGGGCTTTATATAGAGTTCTGAATAAAACAATGCCGGATGATTTGTCTAAACATTTAAAGGGCTAGGAAGACAAGATTAATGCTTAAACCTAGCGACTTGGCTTGGTCACTTGAAAGTGCTCAGATGTTTCTAATCTTGGCTAATCTACAAGCTCAACATTTTAAAACATGTTTTAACCGTTAGATAACCCTGGGAAAAATAGCTAAGTAGGGAGGGACCACAGTGAAAAGATGCCCAAGGTGTAAGGAATTCGGGGTGGACCTAGTACACATGCTGGCTGCCTGCCCAGCATTAAACGGGCTTAAAGCTGGGATTATTGAGTTTTTTGCAAATAAACTAGGGATAGATTTTACACTGCCACCTCAGCTAATTATATTAGGGGTTCATCATGAGGTAATTCCATCTCATGTTCAACACTTTTTGTTTGTGGCTATGGCCGTTTATAGGTTATGACTACAGCCTGGCTTGATCCTTCCTTGCCGGTATTTGATCAATGGTTTACGCGCCTATTATCAGTTTATCATTTGGAACTGCAATATACTCCAAAAAAACATAAGAAGTCCTGGGAAAAAACTTCAAAAGTCTGGCTTCCTTTTAGATACCTGATGTTGTCTATGGATGCTTGTGTCCGAAGAACTTTATAGAATTATGTATTGTCTACCGCTTTATGGATTTTTTTTTTTTTTTTTTTTAAAAACCTTTATTGGAGTAAGCAAGAAAATACAAGGATGGGCCTACAACCACACGAGCTGGCCGCTAAAGAGGAGTCGAAATACAAGATACCTGCCCGCAGAGGCAACAATCGACCAACAATGCAATACTCCCCACGAAATACAGGACAAAACAGATTTTATTTTATATGAAAGAACAAGCACACAAAAAGGCGAAAGTATAGTACTGTCAGTCAGCCCAAAGGACGTAAAGGGGTATAGCAGCAGGAGAACATAAACGGAGCTCCAAGCTCCAAGGAGATCGGGGGGGGGGGAGGGGCGAGGAGATCAGAGGGGAGAACCGGAAACACCAGTACAACCCCTATATGAAAGGTTCCAGGAACGCTTGCCTAGGGAGACAGGGTAATCTCAGCAGTGCCTACAAGGGGAGGAGTACAAATGTCGCCACGGTAGTCATTCCATTGACCCCACACCTTCGTCCACGCCCTGGGTCTGCCCCTGGCCACATAGACAGTCTTCTCACGGAACATGGACCAGTCCATATTATCCTCCCATTTCGAGACGTCAGGGGGCCTAGAGGCCCCCCAGAGTTGCGCAACATCCCGCTTCGCAACCATATAACCCAGGGTGGCCCATCTGGTCTGGGCCACCGAATAGTCGGTGGGTTCCCAAACATTCAAAAGACAGCGACGAGGTTCCGGACGCAAGGACACACCTGTCACCACAGCCATCACTTCAAGCACAGCCGCCCAATAAGCAGCCACCATCGGGCACTCCCAAAGAATATGCAAAAAAGTTGCACTCAAACCACAGCCACGCTTGCATAACCCGTCGGAGGAAACCGCTTTATGGATTTGATGGAATTATTGAAATTGTCTGCTTGGGGTTTGGGGGGTAATTATTATTATTATTTTTATTATAATTATTATTATTATGTAAAAACCAAATAAACATTTTTTTAAATAAATCAATAAATAAAACAGAAAAAAGACAGAACCTTGACATTAGGGTAAAAAGTCGTCTGGGTCTATAAATAAAACTGTATTCACAAGTTGTCTGTAAATCAAATGCCAAAAAAATGATTATATAAGTGTTTGTTTTTTTGCCACATCTCTACCCCCGCCTCCATTGTGGTCAGGATCAGAGGTCCCATGCTTTTTATGCTCTGATAAATGAGTGAAGTTTAAATAGGGACTTCATTACAGTCTCTATTTAAACGTCATATTTTGTTGTAGAGTCCATGGTTTCACTCTAACAATAATCTCTTCTCTGGCAGTAGCAGTCTGCAGGCTTTGGGCTGGTCGGCAAAATGATAGTCTTTTTCTGAATGAATCTCATCTGTGAATCTGCAAGCGTGGTAGGCAGGCATAGCTGTCAGGTTGCCAGGCCTATGCTTGCTGCAGTCGAGGTTTTTTATCTTTGCATTATGGGACTGCAGAGTGTAGGCCTGATTTTATATTGGAATAAAGAAGACTACATATCCCAGAATTCAAAGAAGAAAAACCTGGACTGGAACAGCTCATAATGCCTTGACCTGGGAACCTTGACAGGGCTGTTGCTGAGTAGGGCATGGGGCTCTAGACAACCTGGAGCCTGACAGCCAATGAGAAGTGTGTGTAGGTCTTGATTCTCATCCCGGGGCTGACTGCAGGTAGTGAACAGCAGGCTTCAACAGCTTCCACCACTTCTTTTGTCCTCAGTGGCACAGGACAGTTTGAAATTGTGGGCTAGCAGGTTGGTGAACAGGCAAAGAATTGGCAATGCCCTGGAGTCTAAATAAAAGTGCAGAGGGCTTCGTGTGGGGGTATGACGGTTGCATCCTTTTGTGACCTGCAGATTGGTCAAAATTATTAAGGACAAGTCAGAAGATCAACAGCAGGGTTATCATAATTTGGGTGACCACATTTTGAAAACCAACAAGCATTAGCAAAGGCAAAAGGTCTCACATATGAGAGGGCTTTTGGCTCTGTCAGTCTCCTATAGCCATGTTGTACAGTGCAGCATGGCTAAAAGTTAGAAGAAAAGCACTATGACATGTCCAGCACTGGCCTCGTCATAGCGCTTCTTTTTCTGGTGGGAGGAGCAGGGCAAGCAACAAAGTGCTACCCAAAACAAAACACTTGAATAAAGGCCGTAGCATTAACCAAAGAAACATAATACCAATTATTACAATACTTCGCAAAAATGCAGTAAAGATTTTTAAAATGTTACCTTTTGTCCAATAAATGGAGAATTGAGCTTGTCAACATTACACTAAATTGGGTACAACGATTTGTTTAAGAGCATGTAACCTGTGATAGGTAAGCACGTGACTCCACACAGTAGTATAGCCCAGAAAAGGGGATTTATTGAGGTTACAAGGGGTCTTGCAAAAGAAAGAAAGTTCGTTCAAGCAATGAAGTCGGCCCGATGCTGTGCTCTCCCGACGTCTTCTGCAGGGGGATGTCCTTCTCCCTCCTTGGTGTCTTGGTGGAGAAGTGTGGCTCAATGGTTAGAGTGGCAGACCCTGATGCAGAGGTCTAGCCCGGGACCAGGGTTCAATTCCCTGCCTTGGCGTGTCTTGTGCTCAAAATTCCACGGACCTGATAATTCTCGCCTCGGTGCCTATTCCAATCATGGAGTCCCACTCTGCAACTCTGGGCAATAGCTTGCTTAATCTCCACAACGGCCCTCACAACGCTAAGGATGCCTGGCCTCCACCTTGGGGGTGCCCAGGAGTGGACACCTCACAGGGAAAGCCAGGATGGGTTCCACAGCGGTATTCGTACAAGCGCCTTGAGACCCTTGCGGGTGAGTAGTGCGCTATACAAGTATCAATTTACATTTTAACAGGATATCCACCGACAGGAGGAAACAAAAACAAGCGGAGAGAGCCCTCCGTTAGTGTTGAGCTTTGGAGGAATATAATGGGGAAGGAAGTGGTGGGAGGCTTCACCATAAGGCTGGGGATGTGCAGGGATAGAGAACCGTCACCGGAGGTAGGAACGGGGACGGTAGACTAATTACGCTAAGCGCGTCCTCCCAGGCTCTCCCTGATCAGGTTCCCTGCTCCCTCCCGCCTCCCGACAGAGCAGGCAACAAACTCCCAGGACCCAGCAGACGTACCTGCTCTAGCCACGTTCCTACAGGAGCGTGGCAGGGCGCAGCGCAGGGACATTGGTCTCCTGACAGTTCCTCAGGGCTCCGGGGCAGGTCGACAGACGGCGTCTTCTCCTCCGTTCGGGGCTCGCTGCTCACTGGAAACGTCATGGTCTCTTCCTCCTCTGTCTTCCTGGGGGGGACACACCCTTCATTGGTGAACGGCCTCTTTTCACCGGATAACGTCACAGGGTTCCACCCCCAGGGGGCGTGGCTGATGTCGGTCTCTAGCGGTTCCTTAAAGGGCCAGTAATGAGTTCCTTCAGTCGGGTCCTTTTCGGGCAGGTATATCTCCGAATCCGGGAGCTGAGAGAGGGAGAAAGGACTCAAAGCATCAGATAAGTCGAGACCTCCGGATGGATCCTGACATGGGAAGCGGGAGAGAAAGTCGGCATTGGCGTTAAGGGCCCCTTTCCTGTGTCGTACGTCAAAGCTGAAGGTTTGGAGGGAAAGGAACCATCGCATGACCCGGGGGTTATTGCCTTTGTTTCTGCTCATCCACATCAATGGGGCATGGTCCGTGTGCAGGGTGAAATGTCGGCTTTCCAGATAGTATCGCAATTTATCAACGGCCCATTTAATGACCAGAGATTCTTTTTCCACAACTGGGTAGTGTTGTTCACGGGGAAAGAGTTTGCGGCTGAGAAACAATATAGGTCTCTCTGATCCGTCTTTGGTGATTTGAGAGAGGAAGGCACCCTACCCTGCTTCAGAAGCCTCAGTTTGGAGGACAAAAGGTCGAGTGAAGTCCGGATAAACCAGTATGGAGCTCCTCGTAATCAGTGTTTTGAGTTTGTGGAAGGCCTCCCTAACGGGTGATGAAGGATGGGTTATGGCCTGGGTTGGGGAGTCATTCTTCAACAGGTTGGACAGGGGAGTGGCTACCTCTGAAAAATTGGGTATAAACCTCCTGTAGTACCCCAGTAGTCCCAAGAAGGCCCCTTTTTGTTGTTGTGGGAAAAGGGGTTTTGATTATGGCTTTGATCTTCTCTTCCTGGGGTTCTATGCTGCCTTGCCCAAGAGATATCCCAGGTATTTTACCTTTTGGAACCCCATGCGTGATTCTTTTGCATTTACATGGAGCCCTGCTTTCTAAAATTCCTGGAACACTAGTTGGCAATGTTCCAGGTGTTTGTCCCAGGAGGGACTGAAGATGACAATGTCGTCCAAATAGGCAGATGTAAATCCCTGAAGGGGTTGTAAAATCTGGTTCATCAACCTTTGGAAAGTGGCAGGGGCTCCGTGTAGACCAAAAGGAAGGACCTTGAATTCGAAAAGACCGTCGGTAGTGGAAAAGGAGGTCTTTTCTTGGTCTGAGCGACAAAGGGGTACCTGCCAGTATCCCTTGGTCAGGTCGAGAGTGGAGATGTATGCCGCATCCCCAAGACGTTCAATGAGTTTGTCTACCCTGGGTAGGGGATAAGCATCCAGTTTGGAAATAGCGTTCACCCTGCGGAAGTCGATACAAAACCGTACCGAGCCATCAGGCTTCGGGACCATAACTATGGGAGAGGACCAGTTACTCTGAGAAGGACGGATAATGTCCATTTGTAACATCTTGGTTATTTCCTGGGACACAGCTTCTCTCCTGGCTGCTGGGATTCTGTAGGGTTTTTGTCGGATTATTTGTCCGGGGGTGGTCTCAATACAATGTTCGATAAGGGTAGTTTTGCCAGGGAGGTCGGAAAATAGAGAAGAGAAAGGTTCTAGGATGTTTAGGAGCTCTTTTAGTTGGACTGGAGTTAGTTCTGGATTGACAACCAACTGATCTAGGGTAGAAGCCGGGGTATTCTCTGTAGGTGAATAGGCCACTCTTTGAGGGGGCAGTCCGATCCACTTTTTTAAAAGATTGATATGATAAGTCTTGAATTTATTCGGTCCAAGCTGAATTTGATAACTGTTTTTCCCTATGGTACCGGCTACCCTGTAGGGACCCTTCCATTCTGTATTTATTTTGGAAAGGGAGGAAGGAAGGAGGATTAAGACCCAATCGTTTACTTGTAATACCCTCCATTTTTTTCCTTTATCTTAGAGGTGTTTTTGTTTCCATTGACTGGATTCCAGGTTAGAGTGAGCCAGTTCTCTTAACTTTCCAATTCGGGAGCGCAGATGCAGGGAATAGTCCAGGAGGTCGTAACATTTATCGCCCTCTGTCTCCCATGTCTCCTTCGTCATTTCCAACAGGGTCCGAGGCTGCCTGCCATAGAGCATTTCAAATGAAGAGCACCCCAGGCTGCTCTGAACCTGTTCTCATATGACGAAGAGGGCGTGAGGCACGAGACGGTCCCAGTTCTTTCCTTCTCCTGTCAGCATCTTTTTCAAGGTTAACTTCAGGGTCCCATTGTATCGTTCTACCAGGCCGTCTGTTTGGGGGTGGTAGACTGAAGTTTTTAGGTGTTTTACATCCAACAGTCTAAAGACCTGGGACATAAGGCGCGATACAAAGGGAGTGCCCTGATCGGTGAGTATTTGACTAGGGAACCCTACCCGCGAGAAGTACTCTATCAGTTTATCGGCTATATTGGTGGTGGTCGGGGCTCGGAGGGAAAACGCCTCCGGGAAGCGTGTACAATAGTCTACCAAGACTAAGACGTACGGGAACCCCTTACTGGACTTAGGTAGGGGTCCGATAAGGTCCATACCGACCCTCTCAAAGGGCCGTCCAATAATAGGTAAGGGCTGTAGGGGAACAGCAAGTGGTTTATAGGGATTCTTACGTTGGCATACTGAACATTCTTGGCAAATCCGTTTGACTTGAGCGTGTATTCCTGGCCAATAAAACATACGTAAAAGGTTCTGACTGGTTTTCTGTGCCCCTGAGGGTCCTGCTAGGAGGTGAGAATGGGCGAAAAACAGGACCTGTTCACGAAAGTCTTTTGGGACCAACAGCTGAGGGTCGGCCACATTTTCCGCCACTCAATACAGCAGACCGCCTGTGATCTGGAAGTGGGGAAAGGTTTTTATAGGATGACTTTGTAGATGAAGTGCCTCTTGCCATGCCTGGGCGAAAACAGCATCATTTTTCTGGGCCCAACGGAAATCTTTGTCTGTTTGCCAAGGGCTTTGGGATAATAAGGCCGGGGCGTTCACAGAGTCGTTGTAAGGGACAGGGGGTTTGTTTTTGGTAATAAGTTTGCTGAACAAAGACAAAAAGTTGGGGTTGTCGGTACCCAAAATGATGTCATCTGGGAGAGTGGTCAGCACCCCTATTTGGACTGTGGACGGGGGAACACCTGGGCATTGGAGAGTTATCCGGGCTACTGGGTAGGGCCGGACGTCCCGATGAACACTGCGAAAAAACACCCGCCTCCCGGGGAGTAACTGGTTAGAAGTGACAAACTTATGCTTGACCACCGACTGACGACAGCCGGAATCGAGAAGGGCTTTTACAGAGGATCCATTAAGCATAAGCATAAGACTTACATAAAAGCAGGTCCCCATTTCCTCAGTGTACATGACACTTTTGGGTACATAACTGATGTCCATTGGTTCTTCAGCTCTCTTCCGGGGGCAGGCCCGGGCGATATGGCCCCACTTGTCCCCTTGCCCCTAATTCCTGCTGTACTAAGACTAAAGTCTGGAGCACGTCATCTAAAGTTGCCATCTTTGAGGATCCTTCCAATCAGGAAGAGTATATATTGTGGGCACGTGATTCTGTCACGGGCTCGTAGCTCCTCCGAATCAGAATGATGCTCAAAAGGGGTCCACCTCCTGACGTCCCTGTGCTCTGACTAGCACTAAGCATACAGAGCACAAAAGCAGTCAAGCGAGGGAAAAGGTAAGGGTAGGAGCAGCAGTGGAAGGGACACTGTAACAAAAGAAGGCACATGTTATTACATGCAATAAACTCGCTACCCTCCTGTACTTCCTCACAAACACAATCCTGTCCCTGGTATATGTTCAGGAGATGAACCCTTCCCGTACTGAGATACTTCTCTCAGGAAACACGGTTGCTCTCGATATAAAAACAACAACCGGTTAGCTCGTACTGAATCATGCAATGGCCACAGTCATATATGCTTCACTCAAATGCATACATACCAATCGCTCCATCCCAATGAACCTTTAGAAGCTATAAGTCTTTATTCCTTTAGAGGAGAATAACGTCTTCCCCCTAATGACTCTAAAACCAAGGAAATCATAAGCCGTGGCTGAGGCGATACTTTCCCAATGTCTTGTAGCTGAACAAAGCCACGCAAAGTACCACGATCCCACAACGTAAAAGAAAACGCTATAACTGTCTTACCGGCAGACCCGTAGTTCACAACATGACTCACGGAGTTGTCTGGCATCGATATTCAAATCCAGGAGTATAGTGGATAAGCATAACACAGGAGGGGGCAATCCAGCGTCTCCTGGTCCGCAATCCCTCAAAAACAACCCTGCCCTGGTTCAAGGCCTGATGCGGCTGGGAGGGTGCAATCCAGCGGCTCCCAGCCCTTCTCTCGGGTTTCTTGATGTCTCTTTGGTGTAGACGCTCTGACTAAGCACTTAGCCGAGTGATAGCACTGGATACTCTCTGTTTAGGGGCACGGAGGGTGCAGCTCCTAGAGTCTCCCGGCACCCAACAAGAAATACTACAATCGCGGCTGGCATTCCCGCCGTCACTCAAGTTCTCGAGTTCCTGCTCCGCAGCCGCGGATTCAGGGCAGACAACAAAGGGTAAATCAAAGATCCAAACAGCCCCGCGGGAACAAGGCGTCCGCGGCACTGCTAACTCCAAGGACGAAATCACGTGCAATGTCCTCAGCCTCTCACACTTCTAAATGCTTTTCCTGGACCTCCCACATACCGCTAAGCACCATGGGAGATGTAGTCTTCCTCCTTAAGGATGTGTGGCAGGCACCTACGTCAGATCCTGACAATACGCTTCCCTCCCCAGTGCCTCCTAGCACCAGGCTTACCCGGATTACGGACGTAGAATAAGCGAACCTCCCTCGGGGCATGGACCCCCGCACTCGGCTCCCACGAATCGTCCTCAGGCTGATATCCCTTCCAGGAGATAAGGAACCACAGTTTTCCCTGTCGAAACCTGGAGTCCAGAATGCGGCGAACCTTATATTTCATCGGACCATCCTTCATGATAGGCGGAACTGCTTTGCACCAGGACTTACCAGCTGGTTTCAGCAGACTGCAGTGAAACACCGGATGTATTCTCATGTGAACAGGCAGTTTAAGTCGGTACGCCACTGGATTAACCTTTCGGAGTATGACATAGGGACCGATGTAGTGGGGATGGAATATACTACGGTATCGGAAACGGATGTTCTTCGTTGACAGCGAGACTTTGTCACCCACTCTATACAGAGGACCATCCTGTCGATGTCTGTCGGCCAACTTCTTGTAAGAAGACTTAGCTTTGTCCAACGTTTTCTGAATCCGCCGATGTGTGGACAGAAGAGTCTTCACATGAGCTGCTACCGTAGGATCATTCTGCACCTCACTTGGGATGATCAATGGCAGTGTGTTTGCATGAAATCCGGTATTGGCCTTGAACGGAGTTTCCCCTATGGAGCTATGCCAGGTGTCATTGTAGGACAGTTCTGCGAGCCATAGCATAGAGACCCAGGATTGATTTGCTTCTTCCGAATAGCACCTCAGGTATTTTTTGAGAGTTTGTTTAAGCCGCTCGGTCAGTCCATCAGTCTGGGGATGGAACCTGGTGGATAAAGCGTCTTCCACCCGGAGGGCTTTACACCACATGTGCCAAAATCATGCCACAAACTGCGGGCCCCGATCCGAGACGATCACCCGTGGAATACCATGGGTTTTTACCACATGAGTCAATAACAACTGTGCAGTTTGACTGGCAGTAGGTAGATTCCTGCAAGGGACGAAATGTCCCATTTTCGTCAGACTGTCGACAACTACCATGATGGCGTTGCACCCTTGATCCATTGGTAGACCTACAATGAAGTCCATGCTAATCCTGTGCCATGGACGGGAAGGAGTTGGTAACGGCATGAGTTTTCCTTGACTCCTGGACTGGTCTCCTTTTGCACGGGCACAGGTGTCGCATTGAGTGATCCCGCGCTCTACGTCTCTTGACATGGTTTCCCACCAGAAATGGCATTTTACTAGACATAACGTCTTCTTGTTTCCTGGATGCCCTGCCAGCACGTTGTTATGGCACCAATTGAACGCCTTCAAGCGGAGGGGGTGTGTGGGCAGATATAACTTCCCCTCATGCAGAGGTACTCCGTGTTTAATGACACGCAGTTTGTTCATTTCCGCCAACGCTTGCCACTGGGCCGGACTGCGATCACTCTGGACTTGCTCTATTAATTGTTCGGGCGTGACTGAGCATATCACTTTCTCAGGAGCTATGATGGCCCGTTGTATTTCCTGTGGTGGTACTGAGTTTTCTCCTTGCCGAGAGAGGGAATCCGCCTTCCTGTTGTCTGATCCTGGACGGAAGGTAATTATGAAGTTGTATTCAGCAAAAAACAACATCCACCTCATTGTCGGTGGGACAGGTGTCATGCGGTCTTCATGAATTGCAAGTTCTTGTGATCTGAGTACACTGTTATCGGATGTTGTGTCCCCCAGAGATAATGCCTCCACTCCTGGAATGCCTTTTTTGATGGCCAACAGCTCTTTTTCGGATATGGTGTAATTGGTTTCCGCGAGGTTTAATTTCTTAGAGAGGAAGGCAACAGGATGTAGTGGCCCCATCTCTTTGTCTCTCTGCGATAAGATGGCCCCCACCACCGAGTCCGATGCATCAGCCTCCACCACAAAAGGTACATCCAGTTGAGGGTGTCTCAAAATTGGTGCAGTAATGAACACTTTTTTCAGCAGCTCAAAAGCCTCCATGGCTTCAGGAGTCCATCTGAATGACACTCCCTTCCTCAGCAGTTTTGTACTAGGGGAGGCCAACAGGGAGAACTGAGAAATGAATCTCCTATAATAATTAGAGAAACCAAGAAAGCACTGTACCTCTTTCACACTCTTTGGCATCGGCCATGATCGAACCGCCTCAATCTTTCTGTCAGCCAAACGGAAACCCAGAGGAGTCAAAATTACCCCCAAAAATTCCACCACTGTGACACTAAACTCGCATTTGCTGAGTTTGCAATAGAGGCTATTCTCCAGCAGACGTTTCAGTATTAGGATGACATGGCTGACGTGCTGAGCTCTTGAAGCAGAATAGACCGGGATGTCGTCGATGTAGACTATGACGAACTGGTCTATATATTCCTTCTATCAAAACAAAGGGAGAGGTAGGGTAGTAGGATACTCTTACACCCCAGTATCAATGAAATAAACAAAACAAGAGTATTCTATGGCAATGATAGAGACCATCAATAGGGAGCAGATCAACGACTTCACTTAAGGCGTTATATTTTGAAAGAAAGCCCTCACTCACCACCTAGTGATGACATGCTTCATCATCGGGCCCCACAGAGGGGATCTAGCATCCCCTCTGTGTGCTGCGACGCCAGATCTACTGCGGAGCGGGTTGGTGGGTAAGGACAGTGCTGTGCAAAGAATCATAAGTGAGTGTTGTGAAGTTAAAAATAAAGTCTGTAGTGTATCAAAATTAATTTATTAGGATCACTAAGGACTTAGAGATAAAAATGATGTGTAGGAAATACGTCCACAATTAATTTAGTGGTAGTTTCCTAAGTCAGTCGACATGTTTCAGCCACGAAACGGTGTAAATTTACCTGGCATTCTTCAGGACTTGGTGTAAATAAACCCTGGCGGTATGGACTCGCTAAGGTCCACCCTTACCTAGGGACGTGAGAGTGAAAATTAATCGTGAAAAAAGTGCAAAAAATTAGAAAGAAAAGCTGTCTTTCTAATAACTCCTGGTTTAGGAGGCTTCCAATTTTGGTTTCTGCACCTGTTGGGAAATGAAAAGACGAGGACAAACATAAAGACAGAACAAACAATCAGTTGTATTGATGGTTGCCTTATAGCAGTCCAGTGTGCTCCAGTTGGTGGTATCGGAGACATCCTGTGGTTAGATAACGATATAGTTAACACCACCTAGGTCCCCAGCGAAAAGATCGTTATAAGTAACTTGTGCTAAGTGCTATACGTGCTATGTACAACGCGTGCTATTTACAAGGAGTTGTGAGTAAAAACGCTATCAACCTAAAATGTCGGCGCGATAAACAATCATGCTGACAGTTAAAACAAGGGTAATTTCTCACTTTGATAGTGTGTAAATTTCACACCATGGGTCACAGGAGGGGGGTGGAGGCGTAATTGGCACACCCTGCAGTTTGTCAAAAAATGAAATGAAGTAAGAACAGGCAATTGTGCGACTCAGATCGGTACTTAGCTCAAAGGAAGTGCGGAACAGTTTCTGCTTGAAGTACTCACGCCCTCGACGCTCGGCACCCGTGGATTACCTACAGCGACCCTCCGCTGGACCCTGAAGATGTCCACTCAGGGCAGCGAGGCAGTTAAGTAAACACCATGGAGTCCTGCTTCCGGGTGGGGGCGGCCGGTCTGCGTCAGCGCGTGACGGAGCGCGTGACGGAGGACCAATCCGTGTGTCCCAGCGTCATGTGTATACCGCCAATCGGTATAGACGGCGTCGTTGTCAATGGCAACACGCGAGTGAGGCTGTGTGGTTATTGCGGAGGTCCGTAATTATTTAACATGCAGCCATGGCGATTATTACAAGATTGGGGTAATGTAATGAAAGTGAAGGTTGGTATCGGTGCCTTCGAGGGAATTTCGTGAGACGATATCGGTCACAGTTCTTTGTTCCCAAATACTAGAGGCGTGTTGGCCATTGCAAGACTAAGGTTGGTTAGAGGGGTGAGATATTGACAGTTACATTCCAGGCACGATCTATCATACTGAGCCATCATCCAGGTTTAATTCAGGACAGAGTTCCATGGGATATCATCATTCAACCCCCGGAGGTTGGTCCCAAGTCTAT
Organism: Lissotriton helveticus; assembly: GCF_964261635.1. Lineage (NCBI taxonomy): Eukaryota > Metazoa > Chordata > Amphibia > Caudata > Salamandridae > Lissotriton > Lissotriton helveticus. The sequence goes on along the minus strand of NC_136069.1, from coordinate 1,020,836,309 downwards.
AGACCCATCTTTGTTCTTTTTCGAACAGTCTGCGGTTTATGTTATTACCACTGTCAATGTGCTCGATTATTGTCCAGTGTAAATCATTGGTAGTGTGATTCATGTCCAAGAAATGTCTACTCATTTTGGTGGTGGTTTTTTTACATCGAATGTTCGAGCGATGCTCACAGATTCTCTGTTTCACCTTCCTCCCCGTCATGCCCACGTACCGCAAGTCACAGGGGCACGTGATGAGGTAGACCACATTAGTTGTATTACAGTTCGTGTGTTCTCGTTGAATCCAAGTTCTACCTGGTTCAAGTTCCAACGTGTTTGTGTGGGTAGTCAGGTGGCAGACACTACAGTTGGAACATGGGTAATGTCCCACCACTTTCGGGAGTCCCCAGACATCAGTTACTGACCTAGGAGTTTCTATAATTGTTGGTTTTGGTCGTGTGTGGACCAGGGCGTCTTTGACGCTTCTACTTTTTTTGAAAGAAAACAAAGGCCTTTCCCAGGTTTTGTTTGTGCTTGTAAGAATTCTCCAGTTCTTATTGATTGATTTCTTCATTAAGTTGGATAAGGTGCTATATATTCCTTCAACACGTCGTTGAGGAAATACTGGAAACCTGCCGGGGCGTTACACAACCCGAACGGCATAACCAAGTATTTGAACAGGCCGTATTGGGTTTTGAACGCCGTCTTCCACTCATCGCCCTCGTGAATCCTGACCAAGGGATAGGCGCCCCGGAGATCCAACCGGGTGTAGATGTTGGCCTCCCTCACTTGGTCCAATAACACTGGGATGAGTGGAAGCTGGTAACGATTATGTACTGTTTGTTTGTTTAACTCGCGGTAGTCAATGCACATTCTCAGCTCGCCATTGGCTTTCGCAGTGAAAAACAGAGGCGAGGCTGCGGGACACCTGGACGGTCGAATAAACCCGATTGCGCTAAAATGTGCCAAATACACCTGTTGGTGTTTTGTCTCTGGCTCCGACAGGGCATACACCCTACAGGATGGTACTATCGCTCCATCGATCAGGTCAATGCGACAATCGTACTCGCGATGTGGTGAGAGCACCTCTGCCCTGATCTCACTGAACACCTCTCTATAGTCTTCATACTCAGGTGGCATTACTGTTTCTTTTTCAACTGCCGTGGCAATTTGTAGGATCTGTGCTAAGGCTAGCGTGTGAACCGGTGGTTTCGTCATGCAACTGTTCTGACATTCTTCAGAAAGGAAACGAACAGTTTTGAACCGCCAATCAATAGAGGGGTTGTGTAACCCTAACCACGGTATCCCTAGAATGATCTCGTACTGAGGGGCTTTGATTATTTTCAACACTATGTTTTCCACATGATCGATAGGACTGCCTTTCAGTATAAGCGCCACTACTTCAGTGCATTCGGTTATTGGACCGGATTTCAAGGGGGTACCGTCCACTGCCAGCACAGTCTCCGGGGTTGGATTGGGTACTCTCGCCAATCCCAAACGATGCACCACTCCCTCATCAATGAAGTTTCCGGTTGCCCCGGAATCTATCATACTCCAAACAGAATGTTGATGCTGCCAAGATAGTAGTAATGTAGGGAGTATAATGTGGGTAGCTACAGGCTTGACTTCAGAAGAGGCCAGGGACATCAACCTCCATTCTTTCTCCCCCAAACCCTTCCTGGTCGTACCGGTCTCTTCGGTTTCTCCCTGATCTACTGTGGTGAGCGCTACTTTCTTTCCCTCAAAACAGTTTCTGGGTCTCTTTGGCTTCAGGGTACAATCCTTTACATAGTGACCTTTCTTGCCACAATACATACAGAGCCCCTATCCGACGACTCTCTCTCTCTCTGCCCTGGTTAAAGGGGACCTGACAGCGCCTACTTCCATAGGTTCTGGAGTGCTATCTTTCACTCCAGGAGGCGTATGAGACATCTGCCCCATGCCACCCGAAGTCCATTCATGCCTCCTACGTTCTCCTCCCCTTTCCGCCATTTTGTGATCTAATCACAAAGTGAGATTTATCAATTCCACACACGTGGTAGGCTGGGGGTCGATCTGAGCCAACACATCTTTTATATCGTCAGATAATCCCTGATAGTATAGCGCCATTCTCTTGTCTTCTGGCCAGGCGGTTTCTGCGATCAGCCGATTAAAAATGGTCATATACGTGACCAGGTCTTTTTTCCCTTGGCGGAGCTCTAAGAGCTCCCGATCTGTGCTAAGGGTGGTGGCCCTTCGGTCAAACACCCACTCAAATTCCTTTCGGAATGCTGACCAATCCGAGAGAATGGAATCGTCATTCCTGACAAAAGGGACCGTTCAGTTGGCCGCATCCCCCAATAGATAGGAGAAGGCAAAAGCCACCCGGGATAGGTTCGTGGGGAACGAGGCACACCGGCAAGAAAAGTGTAGGGTGATCTGCGTTAGAAAGGCCTGCATTTTCTGAGGATCCCCTGAATATCTCTCAGGACTAGCCAATGGTATGGGTGGAGGGACCGTCACCTGAATTTGACGAGCCCCTACAGATGCATCAAACGGATTACCCTGCTGCCTTTCTAGTCTTTCCTTTAAGGCGGCCGTCTCTGCTTTTGACGTGGCTAATTCCTGCTGTACTAAGACTAAAGTCTGGAGCACGTCATCTAAAGTTGCCATCTTTGAGGATCCTTCCAATTAGGAGGAGTATATATCGTGGGCACGTGATTCTGTCACGGGCTCGTAGCTCCTCCGAATCGGAACGATGCTCAAAAGGGGTCCACCTCCTGACGTCCCTGCGCTCTGACTAGCACTAAGCATACAGAGCACAAAAGCAGTCAATCGAGGGAAAAGGTAAGGGTAGGAGCAGCAGTGGAAGGGACACCTGTAACAAAAGAAGGCACACGTTATTACATGCACTAAACTTGCTACCCTCCTGTACTTCCTCACAAACACAATCCTGTACCTGGTATATGTTCAGGAGATGAACCCTTCCCGTACTGAGATACTTCTCTCAGGAAACACGGTTGCTCTAGATATAAAAACAACAACCGGTTAGCTCGTACTGAATCATGCAATGGCCACAGTCATATATGCTTCACTCAAATGCATACATACCAATCGCTCCATCCCAATGAACTTTTAGAAGCTATAAGTCTTTATTCCTTTAGAGGAGAATAACGTCTTCCCCCTAATGGCTCCAAAACCAAGGAAATCATAAGACGTGGCCGAGGCGATACTTTCCCAATGTCTTGTAGCTGAAGAAAGCCACGCAAAGTACCACGATCCCAGAACGTAAAAGAAAACGCTATAACTGTCGTACCGGCAGACCAGTAGTTCACAACATGACTCACGGAGTTGTCCGGCATCGATATTCAAATCCAGGAGTATAGTGGATAAGCATAACACATGAGGGGGCAATCCAGCGTCTCCTGGTTCGCAATCCCTCAAGAACAACCCTGCCCTGGTTCAAGGCCTGATGCGGCTGGGAGGGTGCAATCCAGCGGCTCCCAGCCCTTCTCTTGGGTTTCTTAATGTCTCTTTGGTGTAGACGCTCTGACTAAGCACTCAGCCGAGTGATAGCACTGGATACTCTCTGTTTGGGGGCACGGAGGGTGCAGCTCCTAGCGTCTCCCGGCACCCAACAAGAAATACTACAATCGCGGCTGGCATTCCCGCCGTCACTCAAGTTCTCGAGTTCCTGCTCCACAGCCGCGGATTCAGGGCAGACAACAAAGGGTAAATCAAAGATCCAAACAGCCCCGCAGGAACAAGGCGTCCGCGGCACTGCTAACTCCAAGGACGAAATCACTTGCAATGTCCTCAGCCTCTCACACTGCTAAATGCTTTTCCTGGACCTCCCACATACCGCTAAGCACTATGGGAGATGTAGTCTTCCTCCTTAAGGATGTGTGGCAGGCACCTACGTCAGATTCTGACACCACTCCCCGCAGTCGAAGCACTGGGGGCCTTTATAGGTGACAGACTCTGGTTTTTGAGGGCGGATTTTCTCAAAATCCTTAATGGGACAGAGTGCCTTCCGTGGTATTGGCATCGATTGTGGTGTTTTATCCCCTTCCCAGGGATTGGGACGGGGTTGGGCCCTAGAAAAAGAGGTGGCCATCTCCACGGCCTGCTCAGCGGTTAGGTTGGCATGCTGATGCAGCCAACGCTGAGTATTGTAAGGCAATGAGTCTACAAATTGTTCAAGATATATAGACTTCATGATGTCTTCCTTGGTCCGATCTTCTGGCCGCAGCCATGTATCAGCGGCCATTTTTAGTTTAAGAAAAAAGGTTTTAGGATTGTCACCAGGAGCACCCTTTTCTTTTCTGAACCGGAGTCAGTATGCTTCCGCGTCCATCCCAAGATGATCTAAGATTACATTTTTTATTTCCTCGTATGGAGTGATTACACTTGAGTTGGCCACCTGATAGGCCGCCTGTGCTTCCTCTGTAAGCAAGGGAGCCAAATAAAAGGCCACTTGACTAGAGGCCAACCTGCAGCCCTTGCTGCCCTCTCAAAATTGAGCAAAAATGCATCCGGATCCTCCCCTGGAATGTATTTTTGAAGCAAAATGTTTGGTGCGGCTATGGCACCCCGATGACCTCTCTGTCCAGCGTTCTCTGCAAGAAGTTCCTCGGGCCCTCTACGCATGGCCTCTACCTGGGCTTTCATGAACTCCTTCATGGTGTCTCTGTCCGCTTGGGCGGAGTTAATTTGTTGCTCTACTGCCCATTCTAGTTTTTTTTTTTGTCCTTCCACTATGTGTTGGATTAAGGCTTCCATTTTTGGGCTCAAAAATGGAATCAGTTTGCCTGTATTCTCCACCACGTGTAACCTGTGATAGGTAAGCACGTGACTCCACACAGTAGTAGAGCTCAGAAAAGGGGATTTATTGAGGTTACAAGGGGTCTTGCAAAAGAAAGAAAGTTCGTTCAAGCAATGAAGTCGGCCCGATGCTGTGCTCTCCCGACGTCTTCTGCAGGGGGATGTCCTTCTCCCTCCTTGGCGTCTTGTGGGGCAAGGCTATCCAGATCTCCACCGACTGGAGGAAACAAAAACAAGCGGAGAGAGCCCTCCGTTAGTGTTGAGCTTTGGAGGAATATAATGGGGAAGGAAGTGGTGGGAGGCTTCACCGTAAGGCTGAGGATGTGCAGGGTTAGGGAACCGTCACTGGAGGTAGGAACGGGGAGGATGGACTAATTACGCTAAGTGTGTCCTAAACCCCAGGCTCTCCTTGATCAGGTTCCCTGCTCCCTCCTGACAGTGCAGGCAATGAGCTCCCAGGACCCAGGAGAAAAGCACGTACCTGCTCTAGCCACGTTCCTCCAGGAGCGTGGCGGGCACAGCACAGGGACGTTGGTCTCCTGGCAGTTCCTCAGGGCTCCGGGGCAGGTCGACAGACGGCGTCTTCTCCTCCGTTCGGGGCTCGCTGCTCACTGGAAACGTCACTGTCTCTTCCTCCTCCCTCTTCCTGGTGGGGACACATCCTTCATTGGTGAACGGCCTCTTTTCACCGGATAACGTCACGGGGTTCCACCCCCAGGGGGCATGGCTGATGTCGGTCTCTAGCGGATCCTTAAAGGGCCAGTAATGAGTTCCTTCAGTCGGGTCATTTTCGGGCAGGTATATCTCCGAATCCGGGAGCTGAGAGAGGGAGAAAGGACTCAAAGCATGAGATAAGTCGAGACCTCCGGAGGGATCCTGACAGAGCACTATAATTAGTAGTAGGATTTGGTACTACACAACTATAAATCTGTGACTTGATTTGTCAGAAAAGTAAAATAAACATTTTGGGGGATTTGATTAAAAAAATCAAAAAGTAATAGTGGTGCTTGACCAAAAAGCACAATAAATTTAAAAAAAGAAGCAAAATTAATGGTAAGTAATGTGCGGAATCTAAGTCCCCTTTAAGCTTAAGTTAACAAAGATCTCACAAGTGACAGTGCATACACTGTCTTAGGCGAGACCTAAAACCAAGACCTCAGACAAACATAGGCATAGGACTACAATTTTGAATCGACTAAGAGTCATAATAAACGAAAAGGAGATTCTGTGAACTGAGTATTTGCCTAGGATCACACAATTTGGGCAAGCAGGAAGCTGTGTTTGAGCCCAGATTTTCTAGTCTCATCCTGAGCAATTAGCTGCTATTTAGGTCAGAGACGATTTAAAGCATGGGCAAAGTGGGCTCTGGCCCAGGGCCTTCACCTTTCTAGAGGCCCCACCATTCAGCTTTCAAGACAGTCCCAGACAGTGGCATAATGCAAACATGATGTGGCCCCCTTCACAATATGAAAAAGAGCGCCCAGGTCTCCTATATCTCATAAATATTCAAAGGCTTTGCACTAAATGGGTGTCCCCTGAAGGACTGGGGTCCCCTTAAAAGTTTGGGGACCAACGAAGAGGATTGTCAATGATCAGACTATAGTTGCTTAGGGCTTGAATGAGCTGAAAAGGGATAATAAATTCAGAGTTGTTCCAGACCTAGGGCCCCAAAATCCATAAGATGCCACTGAGTTGGGTATCTCTTTCAGACATCAAGGCTTAATGCGTTGTCCATAATTCTTAGGGGATGAGATTAGAGCATGGGTGACAGGCAAAATCCACATTTTATTTTGGATATTTTTCCATAGCACAAATCTTGCTCAAGGATATAAGAGCTCTTCAGAAGAGACAGATTGCAAAACACGTTCCTTTTCTGGTACAGTGAGATTTGACAGGTTTGACGGGATGCAGAACCAAGGCCAGTATTTGAGCCATGTTCCTCATATTAGATACTCAGCAGCTGTAGCCGTGAGGCCACCTCCAGTGAAAACTTGGCTTGTTCTGGGTTTAAGGTTCCAAAATGTCCTCAAGCTGAGCCAGTGCCAGGAATCTGGCTGGAGCCTGACTCAAACTTTCAGTGGCTCGCTCACCTCTACAGTTTGGTTGCATTATGAGACTTGTAATTTTGCATCTATAAAAGTACAAAAATAACTGAATATTCCTGAAAGCAAATTATAAAACCGGGACTTAATAAGTATAAATATATGCCTACAAGACACAAGGGAAGGTGGTGGAGATAAGCACAAGGATTAATTAAAAAATGGTCTTTTTTCAATATGAAACAAAAAAAACATTCACAACTTAATTTAAACTCATAAACGTTTTGCCAAATTCTGTTACAATGATAATTAAAATAGTGTAAACATGTTTTAATTAAATAGCCCTTCGTCTACTCAAAAGTTTGTTTTGAAGCTGTGGGGGAAATCTCATGAGATAGTTAATCAGAGGTTCTTCTCCAGGGCATCAAGAGAAATTAAAAAAGTGCAGAGGTCTCTAAAAGGTCGTGGCCTTTGTAATTAGGGGCATGGCTTAAACATGTAAAGTGTTGCATTGCCCTTACATCATGCAAGATAGCACAATGGCAATGCAACACTAAAGTCAGATTTACCAAGTCATATAATGCCACCTTACATGGCCCTGTGGTGTTTGGTAAATCTGGAGTAACGTTAGGCAGCGTAAGTTGCTGCCTTGTGTTACCCTGACCCATGGAGGCATTCCATGGGTAGAGTGTGGGTGTTCCCACACATTCACCCATGGATTGTGATGAATTACGAGAATTAACATGAGTGGTAGACCAGGGAATGTGTCAAAATGCTATGCTTTCCCAGGGGAGGCTTAATGAGTAGAAATATCTTTATTTCTTCTCGTTTTCTCCTCTTTCTATGTGTGCTGCATGCCTCAGGGGATTGTTTTGTGCAGGAAGGTGTACCTTCCTGCACAAAAACCATCCTGCCTGCAATGCAGGCACCCTTGCACCATGACGCATGGATTCCTGCGTTGGCGCTAGGCAGTTAAAAGTGGGCCAGTGCAAGGAGAGGACAAGCATGCACCATATCATGTTAAATATGATGCATTCTGCCCTCTCCCTCTCATGCAGCGTAGAACAGCAAGGTGTCTTGCTGTGCTGCAGGAAACATTGAAAAATCTGCCCCTAAATTTCTGTGATTCCCATAGTGTTCCACCCAGCCAGTATTTAGGTTCCTCGCTATGCTTTCTGTTATCATATACAGATATATAAGTCAGCAACTGACATACACTGAAAACCAGCCAAGACTATCGATGCTGTCAATGATTGTTAGCTCTTTCAGATAACTAACTAACAATGCTTTTATTTTTTGTCATAAATATTGAAAATGTTTCAGTCCTGAAATTGTGAGAATGTGAATTAAACATTACTGAGGCCTGTGGATAGTTGTCTACACTGTGTCTTAATAACTCCTGGAAGGTTCAATTTATGTTAGACACGTACACCCTTTTACCCTCCATCTGCATATCATAAACCTCATCTTTCTCTTCTACACCCTCTTTTCCTTCTCTTGAATCCACTTCCTCGCATCTCTTTCACTTCACCACCCCAAACACACAAGGACCTCACTCATATGTAAACTCTACATTTGTACAGAATTACAATGGCAACTGAAATATGTGACCATTTCTCGGTTCATTCTGCGAAGATGCAAAGGATTTGATGTCCATGTATTTTGAACACCTTTTTGGTCCACTTACAGGCATCATGAAAAACTCAAGCTGCCTTCAGTAAAAAAAAAAAAAAATATATATATATATATATATATATATATTATTTTTATTTTCTAGAAGTCTAAACTCTGGAGTTCTCAGTCATGGCACGTTATAAATACACGAGTTAGCTGAGTTGAAAATATGCATTATTTAAAATGCTAAACGAAAAAATCCAGAAACCTAACATCCTGGAAGTAGCTAACACATTTAGGGAATGTAATATTGAGTAAAACTTGAAATTAAACCAAACACCACATCGCTGACCTAGATTACCTAAATATTTTTACATTTATTGCTAACAAATCGATCATCGTTTTTGCCATTATGGTTAATGACATGAATACAGGGCCTGCTAGGGACCTGTTTCAATGTCCGTTCTTTATTAGTAACAGCTCTGAGACAAGTGGGACCAGCCCACTTAAAGTCCTGGTCTGATCTTAGAAGCTGATTGCCTCTCTTTATATCCTGCTGTGCTGCTTTACAGAGACACTGCAGCACAGCAGGAGAAACTATAAAACAATATTAAAACAATCATTTCTGTCCCCTCGGTGATATCATATGAGAGGAACAAAGCAAATGATCCTGCTAACACTCGAGGTGCTCAGGAGATTTATTTATCCCCCTCGTCTCCCTCACCTTGTCCCCCACGTCCCCCTCGTTCCAAAATCTGGGGGAGGGTGGTGTATCCCCCGGGTCCCCCACACTTCCTATGCCCATCTGAAAACACACCTTCTGTTCGGTTCCCCACAGTGCCTAATTTGAGCCGGTGTTTTCCAGTGCTGGCACCGGCACTTAATTGCCGGAAGCTGCTCTTATGACAACTGCCACAGGGTGGCGCTATTTGAGTAATTTATAGATGAGCAGAAAAACAATTGTTTGTTAATTCAATATAGATTAAAAACAAATAATACATGCCACCCATGCCATTCTTAAAGTTTGAGCGGCCTCGAACAGTCTGAATAGTCACACTTGTAGCAGTGTGATGGTTAGTAGTTGTGCAAGTACACTTGCAATGTGTGGTGCAAACTGTGGTGGCCTCCTGAGGAGGGCCCCACAATTTTTTTTTTTACAAATTAAGCACTGATTCCCCACAATGCAGTTTGTAATGCATGCAAATACAATTAGAGTGAGGTGGATCAGACGTGGTGACCTGTGTTTTGTACGGTGAAAACTAAAGTACCCAGGTTAGGTACCTCAAATATCCACTCCATTAGGCCAGTATCCAGCCCGAGTTCATCAGTGAATCAATAATGTTTTAGGTCCTGAACCACCAAATAGTACCTTCCAGATCTGTCAGTTCCAGTGCCCCTCTTCACATTTTATTGAAACTTGTCAAGTTCCAGAACTTGTCTAGGTATTACTATCTGAAAGCTTAATCTACATGACGAGGCTGTGAGAAGAGAGAATTTCTCTACAGGCCTCGGAGTGAGCGACTAGCCCGGCACAGCGCCACAGTGTCAGAGTCCATGCACTGTGTTTCACCTAAAGTGAGGTTGAAAAAGATAGGCTTCTGTTGTCTGTTTCTGTTCACACCTATTCTGGGCAATGACTACCATATGCAAAGTTGCAGATAGGGCTCGAGTCGGGGCTACACGCAGGTACAGGGCGCCCCCTCACTCTTTTCACAGGGTTGACGCCGCCCCCATGCCAAGAAGTTGGGCCCCACAGAAATATGATGACCTTGTCCTGCTGTAATTTCCACACACCGGGACACGTTCAGCAGCACCTGCACGTTGCCTGCTTTCCATTACCAGCAGAATCGTGCAGGCACCCAGGGAGTCTTTTTTCACCTCCAGCTGGGCCATCCGGCCTCCTTTTGTTTGTATACACTGACCGGGGGATGCCTGGAACCTCACACTTAAATGTAAATATCACAGAGGGAAACAAAGGCACACAGCTTGTTATCTCTTCACAGATACTTAACCTTTTCGCCACTGCGCGAATTCCGCAGCGGCGTGGGTGGGGCTGGGGGGCGCGTGGCGCTCGCGTACTTATGACGGCATCACGCCGTCACGAGTCACAGGCGGCATGTGCTCATGATGGCGTGGAGCCGTCATGACCCCGCCCACTCACTAATTCGCCCACACAGGCGGGGAATTAGTGCAGCGTGGGCGGAGCGGCAGTTGCATGATGGCTCCACGCCGTCAGGAGCACATGCCGCCCGTGACGCCTGACGGCGTGGAGCTGTCATGAGCACGGAAGGGTTAAGAGAGGCATGCTTTTGCCTTTGGTCTGTCCCTGTTTATAAATGCAGATACTGTAAGACTGTCAGATGGTTTAGTCTGTCCCAGTATTTGAACAAATAATTTAAGTAGCACTATTTTATTTCTTTTGTAGTGCTACGTCGTGACGTCATGAGGTAATTTTCATATTGTCTTACTTGATCAGTCCCCCCACTTCTTTTTATAGGACTTGTGCCCTGGTTGCAGACCTGCAAATAATAGGCAATCTTTTGGTACCTCTTCTATTCTCACAGCTCTTCCTCCGGATTACGGCAAGTGTAATTTTAGGCTGCAGATGTATTTGGACATACCGTTAGTTAGTTAGATAGTTAGTTAGTTAGTTAGGTAGTTAGTTAATTAATTAGTTAGTTATAAAGGTCATGGCACTAATATATGTCCTTAATGTGTTTCTTAGGCAACACCATATTTAAGGACTCCCCAACCCCACCCCTCGGGCCGCCCCTTTTACTGTCTACTTAATTGAGAAAAGTTGTCTTTGAAAAAGGTCAAGCACTTTAAACCAAAATACTAATTATCAGTTCCTTTTTGTGTTGACTGAAATCAAATCAGCTATTTCAGTTCCAATAATAACAAGAAAATAAAACACAGTCAAGTTAAAGATTGTGAAGTACTTAACAAATCCACCCACCGTCTCCCATGCTGAGCTGCCAGGTCGACTAACAGTTGAACTAGTACAGTGTATTACTGTCTGTGAGAACCTTCCTTTGGCGAAGTGAGAAGCTTTCTTTCCCCGTACACAGTAGCACAAAGCATCACAAGCAAGACAACATTGTGCAGGTTCTAAACAATGGGCATCTTGTATGAATGTGTTCGAATTTGCTACACTTCCAATTCCACAGTATTTCAACAAGCCTCGAGTGACGTGTACGACAAGTAGCAATCTGCAAATTCCATTCAAGCCCGAACTTTTATTTCTGTGGACAAGGCGGAAGTGGAGGCAAGGAAAGGCCCTGAATAGCACTGTCACCGCATGAGAGATTGTATAAATGTTTCTATATCTACTAACCCAAGAGAGTATTTGTCGCGGAGTTATGCAGATCAAGGCAAGCTATTAACGCCGCACTGCATCAAAACTGTTTTTTTTGTCTAACGATTTTTACAGAACCTTTAAAGAAGTGAATGAAGACGTCAGTGGTCACGAAATTAGCGTTTAAGGTGCAATAAGGGTTTAACAGCCTAAAAAAAGAAGACAAAAAGGAGAAAAGGGAGATGGGAGAAATGTGTTACATTTTGGATTTACAAGAGAAAGGCGAGAAGGAGAATACTGTGTATTTATCAGTAGTAATGTTTAGGAGAATATGTGATAGCTCAGCCAAGTAGACAGAATGGGGGCAATTTGAATGCAAGTATGCGAGATATTGTATCGTCTTACAACATTTACATAGCGCTTACTAGCCCTGTGTGGCGCTGAAGTGCTTGCCTACATGTAGCCTTGTAGCGCATGTGGTTGGAATTCTGTTGTCTTCGCTTGGATCCTTTGTGGGAAGTGTTTTCATGCCCTGCATGATTATTACAGGTTATCGTGTTATGGGAGGCAGCGCTTAGCAGCCTGATGGATAAAGGACTGTGAGAGACAGACATGCCGTTTATATTTTTAAATAAGCTGGCAGCTTTGGGCAGCTCTGAGACTCCTTAATGGTATGTCTTATTTTCATGGTCCACTTTAGCTGGTTACTGTACTGGGTTGTACATTCTGACATATTTTGTTTAAAGTTTAAGGTCCTGGGCAGGCATAGGTTGCATCGCTGTTTTTAAAAAGAGTTGCATCGCTGTTTTTAAAAATGTGATTGTATTGTATTTTGTGATTTTAAACAAAACCTACCTCATTCTCCCTCAGGCACTACCGCGCAGCGGTTTAGAACGCTGCCGCGGGATTCCTGATCGTGTTGCCGCCATCCCCCGGGACACGCAGGCCACGCCCACTACCATCTGGCCACGCCCCCGCCAGCTGGGTATTTAAAGCGCGCTGATTGGCTAGCGCGACACAGAACACTTTGACCTCCTGAGGCGGAAGCCGGGAGAGTTGCATCGCTGTTTTTAAAAATTTGATTGTATTGTATTTTGTGATTTTAAACAAAACCTACCTCATTCTCCCTCGGGCACTACCGCGCAGCGGTTTAGAACGCTGCAGCGGGATTCCTGATCGTGTTGCCGCCATCCACGGGGCATGCAGGCCACGCCCACTACCATCTGGCCACACCCCCCTATCATACTCACTCCCTACTTAATATGTGCATCTTCCGGACACGCAGCGGGCGCGCCGTTTGCGCGCCGAAGGCGCGCCTAAGGCAAGCCCGTCTGCGCCCGTCCGCGACCAGACCACGGCCGGGGCCAGGCATGCTGTCGGTGAAGATGCATATAGGGGAAGAATTGTGTGGTCACGGGAAAAGCTGTGGTCTCTTAACAATAGGGCGGTTGCCTGTACTCACAGGATCAACCTTGGTAACACCACCCTCCCTCAGATCTGTGGGGAATGCGGGATACTACTAAGAGCACTGGACGGCGTAAGATTGGGGGGACCTATTAACCTTAAACCACCGATCAGCAGGGATTTTAGAGCGGGCCTGCTAAATTGTAGATCTCTTGCAAAACATGCAGGCGACAATTGGCTGCTACTGGAAGAGCATCAATGGGATGCGCTGTTTCTAACAGAAACTTGGCTTAACGAGGATAATACGACCTCTATCGCGCTGGCAGTACCCTCCGGGTATAAAATATGCTTTGCCAACCGGATAGGCGAAAAAAGGGGGGTGTGTGGCTGTTATATTCAAAGAGCAGCTCACACTAAGCTCCTCAGCCCCCACTCCTATTCAGGGATTTGAGGGACTTCACTTTTGTTTTCAGGTGGGACATCGGCTATCCCTAGCGGGACTTGTCATATACCGCCCTCCGGGTGGGGAAGATCCCAATCTGACTACTTTGATGGATACTATTATCCAGAGTTCCCTCCTTCATCCTCAATTTCTTGTCGTTGGAGACTTTAATATACATATGGACAGGGAGGACTGTGTCCATGCAGATATACTGAGGTCAACACTAAATACAGCCAATTTGAGACTTATAAACGTAGCCCCACGCACAGAGCAGGCCACACGCTTGATTTAATATTTTCTAATATTAACAATGCAGTGGCAGATCCACCGCTACCGTTGGTATGGTCAGACCACTCTCTGATTCCATTTCAACTAAAGATAGCGGCTGATAGACCTGGGACAAGTAAACGCTCTTTTATGAAGAGACAATGGAAGAAACTAACTCCGGCTACGATGGGACCCGTTTTGGCCCAGAACACTCCTACCCTTACCTTTAATGCCGACACTGATGCACGGCTACTTAATGATTGGGTTGGGAATATGGTGTCCTCTATTGCACCGGCAATACTTGCAACATCTAAACGAGACTCCCCCTCCGCTCCCTGGTTCTCTCAGGACCTTAGAATTCATAAATCCAACTGCAAAAGGTTGGAGAGGCTTTGGAGGCTAAACTACAGTCCTCTAGATAAAACCAGATACAAGGAAGCTTCCCAAAAATTGCATAAAGCTATCAGAAAGGCAAAAAAACAGTTCTATGCTGACTCCATACTGCAAGCAGAACACTCAAGCAAAGAAACCTTTAAAATAGTACAGTCCTTCTTTAAACCTCGTTGTGTCGAGAGGGAGATACACCCGTCAACCACGATGTGTAACAGTATCTCGGACTTATTTGACTCAAAAATTAAACTAGTCTATGAGTCCTTTGGGCCAGATAAGAAAACTGAAAAAACGGATCTGGCCGAAAAAATGTCGGACTGCCCGACTCTGACACAATTCCAACCGATAGCCCTGAACACAGTCATGCAAGAATTAAATCGTTGTAAATCTGGTTCACCGGACGACCCATGCCCGCCTAAAATATGGAATACCGTAGCTGATTTTGTAGCCCCCATAATTCAGCAAATATGGAATACGTCCATCTCTTCCGGGATGTTCCCGAACATATGGAAACATGCTACTCTCCTCCCATTAAAGAAAATACCAAATGGGGACCCCCTGGACCTTAGTATTCTTCGTCCGATCTCTTTGTTGGCAGCGCCAGGTAAAATGCTTGAGAAAATAATCCAGCACCAACTGAATAAATTTATTGAAGAGAATAAAATATTGCATGAAACGCAATCAGGCTTTGGACCCGGTTTCAGCACAGAGACAGCACTAATCGAGGTGGCAGAGTCGGTGAGGTGGTCGATGGATTCAGGAGACTCAGCAATGCTGGTGCTCCTGGATCTGTCGGCCGCTTTTGACACGGTCGATCACGACAGACTGCTGTCACGTCTGGCTGAGATAGGCATCCAGGACCAGGCATTGGGCTGGTTACAATCATATCTGACCCAGAGAACACAGAAGGTGGCGTTGGGGACAACGTCCTCAACACCTAAGGCTCTTAGTTGTGGCGTCCCTCAGGGATCGGCTCTTAGCCCATTATTGTTTAATATATACCTGGCTCCACTGTTTACGCTGATTGCCAATTGGGGGGGTCAAAGCAATCTCCTACGCCGACGACACCCAACTGGTGTTCCCGTACTCAGAGGTGTCGGAAGCGTCCTTTTTGAGCTTCAAAGGTTGTCTTCAAGATGTAGCCTGCTGGATGAACACAAATAAACTGAAACTCAACGCTAATAAGACAGAAGTGATTTTTTTTGGTAAAGCCCCCCCCCCTCCTTCTGATCTCTGGTGGCCGACGGAGATGGGACAAGCTCCCTCGCCCAGCCATTCGGCAAAAAACCTGGGAGTGCGGTGGGATGACAGTCTATCCTTTGCATCACACATCCAGCAAACAGCTGGCTGTTGCCTATGTAAGTTGAGGAACCTACGTAAGATTCTGAGACTCCTACCGGTAAATTGCCTAAAAACTGTAATCCATGCCACAGTAACATCGAGGCTGGATTACGTTAACGGTTTGTATCTGGGCTTACCTAAATACCTGGTACAGCGACTGCAACTGGTCCAAAATGCGGCTGCGAGGCTATTAATGCGGATTCCTTTCAAGCATTCGGTCTCTCCGCATCTCCTCTCACTTCACTGGCTACCGGTAGCAAGCCGAATCAAGTTTAAGGCACTCACACTGGCTTTCAGATCTCTGTACGGCACTTGCCCAAACTATCTGAAAGCCCGACTACCAAGATACACCCAAGCCCGCTCCCTCCGATCCAACAGCCGTGCTCAGATTGTTGTTCCTCGACCAAAAAGAGCTCGGCTAGGGGGACGGACTTTCTCGGCCAACGTGGCAACACTTTGGAACTCCCTGCCCCCAGCTCTTCAGCAGGCCCCCTCCGAGCCTTGCTTCAAGCACTTGCTGAAAACATGGCTCTTTACCCAACCACGCTAGCTGCAAATCCCTCTTAGTCCTTATGGTCAAAATGTGTTCCTGTAGCGCCGGGACACCTCCTAGTTGAGGTAGCTGTTCGCGCTCTAGAAAATTCTGTATTATTATTATTATTATTATTATTAAAAGGGAGAAATGGTGGAGAGATTTGAAATGGCCATTTCAGTGGTCTAGTGACATTTGCAAATCGATTGGACGTTGGCCTCATCATTTATGATGTCATCAGATGACCTTAATGCAATAAGGCACCATGTTACACAGTTACCCGTACACATACTCTTTCTTCGTATCCATACATATATTTTTTTTTATCTCATTACTGCATATTTGGTGATACAGCAAAAACAGTGTAGCCAATCACTACACTTCATGTTTTCAGGTGCCTGCACACTCCCAATTACTAAGGGGCATATTATCAAGGCCCCGCGATAATTATCGCTCAGCGCACTTAGCGCGAGGATAATTATCGCCGGCTATCGCTGAATTATATCGCCGAGATAGCGAGCCATCAGCAACGCTTATCTCCAATGCGATATATAATCCAGTGAAAGCTGCAAAATGTGTGATTATCGCTGGAAATCCAGCGATAATCACACAGCGTTAGGTGAATCGTTGATGATAGGGCAGGGTGGATTCATCCTCACAATCCACCTCACATAGGATATCATGGCTAAGTCGATTTGAAAGCAGGTGTAAAGAAAGGAGCGAAAAGCGCGGTTAGCGCTGCTTTTGTCATCGCTAAGCGAGTTAGAGGCTACGTTGATGATAGGAGAAAGTCGTGTTAGCGACATTTCTCAGGTAATTTCATTGAGATACGCCCACTTTGCATCTCATTGGCGTTGCGATGCTGGGCATTCCGAAAACGGGCGCTGAGGCATGAATTCACACGCTAGGTGACCTTGATGATAGTGCAATATAATTATAGCTGATTTTTGCCTGAAAACGGATGCTAAAGCGGCGATAATTATATCGCCAGCCCTTGATAATATGCCCCTCAGAAAGCAAAGACCCCAATCTCTGGCTCCACGGTCATTGGGCGACCCAAGCATGTATGGTCAGGCTAAGTGCATTATATGCGTGAATGGTTCTGCTCATGCTGCTGATTTGCACCTTTATTTGATGAAATTCATCTCTAAAGATACTTAGCAAACCTGAGCATTGAAAACACACCAGGTATCCCATATCCAGTACATGTAGGGGCCCACTGGATAAAGCTAAGGGATTGATTGGCATGAGGTGACTGGAACTGTACCAAACATTCAGATATTGCTAGCGTCCGTGCTGTGTGCGACGAACTATGCTAAGCTGGTAACTTGATAGCCCCCGCAGCAACAGACAGGGATGGACATATAATGTGATAGAAACAGCAGGACTGGAAACTTTGCACTGGAAATAAAATGTCTGACTGGAACTGAAGATCTGCTCATGACAGTGAAGGACTGTTAATTCAACAGCTTGTACATGTTCATTAGTTCCAAAGAGCCCAGGCCCAGCTCTTTTTTTTAAATTTTTTTTATTGGTTTTACATCAAGGCATGTATGAACAGTGAATATTGACATATGAATGCAGTATACAAAGCAAAGAAAAATGTTGTTAGCCCCCAGGGGAGGGGCATCTTAAATGTACATGAATGTGACACACTGGCCAACTGTCTAGTTCATCCTTCAGAGTAGGAAAAGGTGCTCAAAATAAATACACTTAATCCCCTCAACCATAGTGGAGGCGAAACTAGGGAGAGAAGGGCAGCAGTTGGGGAACAGTGGCAGACAAGTCCACGTGATGGAGAAGCAACAAGGCTCATTCAGACGAGTGGCTACCAATGAGGGCGTGGCACCTTGAGGAGGCTGAGGTTCTCAGATTCTCACTTGGCAATCAACATGAGGATGGTGGGAAGATCTCAGGTGGAGTGGGGATGGGGGAACCATCAGGAAAGGCACTGTTGCAAAACATGGAAGGGATTCTCATAATAAAGGTTCTTACGTCAGTGGTGGGGGTGTCATTGTAAGTGATTGGAACTCACGGGGGAGGTTATCATTACCTGTCAGTTGAAGGAAGTCGGTGAGGAGAGTTTCCCACTCTGGAGAGATAGGGTGCTTTCGGAGATTGCGGCCCTCCTCGTATCACAGATCCTCTTTCTCCGCCCTCCCCTACTTTCTTATCGCTCCTAGCCAGGCCACCACTGGGGAGGCCAACAGGGCTTTCCATTGGAGGGTAAGCTCTCTTTTGGCTTATAACAGTGCCATGCCTGCAAAGCGTGTCCATACCTTTTGGTGTTCCTGTTATAATGAATGTAGAAAAGAAAGAAGGCCTACACATTTCAATGCAAGCATCAGCAGAAAGATCTGTACAGATGCACGAGCTAAAAAAACATTAAAAAAAATAAAAATAAAAAAATACAGGCATAAGCTATCTTCAGTACCAGAATAAAAAATAAATTAAAAAAAGCACAAATGGAATCAGGACCTTGGGGGAGGGAAATAGACATGAGGTTTAGTAGAATAGAGTAATATAATTAGACATAGCATAAATGGAAGGACACAGGCCCGCATTGCAAGAACACATGTCTGAGAAAATATGCGGCTAAAGTGCAGGATAAGTGGGAGATTAAGTCTTCCAGAGCAGTAGACATGTAAGGAGTAGAGCATTGCTAGGCTTTAAAGCACAAGATAAGCCAAGGACACTGGTAGTGCAGCAATGGTAAGAAAATACATGTGCACGTCACATTCCATATACATGTGATTAAATGTTTTTACAGAAAGTAATACTTAGTGAAGTACCTCGCAGCGGTTCCCACACACACCCCCCGCACTCCAACTTGAGCAAGGATGGATGTAACCTGGGTGGTGGTCACAGGTGGTGTGTAACCGTGGCCCACCAATGGTAATGGATTTTGGCAGATGCAGAACATGCTCTCAGAGTCGCCACTACAGAGGGTTACAATTGTGGCTCCCAGGAATTTCGGAGGGGGGGCATTGCCATCCCGGTCGTCTACTCCAGCGCCAGTGCCGCACTCTGGATCCAGCACTGTGAGGGGCAAAGAAAACAGATGTAAGGGACCGCAGCTTAGCATAGGGTGGAGCCACGCCTCGGCTGCCAACGCGGGCAGCAGCACAGATCACCTTGAGGTGCCCTTGCTGGGCCTATGCAGCACGATGTCCGGTACTTCCCTGGGTCTGGTGCTAGAGCGTCTCCAGTGGCATGGCTGAAGACTACTGAGGCTGTAGGACGGCTGGTCACTCTGATCTGAGTCAGGCCGGGCCCTGGGGTTGCATAATGGCAGGGACGATGGCTAGATCTCAAGCAATGAGCGTATGCCATCTTGGCCAGTTAAGCCACACCCCTACCCATGCCCAGCCCCCTATACAATATTAATTTTCAACAGCCACACAATGTCAGGTACCAACACATGCCACACACATTTGCTACAACATAACTCATAAGAACAGAACTGTCGTACATCCAAACCAGGCTGAATGTGGAACTAGCCAGCAAAAGAGGCACACAACCAGCTAACTCTCATGCATATACTTCTTGTGCAGTGGGCTGCCTCACTGTTTGAGAAGATACTTAGAGTACATTGGTAAAGCTCTTCGACCTGAGCCTGCATATTCACCCAGTGCCTAATTTAAGCTGGTGGTCCGGCACTTATTTATCCTCATCAGCGTTTTCTGAGTGCAAGAGAGATTAAAAACTTCACATGAGGAGAAAGCTGGAACCAGCGAGAGTGAGATAAAGGTGCTGGGCGTAGGGTTGAATGACGGAGGCACGCATGACTAAACCATGCATGCCTCTACAATGCACCCCGAACCACAAATGCTTCTTAACCATGCATTCCTTAACCAGGCATACCTTTACCATGGAATTTTGTTGTAAAGGCATGATTGGTAAGGGGTTATGCATGGTTAGGTTCACCACTACCCTGACTCCCCCTCCCGCTCTAAGCCCTAAAATTCTAACCTCCCTATCTCAGCCCAAAAATTGTAGTTATAAAACCCTGCCCCCTTTAATTCAATTCAATTCATAATACTTTATTTGGCATAAAAAATACCATAAAAGTGCAGATAAAATACATCCTAATATAAAACAAGAAAATCAGCAGCTTAAAATGATACGTGTTCGATCCATCCATGAATGGGAACCCCTTCTCACGTTAAATTCACATTTGGGACAAGTAAGAGGCTAAGAACGCCGGCCACATAGGTACAGGTAGAAAACATCAGAATTAGGAGAGAGACGTAATAGTTTGACAGCTTAGAATTGGTACAAATCCACTCCCTTCCCAATTAAATTAACCTTCCCCTCATCAAATTCATTTTTTCATGTGCCTTTTACAGACTAGCATTAGGGACCGCTTTTGTTCATCTAATACATCTTGTGTTTGTAAGTCTGACGGCTGCCCTTAAAACATTTACAGTACAGAACAAGGTTAACGTGTCTGTCGACAATTTTAAAAATAACAGGGCTACCTTTGCATGTTTAAATCTAGAGGTCGTTAAAATACTTTTTAAAAACAAACTCCTGGTTTGTGAATAAAAAGGGCATAATAAAACAAAGTGAAGGGTATCCTGTGGAGACCGATGCTCACAGCCACACGGTTCCTTCAACTCTATGGACGGGGTATATCCTACCGGGTCAGCTAGTATGTGATGCAAAAGGTTGAGCCTAAAGCGTGTCATTATAAATCTATTGTGGGCATTATGGAAGGCTGATAGATAAGTCTCAATACCCAGACATGATTTGGTCAGGAGGTGTTCTCTAACTGATATTTTAACCAGTTCCCTATCTTCCCTGAGTGAAATAACATGCATCTTGAACCGGGCCTGCACCAAAGACTTGTCATGCACTGACATTTTTGTAGGGTTGTTAAAGAGATCTGCGCAACCTATGGCTTCTGGGGTCTTCTTCACATACTTGAGCCATGGGATGTTCAGACCCCGGTCACGAGCAAGGCAGTCTGTTATAATCTGCTCTTCACCTTCGAATATTATTTGAATTCATGGATGGTTCTGATATTGTTATTATTCCTCTCTTGTCCCTTTGTTACGTTGCTGTATTCTCTTTTCTTTCTTTTATTATTTTTCGATAATTTTTCATTTCCACAGATCTCCCTTCCTGTTGATGTGCTGCCCCCGGTCCTGCCATTTGGTTGATCCCGGTTGTGCCGTCTGTTCTGTTGGCTCCTCCCTCCCCCTTGTCTCCCTGAATCCTCCTTTTGTAGGTATGTTCTCTTTTTATATGCCCTTCTTGTTCTTATTATGTGTTCTTTTTTAATTGTTTTCCTTTGCATCCTCTCACCTCTCCCTTTCTCTATTTCTCTTTTACGTCTCCCAACTCTACTTTTTTCTTCCTTTCTCTTCTCTTTTCTCTTCATTTTATCATCTGCACTCTTTCTCTCTTTCATACATTTTTTCTTTTCACTTTGCTCTTGTTATTACTTCTCTCTTTCAGATTACCTTCTATTCTTTTTCTGTCTTCAATTGTATTGATTCTTCATTATTGAAAAATTTGACTTTTAAGATTGTTCATTACATTGTATGTTTTTTATTTAATAATGTTGCCTCATTTTGGTTAAATTCAGGGTTACTACATGGAATATTAAACGATTAAATAATCCTATTAAAAGACAGCGCGTACGATCCCATTTAGCTAGATTAGAAACTGATATTGCTATGTTGCAAGAAACTCATTTATCTGATGCTGAAGCTTTGAAATTAAAGAAATTTTGGGTGGGTAACGTTTTCTCTTCCCCAGCATTAGGAAAGAAGAATGGCGTTTTAATTTTGTGTCATAAAAAGTTCAATGTTTCTGTCACCCATCAAGAATTTGACTCGGATGGTCGCTGGGCGATTGTAAAATTGTTAATAGATAAAGTACCATTAGTTCTTTTCAATGTTTATGCTCCAGTCTCTGTTGATAATACTTTTTGGTTACAAATTTCGGATAAGTTACTCTTGTATGATGATGAATATATTGTTTTCGGTGGTGATTGTAATCAAATATATGACCCCATTCTAGATAGAAGATCCCCTGTTAAGTTTGTCAACACTAAAATGCATACTCAATTCACCTCTACCATTCATCGGAAATCTTTAGTTGATATCTGGAGACTTTGTCATCCAGACCATCAAGAGTATAGTTATTTTTCTCCACCACATAACACACAGTCTCGCATTGATTATCTCTTCTTAAGTAAATCCCTTACTCAACATGTTCTCAATTCAGAAATAGGTTCTATTTTATTTCAGATCATGCCCCGGTTTTTGTTGATTTTGATTTAATTCCCTTTTCCCCTTCCACTGGTAGATGGCAATTTAATAATTCCCTGCTTTCTGATTCTAAATTCTCTAGCCAATTCAGTTATTTTGCCATAGAATTTTTCACTAATACTAACCTTTCTGACTCTTCTCCGACTATGATTTGGGACTCCTACAAAGCTACCGCAAGAGGCTTTATAATTAATTATGTTTCCCAGAAGAAAAAGCATTTTGAAAAACAATCCACTGAATTGCTTTCTAAAGTTAAAAAATTAGAATATGCCTATTATCAATCTTCCACAGAAACCTCTTTAAAGGACCTAATTTCTGCTAAGGTCACTTTTAACAAACTTTCCACAGACGCTGCAGCCTCTTATCTCCTGAAAAGTATTGCCCGATATTATGGAGGCCAAAATAAAATGGGGAAACTCTTGGCTAATTATTTAAAAACACGTCAAGAAAGAACTAGAATTGCCTCCTTATCGAATTCTCCTGGTGCTGCTTTATTTAAAGATGAGGATATTTCACAAGAATTTGTCTCCTTTTACAGGGACCACTATACCCCTGAGACTCTTCCGCTTCAATCTGAAATATCTTCTTACTTTCAATCAATCAATTCTCCCCCTTCTGAACACATTGACTTTGCCTCGCTTGAAGCGGGTATCACTTGAAAAGACATTTTCCATGCTGTTTCGGTACTAAGACGTGGTAAAACTCCCGGGCTCGATGGTTTCACCATTGAATTTTGTGATCATTTTTCGAAGCTTCTTTTTCCGAACCTTCTTCTCTTATTTACCTCCTTTATCGCAAACGGCTCTTCTCAAGGAACTTTTCTAGAAGCCATGATTTGTTTAATCCCTAAAGAAAATAAAGATCCCTCTTTTTGTAAAAATTACTGCCCCATTTCTTTGGTTAATACAGATTATACATTTTTTGCAAAACTACTTGCCCTACGTATCGACCCCATCCTACCCGAGCTCATTGGACCAGAACAATCTGGTTTTGTCAAAGGTCGTCTATCCTCTGATAACTCCAGAGTTTTCTTTAATGTCCTTAGTAAGGCCTCCTCCTTAGATTACCCATTGGCCGCTATCACTCTAGATGCTGAGAAGGCATTTGATAGGATTGGTTGGGATTTTATGTTCCATGCTCTCAAATGGATTGGATTTCCTCCCAAATTGATTTCCTTGATTTCTTTATTATATTCTGGTCCGAAAGCTTCTATCTTTGATAATGGCAATGTTTCAGACTACTTTTCTCTTTCTAGAGGAGTTCGTCAAAGTTGTCCTCTTTCCCCTTTACTGTTTATTGCAGCATTAGAGCCATTTTTAACAAAGATTAGTCAAAACAATCTAATCATAGGTTTTCATCTTGGCCCCAATCAAGTTAAAATGTCTGTTTATGCTGATGACATCTTTTTATATTGTTCCAATCCCATTACTTCTCTCCCTTCCTTTCTTCTTCTTTCTTCCCATAGGGCCGGACATACTTTGGACCTCATTTTGTCCAGGTTTCCTGGAACTGAGTGTTCTGCCCCTATTGCAAATCTATGGACGGACCATTTTACGATAGAATTTTATATCCCTGAGATAGGACCAACTCCTAAGAGAACTACTCAGATCCCTATGAAACGGAGACAATGGCACAAGATAACTAATGAATCTTTTAGGGATGCCTTCTCTATCCAAGATCACGCCACAATCAGCGATATTGATGTGGCGCTAGAGAAATATGAAAAGGCAGTAACCATTGCCATTGAGCATATAGCTCCAATGAAAACCTTTAAGACCCGCCCGACGAAAAATCAGGAGGTGTGGTTTTCAGAAGACCTGAGGTCCATGAAGCGTAGAACTAGAAAATTAGAGAAAACCTGGCGTACATCCCATTTGGAGTCAGATAAATTGGAGTATCAGAGGGCGTTAAAATCCTACCACAAAGCTATTCGAACAGCTCATAAACATCACATTACCTCACAGTTAGAGGCGGTAGGAAATGCGCCGAGGATGCTTTACCAAATACTGAACTCCTTCCTGAAGCCGGCAGCATGCGAGAGTGTTGACACCTCATCTCAACAACTTTGTAATGATATTTCTTGCTTCTTTACGAACAAGATTGAAACCATCTATGAGAAGATTCATGCCTCCATTGCTTCCATTGGACAAGTTACTCTCCCCACTGTGGTCCCAGCGAGTAAAAAGATCATCGTCTCCACTTTGACGAATTTTTCTACCATCACCTTGGCTGAAGTGGAGGGACTCATTACAACTATAAAGAGTGGGAGTCCTATGGATCAGCTTCCACCGAGAGTGATGGTTTCAGTGAGAAGCATGTTAGCACCAGAAATCCAAAGTTTGGTCAACCTCTCTTTGGACACAGGCCGTGTCCCATTAGAATGGAAGAGAGCCCAAGTGCGACTCATCCGCAAGAACACCGCCACTGCGTGGGCTGACATGACCAATCTGAGACCCATTTCCCTTTTACCATTCATGGGAAAGCTCATAGAAAAGCACGTCAATAAGCACTTGTCTAATCACCTGGAACACACTGGTGCACTAGACCCTTCTCAGTCGGGCTTTAGACCAAAATACAGCACGGAAACAGCATTGCTGTCGATTACCGATGATCTACGCATGCTCCAGGACAAAGGAACGTCAGCTGTCCTGGTGCTGCTAGATTTATCGGCAGCTTTTGATACCATCTCACATGAGATTTTGGTCGAGCGTCTGACTGGGAGTGGACTAGGGGGCATGGCACTGGCTTGGCTAAAGAGCTTTCTTTCGGATCGGACCCAATGTATCACCATGGGAGATTTCCGATCCGAGGAGACCAGGATTACTAAGGGGGTGCCACAGGGCTCCTGTTTGAGCCCTACATTATTCAACATCTATGTGGCCCCCCTGGCTAATATCCTGAGAGCCTTTGGTTTCTGCCCAGTGTCATATGCTGACGATACCCAGCTGCTCTTTCCCTTTGACCATCTAACTCCAGAGGTATTACATTCTTTCTCTGAGGGGATGAGAGCAGTTTCCCAGTGGATGTCTTTGAACATGTTGCAGTGCAATGTTTCAAAGACAGAGGTTGTGCTCTTCGGTGAGGCTAAGATCTGCTGGGCTCCTGACTGGTGGCCTTTAGATCTAGGCCCAGTCCCTGAGCCTAAGCAGACAGTCAAGAACCTAGGGGTCTGTCTGGAACAAGAACTCAGCCTGAAGCAGCATGTTACCAACCTTGTTGGATCTTGCTTTCGGACCATAGGATTGCTGCGCAGAGTTTTTCCATTGCTTCCAGACACCATCAGAAAGACCCTGGTCCAGGCGTTGGTTATCAGTCGTCTCGACTATTGTAATGGCCTCTTGCTGTCAGCTAATGAGGACGATCTGGATAGGTTACAGGTCGTGCAGAACACTGCAGCCAGGCTGGTTCTAAATGCCCCTCCCAGAACATCTTCAAAACCTCTTCTTGCCAGGCTTCACTGGCTTTCCATCCGTCAGAGAGTTGTTTTTAAGATCTGTTGTACGGTCCACAAAGGTCTTCATGGTTTGGGTCCCTCCTATCTGGCAGACAAGTTTGTGCCGTATGTCCCTTCCCGTGCTCTACAGTCCAGTGACCAACTGCTTCTCACGATTCCTAGGATCAAGCGGGTAAGGCAAGGGGGTAAGGCTCTGTCTGTGAGGGGACCGAAGATATGGAATGGTCTCCCTCTCCAGCTTAGGCAGCTTGAAAATCATCTGGCCTTCAGGAAAAAGCTGAAGACGTTCTTGTTCCAGGTCTAACCATTCAGTTTAAGAACTAGATTGCAGCCATGTAATTCGATCTCCTGCAGGTTCTGCAGTCATATAGCGCAGAGATACTCCCTTGGGAGTTTATTCTAGCGCTCTATAAACACGCAAAATAAAAAATAAAATAAGTTGACATCTTTTCGCAGATCTCAGGTTACCACTTGAATAGAGCTAAATGTGAAGTTCTGCCCCTTAACGTTTTATGTCTTAAACATTATTTTAATCAGTCAGGATTTTCTTGGCAACCGACTAAATTGAAATATTTAGGGTTATGGTTCTCTTCAACTATCTCAGAAGCCCTAAAATTAAACTTCGATTATATCTTCAAAAAATTAAATGATTCAATTACCAGATGGCATCCCCTCTTTCTCTCTTGGTGGGGTAGATTGGATTCCATTAAAATGATGTTAGCTCCTCTAATCTTACATTCTCTTTCTATGATACCAGTGCATATTCCAGCTTACTATTTTAAAAGAATAGATTCACTTTTATTAAAATTTCTCTGGAAAAACAAACCTTCTCGAATAGCCTTATCCTGTCTTAAGAAGGATACAATTAATGGAGGACTTAAGTTCCCTGACTTCAAGTCTTATCATTACGCCTTCTCGTTAAAACAAGCATCTGGATGACTTTCTACAGACCTCCCCACACTTCCCCCAATATGGCTAGTCATTGAAAAAGCACGTATCTCTCCTTTTGACTTTCCAGAGACTCTTGCGTTCACTTCTAACACTTCTTTTCTGCACTCCTCTGTTATTGCCCACACTCGTAAAATCTTAACTCCTCTTTTACCATCTTCTCATCCTTCCATTTCCTCCTTATCTCAACAACCTATATGGTACAACAAATTGTTGCGTATCAAAAACCGTTCTTTTTATTGGAAATCATGGAGATCCAAAGGCTTACTCTAGATTTCTCAACTTTTGTTTGATAATAAACCCTTATCCTTCCTAGACCTTCAATCTAAATTCCTTCTTCCCAATTCTTTTAAGAAACAATATTACCTCTTGCTCCCTGCTCTTCAAGAATATTTACAGTCACAGCCATCTTCCTCTACTCTCCCTATACCTCGCTCTAGACTTTTCCCCCTAATGGACTCTTCTCCTTCTGCGTCTGGTATTTACAAAACTTTATTATCCCCCTCAGTAAGGCTTGAAACAAAGACTAAATTGGCATGGGAACAGGATCTCTCATATTCATGGTCGACATCTACATGGGATAAGCTATGGTTAAAGATTCATAAAACCTCACGTGCTGCTAATACTACCCAAACTCTTTATTTTATTTACCAATGCTTATTATACTCCCCAGGTAAGATTAGCTTCTTTTTCTCCAGAGGTTTCACCTAAATGTTGGTCCTGTCCCTACCCAATTGCTGATCTAAAACATATGTTATTTGATTGTCCTACTATTCATTCCTTTTTGTAAATCAATATGGTCCCGTATAAATATTATTTTTCAAACTAACGTTTCCTTTTCCCTGTCTAATATTTTCTTGGGTTCCCTTTCCCCATCTTGGCCTCAATCTCCTTCACATTTTAAATTGTTAGATTTATTATTAGCTATTGCCTTACACTTGATAACCTCTAACTGGAAGGATGCGACCAAAGTTACTTATACAGCTTGGTGGAATGCTATATGCTTTCATCACAGACTGGACACTAATTTTGTCACCCCTATTTCCCTAGCAATTAAAAAAGATTTATTGTGTATTCACCTCACTTCATATTTGTCTGGATTTGCTTCTACAAACACATCTATTGTTACTAATGTAAATTCATCGGATGAAGTTCGTAAACTACCATGATCGTACTTGTCTTTTATTTTTGATCATTTTTAATGTTGTTCTTAATGCTTATATTTTTTTTAAACTATGAATCCTACTTTTATTGAGATTTACCTGCATACAATGTTGTCTTCAAAGTTTATTTATATTCAATTTTTCCTGTAATAAACAATTGTATCATTTGAACTCACCCTTTATCTTCTCTTCTCCTCAAAATTCATTTATATTATGTTTATTGTAACCATTGCTGCTCTGCATGCTTTATTTGTTTTTCTGAGTATTAGTCTTTATACCATGTTGTTTTGCTGCAATGTTGATATATATTCTACTTGGTTTCAATAAACTTAAAAAAACAAAAAAACACCTCCTGCCACATTACAAGTCCCAAAAACAGAAACGCACACAAACAAACGCATATATGAAGGCACACAACACAAATGTGGCAGTTGTCTGCTCCACTGCGCTTCACAGCAGAAGGGGAAGAAGATGGAGTGTAGGCTGTTTATCAGGTATGTATTTTTTTTTATCTCAGGTGGTGCCTATTTCCCTATTCATTTCAGTTAGTAATTCTATGTAGTGTGGGCAGAGATCTAGGTCTACACTGTGCAGAACTTCATGTGGCAGATTTACACCTAAAGAATGCCCATAAACATGGTAGTAGTAATTTTGCAGTCATATTTTGAGTTTTACTTGTACCCAGTTGTGCGCCTACAGATTTACCTTTGCGAATTGGGATCAATATGTCAAGATACAGTTCAGACTATTTTTTATTAAATTATGGGAGATATTACAGGAGGTATACATGTCTGTTAACCACTTGGCTGCTAAGGCACCTGAGGCACTTCCATTGACTTTCCATTGAAATCAATGGAAACTCCATGACGAGTTACCCTTGTCATTAGCACTGAAGGGGTTAAAGATGGCCATTAGCATTATACATCAGCAACATACCCAGATTTTCGTGTAGGCAAACCCAGCTACCCTGTGCTGTGCATTGTGAATTGTCTCCCTTTTTCAATGGTTTAAACTATATTGAGTCCAGTGGTGTTTGGGATATCCACATGTGCGGAGAAGCGACCTAATCCTACAGTGCCCCAGGGCCTATGATTAAAATGTCAAGAAAGATGGGAGATACATATTTTGTTAAATATTTTACAGTAAATTTCAAATGGGAATGTATTATAAACCATCTTGTGGACCGGGCTTTGGTCTCTATTCTCTATTTCCATAGGACAAACAGAGATCTAAAGCAATAGAGTGCTGTACAGTGCTGAAGGGGTAAAAGGCAATGGAGAGAGGAAGATCTGCACTGTAAGATGCAATACAGCCGGAAAAGTAAACAGAGAGAGCCAATGGAAAGGAGGGTGAGCAGGGTGATGCAGTGCAATGTAGTACAATGTATGCCAGGGGATGGGAATAGTGGATGGGCTGACAATGAGCAGCAGTAGGAACAATGGGTATAGAGGCTTGCAAGAAGATTTTAGGGTTAGTAGATCCTGGGGTCTCAAATGGGATTCACCTGCAATGCCCTTCATTGGTTCTCCTCCTACCTGTCCAACCAATACCAGTTTGTTCATATGAGCACTTCAAGTTCCCAAAAGATCCTTATCACCTGTGGAGTCCCCAGGGCTTCACACTGTCCCCTGTCATCTTCAACATTTACATGGAGACAAATTTAGCTCTATTCACAAAAAACAGCATTGAGATTCATCAATATGCAGATAATACACAGCTGTGCTTGAAAGATTCCTCTGCTTCAGACATCTAAGGCCTCAAACATTGCCTCAACATCATCCAGACTTGGATGTCCAGCGCCTACTCAAAGCTCAGCCCAGCCAAGACAGAAGTCCAGTTATTTTCCAAGATCAACAAACAATAAACAGTACAAACCTGACTCATTAACATTACCTTTGATGGCTTCGAACCCCAACTTTCATTAAATGCCAAGTCACTTTGATTCACTCTGGACACCAACCTCACCCTCAAAGAACACATTGCCCAACAAATGATAATGGCCTGGTACCAGCATACCATCTCTATCTTCTAAAGAAAGTGATACAATTCCTTCCATAACAATCAATCAATCAATCAATCAGGAATTTGTGAAGCGCACTACTCACCTGTGAGGGTCTCAGGGCACTGGGGGGAAGGGGGGTTCGCGCAGGTCTGTCTCAACGAAGAGTCAGGTCTTGAGGCTCTTCCTGAAAGCTTGCAGTGTGGGGGAATGTCTGATGCTGAGGGGGAGTTTGTTCCATGTCTTGGTCACGATGTAGGAAAACGCTCTTCCTCTGGCTCTGCGGATGCGTAAGACTATGGCCAGGGCAAGGTCGGCGGAGCGAAGGTATCTCTTGGTTGTACAGAAGGAGATTTTTTCGTTGAGGTATTGGGGTCCGGTGTTGTGGAGGGTTTGTAGGCATGAATGAGCAGTTTGAAGGTCACTCTCTTTTCTACGTGAAGCCAGTGGAGGTCTCGTAGGTGCTGAGTTATGTGGTCTTGTCAGGGGATGCCGAAGACGAGTTTGGCTGCAACGTTCTAAATGGTCTGGAGTTTGAAGAGTAGAGGTTTATTGATTCTGGCGTAGAGGGCGTTCCCGTAGTCCATTCTTCTGGCTATGAGTGTGTGGGTGACAGTCTTCCTGGATTTAGGGGGGATCCATTTGAAGGTCTTGTGGAGGATGCGGAAGGTGTTGAAGCACGTGGAAGATACAGCGTTGACCTGCCGGTTCACGGTGAGGGAGGAGTCAAGTATAATGCTGAGGTTGTGGGCGTGGTCCGTGGGTGGGTGAGGATTGCCGAGGGTGGTGGGCCACCAGGTGTTGTCCCATGAGGAGGGGGTGGGTCCGAGGATGACGACGTTTTCTTCGAGTTGAGCTTCAGGCAGCTGCTGCTCATCCAGGATGCAACGTCTTTCACCCCTTCCTGGAAGCTGTATCTGGTGATGTCGGGTTTCTTGGTGAGGGAGAGGATGAGTAGGGTGTCGTCAGCGTGTGAGCTTGGATTCTCAGAGGTCGTTGGTGAACCAGGTGGCTTTTATGGTACGTTGTCCGTCGGATTTCTGGAGGGTGGTGAGTGTGTTGCGCAGTCGGTGAGCCATCTGTGGAGTTTGTTGGCTGCAGAGTTGGCTTTGGTCATGGTGGGTGGAGGGGCACGGTTGAGTGTGGAGCTGAGGTGTTCTTTGGTGTTCCTGCACAGGGGCATGGTGTAGGCATGTGTGCAGTTGGTTTCGAGAAGGAGAAGTAAACGCAGTGGTGGTCAGTCTAGAGGGGTTGCGTGATGTGGCCGAAGAAGATGTTGTTTCTGCCTGCGAAGATAGGGTCGAGGGTGTGTCCTGCCTTGGGGGTGTGGGGTGATGACAAGCTGGTTCAGTCTGATGTTGGGGAGGTTGTCCAGGAGGGTGTGGAGTTGGGGTCGCTGAGGTTGTCGTGGTGGAAGTTCAGGTCCTTACCCCAGGACTACTATATCTTGCAGGCCAATCGCACTTCAGGCAGAGCCGGTGGTGGAGCTGCTGCTATTATATTAAAACACCACACTTTCTCCTGCATTTCCCCTCTAGTGCTGCCGGCGACGGACAATCTAGCCATCAAACTAGATTCTAGTTCTGGTGTCCTTATTCTTGTCCTGCTCTACCGGCCCCCCAACCCATGCCTAATTTTCCCATCTCCTTATGCGAACAGCTGGCTAATTTAGCCATGAACTTCACCAACATCCTACTCATAGGCGATCTGAATTATTGGCTTAACGACACCTTAGGGGGACCCCATGCTATAGAACTCCTCGACCTGTTTCTTAAATTTAAATTTTGTTCAACATATTCATTCTGCTACTCACATTAAAGGCCACGCATTGGACCAAATCTGGTCAACTAATCTTTCATTGACAGATCTGACCATCTCTCCCTGTATATGGTCGGACCATCATTTAATACAATTTAATATTGCTATTCCTTCTCTGCCAAAGAACTCCTCTTTAGGGGGTGGAGTTACCCGAAAGTGGAGGGCCTTGGATACACAAGCCTTCTCTGATACACTGGCTAGCTCAGTTCCCCCCTTTAACTCAGATGTCAATGCCATGGAAGCTAACATCTCCTCCTGGTTGCAGTCGGCATGTAACATTCATGCCCCACTCACCAAATTCACTCGTACCCGTCATTCAGACTCCCAAAAATAGTTTTCTGCCGAATTAAAAAAACAGAAACTTGAGCTTTGCCAAAAGGAAAGGAAATGGAGGTCACATTACTCCCTGGAAGATAAACTCCAGTACTCCCTAGCCCGTAAGGAATATAAAACTGCCATCTTGGGAGCCAAAGCTACCCACTTCTCACAAAGAATATTAGACTCCCAGAACAAGTCGAAGGAAATCTTTTCAATAGTAAATGACCTCTGTAATCCAGAAAGGATCCTCCCAAAACAAACTCCTACTCAAGATTCATGTGATTCCTTAAATAGCTTTTTCCTGGAAAAAATCACGACCATCAAAGCCAGTATTCCAACTATATCGCTCAGGGATTCGAAGGATAATCTGGTAACGAATGTCTCTACCTTGGAAAATTTCCCTCTTATCAGCCCCTCGACGTTTTCAGATCTTCTGACCCGCATCAAATCGGGTTCCCCGAATGACTGCTGTCCCCCCCACATTATGAGAGATGTTTTCTCTCATCTACCTCACAGTGCGCTACCTTTCCTTAATGAGTCATTGGCGCAGGGTCGTGTCCCTTCTGCCTTCAAGAATGCCATAATTGTCCCCCTACTCAAAAAATCTGGGGCCGACCCCACGAACCTCTCGAATTATCGGCCCATCCCTCTCCTCCCCTTCCTGTCCAAAATCTTAGAGGCCCATGTGACTAAATGCCTTTCCAACTTTATAGAACAGACAGAATACCTGGAGCTGCATCAGGCGGGCTTCAGGCCGGCCCATTCCACTGAGGCTGTAATTATAACTCTATTGGATACTATGAGAGCCAATGCCGATAGAGGTGTTGGCCAGGCTTTAGTTCTATTAGATCTGTCGGCCGCCTTTTACACGGTCGACCATAAAATCTTGTTGCACCGTGTCAAACAGGCCGGCATCCAGGGCTCTGCCCATAACTGGATCAGCTCTTTCCTTGAGGGCTGAACTCAAGCTGTCCGCCTCATCCCTTGCATCGCTCCGAAACAGGTTACCTCATGTGGAGTCCCACAGGGCTCTTCCATTTCGCCCCTTCTCTTCAACTTGTATCTTCGGCCGCTGATCCACTCTTTAAAAGATATGTCGGTCACCACCTTCAATTATGCGGATGACCTCCAGCTGGTCTTCACCTTGGATAGCTCCACCGATTCCATTCTTCAATTCCAAACCACCATGCTCCATATGCAGAGCTGGATCGACCGACACCATCTGAAACTCAACCCGGGCAAGACTGAACTAATCCTGCCCGGGAAGAGTGAACTTGTCTGGGGCCCTCACTACTTGCCGGCGGAACTGGGTCCCCCTCCTCCTCCTTCTTCATCGGTAAAAAGCCTAGGGGTCACCATTAACGCCGACCTTTCCCTCAGAGGTCAAGTGGGGGCAGTGGTCTCATCTTGCCTATTTCAGTTATGCAGAATCAGGAAAATTGCCCATCTGCTTACCCACTCTGCTCTGATACAGGTTGTGATTGCCTTGGTCTTGTCACGCTTAGACTTTTCAAACTCCATCTACCTAGGCCTTCTCCTGGGCCTACTCAAGCGTCTTCAATTGGTTCAAAACCAGGCTGCCAGGTTAATCCATAAGCAACCCAGGTGGCTATCTGCTAGACCAATGTTGGATAAACTCCACTGGCTCCCTATGGCTCAACGTATCGCCTTCAAGACCGGGTGTATTGTCTTTAAGGCTCTGCATGGCAATAGCCCAAAATTCATCAGTTGCAGAATAGTTAGGCACGTACCTCTCCGCAACCTTCGATCTGCCCAACTCCAGCTGCTGTCTGTCCCTACTTTTAAGCTTAGACGCCAGGGGGGGGGGGGGGGGGGGTGTAGGCTTTCTTACCTCGCCCCAACACTCTGGAACTCCCTGCCACTATCAATCCGGATGAGCAACAATCTCCTGGTGTTCAGAAGAATGCTCAAAACCTGGCTATATCAGCAAGCTCTCGGGTGATCTCCCTGTGTGTGACTTCCTGCCCGATTAGCGCCATGAAACCCCTGGGTGACCGTGCGCTCTATAAATTCCTACTAAGATAAGATAAGATAAGGTCTCTGAGCAGTGCGTAGTCTGTGGAGGCAAGGGCGCGGGGCGCGATGAGGTCTGCGATGGTGGTGGTGAACGGTGCGCGAGGTCCGGGTGGTCTGTTGGCGAGAGTGCCATGTACAGTCATTTTCGGGTTGATCTGGAACTGGAAAATGGGATGTTCCATGGGGGACGAGGAGTTATTAGTGCTGGCTGTAGTGAGTCGGATGGAGTTTTTGTGTACGATTGCGAGTCAACCTCCCGGGTGGTTGGGGCAGTCCTTCCTCTGGATCTTGTACCCGTCATGAATGGCGGTTGCGATTTCGGGTGCGAAGCTGGCGTTGGTCCAGGTCTCAGTGAGGAAGGTGACAATGGGCTATAGAATGATTAGGAGGTCTCAGATTTCTACTGCGTGTCTGTGTAGGGAGCGCACATTGAGGAGGATGCAGCTCAGGGGTTTGGGCTCGCTGGTGTTCGGTGGGTTGGAGGTAGTGGTCGGGGTCCGGATGTGAGCGAAGGTGCGGCGGCAGTGTCAGCAGGTGAACTGGCCTTGGGTGGAGTTTGGTGTTGACAGCTGGCAGTTGTTCTTTCTTCCAGGGTTGAGTGCGAGGAGAGTTGCTGAGTCATAGTGGTGGGTGGTCGGAGGACCAGGGTTCCTGGTTCTGGTTGTGGTCGGGTCACAGATGGACGCAGATGGGCTTTCCTTTGGTGCGCCAGCGGCGTGGCCACGCAGCGGCCACCATTAAGTAAGGGTTGTGGGAGGGAGAGCAGCTGGGAGGAGGGACACAAAGGGGGGAGGGGCCATGGGGACAGCACTCGCGGGAACAGAATCAAAGGCAAAAACAGTTGAGAAACAAAACACAGGCACAAATAGACAAGAGAGGCACGAAAAGAGGCTCAGATAGAAAAAAAGGCACAAGGAGGCAGAAGCGCACAGTGGGACAAAGGAGGCACAGATAGGCAGAAAAGGCACAAAGTGACAGAAGCGGCACAAAGGGACAGAGGAGGACCAAAGAGACAAACGAGGCACAGATAGACAGAAAAGATACAAACAGAAAGAAAAGGCACCACGAGACAAAAAACTGCGAAGACAGGCAGAGCGGACCGGCAGAAGAGCAAGGCTTTCCCACTGGACCAAAAGGAATGAAGCACAGGCAGGAGCCTGCGAGTAGAGGAGGGCCTCAACACCTACCTAAAGGGGCGCAATGATGGACCTGCACAAGGGGACAGTAGTTTCCCTGACCAAGAGGTCAGAGGTCTTACTACATAAAACAATTTAAGAACTGCTGTTGAAGCCATTGTATTTTCTTATCTGGATGTTGGTAATTCCCTGCTCTATGGCCTTCCAGTTTCTACACTGGCTCAGATTATGTGCATCCTACATGCTGCAGCACCTCTTATCGAGGGCCTGAAGAAATACGATCACACTCTACCATCCTGATGGAACCTCATTAGCTCCCCATGCCGGCCCAAATAATTGTCAAAACCAGCTGCATCATTTACAAAGCTATTGCGACCAGAATTCTGTTTATGTTGAAGACAAACCTGCTATCTCTGGTGGTTCTTGGTACACCTGCAGCCAGGACACCATCAGACTGCAGACTAAGAAAAAGAAAAAGCAAGAATTCAGGCCTCTTCGCTCTATGCACCCAGGACTTGGAAAAACATTCCGGTAGCCATCAGGGTCACCCCAACGCTGCTCTAATTTAGAGAAGAGTTGAAGACGCGCCTCTTTAAAAATACTAGATTACAATGCAATAATAGCTATGACTCCTATTACTGATTGACATTATGCATGCCTTTGACCCTAATCAGAGCTTCATTGACTTTTGGCTAGGTTTGTGTAATAGAAATACTACATACATCCAGATATACATACATACACACACATACACACATACATACAAACATACACACATATATGCACACACACACATATAGGCACATACACACCTGCATACACACATACATACATACACACATACATAGACACACATACATACACATACACACAGATACATCCACACATAAATACATACATATACACACATACATACACACAAATACACACACACATGCATACACACATACATACACACATGCTTACATACATACATACATACACACATATACATACACACATACATATATACCTGAATACATATATATACACACACATACATACACACATACATACAAATACATACACACATACATACATACACACATACATGCACATACACACACATACATACACATACATACACACATACATTCCCACATACATACACACAGATACATACACACATATACATATAGATACATACACACATACATACACATACATATATACATATTCATACATACACACATCCATCCATACAAACACACATACATGCATACATACATACTTACATAGAACAGGACCGTCCAGCATCAGCTGTCATTCCACAATAATATGTAGTATAGGGACAGCTGATGCTGGCCGGCCCTGACCTTTGTGCAGTGTGCATCATGAAGTTGAGATTGCTACTGATGTATCTGCCCAGAGAGTTCACGGTGTGGATAAGTCATGGTGGAAAGCTCGCCAGGTTCATGAAACCGGCACTGCTCGCTGAGTTATCCAAGAGGATAAATGGTGTCTTTGTCCGGCTCAACTGGGAAACGACATGGCCAGATGGGACCCTCAGTAGAGCTTTGTAACATCTGTGTCTCGGAGGATGATGAAGGAAATAAATCATCACTAATACACCTCACGAACAGCGAGCTCCTCAATATTGCAAAAAGTAATTTAACACATCTTGAGCTCAGTAGCCAGATCAGTTGCATCGAGGAGGCTGCACTGGTTCACACAAGATTCAAGCAGCAGTATAATGTCCGCTTTCTATTGTTAGGCACTACATATTTAGTCTCCTAGGACGAGGGTACGAGGCAGACAAAAACAATATAACTTTAAATCCATCAATATTCCAATTTCACTGAACATAAGTAGGTCGTGCAACTGAAGGTTATTAAAGCAGAGGAAAGCATGGATTTCTAGAGTGTCTCTTGTGCCACAATATTTCTTCTGTGATGGTTAATACCTACTGCGGTGCTCAAGGTGCACACGGTCTGCTTTAATTTCTCTGTACTTCAACACAAGTATGTATCTCAAATTTTTGTTTAACATTGTTGCTGACTTGACCCCCTTCTGAATCAAAGCCAATGATGTTTAATTGGCCGCAGTTTAATAATTGTTCCTCATCGATGAAAATATTGGTATATTGCAGAAGCAATGTCTTCTGGTACAGATTGTAACTTATTTTTATTGTGTGTTAGCTTTTTTGTGTAGCATCACTTGCAGCTGAAAGGCGGTTTCAGAATGCCTGTAGGAGTGACATGAGGCCCTGGTGGTATTCCTAACTTCCCACATTGGCCTAAACTCCATGCTCACCATACCTTTCGTGGGCTAGCCATTTAATACATATTATTTGGTATGGATCAACATGTCATGTTCTCCATATCTTATACCCGCTCGCCCACGGTTAAAGCCAGTGAACCACCCTCACTCACAAAATGCATGCCCTTATTACATATAACTCATTCAATTCGTTCTTATCTGCCTCTTTTGTCTGTACATGCACCCTGCTCAAGAACTCTACAATAAATGTTTTACACCCTGCAGATATTTCACTTTGTACATAAAATCTTGAAGGAGCCTAGACAGTCTGGCATTCCTCAAAGAAGCTCTGGTTAAACCCTATGCGCTTAGCAATTTAGACAGAAGTATATGCTCACATCTTAATAAAAGCGTCTTTCCCCAGATAAATCTGCAAAAGTGTTCAAAAGCTCAAACACAGGCTTTTAACAATTTAGGAGTAATAGACTGTCCTGCTGAAGTAGCTGGCTGCTGGTGACTTCCAGAAATAAGGAAATACTGGAGTATTTCCTTACCTTCCGCCTCACAGGAATGCAGAGATTGGACTAACTTCTACATTATTTGAGACACTACTCGCCCTTAACTGCTCACTACTAGAACATCAAGCCTTGAAAAAACGCCCGGGCATGCTCTGCAATCAGGGTGTATAACTTCTTGAATGACACAATTACCATAGAATCAATAGACAATGGATATGAAATAATACATTTGTGTACAACAACAAGACGTGACTAGAAGAGATTTATGGATATCTACTTGATCTTTTGTAATAATTGTTCATGTTCTGTGTATAGGAATGAAAATCTTCATAGAAAGTATTTTGACAAGATTTATTTGATATCCAAGCATCCTAGGATAGATAGATAGATAGAGACTCCAGTATACTTGAGGAAATGTTGGCCTGTCTGGGGCTGATTCAGCAGGTTATGGACCCCGGATCACTGACATAATATCGACGACACAAATATCGAGATACACAAATATCGAGTCAAAAATATCGATTGACAAAATATCGACTCCCTATCTTCAAACAGGTAAGTACCAAAATATCGACTCCAAAATATCGACTTACAAAAATATAGACTGTCAAAATATCGATTTTTTTAAATGTCTTAAAATTAAGTTAAAACTAATATAGTAATAAATATATTTAATATAAACTTAGAAATAATTAATAAAAAAATGTAATTTTAATAAATAATTTATATAATTTAAAAAATGATATCACCAAAAATTACACACACACATATATATATATATATATATATATATATATATATATATATATATATAAACATATTATTAAATAAACATATATAACATTTTAGAAAATGTTTAAAATGTATTGTTACAACTATAGTGAGTTCAACATTAGCAAAAGTGTTGGATAGCGTAGAGGTCAAATTTACTACTCCCACTCCAGTGGGTGCAACAGTAGGGAAAGCGCTGGATAGCGTAGAGGTTAAAATTACTATTCCCACTCCAGGGATGTATGACGTTACAACGCATACTTTTACAACGCCTACCATTACAACAAAACTTTTACAACGCAAAAACTTTTACAACGCATACATTTACAACGCAAGATTTTACAACGCATATACCTTTACAACGCATACCATTACAACGTAAGTATTGGTAAGTATATAATAATTTTTTGAATATAAATTAATAAAAAATATTATAATATAATTTAATATAATTTAATTTTATTAAATAAATTTAATTTAAATGTAATTTTACTTTATTTTTACAAAGTACCCCTGTACCCCGAAAACCCAAAACTGACCCTGAACCCTAAAAATACCCCTTTACCCATAAACTGAAAACTGACCCTGAACACTAAAAATACCCCTTTACCCGAAAACTGACCCTGAACCCTAAAAATACCCCTTTACCCCAAAAACTGAAAACTGACCCTGAACGCTAAAAATACCCCTTTACCCAAAAACTGAAAACTGACCCTGAACCCTAAAAATACCCCTTTACCCCAAAAACTGAAAACTGACCCTGAACCCTAAAAATACCCCTTTACCCCAAAAACTGAAAACTGACCCTGAACCCTAAAAATACCCCTTTACCCAAAAACTGAAAACTGACCCTGAACCCTTAAAATACCCCTTTACCCAAAAACTGAAAACTGACCCTGAACCCTAAAAATACCCCTTTACCCAAAATCCCAAACATATAACCTTTTAAAAATAATTA
The DNA here is from genome assembly GCF_964261635.1 of Lissotriton helveticus. Lineage (NCBI taxonomy): Eukaryota > Metazoa > Chordata > Amphibia > Caudata > Salamandridae > Lissotriton > Lissotriton helveticus. Next base: position 1,020,796,564 of record NC_136069.1, on the reverse strand, counting down.
TATACTTACTAATACTTACATTGTAATAGTATGCGTTGTAACGGTATCTGCGTTTTAAAAACATGCTTTGTAAATGTATGCGTTGTAAAAGTTTTTGCAATTTAAAAGTTTTGTTGTAATGGTAGTGCATAGTAAAAGTAGCGTTGTAAACGTTGCATACCCACTCCAGTGGGTGCAACAGTAGGGAAAGTGTTGGATAGCGTAGGGGTTAAAATTATTATTCCAACTTCAGAGAGTGCAATAGTAGGGAAAGTAAATACTTCACAAATATATATAAATAACATAAATATTAATACCAATTACAAATAATTAAAATATTAAAAAAGTGTATACAAATATTAAATATTTATTTATAAATACAAAATAAAATTATTTAATTATAAAAATTGCCTACTCATACTAATTAATTACCTATTAACAATAAATTAATTTACAATTTAAAAATTAATAAATTATTTTCAATTACCAATTATATTTTAATTAATTACCAATTAATAATTAATTAACAATTAATTCTAAATAAATATCAATAAATAAATTAACATATTTAATAAATTATAATTAAATTACTTCCCACCCTATTCCCCTATAAACACACAACCCGCTACAGAAAATAAATTACTAAAATTAAAATATTTATCAATTAATCAATTATAATTAATTACCAATTATATTTTAATTAATTACCAATTAATAATTAATTAACAATTAATTCTAAATAAATATCAATAAATAAATTAACATATTTAATTAATTATAATTAAATTACTTCCCACCCTATTCCCCTATAAACCCACAACCCGCTACAGAAAATAAATTACTAAAATTAAAATATATATCAATTAATCAATTATAATTAATTACCAATTATATTTTAATTAATTACCAATTAATAATTAATTAACAATTAATTCTAAATAAATATCAATACATAAATTAACATATTTAATTAATTATAATTAAATTACTTCCCACCCTATTCCCCTATAAACCCACAACCCGCTACAGAAAATAAATTACTAAAATTAAAATATTTATCAATTAATCAATTATAATTAATTACCAATTATATTTTAATTAATTACCAATTAATAATTAATTAACAATTAATTCTAAATAGATATTAATAAATAAATTAACATATTTAATTAATTAGAATTAAATTACTTCCCACCCTATTCCCCTATAAACCCACAACCCGCTACAGACTTATATTACACAAAAAATACAAATTATTATTAACTTACCTTAAATTCGATATTTTTGTTGTCTATATTATGTCTAGTCGATATTATGTCCATTCTATATTTTTGATTCGATATTATGTCCATTCTATTCGATATTAATTTTCTCTAGTCGATATTTTTGTTGTCTATATTATGTCTAGTCGATATTATGTCCATTCTATATTTTTTACTCGATATTCTGTCCAGTCGAAATAAAAGACTCGATATTATGACTGTACACCATGGACCCCACCCATGCAGCAGGGCATACCCTCAATGAGATTTTTGCTAATGACGCCTGCTGGTCATTACAAGAGGTACTTCCCCATACCTGGTCAGATCACAGGAGTGTCCTCTCTTACTCTTCCCCCTTTCCAGAAGAAGGAAAATCTTCTGGGTAGGAAGACCCTCAGCAGGAACTGGAAGGGGGTCTCAGCTGAGTCCTTCACCAGTGCCGTCAGGAAAATGCCTGGAGGAAACTCTACGGAGAGCAGGAGAAGTCTTTGTTAAAGACAGTCCTCAGAGATTATAAACTTGCCATTAGAGAAGAAAAATCACTCTGTTGTTATAACAGCTATCGTCACCTCTGGCCTGTTCAGAAATTGAAGGTTCATAAGAACTCTACACAAGCTAACAGACTTCTTTCAGCATAACATTTCAATCAGGTTCCTCTCTTGAACCGTGTGCTCCAAAAACTCTGCAACTTTTAGCTGCCACTGTATCTTGTCCACCAACTTAGGTCATGAACACTGGTATTATGTCAGGGTGTTATCTACTTCTGTGGAAGGAGTCTGTGAAATGACCATAAGTTAAGAAGCACGATCTTGATCCCAAAAAACTCAAGAACTATTGTCCTATCTCTTTGCTTCTGGTCCATGTGAAGATCCTGGAGAAACACCTTAAGCATAATCTGATGGGGTATGTAGAGTAACAGCGTCTGCTGGATGTATTGCTGTATGGTTTCTGAAGTAATTATGAAATGGAAACAACTTTGTTATCAGGGACGCATAGCATTAGACGATTAGTCCACGCAGATCAAGCCGCAGCACTGTCCTTTTAGATCTTTCCACAACCTTGGACCCCATCTCCTCAACCCTGCTTATGGAGCGTTTGTAGGAATTGGGAATTAAAGCTAGAGCTCTGAAATGTCTGTCTCTTTTCCTACTGGCAGATCTCAGAGAATGACTATCAATCAGTTTCAATCAGACCCTTTTTCGTTGCCTTGTTATGTACCACAGGTTTCATCCTTGAGCCCCACATTATTTAATCTGTATGTCTCCCCTCTAGCCAAGCTCCTAGACTCGTTTGGGCTGAAGGCTGTGTTATACGCTGATGACATCCAGATAATTGTGTCTACTTCCAAAGACACGGAGGAGATCACATCCAACTTGAATCACTGTATGAAGGCAGTGGCTTTATGGATGGGCAAGAACTATCTGAATTTAAAGGAGAGAAGTCAGAGGCACTGTTCTTTGGATATCTACCTGCTGGTAGAGCGCTTACAGCACTCTAAATTGAAAGGGTGCATTATACTCATGGTTCAAGCACACTCACATATATTTGTATTGTTTGCAGGGTATTATGTTTATTAAATGCATGTATTCAACATCTTAAGCATAGAAATGCAATGTGCACCTTTAAATAGAATTTACATGTATTAAAGACACTATCATTCCTGGATGCATAATGTGCAGGATGACATTATATTCATATCAATGTAACTGCGTGTTGTTTAAGTTGCCTACATTGTATGCCCAGAGCTGCAAGTTGTTGACAGTTTAAAAATCCTTGGTTGCTAAAGAAATATTTAAATGAATCTCTTGTGTGTGCCAAGACAGTATGCTGTCACCCCACTGCAGGTACAAGAATTCAACCTCGTTATTCTTAGTTTAAGGAGATAACTGGAATTTCTTTGAAGAGTCTGAGAAGCGGGAAGGGAGGATACCTTCCGTGCCTGGCCTATCGGACCCCCAAGGCCACTGGAAGACAAGAAGAACTTAAATAAAAGAGTCCATGGAAAGCTACTGGGGAATATTGCAAGTGAAACAATTTGTCATGTGATACATTTAGGAGGGGGATGAATTTTGTCTTTTTTGTATGATGCGCAGTGACAGAAAATCAGACTTCTACATTTTCTGAGGAGAAGGAGCATCTTCAGAGTGAGCTCCATAGCCTTAAGCTATTGTGACCCATTTGATGTGAGTACTTCTTAGGAAGTCTATACGTGCTGACACCTTTGGGAAAAAAGTTAGGGGGTATAACCAGGAACCTCAATGAGAGTAGTGTAGGGAAAGATAACTTATGCGTCCCTTCCTAATGAATAAGCATTTAGACTCAGCCTCAATTCTATGTTGTATTTTAATTCTGGAGTTTGACACATTATGCCTTTTATGGCTAATTTGTCAGTTTGGCTCTGTATTGATTTTCATGTACCTACATACGCTGATTCTTAGATGTGTTTACATCCAATAATTTTTGGCCTTATAATAAAATCCATAAATTGAATTCAGAGTCTATGGTCTTTTAAATATGACTAATTTGTAAGTATAATCTTGAAATGCTTATTTCCCTCAACCCCTTTCAGTAGGCAAATAAAAGACCATCAGTGCTAAATTTGAAAGGAAAGGCAAGGACTAAATTTAGCATAATCAAATGGTAGCAGAGGATGGTTTGCCTCTAAAGTGAGGGGAAAATTAGGGATTTAGAGTAAAAGCGGAAGACAATTTGACTCTGGGCTTGGAGTAGACGGCGGCGAGAAACTAAGGGGCTCATTAGGATGGCGGGCGCCGACCTGGCGGGGGAGATCCGCCCGCCATCCTTGCTGCAAAGACCCCCGCTATATTAACATGGCTGGGGGGTCCGCGACGGACGGAAAGACCGTCCGCCGCTTTTCCGCCCCGGTCGCAAGGGTTTCTATGGTGGCGGTGTCTATGAGATACCGCCAGCCATATTAGGATGGGACTTTTTAAATGCCTTTCTGTGGTGGCCCGATGCGGGCCCCCAGGGACTCTGGGAGGTGGGGGGGGGGACCATGGCAGGCACCACGCTGTGCCTGCCATGCTGTGCATGGAAGTGCACTGCATGCCTTCCTGCGATTGTGGTGGGCGGTGCTGAGTGTACCGCCCGCCACAATGGTAGGAATGCAGGATGCGCCCACCACTGTGGCAGGCACATCCTAATGCCAGGCACGGGACCCCTGCCCTTATGGCGGGCGGTCCCTGGTACCGTGACGATGGCGGGCGGGCAAAGTTCACCCGCCGTCCTAATGGGGGCCTAAGATTGATGGAGGTTGGCGGATGCTGATGGGACGGCGGAAGCGGTGGTAGCATGAGTATGAAACTGTGTGGTGTGCTAGATTGCGGTGTAATTGTGTGTTGTCTTGAGAAGTGAGAATGCAAGTCGAGTGATTGTGGGTTAATCGGTTTACTGATCTGGACACATGCGGATCAGGAAGTTTTGGTGAGCGAACTCAAGAGAAGTCCAAGATCCCGAGATAGTTTTGTATATGTGATTGTCCAATCAAAATTGTGGGTGTCGGCGATACACTTGTGATAGGGAACTTTGTGTGAATGAAGAAGTAACGTCCCGGGCGAAAGCCTCAGGTACCGAGAGTAAACTACAGCGATCGGGTGACCAACGCAGGGTGGGGGTCACAGCGAATGTTCTTGTAAAAGTGTTCTATCGATCTTTTAGTGGAGGGACAGTTACTTTTTTATGTGACTGTAAGGTATTGTGGCTGTAGTAGGAAGCAGTTACTCTGTTGGTTATACAGTCACTTATGTACGAATGTGTGAGCGAGTGTACAAAGTGAAATTGTAAAGGAGGGTGAGCTGACGCAAGGAGGAAGTTGTGACATCAGTACGAGCTGCCCTGGGATTGGCCTGTTGGTGTAACGCTGCACTGGGATTGGTGGAGGTTCGTCCGAAGTTCAATATTGAATTCTGGATTGCAAATAATTGATTTTCACAATGAGATGTTTTAAGGTGTTGCGTGATTTGTGTAGAGGCAACACAGGGGTAGTAACTCGGGTGGGAGAAGAAGCTCCACCAGAGGATACCCCGGCACATTATATGGCAATCAATGTAGGACTCCATACTATGGTGTGGCTGCAAAATGTGCATAGAATTACAGAGAAAGAAGGAGAATTGGCTTTCCCTCATTATGGGTCTTTTCGGATGGAGGTGCTATAACAGCTGAGAGGAGTGATGTCTTCTCTGAAGCCACCGCCTAGACCAACGCGATTTGAGGCATTAGATGCGTGGATGAGAGCAGCAATGGCAAAGCGAAGAGAAGCTTCACAGGGAAGAATGAAGAAAGCAATGAAGGCATATCAGGATGCTAGGTGGGATGCACAATTGAAGAGGTGAAGAGTAGACACCACAGATGGAGAACACTTATATCCATTCAGGTTGCTAAAAGGAGGGTCTGAAGGAAAGAGTGAGACAGAGGAGGACAGTGATACAGATGATAGTTTTCTAGAGAGGCTGTTAGCAGAACGTCCTCCACCTTATGGATCTAGGTTGGAGCTGGAAAGAACGCAGGAACCTGGGGAAGCTTTAGTAGTAGGTCGAACAGATTCAGAAGAATAGACAACAGGAGTAAGAGCGGGAATGGCAGTAGGAATAAGAATTGCAAGGGGGTCTGGAGGGTCAGGATATGCAGACCCTGAGCACAATGGAAGTGCATGTGCCATGCAATTACCAGACTCTCTTACGGTACCAGTTACAATTGGACCTGTGGATTCGAACTATAACCTAAAATGAGTAAGCAAACGAGAATCAACAGCAGACCAGAGGAGGGGAAGAGACTATGTCAGGAGGGAGTCTTACAGTGAGTGGAACAGGTATGGCTCAGATGCCAGTGGAAGCTAGTACTCCTTTGCCAGCCACTGCTGATCCATCAAGGATGGACAGTGGGTTAGAACGAAGATGAACAGGAACTTTAGCAAATTCTAGGTCAGACATCAGAATGTGGTTCCACCAGTGAGGGAGTCAATGCTACTGAGGGAAGAGCGGGATATGAGACAGGAAACCCCTAGAGTAATGGATACAAGCATTCTTTGATCCGGGTACGGTCATGAGCTAACAAACACTGAGGGCCTGATTCATAAAAGTAAACTTAAACGTTTGTGAATTTATTTGGGAACCAATTTTAGCTGCTTGCTGGTGTGAATCGGGAAGCCCGTGAGGAGAAAGCTGTCCTGTGTGCAGCCACTGCTAGGGAGAACTACACATCGCGACATCCTCCATTACGGCCGCGCTCATTAGCGCGTCGTGTCCCCGAGGCAGTGTAGCCGCTTGCTGGTATGAATCGAGGAGCCAGCAAGGAGAAAGCCGTCCTGTGTGAAGCCACCACTGGGGAGGACTACACATCCCGACATCCTCCATTCCCACCTGCTCTCAAAAGCGCGTTGCGTCCCCGCGGCAGTGTAGCTGCTTGGTTTTGGGAATCGGGGAGCCCGCAAGGAGAAAGCCGTCCTGTGTGCAGCCACCGCTAGGGAGGACTACACATCCTGACATCTTCCATTCCCGGCGCGCTCAAAGGCTTGTCGTATCCCCGGGCGCTGGATGCACCCGGGCCAGTTGGAGCCCGGGTGCATCCGCCGCCCGGGGATACGACAAGCTTTTGAGTGCGCCGGGAATGGAAGATGATTCAGAAAAGGGGTGGGGAAAAGGGGGTGGTGATGAACAGAGTGTCTGAATTAAGCAGACCACTCTTACCCAGTCCAAAGATCAGGGCTTGATCCATCACCGTTTTTTAGCTCACTGCACCATCCCAGCTCAGAACCTGGCTACATGCAAATTAGTCTGTTCCTGTCCCAGTGCATGATGGGAACAGGGCAAACCAAACTACCAAGCCAATTGTTACACTGGGAAGGAAACAAGCTTCCGGGGACCGGTTTCTGGCATTTCAGCCGTCGTCGGCCCGGCTTGCTTGAATCCTGATGGTGCAATGAGCAAGGGACTCACATCTGAGTATACCCTTCCACGCTTATGGTGGACAAATGATTCAGAAAAGGGGGTGGTGATGAACAGAGTGTCTGAATTAAGCAGACCACTCTTACCCAGTCCAAAGATCAGGGCTTGATCCATCACCGTTATTTAGCTCACTGCCCCATCCCAGCTCAGAACCTGGCTATATGCAAATTAGTCTGTCCCTGGCCCAGTGCATCATGGGAACAGGGCAGACCAAACTACCAAGCCAATTCTTCACCAGAAAGGAGACAAGCTTCCGGGGACCGGTTTCTGCCATTCCAGGCGTCGTCGGCCCGGCTTGCTTGAATCCTGATGGAGCAGTGAGCAAGGGACTCATGTCTGAGTATACCCTTCCACGCTTATGGTGGACAAATGATTCAGAAAAGGGGGTGGTGATGAACAGAGTGTCTGAATTAAGCAGACCACTCTTACCCAGTCCAAAGATCAGGGCTTGATCCATCACCCTTTTTTAGCTCACTGCACCATCCAAGTTCAGAACCTGGCTACATGCAAATTAGTCTGTTCCTGTCCCAGTGCATGATGGGAACAGGGCAAACCAAACTACCAAGCCAATTCTTTCACTGGGAAGGAAACAAGCTTCCGGGGACCGGTTTCTGGCATTTCAGCCGTCGTCGGCCCGGCTTGCTTGAATCCTGATGGTGCAATGAGCAAGGGACTCACATCTGAGTATACCCTTCCACGCTTATGGTGGACAAAATGATTCAGAAAAGGGGGTGGTGATGAAAAGAGTGTCTGAATTAAGCAGACCACTCTTACCCAGTCCAAAGATCAGGGCTTGATCCATCACCGTTTTTTAGCTCACTGCACCATCCCAGCTCAGAACCTGGCTACATGCAAATTAGTCTGTTCCTGTCCCAGTGCATGATGGGAACAGGGCAAACCAAACTACCAAGCCAATTCTTACACTGGGAAGGAAACAAGCTTCCGGGGACCGGTTTCTGGCATTTCAGCCGTCGTCGGCCTGGCTTGCTTGAATCCTGATGGTGCAATGAGCAAGGGACTCACATCTGAGTATACCCTTCCACGCTTATGGTGGACAAAATGATTCAGAAAAGGGGGTGGTGATGAACAGACTGTCTGAATTAAGCAGACCACTCTTACCCAGTCCAAAGATCAGGGCTTGATCCATCACCGTTTTTTAGCTCACTGCACCATCCCAGCTCAGAACCTGGCTACATGCAAATTAGTCTGTTCCTGTCCCAGTGCGTGATGGGAACAGGGCAAACCAAACTACCAAGCCAATTCTTACACTGGGAAGGAAACAAGCTTCCGGGGACCGGTTTCTGGCATTTCAGCCGTCGTCGGCCCGGCTTGCTTGAATCCTGATGGTGCAATGAGCAAGGGACTCACATCTGAGTATACCCTTCCACGCTTATGGTGGACAAAATGATTCAGAAAAGGGGGTGGTGATGAACAGAGTGTCTGAATTAAGCAGACCACTCTTACCCAGTCCAAAGATCAGGGCTTGATCCATCACCGTTTTTTAGCTCACTGCACCATCCCAGCTCAGAACCTGGCTACATGCAAATTAGTCTGTTCCTGTCCCAGTGCATGATGGGAACAGGGCAAACCAAACTACCAAGCCAATTCTTACACTGGGAAGGAAACAAGCTTCCGCAGGACCGGTTTCTGTCATTTTAGCCGTCGTCGGCCCGGCTTGCTTGAATGCTGATGGTGCAATGAGCAAGGGACTCACTTCTGAGTATACCCTTCCACGCTTATGGTGGACAAAATGATTCAGAAAAGGGGGTGGTGATGAACAGAGTGTCTGAATTAAGCAGACCACTCTTACCCAGTCCAAAGATCAGGGCTTGATCCATCACCCTTTTTTAGCTCACTGCACCATCCAAGTTCAGAACCTGGCTACATGCAAATTAGTCTGTTCCTGTCCCAGTGCATGATGGGAACAGGGCAAACCAAACTACCAAGCCAATTCTTTCACTGGGAAGGAAACAAGCTTCCGGGGACCGGTTTCTGGCATTTCAGCCGTCGTCGGCCCGGCTTGCTTGAATCCTGATGGTGCAATGAGCAAGGGACTCACATCTGAGTATACCCTTCCACGCTTATGGTGGACAAAATGATTCAGAAAAGGGGGTGGTGATGAAAAGAGTGTCTGAATTAAGCAGACCACTCTTACCCAGTCCAAAGATCAGGGCTTGATCCATCACCGTTTTTTAGCTCACTGCACCATCCCAGCTCAGAACCTGGCTACATGCAAATTAGTCTGTTCCTGTCCCAGTGCATGATGGGAACAGGGCAAACCAAACTACCAAGCCAATTCTTACACTGGGAAGGAAACAAGCTTCCGGGGACCGGTTTCTGGCATTTCAGCCGTCGTCGGCCCGGCTTGCTTGAATCCTGATGGTGCAATGAGCAAGGGACTCACATCTGAGTATACCCTTCCACGCTTATGGTGGACAAAATGATTCAGAAAAGGGGGTGGTGATGAACAGAGTGTCTGAATTAAGCAGACCACTCTTACCCAGTCCAAAGATCAGGGCTTGATCCATCACCATTTTTTAGCTCACTGCACCATCCCAGCTCAGAACTTGGCTACATGCAAATTAGTCTGTTCCTGTCCCAGTGCATGATGGGAACAGGGCAAACCAAACTACCAAGCCAATTCTTACACTGGGAAGGAAGCAAGCTTCCGGGGACCGGTTTCTGGCATTTCAGCCGTCGTCGGCCCGGCTTGCTTGAATCCTGATGGTGCAATGAGCAAGGGACTCACATCTGAGTATACCCTTCCACGCTTATGGTGGACAAAATGATTCAGAAAAGGGGGTGGTGATGAACAGAGTGTCTGAATTAAGCAGACCACTCTTACCCAGTCCAAAGATCAGGGCTTGATCCATCACCGTTTTTTAGCTCACTACACCATCCCAGCTCAGAACCTGGCTACATGCAAATTAGTCTGTTCCTGTCCCAGTGCATGATGGGAACAGGACAAACCAAACTACCAAGCCAATTCTTACACTGGGAAGGAAACAAGCTTCCGGGGACCGGTTTCTGGCATTTCAGCCGCCGTCGGCCCGGCTTGCTTGAATCCTGATGGTGCAATGAGCAAGGGACTCACATCTGAGTATACCCTTCCACGCTTATGGTGGACAAAATGATTAAGAAAAGCTTGTCTACTTTCTGGTGAAGAATTGGCTTGGTAGTTTGGTCTGCCCTGTTCCCATGATGCACTGGGCCAGGGACAGACTAATTTGCATATAGCCAGGTTCTGAGCTGGGATGTGGCAGTGAGCTAAATAACGGTGATGGATCAAGCCCTGATCTTTGGACTGGGTAAGAGTGGTCTGCTTAATTCAGACACTCTGTTCATCACCACCCCCTTTTCTGAATCGTTTTTGGCCACTATAGGTGTGGCAGGGTATACTCAGACATGAGTCCCTTGCTCACTGCTCCATCAGGATTCAAGCAAGCCGGGCCGACGACGGCTGAAATGCTAGAAACCGGTCCCCGGAAGCTTGTCTCCTTTCTGGTGAAGAATTGGCTTGGTAGTTTGGTCTGCCCTGTTCCCATGATGCACTGGGCCAGGGACAGACTAATTTGCATATAGCCAGGTTCTGAGCTGGGATGGGGCAGTGAGCTAAATAATGGTGATGGATCAAGCCCTGCTCTTTGGACTGGGTAAGAGTGGTCTGCTTAATTCAGACACTCTGTTCATCACCACCCCCTTTTCTGAATCGTTTTTGGCCACTATAGGTGTGGCAGGGTATACTCAGACATGAGTCCCTTGCTCACTGTTCCATCAGGATTCAAGCAAGCCGGGCCGACGAAGGCTGAAATGCCAGAAACCGGTCCCCGAAAGCTTGTCTCCTTTCTGGTGAAGAATTGGCTTGGTAGTTTGGTCTGCCCTGTTCCCATGATGCACTGGGCCAGGGACAGACTAATTTGCATATAGCCAGGTTCTGAGCTGGGATGGGGCAGTGAGCTAAATAACGGTGATGGATCAAGCCCTGATCTTTGGACTGGGTAAGAGTGGTCTGCTTAATTCAGACACTCTGTTCATCACCACCCCCTTTTCTGAATCGTTTACGGCCACTATAGGTGTGGCAGGGTATACTCAGACATGAGTCCCTTGCTCACTGCTCCATCAGGATTCAAGCAAGCCGGGCCGACGACAGCTGAAATGCCAGAAACCGGTCCCCGGAAGCTTGTCTCCTTTCTGGTGAAGAATTGGCTTGGTAGTTTGGTCTGCCCTGTTCCCATGATGCACTGGGCCAGGGACAGACTAATTTGCATATAGCCAGGTTCTGAGCTGGGATGGGGCAGTGAGCTAAATAACGGTGATGGATCAAGCCCTGATCTTTGGACTGGGTAAGAGTGGTCTGCTTAATTCAGACACTCTGTTCATCACCACCCCCTTTTGGGAATGGAAGATGTCGGGCTGGGCCACCCCTCTAACAACTGGGTCTTCGCAAGGTATTGTGTTAATACAATTTTTTTATTTGCTGACCATTAACTGACTGCTCCCACCTGAGGAATGGTTAAGCGGAATGGTCAAACCAAGAAAGTTGGTGATGGGATGGTAAGCACTGTGGATGCATTTTCAGCAAGTGCAGCTAGCGTTCTTACGCATGATATTGAACTAACAGTGGCGCTTATCATTTGAGCCCCTAACCTCACAGAACCACTCCTCCTTAAGGGGTAAAAGCCCAGACAAAGCCCCTATCCCCCAACTCCCAACAACAGCACTGGATCACCCGGTCACTGCTCCCTTAGAATCTTCACTTGTGACACATATCACCCCCGAAATATTTACTAGGGGCACGGTCCCCCGAACTGATCCTGAATCTAACAAGGAACCGCCAGTTCAGAGTAGAAGAGGGACTGGACCCCAGAAGGAAAAACCCATAGGAGCCACGCGAGCAGTGAAACCAAAGGGGAATCTATCCACGGCCACTGGGCCAAAGATTTCCCAATCCCCAACGCAGCTTTTACGCTTGAAGGATGACGGTGATATGTGGGAAAAATTGGAGAAAATGGTCACCACATTATTGACCCCTCTTCTACCTAAATTAACCCAGATTGAAGGGAGAGTTTCTTGCATCGAGGAACAAGGCATCAAAAATGTTTCCTCTTTAGAGCTCTCTCACCCTGAGACCATTTTGCAACCACAGGTGGGGTGCCAGGTGGGGTGGCCAAGTATTGGAAACCAAACAACATCATCCACATAATAATTCGGGTCTGGTCTTTCACCTAATCACACATACCGAAATTGGGTCCTCCCTCCGACCACATATGATCCCCTCGCAAGACACTGCGCTCCCCGAGAAGTCAGTGGAGACTACAATGCCAAATCCATATGTCTTAAGTATCCCAAATAGTCGGATGGCCCCATAAATGGGGGCAGGGATGAACCTCGGAGACCAGAAAAGCCTAAGGCGGGAGAGAATTTTTACTCATACCAGTCCACACACTTACCACCAGCAGGCTCCCCACTTGTACTGATTTTGGCAAATGTACCTTCTTTGCAGGAGGACCAGCAAGAAGCACCAACCATATACTGGACAAATGTCTACATTGGCTGTCGCGTTATTCAACTCACCATGGAGGAGGGGGTGGTTTTCTGCCAAATCAAATTATTATGGCAAGGAGAGTAGGATGGCTGGGTCTGTTTTATCAAAACAATACTGGGTGATTGTGTGGTGATTAACTTTAATAATGAACTAGTAGCGAGATCTCTTTTAGGTCAGCTACACAGAGTTTCCCCAAGTACACACAGATTACAGCCCTACCTTTGGCTATTTCTATATCCATTTTTCTCTCTTGGGCAAAGAACACAGAGAACAGGTGAGGAGAGACCCATCAAGGTGCTTCATTGCAGGTGATACTGGTGCCCTAGGATTGAGCCTTGAAAATAGATATATCCCTTTGACAGACCTGGAGGCATGCGACTGACTACCCCTAGGCAGTAATAACCACACAGAAAGATTACATGGAATGGTCAAATTAGATCTCTACATTCAAAGGAACTTCAACATGACTGACACTCAGATTGGGGCACGTAAACATCAACTTATTCTAGCAGTCTGGAATGTGGTTGGCATTGCCCATAAGCTAGGAAATGAATACTGGAAAGAACTTTGGCAAGCACAGGATATCTTATGCCTGCAGAAAACATGGGAACGGAACCTATCTTTGTAAACAGTTTTCGTTCATTTCAGACAGGGGCAACTCCATCAGTGTTAGGAATAGCTAAACACGGTCTTTTAACGTTAATCCCGAAATGCACTATCGATAACAGTAAAGAAGTTTGAATTTCGGAGCACCCATTTTCACCTGCTCTTTCTAGAGGCTGCCAGTGAAGGTGATTAGCTTTTAATAAATATTATAACAACGAATTTGAGAGAAACATGCACTTAGTGGTAGCTGAATGGAACATTGTGATAGATCATTTTTCAAGACTCAGAAATAAGGGAGCACCCAATATTTTTTGTGTGGGTGATTTCAATATACACCTTTATAAGTATAATCAACAACGGGTTTGTGGCCTAGAAGATCCGCTGGGAAACTCCATTAATCACTTTGCCCATAAGGAATATGGGAAATAGCCTAAACAGGATTATATACACCAGGAACATGGTAATAGCTCATCATCTGAATACAGTAACAGGTCATCCAGGGAAAAACTTCAGGTGAAATGGACACAAATCTACTATTGATTTTATTATAGTTACTATTCCTTTTAATGATAAGATTACCCATGTAGATAACTTATTCATAAGTTTTAGCGACTACGCCATTTTAACTATACAGATAAGTTTGCCCATTGGGGGAGCGATGAAGTATCAGGAAATAGAAATCCAAATTCTCTTAAGAAGAAATGGCTTAAAATGAAAATGGACTCAAATTGACAAGCTTAAATTAGTCCGCGCAATTATACAGAATACACTGTATAACATTCTTAAATGTCTAGAATTGAAGCGTTGGTTCAATTCTCCCAGTACAAAATCCAGAAAGGCCCTCAACCAAGCCCTGAAACTCCAACATAGGAATGCAAATAGGAAATTTACGCAGAGACTATAAGGTAGCCAGAAGGAAAAGAGAAAGGGAAATGAGAGAGGAGGCCTGGGTTGAACTTGATCATGCAGCCAGGATGGGAAATAGTAGCGATTTTGTAAGGTAATTAATGCACCCTGCTTCAAAATTCCCAAGGATCCTACATTGGATACTCATGTAGGCGAAGAAGCATGGGTGGTACATTTTGAACACATCTTTGCCTCAAGTAGCTCTCCTGTGCCATTTTCCACCAACACAGATCTTACACCTCAGCGTAACTTGTTTTTTACACGTTTAGAAGTAAGAAGAGGGGTTGCGGCCTGCAGTTCTGGGAAGACTCAAGGCCCGGACGGGGTACTGATAGACTTTTTTCAGGCCAACCAAGATCTGTGAGCCCCAATATTAACCAATGTTTTTAATAATATAGGTATAGCTGGTCCTCCCCTTCCTGGAACACCAGTGTAATTGTTCCGATATATAAAGAAGGGAGCAGGGGAAGCCCATAGAATTATAGGCCTATCTCCCTGTTGCACACAAATGTCAAGCTCATGGGCCGACTCATCCTATTTAGATTGGAGGGGTGGGCCCAGGAGAAGAATATTCTAATGCAGGCGCAGTATGCCTTCCAACGGGGAAAGGGCACAATAAATCAGCGCTTGAATCTATCACTAACTGTAGACAAATATAACAGAGCTAAGGGTAGCAACATTTATAAGGCCTTAATAGACCTAACAGCAGCATTTAACTGCATAAGCCACTCCAAGCTATGGCACATAATGGAGGTGATGGGGATTGAGCCAGCTATAACAAACTTCATGCGTCAATTATATTCTTTTTTTTTCAGTTTAGTAAAGTTTTATTTTGTTTAAGAAAAAAAAAGTACATCATAATATAACAGCATGACAAAAATCAGAACCAATATGAGAGAACAATGGGAGATAAATGGAGAGGAAAAATGGTTCAGATAAAATATGAAAAGGAAGAAAATGGAAGAAAGAGAGAAAGATAAGAAAAGAAAAAGAAAAAAGAGGGGGAGAGAGAAAGAGGGAGGGATGGTTAGGGAGGGGGATAAGAGGATAAGAAGGTAGCGAAAGGCAGCCAGGTAAGGTCAGACTTAATTTTTAAAGTGACAGAAGAAGAAGAAGCAATTGCAATTCTGTGCTCATCACATATGAAATTCCACCATGTATGCACAGACAATTTAGTATTATCCTTCCAACAAGACAAAATTACTTTGAATGCAGTTGCAATGAAAAGATCAAATAATTTAGCATTATAGGAATGTAAGTCTAAAACATCAGATAGGGAACCTAAAAAAACGTGAAGCGCTGAGAATGGTTCAGAAAAAAGAAAAATACGCATGCAATAATCCCAAACTGAGCTCCAAAAAGTAAGAACAGAGGGGCAATCAAACAAGAGGTGTTTGAGCGTGCCAGGGTGAGAGGAACAGGACCAACAAAGGGGGGAGGATGAAGGGGAGAATTTTGTTATGCTTACAGGGGTAAGAAGAGCTCTATGGTATAGAAAAAAAAGTGATTGAGTAATACGAGCAGAAATCGAAGTCTTAAACAACTTACACCATAAGCGATCCCAAACATCAACAGATAACGAGAAAGATAAATCAGTTTCCCAAACAGTTTCAATAATGGTTTTCGGTCTAAGACCAACAGTATCTAATAACAGTTTATAAATTAGAGCAGCTTTAGGGATTTGTTGAGTAAACAAAGGATATAGAGGAGTGGTAGGAGTAAGGGAAGGAAGGAGATCAAAAGGAGGAAGGGTAGACAAATGAGATAAAATGGCAGAAGTAATAATGTCATATTCTTTGCGAAAGTGTACAGGTAAATCAAACATGGTTTGCATTACAGAAAATGAAATAATGGAGGAATCAGAGAAAAATTGGTATACAAACATAATATCCTTTTCTTTCCAATACTTGAAATAAAAAGATTTACCCTTATACTTAAGATATTTGTTATACCATACACTAGAAGAAAGAAAACATTGTAAGGGGGATGAATCTTTTGAGAATACAGTGTGCAGTAGAGTATGTGAGTATTTCAGTACAGGGTGAGTATTCATGAATGAACAATTTGACATAAAAAGAGATTGTTGGAAAGTAAAATCTTTCAACAAGGACCGTTCGAGTGCAATCCATCTGGGCAGAGGGGTATCATTGAAATTGAAAGCCAATGAGAAAGCTTGTTTTATTAAAAAGGCAGAGTGGTATGACTGAAAGTCAGGAAAGCGAACCCCACCTTCAGATTTCGGGCGTATAAGTTTATGTAAAGCAATACGAGGTCTTTTATTATTCCACAGAAATTTAGAGCAGATGGAGTTCAACCGGTTGAAATATAATTTAGGGATTTTCACAGGAAGCATGGAGACAGTGTACAGAATATGTGGGGAAATCATCATTTTAATGGTATCTAAACGACCCCACCATGAAAGAAAAAGGGGAGACCATAATTGAAGAAGTGATTGAATTTTTTGAGTAAGAGATGTAAAGGTCAGTTTAAGTGTGTCACCTAAAGTAGAGGAGAACCAAATACCCAAGTATTTGATCTTGGAGGGACACCAGGCAAAATCAGTTGATGCAAACATGTATTGGTAACAGGATGAGTTTAAGGGTAGGACCTCCGTTTTAGAGAGATTAAGCTTATATCCAGAAACAGAGGAGTATAAGCGGACTTCTTCTAAAAATGGAGGAAGGGAAGAAACAGGATTAGCCATGTAAACCAGGACATCATCGGCATATGCCGAAATTTTTGTCTCAAACGATGACAATTTGAACCCATTAATTAGGGGGTTAGAGCGGATTTTAATGAGAAAGGGTTCAAGGCAAAGAATAAAAAGTAAAGGGGAAAGGGGGCAGCCTTGTCTCGTTCCTCTGGTTAAGGCGAAAAATTGTGAGAATTGATTATTAACAAAAACACTTGCACGAGGAGCAGAATAGAGTAGTTTAACTAAAGAAATGAAGGAGGGGCCAAACCCAAACCATTGTAATGATTTGAACATGAAATTCCAATTAATACGGTCAAACGCTTTCTCAGCGTCCAGGGATAAGGCAGCTAGGGGGGCTTTAAAACGTTTACTATGTGAAATAATATTGGCAAAAACACGGGCATTGTCAGCAGCAAGTCTACCTTTCACAAAACCAACTTGATCAGTGCTGATTAGCAGAGGGATAAGGGATTCAAGGCGGGCAGCTAAAATTTTGGCAAAAATTTTACAATCGTAATTAATGAGGGAGATGGGACGGAAGTTTTTACACAAGGAATGGTCTTTGTCAGGCTTGGGGATTATGATTATTAGGGCATCCAAAAAGGATCCAGAGGCTTTGGCATTAGTAATAAAGGAGTTGAAAAGTTGTAACAGATGAGGAACAAAAATAGTGTGCATGGTGGAATAAAACTCAATTGGGAGACCATCTGGGCCAGGGGCTTTCGATTTCTTTAGGGATGTAATTGCCTTGAGAATTTCCTGAGGAGTAATTTCAGTCTCTAGTTGATGGAATTCGGTAGGGAGAGATGGGGGAGGGGGTAGGTCTTTGAAAAAACGGGAGAGGTCATCATCATCAGGATGCGTATCATCAGTATACAGGAGTTTATAGTAGTTATGGAATACTTGTGCAATATCCTCATCAGAAGAAACCAGAGTGTTGGTTGCTTCGTTGAGAATGGGGCCAATTGATTTTCGTTCAGATTTAATTTTGAGATAATTTGCTAACATTTTTCCAGCTTTATTCTGACCCCCATGAAATTTAGATTTAATCTTCAAAAGGGTGTTACAAGCTTCAACCGTGGCAAGTTGATTGAGGTCAGATTTGGCTTTGATAAGTTGGAGGAGAGCGTCAGGATTCTTGGAAGAAAAATAAGAGTGCTCTAGGGTCTTGATGTTGGAGAGTTGGGCGATATATTTAGCGCGGTTGAGTTTTTTCTTTTTAGAAACATACAAAATTGTGAAACCACGTAAGGCAGCTTTAAAGGCATCCCAATTATTCGAGACTGACGTGTCAGCAGGTAAATTGAGGGAAAAGTATTCAGAGATGAAATCTTTAACTTTAGACATAAAGACAGAATCGGAGAGAAGGAAAGTATTAAATTTCCATCGATTAAAAGAGGAGGAGGTTTGAGCTAAGTCAAAAGTGGCATAAACAGGTGCATGGTCTGATAAAAAAATAGAACCAATTTCGGATTTCTGAATCGCAGGGAGAAGGGATTTGCTGACTAGAATATAGTCAATTCTGGACCTGGTGTGGTGAACATTGGAGTAAAATGTAAATTCGAGTGAGTTCGGATTGCATGTTTTCCATACATCAAAAAGGGGACGTGAGGCAATGGCTGATTGAAAGGATTTATGTGTCTTATCAGGCTGGAATTTGGAGGAAGACAGTCTATCTGAAAAGGGATCTAACCATTGGTTAAGGTCACCAGCTATGATAATGTTAGGGCAGTCAATGGAGGAAATGAGGACTTTGATGTCAGACCAAAATTTAGGATCTGGTCGGACAGGCCCATAGATATTTAGGAGTACCATCGTTTTGTTTTGTATAACCACTTTTGACATAACCCAGCGACCTTCATCATCCGATTGAGAGGAGAGAATTTGAACATCCAAACCTTTACGAAATAGTATAGCAACACCACCTTTTTTATCAACAGCAGGAGAAAATACAACTTGACCCACCCAAGCCCTCTTAAGTTTCAATGATTCAACATCTGTACAATGAGTCTCTTGGAGAAAAGCAATCTGAGCATTTAACTTGGATAAGTGGGACAGTACCTTTTGACGTTTAACAGGGTTGCCAAGACCACGAACATTCCACGTCACAAAATTACACATGATGGGAGACAAGATATAAGGATAATATCTGGGTCCAATACACTGCGGGTGAACAACTACAAGGAGAGACAGTGGAGACAAACATGTTAGAAATGAGAATCAAATACCGAATATGAACAAAGGCAAGGAAAATCGGGTAAATATAGAGAAACATTAGACGAATGAGCATTTCAAGCATAAGGAAACAAGAAGGGGAGCAATGAAAAGTACGGTAGGCAACAATAAGAAAGGAAGGTAGGTATACAAAGAAGAACACAGAACATAAATGAACAAGGGGAAAACATGCACGGCCTGTGAAAAGAAAAAAGAGAGAAGAAAGAAAGAGAAGGAGAAAGATAACAAACAGATCAAGGCAAAGAAGCCAGATCTGAG
This sequence comes from Lissotriton helveticus, assembly GCF_964261635.1. NCBI lineage: Eukaryota > Metazoa > Chordata > Amphibia > Caudata > Salamandridae > Lissotriton > Lissotriton helveticus. The sequence goes on along the minus strand of NC_136069.1, from coordinate 1,020,777,115 downwards.
AGAAAAGAGAATACCGAGACATTAGGAGCATGGAGACGCCGGCGAAGGCGCCAACCCCACAGAGCGAGGAAAACGCGGGAATATAGATAGGAGATAAACAAAAAGAAGAGAAGTCGTAGTAAGGAATTACAAGGAAGAGACCAGGACAAGGCCACAACAGTCGTCAGGACATAAGACAAGTGAATGCAGGAAATAGAAAAGAATTAGTTTCAGTCATTGGTGTCCATAGTGGAAGAAGAAGCAGGGACATTTCAGAGATACTCTCGAAGCTTCAGAGGATCATCAAATGTACGGGAACGACCGTTGTGAGTTATTTTGCAGAGACAAGGATGTAGGATTCCATATTGAATGTTCAAGTCCCTCATATGTGGTCGTAGATTGAGGAACTCCTTGCGACGAGCATTCGTGGCGTTTGATAAGTCCTGGGCAATAAAGATGTTATGGCCCGACCAGAGGAGGCGACGTTTTAGTCTTGCAGCTTTAAGAACAGTCATCAATTCGGTGAATTCAAGAAAAAGCAGGATAATGCCTCTAGGTTTGGCCGGGTTGGACGTGGGACGGCCCAAACGGTGAGCACGCTGTATGTTTAGAGGAGTAGATTCTGGTTGGAGTTCCAAAAGTTCATAGAGGAATTTGCGGACGAAGGACACCATGTCGGCCCCCTCAAGGGACTCCGGAATACCATAAATACGAAGGTTATTCCTCCTGTTACGATTTTCAAGGTCCTCTGTGTGAAGTTTCAACTGCTGTATCTCCTTTTCAAGAATAGGAATTTTCGTAGATACATCCTGGACGTCACTGATGCGTTGTTCTAGTTGCAAAACCTTGTTCTCCATAACAACCCAACGATCTTCTATCTGCTTGAGCTTCTCGTTAGTTGCCACCATAAATGGTTGTAAGCCACGAACCTCTTCTAGGATGAGTCCAGCACAGGGTTCGGAGAGGAGCGAATTGGAGAAGGAGGGTCATTCTTAAGGCGTTTCGGTTTGGTACCGGTGACAGACGATCTCGTATGACCCGCGTCCTGAGACATGATGCCAGCAGCAGGGCAAACTAGTAGGACCGCAGGGATGGAAGTCACACCGCAATAGCCAAAAAGTTGAGACCCTATAAGTAGAGCTAGAAGAGGCACTGGAAGGAAGAGGGCATAGAAGAGGTAATAAGGAGCAATGGAGAAGCAATACCTCAAACCCACATGACATGCGTCGAAATGGTGCGAAAATCAATGCAATACGCAGTCAGAAAACCATCCAGGAATATGGAAGTAGAGAAACAGCAAAGCGTCCATATTAAATGAGACCCAAGGGGATCAATTAATACTCCACAGAGGATTATATGTAGATGAGAGGAAGGTGTTGAACATCGCGCAAGAAACACCACAAAATGGCCGCCGCTATTCAGTATTGATATAATTAGAAGCCATGAAGAGAGCTGCGGCGCCAAAAGTCATGGAGGTAGAGTAGGAGCATAATGGATGTTCCCTACAACATACCTTATCAAAATATGTCCATTGGTTGCAGCAGGAGAACAACAGGCTGTTGAGGCGGCAAAGGTGAAAGGAAAACGGAACGCGAGCTCGGCGGCACAAAATGGCGGCCGCTCGCGTCCCACAGCAGCCGAGGGATACTTAGCGGCAAAACTTGTTGAGAGCGGCAATTAGGAGAGCCGCTGCATCGCGCAACACACGGGGACCATGTTCCGCCGTGCAGGGATGCCACTTGCTGGTCTCCGCATGCGAGGGAAGTATCGGGAAAACAGCTGCAATTCCCGCGTCGTCACGGAGCTCACGGAGGCAGCGCCATTACTCTCCGGCGCGTAAGCCACGCCCCGTCGTCAATTATATTCTAATGCCACCGCATGCGTCTGTTATGGCAAAAACGGGGAAAGTACCAGTCCTTTTAAGATCGCATGGGGAGTTAGGCAGGGATGCGTCCTCACCCTGTTTCTTTTTTCCATCTCTACAAACGGTGTCGAAGCAGCTCTCCTGGGCCCAGATCTGGATGTCCCTGTGTTTGACACCCACTCTCTCCCAATTTTGGCATACGCTGACGATGCAGTGTTGATTCCCAGAACAGGGTTAGCCCTTCAATGTTGGACATTGGGGAGGTCATTTTTAATATTTTCACTGAAAACTTAGCACCTTTGGGGAAAGCGATGGACTTTGGGAAAGACAGATTTAATATTGCTGCTTCAAATTCAACCACATTGCAGAAATTGTGGAATTTGGGGACCTCAGATTTATTACTACTACTCCAAATTCAACCACATTGGGGAGCATGTTGGACTTTGGGGATGTCACAATTAATATTCCCACTCCATTCTTATTCGCTTTGAAGAAAGTGTTTGACTTTGGGAATGTCAGATTTACTATTCCCACTCCAAACTTAGCATTCCTGGGGAAAGTGTTGGACTTAGGTGCGAGCACAATGAATATGCCCACCCCAAACTTGCCCACATTAGGGAAAGTGTTGGACTTTGGTGAGATCACAATGAATATTTCTACTCCAAACATAGCAACATTGGGGAAATTGTCGGACTTTTGGGAGATTAGTTATTCTTTCCCACTCCAAACACAGTAACATTTGGGAAAGTGTTGTACTTTTGAGAGAGGTCACGTTTACTATTCTCACTCCAAACTTAGCCACATTGGGAAACATGTCAAACATTGTCAACGTCTGAATTAATATTCTCACCAAAAACCTAGCCACATTGAGGAAGTGTTACATTTTGGGGAGATCAGATTTATTGCTCCCTCTTTGAACTCACCACATTGGGGAAACTGTAGGGTATAAGGTGCAGATAAAACCCACCAACAATGGGGAAATAGTTTGACTCTTCTGAGGTCAGATTTACTATTTCCACTTAAAATGTAGCAAAATTATGGAAAGTATTGGACTTTAGGGAAGCAAAGTTTAATATACCCACTCCAAACTTACCTACTTCAAGAAAAGTGTGACATTTTTAAATTTTCATTTATATATTACCGCTCATATCAAGACCACATTAAAGACAATAATACTATTTAAAAACACTAGTATGCTAGAACCACTTCAACTTAAACACAAATGAGAAAACATATAAAAAACTTAAACAAACAAAATTCAATTTTATGAAAATAATAATTAAAAAACATTTTCCAAAATGACAAAATAACATGAAATAATAATTACATAACAAACCGTCTACAAATTGTAAAAAAACATTTTTTAAACTTGCATATTTATTTACAAAATATACAGAAATTAAAAAACACAACTATAGATAGGAATTTACAAAATGTAAAACATAAAAATATAAATTAAATAGAACATGAAATTAATAACAATAAATAATATGTAACAAAGAATTATACATAAAAATAAACTAAAACATATAAGAAATAAAGACCTTTCATCATCATAACATAAACTACAAAACATTAAAATGAAACAACAAAAATAAGAAATTATAAACATTTCCTGTAAAAACTTTAACAATAAAAATTTACATTATTAAATAAAAATCTAACCAAAATTTTAATTTACAAATAGTTATACAATAAAAAAATACAAAACATACACATAATAATTACTGCCAGTGTGGTTTTTAACATTTACGGACTGCCAACATGCACCCAAGCAACAAGCACAGTGCACTATGGGACCGGGAGTACTGTCAAATGCAGTCACGTGACTTACTCATTTAAATACAACCGAGCGCACCTGGGCGCTTGCATTCCTGTCCGTGAGCAAGGCATCCCAGCCGAAACGTTGGACCAAGAGGAAACATGCGCTTAAGACTTTTTGAAATAAAGCCATTTTCCAGGTATTGGGCCTCATATTGTTGTGTTTCCAGTGTTTATTTATTTTTATTTTATTTAGAGAGTTTTATATAGCGCGAACGTGACCCTTGGGTATCAGAGCGCTTCACAATGACCTATACATGAGGTATATAATTCGCAAATGATACATATAAATTGTTATATAGTTAGTGAGGTAGGTAAATATGTAGCTATATGGTAGCATATCCCGCTGCTATGAGGTAGATAGATGAAGGTCAGATAAAAGTTCAATCCAAGGTCAATAACGTATACATTGCTGTGAGGTAGGATCTGTATAGGTCTATCAGGGACATATCGTAGCATTTTCTAGTATAGTCTAGTATTTGGCATCAGTTTACACATTATAAGTACTTTCAGTTAGCGTCTACGGCTCTTCTATTATAATTGATCATTGTATTCCTTTGGATATAGTTCAGGCATTTTTCTTTGTTTGTATATACTTCTTCTCGGTTTTGGGTCCCTATGGCTCTTGAGGCTAGTTCCCATCTAGTTAGCGACTCTCATTTTCTTCTTTTCTAAGGCCGTAGGGAGAAGTTTAGAACGCAGTGTCATTGAAGGTCATCTCCTGGCTATGAAAGGAATTTACTCATTAAGAAGATCTTAGTTTCCTTTTTGAATGCTGTCGTGTTAGTCATTTTCCTGATATTTGGAGGGAGTGAATTCCATATTCTGGGTGCTGCCCCTGAGAAGGCTCTATCGTATGTTTTCTTTTTTCGGAAAATGGGCGGTTTCAGTATCAGCGCATTGGCGCTCCTGGTTGGTCTGACTCCTCCCGACAGTTCAATCTTCTGGGCCAGATACCTTGGTGTTTTGTAATGTAGTGCTTTGTGGGTGACACATGCCATCTTGAAATGGATTCTGGCTTCGTATGGTAGCCAGTTTAACGCTTTTAGATGCGGGGAGATGTGGTCGAATTTCCTCGATCCGGTAATGAGCCTTGCTGCTGCATTGAGGCATGCTTTCAGAGGTGCAGTGGAAATTTTCGGTAGACCTGCTAAGGTTGTACATCCGTATTCAATTCTTGAAATAACTAGTGATTGAATTGCCAGTTTGAGATCTGCTGATGAGATGAAAGGTTTCATCTTCCTTAAGTAATTCAGATGAAAGCGGGCATTTTTTGCCATTGCATTGATGTGTGCTTTCATGTCTAGTTTTTTATCTAATGTGATTCCCAATGATTTCGCCGATTCCACTAGCGTAGGGGTGCAGTTTAAAGCTGTGATCAGTCTGGTCCATTCTTCTACCTCCGGGTGGCTCTTTGGAGGAGAGATCAAAAGGAATTCCGTTTTTTGTGTATTGAGCTTCAGGTGGTTGCTGGTTAGCCATCTTAGTGTGGTGTTGTGGGCTGCTCCGTGCCCGTGCAGTGAGGCCACCTTGAAGGGCTTGGGGCTCCGGAAACGGAGGAACGCTTTTTGCTTCTTTTTTATATTAATTGAGGAGCCTAGTCCACACACGCCCCCGACCCACGAGGGAAAGCTACTAAGCAAAAAGGAACGGCTTGTGGAAAGGGTTCAGAAGGGAAGAAGCTGCCTTTCAGGAGTCATGATTGAAAAAACACGAGCAAGGTGAAAATCGACTCACTTGACTGCAGAAATCGAGTCCCCAGATGACATCAGTGCCTGTGCATAATAATTACTGCCAGTGTGGTTTTTAACATTAACGGACTGCCAACATGCACCCAAGCAACAAGCACAGTGCACTATGGGACCGGGAGTACTGACAAATGCAGTCACGTGACTTACTCATTTAAATACAACCGAGCGCACCTGGGCGCTTGCATTCCTGTCCGTGAGCAAGGCATCCCAGCCGAAACGTTGGACCAAGAGGAAACAGGCGCTTAAGACTTTTTGAAATAAAGCCATTTTCCAGGTATTGGGCCTCACATTGTTGTGTTTCCAGTGTAGTGTTGTGGGCTGCTCCGTGCCCATGCAGTGAGGCCACCTTGAAGGGCTTGGGGCTCCGGAAACGGAGGAACGCTTTTTGCTTCTTTTTTATATTAATTGAGGAGCCTAGTCCACACATGCCCCCGACCCACGAGGGAAAGCTACTAAGCAAAAAAGAACGGCGTGTGGAAAGGGTTCAGAAGGGATCTTCTCCCGTTCTGATCGTGCCTGGAAGAAGCTGCCTTTCAGGAGTCATGATTGAAAAAACACGAGCAAGGTGAAAATCGACTCACTTGACTGCAGAAATCGAGTCCCCAGATGACATCAGTGCCTGTGCATAATAATTACTGCCAGTGTGGTTTTTAACATTTATGGACTGCCAACATGCACCCAAGCAACAAGCACAGTGCACTATGGGACCGGGAGTACTGTCAAATGCAGTCACGTGACGTACTCATTTAAATACAACCGAGCGCACCTGGGCGCTTGCATTCCTGTCCGTGAGCAAGGCATCCCAGCCGAAACGTTGGTCCAAGAGGAAACATGCACTTAAGACTTTTTGAAATAAAGCCATTTTCCAGGTATTGGGCCTCACATTGTTGTGTTTCCAGTGTGGTGTTGTGGGCTGCTCCGTGCCCATGCAGTGAGGCCACCTTGAAGGGCTTGGGGCTCCGGAAACGGAGGAACGCTTTTTGCTTCTTTTTTATATTAATTGAGGAGCCTAGTCCACACACGCCCCCGACCCACGAGGGATAGCTACTAAGCAAAAAGGAACGGCGTGTGGAAAGGGTTCAGAAGGGATCTTCTCCCGTTCTGATCGTGCCTGGAAGAAGCTGCCTTTCAGGAGTCATGATTGAAAAAACACGAGCATGGTGAAAATCCACTCACTTGACTGCAGAAATCGAGTCCCCAGATGACATCAGTGCCTGTGCATAATAATTACTGCCAGTGTGGTTTTTAACATTTACGGACTGCCAACATGCACCCAAGCAACAAGCACAGTGCACTATGGGACCGGGAGTACTGTCAAATGCAGTCACGTGACTTACTCATTTAAATACAACCGAGCGCACCTGGGCGCTTGCATTCCTGTCCGTGAGCAAGGCATCCCAGCCGAAACGTTGGACCAAGAGGAAACAGGCGCTTAAGACTTTTTGAAATAAAGCCATTTTCCAGGTATTGGGCCTCACATTGTTGTTTTTCCCAGTGTGGTGTTGTTGGCTGCTCCGTGCCCAATGCAGGGAGGCCACCTTGAAGGGCTTGGGGCTCCGGAAACGGAGGAACGCTTTTTGCTTCTTTTTTATATTAATTGAGGAGCCTAGTCCACACACGCCCCCGACCCACGAGGGAAAGCTACTAAGCAAAAAGGAACGGCTTGTGGAAAGGGTTCAGAAGGGATCTTCTCCCGTTCTGATCGTGCCTGGAAGAAGCTGCCTTTCAGGAGTCATGATTGAAAAAACACGAGCAAGGTGAAAATCGACTCACTTGCCTGCAGAAATCGAGTCCCCAGATGACATTAGTGCCTGTGCATAACAATTGCTGCCAGTGTGGTTTTTAACATTTACGGACTGCCAACATGCACCCAAGCAAAACAAACACAGTGCACTATGGGACCGGGAGTACTGTCAAATGCCGTCATGTGACTTACTCATTTAAATACAACCGGGCGCACCTGGGCGCTTGCCTTCCTGTCCGTGAGCAAGGCATCCCAGCCGAAACGTTGGACCAAGAGGAAACAGGCGCTTAAGACTTTTTGAAATAAAGCCATTTTCAGTTATTGGGCCTCACATTGTTGTGTTTCCAGTGTGGTGTTGTGGGCTGCTCCGTGCCCATGCAGTGAGGCCACCTTGAAGGGCTTGGGGCTCCGGAAACGGAGGAACGCTTTTTGCTTCTCTTTTATATTAATTGAGGAGCCTAGTCCACACACGCCCCCGACCCATGAGGGAAAGCTACTAAGCAAAAAGGAACGGCGTGTGGAAAGGGTTCAGAAGGGATCTTCTCCCATTCTGATCGTGCCTGGAAGAAGCTGCCTTTCAGGAGTCATGATTGAAAAAACACGAGCAAGGTGAAAATCGACTCACTTGCCTGCAGAAATCGAGTCCCCAGATGACATCAGTGCCTGTGCATAATAATTGCTGCCAGTGTGGTTTTTAACATTTACGGACTGCCAACATGCACCCAAGCAAAACAAACACAGTGCACTATGGGACCGGGAGTACTGTCAAATGCAGTCACGTGACTTACTCATTTAAATACAACCGAGCGCACCTGGGCGCTTGCATTCCTGTCCGTGAGCAAGGCATCCCAGTCGAAACGTTGGACCAAGAGGAAACAGGCGCTTAAGACTTTTTGAAATAAAGCCATTTTCCAGGTATTGGGCCTCACATTGTTGTGTTTCCAGTGTGGTGTTGTGGGCTGCTCCGTGCCCATGCAGTGAGGCCACCTTGAAGGGCTTGGGGCTCCGGAAACGGAGGAACGCTTTTTGCTTCTTTTTTATATTAATTGAGGAGCCTAGTCCACACACGCTCCCGACCCACGAGGGAAAGCTACTAAGCAAAAAGGAACGGCGTGTGGAAAGGGTTCAGAAGGGATCTTCTCCCGTTCTGATCGTGCCTGGAAGAAGCTGCCTTTCAGGAGTCATGATTGAAAAAACACGAGCAAGGTGAAAATCGACTCACTTGACTGCAGAAATCGAGTCCCCAGATGACATCAGTGCCTGTGCATAATAATTACTGCCAGTGTGGTTTTTAACATTTACGGACTGCCAACATGCACCCAAGCAACAAGCACAGTGCACTATGGGACCGGGAGTACTGACAAATGCAGTCACGTGACTTACTCATTTAAATATAACCGAGCGCACCTGGGCGCTTGCATTCCTGTCCGTGAGCAAGGCATCCCAGCCGAAAAGTTGGACCAAGAGGAAACAGGCGCTTAAGACTTTTTGAAATAAAGCCATTTTCCAGGTATTGGGCCTCACATTGTTGTGTTTCCAGTGTAGTGTTGTGGGCTGCTCCGTGCCCATGCAGTGAGGCCACCTTGAAGGGCTTGGGGCTCCGGAAACGGAGGAACGCTTTTTGCTTCTTTTTTATATTAATTGAGGAGCCTAGTCCACACATGCCCCCGACCCACGAGGGAAAGCTACTAAGCAAAAAGGAACGGCGTGTGGAAAGGGTTCAGAAGGGATCTTCTCCCGTTCTGATCGTGCCTGGAAGAAGCTGCCTTTCAGGAGTCATGATTGAAAAAACACGAGCAAGGTGAAAATCGACTCACTTGACTGCAGAAATCGAGTCCCCAGATGACACCAGTGCCTGTGCATAATAATTACTGCCAGTGTGGTTTTTAACATTTACGGACTGCCAACATGCACCCAAGCAACAAGCACAGTGCACTATGGGACCGGGAGTACTGTCAAATGCAGTCACGTGACGTACTCATTTAAATACAACCGAGCGCACCTGGGCGCTTGCATTCCTGTCCGTGAGCAAGGCATCCCAGCCGAAACGTTGGACCAAGAGGAAACATGCGCTTAAGACTTTTTGAAATAAAGCCATTTTCCAGGTATTGGGCCTCACATTGTTGTGTTTCCAGTGTGGTGTTGTGGGCTGCTCCGTGCCCATGCAGTGAGGCCACCTTGAAGGGCTTGGGGCTCCGGAAACGGAGGAACGCTTTTTGCTTCTTTTTTATATTAATTGAGAAGCCTAGTCCACACACGCCCCCGACCCACGAGGGAAAGCTACTAAGCAAAAAGGAACGGCGTGTGGAAAGGGTTCAGAAGGGATCTTCTCCCGTTCTGATCGTGCCTGGAAGAAGCTGCCTTTCAGGAGTCATGATTGAAAAAACACGAGCAAGGTGAAAATCCACTCACTTGACTGCAGAAATCGAGTCCCCAGATGACATCAGTGCCTGTGCATAATAATTACTGCCAGTGTGGTTTTTAACATTTACGGACTGCCAACATGCACCCAAGCAACAAGCACAGTGCACTATGGGACCGGGAGTACTGTCAAATGCAGTCACGTGACTTACTCATTTAAATACAACCGAGCGCACCTGGGCGCTTGCATTCCTGTCCGTGAGCAAGGCATCCCAGCCGAAACGTTGGACCAAGAGGAAACAGGCGCTTAAGACTTTTTGAAATAAAGCCATTTTCCAGGTATTGGGCCTCACATTGTTGTTTTTCCCAGTGTGGTGTTGTGGGCTGCTCCGTGCCCAATGCAGGGAGGCCACCTTGAAGGGCTTGGGGCTCCGGAAACGGAGGAACCCTTTTTGCTTCTTTTTTATATTAATTGAGGAGCCTAGTCCACACACGCCCCCGACCCACGAGGGAAAGCTACTAAGCAAAAAGGAACGGCTTGTGGAAAGGGTTCAGAAGGGATCTTCTCCCGTTCTGATCGTGCCTGGAAGAAGCTGCCTTTCAGGAGTCATGATTGAAAAAACACGAGCAAGGTGAAAATCGACTCACTTGCCTGCAGAAATCGAGTCCCCAGATGACATTAGTGCCTGTGCATAATAATTGCTGCCAGTGTGGTTTTTAACATTTACGGACTGCCAACATGCACCCAAGCAAAACAAACACAGTGCACTATGGGACCGGGAGTACTGTCAAATGCAGTCACGTGACTTACTCATTTAAATACAACCGAGCGCACCTGGGCGCTTGCATTCCTGTCCGTGAGCAAGGCATCCCAGTCGAAACGTTGGACCAAGAGGAAACAGGCGCTTAAGACTTTTTGAAATAAAGCCATTTTCCAGGTATTGGGCCTCACATTGTTGTGTTTCCAGTGTGGTGTTGTGGGCTGCTCCGTGCCCATGCAGTGAGGCCACCTTGAAGGGCTTGGGGCTCCGGAAACGGAGGAACGCTTTTTGCTTCTTTTTTATATTAATTGAGGAGCCTAGTCCACACACGCCCCCGACCCACGAGGGAAAGCTACTAAGCAAAAAGGAACGGCGTGTGGAAAGGGTTCAGAAGGGATCTTCTCCCGTTCTGATCATGCCTGGAAGAGGCTGCCTTTCAGGAGTCATGATTGAAAAAACACGAGCAAGGTGAAAATCGACTCACTTGACTGCAGAAATCGAGTCCCCAGATGACATCAGTGCCTGTGCATAATAATTACTGCCAGTGTGGTTTTTAACATTTACGGACTGCCAACATGCACCCAAGCAACAAGCACAGTGCACTATGGGACCGGCAGTACTGTCAAATGCAGTCACGTGACTTACTCATTTAAATACAACCGAGCGCACCTGGGCGCTTGCATGCCTGTCCGTAAGCAAGGCATCCCAGCCGAAACGTTGGACCAAGAGGAAACAGGCGCTTAAGACTTTTTGAAATAAAGCCATTTTCCAGGTATTGGGCCTCACATTGTTGTGTTTCCAGTGTGGTGTTGTGGGCTGCTCCGTGCCCATGCAGTGAGGCCACCTTGAAGGGCTTGGGGCTCCGGAAACGGAGGAACGCTTTTTGCTTCTTATATATATGTGTTTTGAGATTATTTTGCGCAATAAAACTTGAAAACGAAGTTTAACCTGCTGCGAGTGCTTTTCTATGTTTTGAGATTATTTTGCGCAATAAAACTTGAAAACGAAGTTTAACCTGCTGCGAGTGCTTTTCTACTGTTTTGAGATTATTTTGCGCAATAAAACTTGAAAACGAAGTTTAACCTGCTGCGAGTGCTTTTCTATTGGTTTGTGGAACCACGGAGCTCTAGATATATATATATATATATATATATATATATATATATATATATATATATATATATATATATATATATATATATATATATATATTACCTACTGGCGGTCGCCAGTAGATATATATAGTTAGGAACAAGTTACCATAGGAAATCCGCAGCATTCTATTAGGAATAACTTTGGCGTCGATTGAGGAAATTGCGTGCAATTTTCCAAAATTTCCCAAAACGGGTTTTCCCCATGTTAATTTCCATAGGACGATTAGACACGGCTACAGCCCGAACGGCTAAACGGAATTACACCAAACTTGGCAAAATGGTAGGGACTGGTATGCAGAAGTGCCTTTTCTATATTTGGTGAAAATTCCTCCAGTAGTTCCTGAGAAAATCAAAAGAGAAAAAATATATATATCTATAGCAACTTACTGTAAGCTTACTGTAGGCTTACCTTTCCGAGCAAGAGCTGAATGCTAATTGGCTGCCAACTGTCTGTCAACACTCCCACCCCAGAAAGTGTTGGCAGCCATCTTGTGCCTCGGTAGACTTACGCACCGGAAAGCAGAAAAACAAACGTGTAGAACTCAAAAAGGGGCAGGGTAGAAGCACCATGACCCCCTAGGCCTGCTCAGGGGGTCCCACAAGGACCCCCCAGGCCACCCAATTATTTTTTATTTTTTAAATCACGGGGTACGCCATCTTGGGACCAATATACATGATAGCACCTCATTAAAAAGCATTGCAGTTAATAGAAGGTTTTAGGACTTTAGTTACATTATAAATCATTTGTTGATGGTACCATACTCATTTTAGGAATTGTGGTGTGTTCTAATGTGATATTACCATGTGAAAAAGCCTTCTGCTGGGATATCATGAATCATGTTTGAAAGAAAACTATTATCTCATGCTTTTCCCACAGTGGTTTGGAAGGGGATCTATAAGCTAAACTGAAAGCATATTTTCTGTAAATTCACATTATCTTTCTCAGTCATGTGAGAATGACGTCTGACATTCTCAGTAAAACATGTACATCCAACAAGGACAGAGACTGTCGGTTAATTCCTTTGTGTTCTACTGCAGCCTCCTAGAGTGTTCTAAAGAACAACTAGAGCGCTAACAGTCCTACTTATTACAAAGGTATGGCACACCTGAAGCCATCTTGATTGGAATAAAGTGGTAACTCTTAAAACATTTAATTTAAAAAGGAACAAAATGAGGGGGTATATTTTGCCATAGAAAGTATGATTAGTGCTGCAGAAAGAAAAAGTAGGGCACATTTTGAGTGACTTCTCAAATCCTCTTCTATTTCATTAAAAAATTCTGACATGCAGTCTCCCAAGATGGCCACCAGAGGCAAAAGAGCCCAAATGTAGCCCAAATATCACCCAAATGTAGCCCAAGTATAGCCCAATGACAGAATGTCCCAGAGTGTTCTAAAAAACAACTAGAGCGCTAACAGTTTAACTTATGACAAAAGTATGGCACACCAGAAGCCATCTTGATTGGAATGAAGTAGTAAGTCTGAAAACATTTAATTTAAAAAGGAACAAAATGAGGGGGTTCATTTTGCCATAGAAAGTATGATTAGTGCTTCAGAAAGAAAAATTAGGGCACATTTTGAGTGACTTCTCAAATCCTCTTCTATTTCATTAAACAAATTCTGACATGCAGACTGAAACATGCACTTTGAATACCAGCAGCAGACTTCCCTGGTGAGCAGTAGCTTTACTACAGTGATCTAATGAGCAACTAGAGTGCTAACATTCAGAATTCATGGCAAATGTGTGACACATCTGAATGCCTTATTGATGGAACCAAAGTAAACAAGCATTGAAAATGCAATAGATCTCACCCTCGTTTAAGTTAAAGCCATTCTGTTTGTAATGAGGTGGCTTTTTAGCTTTGCTTTTATTAGTGTTTTTCAAACTTTTATGTAAATAACATGCATATGTATGCATATATGTATGCATGCATTTATATTTGTATTTATATAGATATGCAGATTATATATGTTTATATATGAATGTGTATATATATATATACACATACTTATATATAAATGCATATGCATATATATGCATATATATATGTCTATGTGTGCATGTAGAGAGAGGTAGACTGGTAGAGGTGTAGAGGTAGAGAGGTAGAGGTAGAGAGGTAGAGACTAGTAGAGAGAGAAGTAGAGAGAGGTAGAGAGTAGAGAGTGAGTAATAGAGAGTAGAGAGTGAGTAGTAGAGAGCAGTAGAGAGAGTAGCAGAGAGTGAGTAGTAGAGAGTAGTAGAGTGAATAGTAGAGTTAGTAGTAGAGAGTAGTAGAGAGTGAGTAGTAGAGAGTGAGTAGTAGAGTAGTAGAGAGTAAGTAGTAGAGTGAGTAGTAGAGAGCAGTAGAGAGTGAGTAGTAAAGAGTGAGTAGTAGAGAGTGGTAGATAGTGAGTAGTAGAGAATGAGTAGTAGAGAGTGAGTAGCAGAGAGAGAAAATAGTAGAGAGTAGTAGAGAGTGAGTAGTAGAGTGAGTAGTAAAGAGTAGTAGAGAGAGAGAGAGTAGTAGAGAGAGAGAGAGTAGTAGAGAGTGAGTAGTAGAGAGTAGTAGAGTGAGTAGTAGAGAGAGAGTAGTAGAGAGAGAGTAGTAGAGAGAGAGTAGTAGAGAGTGAGTAGTAGAGTAGTAGAGAGTGAGAAGTAGAGAGTGAGTAGTAGAGATTAGTAGGGAGTGAGTAGTAAAGAGTGAGCAGTAGAGAGAGAGTAGTAGAGAGTGAGTAGTAGAGAGTAGAGAGTAGTAGAGAGTGAGTAGTAGAGAGTAGTAGATAGTGAGTAGTAGGGAGTGAGTAGTAGAGAGAGAGTAGTAGAGAGTAGTAGAGTAGTAGTAGAGAGTGAGTATTAGAGAGTAGTGGAGTAGTAGAGAGTGAGTAGTGGAGAGTAGTGGAGAATATTCCAAAGTTGTACATCCAACAAGGACAGAGACTGTCAGTTGATTCCTTTGTGTTCTACTGCAGCCTCCTAGAGTGTTCTAAAGAACAACTAGAGCGCTAACAGTCCTACTTATTACAAAGGTATGGTACACCTGAAGCCTTCTTGATTGAAATAAAGTGGTAACTCTTAAAACATTTAATTTAAAAAGGAACAAAATGAAGGGGTATATTTTGCCATAAAAAGTATGATTAGTGCTGCAGAGAGGAAAAGTAGGGCACATTTTGAGTGACTTCTCAAATCCTCTTCTATTTCATTAAAAAAATTTGACATGCAGTCTCCCAAGATGGCCACCAGAGACAAAGGAGCCCAAATGTAACCCAAATATCACCCAGATGTAGCCCAAGTATAGCCCAATGACAGAATGTCCCAGAGTGTTGTAAAGAACAACTAGAGCGCTAACAGTCTTACTTATGACAAAAGTATGGCACACCAGAAGCCATCTTGATTGGAATGAAGTGGTAAGTCTGAAAACATTTAATTTAAAAAGGAACAAAATGAGGGGGTTCATTTTGCCATAGAAAATATGATTAGTGCTTCAGAAAGAAAAATTAGGGCACATTTTGAGAGACTTCTCAAATCCTCTTCTATTTCATTAAAAAAATTCTGACATGCAGACTGAAACATGCACTTTGAATACCAGCAGCAGACTTCCCTGGTGAGCAGTAGCTTTACTACAGTGATCTAATGAGCAACTAGAGTGCTAACATTCAGAATTTATGGCAAATGTGTGACACATCTGAATGCCTTCTTGATGGAACCAAAGTAAACAAGCATTGAAAATGCAATAGATCTCGCCCTCGTTTAAGTTAAAGCCATTCTGTTTGTAATGAGGTGGCTTTTTAGCTTTGCTTTTATTAGTGTTTTTCAAACTTTCATGTAAATAACATGCATATGTATGCATATATGTATATGTATGCATGCATTTATATTTGTATTTATATAGATATGATGTATGTATATATATATATACACATACATATATATAAATGCATATGCATATATATGCATATATATATGTATATGTGTGCGTGTAGAGAGGTAGAGAGGTAGAGGTGTAGAGGTAGAGAGGTAGAGGTAGAGAGGTAGAGACTAGTAGAGAGAGAAGTAGAGAGAGGTAGAGAGGTAGAGAGTAGAGAGTAGGGAGTGAGTAGTAGATAGTAGTAGAGAGCAGTAGAGAGAGTAGCAGAGAGTGAGTAGTAGAGAGTAGTAGAGTGAATAGTAGAGTGAGTAGTAGAGAGTGAGTAGTAGAGAGTAGTAGAGAGTAAGTCGTAGAGTGAGTAGTAGAGAGCAGTAGAGAGTGAGTAGTAGAGAATGAGTAGTAGAGAGTAGTAGAGAGTGAGTAGTAGAGAGTGAGTAGCAGAGAGAGAGAATAGTCGAGAGTAGTAGAGAGTGAGTAGTAGAGTGAGTAGTAGAGAGAGTAGTAGAGAGTGAGTAGTAGAGAGTAGTAGAGAGTGAGTAGTAGAGTTATGTTATGTTATGTTATAGAATATTTTTATAGCGCCTATCACCGCCGGTCTCTAAGCGCTTAACAAGAAAAACATAACACACTGAAGCCCAAAAGAAAACCTGCAACTATATTACCGCCTAAACCGTCCCAAAAGCCTTCCTAAAGAGATAAGTTTTTAATTTCTTTCTGAAGGGCAATAACTGTACTTCATCCTTCAAGGTGGGCAGAAGCTCATTCCACAGTTGTGGAAGAAGCACAGACAAGGCCCTGCCTCCTTTAGTCTTTAGTTTGAACCTAGGTTGAATCAGATTAGAGGTTGTTCCTGAACGCAAGGATCTTCCGGGAACATACCTCATCAAACGTTGTTTGATATACTCTGGGGCATTCCCAAAGAGTGCCTTGTGGGCCATGCAGAGACACTTAAACTGGACTCTGAATTTCATTGGGAGCCAGTGTAGCTTCTGAAGCAGGGGGGTTGCGTGCGAGTTTCTGGGCAAAGAGTGAATCAGCCTAGCTGCATCGTTCTGAATGACCTGCAGCTTCCTCAGCAACTTTTGTGGTAGGCCAAGATATAGGGCATTGCCATAATCGAGTCTCGAAATGACTGTGGCAGATACGATCGATTGCAGGGTGGAGGCAGATAAGATTGGGACTAACTTTCGAAGCTGCCTCAACACACCAATGCATGATCTGACCACAGCAGAGACTTGCGGGCCCATCGAGAGATCCGCGTCGATCTTTAGCCCTAGGCTTTTTACAACAGCACCAGGAGACGGGGTGGTTCCCAACTCAGGGGGCCAATACAAATCGCTCCAGGGATCCTCTTTTTTACTGATCACCAGCACCTCTGTCTTGTCAGCATTCACTTTCAACAGATTGTTAGTCATCCAATTGACTGTGAAGCTGAGCAAATTCCTCACAGATTCCCGGGCCTCTTTGGTGTCATCCAGCCGAACTAGTAGCTGGGTATCGTCTGCGTAGTTAAACATTTTGCAGTTCATCCGCGAAAGCTCCTCCACTAGTGGTTGTAAGTAGATATTAAAAAGCAGGGGGGACAAAGCCGAGCCCTGGGGCACCGCCCAGGTCACCTCACTGATCCCAGACAGTTGGTCTCCTAGTTGCACTCTCTGAGTTCGACCTGACAGGAAGGACTCTAGCCACTTCAGCACCTGGCCTTTGATCCCCAATTTCGCGACATGGTCCAGCAAGATGGTATGGCTGACCGTATCAAAAGCCGCCGATAAGTCTAAGAGAATCAGGGCGCATGGCTGTTTGTTATCTGCCCTGACTCTCAGCTCATCGGTGACTGAGGCCATAACCAGTTCCGTGCTATGCTGGGGACGAAAACCAGCCTGCCTGGCATGGAGGAGGTGGTGTTCTTCCAGATGACCGGCTAGCGTGCTGAGGACATGCTTTTCAAGAATCTTGCTTAGAAAAGGTAGCTGTGAAATGGGCCTATAGTTTTTTAGGGTTTTTGTGTCCATTCCTGCCTTCTTTAAGAGTGGGGAGACCCTAGCTTCTTTCATGTGAGTTGGCAGATAACCTGTTTTCAATGAGTTGTTAAGTAGGCTCAATACCTGGGGTTGAATGCCTTGCATGGCCATTTTAACAATTTTAGGGGGACATGGGTCTACCTTTGAGCCTGATTTAGTTTGTCCGACCAGTTCCGGTAGGCGCCTGTCGTCAATGGAGGGGAAGCTGTTTAAAGTCATAGATGGTACTTGAGTGATCTGGCTTGACGGCATGCTTATAGCTGGCCGTGCCTTGATGTCTGCAATGATGTCCTGTACCTTCTGGAGAAAGAAGGTTTGGAAGGAGTCACAATCTGGTTGATCACCCTCAGAAATTTTCCCTTCTCGTTGCGTGAGTTCCCTGAGTATCACGAAGGTCTCCCACTGTATGTTGATCGCCTCCCTGATTCTTCCCTCATAGAAGGCGGCCTTCCTTTCCAGGATGTCCGCCTTATATTTAGAAAGCAGGGTTTTAAAAATTTCAGCCTCCGTTTGGCAGTAGTGGAGTCTCCACCTCCTCTCTGCCTTACGAAGAGCTTGCTTCCTCTGTTTCAAGGAGGCGTCAAACCATGGGGCTCCTTTCCCTCTAGTTCTAATACTCTCCAGCTGCTCAGGGACAAGATTATCCAGGGCGGCGAGCATCCAGGTCTTTAACAGTCTAGAATCATGATTCAAATCTGTACCACTCATTATAGTGGGGGTGGCGGAGAGCAAAGTCGTAATTAGGAGGTCAGCTTCCACCTTGTTCCAAGGTCGAATTTTCCTCCGAGATTTATTAGGTGCAACTCGCACCGGGTCTCCTGGGACCCAGCACTTTATCATACAATGGGCCGACCAAATACAAGGCCCAACCTCCGTAATGACTGTGTTGGGCAGAGAGGACCAGACAAGGTCCAGTGTATGGCCTTTCACATGAGTCGTACCCACCACTAACTGTTGCAGGTTGAGCACCGAGAGGTTGGCTTCGAACTCAGTCTCCGTGGGGTCTCTGGGTACTTTGTCCTAGTGATAGTTAAAGTCACCTACCACCAGGAGGCACTTATATCTAGAAGCCAGGTCCGTCAGAAGTTCAAAAAGGATCTCATTAAAGTCCGGTGAATTTTGCGGCGGACGATAAACTACCAAAATGACAATACATGAAGATTTAAACGAGACTTTGATCCCTAACAACTCTGCGCAGGCACAGTTTTGAGCCAAAATCTCCTTTACTACCAGACATTTTTTGAACAAACAGGCTACACCTCCCCCTTTACCATCATTTGGACGATTGTACCAAATCGCATCATAGTCTGGAGGCAGGGCGGCCAGGATATCAGGCGTAGAAGCAGAACCAAGCCAAGTCTCTGAAAGGGCGAGAATATCAATATCTCCATCGAGCAGTAGAGAGAAGACTTCTAAATGATGCTTCTGTAGAGAGCGCGTATTAAGTGTCGCTAATCTTAAGCCATGTGACCATCGGCCAGTAGATGTAGAGTAACGCCTAAGGCCTGTACCTGTGGACTGTACCAGGTCCTCGGCTTGCAAATTGGCCAAGGTGACTTCATCTAGACAGGTAGAGTCCGTTTTTAATGCCCTTAAGGCGTCAGGCGAATATGTCCGGATTTGACCAGCGTTTGTGGCCCCTGGGCCCGTCCTGGCCCGGACGGGCACAGACGGGCTTTCCTCTGGCTCTCCTCCGGCGCGATGCTGCGCGCGATCGCTGCGCGCCTGCATACTGGCAGATATTTATGGTCTGTGGCACAAAGGCACTCTCAGAAGACTAGCCCGCTAACAACCGCAACGTGGTGTCCGCGTTTGTAACACACCCCCAAGATGGCGGACGGGCGTGGGGCGGCGAGGTATTCACCTAAATGGTGAGATGTGTTTGAAATTCCTTTAACGTACAAGCAATGCGATGACTAGGGAGCGTGGGGGCACTAACTAATATTCAGGCTGGAAAATCAGTCTCTGAAGCCAATTTCGATCGTGAACAAAATATTACACAATATTCCTATTACAACAATTTAAAAAAGAGCTAGTCTCCAAACAGCCTAAAAACGGTAATACTTCTTAAATTCAAGGGTTACAGCAGCAGTAAGTCGATCTCATTCTACTTCTACATTCTACTGAGTAGTAGAGAGTGAGTAGTAGAGAGTAGCAGAGAGAGAGTAGTAGAGAGTGAGTAGTAGAGAGTGAGAAGTAGAGAGTGAGTAGTAGAGAGTAGTAGAGAGTGAGTAGTAAAGAGTGAGTAGTAGAGAAAGAGTAGTAGAGAGTGAGTAGTAGAGAGTAGAGAGTAGTAGAGAGTGAGTAGTAGAGAGTAGTAGATAGTGAGTAGTAGGGAGTGAGTAGTAGAGAGAGAGTAGTGGAGAGTAGTAGAGTAGTAGAGAATGAGTAGTAGAGAGTGAGTTTTAAAGAGTAGTGGAGTAGTAGAGAGTGAGTAGTAGAGAGTAGTGGAGAATATTCCAAAGTTTGGCACAGCACCACTTGCACAACAAGTCCAATCAAATCATATCACTTAGAGTCCTTACTGAAGCGCTGAATCTTAGTGTATATTCATATGCTTTTATTTTCCTTAAGTTTATGTACCACAGCCAGCTGATGCGTTTCGTCCTCAGGGCGTTCTTATTTCCTTCAAGTTATGTCGGTATCCTGTTGTCATATAACTAGATATTTCTTCCAAATGTTAGACGAGACGCAAGTACATTCTTATTCAAATTTACCCACACAATTCGGGCAGACTTGAGTAATGTATAGCATCCTTAAAGTCAGTCTTTCAAAAATTCCAAAGTATAGGACATGATAATCCAAATCCAAATGTTTCTCAATCATTCGGAATATCGGCGTTTGGGCAGATATGACCCGCGGACACGGTTTATGACTTTTCTTGAGAAACATTTGGATTTGGATTATCATGTCCTATACTTTGGAATTTTTGAAAGACTGACTTTAAGGATGCTATAAATTACTCAAGTCCATGGATGCTGCTGGGAACGCCCCCAGCAACACCCATTGCACACACCTTTAATACAGGACACTACGTTAAAGGGACTGAGGCACAAGATGACTGCCAACAATTTCTGTTTTGGAGTTTTGACAGACATTGGCAGCCAATCAGCATGCAGCTCGTGCACGCGAAGGTCCGCGCACGTCCGCACACGTATATATAAATATAAATATCAGGCAGGATTACGCCACAAAAAGTGGCTTAGTCCTGCCTGATAAATATCACTCAGTCTTCTACACCACGGAACGTCACAGAAAGTGCATCATTCATGACATGGTCAGTGACATCACTGATGACATCACTGATGACATCTCAAATGACATCACTGATGACATCATCCATGTGACAATCAAATACACCTCTTCACACACTAGTATAATCTTTCATCACTCACTGTAAAATAGAAAGTGCCATATTTGAAACCATTGACACACCAATAGAAATTTCTAAACACCCACTCAGTTATTCATAGAACTATACACAGATCTAATCACTTACCTATAGATTCAGTGTTATATGCAGTGAATAATCAACAGAACACTATCAAATATACTTATACACCTATTTCAACATTACACACCAGCACACATTGTATTCACTTATAAAGACATCCTTCTGACTTATGCAAACAATTGATTATTCTTACATTTACTCACCTACACACTTATACAAACACCACTTCATCTATTTATATAGATAGTAACTCACAATAAGTGTGTTATACAATCACTATTACAAGTATACAGTTATCCATATAGTGACTCATACAATCACTAAGTCTTAGGCACACTTAATTAGATATAACTGTCACATACACTGCCTTTTTTTCAAGTTTAATGGAGATGTACCATTGAGAGAAATATTTCATCACCACCACACCCATAAACATATACACTCACTGAAACAACTGTTATAACATGTAGTCTTAACCTCATATACCTACTGAATGAACTATTCACAGATTGTTTGGCAATCACCCCCCCCCCCCACCAAACCACATAGACATTCATTTACCCATACAAATACTCAGTTAAGAAACCAATAACAAATATAGTCTTTAACATATCAATTAAGACAAAGCAATAAAGACGTTCACACAGTTTAGTAACTACACATTATATATAGTGAGACTCTACAAATTAGTGAAGGAAACAATCAATGACACTGTTACTAAATCCACCATCCACACATTTATATTTATATATCCACTCATTCTTCAATGCAAAGTAGTGTATTTCTAATACATATTTAAATATCAAAGCAAACCACATTCACTGGATGATGTCATCAGTGATGTCATCAGTGATGTCATTTGAGATGTCATCAGTGATGTAATCAGTGATGTCACGGACCATGTCATGAATGATGTAATATGTGACATCATCAGCAGTGGATTGCGGGCGCGTGAGTTATAGTGAGTACAACTAACTATAACGGAGGAAGTTCAATGGTTTTGTATGAGTAAAATGTCCAGCTAACTATAATATATATATATTTATATAAACGTGTGCGGACGTGCGCGGACCTTCGCGTGCACGAGCTGCATGCTGATTAGCTGCCAATGTCTGTCAAAACTCCAAAACAGAAATTGTTGGCAGCCATCTTGTGCCTCGGTAGACTGAGGCACAAGAAAGCAGAAAAACAAACGTGTAGAACTCAAAAAGGGGGCAGGGTAGAAGCACCCTGACCCCCTAGGCCTGCTCAGGGGGTCCCACAAGGACCCCGCAAGGAAAAAAAAATCTTTTTTTTTTCAAAAAATCGCGGGGTGCGCGTACCGTGCGCGCACTGGTCCGCGTACGTACGCGTACGGTACGCGGACGGTGTGCGTACCTTTCCGAGAAAGCTGTATGCCTATTGGCTGTCAACACTCCAAACCAGGAAGTGTTGGCAGCCATCTTGTGCTCATTAGACTGAGGCACAAGAAAGCAGAAAAACAAATGTGTAGAACACAAAAAGGGGGCAGGGTAGAAACACCCTAACCACCTAGGCCTGCTAAGGTGGTCCCACAAGGACCCCCAAGGCCAACATTTTTTTTTTTTTAAACCCAGTATGTTTTTTTAAAAATTACCCCCAGGGGGACCAAATCGCAGGGGCATAGTGATAAAGAAGTGTGGGGGGTGCCCAATCCACTGCACACTGCCCCGGGGACTGCCGCCCTCTGGGGTAAAGCAACACAGCCCCCTGGCGCATACTGGAGGCTCCTGGTGGGCTAGTTGGCCCCCCGGGAACCCCAGTATGCAAGGGGAATTAGTTCCCCCTTTGCAAACGCGCCAGTGGGCTGCGTTGCAGAGAGGTGTAAAAAGGGGCATAGCCTCATTACACCTCTGTGCAATCCAGCCCCCTGGTGCATATTGGAGGTTCCAGGTGGGCTAGTTGGCCCCCAGGGACCCCCAGTATGCAAGGGGAATTAGTTCCCCCTCTTCAAACATGCACGGAGGCTGCGTTGCAGAGATGTGTAAAAAAGGGTGCGGCCTCATTACACCTCTCTGCAATGCAGCCCCCTGGCGCATACTGGAGGCTCCTGGTGGGCTAGTTGGCCCCCAGGGACCCCAAGTATGCAAGGGGAATTAGTACCCCCTCTGCAAACGCACCAGGGGGCTGCGTTGCAGAGAGGTGTAACAAGGGGCATAGCCTCATTACACCTCTGTGCAATGTAGCCCCCTGGCGCATACTGGAGGTTCCAGGTGGGCTAGTTGGCCCCCAGTATGCAAGGGGAATTAGTTCCCCCTCTTCAAACATGCATGGGGGCTGCGTTGCAGAGAGGTGTAAAAATGGGCGTGGCTTCATTACACCTCTCTGCAATGCAGTCCCCTGGCGCATACTGGAGATTCCTTGTGGGCTTTCAGTTCTTATATAGTTAGGAATTAGCATTTAAAAAACCTTTGAAATTCACTGAAAAAACATAGGTTTCAGGCCTTATATAGTTAGGAATTAGCATTTAAAAAACCTTGCAAATTCACTGAAAAAACCATAGGTTTCAGGCCTGATATAGTTAGGAATTAGCATTTAAAAAACCTTTGAAATTCACTGAAAAAACCATAGGTTTCAGGCCTTATATAGTTAGGAATTAGCATTTAAAAACCTTTAAAATTCACTCAAAAAACTATAAGTTTAAGGGGTGTTATAGTTAGCTGGACATTTTACTCATACAAAACCATTGAAATTGCTCCTATATGGATGTATGACGTTACAACGCATACTTTTACAACGCCTACCTTTACAACGCGGTTTTTACAACGCATACCATCACAACGCATAATGCTTTTAGGCGCTGGATAGTGAATAGTTTAATTTACTATTCCAACTCCAGTCCCCGTGGATAGTAGGGAGGGTTATTGGATAGTAAATTAACCTATTCCCTATCCTAGAGCGCCCCCAGAGCAATGCGTTGTAATAGTTTGCGTTGTAAAAGTTACGTTGTAATGGTAGGTCATTGTAAAAGTTTTGTTGTAAAGGTTGTTTACCGTCCTATATAGTTAGTTGTACTAACTATATTTCGCGCACCTGCAATCCACTGCTGATGATGTCACATATTACATCATTCATGACATGGTCAGTGACATCACTAATGATATCTCAAATGACAGCATTGGAAAGAACTCCCAGTCCCAGAATCCTTAGTGACATTTACTCACCTGAGTCCGTTTGGATCCAATAAATAAAGGGTGTACACTGGCAGTTCTGTGTGTTGGTAATCTGTGGGGAGCAGCATAAACCTTGGAAGAAGGGCGGATGCCCGAAATGCGTCGGTTGCTGCATGACGCTGGTGTTACCTCAACCTTCCTTGACCTGATGACGTCAAGCAGGAGTGCGCCTCGCTTGAAGGCAACTCTGAACTGTGAATGTTTCCGGCCGGTCTGGTCGGGAGGCGCACGCTGCGCACGAGGCAGTCCCGCTGCTGTTTTTCCTTACAGCGCTACGGGCTGAACCGGTGAAAGGCTGAATGAAGGAAGGCAGTGTGGGCACACCTACGAGATGGATTTGGACTATTGCCTCATAGTTTACCAGCAACCCACATGGGTGTTATTTGGAAAGAACTCCCAGTCACAGAATCCTTAGTGACATTTACTCACCTGAGTCCGTTTGGATCCAATAAATAAAGGGTGTACACTGGCAGTTCTGTGTGTTGGTAATCTGTGGGGAGCAGCATAAACCTTGGAAGAAGGGCGGATGCCCGAAACGCGTCGGTTGCTGCATGACGCTGGTGTTACCTCAACCTTCCTTGACCTGATGACGCCAAGCAGGAGTGCGCCTCGCTTGAAGGCAACTGTGAACTGTGTGTATATATATATATATATATATATATATATATATATATATATATATATATATATATATATATATATATATATATATATTCACTGAAAAAAACATAGGTTTCACCCCAGTTATAGTTAGGAATTAGCATTTAAAAAACCTATTAAATTCACTGAAAAAACCATAGGGTTCACACCAGTTATAGTTAGCTGGAAATTTTACTCGCATAAAACCATTGAAATTCCCACGTTATAGTTAGTTGGACTCACTATAACTTGCGCGTGCAATGCACTGCTGATGACGTCACATATTACATCACTCATGACATGGTCAGTGACATCACTCATGACATCACTGATTACACCATCCTTGTGACAGAGTGACAGACCTCCTTTCACTGTAATGTAACCCTTGAAACATATATTGAAAAATAGAAACAAAAATTTAGCGCGTCGGGTCATGTGATCTGAAAATAACACTTTTCATTGGTGCAGATCAGTTTTGGTTTCCAAATGATGAAACCTTGGATCATGTGACTTGAAAATAACACTTTTCATTGGTGATGAAAGCCCCACCTTTTTCCTCACTCTGACTTTCTACTTTGAAAGAGGAAGACCTGTATCTGATTCTCACAATGGCATCATTAGTAGCTGCAGCTGGTGGACCCCCTCCACCACCACAACCACCTAGAAAGGAAGGACCACCATCCCAGTTCCTTGTCCCTGAAGAACAAGAGTATGAGGAGGAAGAACAGGAGGAGGAGGAACAACCCAGGCAATTTTTGCCTGAAGAGCCAAGACAGAGTCACATAAAAGTGCATTTTATTTGGGACTTCTTCTCCCACCCTCCTGGGCAGAAGAAAGAGAATGCCCCTAAGGTTAAGTGCCTTATTTGCGGAGATATTCTTTCCAGGGGCAATTCCAAGAAGAAATATTCATTCGGCAATTATACCATGTTGCGCCACATGCAAAGGTTGCATCCTAATAATCTTGCTCAAGCAGAGGGTCGTGCCATGGCGCAAAATCAGAAGAATCCACAGACCAGCACCTCCTCTGCCAAAGTATCACATGCAGCACCTGAAGGACGTCAAATGGTGCCCAATGTTCCCCAAAAATTTGGCAGTCTCAAATTTGTATATGTCTTCTGTGGCAAGACACTGTGCTATGGGGAACTAAGCGTGATCTTAATAAGCAATGCGGTGGAAAACCATCAATGTAACCAAAAGAAGAAGCAAGAAATCTTTTTTTTTTGCTCCTGTTGAGCCATTTGTAATTCCTTTTTTTGTTGTTCCCCCAAAAAAACACCCCAAAAATTATAAAACTGTTCAAAAAATCAAAAAAAATGTTCAGAAAAATAATAAAAAAATATAAAACAACAAAAAGAACTACCTCCCATTTTTAAAAAAATACTAAGATTTTTAGCACTCTTGACTTCATTTTTCTTATGGGTGCGCGCACCGGTGCACGCACCGTCAGCGCAATAAAAAAAAACGAAAAAAAAACAAGAGAAGGAGAGCATAAGAGAAAGAGAAAGAGAGAGTAATGTTAAGAGACAGACAGCAAGAGGGAGCAACACAGAGGTACTGTGTAATACATAGTAAAACAGTGTAAAAGATATAAGAAAGTGTAAGAGATAAAATGAAAAAAATATAAGGCTGTGAAACAAAGAAAGAGAGAAGAAGAATACTTAAGCAGAGGCACATGAAGAATGTGAGTGGCTGTAAAGAGTAAAAGGAAAGAGAAAAAATGATGTACAAATAAAAAGTAATAACGGAACCAGATTTAAATAACACTGGTGAGGGAGAGAGAGAAAAAAGTACTGTGCATAACTAAAGAGGGATGAAATAAGATGGATAAAATCGACTAAAGTTAAAACATGTGGATTGACAGAGAGAAAAAACTGAAAGAAGAAAAGAAGAAGTAACAGAAAGGGAATAATTGAAGCAGCAAAGAAATGTAAATAACGTAGTGTGCTTGAACTTCAGGGAGAAAGCATAATGAACAAGTAGTGAAAGAGTGAAGAGACAGAGACAATTACAGTAAGAGAGACGGACTGAGTGAACGGGAGTGAGGAACTGTGAGAACATAGGGACTGAGAAAAGGAGTGGAAGGAGTGCAGTAAGTAAATCACCCACACAACACAACAGCTACCCTACCTCAAAGAACTCTAAAATATTATTTTACTGTTTCTCTTGGTTTTCCCCTTGTTACGCTCCCCGGTGCACTACCCATAGTATAAGTAAAGAGGGGTGAAAGAGGGAGAAATATTGAATTAGGATAACACATGGGGAGTGACAAAGGGAGAGGACAAAGAGAGTAAAGGAAACACTACCTGAATGGGCTTGAGTAAAACAGCAAAAAAAGATAAGTAATGCAGTGTGTGTGACTTACAGGGAGTCAGTGGGTGTAGGTCGGAGTGTGGGTGTGTAAGGTGTGTCTGTGGGTGTGGTTGTGTGGAGTGTTTTGGTGTGGGTAGAGATGAGGGTGTGTGAAATATGTGTCAGAAGTGTATGAGTGTGGGGTGTATATGTGTTCGATGTATGTGTGTGTAAGGAATCTGTGTGTGTGTTTGAGGAGTGTGTGTGGGAGGATTTTTTGTGTGTATGAGGTGTGTGTGTGGTGTGTGTGTGGGGTGTATGTAACAGGTGTGTGTATGTGTTGGGAGGGGGATGAGGTATATGTGTAGGAGTAAGATAAATAATTAAGAAAAAGAGAATGAGTGAAGAAGCAAAGGAAGGGAACAGAGGGTAAGTAAAGTAAAGAATAGGGATCAAAAAAAGTTGAATATGAGAGGGTAAATAGAGAAAGGGGAGTAAACATGGAGAATAAGAATAAGTGAGAGAAGCAGAGTAAAAACACAGGAGTGAGGTAGATTGAGAAAATGTTAGTGACCTTAAAGCAAAGGGTGATAACAAAGAAAATTCTTTTAGTCATACTTACCATATAATAAATGTAACTTTAATTTTTTTTACTACAGTTGGTATCTGTGAAAGAGAGAAGAAAAAATAAGTTATAATTAGTAAAATATGTATTTTAAGTTAAAAGATACAAATGAAGAGGTTAAAAATCATAACACTCTATTTAGAAATAAAGTTAGAGTGAAGAACACAGAAAGGGAAATAAACTAAGGTAGAAGGACAAAAAGAGGGAAAAAGAAATAGAAGGAGAGCAAATTACAAAGAGTAAGGCATATAGATTCAGTGAGAAAAAGAGAGAGAAGAACAGAGAAATGAACTGAAGGTAAGAAAGATACTAAAACAATGTGAGTTAGCAAAACTAAATCAGGAAACAGAAGTAAGTAAAAAGATAATGACTGAGACAGAAAACAGTCTAAATAAGGATGCATTTAGAAGAATGAGGAATAGAAGATAACTGAGAGTAAGTGAAGAACAGTCATAGAGTGAAAGGATGAAGGGAGAGAGGATAATATACAACGATTGAAGGAAATGGACTGAGGAAGTTATAAGGTAGACACTCTAAGAGAAAAACTGAGTGAGGTGGAGTACAATGAGTGAGAAAAGGAAATGAGTAAGTGAGGAAAAAGAAGGAAAGAGAGGAGAAGACGACTAAAACAGTGGTACTGAGAAAAAATAATTTGGTTATGAAAGTAAACAGAATGACATTGAAAGAAAGGAAATGAAGGATGGTAATGGAACCAGAGTAAAAGAAATGGGATGAAAAACGATGAGAAAAGATCAGTGAAGTTGTTGTAAAAGAAGTGATAGAAGGTATATAAACACAAGTGAACATAACACAAGTAGAGTGAGGCACTGAGGACATAGAAGTAGTGAACAAAAAACAGAGAGAAGAGGTCAAAAGTAAAGAGCAAACAAAGATAAGCTAAGGAGAGTGGGTGATTTATAATGATAGAGTGCAATAATACTGCTGAGTGAGTAAACAGGAATTACTAAAAGAGCAAAGGAGGACGATACGGAAAGAAAAGAAAAGCAGAAAGACTGAAAACTGAAAATTTATGCAAGGGAGAGACGGGATACACACAGTTGAAATGAAAATGAGGGATTGTCAAAGAAGTGGAGTAAGGGAACGGGGGTTACAGAGAGTGAGAGAAAGACATTATAAGTGAGTAAAAAGAGGTGAAAGAGGATGGAAAAAGGAAAGTAAATGTCAGAGAATGGAATACAATTTAATTTACACAATCCAAAGTATAAAATAACTTGTACAACATGTTACAAAGTTTATTTTTGCTGTTCTCAGAATATATTGAATTTCACTTAAAAGAGTGAGTTCAAATTACTCATCATATGACAGCGGGAAAAAAAAAACCACAATCTAAAAGATTGTGTTTTAAAAAAAACCTTAGATACTGACAAATCACAAATCTACGCTAATCTTAGATTAACTTACTTTTCCTTGAGGCCAAATACTGCATCATGGTGGTCCTTTTCGCGTTAGAAAGTACTTTGCTGTTCACTTAAAAATCCATTTAATCGACTTTCTAGAAGAAAAGCTTCAAGAACATCTGAAATATTTTCAATATTTTCATATACTCCTTTTTTCAGTCATGACTCTTTACTCATTCCTGCACCTTTCCATTTGGCCAAATAGTGTCAGATGTATGAGTATGTGTTCAAATTAATTCTAAGGCACTCTGAAATGATCTTTTTCCCGACGTTCTGAAAGAAAGTCTCTACAACATTTTCACAACATTTAAATATTTGTAAAACCATCTCTAACTCACTCATGTTCATCATTTTGTATAAAACTAACCTCACTTATTATGAGATCCAATTACAGTACCTATATGACAAGTCAATTTTTTATATTGCCTGGAACACTTTTACTCAGAATATATTTTATTAACAGCAAAATAACCTTTATAAACTACTCCCGTCTTCATATGCCAATTACTTTTACCTAAATTTTGGCTGTAAAAACATTAAGTATGAATTTATAAAGCCAAAAGGCAAACGTTGTTTGAAAGTCAAATGAGTGTCGTTACATTGGGTCCAACCTTTAGAAGTTTTTAAATAGCATGTGTAATGCCCTGATGTTGTAGAAGGACCATCATGAAAAATAACAGCTACAGTTGCAAAGGTTCTTCCTGATATCGATAACTGAGAAGCCACAACATTTTTAATAGAAGTTAGCAATTTAGTTCCATCAGGTCTACATCGTTGGAACATTAAAATGACATAGTGACCATAATTTTGTAGAAATAATGTGGACAGCATTGTAGATTTATATTGGGTACACACCATATTGTGATCAGCTGCTTTAACTAGATTATTAAAAGGCACTGATTTGCAGTCTGGTAAAGTCAAATATATAAATCTTTCACTGTCTATTCTAGTAGTACTTGATGAAGCACAGTTATCACAGTCATGTTGCCATTGATAAGAAAGATTAAAAAGATTTTTTATATCTACTCCTTCATCTTCCAATACATCAAACATATACATTAAAAATTCCTGACAATCCTGCTGAATAATCTGTGAAAATTGATTTTGACCTGAACATATGTCTACAAGATTCCTAATTTCTGAAACACTTTCTATTTTTCCTCTATCACTACAACATTTCTCTAACACAGAATTCAATAAACAGCACAATGTTTGTTCCCGATTTTCGACAATCTGTTTTTGTAAATTTTGAAGAAAAAAAACAACATCAACTACTACATTAGCATAGCAGTTGACACCAGAACTGTTTTCAAACTGAAATCCAACAACATCTTCAACAGAATCATTTTTCTTTCTGCTTACAATTACAGTTTCATCTATTTTTTGTCTTTTTGCTACTACCTTACTGCAATTATTCTCATTTCTTCTTTTTTGGCCTACCACACGTTTTTCAATCAGAGGATATTGAGGCAAATGTGGAGCATACTCTCTTCTTAACCTATTGTATTCTTTAACACAATCTAGATCAGCACAAATCTTTGTTTCATCATACTCAATCAAGTACAATCCTGATAAAGTTCTCACTCGTGATAATGCCACATATGCCATACCCTCTTTAAACACAGAACTTACAATGTTCACCAAAGCACTATCTACACTTAAACCTTGAGATTTATGAATTGTCACTGCATATGCCAAACAAACAGGAAACTGTTTTCGGCTAACATATAAGTCTTTCACAAGCAAAAATCTAGCTGAACAACGACAAATTTGTTCTATTTCGTCAATGCCATCAAATTTAATTTTTAAAATTTCAATTCCATCTCGTAATTCACAAAACCAACAACATGACCCATTGCTGCATTTACCAGACCTCTTTCAACATTTAAATTCCTTCTCAAAATAATACGACAATTTAAACACACATTCAGAGTCTTTTCAAAACCAGCAGTTTTAGATATAGTCTTCTCCAATAAATCCAATTTTGATTTCAAATTTTCTGACAAAATAATTGTTGATCCCATATGCTCTATTTTATCATTAGCTTCCAGTTTCACTATCTCTTCATTTTCTAACTTCAGCATTTTGTTGTTGAACATGGAACATTCTTTCAGAGTAGGCATCAAACATATGGCAGATTTCTTCTCGTTAATTTTCTTAAAAATATTCTCTGGAAGAATGTTTTCATTTGGGTACAAATTAGAAATTAACCGTCCATGTAAAGCTTCTTTCCCTTGTTGACTTATTTTTCCTACTCTTACATCTTGTAAAATATTTTTATAATCTTCATCCTTTGCCTGCCGCATATTTTGAAGCAGTTCTGCATATTTGAAGTTTAACCATATATTAACGTTTCCAATGCTTCCTAGGCACTTCCTGGTATCTTCATGTGTGAGCATTTTGAACACAGGTTGTCCTTTCACTGGAGTCAACTGCAGAAGATCTCCAAAAACAATAATATGTTTTCCTCCAAATAAAACATCATAGTCTGTTCTAAGAATTTCTTGCATTCTCAAATGCACAAAAGCAAGCATTATATTTGACACCATGCTTACTTCATCAATGATAAGAAGTTTCATTTTCTTCAGGACTCTCGAAACTTCGGAACACGCATCTCCAGATAGCTTGTGATATTGCAATTTGTTATCATGCTCCACTGGCAGCATCAGTAAACGATGTAAAGTAATCCCTTTAATATTATGTGCTGCCAGCCCAGTTGGAGCAGTAACAACACAAGACAGCGGTGATTCAGTCCTTTTCTGCAGATAAGATGCAATTGCTTTAATCAGGAAACTTTTTCCAGTTTCCGCTTCTCCACTCACATACAGTTGGACAGGCTTAAATGATGTACATGAGCACTCTTTCTTCTCATGACTCGATCCATGTTCAACCTGTTCTGTGACTTCGTCATATATCAGTTTCTGCTCAAGGTTTAATTGTTTCACCAAATCTTCTAAATTAATTACATCCTCTTGAGCTTGCTCCATAGCTCTTTCCACTTCATCCATTGCAGTGGCAGCTTCATTTTGGATAATTGGTCCTCCTAGTGGATCCTGACTCAATGAAGCAGAACTCTGACTGCCTTGAGAACTATCTCTCGCAATCTCTGCAGCAATTGTTGATTCTTGCTCTATTTCTTCATTCAACATTTGCAGATAATTTGGAAAAACAGGACATTCTATGGTATCCTTCGTAGCATTAAAAGAGTCTTCATAACAGAGAAAATCTCCAAGTAGTTCCTCTTCTTCTCGCCATGGTTTAAAGAGTTGCAAAAGAGCCAAATAGTAAAATTCTCTTTTGTCTGGATTTTCACAACTCAATTTTCGATGATTAATCAAACGACCTTTTTTCTGTTTCACTAGACATCCTTCACATCCAATGATTCCATATATTCCATTATTGATATCTTCTCTGATGTTCCTCTTATAAATATATCTTTGCAGAACTTCATAGAGACAAACATTCTCAAGGTGAGAACTTCTATTTGGATAGTATGTATCCAACATGTTTGTCTTCAAAATATCTGTACTTTCTGGTTCTTTCTCCGCCAAATACTCTATATCTTGTACAGATTTCAAAACTCGATTTCGTGTTGCAGCAAGACCTAGTTTCACCCAAATGATGGTTCTAGATTTGGCATAGAGACTTGCTGACGACAATCGATCAGAACATTCATATACTCCAATTTCTCGATGCGACAACATCTTCAGACTGTAACTGTACAATTTCTTGCTTAGGCTCTTTTCATGTGAAATGTCCTCCCACATTTCCTTCAGTTCTGTCTTTTCTTTTTTTGTGATGTAAGACGTCACATATCGAGCCACAGCAATAGAGTTGTCAGCAACGAATTGAATATCCATGTTAGCATTCCACATGGACAAAATCACTGGGTTGTAGTCGTTGATGTACTTGGACTCTTCATTTCTTTTTAAATTGTATGTATTTTTTGGTGATTTTCTCGTCACAGTATGTCGCAGAGAAGACATCAAATTATTTACTCTTCCTTTAGAAATCACTGTTCGTGGAAAGCCGAAACGACATTTTGTGTAGAACTTGTCCTTGTTTCTGAATTTTCGACGACAGTACTTTCCACAACGATGGGATTGAAAGCGTAAAACTTGTTCCCTTAAATTGTTTTCTTCAGTAGTTTTCGGAACAGCACATGTTGAATACTCTTCAATGAAGCTCATCACTGTCTCATCTGAATCTGTTCCAAATTTGGGTGCATCTTTAATCCATAACAACATATGTATGTGAGGAGCACCTCTCGCTTGATACTCCTTTCTCCAAAAGAAATCCAAAACCTCTCCAAGGGGAGGATTTTTTTTGTTGGTAATAAAATACATCATAGCTTCAAATCTATGATTGAAATATCTGCATACATTCACTGGATCCAAAGAACACAGTTCTCCAGGTGTTTTGAATTCTATATTTTGTATATTAGCATTGGCCTCTCGTAGAAATTGAAGTAAGTCCTCCCACGCATACTCAGCACAGCTAAGAGTGAGGAACCATGTAGGAGTGCCTAAGTTTCTTAGCATACATTTCAATTCCCCATGGCGACGGTACCAATACTCATTTGTACCACGCTGACATGCCATGAGATTGATTAGATGAGATTCTAAAATATTATCTTGCAGATTCACTTTCTCCATAAAGTCCCTCGCCGAAACATTTTGCAGATGTGCTCCACTTTTCAGAATATGGTTTACTGCATAAGAAAGCCCAGACAAGTCACTTTCATACAGTAGATGAAACAAAAAGGGAATGCATTGACGAAACCTTGCATCTTCAGCATATAATCTTACAGTTCGATATTCAGATGCAGGAATTTGAAGTGGTCGATCGTCATATCGTCCACCTCGACCTGTTGGAAATAGCTGTGGAAAACAACAAGCTTCCAAACTTTCTTCCCATACACTAATGGGACTTCCTTTTGCTGTTTTCATTTGAAACAATTCAATTGCATTACCCATTACTTCTTTGGAATGCAAAGGATGAACAGTATAATGTTCATATATTTCTTCACTTCTAGACACATCAACTTTTTCAATTTGGCCGCCTGAACAATCACTGTCTTCATCTGCAGCTGTTTCCTCTGCTGCACACATACATCTTTGTAGTACTCATTGTTTTTGACGAAATACAACGTTGCCTTTTTGACTTTCCTAACATCCACTAAATCTTGCCAATTTTTTTTACTCTTTGTTGGAACCCCATTAACTAGAATAACTAAAGGTTCCTCTTCTATTTTTCTATACCAATTGTATCAATATTTTTTTTCAAATCTAGGGGCAAATAAACAACTCTTCCCTTTAATCCTCTCTGCAAATCTGTAGGAGGCAATTTCCCTATCTTAGGCTCCATGCGAACAATTGCCTGAAAAGGATGGACACATTGAATCAAAATAGACTCATGTGTATTTAAATCCATCAATTCACGGGAAATGTCTACCAACTCCAGATTATTATGAACAGCTCTAGCAGGCATTCTGTTTTGATTTAATTTATCATAACAATATTTACAAATACGCTGATCAGAACTCAAATCAAAACAATTCTCCACCCACAAATAAGTTGCTAAATCTTTCCACTCATAATTATCCATCTTTTCACTTTTTGCATTTACATCAACTAACCTAGTCTGAATCTTATAATGAGTCCGTCGACAACACACACAAGTAAAATTCGGCCTTTCACTTGATTTCACCTTAAACCTGGTAATTTCCTTCTCGAACTTTTCTGTATTTAAAATCTGTACATTGTCTTCCACATTACCTTAAATTGCTGTCTCAATTTCTACACTGTCCTCTTTTTCACAAAAAAACAAATCTCAATTTCTTCACAAATCTTCTTCACATCTAATTCAGTTCCATGCAAAAGAGCACTGTTTAATTGTTTAAGCTTAAGTGCGGGACTTTTTACATAATACAACATTCTCACTAATTTCCTCATTTTGGTATAATGCACTGCTAACATCCTAAAATGATGAAAAACACTCTGACAGACTTTTCTAGAAAGACAAGCCAGTGAATGGCCTTGCAAACCTGTGATTCCTCTCACTCTACAAGGATCTAAGTCTTGCAACAACTTCATTTTCTGCTTTATACTTTTCTTACTATATGTATGTAAGAAATTACAAAACAAATCAATTGATTCCTGTCGCACACTACAAATACTACTACACTTCCAAGTGTACACTGGACCCTTAGTACGTCTCCCTAAAACTCCATCAGATAACACCTCTTCTGGTTCTCTAGGCACAAGTTTCTCTTTTTCAATCGGAAAACCGTCTTTCACTTCATACGCTCGACCACTGGTGTCAACTGCATGCACTAAATCATTCTCCTGGAAGTAACTCTCCTCATTAAAAAATGGCTCACAACTTGAACTGTGCATCCATTCTCCAGAAAAAACTTTACAAAAATTAGTCTGATTAATTACTCTTTTCCATCTACTGTTTGATTTGAAAACATCAATTGTCTTGTTAAGTGTCCTAATTCTATTGATTATTAAAATAAATAATTTTTTCTTAACTTCAAAAGCCTGATCAACAATCTTCTCTACACTTTTCTTTTTCTTATAAAAAGCAGCTCTCTGTTTACCTTTCCTAATGTTTTTTAACAAATTTAAAACCACTCTATTGCGAAACATTCGACTACGAATGTCTCTAAACTGATTCTGCCTTCTATTCCTATACATATTATTCTCTCCTGCTCTAGTTTTAGGATTCTTTGAAGTTCTCTCCTTCCTTTTCAAATTTACTCTCTCATTTTCTTTTTCTACATGCTGTCCATCATTTTTTTGGGATGTACATATGTTACGTAAAAAAGACTTAGTAGTCTTACCAGGAGCTTGGTTCCTGTTTTTTGAAGTATTTCTTGTGGAAGAGTGCTTTAATTCCGTTGCTGTTTTTGTTTTTTCCCGGTTACGTTGTTTTCTTGTCCTTTCCCTTCTGGGCATCTTTGCTTACTCTTCAAATAACGATTTCAATCTGTATTAAAGAAAAAAGTAGCACATTATAGACCACTATTACCAAACAACAAAGCAATGACAAAAAGCAAACAATCTATACAGGGTTACAGATCAGGTGAGGATTCTCCAGGGGTGCACAAAAGGTGAGGCCTGTATTGAAGAGTATAGTGGAAGACAGCTCTGTCCACAAGTACAAAGAAGATGAGACCTATGTCTAAGTCCACTGCACTCTTATACACAGGCTTCACCACCTATGCTTCCCGAGAAAGTATTGAGTTATATAGTTATATAGAATTGTATTTTATCAAATTGTGAAGCTCCATGTGAAAGCGTTTGCCTCAGTCTTATTCCTGTTGTGAGGCAGGTGCAAGATTTTGCCTCAGTCTTATCCCTGCTGTGAGGCAGATGATTGTAAATAGGATCTGTGCTGTGTTTCCTAAATGTGATGTCAAAAACGATTTTGGAGAAAATGAATGGTTTTTACATTTTTGATTATAATGTGGCGCAGAGGTTTAAAAAGTGACGCATCTACCTACATGCGTCACTTTTTAAATATGGGGCAAAAATATACATGTTTGGGCTTTCCTGGGGAGCCTAGGTGGTGAGGCTTGTATCTAAGAGTGCAGTGAACTAGGCTTCATGAAGCATATCCCTGTCTGCATTCTTAGACACAGGTGTCAATTTGACTCTTTACAATGATGTTAGCTGTGCTTTAAATCAGTGTAGGAAGCATATTTAGTTTGTTTGCATAGAGGAATTGTATTTTGTAAAATTGTGAAGCTCCATGTGAAAGCATTTGCCTCAATCTTATTCCTGTTGTGAGGCAGGTGCAAGATTTTGCCTCAGTCTTATCCCTGCTGTGAGGCAGATGATTGTAAATAGGATCTGTGCTGTGTTTCCTAAATGTGATGTCAAAAACGATTTTGGGGAAAATAAATGGTTTTTACATTTTTGAGTATAATGTGGCACAAAGGTTTAAAAAGTGACGCATACATGCGTCACTTTTTAAATATGGGG
The DNA here is from genome assembly GCF_964261635.1 of Lissotriton helveticus. NCBI lineage: Eukaryota > Metazoa > Chordata > Amphibia > Caudata > Salamandridae > Lissotriton > Lissotriton helveticus. Next base: position 1,020,740,207 of record NC_136069.1, on the reverse strand, counting down.
AAAAAAGGTACATGTTTGGGCTTTCCTGGGGAGCCTAGGTGGTGAAGCTTGTAACTAAGAGTGCAGTGGACTAGGCTTCATGAAGCATATCCCTGTCTGCATTCTTAGACACAGGTGTCAATTTGACTCTTTACAATGATGTTACCTGTGTTTTAAATCAGTGTAGGAAGCATATTGAGTTTGTTTGCATAGACGAATTGTATTTTGTAAAACTGTAAAGCTCCATGTGAAAGCGTTTGCCTAAGTCTTATCCCTGTTGTGAGGCAGGTGCAAGATTTTGTCTGGTACGCGAACCGGGGCGCTAACCGGGATGCTGTCACAGATATATAAATTTTTTGGTACGTTAATTTCTCAAAATCCACTGGAGCACATATCTTGAGACCTAGCAAAGGCACATCGGGCAAACAGTCTCTACAATTTTGCCAAGTTTCATAGAAATCCATTCAGCCGTTCGAGTTAAAAGTGCGACCGACCGCCCTATGGAAATTAACATGGAGAAAACACGTTTTGGGACCCCCCTTTTATCTCGGCCCCCGCTTCACGGATCCCCCCCAAACTTTCAGAGAAGGACCGGAGCGCCGCGAGGCAAAGTTGCTGAAAAATTCAGGCAGATTCCTCAACCGGCGCCAAAGTTATTCCCAATAGAATGTTGCGATTTCCCTATGGAAATCAATCCTAACCTAACTATAACTACCTACTGGCGACCGCCAGTAGGTAATATATATATATATACACACACACACACACAAATCTCAAGAACACTCCTTCTGAAATCCGGGGCCCGTAGAAAGGTGGTGCGCTGTGCCGGCAGAGCATGCCAGTCCAAATATATAGCACAGCGATCCAAGAAAAGGGCACACTGAGGAGAATCACTATGCAGTGCTCCATTTATTCCATCCAGTAACGCATTTCGTCTGCGGATAGTCTTGTTCACACACAGATTAAGTAGTGAGACCTCATTACATATCCGGATAAAACATAGATGACGGACTAGCAATACATATCTGGCAAAAACAAGCACAATGCAGCTGGTAAACAGACATAATATCGATTCCAAAATATCGACTAGATATAATATTGAGGTAAAAATATAGACTAGACAAAATATGGACCAGACATAATATAGACTACACAAATATCGAGTAATATCGATATTAATAGCCAAAATATCGAATCAAAAATATAGACTAGACATAATATCGACTAAATAGAATATAGACAACAAAAATATCGAAAATAAGGTAAGTTTTTAATAATTGTGTAATATAAATCTGTAGCGGGTTGTGGGTTTATAGGGGAATAGGGTGGGAAGTAATTTAATTATAATTAATTAAATCTGTAATATAATTGGAATTGTTAATTAATTATTAATTGTTAATTAATAAAAATATAATTGGTAATTAATAATAATTGATTAATTGATCAATAATTAAATTTTAGTAAATTATTTTGTGTAGCGGGTTGTGGGTTTATAGGGGAATAGGGTGGGAAGTAATTTAATTATAATTAATTAATTATGTAAATTAATAATAATTGTTAATTAATTATTAATTGGAAATTAATTAACATATAATTGGTAATTAATTATAAATATTTAATTGATAAATAGTAATCTTTACCCCGACGCTATCCAGCGCTTTCCCTACTGTTGCACCCACTGGAGTGGGAATAGTAATTGTAACCCCTACGCTATCCAGCGCTTTCCCTACTGTTGCACCCACTGGAGTGGGAATAGTAATTTTTACACCTACGCTATCCAGCGCTTTCCCTACTGTTGCACCCACTGGAGTGGGAATAGTAATTTTAACCCCTACGCTATCCAACGCTTTCCCTACTGTTGCACCCACTGGAGTGGGAATAGTAATTTTTACCTCCACGCTATCCAACGCTTTCCTTACTGTTGCACCCACTGGAGTGGGAATAGTAATTTTAACCCCTACGCTATCCAGCGCTATCCCTACTGTTGCACCCACTGGAGTGGGAATAGTAATTTTTACACCTACGCTATCCAGCGCTCTCCCTACTGTTGCACCCACTGGAGTGGCAATAGTAATTTTTACCCCTACGCTATCCAGCGCTTTCCCTACTGTTGCACCCACTGGAGTGGGATAGTAATTTTTACCCCTACGCTATCCAACGCTTTCCCTACTGTTGCACCCACTGGAGTGGGAATAGTAATTGTTACCCCTACGCTATCCAACGCTTTCCCTACTGTTGCACCCACTGGAGGGGGAATAGTCATTTTTACCCCTACGCTATCCAGCGCTTTCCCTACTGTTGCACCCACTGGAGTGGGAATAGTATTTTTACCCCCTACGCTATCCAGCGCTTTCCCTACTGTTGCACCCACTGGAGTGGGAATAGTAATTTTTACCCCTACGCTATCCAGCGCTTTCCCTACTGTTACACCCACTGGAGTAGGAATAGTAATTTTTACCCCTACGCTATCCAACGCTTTCCCTACTGTTGCACCCACTGGAGTGGGAATAGTAATTGTTACCCCTACGCTATCCAAAGCTTTCCCTACTGTTGCACTCTTTGGAGTTGGAATAGTAATTTTTACCCCTACGCTATCCAACACTTTCCCTACTGTTGCACCCACTGGAGTGGGAATAGTAAATTTTACCCCTACGCTATCCAACGCTTTCGCTACTGTTGAACTCACTAGAGTTGTTACAATAAATTTGAACCATTTTGCTATGCTACGGTAAAAATATTATATATGTTTATTTAATAATATGTATTTATATATATATGTATTATTTTTGTAATATTTTTTTTAAATTTACATTAATTATTTATTAATATTACATTTATTTAATAATTTTAACTAAGTTTATATTAAATATATTTAATATTATATTAGTTTTAACTTAATTTAAAGATATTTAAAAAAAATGATATTTTGACAGTCTATATGTTTGTAACTCGATATTTTTGAGTCGATATTTTAGTACTTACCTGTTTGAAGATAGGCAGTCGATATTTTGTCCCTCGATATTTTATCCTCGATATTATTGTATCTCGATATTTTTGTGGTCGATATAATGTCAGTGATCCAATGCAGCTACCATCTTAGAACAAGTAAATCATATACTGAGGTGTTGGCAAATGCATACGAATACTGTTGTTCAAAGCCATGCATGTTAAAGCATAAGCCATGCCATCTAACAAAGAAAAGTAATGGTAAAATCCTAAATCAATATTAACCTACAAATATATAAGGACTGTGGACTGTCAATACGTATCAAGAGATAACATGCAAATAGCTGTAGCTAGCACATATATATATATATATATACATATATATATATATATGTGTGTGTGTGTGTGTGTGTGTGTGCTTGTGTCTGTGTGAATGAGTATGCTTGTGTAAAAATAGTATAAATGACATAACAAAGATAATAATCAAACTAGATTCTACAAACCCCTCTCTAGACAATACAACGACCCTATTTGCCCTCCAGCTCTTTATAGGAGCAATTTATTATCAGTAAAAACAAAAAAATTAAACTAAGCATCAAAATACAAAGCAGCACAATATCAATATATCCATTTTGAGCTAAAAATAACGGCAGGGGGTAATGCCATGAAGATACTTTAATCAGAGTGGTAACATACGCTATTTTCAAAGAAATACGTTTTTATCAGTGATATATCAAGAGGAAAAAGAAGATAGCAAGAAGAAATATGAACTTCAGAGTCAAAAAGTCAAAAGAGATGAGGCAGAGGGAAAGACAGGAATCAGAGAGAAAAGGAGGGAGCTTTCCTAGTACAGTGACATGAATGAGAGGTAGAGATACATAGTGACAAAGAGCTTCAGTAAAGTACCACATCAGCTGATGTGTATTTGAAGCTCCTCACTCTCATTCAGTCCTCCTGGGAACTTACAACCAAGCAGTATGATATATTCAGATTCTTTCTGTAGTAGTTGTCTCTCCCTGTTGCCACCTCTGACACTTCTCTCGATCCAGTCACTGGCAAAAAATACAAGAAGGTCAGCATTTTGTTGGTGCATATGGGCCCAGTGTCTTGCGACAGGGTAAGAAACATCCAAGTTCTTGATGGCCCTATAGTGTGCTAAGATTCTCATTTTTACCAGGCCAATTGTGCTACCAACATATCTCAAGCCACACAGATATGTAAGGACATAAAGGCAGAAATCACTCGCACAGGTCATACATTTGTTAATCTGTCTCAGTATGCCTTTGGCTGTGTCAAATGTTTTGATGTTGCAACTTTTCCTGCATGCCTTGCATCTCCCACACTTTTAAAAGCGTTTTTGGTCTTGCACCCATCCCTCTACCTTGTTGTGTATGCCTGTGTAACTATGTACCAGAATATCACGTCATGATTTAGGTTTACGATATGTGATTTGGGGGAATTTGCTAACCTCCTTGCCTTTTACAGGGTCACTTTTGACTAGATGCCGGTGCCTACTGACAACCTTTCTAACGGCCTGGCTCTCAATGTTGTATGTTGTGATGAATCTAACTGAGTCTTAACATTTATCTTTACTCTTTCTTTTGGTAAGTAATGTGTCCTGTGTAACATGTGATGCTTTCACACTACCAAACAAACCAGAGGAGGAAGGGTCGGAGGGAAAAATATTTAAAGACCTGCCCAGGGTGGAATCCCCTATTTAATCAATTCACTAACAAAAAACACACAATGGGGGTCTATATCAGGGCCTCACATGCTCCAAATAATCGAAACAAGCAAAAAACACCGCTAACCAAGTAAGTGGATCTTGCTGAGGCTATGTACCGTGTAGCTAACTCATAAACTGCCAACCTATGCAACCCATGTATTGGAATTCACTTCAAATGTCGAAAAGACCCATACAGAGAAGAAATGAATGTCCATCAACGTCAGATGTAGATCATGTATTCTCATTTGGTCATCCACGTAGGAATGGTGTTGTCCCATGATCATTGAGACTAATCCATACCCTATAAGTGTCTGGGTCACATCTCCAGATGTAGTGAAGACCTTACGAGCTAAGATCGTGATGGAGTCCAGTGCAGGGCAAAACAATTATATAGTGAAGTGAGGTTAAAAAAGGATAGGAGATCTATACAAAACTTTAATATAACTTGATCGCTCCCTTACTAAAACCAGAAACAGTGCAAAGAAGCAGTCTAACCATATAACTGCATATATACGGCCAACATGTTTCAGCCTCTAGGGAGACAAATCCCAAGGCTTTCTTCAGGGCCACAGTCCTAACCGTTTGCTACTGCATAAAAAGTGAAAAACGTAACTAAATCATTCAAAGGATACAACTGTGTCAAACATGTTGCTCTTAGTCCTCTGTATCAAGCATTATCGGTTGTATCTGCTCGCAAAGAAATCAAGAGAAATATACAGGAATATATAACGTGAGTCCCAAAACAAAGATTACTTGTTGGTCTTAGTTCCATACATAGGTAACTGTGCTTTTATTGTATACTAACTTGCATTGTACAGGGAGCCTACCTCGCCTCTCCTGGTCCCATGCTCAGGATAAAATGAGGGCCTCTCTGAAAGGGTAAAGAAAAAGGGGTAAAAAGAGAAACCAAAGGTTAAAGTAGCCTAGTCTCACACCTAACTTTCTTTACTGACACCCTTGTGATATCAATACCTTTTGGAGCTTTAACCAGATCTCTAACTAAAAGCGTGAACCGGCCCCCTCCCCAGGGCAGTCCAGGGGACCATCTCAGACTATGCATTACTGAGTCAGAAGACAATGTGTACTGTATCATATTAATGCTGTCATACAGGTCAATAAGGTGATCTTATATTTATAAGTCGTGGAATATGTCCTATGTGAGAATATTAAACAATCATTAGGATTTGTACAGTCACACATATTGCGTGGTCTCAGCCGTGTTGAGCCACTCAATTATACCATGACAGCACATGCAGTATAAGCTCCTCAGGTGTCCTTGGCCTCAGTTCAGGGCTGTCCATGGAATTTCATTGTTTAACCCCCTACTATCTGTGGTCAGTTTATATATCCATCTTTGTTCTTTCAGGAAGAGAAACCTAGAGATATCAGCAACATGTGGGGGAACATACGGTTTCTCCAAAACTGTCCAGAGAAAATCTGTCTCTTGGTGATTACACTCCAAGAAGTGTTTTGACAGTTTGGACACAGTTTTTTTGCACCTGAACACACTCTTGTGTTCCAGTATTCTGGTGCGTATCTTCCTTGTGGTCATCCCAACATACTTCATTCTGCAAGGACATGTCAGAAGATAGATTAAATTAGAGCTGTTGCAGTTGGTGAAATTTGTTTGTACCCATGGGCGACTGAGGCCTATATCTATCTCTTGGGAATGCTTTCACACTAGCTGCTTTCAGAACATTAGCTGGATAACCTCTAGCTCGAAATCTATGAAACATCCTGTTTTTTTCCTCTTCATACATAAGGCCTGTGCTACAATTAAATTTTGCTCGTAAAAATTCCCTGCAGGGGAGGCTCCATTTGAGGTTCTGGGGGTGATGACGTTTTGCATGTACAACAATGTTACCTTCTGTCTTTTTACGATACAATTTTGTGTGTAGCTGACCATCACAAACCTCAACCGTAACATCCAGAAAATCAATTTTAGTAGGGTGTATCATATGTGTGAAGGACAGATTAGGATTGTTGTGCACAATATGTTTTAGAAAGTCTTCCAACTCATCCTGTGAACCCTCCCAAATAAGGAAGAGGTTGTCAATGTACCTGGTCCACAGAGTGATGTGTCTAGTCCATTTGTCATTTTCTTCCACCCAAACATGATTGGCCTTCCACCACCCCATGAAAATACAGCATAACTAGGCGCAAAGCAACTTCCCATCGCAGTTCCAACCAATTGATGAAACCATAAGTCATTGAACACAAAAAAAAGATTGTTATGGCAGAGATCCAACATTTCATTTAACATGGCAGAGTGATCAAACTTGCAAATAGGTTTGTCCCTAAAGAAGTATTTACATGCTTCTGTTCCTAAAACATGATCAATGCAAGTGTACAATACTGCCACATCCTTAATGATAAGTAAAAAGTGTGGTTGCCAAAGAATGCCCTGTACTTTTTTGATGTCCCTGCAGTAGGATGGAAGAGCCAAAATATAAGGTAAAAGAAGACTATTGTTTGCTGACACAATTGGTCTACCAGGTGTTTTTAGGTTCCGCCTGGCGTTGCAACTGCGTAGCAGTTGCTCCGCCCACGGCGAAATCTCATGTTCCTACATTTGGCTTTGGTTCCGCCTCTGTCTCCCATTGGCTAGCTCCATAAATGGAGGCTAGCCATTGGGAGACAGAGGCTGTCAATCACGCTTTCTCGTGAAAACGCGATTCGGGGGCGTTTCTCGGTGTTTTTTTAAGTCCCGCCCCTTTGTCCTGGGCCGCGCTGTCATTGGCTGCCGGCCCGGGACACCCCGTGACGTCATTCCCCGGGCCGCGCTGTGATTGGCTGCCGGCCCGGGACACCCCCCCTGACGTCATTCCCGGGCCGCGCTGTGATTGGCTGCCGGCCCGGGACCTGACTTGTTTTGTCTATTTTGAAAAGATCTTACGCGATCCTCCCAACGCTACAGGCCTCTTTTGAACCTTGTGCATGGTGTCTTCCACGGATTAATATCCATATTATAGTCTAGCGTGCACTGTTTTGAATAAATGTTCCTTTTTGGCCTCTTTATTTTAAGAAGTTTAGCGCGATAATCCCAGCCCCACGGGCCTCTTTTGAAGCCTGTGCCTGATGTCTTCTCTGGCTTCGTTTCTATGTTTTATTAAAGCTGCACTTATTTAATAAAAGGTTCCTTTTTTGCAATCTTCATTTCGTGAACTTTGTGCCCAATAGTCTCGAGTCTCGTGGCCTCTTGTGGCTCTTGTGCGCGAGCCTCCCTCTACCTTCTTTTCCTGATATAGAATCACACCCACGTCTGTTCATCGAGCTCCTTGTAATGTGTTTTTTCATTTGTGGCGCTTGTGCCAAAGTCTGCGGCGGTTTTCGTTCTATGGTATATAGCGCCGTGCGGGTTTATTCCATAAGACTCCACAGTGATGAGAGGCGCTGCAGGGCCCGCATTTCATCCTCGCTCAGACTGCAGGACCCGATCTATGGTGGCTGCACGGCGGGGGGGCGGTCCCATCCCCGGCAGCACAAGACACGGGACAGGGTTTTAAACACGATCTGTGCTGCTGGAGGGCCGAGGCGCTTTATGACTGTGCTCAGCTTTTTAAGGCCCTCCCTGGCACCGACCCCTCATCCACTGTGTTCATCGAAGGTGTTTGTGTCTATTCTAGTCGCTACAGCGCCCAGGACAGATCAGTGCTGCGGCGCTGCTGCTGGAGGGCCGAGGTGCTTTATCGCAGCGCTTTATGTCTGTGCTCTCTGGCTCTGCCCCAGGGCGCCGACCTCTCTTCCAAGGTTTGATTGAAGGTGTGTGTGCCTATTCTCGCTACAGCCCCCGGCAGGGCTGGGAAGAGACCGGAAAGCCGCATAGGGGCGGGGCTCCGTTTTTTACTGATTTCTACAGATAGAAACAGACAGAAAACATTGAGTTTCCTGTCTGCGTTTATTTATAAAAGCGGAAAAATAGAGAGATTGTGGCTTCTTTTGAGTGGCTGCCCTGCTGAAATAAAAGGGTTTCAGACCAACAGCTGCAAAAGGTGGCAGCCTGGGGAGTGATACAGCTGGCCTGATGTGCTGATGTCACCGCATGCCTCCGTGTGCATTTGTGCTATTACGGTCATATTTTAAAGTGCTTTATTCCTCTTGGCAGTGTGGTATGCTAAAGCCTGACAGAGAGCACGGTTATCTGTCAAAGAAATGTGGAAATACACGTCTTGTCACATCATCTGTTCATAAAACACAAAATAATTATGGATTAATACCAATAAGATGGACACATTCAAACCGAAATCAGCAAAAATAAATACCATCAAAGCCCTTTACTACCCACGCTCAGGCTTGTCACAGGCGCCGGTGCTGCCTCCACTGCCGGGCTGCGCAGGGTCACCCTGGAGGGGAGGCACCCAAGCCAATCGAAGAATGCACCTCTGCACGCCTTTGGCGCCATGGGCTCGAAGTTGCTTCTAAACATAAAGAAGCGTCTATATGACGAGGCGTTTTTTTTTGGCAGTGCACAGGGGTCTGTTAGGGCTATTTGGAGCACTGGTTATGCTCGTTAAGTTGTAGATTTTCATGAGGTCCATCACAGTTCTTTCTACGCCGAATTACAGTGGATGTTTTTCCGCATTCGTTCATTTTTAGGTTTCGCCTGCCGAAAGATTTCTGAACATTTGCGAGAGATTAAGCTATTAGCATTGTAAATGACAATGCCTTTTATTTATCTGTTTTCAAAAACAACACATAAATAAACAATTTGTCATTTGCAATGCCAATGACTCTAACTTTGTCAAAGGCGAAACCGTTGCATTGTAAATGCTTGTTTCTTTGTCCTTTTGAATTTTTGAAAGCATATAAAAACATGGGGCTACTGGGTGTTTGATCCAAAGAAATTATGATTCTTCTGTGGTAAGCAATCCTTCGACCCTCCATTTAGTAAGCATCAGATAATATGGGTTGGTTGTAGACCTGGATGTTAGCTCTCTCATAATCTCCACTGAGATCCAGCTGTCTAAATGCCTCCTGGTTATCTTTGTTGACATCCCAGAGGACGGCATTCCCTCCCTTATCAGAGAGTTTTATAATTATATTGTGGTCCCCCCATAAGGTTTTGAGTACATCCCTCTGTTTTCCTGCTTATACTAGAGGCATAATTGTCACTAGTGTTATGCCATATGTTGATAAGATCTCTAGTGACTACTTCATGAAATGTATCTACAATGTCATGTGGAGTGTTAGGGTTGCAAGTAGATTTAGGTTTGAAAGGAGTAACAGTGTGTAGCGGGGAGAACATACCGGCGCGAGGAGTGACCCCTGTGGTGGACTGGTGGGCCACTGATATGGCTACCCCTCCCTCTTTTTCCCCAAAGCAGGACGATTGGAAGTCAGACTCCCGGTCAATCTGGCAGGACAACGCCAGCGAGGAATGTGAGGGTTCCTTTAACTGGGCGTGTGGCAACAATGAAGATACGCCCCTGAGTGATGTCTATACCACGGGATTGGTTAAGACCCTGTGTTGGACTTGGCCCTTTTCCCGGAAATTTTTTGCTTTTTGCTTCCTCTAATTCTGAATGTCCCCCCCTCGTAATAAAGTTGTATAGGCCCTATGAGGTTGAAATGCCCTGGGGAATGTCAGAATCAATGCTAGGTGCAGGTGCCCTCTTCCCTCAACATGGCTGCCGTAGGCCCCTGTTACTGCAGCGTGGTCTTGTTAAGGCGCATTCTAGTTGCCAGGAGCTGGCTGAGACCCCAAACATTGTTGCCATTCCAGACTGCCTTGCCTGCCCACAGTTAGAGTAGGGAAGCTCCTGGCACCTTCTAGAATAGGGGCGGAGCCTAGTTTTGCCGCCTTAGAGGGTGGTCACCTGACCTGGGCCTATAAAAAGAAAGGGAGGGAATCTTTCCAGTCAGTTGGGGCATCACTGACCTGGGGAACCCACACAGGAGATTTAGGTGGTAGGGCCTAGTCAGGGGCCTATGCCACTGGGAGTGACAGGACTTAGGTGCTGCCTCTTAGTTGAGTGAGGTACCCTGAGCTAGCCCACTGATCTGGCCTGGCGCGAGGGGAACCCAGGGACCATCTACAGTGACCTGCTGAGGTATCCTGTTAGCAGCCCTCAACTCAACCCCCCTTCAAGGAACCAAGGGCGCCAGAACCATCAAGCGCCAAGAAGAAACCTATCTACCACAGGACTACTGGGGATCAACCAGGTACTGGGCTGTGCCAAGGCTGCGCCCCCTCTGTCTTGACCTGGGCCCCTGCGCTATCCTACCACTGTCATGTGGCCTGTCCTGCATCATATGAACTGTTAAACTACCTACCCAGCACTCTCCTACTCTGTCCCCTCTGAAAGCGCTGGGATCCACCTTGCAAGCGCTACAACCCGCTCCAAAAGCGGTATAAAAGGGGGTGGTGATGGACGGAGCATCTGAATCAATCAAACACTCACACCCAGTCAAGAGATCTGGGTTTAATCCATCACCGTTCTTTAGCCCACTCTGCCACCCCAGTTCAGACATGGTTATATGCAAATCAGTCTGACCCTGTGCCTCATGGGAACAGTCCAGCCCAAACTGCCAAGCCATGTCTTCCCTGGACCGGAAACAAGCTTCCGAGGACCGGTTTCTGGCATTCCAGCTGTCTTCAGCCCGGCTTGCTTGAATCCAGTGGCCAAGTGAGCAAGGGACTCACGTCTGAGCATACCCTGCCACACTTATGGCGGACAAAAGCGGTACAAAAGGGGGTGGTGATGGACGGAGCATCTGAATCAATCAAACACTCACACCCAGTCAAGAGATCTGGGTTTAATCCATCACCGTTCTTTAGCCCACTCTGCCACCCCAGTTCAGACATGGCTATATGCAAATCAGTCTGACCCTGTGCCTCATGGGAACAGTCCAGCCCGAACTGCCAAGCCATATCTTCCCTGGACCGGAAACAAGCTTCCGAGGACCGGTTTCTGGCATTCCAGCCGTCTTCAGCCCGGCTTGCTTGAATCCAGTGGCAAAGTGAGCAAGGGACTCACGTCTGAGCATACCCTGCCACACTTATGGCGGCCAAAAGCGGTACAAAAGGGGGTGGTGATGGACGGAGCATCTGAATCAATCAAACACTCACACCCAGTCAAGAGATCTGGGTTTAATCCATCACGTTCTTTAGCCCACTCTGCCACCCCAGTTCAGACATGGCTATATGCAAATCAGTCTGACCCTGTGCCTCATGGGAACAGTCCAGCCCGAACTGCCAAGCCATATCTTCCCTGGACCGGAAACAAGCTTCCGAGGACCGGTTTCTGGCATTCCAGCCGTCTTCAGCCCGGCTTACTTGAATCCAGTGGCAAAGTGAGCAAAGGGACTCACGTCTGAGCATACCCTGCCACACTTATGGCGGCCACAAGCAGTACAAAAGGGGGTGGTGATGGACGGAGCATCTGAATCAATCAAACACTCACACCCAGTCAAGAGATCTGGGTTTAATCCATCACCGTTCTTTAGCCCACTCTGCCACCCCAGTTCAGACATGGCTATATGCAAATCAGTCTGACCCTGTGCCTCATGGGAACAGTCCAGCCCGAACTGCCAAGCCATGTCTTCCCTGGACCGGAAACAAGCTTCCGAGGACCGGTTTCTGGCATTCCAGCCGTCTTCAACCCGGCTTGCTTGAATCCAGTGGCAAAGTGAGCAAGGGACTCACGTCTGAGCATACCCTGCCACACTTATGGCGACCAAAAGTGGTACAAACTGAACTGGGGTGGCAGAGCGGGCTAAAGAACGGTGATGGATTAAACCCAGATCTTTTGACTGGGTGTGAGTGTTTGATTGATTCAGATGCTCCGTCCATCACCACCCCCTTTTGTACCGCTTTTGGCCGCCATAAGTGTGGCAGGGTATGCTCAGACGTGAGTCCCTTGCTCACTTTACCACTGAATTCAAGCAAGCCGGGCTGAAGACGGCTGGAATGCCAAAAACCGGTCCTCAGAAGCTTGTTTCCTGTCCAGGGAAGACATGGCTTGGCAGTTCGGGCTGGACTGTTCCCATGAGGCACAGGGTCAGACTGATTTGCATATAGCCATGTCTGAACTGGGGTGGCAGAGTGGGCTAAAGAACGGTGATGGATTAAACCCAGATCTTTTGACTGGGTGTGAGTGTTTGATTGATTCAGATGCTCCGTCCATCACCACCCCTTTTTGTACCGCTTTTGGCCGCCATAAGTGTGGCAGGGTATGCTCAGACGTGAGTCCCTTGCTCACTTTTCCACTGGATTCAAGCAAGCCGGGCTGAAGGCGGCTGGAATGCCAGAAACCGGTCCTCGGAAGCTTGTTACCGGTCCAGGGAAGACATGGCTTGGCAGTTCGGGCTGGACTGTTCCCATGAGGCACAGGGTCAGACTGATTTGCATATAGCCATGTCTGAACTGGGGTGGCAGAGTGGGCTAAAGAACGGTGATGGATTAAACCCAGATCTTTTGACTGGGTGTGAGTGTTTGATTGATTCAGATGCTCCATCCATCACCACCCCTTTTTGTACCGCTTTTGGCCGCCATAAGTGTGGCAGGGTATGCTCAGACGTGAGTCCCTTGCTCACTTTGCCACTGGATTCAAGCAAGCCGAGCTGAAGACGGCTGGAATGCCAGAAACCGGTCCTCGGAAGCTTGTTTCCGGTCTAGGGAAGATATGGCTTGGCAGTTCGGGCTGGACTGTTCCCATGAGGCACAGGGTCAGACTGATTTGCATATAGCCATGTCTGAACTGGGGTGGCAGAGTGGGCTAAAGAACTGTGATGGATTAAACCCAGATCTTTTGACTGGGTGTGAGTGTTTGATTGATTCAGATGCTCCGTCCATCACCACCCCCTTTTGTACTGCCTTTGGCTGCCATAAGTGTGCTAAGGTGAGTTTTGGGCCACCCTAATTCACTGAGGCTCCAAATCTCTATGCACAGTTCTGTAGGAGAATGGAATTCCCACTACATGGCGCCCATACGTTGGTGGTCTTATATCATGACACTCGAGTAGTATATCATTCAATCCTTAACCCCTTTACTGTCGTTTCCGGAAAACGGCGGTGTCGGAAAAAACCTACCTGTTTTTGAAATAGGTCTTTTCAAGCTTGAATCTTTCTAAAATGGTTTCCTTGAATTACAACCCAGTTGTGCTAAAAAGTTGACTTTGTCTTTCTACCTTTCTGTGTAGTCATGGCCAATGCTTTGGACATTCCGCAACATAGTCGCATTGCGGTACGCAATCATTTGCAGACTTACCAAGTACCCTTGGAGGGCTTGGCTGTGATATTGGTGGTGAGTGCGGATGCAGCTTACCCATACGAACTGTTTTAGTCGTGGGTGACGTTTCCGGCTGTGGACGCTAATTCTGGTGTGTTCCACAATTACACTCCCTCTCCTGTGCCGAATGAATATACTCCGTACAGGGCACAGGAAGTTCCTATTGATCCTTGGCAGCATCGCGTTTGGTTTGGTGGCGCCCTACCCCATTCTTTAACCGCTCCGAGGTTAGGTCCCTTGTCCATTCCAGGCGCAAATTGGCCTGTTTTGGCTGGATTCACTCCTCATCCTCAACACGTCAATTGTACTCTTGCTGAAGTTCGTAGACTACATGTAGTCTCGATTGCCGTGATTCGAGCTTTAGTACAATACATAGCCCGCAATCTTCCGGGTGGGCCCCCGGGTGGTGCGGCGCTTCCGGCCGGACAGGGCGGATTGAAGCTCAGTTCCGTCATGGTCAATGCTGTAATGGGCAAGCGTCCCCAGGAGAAGGATGATTTTCCTTTCTGACTTGCCGAGAAATTTAACCAGCTGGAAGCAGTATTTCCTAATACACCTCCTGGTGAAAAACACAGGATTTTGACACTAAGTTTGCCAAAGGATTTGGTCCCTGAACTCGGTGACTGTGAGACCTGGGGTAAGACATTCACGGCGGTCTATGCGAGGTGTTACGGCACTCCGTCTATGGCTGTCCTGCCTACGGTCCTTAAGCGTGTTCAGGATGATCACGGACCGGAAGATGCGGTTGAATTGGGTATGCGCCTGTGTGGCACCTTTGATATAGTTTGCGATCTCATTCTTGCTAATGTTAAGGGGGATGCAGTGAACTTTCAGATAGCTAATGCTTTGGCGGCGATTCCCGATGCCGAGAAACCCCGACAGTTGGCGAGAATTATTGTGGCGGCTTATGAAACCGTGGGTCGCAATAGCAGGGGTCTAAAACCCTTTTCTGTCAAAGAGAAAAAGCAACCCCAAGGGCAGAATTCGGAAACAGAAGTTCAGCCCAAGTCCAAGAAACAAAATTGGCCTAAAAAAACAAAAACAGGGAAAGCAACAGCAACAACAGCAGACACAGGAAACTCGTCCTGCGTCTCCGTTACCTGCGCAAACAGAACGTATTTATGACTTGTGCGATCGCGCGAAGATTAAATCGCCTGATCGGTTTCAGGTTTCTGATAAACGCTCTCCTCGTTCCTTTCAGGACTCATCGGCCTCGGTGACCGGTGGTGGAGGAGGCGGAAGGGTTCGGGTGGTCAGCAAGGACGTGACCAGCCCCGCCCGAAAGACGGTGCAGGAAAGCAGGACGGCTCAACGCCGAAGAGAACGCAGTTTGCCAAGAAGAAAGTCGCCGCCTTAACAGCACACAGATATGCCACAGATAGTGAGAACGCGGCTTCGGAATCTGACATGGGCTCTGACCTTGCTGGACAGTGCAGCGGAGATTACCATCGTGAGAGAGGCCCTGCGTCCACTACTGAAGGTGACAGCCACTGATATTTATGTTGTGATAGAAACAGCTGATACAAGAGTTGCTCCCCCTGATAGACTTTATGAAATTGTCCTGTTAATCGAAGGTGACATACAACGTACCATAAAAGGGGTATTTTGGGAAAATCTTTTGTCTACGTATGACATTTTGCTTTCGGAGGCTGACTGGCCCCCACCTTTTGTTCTCGCAGCACCGCGAGGGGAGGAGGTAATCCTCCCCAGTTTCGCGAACACAGTCTTGAAAGAGCATGTGCTGCAATTTGCAGAAGAGTGGGCTAAGGCTCTAGCGCCGGCTCTGTAACGCAACCAATGTGGTTGGGATAAATTGTCCCCAAACCACGAAATTCCTTTACGGTCTCAGCCGCAGCCTCAACCCCAATGTCCCATTAGGCGTGAAGCCAAGGCTTCTGTCGCAGCAATCCTTGAACAATTGGAATATCAGGGTGTAATTGAAACATGTGTGTCACCAATGAATAACCCTCTTTTTACTGTAACCAAGCCTGACGGTTCATATCGTTTGGTGTTGGATTACCGGCATTTAAACTCGCATTGCCATAACTGTGCAGTACAGAATACTCACGGCTCTGCCCTAGTGAATAGTCTTGTGCGTAAGCGTTTTAAGACCACGCTTGACATTTCCAACGGTTTTTATGCCCATCGATTGGATAGTCTAAGTTCCCAATGGACCTCCTTTACTTGCGGCGGTGTCCAAAAACAATTTTGGCGTTTGCCTATGGGCTATAGGAATAGTCCTGGGATTTTTACTGCTCGCATTGTCTCTCTTTTGGAGAGAATCGACCCAGATGCATGCTCGTATCTGGATGACATATATCTCACAGACGACGAACTTTGGGAGCATCTGTGTCGAGTAAACAGCATAATTTTTACCTTTGCAGACATGGGTTACAAGTTTAACTTTGCAAAATCGCACATTGCAGAGTACACAGTGTTGTTCCTGGGCTACGAGATCAACAATGAAGGTAGAGGTTTGGCTCCTCACTTCCTGGAGAAATGCGCACAACTGCGCGCTCCAACAACGCAGAAAAAATTACAGTCTTTACTGGGTTTCTTAAATTTCGGGAGGACATACATTCCGGAATATGCCCAGCGTATCAAGCCTTTATATGCTTTGATACAACCAACTTTTTCCAAATCATGCTGGCTGCCTGAGCACTCAGCCATTTTGCAATCCTTGCAGGCTGATCCGCTTGCTTCTAAATTCTTACTGACTCGTGATAACCACACCAACCTGGTGATAAGAATCATACCTGGGACGGTGGGTTTCACTTACCTTACTTTTAATGAAGGAGACACAGTACCTATTGCTTACAAGTCACACTTGTACACTTCGGCTAAAATGCGATTTTCCACTGTGGAGAAAGTTTTAACGGCTGTGCAGATGGCAATTATTAAAGAACATGCCCTGTCACAGGGAAAACGCATGTTGGTTGTTACCCCGTTTCCTGCCTTGGAGGCAGTTACGAAGGCCAGTGTACCAAACTCTAAAGCTTTGCCCCCTCGGTGGATTCAATGGGCTGCATCCTTGACATCCCAGCATGTCACGTTTATTTTTGACGCCACGTTACGGTCGCAGGAGTATTTACAGTATGAATTTTTTCATCCAGCTCCTTTAGCAATGCAACCTTTGGAGGATTTCCATTGCATCATTTACACTGATGGTTCGGCGCAGGTTGCGCATGGCTTTAAACACGCCTACGTTTCCGCATGCGCCATTGTGGTCGGTGCCATGGTGAACAATGAGTTCAAGTCCAGAGTTGTGCACACGCAGACTCTAGGGGACTGCACCGCACAATTGGCGGAGCTTCATGCTCTCTTACTCGTGTTAGAGTACGCAGATCCTAGTGTGACGACTCTGATTGTGAGTGATTCCTATTACTGTGTACAGTCTTACAATGAAAACTTGTTCTTTTGGATTCAAAATGACTTTCGTGATTCCAAGGGTAGCACAATAAAACATAAATTGATCTGGGTTCGAGTGGCTGAGCTCAAAGAGCAGTTGCCGCTCGTGTTTGTGATTCATACTCTCGGCCATCAGCGTGTTGGAGTTCACGCTGTGGGTAACTCGCTTGCTGATGAGGCAGCAAAATCAGCGGTATCTACATATTTAGTTGCAGCAGTTACACGGTCCAAAACTAAGATTGATGATGACATCTTGGCGGCAGTTGCTGCCACTGAGAAGGGAGGTAAACATCCTACGGGGTTCCCTTCGAAGTACACATACCACTTAAGTCCTGATAAGGTTCCTTTTGTGAAAATTCCTGAAGTTGGAGAACGTTTGATTCCCAACTCAGATCGCAGGGCTAGCTTGATTACAGCGGCGCATGAAGGTGTGGCGTCTGCGCATGCGGGCGTCTCGGCCACTGTAGCTCAATTACAACAACGTTTCTGGTGGCGGGGACTGTACAAACAGACACGCGACTATGTCCTTCAATGTGACATTTGCCAGCAGATTAAACCTTCGACTGCTGCGCGTCCGCCACAGACACAGTTGTACATATCTAATAAACCGCTTGGTTGTGTTTATTTAGATCACTGCGGTCCTTTTTCTTCTGATACTGCGTATAAGTACATCTTAGTAGCAGTTGATTCATGCACACGCTTTGTGTGGGTCTGGCCCCATCGCAGCGCTGATTCACGGACTGTCATAAGAGATTTGTGTGTCTTTGTAGGGATTTTTGCCTGTGGCACCTTCCATTCGGATCAGGGTCCGGCTTTCGCCTCTAAGGCGTATAAGGATGCCATGATTTCGATGGGGGTCCAACTCAAGTTTTCGTCTCCCCACAGACCTGAGGGTAACAGTGTGGTGGAACGGATGAAACGTGACTTAAAGCAATCTTTGACAGCACGATTTATAGGCACTGGCAGAAACTGGTTGGCCCATCTCAATGGCATGCAGCGTGCTCTTAATAATCTCCCTAGAAGGTCTCTGGGTGGGCGGACCCCATACGAAATGCTCTTTGGTATCAAGATGTTTGTCCCGGACCTTGACGGTCTAGACGGCGTGGCCAGAGCCACATCCTTTGACGTAGATGAACATTTCAATGTTTTACAGGATCTACAAAAGACCAGAGACAGTCTTGCAAAGGAACACTTGCCCTCCACATCGGATGATGCGTTGTAGATCCCGGTAGTTGGCTGGCTACCCCAAGTTGGAGAACTGGTTCGAGAGAAGATCGATAACAAGAAAGATTTTGGTCCTTCCTATCGAGCTCCGTTTCCTGTGCTTGGAATGAATGGCACAATAACAGTCATTTTACCACCACTTCCAGGTCGTAAGGAAAACAGGTTTATCTCAATTGACAATGTCAAGATACACAGAGTGGCCGATTCTTCTTAGTATGACACCCACCGGAGGTCTCCTGTCCTTCGATTGTGAGAAATTCTGTTTTGGCCACTGCTTCTAATCCTATGCCTGAGGTGGCCCTCGAGATGCCTGCTGTTTCCAGTCCTTTATTAAGTATTTTTCCTATTGATAACGTTGATGAACTTGACTACACTTACCCAACTGACTTGTCGATGCCTGATTTGCAAACACGTTTGGCCACAGAATCCAGATTCTCTTTTGACACTGTTTCACAAAATTCGAAAAAACCCTCACGTTTTGCAATTTATGCCACATTATTTAAAAAACATTTTTTAATCCCCCCTTGGACATATATTTGGCTGGTACTTTTTTCAATTTACCTTTTTATGTCAATTGGTTTTGTGTTTTATTTTTTTTGTCTTGTCGATGGACATTATGTCGAGGAGAGAACATGCATTCCTCATCTTAATGGAACTTTGGCCCCTCTTTCCCCGTCACATTCAGCACACAGACTGAAAAGAGACTTGAATTTTGTTAACATCACTGCTTGGCCTGTTCATGATGGGATTGTGTGGGATGCGGTTACATTTCAAATCCATGGCCCTACTGAGGTTGTGAATGTCCCTAATGTGCTCAGGGTAGTAAACATGGGAGATGTGGTGAAACAAAACATACCTTCTGATGATTGGGATATTCAGGCCGTAGAAGCGTTGTTTTCTGATTTGAAATATTATGCTGCCTTTGATGCTGAAGATTTATACTTAGATTCAGCTAATTATGGTGAATTATTTTGCTTTCAACATTTTGGCAATCATTATCTACATAAAACGAGGTCCAGAAGGAATGCTGTAAATTACACGCAGTGGGAACATTGCCCAGCCCCGTTACAAGGCAGTTCGAGTACTTTTTTGAAGAAGTATACTTTACAGACTTTAATCAGTCCAATCCCGAGTCTTTTTATTTTAAAATTAAACAGAAGTCCATGTCCAAGGTTAGACTTACCGATACTAAATTATTGTATTCAAAGTCCTTTCTAGACAAATTGGTTGTAGAAGGCAACGAGCTATGGAAGGAAACCATTGACCTTAAATCAGTTTGGGGTTCTAAAAGTTGGCAGGTACAAGGCAGTGAGGCTTTGCACCGAGCAGGTCTCATCCCAAATCATATGTTGTTTTTGAATTCTAGCATTTCACAAACTACATGCTTTGGATTGGCTACTTCTAAAAAATTAAATACACCTACCGTCCCTGATTTGGAGGAATATTCTGGTTGGAGTAATATTACACCGTTTTCCATTCGAGAATTGCAAGCTCTATTGCAAAATTCGTCCTTTAATATATCCAGTTTGGATCCAAAAGGGTGGCTGATGTGGCACAGAAGCTCTGATTCGTGCCAACGTCATTTTCTGGGTTTAGCTGGTGGATTTACACAAGTCAGGCCTGATCTCCGTTTTGATAGTGACCATTCTGTCACAACTTACTCGGTAGGCAAATTATGTCAGAATTGGCTAAAACATTCTACATTGGCTGCAGTTAAACTGCATCTATCCAAACTGACTGATGATGTGGATTTAAATGATTTCATTAAAGGCCCGGCTAGTGGTAGATCTAAAAGATGGATTTATGCGATTTACAATGAAATCTGTAAGACTTCACAAACTGAGGCTGCTACACGCCTCAGAGCTATTGATCAAGCTAATTTAGAAAAAGTACTTGCTGTTGTAGATAATAGTATTAACATGCTTTCTTCCCGCATATACATGTTAAATAACATTGTGTCTTCTGTTGTTGATATTGTACAAGATGAAGTGTCTGTGTTATACCATGGTCAAAATCAATTGCGTTCCATTATGCAATTTGCGTGGACCCTGCAGACGCTTAAGTCTGGTAAGGTGCCTTGGTCTTACATGAACGTGTCCTCCCTCTTTGCCCCTTTTAATTTGACTGACAAGCAGCGCATGCTTTCAATGCGAGATGCTTCTTTTTCCATGCTACACATTGAAAAATTCGAATCTTTACCATTCTCTGGGTCAGAAGCCACTGCTGCTACGTGGCTTATCCACGGATTTATTACATTACCATTTGCTTTGTACAAGTTTACAAATTGTATGCGATATATCGCGATAGGCAGATATGAACCACTAGGTAGTTCGTTTCTCCATGAGGCATGGTCACTTCCATTCACTTATAGATGCTTGAAAGACGAAAAGGAGGTTTATCTTAAAGGGGAGGAGTGCACAGAAACACCGGATAACTCATTAATATGTAGACACATTCAATTGCACGGTTCTTGTAACCAAGACCGGCCAAATTTAGCCTGTGTTTTGAAAGGTACTCCAGTTCCCGCAATCGTTCCTACTTTCACATTACTGGCAAACGGCAGTTATTTACTTTTGAATAACTAAGACTTTTGTGGGTTAATTAGAGGTATCGCTTATGTGGTAACAGTATCAGAACGTGGTGTGTTGCAAAAACGTTCTGTATCCTCCTACACATGGGAATTCAGATGTTTCCATCTAGCCGCGTATCCCAACCTTGACGGCAGAGTTCAATGGTATGAGTAGAATAAGAGCCCTTTTGTCTCAAAAAGAGGTGGCCCTGAGTTCGGCTCGTGAAACATTTGTCCTTCACATAGCTAACGCGCTATTGAATACTGATTTGCCATTGCATTTCAGCGAGCTGATTCATCAAATCTTTAATGCCTCCTCCACTTCTGGCCTTGCACACTTTTTTAAAATAGTTAGCAGTGGTCTTGTGACTTCCTTCGAGAAAATATTTGGAGTCATCCCTGCTTTCTTTCATTCTATATTTTCAAGCCTATTTGGTGGCTTTCCGGTTTTGCTGGCGCTGGCTGCAGGCGTTCTGGTGATATATTGTTTTATTAAAAATGGATGCCCGTCCTGTGTTAGAAGCCGCACAGCCCCACCTGGCTCTGTTTCGCAACCGGATGCTTGAATACTATGGCGCACTGCCGCTTGCGACCCTAAGCACGGCATATGGATTATCATTTCGATTTTCGCATTTCACATGTGTCCAGCCTGTGTTTCATTGCCTGAGCTGCGATTTCGACTGGGCCCTTGATTTGTGTCTCTGCAAGACGGTGTCTCCTGACGTCGATTTTAATCACCTGATGAGTCCCGTAGTTACTCACGAGTTGGTTTGTTCTGGCGAAAGGATTATGGCCTTGGCAGCGATGCATGGACTAATGGGTCATTGGAACATACTTGCAGCAGCGCAAGATTTCTTGGCACAGAGCTATATTGAGAATCCGCCGAGTTGTCCTCTGATGATGCTAGAGGCTCCGGTGCTGGAGGAGCATGTATGTTCTTTCCCACTAATGAATTGGATGGCTGAACTGTTTTCGGATGATGACAGTGATTTCATGCTGGAGGCTGTTGCTGCATATTTTGCATATTCAGTCCTGTCCTAGAAGCCTTCGAGACTTTTGGCTACTAGCCAGTTCTTGATTACAAATTTTTGGACCTTGTTCCATACAAATTTTTCTACAAACCCAGACCTATTGACTCGAGTGAGAGTGGGGCCTTTTCACCAGATTTTAGCTCATTATTATTAAACTCTGCTTTCATGATATGCCCCTATTCTGGTCTAACCTTACCTTATTTTGTCCGTGCTCGGATCATTGGGGGGGGGGGTGTCATATGGTTAATGCTTACCTATATACCGTGTTAAGTTAGCATGAGCTTATTACATGTTTAAACGCCATTTTTCCTTTTGCTGCTTTTTGCACACGACACATAATTGTTATTTTAGCTTTCAACCTAGAAGAGCGTTGAGATTTACATGAGAATAATATGTTATTGCTCTATTATCAGCTTTGCTTTGTAAACTGTTTGCACAGTGAGTGCTGAAGCCTCCAAGGATAACTCGACACAGTGTTGTTGTGAGGTCTGATCTTCGCACCTTCCTAGACATAACATGAATGCAGCTGCTGCCAAAATCTGGCTTTACGCGCGTTTTATATTGCTTTGCATAGAGCACACGTTACACACTTGATGGTGCTTCGCATGCAGAGAGCTGGTGGAAGATGTTGTGATCCTGTGCCACTGAGATATAGAGGTATGGGCCCGCCCTGCTAAAACCCAAAGAGACCTTCATAGATAATAATATACAATGCTAGTTAGGGAGGGTGAGAATTAGGTGTGGTTAACTCCTATTCATTTCAGCATTTTAGCATGCTGTCACCTTTTGCATTTTATGGACTAGTAACTATGCTGATAACTTTGCTTCTTGTAATATGTTTGCTAGTATTATCTAAGATACTGCGTTTGAGAAGCCTGCATTAGTAAATAAATATTTCAAATATGCACGTGTCCTCTTTTACTCCACGTTCTGGTTTGTAATGATTGTATAACGAATGAGTGTTCATGTGTTCCACGATACCTGAGGTATTCTAAGTTCATGTTCTGGTCTGTCTAAACATTGGGAGTTTGTTATGACCAATGAGACACTGTAGCTAGCTCGGTAAGGGCATTTTGGGTACTAAGGTTAGTTTTGGGCCACCCTAATTCACTGAGGTTCCAAATCTCTATGCACAGTTCTGTAGGAGAACGGAATTCCCGCTACAGTAGGGTATGCTCAGACGTGAGTCCCTTGCTCACTTTGCCACTGGATTCAAGCAAGCCGGGCTGAAGACGGCTGGAATGCCAGAAACCAGTCCTCGGAAGCTTGTTTCCGGTCCAGGGAAGACATGGCTTGGCAGTTCGGGCTGGACTGTTCCCATGAGGCACAGGCTCAGACTGATTTGCATATAGCCATGTCTGAACTGTGGTTGCAGAGTGGGCTAAAGAACGGTGATGGATTAAACCCAGATCTTTTGACTGGGTGTGAGTGTTTGATTGATTCAGATGCTCCGTCCATCACCACCCCCTTTTGTACAACCCGCTCCAGGCGCTGGGCTGCCACGTGCTACTGTGGCCTGTACTGCCTTCCCCCCTCGCGCGTGAAGCGCTGTGGCGCCTGAGACTGATGGAGCTCTGTGAAGCACTGTTCCTACAACCGCCGTAATTTCCCTCGAAGCGCTGCCTTGGGAAGCGCGGTGATTGCCCCAGGCGGCCCTCAGCGCCAGGAGAGGGCCGCCGCCGTGGTGTTGTGGGCCGCGTCCGGCCCGATTGTGTAGAGTCCTCGCAGCGGCCCCCGGAGCCTTGGGGAGGCCGCCACGATCGTGCTGTGCCTCCGGGGGAAGCGCTGTCCCAGTACGTTACTCACCACCACGGCCCGGCACTGTCTGTGCCCCCGGGCGGCCCTCGGAGTCAAGTCTTGACTCCGAGGGCCGCCGCTGCGCCAGGTAGGGCCGCGCCAGGCCTGCTGAAGCCCTCTGTGGGCCCACCATCCCTGCTGCAGCCCGGCCCAAGACTGGGGGATCCCCCGCTGCGGCCCTGGTGTCTGAGGTAGGCCGCCGCGGATTCCTGTGAGGTCGGACGAGGCCTGAAGCCAACCTCCCTCGTCACGTGACGGGGAGGCAGCGACCCTGGCCACGCACCTCACCCGGCGCCGTGCAGAGATTGGCTAACGCTGCCGCGCCTCTTGAAGCCGCCTGTTGGTTGGATCCCAGGCCGCGTCCGTCATCCAGGGCCCGGGAACAGGACCCGCTGCACCGGAGGGCTCGGAGAGTAGAGAGAGCCCTCCGCAAGGCACTGCTTACCCCTGACTGGTCCCGAGGCGAGAGGAGGCCCGGGACCGGCCCTGTCAGCAGCTGGAAGACCGCAGGAGGGTAGCGACCTCCCCACCGGCCGCCTGAATCCGCCGCAAGGGCCCCAGAAGGGCCAAAGAATACAAGGTAAAGCCCTGGGAGGAGGGCGGAGGATCCAGGTAGATGCGGGGCCTCCCAGGAGTGAGCAGGAGGCCCCCGGCACCGCCCCTGCCTCGGGGAAAACTATTGTTGGCCCTCATTGGCCCTAATTGGCCTAAGTGGAAACCGGAACTGGGCCAAACCTCTGGGAAGCCCCCTGGGCCCGAGGCTCATCGAGTTAACCCCTGCCTGGGGTAAAGTTCAATGCTTATGTTTTCCTTCAGCCTCAATATTTACCCTGGAGTACTGAAATACGTAACTGAGCCTTAGGCATGGTTCCCCTCTGCCGAATGAAATGTTCACCGTTGATGGATGCCATTGTTATTGGGCCGCTCGCAAAGGAGTGTTTGCTGCTTGGTCGTCCTGCCGTTTTTTAAATGCCCAGGAACTGTGCTGGAAAGTGAAGAGGCGCTCCGCTGAGCGAAAAGGGAGAAGGTGAAATCGTAAGGGGGACGGGACTGCGAGGCTCAACAGGCTGTGCGCACAAGATCTAGCACACCTGCTGCCTCTTCCCGGGTCTCCTCCCCTCCTCACCGCCTACTTCACTCCTCGCGGCCCCCGCTCCGCGGGTGCCGCTCGCAAAGGAGTGTTTGCTGCTTGGTCGTCCTGCCGTTTTTTAAATGCCCAGGAACTGTGCTGGAAAGTGAAGAGGCGCTCCGCTGAGCGAAAAGGGAGAAGGTGAAATCGTAAGGGGGACGGGACTGCGAGGCTCAACAGGCTGTGCGCACAAGATCTAGCACACCTGCTGCCTCTTCCCGGGTCTCCTCCCCTTACATTCCTTCCGGCATATGAACTGGCACTAGGCACGCGTGAGCGGAACGCGTGTGCGGAACGAATCCCGGGACAAAGCCCGGACTAAGGGCGGACCCTCTGAGACCCTCCGAGACACGAGGAGCCAGGGGCCGGGCATACCCTCTTGCACATCAGGTACTGTTTGTTCCCTACTTTTCTTTCTCTCTACGACCATCGCTTATTTAGACAACGATTGCTTATCAGTCAGAGATGGCGACTACCAACATTGATCCACCCACGCAGGGCAATCAGGGGTTGCTGCATAATGGGACTCTGGATAGCTACTTTTCCAAACCAACATCGGATTTAACGCAGGATATAACTCGTGAGATTGTCTTGGCGGAGCGGCGGGCTGATCGGCGCCGATCCGTGGAAAGTATAAAGAAGGGATCTGTTTCCCTACTCCCAACTAATGTGACTGCATCCTTTGATACCGCCATTGATATGATAGCGACTGAGCCACCCCTTATCTTGGACAGTTTGCTCCCAGAATTTAATACAGTTGTTCTTTCACCTGTCACTGTATCTGGGTCGGATATTATCAGTTTGCCCGGAACACCAACGGCGAGTAGCTCATCGACACTAAAGGGAGATGTTTCATCACAATTGTATGTAGCTCACAACAAGGCAAAAAAATTGCCGGTTGCGGGGAAAATTTATGGTCCACCACCGAACAAAAAACAACGTAAAAGGTGGGATCCTTTGCAACCGAAATTGACCTGCTCAGACTTTGGGAAAAAACTGTCTAAGGTTGTCAAGAATCCCTGCGTTGTTCAAGTTGATTTACAGGGCCCCCATATTATATCTACTCCCTTAGACCAACCTAATACATCTGTGGATGTGGAGGATAGTATGGTC
Organism: Lissotriton helveticus; assembly: GCF_964261635.1. NCBI lineage: Eukaryota > Metazoa > Chordata > Amphibia > Caudata > Salamandridae > Lissotriton > Lissotriton helveticus. The sequence goes on along the minus strand of NC_136069.1, from coordinate 1,020,714,055 downwards.
ACTGACGCAATTGATGATGTTTACATTGAAAACAAGGGTTCTGTGTCCCTATTTGATATTAAGAACTTGATTAAATCTTATTCTGCATCCATATTAGAAAGGTTGATGGAAATGGAGTGTAGATTGGTTAAAATTGAAAATGTATTGGTCAAACAAGACTCTGTAGGCCATAAAGGTGTTAGTAATGTGGTTAGTAAAACATCGAACGTTGCACCCCAAATCTTGGCACCTATAGCCCAACCACCTCCATCTTCTTCCTATCATGCTGTGGTAAGCCCTTCCCCAATCCCAGTTGTCCCTAAAACTTCGGGGAACATAGTATCAGCGATTGTTCACCATCATGCATCCCCCAGTTCTTCTCAATCGAAAAGTGCTGATTGTCAGCAGGGTAATGCCAAAACCACAAATAAATGTAGTGACAATACATCTAACATCACTAGCAATTCCTCCAATTTGGTTTTGGCAAACCCGATAAGGGAAACTAGGGAAACTAGTCACAACTGGGGTAAACCAAAAAGGGTTCTGCTGCCCGAACTTCCACCAGAGGCAGTACCCTACGTGGTAGTTCTAACAGGTGTGCCGGTCCTGGAACCAAACAAAAGGGAGGGTTTCTTCCAATTAAAGAATAAGATTATGCATTGGCTAAGAATGTATAGGCCAATGGCAAATCATATTAATGGGGAAATAGTCCATGTTCGCCGTCTTGGATGGTTGGGGGGTAGACCCAAAGACATAGACGGGGATGTGGTGGTTGTCAACTTTAGGGATCCCATTGCAGTACACTACATATTGAACTGGCAGATGGGCAGTTCCAATAACACGATAACCCCCAGACCCTTAACGTATTTTTATCCTAGGTCAGTGGTGTTTCCATCCCAGTATCCCCCCCCACATTGCTCAACTCAAACTCAGCCATCTAACTACCCCTTCGTACAGAATGCCGGGTATGTCGGGAGTAATCAATATGCGCAGTACCCTTTGATTCAACAGGGTGCAGGAAGCATGTATTATCCCCCTTGTCTTATGACAGCCCCTGACCCCCTGGGTTGGAACCATGTTCCGGTTAGAAACCAAAACTTCCAAAATAGAAGGATGGACCATCTTAAACCCTTCACGCCACTGGAAACGTCAAATCGTTTTGATGTTTTCAGTGGTCTTGACAACTGTGATTGAAGTTTAACGAATGGGGGGGTTGAGGGAAGAGACATGAGTCATTGCATGGTTCCTGGCCCTGCAATAGTGTGTAGCCCATTGCCAATTGTAGTGCCAAGGCCATTAGTTAGATCTGCTACTGACATTAAAAATATTTCCGAAGAACAGGTGGTACTATTATGCCCTCCAGGGAACTTAGTTTCCGGGGAAACTTCCCCGGCAGCTAAGCTGATGTCGAGGGCTAATGTATCTACACCCTCAGCACCTGGGGTGCCAGTTAACCTGGTTTGTTGGAATGTAGCTGGGGTTGCTAGTAACCTGAGGGACCCCGAGTGGGCTGCTTTTATAGAATCTTTTGACTTCTGCCTACTCCAGGAAACATGGGCTGTTGATATTTCCCATAGGGTGGGTTACAAGACTTATGGCATTGGGGCAACACCCTCTAGAAGTGGTAGAGCGTCGGGGGGTCTTTTGATTTGGGCAAAAATTAATTTAAAGGTTAATATTGAGCAGATAGACGTGAATTCCGTAGATATCCTAGTCTTAAAAATAACAACCTCCAATGGGAATAAATTATTCTTAATAAATATCTATAATAGGCCAGCCCCCTCTTCAAAGGAATCCCCGATTGTTTTCCAGCTGGATTGTTTCTTGAGAGGGCTGGATCCTAGGGAGGATTTTGTTATTTTGGCTGGGGATCTGAACTGTAATTATGAGCCAATTTCGGGTTTAAGTGAGATTTTCGAGGAAGAAGACCAAGTGAATAAGATCCCTCTGCTTGGGAACTCTAAATCGGTTAAGTGCTCTACTTTGGCTCTTCAGCTAACTAAACTATGTACAGAGCACTTTATCAGGGCTTGTAATGGTCGGTTACCGTCTGACATCTCAAAAAAACCAACCTTTGCTAGAAACAGCTATAAGAGCAACTTGGATTTCGTGATGGCTTCTATCCCTCTTTGGCCTTATCTCGTAGATCTCGACATATTGGAGAGGACTGAAAGTGACCATTTTCCTCTAAATTTGTCCTTAGATGCAGCACTGTTTAGTGATTCTTCATCCGAGGAAGGTGCTGGTGATGGAAATGAAATTCACATTAGTAATAATAGGAGATCGCTCAATTGGCCATTTATTTTGGACCATAGCGATTTACTCAGTGAAATATATTCACTTTTTGCTGGGACATTTGCTATATATTTGAGCTTAACACCTGAGGAGGAAGTAAAAACCTCCTTTTTGGCTATACATCAGGAGTTTTTCTTTAAACTAAAATTACTGGTCACTAAAATGCCGAAAAAAGCTCAGCAGAAGACCCAGAATCTGTCACACAGCAAACCCTGGTATGGTAGATCTTGTAGAGAGTCGAAGAGGGAACTGATAATTGCGATTAAATCCAAGTCACAATTTGATGTTCACAAAGCTAGAAACAACTACAAATCTGTCCAAAAGATATCAAAAAGAGAGTGGGAGGAAGAGAAATGGGCGGATTTGCTGTCAGCCGCAAGGTCACGCAATACTGTGGTTTTTTGGAGGTTGATAGCAAATGGGAATAATGCAGGAAGGGTGGTTAAGGACACTTTCTTAGACGAGCAAACCTGGGTAACCCATTTTACTAACTTGTATAGTAAATACGACGATCCTAATTCAGTATCTAATATAGCAAGTTATGTAATTCCAGCTGATCCGCTTGTTTTCAACTTAGGGGAAACCGAGCTGGTATTAAGCCAAGTTAAAAGTGGGAAAGCCCCAGGTTTGGACAAAATCCCTGGGGATCTTTATAAGCACGATCCAAAAGTATGGGCACCCTATATTAATTATCTGTGCAATAAATTATCATGTAACTTAGAATTCCCTGAAAGCTGGAAGGGAGCGGAAATTGTTTTAATTTATAAAAAAGGAGATAGGAAGGACCCTTGTAATTATCGGCCTATTAGCTTAATGGACATCCTGCAGAAAATTTACTCGTGTCATATTTTAGCACGAGTGAGTATTTGGTTGGATGAAAACTCATTCTTGACTAAATTTCAAGCCGGATTCAGGACGAAAGTCAGCACTATAGATCAGTGCTTTAGATTCTGCTGCCTCTACTGGAAGTACGTAATGATAAAAAAGGCCCATCTGTACGTTGCCTTTGTGGATTTAAGGGCAGCGTTCGATTTGGTGCCACGTGACCTCCTTTGGAAAACGTTGAGTGCAGCTGGTATGCCAGATAATATAGTTGCACAGATCATAAAATTACATGAAGGGAACTTTGCGAGAATTAGATGGGGTCCAAATGGCGAACTTTCCAGGAAAATCCCGATTGAACGAGGAGTTCGCCAAGGATGTGTTCTGGCCCCCACACTTTTTTCCATTTTCGTAAATGATATTCCCTCATATTTAGAAAGATGTATAAATGATGCTCCCAAATTGAATGGTGAAAGGGTAGCATCTCTATTATTTGCTGACGATACAATCCTGATTTCCCAAACAAAGAATGGTTTGCAGACTTTATTGAACACTTTTAATGAATATTGCTGTCAAAAGGGGCTAGAGATTAATGTTAAGAAAACGAAGTATATGGCCCTGAATCCAACCAAACCTGATAAGGGGTGTTTAATGTTAAAAGGAGTGAAGCTGGAGTCAGTGCCCCACTTCTCATATTTAGGGGTGACGCTAGATTCCAACTTCACCTGGAAAGCTCAATTGGAAAAAAGTAAATTAATATTCGCCCAGAATGTTAAACCAATACTTAGAGAGCAAAGTTTAAGTACCAGTAAAGCGGTGTTTCCAGTAATGGAACTTTTTAAATTCAAAGTCCAATCATCAGTGCTCTATGGTGCAGAACTGTGGGGGTTGGGTTCCAAGGAGACCTTCAGTGTCCAAGATAATAATTTTCTGAGAAGCTTGGTAAGGGTACCGAGAGGAACCCCATTAGTACCTCTGCAATTGGACCTTAATTTTAAAAGAACAGACCACCATGTTTGTATTAGACCTCTTATGCTATGGGTAAGATTGTGGCATGTCCCTGAATTACAAGACTATAGAGAGGGGCTTATAGAGATTATGGCGCTGGACACCCAGAAAAAAATCCCATGGCTTAGACATGTCAGCACCTGGTTTAACAACATAGGCCTGAAACATTTTTGGGAGAACCCTGAATTATTACCTTCCAACCCAAAATTAGTCCTGAAAAGGGCCTTTTGGTCCTATGTAGCAAATATGACTGTGAACTCCATAACTAGCGGTCCACTGGTTTCAAAATTCTTGAATTTTAAGGATGAACCGTTCTATGAGACCTTTATGGACGAAATAGAGCCTCCACTTGCCAAAACGTTGTTTTTAAAGTTTAGATACGGTAATCTAGTATTGAAATCAACCTTGGCTCGTTGGGCAAGGAGCCGTGATCCATCTTCTGAGGCATTGGACGAAGTTTGCTCACTCTGCGATAACAATCAAATAGAGAATGAGCAACATATTCTTTTTTTTTGTCCCCTGTATGGCCAAGAAAGAACAAGATGGATTAAACCAATATGCCTATTATTAGGCTTGAGATCCTACCGTCAGGCTCTGAGAATTTTGACCACAAACACTTCACAGCAGATAACATTTAGTGTTAGTAGATTTTTACTTTCTGTTTGCCACCGCAGGAAAAAAATGGGTCACAAGTTGTAACCAAGTTTCCCACTTCTATGGACCTGAATTATCTTTGGACTTGAATTATGGACTTGAACTCGTTTTTAATAGCACCGCTCAACTGAAATCGCTCCTAAATTTATTGATACGTCCTTCTATCTTGCATGATTTTTATTTTTATGCTCCAAGAGTCCTTCTACATGTTTTGCACAGTTATATAATATGTTCTGAAAACCTTTTAATTGTATGTTATTAATAATTCTTTTATTGTATTGTATTGCGTAAATTGTTCTTTTATGGCGTCAAGCCGAAATAAAGAGAATTGAAAATGAAATGAAATATTGGGGATCAATGAAGTGCTTACCTTTACTTGATGTAATGTTTATTCAGGGAATGACAGGCTTATTCATGAGTAGTAGAATGTCTATTCCTGCTTGCCGTAGGGAGAACTAAATGCTTACAGTTGTCTAAAGGAGCTCCCTACTCCAGAGTAATGAGATGTTTAATGTGGCCTGATGAGATAATTCTCACTGCCTAATGCCATGGTTAATTTGGCCCTGTGTAATGTTTATACTTGCATAAAGAAATGTTACCTGGGCCACATGTCAGGTGTACTCCTGCCCTATGCACTATCGTGTGCACCCTAGGGAAGTAGAGCGGCTCAAAGTCCTCTTAGGAATGGTTTTCATCTGTTAATGAAAAGTTCTACTCCTGCCTAATGCAGTGTTTCCCGAATGCCTCAAGTTGTAAAATGAAGTGTTTCCACGGCTGCCTTAAGGAGCTGTGGTACTGATGCTTTGCTGGTACTGAGGCACCAGGTTATGTATAGGCGTACTCTGTTTACCGAAGGGTACTCCCACTCAACGAGTTGTTCTTCCCATGCCTGAGTTCATATGAAAGGCTTATTGTTGGGAAATGAGCTGTTTCTTCCTGTCTAACGACCAATTTATTCCTACTAAGGAGTTTAATTAAATGTTCACCCACTCTCGGTGAGAAGTTGATTGCTTTGCCCACTGAACAGGTTACTTACCTGACATGCTCATCCTTGCCTGATGAGCTGGTTGTCCATGCTAATTCTTTCATGAAATGTTCTATTCTGGTTTAAGCCATGCTGATTTCTAATGCAATTAAATGTTTGCTGTGAAGTAATGGAATGCTAATTCTCTAATGAAATGTTATTGCAACATGTTAAATTGGATATTGAACTGCTCCCTTTACTCCCCTCTGATGAAATGCTTTGATGAGTAATTGATACTGTGATTTTCCACTCCTGAACCTTGATCTTAGATAAAAAGCATATTGTTTTAAATCAAACTCACTGGAGTGGCGTCAGTCATTGCGTGCCTTTTATAGTCTCAGTGGATGAGTGTGCTGTGTAGTCACTTAACACCTAAGCTTTCGAGTGCCTACCTGCTCGTGCCAGGCTACCCCCGGGGAACTGGTGACCCCAGTTCCTACACCCAGGAAGCAGGAAAGTCGGCGTGCCACGACGTCGAACGAGCGAGAACGGTGTGGAGTCGAGCACCAGGAGAGTTGGGAGGAGGTTTGCGGCGAGAAGCAGGTTCCGAAGAGGGGCAGTACCAAGGAGAGAAGGAGGAAGACGAACGAGACGGGGTTGAAACGGAGAGAGTGCTGGAGCCAGGAGGCCACCGTCAACACGAGCCGCCCAGCCACACCCACCAGGGAGTGTGGCTCCACCAGGTACGGCAGCGCGTGACTAGCTGGTTAGGGAGGATGGGAGGCACCATGCAGTAACAACGATAGCGCGTAGCCTGATACACACTGAGGTCGCGCTGGTTAAATACTTCACGTGCTCCCCTCTGTGTCACAAGCCTGCTCCCATTCACAAATTCCCTCCCCTATCACCGTACCCTCTCACTTGTCAGGAATACGTTGCACGGTGTCCCTATCACCCCCGGTCATCCCATGGGTAAAGCATAAAAAGAGCCATACCTAACGCAGTCCTCATTTCTCTCACGCATGTCCTATGGTGGTGCAACCGAGGAGGAGGAGTGGAAAGCTGAGGACCCCACGAGAGAGAGTGGAAGACCCCATCCCAGATCAGGAGGAGTCAACCCAGCCATATTGGCCAGAGAAAGACTGACACTAAGGAAAAAGAAGACTTTCATAAAAATAAAACCTTATATACCTAGGACTGGTCTCCGTGCCCTTCCTTCACCCCCGCAACACAGTGGATCTATCCAGCTCTAATTTAAGCGATTCCAAGAAATCTCTTTCTGTGGCTCAATCAGTAGTGCCCCCTTCAAGCTCAACCAAAGTTGACAAACCCCTGAAGTCTCCAAGGCTTAAATCATCGGAAGTGGTAGATGTGGTGGTCTGAATCAAGGCTAATGCAGAACTGTTATGGGGATAGATTTTTTCTTCGGGCTTTGAAGAAAAGCTTTCTTAAGTTTTAATTTCCTTACAAACAAAAATAAGGCAATTCTAGTTCTGCAAAATTCCAGGTTCACTGTAGGGCAAAAAGACAGGCCAAGTTCTAGCACAGATTGTTCGTCAGAAGTTAGATTGTGGGAGGAAAGATTGATAACAGTTAAGGCACTCTCTCCCATCATTTCCTCTTTGTTTGCTGTGTAGATCTCCCATGTGGCGCTCCTTCCTTTGACGCTTCCGCCACCCCTTCTTGTCTTTTGCCTCTTCTGTTGTTTCCTCCTCTTCTTCTAGGTGGTCTGCCACGTCCTGTTTGGTTTCTTTGTAAAAACCAATGCTCATCTAGAGTTGCAAAAGAACAATTCTTTTCTGCCAGATGTACTCTGTTCCCCTAATTCAGATGAGTAGTTGTCAGACCCTGATTCAGATGTAGCCAGCTCCAGCTGTCTCAGTGCTCCAACCTTATTATATTGTCTGATTTTGTTGTCAAACTTGCACCCAAAAGTAAGGATTCTTCCTTGGGCATAATCTTGTTTGTCCCGTAAGAATTTTTGATTCTTTTCCTGTTTGATCTCTTCTTCATATCTTCCTAGTCTGCTTTTGATCTGGGTGAGATAACTTTTGACTTCTTCCTGATCTGGGTGTTTTTCAAGGATTACTTTAATTTAGCAATTTCTTCTATTACTTGGTCCAATTCTAACGTGGCGTATTTGGCTAGCAAGCCCATCACATTTTCGCACCTGGCTGCCATTAGCATTGACCATTCTTCCAGGAGCTTGGGATTAGGATTTTGATAAGTGGGGGTGATCAATATTCTGAGCCCCCGGGAGACCCTCCCCACTTTCATGTAATTTTCTAATGACATCACCTCCTAGATTCTGTTAATTTCCTGTTTCAGCAACTTCTCATATAAACTCAGTTGTTGGGCTAAGGATTTAGCTGACCCTGAGGTCTCACGTGCCCCTGCTCCCTAAATGTCAGTGGTATTAGAATCATTTTCATTAAAGAGGCTTTTAGCTTCCTAAATTCATCATCGCCGTACCTCACTCCTGGTGTAAGTCTCTATTCTTTTTGTGTCGACATAGGCAACACCTCCCACCTTTCTGATCCTGCTCAAAGTAAATTATTCCCAAAATCCTCTAAAGCACTCCACACACTAGGACCACCAGTGGTGTGGCACCCATGCTGATTCTCAGTGACATATTCGTAGCTAGCATGCATGCACCGTGGGAGACAGAGGGAGGGGAAGCATACCAAACGTGTGCGTCCTCCGATGCTAACACATGAAGTTACTCGCCCTCTGTATCTCATTAGGCATCCTTGCAGGATCTCTGCATTGGTGCGCTGCTTAATGCAGTACACATAGCAATTGCAAAACATTTTATTTTAAATCATTGTTTTTGTGCCGAAACGATACCTTCCTGCACATAAACAATCAATGGTTTTTGCTCTTTCTATGTCTGCTGCACAATGCAGCACACATGGAAACAGCAAAATCGAGGAGAAATTAAACATTTCTCCCCTTTTCACCTGGTTAAGATCAGGTTTTCCCTGGTCTTAATTTTGGCGTACCTCTTATTTGCGCCACCCTTGTAAATAGGGGCAGCATCAAAATTAATGGGTGTTGTGGTGAAACGCCCACCGTAACACCCATTGCCCTCCCCTTTCATGTTAAGTATAGCGTGAAAGAGTGCCTTATTTACAAGGTTTACATTGCGGTATAACCTGTTCCGGATACTTTGATACGACTTCTAAGCGTGTAAAGGACATTGACAAAACAGACAGGAAACTAGTCATATTGGTAGAGGAAGCATGACTCCGGCATTGACATGTTTGGAGCATCACTAAACGGTGATCAATTGAATTTGTGTCCAGCTAAGGAAATGCTGATAATTAAGTGCTCTAGGGTTCTGAGTCCTGAGGTGTATTACATATGATATTACTGTGACTCTCAACAGATTGTTTTCGAAAGACTTGTGATCTCTCTCAAAGGCCAGTAAGGACACTGTTTGGTGCTGGCCCATTATAAAAGAAAAGGAGCCGAATTTATTGAATGATGGAAGCTCTATGGGTTTTCTTGTAAATAACCTGAAACTACAGAACCTAGGCTCTTTGAATTGCGCTGCATGCAAGATTGGGATTGTTTTTGTTAATCTTGTGTAATTTTATGTCAATGTGTGATTTTTTATTTTCTTGTGTGTACTATTGATGTTTTGTCTGTGTAGTGATAAGTTTGTACAACTCGTTTATGTGAATTGAGTAAAGAAAGGTTTCGAAGAGGAAAAGAAAAAGAAAACAATAAATACATTTCTGATGGTCACAACGTGTGTGTGATCTCAGTGGTGAATGCTTCTGTGAAAAGATATCAGTACTGACCTTTGTGTTGTTTCTTTAATTAGTATAGACCCAAACCTTACTGATTATGGGCCTAACCCTATGAAGTTTCATTTATTTACAATGAAGAGTTAAGCCATGTTAAGAGGCTTAACTCAGCCTTCTAAATAAGGCAAAGCCCCTATCGCCACTACAACGTCCTGAAATGGGACGTTGTGATGCTGTCATGGGCACCATTTTGCAATGATTAGACAGAGAGTAGCAGGTAAGTAAATCGCATAATAAGTGTATCCAATCTGAGAACATTCCTGAAAATTCATCCAAATAAATAACAGCGAATGCACAAATATATGGCTACAAAAATTATTATAAATAAATCAACACCATATAATCCAAACAACCTTGTATCATCTGGTATGTCATTTCAAGAGTGTGGGACTGCATGAGTCAACTCTGTATGTTGAGAAGCACAGTCACCATGATTATTCATAATGCACACAAAGAATGCAATATTCACTGCAGCGTAGAAAAACCAAAGTCTTCCCAGAAAGGGAGAAAGTGCTCAAAAGTTAAAAAGCAAAGGGCAAAAAGAGTATATAGACAAACTTTTTAAAGAAATGGAAGTGAGACTGGACAAGATGGAAGAAGAAATAAAGAAATAATAAATACAGATGAGGAAACAATGCAAGTCCCATAGGGACTGTTAGGACTGAGAAAAAGGATGGATTCGCATTTTCAACCGCAGATATGATGAAACATGGTCAGTAGGCAATGGACCAAGTCCCCCACGCTATGATACGATGAATGGCATCTCCTTTCGTTTGGTGGCTGGTTTTTGATTATTGTTCGAGCATGCTTCCTTGGCTGTTTCACCTCCCAAGGGATGGCGTTTTTTGTTTTGCCTATAACTTTGGTGCTGATTAACGAATCTTCCCAAAACGTTTTAAATTAATACGACACTCACAGTTCAGCTGCTGTGTTGAAAGTTCCAGGGCAATTCATCAAAGAGGGTGCTAAGAAAAAGGAGGGGGTTCCCAAAATACTTTTCCCGATGCAGTTTCCCATAAGGATTTTAGACACGACTACAGCCCGAACCGCTGGACGGAATTACACCAAATTTGGCAGAAAGGTAGCTCTTGGTACAGAAAGAGTCCTTTTTGTTATTTACTGTAAATCCATTTATTAGTTCATAGATATTAAAGGAAAAACAAATTTGTATATCTAGAGGCGTGGACCCTCTGCGAATCTTACTGATCTTGTGCAGAGATCTGATTGGCTGCCAACACTTCAACTGGGAAGTGTTGGTAGCCATCTTGGGACTCGGGCTCAGACAATTCCCAAACAAAAGTGTTAAAAAAAAGAGGAGGCGGCAGGGTAGGAATACCCTGATGCCCCCAGGCCTGGTGGTAGGGCCAAAAAGCATTTCATAAAAAATATTTTGTGTGGAAAATTGCAAAGATTTGTGAAACCCAGTGAAAAAAAAGAAAATCAAGCACTGTCTCCCGTGCTTGCTTCAACATCGGCTCCCATTTGGGCCTGGGCCTGGTCCCGGAGGCTTATTTGTTAACATAATAGGGGAGGGGCGCGTTCAGCACAGGGTCAGACTGATTTGCATATAGCCATGTCTGAAATGGGGTGGCTGAGTGGGCTAAAGAATGGTGATGGATTAAACCCAGATCAGTTGACTGGGGGTGAGTGTTTGATTTGCTCAAACGCTCCGTCCATCATCCCCTTTTGTATCGCTATGATATAGCCATACCATATACTCTTAAGTGCATTATAATCCTCGCGGTTAATGCTAACATCGGTTTGGCTTTATCAAAACATGTTGTGTAAGGTGTCAGACACTTTGGAATACTACCCCCCGCCAATTCTGGCAGCTGGGGTAGCATTCCACCCTTCTAGAGGCAGAAGGCATGTACACACTGGTATACCGGTTAAAGTTAAACAGTGCCTCAGCATCACAAAATGCATGCTGCTGCCACAGACACATGTCTGATCTCCTGCTGCTGGACGAAAATCCGGCAGGGGAGGCCTGGCCAATAGGTCTCCTGTCCAGGGAGGTGCCAGCACCTCCCCAGACAGGCTTTAGTGTATTGGGGCAGAGTGGGTTGGATTCAGTGAATGCTTTTCAGACACTGCCTGGGGCACACAAGGTGCTCCATGCATTTCCCAGTTCAAACCGGTTGCTGGGGCACTCTGCCCCAGCTCTAGCATGAAACTGGACAAAGGGGAAGGGGTGTAACCACCCCCTCCCAAAGCCCTCCCATAGGTGGGACCCTAGGGTTAGTCCAACCCCTAAACTTGGTAAAGTATAGGAACCCAGTCACTAGGACTTTAGATTACCCTGGACGAAACTCTGCAACATATATCTTGGACCTTCAACATTCCATTTCGACTGGAAGACAGAAGAAATCTCCCTTGAGGTCAAGGAGTGACCTCCCTGTTCAAACAGGCACCTAAGAGCATCTTGCCGGTCTGCATTTTTGAGGCTCCTGCCGGATCCCAAGGAATCTGTGACACAGGACATGGACTTCCAGACATCTCTGAGGCCAACACGAGATCCCAGCAAAGCTGAGACCCACAGCCGACACGAGAGATGTGGGACCGGAACTCCTGGACATCCTGCAATTTTACACCTGCACCTACTTCCCGAAGTTTCCTGAAGTTGTGCATTGGGATACTTGAAGCCCCTGCCCAATCACTTTTTGCACCAAAGCTGGGAGACCAGCACTTCACGAGTGACCCGTGAGTCCCCTTTCTTCAATGCAGCTCGAGGCTCCTTTGCGATCCCTAGTCTGTTGGCTAGTGGGTCCCCACGAAGAACAATCCTTTGTTTCTTGAGCTTTCCTGATTGCTCCAGATATGCTCTGACTCCCCTCCAAAGGGTGAGTCCCTCAGACCTTGCTGGTCTGCACCGAAGCCAATCTTGTCATCTTGGGTGGGTTGCTGTTGCCAAAGCTTGTTGGGTCTAATCTGGATACTGATGCTAGAGCACTCAACATCCTTTGTGGGACAGCTCGAATCCAGCTCCTGGTCATCGTCAACACCTCCTGGACCTTGTGGCTGAAGAGTCAAGCTTCACCTACTTCACCTGAAAACACCTGACAATGGCTGGCATCCTCCTGTCTCCATCCTGATCACTGGCTAGTGACCCAGACTCTGTCCCCTTTGCTTTCAGGTTCTTCAGATCTCCGATCCACCTTTGGATCCACCCGGACACTTTTCCTCTGGTCACCTGCAGCACTTCTTCGCAGCGCTCCATTGAAATCGACGACGTAACCCGACACCAAAAGACACCTATTCCCGGCTTCCGCGGGTGAGGTAACACGAGTACTCCGGTGCTCCCGTGGGTCTTGACTCTTGTAGTGTCTAAGTCTAAAAGGGTTCCATCGTAGTTCGTCCCTAAGTGTCCTTAATCTTCAAAAACGTAATTTGAAGGATCCTCCATAGGAACTGTGTTCCCCGTGGGCTTCCTGCGTCCTTACCTTGGGTGGTTCCTGGTTGCCCCAGCGGTTCTACAGGCCCTAGGCCTAGCTTCTATCTCTCACGTAGTTCTTATACCACTATTTTAGTACATGGTTTGTGAGGCCCCTAGGGCATAACGTCTACTGTACTATTTACTGTATGCTATTTAAAGTCCTTGTATTGTACTTTTGCCTCTAGTCTCATAAAGAGACTAGGGGGGTTGTGTTTAGGATAAATACATATATATTTGATATATATCTTGTGTGGTGTAATTTCATTTGATCATTCAAGAGATTATAGACTGGTGAAACAAGCTGCTTTACATTCCTTCAAGATTTAGCCTGAACGCTGCTCTCCACAGCTACCACTAGGATAGCTTTCTATAAAGGTTGTCTTAAACCTACCATCAATAAGGGTCATTTGGACTGGTGCAAGGTGCCCACTAGAATAGTGGACATCATATGCCAGATCAACTTCTCACAGCACTTACAAATATAAACACAGCAGTGCCCCTGTTGAAGCTCTGTTCTCGAAAGCACAAATGATCCTAACTTCTTGGGCTTGGTGAAGGCAAAACAAGTGTGTTTCTTCTTGTATTCCACATTGAAAAACAATCTGAAATCCTTAATGGAGAGGAATGTTCAGCGACAGGACGGGAGGTGAAAAAAGGCACTGTAATCCGGAGTGCAAAGTATGCACTAGAAACTGCGAACATGCAGAAAATTTGCTGGGAAAAGGAGTTAATGCTCCAGGAGACAAGTTGAAGCAATTGTTGGGTAGTGGAAACGAGATCAACCCCGAAAACCCACAGTTTAGTAAATCAGAAAAAATATTGAATGCCGAGACCGACTCCCTAGTAACAACAGACCAGCTTAAAGACAAGATAAAACGCCTGAGAAAAGAGGGTGCAGCGGGTCCAAACGGGCTCCCAAATGCAATTTTTAAATATTCGCCTGAATTTTGGGCAGAATATTTAACTCCACTCTTCAATGCAATCTACAACCAGAACAAGCCACCAAGATCCTGGAAAGGGAGCATAATTCACCCCATTTTTAAACAAGGTGACCACAACGAGCCGGGGAACTACAGGCTGATATCGCTAACGGATGTTGAGGCAAAACTATATGGATCATGCCTATTATCCCTCCTTCAGGACTGGATGGAAGATACGAACATAATACCAATGTTCCAAACTGGTTTCCGGCCAAGGATGGGTACATTGACAAACTTGACAACCCTGGCGCTCTTGAAGGAAAAAGCTGCAAAAAGGGGGACGAGACTGTATGCTTGCTTTATAGACCTCCGAGCAGCCTTTGATAAAGTGAACAGATCCCGGTTATGGGAAAAACTAAGATCATGGGGTATCCCGAAGAAGCTATTAGAGGCAATTATAGTCCTGCACAGCAACACCTGGGCTCGAGTAAAACTGGGAGACGGTAGCAGCGTAACGGCCGAAATAAGAACACAACAGGGCCTAAAACAAGGCTGTGTACTGGCCCCAAGTTTATTCAACCTGTACATGGCAGATATTGTCAATCACATGGAGATTGGGGAATGCCATCCACCCCACATGTCAAAAATCCCAATTCCCTTCCTGCAGTATGCAGACGATATTGTTGTTCTGAGCCAAACCCCAATAGGGTTGCAAAGATCGATCAATAACCTGACAACCTATTTGGAGCACGAATGCCTGGAACTAAATAAAGATAAAACTAAGGTTGTCCGCATTGTGGATCCTAAAAAGCAAATATTCAAATGGTATGCAAATAGCTCCCCAATAAAGGAGGAAACTTCATACAAATACTTGGGTTTGAAATTGGGGCGAGGGCCGACGAACAAAGAACATAAAACCAAGCTAAAAGCAAAAACACAGTCTCTAATCTACGCATACCGGCAATTACAAAATAAACTAAGTTGTCCAAATTATTCACACCTGCTGAAAGTGATCAAAGCTCAAACCCTACCATCCTTATCATACGCACTGGCCACCTGGTGTGGCAAAGAAGCAGGGCTGTTAAACAGCCTACAAACAAAAGTATACAAGGCAGTACTAAACCTTCCAAAATCATCAGCTCCGGCACAGGTTCGCCTAGAATTTGGCCTTCTAAATCAAAAATTTCGCAGTATGGGAACCTTTGTGAAACTCTGCCATAAAATACGCACGTCGGAAGCCAACACATTGGACAACCTGTGCTGGAAAGAAATCGATACTCAACAGAAACAGCAAGTTCCAAACAGTTGGGGAAGCTATCTGTCTCAATCGCTAATCTGCATAGGAATTGAAGAATCCTGGGACATGCATCCAGACAGATCCACTTTTGATAAAATTGTAAATAATGCGGTCAAATGGGAATCCTATCTGGAAGACAAGATAATTACCGCAAAAAGACGACACGGGTGGACCGTGATAAACTCATATACCGGGATAAAACCGCAGTCCTACCTAGAAAGCCACTTTAACAATTCGTTAAAACAAAGATATATAAAACATCGACTAGGTCTACAGTTCTCAAAGGACCTGCTACCAGCATGGAAAAACTGCCACACCGACCCCCATTGTCGCCTATGTGGATATCGAAATGAAACACTACCTCACTTACTGTGTGTGTGCCCGGCACTTAAGGCCTTGAGGAGACGGCTTTTAAAGAACATTTTTAACAAATTGAATATTCGGACTTGTAGGCAAGCCGTAATCCAATGGCTAGATGGATCATGTCCTATGCTGGCCTGCAGGGGGGTCAAATTTATGATGAAAGCCCAATCTCTCCCACAGCAAGCTGACCTTGGAATTATACCACCAACCTGAAATAACTGACTCTTACTTGCCACTTACAAACAGTTTTATTTGCCAATTTTTTAAAATGTGTTTTATGTCCCAAGTTGATCTAGATGCATTTTGTAATGATATTTAATAATTTTATACAATAAAAATTGACTTGACTTGACTAATGGAGAGGAATGCATCATTGATCAATTGGATCGCAATCTGATCGGTAGTGACTGTGACAAGTGGTTTCTTTCTTGTCTGGAGAGCAGAGTCCATGGTTCTCCCTTTTAATTACCCTGAGAATGCAAATGCCCAAAATCATCTGCAAGGTCCACCTATTTAGCCTGCCCCGTTTTCCTTAGTGGTATGCAAAGGTCTTCCCGCCTTTTCCCATGTTGATGGACAGCTTACCAAAAGGTTTCTGAGTGCGTTTCCTTCCAAGTTTGGATACTTGTTGATGCAGAGGAATTTTGAGGACACCTCCACCAAACAAAGACGCACTTACTTCATATAATTAGGAGGAAGTACCCTTGTTTGGTGGAGATTCCCCTCTTTGCAGTTTCTTCCTCTTCTCTAGACGAGGATTCATGTTATCACATATTTGTGGATCAAGACACTCGAGGAATGCAAAGGTCTTCCCGCCTTTTCCCATGTTGATGGACAGCTTACCAAAAGGTCTCTGAGTGCGTTTCCTTCCAATTTAGGATACTTGTTGATGCAGAGGAATTTTGAGGACACCTCCACCAAACAAAGACGCACTTACTTCATATAATTAGGAGGAAGTACCCTTGTTTGGTGGAGATTCCCCTCTTAGCAGTTTCATCCTCTTCTCTAGACGAGGATTCATGTTATCACATATTTGTGGATCAAGACACTCGAGGAACAATCACATTGCCGAAATTACATGCACACAAGGTAACTGGAGACATTATGTTATGGTTCATTATGCAGCTGTAGTGTAGAATATACAGCAGTTATTACCCAACAAGGGAGCACTTACTAATTAGGAAGTAGAAAGTACTACAGTTCGATAGACATTTTGTGCAAAACTGTGGAATCTTGTTGGATAAAGGGGCAGGTGAGGTTCCGTTGTGGCCCAGACACTCACACAGCTACTGACACACCCACACAGACACTCAGACACACACTCGCAAACCCATTCAGCCACTCTCACATATACTCACAGAACTACAGTCACTCACACACCCACTCACATACCTGTACAGCCACTCACACACTCACAAAACCACTAACACACCTACTCACAGACCCATACAGCCACTCACACACCCATATAACCATACACCAACTCATAGACCCAGACAGCCACTCACACACCCAGAACACTCCTCACACACCTATATAGCCACTCACAAACCCCCTTACAGATCCATACAGCCACTCACTTACCAACTTATAGATCTACACAGCCACTCACACACCCATTGACAGAACCATACAGCCAATCACACCCACTCACACCCACTCACAGACCCATAGTCACTCACAAAACCAGTCACACACCCACACCGCTACACATGCACCCACTCACAGACACATCCAGCCACTCACACAGCCAGTCACTGACCCATACAACAACTCACGCATTCACAGACCCGGCCACTCTCACATCCACTTATCGACCCATACAGCCACTCATACACCTACTAAACCACTCACACACCCATACGGCCACTCACACAGCCACTCACCCACCTATATAACCACTCACACACTCACTCTCAACGAGTATAGGTTACAGGTAGGAAATTAAAATTTTAAAACCTTAGAAATTCACTAGTAAAAACAAAGGTTACAGGGATGTTACAGTTTGAAAATAACATTAAAAAAGCATAGACATTCACTGAAAAACCCAAAGGTTACAGGGACATTATAGTTAGGAAATAGAATTTTAAAAAACATAGAAATTACCTGAAAAAACAAAGGTTACAGGGACATTATAATTAGTCTCAGATTTCACTCATACAAAACCAGTGAAAGTCAGTAGTTATAGTTGCCTGAGCTAACTATAATTTACGCCCCTGCAATGCACTGTTTATGACCTCATATATTACATCACTCATGAAATGGTCGGTGACATCACTCATGACATCTCAAATGATATCACTGATGACATCATCCAGTAAGTGTAAGTGTTACCATCCCATTTTTTCAGTGAATAGATAGATAGATAGACAAATAGATAGGTAGATAGATAGGTAGAATGTAAACTATTCTCCACCCCATCCTGTCCCCATAGAAACCCAACATCCAGATCATATCTATACACATAATTTACACATTACTAATCTACTTTTAATTAGCATCAGACACGCATATAGCATACTTCACGCACACTAATGACGTAATTAGTAGTGTACAAAAAGTTGACCTCAAGAATATGTTGAACTTAGGCTATTATTGTTGCCATTTGTGCTTACACTGACATGTATTTTAATGTCGTATGGTACATTACATCGTTTCTCACTGCCTAGAAACCAGCCATCCATTACCATTCTCTCATATTCATATACACTATAGAATGGCTGCCATGGTTCTGTACCTATTCTCGCCACTACTTTGAACATGCGCAATCATGCACTGTTTAGGTCCGTCATCTATGTCTAAGCCTATGTATACACTGCATTTCATATTGACAAACTGAGTGAACAAGACTGCATAGTCTGTTGAAACGCGTAACCCCTGTGATAATTAAATTCACTTTGGCTGAAACCTGAGAGCGCAGATTATTCTTTCTTTCTGCTGTGGGGAATATATATGTTTATATATATATATATTTTTGTCAAGTGTTTTTTGGTTGTGGCTATAATAAACTAACTAAATAGAAATCCCTTAGTGTCCGCCTCATTTGCGGCCCATGGAGAAGGGCCATGGTAGGGGAATATATATATTTACACTGAAAAAAACATACGTTTCAGGGGTGTTATAGTTAGCTGGACATTTCACTTATACTAAACCATTGAAATTCCTCTGTTATAGTTAGTTGTACTAGCTGTAACTCACGCGCCCGCAATCCACTGCTGATGATGCCACATATTACATCATTCATGACAGGGTCAGTGACATGACTGATGACATCTCAAATGACATCACTGATGACATCACTGATGACATCACTGATGACATCATCCACGTGACGATCAGATACACCTCATCATACACTAGTATAGCCTTTCATCACTCACTGTAAAATACAGAGTACCATATTTGAATCCATTGACACAGCAATACAAGTTTCTAAAAACCCACTCAGTGATTCATAGATCTACACACACATTTAATCACTTACCTATAGATTCACTAATACATGTTGTGAATGATCAATAGAACCTTAGCAAATATACTTATACACCTATATCGACATTACACACCAGCACACATCCTATTCACTTATGCAGTCATCCTACTCACTTATACAAACAATGGATCATACTTATATTTACTCAGCTACACACTTATACAAATACCACTTCATTTATTCATATAGATAGTAACGCATACTTAGTGTGTTATAAAATCACTATTACAAGTATACAGTTAAACATACAGTCACACATACAATCAGTCTTATGTATACTTATTTATATACAACAAATGTCACATACACTGCCTTTTATTTTTATAGTTTGTTGGATGTGTAAATTGAGAGATATATTTGCTCATCACCACACCCATAAAGATATTCACTTACCCAAACAACTGTTATAACATGAAGTCTTAACTTCATATACATACTGAGTCAACTAATCACACATCTTTGGGCAGTTACACACCCTCTTCCGAACCACACACACATTCACTTTCCCATACAAATATTCAGTTAACTAATCAATAACGAATATAGACTTTCACGTAGCTAGTAACCAACAGGTGCAGCAGTTTACACAACAACTGACAAAGTAATACAGATATTCACACAGTTTAGTCACTATCCAATATTTTTAGTGACACACTATAAATTATTCAAGTAAACAGTCAATCACTCTGCTACTAAATCCTCCATTCAGATATTTATATATCCACTCATTCTTCAATGCAGATTGCTATATATATAAGACATATTTAAATAACCAACCAAACCACATTCACTGGATGATGTAATCAGTGATGTCATCAGTGATGTTATTTGAGATGTCATCAGTGATGTCACTGACCATGTCATGAATGATATAATATGTGACATCATCAGCAGTGGATTGCGGGTGCGCGAGTTACAGTTAGTACAACTAACTATAACGGAGGAATTTCAATGGTTTTGAAGGAGTGAAATGTCCAGCCCCTGAAACCTATGGTTTTTTCAGTGAATTGCTAAGGTTTTTTAAATGCTAATTCCTAACTATAACATGTCTGAAACCTATGGTTTTTTCAGTGAATTTATTATATTGTTATCTTAAAGTTACGTTTCTAGCTATTTCTTTTTGTTGTAATAAAAGTTAATATAAAAAAGTGTATACGTCTTCTTTTTCTGACAACATTTCGCTATTAGTTAGTGTGATAATCATATGCTTAGAGAAGATTAAACAATTAAAGTACAAATGATGATTATAACTAGAAGTATAATACTGAGGCTAACTCTTTACCAGCTCTTTATCAGAGTCTGTAGCTGGGATTAAAGGTTCCTATGGAACATTTTAAAAACTCTAGCACAGTAACTGTTTGGATTAGCAACATTGTGTGGTGAACTTGTAACCTGTGTGCTCACTTAAGTGTTCCATGAACTGTTACTATGGTAACAGGCAGTAAGCAGTTTGGGGATAGGGTTGAAAGGTACTGGCTGTACAGAAATCGTTATATTTACCCAGGATCCTCTACATGACAGAGAGGAAAGCAAACTAAGACAGAACACTGTGTAGCAGATTTACAAGCCCCTTACGCCACTTTCACGTCACTTTTTCCATGTTAAAAGTGATGCAATAGTGGCGTAAGGGACTTGTAAATCTACCCCTATGTACATTACGAGCAAAAGAAGTACACAACTCTTTGTATTCTTTATCGATCACAATTAGACAGTGTTGCTTCACGATTCACAATGCACTTCACTAAATAATTTTGTGCCTATTTAAATGGTTGACGGGATTGTCGACATTAGAAAACTTAGGGGCATATTTACAAGGACGGCGATAAAATTATCGCTGCTTTAACGGCAGTAAACTACAACTAAAACGGTGATAATGGACTTCAAAATGCTTTGTTATCTTACCGGAAGATTTTTTCAACATTGCTGTTTGCTATGCAAGGGTGAGAGCCCAGGCTCTCGCCCTGCCATAGCAAACTTGGGGGGATATTATCAAGGAACGCGTTAAAATGATCACCGCTTGAGTGGCAGGAAACTGCCGCTAAAGCGGCAATAATGGTCTTGATAATATCCCGTAAAGAATTCCAATAGAAGCCCATGTTAACACCCGAACATGGGCTTTTTTTTTAATTCTCAAGGGCATATTATCAAGCCCATTATTGCCGCTTCAGCTGCAGTTTTCTGCCGCTAAAGCGGTGATAATCTTAACGCCATTCCTTGATAATATGCCCCTTGGTTTGCATTTTGAAAGAGAGAACGCGAAAACCTACTCTCGCTTTTAAAATGCAAAATAGAATGCTTTTCCCCACGGGGAGCTGCATGTTAACAGGTCCCCATGTGCAAAAGAAATGGCGGCCTCCGAAGGACGCAGGGAGCTGACTGAGACCGTAGGGACATTACGCCTTCACCCACACTCCCCAACGTTGTATCCCATGGGATGGGATCCCGAGGAAGAATAAAAAAGAATAGTAGGTGATATTTTTTTTACGGTAAAATTAGGAGTCTGTAATGGGCATATTTACAAGCACAGCATTAAAATGTTCTGCCGTAAACCTGGGCTTCTATTGGAATTCTCACGAATTCTCAAAAGCATATTATTAAGCCCATTATGGCCGCTTTAACTGCACTTTCCTAACGCTAAAGCGACAATAATTTTAACACTGTCCTTGTAAATATGCCCACAATAGCGTGAGAAATACAGCGATAATTCATGTTCGCAAGTGAAAAGATTGTTAATATAAGACTGTGGACTTAACATATCAATCCACCTTGCATATTAAACATGCTTAATCTACTTCAGAACAGATGTTATGTATTGTGTTTTCCTCCTTCATATGTTCCTACTTATTCTAAAATGTATAGTGTGAGGCATTCGTAGGTTCCAAGTCAAGGTTCGTGATGAGTAAGTTGCACTGGAGCTCCGGACTTGACTCGACCTAGTTCTCCCTCACTCCGCAATCTCTCTAATAAAAAGGAGAAACTGAATAAATGAAGATTGCTTTCTTTATTCTCATACTGAAGACATAACATATTTGGCGACGATCGGGATTTCTACTCATCCCTTCAACTAATTTGCTGTTTGTTCGCTGTGTGCTGTGTCTACATTCAGTTGGAGAATCTTCCTGAAATTGCACGTTCATTGGCAGGTCGTGTGTATATTTTAATTATCTTGGAATTTTTTTTTTACGATTTTGCACTATTTCGACCTCTTCAATTACTTTCAAACCATAACGGAATTGCCACGAGCGTTCATCAGAAGAATTCTCTTACCTCACACGCGCCTTACAGCTCTCCGAACTGCATCGTCAGCAACATCGTTCTGCAAGTGGCGTCACATCACGTCGGTACGTCTTTACGACAGGGTCATTTGTAGGTGACCTTACGTGCCGCCATCTTGTGAAGACACTATTTCCATCGAAGGATTGTGGTGTGGTAACGCGCACAGCTGTTTGATCATCATTTCTTCGTTTTCACGGATTTAACCGGAGTTCGGAGATTAAAGGTGACATTTATTTTATTATTCATTCAAGGATTTACCTTATTTGGCCAATTTTAAAGTTTTTCTGGGGCATTCTTCGGTGATGTGCACACCGCTATAATATTTGTGATCACTTCTTGACTTGATCATTTACTCCACAAGTACTTTATTTTGATATTTTTCAGCAAATTACTCTTATTTACAATAACTTAACCTAT
The DNA here is from genome assembly GCF_964261635.1 of Lissotriton helveticus. Taxonomy (NCBI): domain Eukaryota; kingdom Metazoa; phylum Chordata; class Amphibia; order Caudata; family Salamandridae; genus Lissotriton; species Lissotriton helveticus. The sequence goes on along the minus strand of NC_136069.1, from coordinate 1,020,691,322 downwards.
TTCATTTCTTCGTGATGCAAAATATTTCTTTACCACCTAATTTTTTACCGGAGCCTTGTGTGGTGAAAACCAAATGGAAACAATGGTTGAAAGGTTTTAGTAGCTACATTATAGCTTTAGATGGAGTTAAATTTGAACCTGAAAGAAAACTGGCCTTGTTATATAATAATTTAGGTCCTGAAGGTCAACGCATCTTTGACCATTTACCTATGATAAGTCAACCTAATGAAACAAAGAAGCAATTGCAAGACTTTCAAATTATTTTAAAGATGATACCAGTGTAGTTGTTGAAAGACATACATTTTATACTAGACGTCAATTCGAATTTGAAACAATTGATACATTCTTAACAGAATTGAGAGTACTTTTAGCGACCTGTGAATTTGATGGTAATATGGATTCTTATTTGAGAGATCAATTCGTTGTCAACTGTTTCAACCCAAAAGTTCAAGAAAGATTGTTGTGTTGTAAGAATCCCTCACTAGAGGAAACTTTAGAATTAGCAAGAGGCATAGAGAGGTCAGTTGTTTCTAAAAGGGAGTTAAATAAAAATAATAATGCCTCTCCCATTGAACCTATTAATGCCATAGGTGCTAAACCTAAACCTAAACCTAAAGTTTCAAATTTTAAAACTCATGATAGTAAAAAACAATATGCTTGTTTTAGATGTGGTTCACCTACACATTTGGCTAATGCTAAAAATTGTGCAGCTCTGGGTAAGTTATGTGTTAATTGCAATCAAGTGGGGCATTTTTCCAAAATGTGTAAGATTCCCAGGAAGGTTGCTATGGTAGAACATTTTGAAAATGTCTCTGACACCAGTGTTTGTACCATCACCAAGAGTAACAAAATGATCTTATCCATGGATTCAGATATTTCTGATGATGGTCCTTTGTGTGATATCACTGTTGGTGACGTTAAATTACAGCTAACTGTTGATTCTGGATCCCCAGTTACTTTCAGTACTGATGATCAATTCTACAAAAATTGGAATCATATTCAACTCAATTCACCAGACATTCGCACCATTGCCTTCTGGGGACATAACTTTATTATGATGGGTTTTTTCGAGGATAACATCAAGTTTGAAGACAGACTGATTTTCACAAAAATGTATGTGGCTAAGAAAGGTTATAATATTCTAGGATGGAGAGATCAGGGGAAATTTGGAATGGTCCTAAGACCTGGCACTGCTTGTCCTATCTCTTTGGTTGATATTCCTTCTACCAACCCTAATTTACAACAACTTTTACAAAACCATTACAAATTGTTTGAAAACAGACTTGGCTTAGTAACTAATTTTGAGCACAAAATTATTTAAAAAAGAATGCCATACCTATCATTCACAAGGTGAGAAATGTACCTTTATCTATAAGAGATCAACTGAAGCAACGTTTGGAAACCTTATGCATTGAAGGCGGTATTGAGCCAATCAATTCATCGGAATGGATTTCTCCGATCGTAGTAGCTAAGAAAAAGGATACCAATGACATCAGGCTATGCATTGATTTAAGATCTCTTAACAAGAATATTTTGATTGACTGCTTTCTCCTCCCCAAAATTCACGAAATGCTAGCTTGTTTAGGTGGTGCTAAATTTTTCTATTGTATCGACTTAAGATCAGCCTACCATCAAGTGGAGCTTAATAAAGATTCCCGTCCACTGACAGCATTCAATACACCTTTTGGTGCTTTTCAATTTTGGAGAATGCCATTTGGCCTGGCTTCGGCCGCTTCGGTCTTTCAGAAATTGATGTTGAATCTATTTGGTGATCATAAAAATGTGTTTGCCTACCAGGATGATATTCTTGTTTTCGCGAAGACATCTGAAGAACATTTACTTATTTTAAGCGATGTGTTGAATACTCTTGAAACTCAGGGTCTTACTGTAAAAAAAAAAAAGTGTAAATTTCTTCTCAATAGTATTGACTATCTAGGACATCACATTTCTGAATCTGGTATTAAACCCAAAGCCAATTTGGTTAAAGCCATTATAGATAGTCCTGCACCTACTAATAAGGATCAATTACTATCCTTTCTGGGGTTGTGTGAATAATATTCACGATTTATTGATAGTTTCTCACTCCAAACGGAACCATTAAGGACACTTCTCAGGAAAGGTGAACTATTTGTATTGGAGGAAGCTCAAACTGTAGCTTTTACTACTCTTAAAGATCTGATTCTTAAAGCACCTGCTTTACATTCCTTTAGGGATGATGTCCAATCCATTGTCACTGTTGATGCCAGTGGTGTTGGCTTTGGAGCTGTTCTCACGCAACTTATTGACGGTGTTGAAAATACAATAGCTTTCGCTTCCAGATCTCTGTCTCAATCTGAACGAAATTATAGTACAATTGAGAGAGAAGCTTTGGCTTGCGTTTGGGTTACCAAACATTTCGAAACTTTCATTTGGGGGAGGAAATTTCTTTTAATTACTGATCTCAAACCACTGGTCTTTCTACTATCCAAAAGAGACCACGATAAAGTAAGTCCTAGACTTGTCAGACTTCTTTTCAAAATGTTTGAATGTAATTTTTCCATCAAACATATCCCTGGGGGGAAGAACACAACCGTGCTGATTTTCTTTCCAGATGTCCTCTGATAGAGAATGATTCCTTTCCCAATGATGATGGCATTGAATGTATGATTGGTTTGATTGATGGTTTAACAATTTTGGAAGGTGCAATCACGGCCTAATCCCTGCTGATGAGGGGTAAATACCCCGAAACACGTGTCCAGGGATGGCAGAGATAGCGAAGATAGCAGAGAATCGAAAGAAGATGCATCACGGAACACGAACTACACTTACCACAGTCCTTAGGGGCAATCCCGCTGGTGTGTGAGTAGTGTGCGACCCCACCCCCAATTGTAACATACTCTGAATGGGTTGATCTTTCCCAATCTGACAAATTACATATGACTCAAATATGAGAGTGAAAGATCTACAATTCAATGTAGGAGATTTGGTAAGAATTAAAAGACCTTTTGGTGGGAAAGGTAGCAAATCCAAATTTTTTCCACAAACTCGAATCATCAAAGTGTCTAAATATGCAGTTTTAGTTGAAAATGGTAAATGGTGGAGAAAAAGAAATTTGTTTTTTGTAAAAAATAATGATCATTCCAATTTTAATTCCACGACTGATAATTTTTCCTCCAATCTTAATCTTACTATTCCTGAACCAAATATTGTTCCTCCTCACTTAGGTGGTGGGGATGTTACCGCTTAATCTTGATGGGTCTTTTCCTTCAGAAAGAGGAGGAGAGTCTGTTCATGATGCTGAAAATGTATACAGAACGAGCACTAGAATTTCTCGTGCTCCTTATTATTTCAAGGACTATGTGTTGCATTAATAGTCAATCGTAGTGTCATTATTGTTTTGTTTTCCTATAGATTTGTTAGGTTTCCTTTTGTTATTTCATTTTTATGTCATTTACAAAAATGCTTTGTTCCTTATGTTTTTGTCTCTTCTTTTGGTTAAAGAGGGAAGATGTGTTGTGTTTTACTCCTTCTTATGTTCCTACTTATTCTAGAATGTATAGTGTGAGGCATTCGTAGGTTCCAAGTCAAGGTTCGTGATGAGTCAGTTGCACTGGAGCTCCGGACTTGACTCAACCTATTTCTCCCTCACTCCGCAATCACTCTAATATAAAGGAGAAACTGAATAAATGAAGATTGCTTTCTTTATTCTCATACTGAAGACATAACATATGGTTCCGACATAAACCGCAATTAGCTAGAGTTTTGCTATCGGTCCTCAAATCGAGGGCCGCCTTGTAAATATAACGCTGTTGTCATACCTCCCTCTTCCTTTTCATATTGTCATAGGAACACCTTCCTTGCCACTGAGAACGCCTACATTGCAATTCATTGGAGATACGAGGCGAGCCCTTAGCAAACCGGCTGCTAACATGCATTAATGCATCTTTCCGTCACCTAGTAAATAGGGCGATATAATTTTCACCGCATGTTTGGCTTTTTTTTTTTAATTGTGGCGAAATGGCAATTCTTAATATGCCCTCAAGTTTGCTATGACACAGTGGGAACCTCGACTCCCGCCGTGCCATAGCAAACAATTACAAAAAGGGGGTGGTGATGGACAGAGTATCTGAGTTAATCAGAACACTCCTACCCAGTCAACAGATCAGGGCTTGATCCATCACCGTTTTTTAGCTCACTGCACCATCCCAGTTCAGAACCTGGCTATATGCAAATTAGTCTGTCCCTGGCCCAGTGCATCATGGGAACAGGGCAGACCAAACTACCAAGCCAATTCTTCACTGGAAAGGAAACAAGCTTCCGGGGACCGGTTTCTGGCATTACAGCCGTCTTCGGCCCGGCTTGCTTGAATCCTGATGGTGCAATGAGCAAGGGACTCATGTCTGAGCATACCCTTCCACACTCATGGTGGCCAAAATAATTACAAAAAGGGGTTGGTGATGGACAGAGTATCTGAGTTAATCAGAACACTCCTACCCAGTCAACAGATCAGGGCTTGATCCATCACCATTTTTTAGCTCACTGCACCATCCCAGTTCAGAACCTGGCTATATGCAAATTAGTCTGTCCCTGGCCCAGTGCATCATGGGAACAGGGCAGACCAAACTACCAAGCCAATTCTTCACTGGAAAGGAAACAAGCTTCCGGGGACCGGTTTCTGGCATTACAGCCGTCTTCGGCCCGGCTTGCTTGTATCCTGATGGTGCAATGAGCAAGGGACTCATGTCTGAGCATACCCTTCCACACTCATGGTGGCCAAAATAATTACAAAAAGGGGGTGGTGATGGACAGAGTATCTGAGTTAATCAGAACACTCCTACCCAGTCAACAGATCAGGGCTTGATCCATCACCGTTTTTTAGCTCGCTGCACCATCCCAGTTCAGAACCTGGCTATATGCAAATTAGTCTGTCCCTGGCCCAGTGCATCATGGGAACAGGGCAGACCAAACTACCAAGCCAATTCTTCACTGGAAAGGAAACAAGCTTCCGGGGACCGGTTTCTGGCATTACAGCCGTCTTCGGCCCGGCTTGCTTGAATCCTGATGGTGCAATGAGCAAGGGACTCATGTCTGAGCATACCCTTCCACACTCATGGTGGCCAAAATAATTACAAAAAGGGGGTGGTGATGGACAGAGTATCTGAGTTAATCAGAACACTCCTACCCAGTCAACAGATCAGGGCTTGATCCATCACCGTTTTTTAGCTCACTGCACCATCCCAGTTCAGAACCTGGCTATATGCAAATTAGTCTGTCCCTGGCCCAGTGCATCATGGGAACAAGGCAGACCAAACTACCAAGCCAATTCTTCACTGGAAAGGAAACAAGCTTCCGGGGACCGGTTTCTGGCATTACAGCCGTCTTCGGCCCGGCTTGCTTGAATCCTGATGGTGCAATGAGCAAGGGACTCATGTCTGAGCAAACCCTTCCACACTCATGGTGGCCAAAATAATTACAAAAAGGGGGTGGTGATGGACAGAGTATCTGAGTTAATCAGAACACTCCTACCCAGTCAACAGATCAGGGCTTGATCCATCACCGTTTTTTAGCTCACTGCACCATCCCAGTTCAGAACCTGGCTATATGCAAATTAATCTGTCCCTGGCCCAGTGCATCATGGGAACAGGGCAGACCAAACTACCAAGCCAATTCTTCACTGGAAAGGAAACAAGCTTCCGGGGACCGGTTTCTGGCATTACAGCCGTCTTCGGCCCGGCTTGCTTGAATCCTGATGGTGCAATGAGCAAGGGACTCATGTCTGAGCATACCCTTCCACACTCATGGTGGCCAAAATAATTACAAAAAGGGGGTGGTGATGGACAGAGTATCTGAGTTAATCAGAACACTCCTACCCAGTCAACAGATCAGGGCTTGATCCATCACCGTTTTTTAGCTCACTGCACCATCCCAGTTCAGAACCTGGCTATATGCAAATTAGTCTGTCCCTGGCCCAGTGCATCATGGGAACAGGGCAGACCAAACTACCAAGCCAATTCTTCACTGGAAAGGAAACAAGCTTCCGGGGACCGGTTTCTGGCATTACAGCCGTCTTCGGCCCGGCTTGCTTGAATCCTGATGGTGCAATGAGCAAGGGACTGATGTCTGAGCATACCCTTCCACACTCATGGTGGCCAAAATAATTACAAAAAGGGGGTGGTGATGGACAGAGTATCTGAGTTAATCAGAACACTCCTACCCAGTCAACAGATCAGGGCTTGATCCATCACCGTTTTTTAGCTCACTGCACCATCCCAGTTCAGAACCTGGCTATATGCAAATTAGTCTGTCCCTGGCCCAGTGCATCATGGGAACAGGGCAGACCAAACTACCAAGCCAATTCTTCACTGGAAAGGAAACAAGCTTCCGGGGACCGGTTTCTGGCATTGCAGCCGTCTTCGGCCCGGCTTTCTTGAATCCTGATGGTGCAATGAGCAAGGGACTCATGTCTGAGCATACCCTTCCACACTCATGGTGGCCAAAATAATTACAAAAAGGGGGTGGTGATGGACAGAGTATCTGAGTTAATCAGAACACTCCTACCCAGTCAACAGATCAGGGCTTGATCCATCACCGTTTTTTAGCTCACTGCACCATCCCAGTTCAGAACCTGGCTATATGTTCATCACCACCCCCTTTTCTGTGCCATAGCAAACAGCAGTGTCCCAGGGGTAGACACCCGAGACACAGCAGGAGCTGCTCCTGGGGGGTGGTGTTCCCCAAGGCTTTCGGCTGCTCCAGATAGGAGAGCACGCGGCCCCCATCCCAAAATATAAAAAGGGTGGTAATCCCCGGGGCTTAGACGAACCTTTAAACTCCTCACCCATTTATTTTGTAGCACCGAGGAATGGCAGTCCCCGGGCTACAGGGCCCCTCTGGACCCCCATCAAATGTAATATTTTAGACCCCGAGATTTGGCCCTCCCAGGTAGCTAATTTTTAAACAAACACAGGAGCACCCTCTTTGCTTTTATTTTTATTACGGCGGATTCATGCACTCAACGCACATTTCTCAATTTTTTCAATTGTGGGACCCCCTAAGCAGGTCTAGATTATCAAAATATTTCTGACCTGCCCCCTTTATACGTTTTGAACACTTGTACCACTATTTTCTAGATCCTTGCTTCTACCGAGGCACAAAATGGCTGCCAACACTTCCTGGTTTCGAATGTTGACAACCACTTGACAGTCAATTAGCGCGTGATTGGGACGGTGTGCTTAGAGTGCACGCAAGATGCGTGGATCCACTGAGGCCATAGATATATATCAACTTTTAATTGTAATTTTCTCAGGAACTACTGAACGGATTTACACCATTTAAGCAAAAGGCATGAGTCTGAACCAAGGACTACCACTTTGCCAAATTTGGTGTAATTCCGTTCAGCCGTTCGGGCTGTAGCCGTGATGAACGGTACCTATGGAAAATTGCATGGGAAAACACGTTTTGGGCCCCCCCTTTATTCTCAGCCCCCGCTTCACGAATCACCCCAAGACTTTCAGGATAGGAGCAGACCGGAGCGCCCCACCAGTTTTGAAAATTTTACGAAGATTCGTCAACCGAATAGAATGCTGCGGATTGCCTATGTAAAATAGATGCTAATTATAACTACCTACCGGGGGACTGCCAGTAGGTAATAAATATATATATATATATATATATATATATATTTATATTATATATATTTATATATAACTAGGACTCATTTAAAGACAAACAAGAAGCCAGGAACAAGACTAACAGCAACTGATACTCTTGCGGTCAAAGATCTTGCAGGAATTGAAACTTTGGAGGATCTAAGAAATGAAGTGATTATGGATGACACAGTCAGCCAGGATGTAGTGCAACGTGCAATCAATGTGGGAATTGAACAGCACAGAGAAGAGGGTCCTTATAAACCAAATTCGACCTTTAACCCACAGATGCCGTTTGATGCCCTGGATACCTTCTCAGAGGCAATGATGAAGGACTTCCTACAGTTTCGTAAAAAACAGGGGACTAACGGGAGTGGTATGAACTTATCGCAGGATGAGAAAATTGCATTAAATACATTGGCTAATGACAACACCATAATCATAAAGCCCTCGGATAAAGGGGGGAATGTGGTGGCGCAGACAAGGGAACAATACCATCGTGAGGCAATGAGACAATTATCGGACGAGAGGTGCTATCAGAAAACCACTTTTAAAGCATACCAACAAAGTATCCAGGCATATGATGAATTGATCAATAAGTGGTATAAAAAAGGAATGCTTGGGAATGAAGAACATATACATCTACGTAGCTCCAATCCCACTTGCCCCACCTTCAACCACATTCCCAAGATACATAAGGACAATCTGCATCCCCCTGGGAGACCAATTGTTTCTTCAGTTCAGGGACTGACGGAACACGTTTCAAGATTTCTTGACTTTTTTCTGGCAAGTCTGGTAACTAAGTTATCTTTCTATGTGAAAGATACCAAGGATTTTTTGACCAAAATCCAAAATGTACAATGGCAATCTGACTATCTACTTGTTGTACTTGATATAACGAGCCTATACACCTGTATTGAACACTCAAAGGGAATAGAAGCTGTAACTGTGTATTTAAAAACAAGACAGTTAAGATATGCGCAACACAATTGCATGTTGATTGAGTTTCTGCATTTTTGCTTAAACAACAACATTTTCCTTTTTGAGGAGGATTATTACAAACAGGTGTCTGGTATGGCGATGGGCACCTGCTTCTCTCCCAGCTATGCGAACTTGTTCGTTGGCTGGTGGGTGGAGCAGGTGCCCAGAACCTACAGGGACGACATGTCAAGTGGCTCAGTGGTAAAATGGCATCGATACATCGATGATTTATTTATCATCTGGCAAGGTACAGAGGAGACTGCACGTCACTACATCGCCAACCTGAATGTAAATGATCAAAATCTGCATTTTTCTGGGACAATTAGTCCAACATCAGTGGACTACCTGGACCTAAAAGTGCAAGTTGTTGAGGGCAAGATAGAGACATCTTTATATCGTAAAGCCACTGCTGGCAATTCAATATTGTATGCGACAAGCAGTCATCCCCCAAAGTAGTGCAAAGTATCCCCTATGGGGAATTGCTTAGACTCAGGAGAAATTGCATGCACAACTGTGATTTTGATATGGCAGCCTCAAAAAGTATAGAAAGATTCATTGTAAGAGGGTACAATCCTAACACCTTGAACAAGACACTTTGCAAAGTAAGGGCCATAACCAGAGATAATCTACTAGAACAGAGTAGGGTTAAGAAAACCGAAACAGGTAAATTTCGATTAATCACCCCGTACTCAGCGGAGGCTAATCACCTAAAACAAATGCTAAGAAAAAACTGGCACATCCTGAAAACGGATAATGTTATAGGTGAGAACATCCCCAATTATCCTTTGGTTACATTTAAGAAAGCTAGGTCCATTCGAGACCAACTGGTAAAAAGCCACTTAGAAAAAGTCACTCCCAAAGCTAACACCTTGAAAAGTATAAAAGGTTTCTTTCCCTGTCACAAATGTAAAGCGTGTTGTAACAGCAAAAGAGCGCTTACATATACCATTCAAGACACTGGTATGGTCAAGAAAATCAACAGGTTTATTACCTGTAGTACACCATATGTGGTGTACTGTCTTGTCTGCCCAAGCGGGCTGCGCTATATAGGCAGTACGGTGGATCCTTTCAAAATCTGGATATTAGAGCACATGAGGGCAATAGACAAGGCAGATCAAACATATCCGGTCGCAAGACATTTTGCGGAAAATCATAAAAGCAACCGGAATCAATTATTGTGTTATGGCCTTGATAACATCAGAGGAGGTGACAGACTTAAGAAACTCCGAAGACTGGAGTCGAGATACATTATTGACCTCCATACTAAGACACCTTGGGGTATGAATAGTGGCGAAGACCTGATGGTTCATATTGGTGCAAAAATGTATGGTAACATCATATGAAGTAGATTTAAAGGATTCATTTATGGTACCACTATCGGTATAAATATGTATATATATGTATATATCAAACGATGTAGGTTCACCTTAGGAATGCCAGTTGTTGTTCTGTCCAAGGAAAAAACCAACGAATCCCAAAATTGCTGGCAAGAGGTACTTTATTCAAGTGAAGGTCACAGCAGCGCTAACAGATGACGCGTTTCGGGCGGGTGCCCTTGCTCACATAAAAGATATTTCCCATAATGCCTCTTTTTAAACCCCTTCATATACACCATGTGATGCACAAATAATAAATATAAAGGAAATACTTATAGGTCACATTTCAATACAATGTAAAGTACCCTTGATTACATATGTAAATAGTTGGATAACTATATCATTATTTCATTCATTTGTTAACTATTCATTTGATATCAGCATAAATGCTTGTTTCATTCAATTTATCAAAACCGCAATAAAGTGCAATGTGCATATGTCCTTTTTGAATGTGCAAAGAAATGCCAATAAATATTTTTATACAATATCCAAAAAATATACGATTTATCCTATTTACAATATAAATAGATATAAAATCAACTTTCTTAAAACATGCAGGAAATCCATTGCCTTCGTCTACCAGGACCAGTTTAAAAGTACAATTATGCATACTAAAAACTTTTATGTTGAGGTAGAAAAATATATATTTGTAATTTCATTTATAATTTACATTTTATCAAAGTGCAATATATGTATATATGTGTATATATATGTATGGAATGATAAGTGTTTCAAGGTAAATTGGGATGAAATAACGTTTCCTTTTGGATCTTCCTTTTGGATTTTGGTTTTGGTTCTTGATTGATTTTTGTAACTTTGAAACACACTTGAAGTTATGATATGTGCCTTGGTGGACCAGTAACCGCGTAATGCAATAACACTAATTTGATAAAATGAAGTAGAAAACTATAAAGAAAGTATGAAATTTGACATAAGTAAGAAAAAATGACAATGTATGTAGAAAAGAAAATGCCGATGGTTGATTTGATTTGAGAAACAGACTTGAATAATATCTAAGGAAGGACAATGGCCGATACACGGCTCAATTTTTTGTTTGAACATCAAGTAATCCAGTTTGATTGAAAATTGTAAACTGTTTTGGTGAAATGATGGTAAATCACTTACAATTCGCAATTGTTGATTACTTGAATCAATGTGTGGTTTAAAATGTATGTTTTAATAATTAGCGTACATAGAGGTGATTACGTCTACAAACGAACAAACCACTCTAAGATGGCGCTGATGAATGTCAGCTAACCAGTAGTCCTTCCTTGATTGTGTTGATAATGTTTAAAAACATGCCGATGTCCAGTGGCTACTGACATCGAGAAAGGCTGTGTGCCGAAACGCGAGGGCGTCTGTCTTGTCTGTGAAAATAAAAGCAACCTTGGAAAAATCTACCCCGTGAGTGCGGATAATTCTTTGTTATAAAGAAGATTTGGAGCATTATATATATATATATATATATATATATATATATATATATATATATATATATATATATATATATATATATATATATATATATATATATATATATGTATGTATGTATGTATGTATATATATATATATATATATAGATATATATATATATATATATATATATATATATATTATATATATATATTCACTGAAAAAAACCATAGGTTTCACACATGTTATAGTTAGCTGGACATTTCACTCATACAAAACCATTGAAAGTCCCCCGTTATAGTTAGTTCAGCTAACTATAACTCGTGCGCCCGCAATGCACTGCTGATGACGTCACATATTACATCACTCATGACATGGTCAGTGACATCACTCATGACATCACTGATGACATCATCCAGTGAATGTGTGTCTTTCTGAAAAATAAATATTTTTTTATATATGTAGGTCGATGGAAGAATAAATGGGTAAATAAGTGTCTAAATGGATGTTTTTTTTGTAAAATTTATTGTATAACTGACTTATTAAGTGTATCTTAGTGAATACATGTATTAGCGAGTAATGTTTAAATATATAAATATCTGTATCAGTGTCTCAATTTGTGTATAAGTGGCTGCCTGGGTTGGTGTGTAGCTACATGAGTGTCTATATGGGTTATTAGTTGGCTTTTTTGAGTATCAGAATGAGTGTCTGTATGGTTTGGTGGGGGGTATTACTTAGCGCACAGATGCATGAATGACTGACTCATTGTTTGTATGTGTTTTGAAGACAGCATGTGAGCAGGACTGTATGGGTGGATGAGTGTGTGTATGGGTGTGTTAGTGAGTGAATGACTGTCTCAATAGTGTCTTTATGACTCAGTACATATGTTTTAAACTAGTATATGTGAGTATTGATGTATATAAGTGAGTATATGTGAGAGTGAGAGATTGGAAGAGTTCCTGTATAAATAAGTGTTTCTATAAGTGATTGTTTCAGAGAGTCAGTATGTGTACATTTCTGTAGAAGTAAGTGTAGTGGTGTGTGTATAGCTGTATATGCAAGTAAATGGATGTTTGATACTTTATTTGCATGTGTGAGTATGTGTGTAAGTAACTCTATGGATAAGTATCGGTGTGCAACAGGATATATAGGTGTATGAGTACATATGATGAGTGAGTACATGTATGAGTGACTATATAGAACTGTTGGTGAATGAGTGGATGTGTATGTAGATGTTGGAATTACTGAATAGGTTATTGTAACTGGTATTAGTATTCCATTTTTTTGAAAATTTTAGTTTCTAATTTTGAATGTGTGTATCAAAGGTTATATTACGGTGAGAGGAGGTCTGCCACTCTTTCTCAAGGATGATGTCATCAGTGATGTCATTTGAGATGTCATCAGTGATGTCATGAGTAATGTCACTGACGATGTCATGAGTGATGTAATATGTGACGTCATCAGCAGTGCATTGTAGGCGCGCAAAATATAGTTAGCTGAACTAACTATAACGGGGGAATTTCAATGGTTTTGTATGAGTGAAATGTCCAGCTAATTATAACATGTGTGATACCTATGGTTTTTTCAGTGAATTTCTAAGGTTTTTTAAATGCTAGTTCCTAACTATAACATGTGTGAAACCTATGGTTTTTTCAGTGAATTTCTAAGGTTTTTTAAATGCTAATTCCTAACTATAACGTGTGTGAAACCTATGTTTTTTTCAGTGAATTTCAAAGGTTTTGTAAATGATCATTTTTAAATGTATTAATATTTATATTTCTTTCTTTTTATACTAATTTCCTACATTTTTATTATAAATATTTATATGCATTTTTTTTTGTTCAAAAACCTTTATTGCACCTTCAAATTTACACAGCTGTAGGCCTACAACCCAATGGGCTGTCCGCTACAACGATCTTACAATCATCATGCAGTAGCATCGAGTTAACGTCAGAATGTCATTCTTTTTAAACTCCATTGTCACTGCACCAATTAAAAGGTACTTTGTAGTCATTATAATGTCAATCAGTACTGGTTCTTGATTTTCTATGTCTCAAAAACAACAACAAAACACAAGAAACTCAAGGAATCACATTGCGGTCATGTTTTGTTTGGTATCGGTCGCGTTCAACTGAGTCAGGAAGTGCTCCCCCATTAGAACTCCATCCGGTCCCTCCAGTACTGCCTAAATGCATGTTAGTGTGAGTACACCGGCGTCTTTGAACTCTACTCGCTAGTAACCTCCCCTGTTCGTCCCACGATACTATCCTGTAAAATCTAATGAAATCCATGATCTATGGCTTCCCTCCCCATCATACTCTGTGGGAGCTATCATTCCTCCTCCTCCTCCCCATCCGACACATCCTGGTCTTCCTCCGGCAAGGGATCACATATTTCCCCCATGTACACGTTCCACTTGGCCCAGATTTTGTTCCATTTCCCCGGACAGGCTCGGTTAGAGTACACCGCCCTTTCCGTTACCATCACCCTATCCATGTTCAGGCACCATTGTGTCTTCGTTGGCACTTCTACCGCTCCCCATCGCTGTGCGATATCACGTTTCGCCACTATCAAGCCCACTGTGACCCAAAGTTGACCATACCTTGACAGATCAGTAGGTTCCCATACATTTAGGAGGCACCTCTTTGGTTCAGGTAACAGTGAGATCTCCAATGTCTGTGATATTGTTCGCAGTATTTGTCTCCAAAACTCCTGGACCCGGGGGCAGTCCCATACGGTGTGAAAAAACATGCCCTCCTCCCCGCACCCTCGAAGGCAGTAAGGGTGTTGTGCTCTGTTAATGCGGTGTAATGTATTTTATTTTTAAGTTATATTTCATATTCTTAATGTAAAATAATAACAAAACTAAATTCAAAAATATTTTTTTATTAATTAATTTTTTTTCCAATATATTAAAATTAAATTCTTTATAATTCCTTTTCCATTGTTTTTTTTTTATAATCGTACCGTACGCGTACGGTGATCGCACCATACATTGTATGGTAAATCGTACTCTGCGAATAACCGAGCACATGTTACGAATACGCTCTGACGTTACGCGTCGCATCAACAATTCCGCGCAACGTCATGTACGCGCCCCGTACGTGTACGGTGCGAAAGGTTCTAATTGTTCAAAAACATATATTTATGTATTTAATGTACATATTAAGGGAAGACATTATCTGGGATAATCATGAAAATAGTTTTTTTTAACTTTTATTAAGCCTATATTACTTTTAAAAGCAATTACGCAAATCGCAGCGGTACGTCGTACGTACTCGCAGCGTAAGAGTACCGTAAGCGCACCGTAAGCGTACGCAAGGCCATGTGACTTTAAAAGAACAGATTTGATTGGTTCATAACACTTTCTATTCCGACTGTTCAAAGACCCCACCCATTTGAATCATTCTTCTTTGACTTTCATTGAAGGAACACCTTTTTGTGAAGGAGCTGTGTCTTCATTGCTTTAATATGGCAACCCAGCAAGAATCCACTTCAGAACAATCTTATGAGGAAGAATTTGTGGCAGAAGATCCACCCACAAAAAAAAGGAGGCACTAATTTGGAAAAAAAATTCATTTCCAGAGGGTGAAAAAAGGTAAATGCTCCTAAAGTAACTTGTAAAATCTGCTCTGTTGTGCTCTCTAGAGGGAATCCGAACAAGCATTATTCCTTCGGAACTGCAAGCATGGTGAGGCATGTCAAAAACATACACCCTGTAAATTTTGCCCGTGATGCATGCACCAGAGTCATGGAGGAGATTCCCTCCAAGCAAGCACATCAACAGGATCTGCAAGTCCACATCCGGACATCCGTCCTGATTTCGCCGATTTCATTATTCTTTGCAAATTTTGTAAAGAAACATTATGCTACGCGAGGAGTCAATTGATTTAATTTGCAGGAGGAAACAGCAGCACCAATTCTCTCACCGTTAATCTTTTTTTGTTTATTTGTTCCTGTTGAAGACTTTTTTGTTTGCAGTTCCTTTTTTTCCTTTTAAAAAAAAACAAACAAAAAAAACTGTTAAAAAAATAAATATAAAAATACAAAATTACAAAACAAAAAAACAAGTTCTTTTCAGAACTACCTACTCTGGTTAAAAAAGAGCTAAACTTGTATATTAAAATGTAATCCTATATAATTCCTTTCTCATTGTTTTTTTTGATAATTGTACCGTACGCGTACGGTGATCGCACCGTCCTTTGTACCGCTAATCGTACTCAGCGCGTACGTGCGCATACGCCGCGAATACGTTTTGACGTTACGCATCGCATCAGCGCTTCGTCGTGACATCATGTACGCTTGTACGGCGCCCCGTACGCGTTCCCCACAAAAGTTTTATAATGCTATATCTAAGTATTTAATGTCAATTTTAAGGGTAGACATTATCTGGGAGAATCATGAAAATAGTTTTTTTTTACTTTTAGTTAGCATATATTACTTTTCAAAGTAATTATGAAAATCGTGACGGTAGGTCATACGTACTCGCACCGAAAGAGCACCGTAAGCGCACCGTAAGCGTACGCAAAAGCCATGTGACCATAAAGGGAGAGTTTTGATTGGTTCATAATACTTCCTATTCCAACTGTTGAAAGACCCCTCCTATTTTAATCATTCTACTTTGACTTTCTAAGAAGAAGCTTGTCTTCTGTGAATTCTGTCAAAATAGAAGGAAGATCACCATGACAACACCTATGGAGTTATCTTCCAGCCATTCATCTGCGGGAGATTTCATTCTAGAGGAGCCTCAGAAGAAGAAAAAAGAAGCACTGATTTGGAAGTTTTTCACTTTCCCTGAAGGAGAAAAAAAGGTTAATGCTCCGCTAGTAACCTGCAAATTATGCCAAACAACTCTTTCCAGGGGCAATCCATCAAAAAAATACTGCACAGCGAGTTTGGTGCAATACGTGAAAAACTTGCACCCCAACAACTTTGCAAGGGCTGCAACACGGAGGTTGCAGGAGAACCCACCTGCTGCTGTACCAAGTACATCGACTGCACCACCACCACCTTCGGGAAGCAGTCCATACCCTCAGATTGAACCAGATTTCTGAGAACTAAAAATTCTATACATTTATTGCGATGAACTTTTGTGTTATGGGGAACAGTCAATTGACCTCATAAAACGCAGGAAGCAGGAGCATCGTTGTCCTCAACATTAGTTTTTTTTTTCATTCTTTTGTTCCTGTTGGACACTTTTTGGGTTCCAGTTCCATTTTTTTGTTTTAAAAAAAAAAAACTTTTTAAAAAATCCCCAAAAAATAGAAAACTAAAAACACAAAAAAACTGTTCTTTTTAGAACTACCTTCACTGGTCAAAGAAAGAACTATATTTCTATGTTAATGTGTAAAAGTTTGTCAGAATGAATGTGTAGTTCATAAATGAATGAATGAATACATTACTAGTGTATGGTGAATGTGAAAGTGCAGAACAATAAGGAAGTGCTACAGCATAAATCTATCAGGTGTTTACCTATAGTATACTGTAGTACCTCCGAAGCACTTGAATGTAACATATGCACATAAATATGTTACAAGTCTATGCTTCAATTTGCACTGCTGGTGAAACTGCCTGAGTGAATTTGTATGTGTTAGGAGCGGATTTACAACCCCCTTGTGCCTCTTTTACACATCTGTTGCGTCACTTTTGTGATGCAGTGGTGGTGCAAAAGATGTGCCATGGTGTGTGGTATTTACAATGTAACCCATATGGAAGGTGCATCACATTGTAAAGGAGGCTTTCCTGCGCAGGGACGAGGTGTTCTGGCACAGGAACGCCTCCTAAAAGTGACTGAGTGAAATCTATAAGATTTCATTCAGTCACTTATGGGCTTATGCTGCGTCAAAACCCTGCACCTGCTTGAAGCAGGTGTAAGGATTGACACAGCATTGTCCATTGTCCATGGTGAGCATAGGGCCCCAAGAGCATTGCTGGAGCTCTGTTGCGCTTGCAACGCAAGTCAAGCAATGCGCCGCCTTCACAACACAAATACATCACATATCTGTGCCGTTTTTGCCCCATAATACACCACATTGTAAATACGGTTTAAAAGACAAGTTTGCAGGTGTATAGAAAACTGCAAGCATAGTCTATAGGGGTTTAAAGAAGTCCATGGCCTAAGGCCTACTTTGCTCCATGATTACTTGGGTACTGACTGGATGATTACAGTTCTGCAAGGAGAGTGACTAACTAAATTTATAAGGACTTCAGTTTTAGCACACTGCATAGATAAGGACATTCTGCTAAATAGCTCAGTACAATATTGAATCAGCAATGACAGAGTGTTTTCTCAAAGTATAAGGATACAGACTAGGCAAGTTTGCAGGTGCATAGAAGACTGAAAGCATAGTCTATAGGGGTTTAAAGCAGTCCATGGCCTACGGCCTACTTTGCTCCATAATTACTTGGGTACTGACTGTATGATTACAGTTCTGCAAAGAGAGTGCACTGCATAGATAAGGACATTCTGATGAATACCTCAGTACAATACTGAATCAGCAATCACAGAGTGTTTGCTGGAAGTGCAAGGATAGAGACTGGGGAATTGAAGGTATAAAACACAAGTTTGCCGGTGCATAGAACAGTGAATGCATACTCTATAGCGGTTTTAAGCAGTCCATGCCCTAAGGCCCACTTTGCCCCATGAGTACTTGGAATCTGGCTGAATGATTACAATTCTGCAAGGAGACTGTCTGGCTGAATGTATAGCAGCTTCACTTTTAGAACAGTGTATACATAAGCACATAGTGCTGTATGGCTCAATATAATACTGAAACAGTAGTATGATAGTGTTTGCTGGAAGTGTAAGGATACAGACTGGGGAATTGAAGGTATAAAAGACAAGTTTACCGGTGCATAAAAGACTGCATGCAAAGTCTATAGGAGTTTGAAGCAGTCTACGACCTAAGGCCTATTTTAATGCATGAGTACTTAGGTACTGAGTGGATGATTACAGTTCTGCAAAGAAAGTGCCTGACTGAATTTATAACAGCTTCAGTTTTACCACAGTACATATATAAGGAAATACTGCTGAATGGCTCACTACAATATTGAAACAGTAGAGTGAGAGTGATTGGTGAACGTCTAATGATACAGACTGGGGAATTGAAGGTATAAAAAACAAGTTTGCAGGTACATAGAAGACTGCATGCATAGTCTATAGGGTTTTAAAGCAGTCCATGGCCTAAGGTCTACTTTGCTCCATGATTACTTGGGTACTGACTGGATAATTACAGTTCTGCAAGGAGAGTGTCTGACTGAATTTAAAAGAGCTTCATTTTTAGCACAGTGCATAGATAAGGACATTCTGCTGACTAGCTCAGTACAATACTGAATCAGCAATCACAGAGAGTTTACTGGAAGTGTAAGGATATAGACTGGGAAATAGAAGCTGTAAAAGACAAGTTTGCCGGTGCATAGAAGAGTGAATGTAAATGTAAAAAATTTAAATGTCATGGTACTTATAGAGCGCACTGTCACCAGACGGTCACCTTGCGGTGTCGCCTATGCGGTTTCCTGGCGCTGATACTCATACCGCTGTGGAACCCCTCCTGGCTTTCCCTGTGAAGTGTCCACTCCTGGGCACCCCCAGGGTGAAGCCAGGCATCCTTAGCGCTGTTGGGGCCAGTGTGGAGGCTAAGCAAGCTATTGCCCAGAGTTGCAGCGTGGGGCCCGTGATTAGAATAGGCACCGAGGCGAGAATTAACAGGTCCAAGGAAATTGAGCCCGAGACACCGCCGAGGCGGGAATCGAACCCTGGTACCTAGCCAGAACTCTGCATCAGGGTCTGCCGCTCTAACCATTGAGCCACACTCCTCCACACGTGCATGCATAGTCTATAGGAGTTTGAAGCAGTCCATGCCCTAAGGCCCACTTTGCACCATGAGTACTTGGGTACTAGCTGAATGATTACAATTCTGCAAGAAGAGTGTCTCAAACCATTATTATTATATAATAATACATTTATTATTGTAACATCTCATAATTTAATAGAGCTTCTAAAATAATTTCATCAGGTATTTAATTTTCCTGGGTATCAATTTCAAAAGTCATATGATCAAACTCGATGTCCTCTAATGCTTCCACAAAATCAGCATCCAAGGTTTCGTCTAGGAAACCACAGCTGATATCTGCAGCACTAACTTTTTTCCTCTTCATTCTTGCCGCCCATGAAAGGTACGTTTAGCTCTTCTATGAGAGTGTTACTAATTTCGAAACCGTCTTCCATATTGTTCTGTTGTTTTTCCATAGTGAATTTCTTATGTTGTAGGTCCTTGTACAAAAACATAAACACTACATTTTATCATGTTTCCTATTACATAACATAAAACTAGCTTTATCAACTATTTTGCCCTTTAAAAAATATTATACAAATACCATTCTCAACTACTTTATAAGATTATATAAATATAATTATTTATATGAATGTTCAGTTCTAAAATGTTCCTAAATTTTCACTCCTTATCACTATAGGAAAAAACTAAGGCTGTTATAATAAAATGCAATACTAAAAAAAGTACAATATGTCTATTCACCTTACCTGTTCCAAACTAGTAGATGTGTTGTAGTAAAATGCAAAGAATACTGGTACACTCAGTATATATATTTTAGTTTTTTCAAATGTCTTTATAAGATACAAACCATCTTTACACACTTATGTACTCCATCTTTTGTTACTTCAGCTCTGTAGAAGCACATCCCATCGACCATTTTTAACAGTTACTTATACTTACTTTCAAAATAATAAATAATAAAAAAATGATATATTATAAAATTAGCTTCTGTGGAAGACAAAAAAAACTTTTACAATATATCTTTTACAACACAATATAATTTGTTAAGCATTTCATTTGCCTTTTTTGCTGTTCTCAGAATATATTGACTTTCACTAGAAACAGTGAGTTCAATAGTACTCATCACATAACAGGGGGCAAAAAAGACAATCAATAAGATTATCTTAAAAAAACATTCAACATTCTTAAAAACAATCTAAAAAATAGAAGTAAAACATATATTAAATGTTTTTTTCTAACAGCAATTTCTTACATGACTATGAGATATCTCAAACAATCTTAAAATAACAAAACACTATCATTAATGTTCATACACTGCAAATAAAGTTACTTAGGAATATATGCTGACAAAATATACAACAAATAGTCCTTAATGGTATTAAATATTCTTCCTCATGGCCAAACAGTATATCTCAAATTCTTAGTTTAGAAGTTCTTCAATACTAATCTTTAGCATCCGTCTCCCACCTTTCTGATCCAAAACCACTGACATAATTTGCAACGTCCCTCAGGGCTCATCCCTCAACTTGACGCTATTCAACATCTACATGGCACCCTCACACAAGTGGCCCGCCATCACAACCTGAACGTTATCTGCTAAGACAACGACACCCAACTCATCTTCTCCCTCACCAAGGAGCCAGATACCACCGAAAGACGTCACCAACTGTATAAGGATCAACCCTCTAAATCTCAACTCGGACAAACACCTACAACGACTACAACGAGTCCAAAACACTTCCGCCCGACTGATCATCAATGTCCCCTGCCACAGCCACATCACCCACACCTGAGAGATCTACACTGGCTTCACATGAACAAGAAGATCACCTTCAAGCTCATCACCCTCACTTACAAAGTACGCTACAACACCAGACCAACCTACCTTAACAGCGGTAATACTGAAAGGCCAAATTTTGTTCCTAAAATTTTGGCTTTAAAAAGTATTAGGTAAGAATTTAGTAACTCTTTAGGCAAACGTTTAAAAACGAATTGACTATCATTACAATGTATCCAACCTTTCAGACATTTTAAATAAACAGTGTAATGTCCAGATGTTGTAGAAGGTCCATCATGAAAAATAATTGCAACAGCTACAAAAGTTCTTCCTGATATTGATACTTGAGTAGCTACAACATGTTTAATTAAAGTTTCCAATTTTCTTTCATCAGCTCTACAACGTTGCAGCATTAAAATTACATACTGTCCATATCTTTGTATAAATAATGTTGATGACATTGCTGATTTACATTGGCTACACTCAATGTTTTGACTTGCTCCTCTAACTAGATTGTTAAAAGACACTGATTCACAGTCAGGTAAAGTCAAATATATGAATCTTTCAGTGTCTATGTTAGTGCTACATGTAAACAAACAATTTTCACAGTCATGTTATTTATAAGAAAGGCCAAAAAGGTTTTCAATATCTATACCTTCATCTTCCAATACAACAAACATAAACATTAAAAACTCCTGACAATCTTGCTGAATATTCTGCGTAAATTGAGTAGAACCAGAACATATGTCCAAAACATTTCGAATATCAGAAACACTTTGGGGTCCATTAGGATGTCGGGCGGATTTCCTCCGCCAGGCTGGCGGTAGCCACCGCCAGCCTGGCGGAGGAAATCCGCCCGACATCCACATCCCAATTCCCCCCGCCATATTAGTATGGCGGGGTGGACCGCGGCGGTGAGAAACGCCGCCCGCATGTTTTCCGCCCCGGTCGCCTTGCGGCCGGGCGGAAAACGAGTAACATGGTGGCGGTGTCTGTTAGACACCGCCCGCCATATTACAATGGGCTGTCACCAATGCATTTCCGTGGCGGCAATGCCGCCACGGAAAGGCATGCAGAGACTCCCTGCGTGGGCCCGTTGCGGGTCCCCTGGGAGTCCCTGGCTTGGGGGGTTGCACATGGGGGGTAACTATGGTACCCCCCTGCATTTCAAAGTGCAAAATGGCAGGCACCACGCGGTGCCTGTCATGTTGCACTTTGAAAAGCACAACGTGTACTTTTAACATAGAGGTGGGCGGAGATTTCTGCTCCGCCCGCCGCAATGGCAACCATACAGGATGCACCCGCCTGTGTGGCGGGCGCATCCTAATGCACTGATCGGGACCCCCGCCCTTATGGCAGGCGGTCCTGGGTCCCGATATGACTAAGTCCGCCCGTCATCATAATGGGCCCCTTTGTATTTTACTTTTATCACTACTACATTTCTCATAAACAAAATACAACAACAAACAGAGTATTTCTTCCCGATTTTCAACGATTTGCTGTTGCAAACTTTCAAGAAAAAAAACAACATTAACAACTACATTAGAATAGCAGTTGACACCAGAACTATTTTAAGACTTTTCAACACTGTCCTTTTTCTTTTTGCTTGCAATCACAACTTCATCTTGTTTTTTTCTTTCTCTACAGTTTCACTACAGATATTCTCAAATCTTCTTTTTCTATCTACCACACACTTTTCAAATACTGGATATTGACCTAAATTGGGTGCATATTCTCTTCTTAACCTATTATACTCTTTCACACAATTTGCATCTGCACTAACCTTTGTCTCATCAAAATCAATCAATTACAATCCAGAAAAAGTTCTCACTCGAGACAAAGCAACATATGCCATACCCTCTTTAAACACGGTACTTCCAATATTCACTAAAGCACTATCTTCACTTAAACTTTGAGATTTATGAATGGTCACCCCTCGCTTGATACTCCTTTCTCCAAAAGAAATCCAGAACCTCTCCAAGAGGAGAATTTGTTTTATTGGTGATCCAAGACATCATAGCTTCAAATCTATGATTGAAATACCTGCATACATTAACTGGATCCAAAGAGCACAATTCTCCAGGTGTCTTGTATTCAATATTTAGTATATTTGGATTTACCTCTCGAAGAAATTGAAGTAAATCATCCCAAGCATATTCAGCACAGCTTAGAGTAAGGAACCATGTAGGAGTTCCTAAGTTCCTTAGCATACATTTAAGTTCTCCATGACGACGGTACCAGTACTCATTAATACCACGCTGACATGCCATGAGAATAATTAGCTGAGATTCCCAAACATTATCTTTCTGCAGTACTTTATCCATAAATTCGTTTGCCGAAACATTTTGCAGATGTACACCTGTTTTCAATATATGGTTTACTGCATAAGAAAGACCAGACAAATCACTCTCAAACAAAAGATGAAACAAATAGGGAATACATTGTTGAAATCTTGGATCTTCTGCAAACAATCTTGATGTCCGGTATTCAGATGCAGGAATCTGCATGGGTCGGTCATCATATCGTCCTCCTTTTCCTGTGGGAAACAACTGAGGGAAAAATGAGCTTCCAAGCTTTTTTACCATACACTAATGGGACTTCCCTTTGCTTCTTTCATTTGGAATAACTCTATAGTATTCCCCATCACTTCTTTAGAATGAAGTGGATGAACACTGTAATGTTCGTAGATTTCTTCAGTTCTGGACACATCCACTTTTTCAATTTGTCCAGATGGCGAGTCACTATCTTCTTCTACAGTTATTTCTTCTTCTTTAACATACACATTTTTATAATATTGATTATTTTTTACCAGTTACAACGTTGCCTTTTTCACTTTCCTAACATCCACTAATGTTTGCCAGATTTTCTTACTCTTAGTAGGAACGCCATTAACAAGAATAACTAAGGGTTCATCTTCAACATTTTCTACACCAATTGTTTCAATATTTTTCTTTAAATCTAGAGGCAAATATACAACTCTTCCCTTGAATCCTCTCTGTAAATCAGAAGGAGGCAATTTTCCTGTCTTAGGCTCCATACGAACAATAGCCTGAAATGGATGCACACATTTAATAAGAATAGACTCATAAGTATGTAAATCCATCAGTTCATAAGATTATTATGCATAGCTCTAGCAGGCATTTTTTTCTCATCTAATTTGTTATAACAATATTTTACATATGCCATACCATCTTTAAACACGGTACTTCCAATATTCACTAAAGCACTATCTTCACTTAAACTTTGAGATTTATGAATGGTCACCGCATAGGCCAAAGAAATAGGAAACTGTTTTCTGCGTACATACAAATCTTTTACAAGCAAAAACCGAGCTGAACAACGACTAAATTGTTGTACTTCTGCAATTTCATCAAATTTGATTTTCAAAAATTCAATACCGTCTCTATTTACATAATTAACGAATTCAACAATTTTACCCATTGCTCCATTTACTAAACCTTTTTCCGCATTCAAATTACGTCGTAAAATTACCCTACAGTTTACACATGCATATAAATTATTTTCTAAAGCAACAGTTTTACTTATAGATTTCTCTAAAGAATCCAATTTCCGCTTCAACTTTTCAGTCAAAATAATAGTGATTCCTTCATGTTCTATTTTATCAATAGCTTCCAATTTTAATATTTCTTCATTTTCCAACTTTAAAATGTCTTCATTGAATATAGAACATTCATGCAGTGTTGGCATTAAGCAGATTACAGATTTGTTTTCTGCAATTCCCATATATATTTTCTCAGGAACAATATTTTCATTTGGAAACAAATTAGAAAGCAATCGTTTCTGTAAATCTTCTTTGCCATGTTTAGTCACTTTTCCAATTCTTAGATCTTGAAGAATACTTCCATAATCGGCATCAGTGCCTGTCGCATATTTGTAATACGTTCCTTATACTCAAAAAATGACCAAATGTTAACATTTCCAATGCTCCCCAAAGACTTTCTGGTATCTTCATGCACCAGTGTTTTAAACACTGGTTGTCCTTTTACAGGAGTAAGTTGTAGTAGATCTCAAAAAACAATGACGTGTTTTTCTTCAAATAATACGTCACACTCTGTTTTAAGAATTTCCTGCATTCTTAAATGCACAAAGAAATGCATTAAGTTTGATACCATGCTTACCTCATCAATAATGAGAAGTTTCATTTCCTTCAAGACTCTTGAAACTTCACAACAAGCTTCTCGAGATAGCTTGTGGTATTCCAATTTGTTTTCATGCTCTACTGGTAGCATTAATAAACGATGTAAAGTAATTCCTTTAATATTGTGTGTTGCCAATCCAGTTGGAGCAGTGACAACACAAGACAAATGTGACTCAGTTGTTTTCTGTAGAAAAGTTGTGATTACTGTAATTAAAAAACTTTTGCCTGTTCCAGCTTGTCCACTCCCGTACATTCGGATAGGTTGAAATGATGAGCAAGAGCACTCTTTCTTCTTATGAAGTAATCCATGGTCAATCTGTTCTCTCACTTGCTCATATATTTGTTTCTGCTCAACATTTGGTTGTTCTTCCAAGTTTCCTAAGTTTGTTACATCTTCTTGAGCTTGATACATTGCTGTTTCCACCTCTTCCATAGCAGTTACTGCTTCATTTTGAACAATTGGTTCTCCAAGTGGATCCTGACTCAACGGAGCAGAAGTTTGACTGTCTTGAGAACTGTCTCTAGCAATCTCAGCTGCAATTGTAGCTTCTTGCTCAATTTCGTCTTTCAACATTTTCACATAATTAGCAAAAACAGGACATTCTATAGTATCTTTACTTGCGTTGAACGAATCTTCATAGCTCTCAAAATCTCCAAGTAACTCCAATTCGGAACACCACGGCTTGAACAGTTGCAAAAGAGCTAAATAGTAAAATTCCCTTTTGTCAGGAGTTTCGCAACTCAGTTTACGGTGATTAATCAAATGTCCTTTTCTTTGTTTCACCAAACATCCTCCAGAACCAATCACGGCATATATACCATTATTGATGTTTTCAGTAATATTCCATTAAAAAATATAGTTTTGCAGCACTTCATAGAGACACATGTTCTCAAGATGATGACTTCTATTTGGATAATATGTATCCAACATATTTGTTTTCACAATATCTGTACTTTTTGGCTCTTTTTCAGCTAAATCTTCAATTTCTTGTACAAATTTAAGTACTCGATTTCGTGCTGCAGCAAGACCTAGACTCACCCAACTGATTCTTCTAGATTTGGAGTATAGACTTGCAGATGATATGCGATCCGAACATTCATACGCTCCAATTTCTCAATGAGATAACATCTTCAAACTGTAACTATATCATTTCTTACTTAGACTCTTCTCGTGGGAAATCTCTTCCCACATTTCTTTCACTTCTGTCTTTTCTGATTTGGTTATGTAGGATCTTATATATCGAGCAACAGCAATGGAATTGTCCGCAACGTATTAAATATCCATGTTAGCATTCCACATGGACAAAACGACTGGGTTGTAGTCATTAATGTATTTTGACTCTTCATTTCTTCTTAAGTTGTAGGTATTTTTTGGAGACTTTCTTGTGATAGTATGTCGCAAAGATGACATAAAACTGTTCACTCTTCCTTTCGATATTACAGGACGTGGAAATCCAAAACGACATTTGGTGTAGAATTTGTCCTTAGATTTGTACTTTCGACGACAGTATTTCCCACAACCATGGCTTTGGAATCGTAAGACTTATTGTCTTAAGTCCTTATCTAGTGTACTTTTGGGTATATCACATGTTGCATATTCTTCAATAAAAGACAACACAATATCATCTGAGTCTGTTCCAAATTTGGGAGCATCTTTGATCCATATTAGCATATGTAGGTGAGGAGCACCCCTCGCTTGATACTCCTTTCTCCAAAAGAAATCCAGAACCTCTCCAAGAGGAGAATTTTTTTTATTGGTGATCCAAGACATCATAGCTTCAAATCTATGATTGAAATACCTGCATACATTAACTGGATCCAAAGAGCACAATTCTCCAGGTGTCTTGTATTCAATATTTAGTATATTTGAATTTGCCTCTCGAAGTAATTGAAGTAAATCATCCCAAGCATATTCAGCACAGCTTAGAGTAAGGAACCATGTAGGAGTTCCTAAGTTCCTTAGCATAGATTTAAGTTCTCCATGACGACGGTACCAGTACTCATTAGTACCACGCTGACATGCCATGAAATTAATTAGCTGAGATTCCAAAACATTATCTTTCTGCAGTACTTTATCCATAAATTCGTTTGCCGAAACATTTTGCAGATGTACACCTGTTTTCAATATATGGTTTACTGCATAAGAAAGTCCAGACAAATCACTCTCAAACAAAAGATGAAACAAATAGGGAATACATTGTCGAAATCTTGGATCTTCTGCATATAATCTTGATGTCCAGTATTCAGATGCAGGAATCTGCACGGGTCGGTCATCATATCACCCTCCTTTTCCTGTGGGAAACAACTGAGGGAAACAACGAGCTTCCAAGCTTTTTTCCCATACACTAATGGGACTTCCCTTTGCTTCTTTCATTTGGAATAACTCTATAGTATTTCCCATCACCTCTTTAGAATGAAGTGGATGAACACTGTTATGTTCGTAGATTTCTTCAGTTCTGGACACATCCACTTTTTCAATTTGTCCAGATGGCGAGTCACTATCTTCTTCTACAGTTATTTCTTCTTCTCTCACATACACATTTTTATAATATTGATTATTTTTTACCAGTTACAACGTTGCCTTTTTCACTTTCCTAACATCCACTAATGTTTGCCAGATTTTCTTACTCTTAGTAGGAACGCCATTAACAAGAATAACTAAGGGTTCATCTTCTACATTTTCTACACCAATTGTTTCATATTTTTCTTTAAATCTAGAGGCAAATATACAACTCTTCCCTTTAATCCTCTCTGTAAATCAGAAGGAGGCAATTTTCCTGTTTTAGGCTCCATACGAACAATAGCTTGAAATGGATGCACACATTTAATAAGAATAGACTCATAAGTATTTAAATCCATCAGTTCATAAGATTATTATACACAGCTCTAGCAGGCATTTTTTTCTTATCTAATTTGTTATAACAATATTTTCAAATACGCTGATCAGAACTCAAATCAAAACAATTCTCTACCAACAAATAAGTTGCAAATTCCTTACACTAATTATTATTTTCCTTTTCACTTCTTAAATACAGATCAACAGTCCTGGTCTGATTTTTATAATGAGTTCGTCGACAACAAATAAAAGAATAATTTGGCCTTTCACCTGAAATCACCTTAAACTTTGTAATTTCTTGCTCAAAATTTTCTGTACTACAATGTTGTACATTCTTTTCTACATTTCCTTTTATTAATGTATCAATTTCTGCACTGTCTTCCTCAGGACCAAAGTAACTAACCTGAATTTCATCACAAACGTTCATTACATCTGATACAGATCCACGCAAAAGAGCACTGTTCAACTTTTTTAACATTAGTGCTGGACTTTTTGCATAATACAATCTTCTGACTAATTTCCTCATTTCAGTATATTGTACTGCTCACATCCTGAAATGGTGAAAAACACTTCGACATACTTTTTTAGAAAGACGAGCCAGAGAATGACCTTGCAAACCAGTATTTTCTCTCACTCTGCAATGGTCTAGTCCTTGCAACATGTCAGGATCGCGGTGACACACCCGCACGAAATGCGCCGCGAACATCCCAAGGATTCAAGTGCATTGCCCGGAGCAAGAGGCAACGCATATCACCGCCAAAGCCGGGTATGCCATAGTACCTGTCTGCCTCGGACAGCAGAGTATCGCCAGAAGACGCGTCACGTGAAGCATGGGACTACGAGCACCATCAGGCCCTGCGCGGACATGCGCAGACACAGACAGCTTAAATGGAAGCCGGGAACAGAAACGGCGATTGCGATAGCAGTGCTAGTCGGGATTTTAGGAGCTCGTGACTAGCGTTGGGAAATACCTTGTGACTAACGAGCCGTGCAGCCTCAGGGGAAGCGAGCCTGTCCTCTTTTGTAATTCGACTCCGGGAACCGGCTCATCGTAGGAGGAGGTTTGGACTTTGACTGGCAAGGCAATTCCCCCAAGACATCGGAGCTGCGTCAGTAACTCTTGTACCGACTCTGGCCCGTATCTCGCCCTGCCTCAGCAAAACGGAACTCGAGCGGCATTTTCGGCCGCTGTTTAGCACAGTGCCCTCCGTTGGCGGGCCACCAGGAAGGTGGTTCTTGCGAAGGACGGTTGGTCCCTTGGTTCGCTCGGCATTGTCAGCCGAGGGGGTTCCATGGTGAATTGCTGGAAGGCAAGGGTATCGTTGACATTATCATTATTTCTTATCTTGTATGATTTCATGTGCACTAGTGACGTATTAAACTAGCACAGCTAATTCATCATAACGTGTATGTTGTTCTTCCAAAAGGACTAGGCTTGCTATTAATACAGGCACACGGTGGGCAACCCGACCTCGAGGTCATATAGCATAACACAACATCTTAATCTTTTGTTTAGCACTTTTATTAGTATAGTTACGTAAGAAATTGAGTAAAAAATCAATAGATTCCTGCCGTACACTACAAATACTACTGCAATTCCAAGTGTACACTGGAGCTTTAAGACGTCTCCCTAAAACTTCATCAGCTAACACCTCTTCTGCATTTCTAGGAATTTTTTTCTCTTTCTCAATAGGACAACCATTTGTAACCTCATAAGCACGACTACTGGTGTCAACTGCATGCAACAAATCATTACTCTGAAGATAACTCTTTTCATTAAAAAACGGCTCAGAACTTGAACTGTGTTTCCATTCACCCAGAAAAACCTTAGAAAAATTACTTCTGTTAATTACTCTTCTCCACTTACTTTTGGCCTTCATTAAATGGATTGGCTTATCTAGTGATCAAATTCTATTGATTACTAAAACAACAAAAAAATTAAATTCCAAAGCTTTCTTAACTACATTTTCTATACGTTTCTCCTCCTTATGAAATGCTGTTTTTGTTTACATTTCTTAACTTCCTTGATCAAATTCGACAAAACTCTATTATAAAACATTATTTTTCTAATTTCCTGAAACTGATTCTTCCTCCTTTTACTATACACTGCTTTTTTACAAGATGAATTCCCATAGTTGTTCTCTTTTCTCTTGCTTTTATTTTTAGTTGCAGATACACAAATTGTATTTTTAACATTCTAAACACTACTCCTTGTATTTGATAAGTTCTTCAAGAAAATCTTTGTTCTCTTACCAGAATCTTTTTTCTTTTTGTACACACATTGTTGTTCAGGTAAATCTTGTGGATGACTTCTCTTTAAATAATAACCTTTATTACGTTGTTTCCTTTTTTCACTTTTTGAAGGGATGATGAATTTCTTTTACTGTTGATAAATAAAATCTGTAATAAAAAATATACATAACATTATTTAAAAAATTCAGCAGTTCATCTGCTAAGCCCTTCTTCACTGCATCAGTACTTGAGTACTGACTAAAAGATTACACTTCTGTAAGGAGAGTGCCTGACTGAATGTATAAGTGCTTCAGCGTATGACGACACACAAACAGTATGAGTAAACAGGGAAGAATATGAAGAGAGAGGAGTGAGAATAAGGAAATAGAGAGGAGTATAAAAACACACAGATGTGTATAAGTAGACGGGGATGTGTATGAGGAAAGAGGGAGAAGTATCAGAAAATACAGGAGAGTATAATGAGAGGACGGAGTATGAGGAAAGGGGGACAAATGAGCAGAGAGGGTGGAGTGACAGGAAAAAAGGGGGGTATGAGGAGAGAAGAAAGAGTATGAAGAGAGAGAGAGTGTGAAGACAGAGAGGGGATAATATGCAAAAAGAAGCGAGTATGAGCACAGACAGGAGGACTATAAGGAACATAGGGAATATGAGTAGAAAAGGAGGAGTAACAAGACAGTGAGGAAAATATGAGGACAAGGGGAAGTATGAAGACAAGGAGCACTATGAAGAAAGAAAAGTGAGAATAAGGAAATAGGGGGAATATCAGAAGAGAGGGGGCAGTATAAGGAAAGAGAGGTAGACTGTGAGTAGAGAGGGGGGAAATATGAAAAAAAGGCGAGTATAATTCCTTAATGTACACAGACGCTCAGTGTGATTCTAGACAGAAAATATGAGACCATGCATTTTACCAAAACACATTTACTACTCTAAAACTGTTAAGTGATTGCACACATTCCATTTATATAACTACTACATTTCAATGCACAAACCTGACTCATTTTGCAAATACATATGCAATTTGCTACATTATTTTTGCCAACATTACATCCAAAAAGTGACACAATAGAACAACAAAGAGGCACAAGGGGCTTGTAAATCTACACAACAGTTTATGCAGCAGTGTATGTATACTGACTGGGAAATTCTTAACAAGGAGGTATCAGGAGAGAGGGAGGAGTAAAAGGAGACAGGAGAAAGTATAAAAAGAAGGGGGAGTATTATGAGACAGGGGACACAATAAGGAAAGAGGAGGAATATGAAAAGAAACAGAGAAGTATGAACACAAAGAGGAGGAGTATAAAGACAGAGGAAATATAAGGACAAAGGGGATTATGAGGAGAGAGGGTTAAGTAAGAGGAGAGAGGGGACAGTATGAGTACAGGGAGGAGCTTAAGGGGAGAGAGGGAAGAATGAAGAGAGAGGCGGAATATAAGGAGAGAGGACGGAGAAGGAGCACAGAGAGGGAGACTATGAGATTAGTGGAGAATATGAGTAGAAGGGGGAATATGATCACAAAGCATGGAGTAACAGGACAGAGAGGGGAATATGAGGACAGGAGGGAGTATGAGAACAAGGAGCACTATGAGGAGAGAAAAGTGAGAATAATGAAAGAGGGGGAATATCAGAAGAGAGGAGACAGTATAAGCAGAGAGAGGGAGACTGTGAGGAGAGAGGGGGGAGATTTTGGAAAAAGGGGCAAGTATAATTCCTTAATGTACACAGACGCTCAGTGTGATTCTAGACAAAAAATACGAGGCTATGCATTTTACCAAAACACATTTACTACTCTAAAACGGTTATGTGACAGCACACATTCTATGTATATAACTACTACATTTCAGTGGACAACCCTGACTCATATTGCAAATACATTTCCAATTTGCTGCATTATTTTTGCCAACATTACATCCAAAAATGTGACACAATAGAACAACAAACAGGCACAGGGGGCTTGTAAATCTGCCCAAGAGTGTATGCAGCAGTGTACGTATATTGACTGGGGAATTGTTAAGAGGGAGGTATGATGACAGAAGGAGGAGTAAGAGGACAGAGGAGGGAGAATAAAAAGAAGGGAGAGTATTAGGAGACAGAGGAGACAATGGGGACAGAGGGGGAATATGAGGACAGGTGCGAATATGATGACAAGGAGCACTATAAGGAGAGAGAAGTGAGAATAAGGAAAGAGGGGGAATATCAGAAGAGAGGAGACAGTATAAGCAGAGAGAGGTAGACTGTGAGGAGAGAGGGGGTAGATTATGGAAAAAGGGGTAACTATAATTCCTTAGTATACACAGACGTTCAGAGTGATTCTAGACAAAAAATATGAAACCATGCATTTTATCAAAACACATTTACTACTCTAAAACGGTTACGTGATTGCACACATTCCATATATATAACTACTACAGTTCAGTGCACAAACCTGACTCATTTTGCAAATACATATGCAATTTGCTACATTATTTTTGCCAACTTTACATCCAAAAAGTGACACACTAGAACAACAAAGAGGCACAAGGGGCTTGTAAATCTACACAAGAGTTTATGCAGCAGTGTATGTATACTGACTGGGGAATTGTTAAGAGGGTGGTATGATGACAGAAGGAGGAGTAAGAGGACAGAGGAGGGAGAATAAAAAGAAGGGAGAGTATTAGGAGACAGAGGAGACAATGAGGACAGAGGGGGAATATGAGGACAGGGGGGACTATGAGAACAAGGAGCACTATGAGCAGAGAGAAGTGAGAATAAGGAAAGAGGGGAAATATCAGAAGAGAGGAGACAGTGTAAGCAGAGAGAGGTAGACTGTGAGGAAAGAGGGGGAGATTATGGAAAAAGGGGCAACTATACAGACGCTCAGTGTGATTCTAGACAAACAATATGAGACCATACATTTTACCAAAAGACATTTATTACACTAAAACGGTTAAGTGACTGCACACATTCCATGTACGTAACAACTACATTTCAGTGGACAACCCTGACTCATTTTGCAAATACATTTCCAATTTGCTGCATTATTTTTACCAACATTACATCCAAAAATGTGACACAATAGAACTACAAAGAGGCACAAGAGGCTTGTAAATCTGCCCAAGATTGTATGCAGCAGTGTATGTATACTGACTGGGGAATTGTTAAGAGGGAGGTGTAAGAGGACAGAGGAGGGAGTATAAAAAGAAGGGAGAGTATTAGGAGACAGAGGAGACAATGTGGACAGAGGAGGAATATGAGGGCAGGGGGAACTATGAGGACAAGGAGCACTATGAGAAGAGAGAAGTGAAAATAAGGAAAGAGGGGGGATATCAGAAAAGAAGAGACTGCATAAGTAGAGAGAGGTACACTATGAGAAGAGAGGGGGGAGATAATGGAAAAAGGAGCAAGTATAATTCCTTAATGTACACAGACGCTCAGTGTGATTCTAGACAAAAGATATGACACCATACATTTTACCAAAAGACAGTTAAATGACTGCACACATTCCATGTATATAACTTCTACATTTCAGTGGACAACCCTGACTCATTTTGCAAATACATTTCCAATTTGCTGCATTATTTTTGCCAATATTACATCAAAAATGTGACACAATACAACAACAAAGAGGCGCAAGGGTCTTGTAAATCTGCCCAAGATTGTATGCAGCAGTGTATGTATACTGACTGAGGAATTGTTAAGAGGGAGGTATGATGACAGAGGGAGGAGTAAGAGGACAGAGGAGGGAGTATAAAAAGAAGGGAGAGTATTAGGAGACAGAGGAGATAATGAGGACAGAGGAGGAATATGAGGGCAGGGGGAACTATGAGGACAAGGAGCACTATGAGAAGAGAGAAGTGAAAATAAGGAAAGAGGGGGAAATTCAGAAAAGATGAGACAGCATAAGTAGAGAGAGGTACACTATGAGGAGAGAGGGGAGAGATTATGGAAAAAGGAGCAAGTATAATTCCTTAATGTACACAGACGCTCAGTGTGATTCTAGACAAAAAATATGACACCATAAATTTTACCAAAAGACATTTACTACACTAAAACAGTTAAGTGACTGCACACATTCCATGTATATAACTACTACATTTCAGTGGACAACCCTGACTCATTTTGCAAATACATTTCCAATTTGCTGCATTATTTTTGCCAATATTACATCAAAAATGTGACACAATAGAACAACAAAGAGGCTCAAGGGGCTTGTAAATCTTCCCAAGAGTGTATGCAACAGTGTATGTATACTGACTACACAATTGTAGATTTAGAACACAAGTCTAATTCTAAGCAAGCAACACTATTAAGTACTCTATAACAAAAAAAGTGACTGCACACATTCTACATTTTTAGTACTGCACTTTATTGCACAAAAGTGACTCACTAAACATATTAACTTACCAAATGATTTTATCACAATAGTTATCCAAATGCAGACAAACTCAGAATATGATTCTACAAACTTTAGAAGGATAAACACATTATAAAATGCACCACATACATTCCCTTACAAGATATCAACTCACCTCTCAAACTGATTGGTAGATGACGAAAATGCCACTCACACAGCAGGTAGTCTTATACAGAATCTCTCTACTTCAGTGCTTGCAGCAGAACCAAACAATGGCACATTTCCCCTTTCAATTTACACATATATACACGTTAATAGCAAATCAAAAATCGTTCACACATTAATTCAAAACCAAACACACATTTCTATTGGTTCAACATTTCAAACCTTTCCAACTGACATAACTTTCCACCCTACCTCCAACAGATCATGCAAAACTCAACTGTCAAAAGAGGTCAAAAGTTCAGCACACTGTAAAACACTCCTCCTCAACAAGTTTAGACTCTGCATAGGTACATACTTATCATAAAAGGGGGTGGTGATGGACAGAGTATCTGAATTAAGCAGAACACTCCTACCCATGTCAAAAGATCAGGGCTTGATCCATCACCGTTTTTTAGCTCACTGCACCATCCCAGCTCAGAACCTGGCTACATGCAAATTAGTCTGACCCTGGCCCAGTGCATCATGGGAACAGGGCAGACCAAACTACCAAGCCAATTCTTTACTGGAAAGGAAACAAGCTTCCGGGGACCGGTTTCTGGCATTGCAGCCGTCTTCGGCCCGGCTTGCTTGAATCCTGATGGTGCAGTGAGCAAGGGACTCACATCTGAGTATACCCTACCACACTTAAGGTGGCCAAAACGATTCATAAAAGGGGGTGGTGATGGACACCACCCCCTTTTCTGAATCGTTTTTGGCCACTATAGGTGTGGCAGGGTATACTCAGACATGAGTCCCTTGCTCACTGCACCATCAGGATTCAAGCAAGCCGGGCCGACGACGGCTGAAATACCAGAAACCGGTCCCCGGAAGCTTGTCTCCTTTCTGGTGAAGAATTGGCTTGGTAGTTTGGTCTGCCCTGTTCCCATGATGCACTGGGCCAGGGACAGACTAATTTGCATATATATCCAGGTTCTGAGCTGGGATGGTGCAGTGAGCTAAATAACGGTGATGGATCAAGCCCTGATCTTTGGACTGGGTAAGAGTGGTCTGCTTAATTCAGACACTCTGTCCATCACCACCCCCTTTTCTGAATAGTTTTTGGCCACTATAGGTGTGGCAGGGTATACTCAGACATGAGTCCCTTGCTCACTGCACCATCAGGATTCAAGCAAGCCGGGCCGACGACGGCTGAAATGCCAGAAACCGGTCCCCGGAAGCTTGTCTCCTTTCTGGTGAAGAATTGGATTGGTTGTTTGGTCTGCCCTGTTCCCATGATGCACTGGGCCAGGGACAGACTAATTTGCATATAGCCAGGTTCTGAGCTGGGATGGTGCAGTGAGCTAAATAACGGTGATGGATCAAGCCCTGATCTTTGGACTGGGTAAGAGTGGTCTGCTTAATTCAGACACTCTGTCCATCACCACCCCCTTTTCTGAATCGTTTTTGGCCACTATAGGTGTGGCAGGGTATACTCAGACATGAGTCCCTTGCTCACTGCACCATCAGGATTCAAGCAAGCCGGGCCGACGACGGCTGAAATGCCAGAAACCGGTCCCCGGAAGCTTGTCTCCTTTCTGGTGAAGAATTGGCTTGGTAGTTTGGTCTGCCCTGTTCCCATGATGCACTGGGCCAGGGACAGACTAATTTGCATATAGCCAGGTTCTGAGCTGGGATGGTGCAGTGAGCTAAATAACGGTGATGGATCAAGCCCTGATCTTTGGACTGGGTAAGAGTGGTCTGCTTAATTCAGACACTCTGTCCATCACCACCCCCTTTTCTGAAAAGGTACATACTTAAACATACTAATAAAGAGAAAAGGTCTCATTAGAACCAACCAACATATAAACACATACACTTGATAGATATCTATAAAATATATGTTTTTTAATTGATTTTTATTGCTTAGGTACGCTTACGGGACGACTTACAGACTTCGCACCTTACGTCGTATGGCATCTTGTTCAATTGACATCCATTTTGCCAATACACTTCTTGAATGAAATATTGCCTTTAGAAAGGTACTCTTTGCCCATCTGGATGCCAGTAAAGGACTTTCAGATCATCTGAACAATATATCCTGAACCCTAGTATTGGTGAATATTTAGAGTGCACCTGAGAGTGTATCAGTCACCAGGTTAGAACACAAGAGGATTACTAGTGGGCTGTAAAAGCTAGACTGTAAAGAATTCTGCTAGGCAGGTTTGCTGGCCGAATTTGTGTGTGGAGTGAATGTCATATGCCCTTGAAAGTCGGCAATTTCTGCTCCCTAGGTACAGTTTTGATACCATAATACAATAGGATACCTCCATGATCTAAGAAGGGGAGGTGGTTTGCTTGTAATTCAGAGGTTTGATTGTTGCTGTGAGAGTTTTCTACTTTCTATTCTTCTATTAGTGTGAATTACACCTACTCCACCACAGAAAGTTATTAAAAAATGATATTGACATAGGTGTGTAGTCCTGCCAAGTGCCACTTATCTGGGGTCAAACTAAGGAATTATTTTTACCTCCATCACCACAATGCCCGAGATTGCCACTTTCGGAGTTATTTATAATACTCCTTCAACTGGAATGCCCAAAAGGCATTGGAAAATCACCAATTTTCAGCTGCCTCAGAGCCGTGGATGAGTGGATGACCTGGAGCCATCTCAAATTGAATGCTTCAAAAACTGAAATACTCATGTGTGGCGAGTGGAAACATTACAACCCGCTTACCGCATGGCCTAATGAACTGGGATCACTGCCTAAAGTATCGAAGGAAGTAAGAAACCTCGGAATGACCATGGACTCCAAGCTGTCGATGAATGCCCAAGTGGATAAACTAGCAAGAACAAGCTTTGCTACTATAAAAACGCTGCGACTAATTTTCCCTCATTTGGGATTTCCACACAAGGTCCAAACTACCATCTCCCTTGTTCTGTCCAAACTCGATTACACCAATAGCCTCTACCGCGAGACCACATCTCCCCTGTCTTAAAGCCCTGCATTGGTTACCAGTTGCCAGAAGATCCACGTTCAAGCGGCCTTGTATCACCCACAAAGCAATACATGGAATGGGAACACTCTTCATCAGGAATAAAATCACCAAACACATTCAACAAAGGAACCTCCGCTCTCAAGGAGCATCTTGCCTCAAAATCCCACCATACAAGAAAAAAAACATGGGTGGCACATCCTTCTCTGTTCAAGCAGCCAAACTATGGAACTCTTTACCCCCCAACATAAGGTCCACCGTATCTTCAGAAAACGACTCAACATTTGGCTCTTCCCCACATAAGCACCATACACAAACAGAAATTTACAGCATATCTCTCTGTACACAAGCATTGTTTTCACTATAGATATGTACCTATCTTTGTGTATTACTTTGTATAAACATGTAAAATAATTATGTTGTTGAGAGAAAAAAATAAAATAATAAGAAATAAATAAAAATCATCTTTGGTCTACATGTACATACTTCCATTGTGCATCTATGTACCTTCCATGTACTTGGATCTGTGTGTCTGTTACTTTTCTCCGGAAAAAGCATATCTGATGCACTACCCTATTTCTCATCCTGTGCCTCTTTCAATATCTTTAATCTACATATACTTACCTCCTTTATGTATATATATATACTTTCAATGTAATTATGGATCTATATATTTGTCACTTTCTTCTAATTTAGGATTTCCAATGCATTACCCTATTTCTCAGCCTAAACTTAGCTCAATATATCTTCTAGCCCAACCTTCTGACTCATCTCAAACTTCTTCTACTACTCCTTCCAATGCACTACCCTATCTCTCATCCTATACATCTATCAATATATCCTCTACATTCACTCTCTCATTTATCCCAAACCCCATACCACTACTATGATTTCCAAAATAACCCTTTCTAGACTCTCTCCTACTCTACCCCTCCTTGCATCATCTGACGCCTCTTTTACTATACCGATCCCCTAAAACAAACCTTTCTAAATTCTTCCCTCTGAGTCCTCCCCTCCAAAACTCCTTTTTACTCATCCAAAAGCCTCCTCCTACTGCTAAGACCTAAAAAAAAATTCTTCACTCTTTTATCCCTCCACTATCCTTTTCAATGGAAATTAACAGACTAACATGTTCACTTCTCAAATTCCATATTAAACTATACTAATATACTACCAAAATAACTGAATAACATATCCACTACTCAAATGACTTCATATTTTTTTACTATACTAATTTTCAACAATAATCCTTTATGGATTCCGGAGTGGCATGCTACTCGCCAGAAAAGCGCTTCAACACCGATCAGGGGTAACAAGTGCTATATGAATGTAAATCTTTCTTCCCCTTTTATCCGCCCGCTATCCTTCTCACTCCAAGTAACTGACTAATATCCACCACTGAAATTACTTCCTATTTAACGATATTAATTCACCGCTAATCCTTTGTAGGCTTCCTGAATAGCGTGCGTCAACAAGCACTATATAAATACAAACCTTTGTCCCCTCTATCTTTCTGCTATCATTCCAGGTCCAATTAACTAACTAACCTATCCACCACTTTAAATGTACTTGCATGTTTCACTACAATAATTCAACACTAATCCTCTATGGGTCCCGGAGTAGCATGCTACTCGCCGAAAAAGCGCTTTGACGCCTCGTCAGGGGTAGTAAGCGCTATATAAATGCAATTACAATACAATACAATACAATACATTAAGCTAAGTCTCGACAGCCCTGTGTGCCTCACAGCGCGTCAGCCACCTCCAGAATGACACTATGCTCTTTGATGCCTGGAGCCAATCATCAGGAGACAGTCACGCTGGTTGCTGCATCATTGTAAATAATGAGTGCCATGCAGACGCTTCATTGGGCTGCAGATCCCCACGCTATTGTCTGCCCTGGAGGGCTTGGCTGGCACCCTCCTATTTAACTAGCCCTAAGGGGACTCCACATGCACTCGTTGCATAACAGTCGCTCACAGGCAACACGCCTGACAACAGGAATGAGACGAGAAGTGCTACTGACTCCACCACAAAGCTGAGCAAACACTCCCTTTCCTCTTGGCCTCTTGACCCCCCTTTACAGCCAGGCCTCGACACAACTGCAGCAAAACGCTGTAAAAGTAAGCATAGCCCTGAAACTTGAGTATCCATCTAAGAGCCAGAGATAAAAAGGCATTTTGCATTTCTTAACAGACCGAATCGCAATTTCCGCCCGTTAAGAAATGCAAACAGCATTTTCCTTTTTTTTTTTAAACATCTGTTTATTAAATTTTGGATTACATTAAGACGATCACAGCATCATAACAATTAAGTCTAGGTACGTTTTGGGTCTGTCCAAAGTACATAAAATACAGTTTAAGTTTCTCAATCTGTTCTTGATCACTTTACATCATAATCACAACAACGACCACAATTTCGCAGGGTACTTGGGTGCATTGCTTCTTATCATACCGCAGTTTCAAAGATCCTCATCTTTCTGTACATGTAATGCTGCTTTTCTACAACCATGCTACATAGCCGGTCCTCCCCACAGAGCTAGTCAACTGGCACACAACACATGCATCAATTTAATTACGTCTATGGCATTCCACCTGCTTCTCCCCCTCCATCATCTATTAACTCCGTAATATCACTTTCATTGCTGTTCTGTCCTGTTTAATGCTATGTTCTGGGGTGCGTAAGCAGATAACATGTCAAGGGGGCCAAATATCTCTAGGTCTGGATTCCAGGGGCAGCAGTTCAGCATATGTTGTAAGGCACTCTTGACAAATAATCAAATCATCCATCCAATTCTTAAATTTAGGCGCCCTTCCTCTACTCCAGTGGCAGGCTACTCTCCTTTTTGCCATCAACAATGCTAATGCAACAAATTTTCTATGTTCTGCTTTCAGGGATTTGACAAATCCCAACAGTGCCATCAGCGGGGAGGGGTCAATCCTTGTATCAATCATCAAGTGTATGGCATGAAATACCTGATCCCAGTACATCCTTATCTCTGGACAATCCCACGCCAGGTGCAGGAAGTCTGCCCCTTCAGCGCCGCATCTATCACATCTATCTGAGTCTCTCAGTTTGTATTTACACATCTTGACTGGCGTGTAATATAGTCGTTGTAAAAATGTATAATGTATTATACGAAGCCTGCTGCCGTCCGACACCCGCTCCGTCTGCAGACGATAAAACTCCCACTGTTCATCAGTCAGGCCAATTCCTAGCTCCTCCCCCCCATCTAACGCGTGATGGTGTGGGGAGCGGGATAGAAAACAGAAATCTGTTTAAACCCGTGAAGTCATACTTCCATAAATAAATTAATAATGCTAACAATTTGTGCTATGTGTATGCTAATTCAATCTAGTTTAAAGTTGCATTTTCACAGAACACGCGGGAAACTAACATGTGTGCTCATAAATGTGCATTATGTTGCATTCTCATGTATGTGGAAAATAATAAATTAATTTTGTCTATTGTCATGTCATAACTAATAGCAGCTGTTTTTAAAATAATGGCATGTGCTTATTTTGCTTCCCTTGTCTATGTGATGTCATTTCTACTATTCTAGGTGCACATAAGGTTTTATGGATTCATGAAGACTGGTAGATATAAAATGCTGCTTTATTTGTGCTTTACTGCTAGGTAATTTAGACTAATGGGTTAATTATTATCAATGATGGGAGGCAACAGAACAAACTGTATTTCTTTCATTAATTATTCTTTGTGTTTGTTTATATAATAGTTTTACAAATGAAGCTTAGAGATGGCTGCAGGAAAATAGTACCCTTTTAAAAGTGGCGCAGAAAATTTGACGCTCTTTGAAAAGAGGCCTAATGATGAAAATGGCTCAAGTGAAAATAATTCTGAGAAGGATGGAAAAGGCCTCTGAGTTTTTATTTTGAAAGGTTTTGGAATGAACTGCTAAAAAGATGACTCTTTGGAGAAATTTGCTAACGTTTGCTAACGTGCCACGGGAGTTCAGAGCTGACAGGCTCAAGGTTAAAAGGAAGCTTTAGCTACAAAATGTAGCAGCCTAAGGAAGAACTGCCAAGACTTCTAAATGAACAATGAACTAGTGAATTTGCCCGGGCATGTAAGAAGGAGGTGTCACAGTTTACTGTGGTACGAGGTGGCTCAGCCAATGGAGAACTAGAATTCGTCTGCTGGAATGTGAAAAATAGTTAGCTCAGCTTAATTTAGGGTATAAGAATAGGTTCAGAGAACACATAGTTGGCTTACGCTCGAGAAATTCTGGAGGACGATGTTATGCTGATGGACTTTACACGTGAGGAAAGAAAGTTTTTATTAATTACTTTATTACTAGGTGATGAGGGTAGAGACAGAGATATAGTTAGGATTTTGGAAAATGCTTAATTTTACTTATTCCTGCTAATGAATAATAATTCTTGATTTATGCTCTTTTAATTAATACTGAATAAATCTTTCTTTATGACATTTTCTAATGCTTGTTTAATAAAATACCAAAACCTAAGTTTTTCTAGATGTGTTAAAATAAACTTTCTAAAATGACAAGCTGGTCTTGATTATTGTAGATAGTTTAAACAACTATATTTAGATCTTATCGCCTCATGATTCAAGCGCTCTATTGTTGTTATGGGCCTAGTGTTGTAGTGTAAGTTTTGTGGTAGTAAATAGTGTCATTTGTGCAATATTTTGGTGAGAGCGCTGGATCAATTTCTGGTAGCCATCGGACGGTTTATATATGTTGTTTTTGACATACATGTTACATGCATGATACATATATGTAGGTAAATTCATAGGATTAAATTTTAACACATGTTGAGTTTGTTTGTTTTGTGGTATATGTGAGTTGTACCGATACAGTTTGTGTGATGAGAAGGCAGTCACACAAGACATCTGTTCTGTTTGCAGTGATATCGCCGAGTATCACAAGTGGTATCGCCGTGTACCACAGTGTTGTCGCCGTGCAACACAGTTTTAGGGCTAGGTGTGAATCTTGTAATAGTGAGGGTTTTCTAAGAAATTAGAGCAGCATGAGAATAGGGACAAAGCGCCTTCCATAAAACTCACTGTGATAAGAGTATTAGTTATATTCGAGCTTGAGTGAAGGGCAGAGTAATGTCGGTGCATGATTATCTATAAACAGGTTAGAGTCCTGTACGGGTACATGTTTTATATCTATAAACAGGTTAGAGTCCTCTACGGATAACGGTGTTATTTTGCTAACGGTGCATGATTTCTATAAACAGGTGAGAGTCCTGTACGGATTTCATGTGTGACTGAAGTTAGGGAATTTTCAGTGTGAAAGTGCGTGATTGTTTTGTAAGGTATGTTCAAGTGGAACTCTTAGAACTGTCACTTCGCGGTGCGTTCAGAGGAAAATGAGTTCATATTTTACGTGTTAGAAGGGTAGGGTAAGAGTTACTCTACTGGCAAATGAAAAATATTCTATGGGAATGGCGCCTTATATTCCGAGAATGAGAATACTTGAATGCATGTAAAACTATCCTAAATAGTGAAACAAACAGATGAGTTCGTTTTATGTATTTACTAAATAGTACCAAAAGTAATTCTAAGGTACTTAGGAAAGTTCAGGATAAAAGTCTGTACCATTCTAAGACTTTTATGATGATGTGCAGTGTTTAAATACATTTAAAAGCTCTGCACGCTAATAAAATTCAATTCAAAAGTGTTCAGCATAGTTGAAAAGTATAAAAAGGTGAACTGTGCTATTTTAAAACATTCAGGAGCATTTTAGAATGTTCTGTGTTAATTAGGCTATAATTAAGGTATTCCACGTTGTTAAACAATTTTAAGTAAGTAAAAAGTGATCAGAATTAATTTTATAAACATTCCTCGCTTTAAAAATAATAATAAATTGTTCTGCGTAGTTTAAAACGATTAAAATGTGCCCCGATCGAAAATTGTAAGGGAGGGGCTGTTTTAGGAGTGAAAGCGTGTGAGGAGAGACAGAAGCTGCAGCAGCTGCCTACGTCAGAGCTTGCCGCGCTCTGATTGGTCCAGGCATCTGTAGCATTATAGCAAAGCAGCGCTATGATTCGCTAAAATGTTTTGGAATAGTCGCGCGTGATTGGCTAGTGCGCGTCTTCACTTCATGCCAAGTTATTTATAATTTGTAAGTATCCCCGTATAATAACTTGGTTTTAGAAATAGATAAACCTCCCTCGAGGTTGAAGAAGTTGTGAAGGGGCCGCGCTGAAATTGGTGGAGGTCCCGTCGCGTCAGAGCAAAAACAGCACATCAATTGGCTATTGACGCGCAGCGTCAACGAAGGGCAGTGCACCCATTGGCTGGTGACGCGCAGCGTCATAAGGGAGCCGCGACCTGATTGGTTGAGGCTCGAGTGTGGGCTTTGTGACTGCTGCCTACCGAGGAAGTATTTTATAGTTGAATTTAGAATTAGATCACCGCTTTAGCCCCTTAATGTTTAAAGGGAAAAACATACAATAGCTGATACAGACGAGTGAGTGCACACAAAAATAAAAGTATTTGCGCTAGATGAAAATTCCATTTTTTTAACGAAGGGCTATGTGAAGGGGGAGGCAAGGCGCAAGGTGCTAAAAACCGCAGCGAGGAGCTGAGAGCCATAATGACTGTGTAAGCAGCCGCGCTTTAGTTTCAATGTCTAACGCGTCATGGTAGAGCCGCTCTGAAATTGACTGAAGTATTCAGGAGCTTGGGGGCAAAGTAATGCTTTGATTTGCTGGGCAGTCTGACGAATGACAGTGAAGCTACGCTCTGATTGGCTAAAGCCTTGTCAACAGTGCTATGATTGGTTGGTGCATCGCTATCAACTCCGTGATTGGCTGAAGCGCGTGGTTGCTTCAAAGATTGAGTAAATTGTAGAAAGTAAATAAAATATTGCCGCTTTGAATTCCCTTCTTGCCGCGCTATTTTTTTTGGGTCACAGCTGATGTGTGACAAGCGCGCGAGGGGAGAGAGGGACTGCAGCAGTGGCATAGCGTTGAAGCTGCAGCCGTAGTGAGATTGGCTAAGCTCGCGAAAGCAGCGTTTTGATTGGCTGGAGCGCCGTGTTGTGATTGGCTGAGTGGCTGCAAATGGTTGATGTGTGTTGTTGTTTATTTTAACTCTAGCGCTATCATAGTACATTCCTTGTCTGTCGTTTATGCCTGGTATCTACAGATATTCTAACAAGTGAGTGTGCAATATTAAGCATAAATTTAAAGGACACATTCTAGTGCATTTTACTTTCCTTTTCTGCAGTCCTCTCATAGTTGCACATGAAAAATAGTTGAGCATAGAATTAATCCCCTGTTTTGGT
Organism: Lissotriton helveticus; assembly: GCF_964261635.1. Taxonomy (NCBI): domain Eukaryota; kingdom Metazoa; phylum Chordata; class Amphibia; order Caudata; family Salamandridae; genus Lissotriton; species Lissotriton helveticus. The sequence continues at coordinate 1,020,646,363 of NC_136069.1, read as the reverse complement.
TTCCCTCTGTATAGTGGTGCAATAGTTAGAATGAAAGTGTGTCACAGCTGATTTGTATGATGAGCATTCTGCGCTGAATTAATAGTGCAGGAGAGACTGCTGCTTGGAGCATGAAAGAGAGACTACAATAGCAGTGTTTGTGACAGAAAAGAGAGTGTCACAGCTGATGCGTAATAGAGCCTGCAGCCTAGTAAACTTGTTTGGCCAGGCGTAAAGGGAAATATATTGTCTTTTTAGTTGTTTATCTTTGGCCTGTTCGGTTGGGTGTGAGGGGTAAGACATTATTTCTGCATTTCTGTGGACTTGCAGAGTTATCTAAATAGCTGTGAGTGTGAGGCCTTCTGTGTGTGAATTTTAATGAAGGTATTTTGCATGAGGGTGCTCGACAGGTGCTAGAGGGAGTGTTGGAATTCTATGTTGTTAACTAAGAGTGAAATATATATTGCGTAGTGTTTGGCTGAAGGTACATTACTAATGCCTAGTGAGTTTGTGTACATTTGACCCTGATTACTTTCCTTGCTATAGTGGTGCTATGTATCACAATTGATGGTGTGATAGAGATCATGAATATTGCACGCTGTGTTTTGGACATATTTTACAAAGGAAGGGCTGAACACAGAGAACTAGAAACTGCAGAGTAATAATTCAATATTAATAACAGAGTAAAATCTAAAATTATTGTTAAAGAAGTCTAAAAGTTTTTACAGTCAAAATATTTTTATTTAAATTGAAGGCAAACAGAGTAGGGTTTCTTTTTCCACAGGTATAAGTTGCAGAAGGTGTGTAAGTGAAAAATAAGTAAATTTAAAACACATGTAATTATATGTTGGTATTATTGTTATAAATAAAAATTTTGCGTTGCTATTGTTTTTGCAAATTAATTTTTCTTTACAGGTTAAATATAATTAGTGATACAGGTAAATTAGGAGATATATTAAATTGACCAAATTATAAAGTTTTCTATACCTGATAGTGTTAAATTAAATAATTAATTAATTAGCAAGCGCTGCAAGGCAAATTTAGAGAGTACATTTACCAAATTAATTAAAGAAAATGTCTTCCTTATACAAGAAAATGAAAAAGGTTGTAGCCAAATGCGAGAGTAAATTAAAGATTCCCAAATTAGCGAAAATAAATAATAAAGGTGTCAGAGTAGAAAATGTTGATCAGTGTACAATTGATGTTGTAAATATGGATATGAACATAAATCCAAGAGGACCCTCAGAACAGGTTAATGTAACGCCGAAAGTGTCAGATCAGATTGATAAAGTGCCAGTTCAGAATTCTTCTAAAAATAATGCAACAGAAAAGCATGATGAAATGCTTGGTACATCTGGAATTAATATTCCTGATCATGTAAATTCATCAAATGATTTAAAGGAGTCCATGAAAATTATGGAAACAGAGATAATCCATGTGCTTGGAAAAGATGAAATTAATCCCGCAGTTTTAAAGGTCCCATTAACTGAAAAGGTTTATTCTATTGTACTTGAAATTGAACTAGTAGGGATTACAACTCAGCAAGAAACAGAGATGACTTCAGTTCTGGTAAGTGAGAAGTCTGACATTGATCTGATTGATTTGACACAGCCTGATGAGTCAAAATTATGTTCAAAGGAAAAGGAGATTGAAATAAATGAGCTGAATGAACAGCTAAAAGTACAGCGACAGGTAATGATTCAAGAGATTGAGATGGCTTCATTGCCATTACAAATTTTTGTTAATGAACAGTCAGACAAAACAGATACAGGATTAATTAAAAAACAAGAAAACAGTCCAAAAAGATTAAATGCACTTCCAGAATTTTGGAATAAAAATGATGTTCTTTTGAGTGAAGACATCAAAGTAAAGGATACAATTGATCAGCAGATTGAAACATTGACTTCTGCAGGTTCACTTTTCAGAAATGCAAATTTAATTAAAAGGTTGATTGATGATATTCAATTGGCAGAAAGGTTTGCTGTCGTGATATGTGCAGCACACAAAATAAATGATGAACATGCTTTGAGTTCACTAATACTAACATCTGTAGTTGAAACATGGCAGGTAGTCAAGGACTTACAAGATGATGCAACTCATGAGGAGAATAACACATGGTTGAGAAACACATGGTTAAGAGCAGATCTTAGACAGCGAGATGAGGATGAGATTTGGATACATAAAGATGACAGAGTAGTTTTGCTAAATAGCATGATTACTGGCATGAACAGAATGTGCCATAAAATTGCAGAATTTCTTTACCAGAGGTGTCTGACTTGCCAGCAAGTGAACACAATTAAGAGAACAGTTGTGAGTTTGAGAACAGAATTACAGGAAAGTGGTTCATTGACCAGATTACAAATGGATTTCTGTGAGATGGCACTACATGATAAACTGTGCTACATTTTTGTGATCTTCTGTTTGATTACAAAATGGGTTGAAACATTTCAGATACGACATGATAAAATTACTGTTGCAAATTTAGCAGATGGCAAAGGAAATATTGAAAACAGACTGCTCCATTGTACAGATAGAATAGAAATTTCAGATGTTGAGGAGCATGAGAATGTTATTATAAAAGACAGAGATGCAAAAATGTGCCTAGCTGCAGGTACAAAGTGGACAGATGTTCTTCCACTTGTTTTGATGTTTCTGAGAAACACTACTGATAAAAAGACAGATTTAAGTCCACGTGATATTGTGATGGACAAGGTCATGAGACAGTCATTTATACCAGAGAAGAGAATGATGCCTATCAATGATAGCATCAATTTGGAGAACTGCAGGAATTTATCAGATGAAATGATTTCTGTGTTTGATGAAGATGAAACTGAAGTGCAAACAAGAGAAAAAGAGCAAGCACTTGAATTGTTACCAGGAAAAAGAATCAGGAAAAAGGTTCGTCTAAAAAGAAATTGTCTAGTGCCAAAGTGGCAGAAAAGGAGGTCAGTCAGTCTTGTCACAGCAAATGCAGAGAAGTGCAAAAGACTGAAGAGGTGGATTGACACTGGCCATACTTTTCGTGTAACTACACCTGAAAATCCTGATGAGAATAGTGTCACAATTGATGATTCAGATTCTGAAGAAGAGCCTGAAGAGAATCCAGATCTTGAAGATCGACAAGTTGGTCGACATCTGGAGAACATAAATAGAAAACAAGCCTTGATTGAAGAAGACTTGAAAGTTGTGACTAAAGACTCAGAAAATGATGGAAATCTGCCAGTAAAAGAAGCAGAAGAAGAATGTGATCAGATTGTGATTCAAGACCAGGAGAGTATTGAAAAGCAGGAAAGTAGCTCTGAAAGCAGGAACAAGAATTCTGAAACTGGGAAGTTGAAGGTAATTGAAGAAGAAAATGAATTGCCAAGTACCAGCTACAAAGATGACGTTCCTAACGGAGTGAAGCTGCTGAGTAAAGAAGTACCTGAGTCCAGAATGAAAATTTCTGACACTGAAACTGATGAGAGTGATGAAGATTCTCAAATAAGAAAATTCAGAAAAGGAGCTTGGAGAACAGAATGTAATGTGACCAAGCAAAAGAAGAAATTACTAAGAAAAAGTGATAACTGGCCAGATGAAATTGAAGGCCTAAAATTTAAATTGAGATACAGATCAAAGAAAAAGATTGATGAAAAATCAAGTCAAAAAGATTCTGTAAAGAAAAGTGAGGCAAGAAAGAAAACAGAAGTGATACTTGTAATGGAGGTAAATAGTCACAGTCAAAAAGAGATTGAAGACAAAAGTGACAATGATTGAAGTACATATCTGTTAAATTTTAGGTTTCTGTTTTTGGCATAAGGCTGAAGAAATCTTGTTAGATGACACAAGGTCGAAGAAATTCTGTTAGCTGAAAAATTAATTTGTGACATTAGGTCGAAGAAAAACTGTTAGAAAAAAATAAATAAATAAATAATTTGAAAAAGGGGGGTGATGTTAGAAATTTTTAGAAAATTTAGGTAAAATTTTTAAAATTTTTGTTTTATTTTTCTTTGCAAGCTTAATGAAAATATAATTCTGCTTTGGTTGATTTAGGTGGTTACTTTTCCTTTAGAAATTAACAAAGAGAAGTTTAAGGTCAATAGGACAAGCAAAGTTTCAGCTAGTCAAGACAAACATAGTATAGTACTGACATTTTATTAGTTATAGTTTTTGCAACACTTTTATTGAAGCTTAGTTGCATGTTACACAAAGAGAAAGAAATAGAACTAGAGGGGTTTCTTAAAACTCAATATGAGAATTGTAGATAAACTGATGAGATAAGTCTGTAGAAATACTAACACAGGTGAAATTGAATCATGTTCATCTTAGATAAAATTTTTGCTAAAATATTGGGTGGTGGTGTGGTGATTTGTTAATCACCAGATGAGGGAGTTGATGGAGCGGGATAGAAAACAGAAATCTGTTTAAACCCGTGAAGTCATACTTCCATAAATAAATTAATAATGCTAACAATTTGTGCTATGTGTATGCTAATTCAATCTAGTTTAAAGTTGCATTTTCACAGAACACGCGGGAAACTAACATGTGTGCTCATAAATGTGCATTATGTTGCATTCTCATGTATGTGGAAAATAATAAATTAATTTTGTCTATTGTCATGTCATAACTAATAGCAGCTGTTTTTAAAATAATGGCATGTGCTTATTTTGCTTCCCTTGTCTATGTGATGTCATTTCTACTATTCTAGGTGCACATAAGGTTTTATGGATTCATGAAGACTGGTAGATATAAAATGCTGCTTTATTTGTGCTTTACTGCTAGGTAATTTAGACTAATGGGTTAATTATTATCAATGATGGGAGGCAACAGAACAAACTGTATTTCTTTCATTAATTATTCTTTGTGTTTGTTTATATAATAGTTTTACAAATGAAGCTTAGAGATGGCTGCAGGAAAATAGTACCCTTTTAAAAGTGGCGCAGGGAAGGTGGCGCAGAAAATTTGACGCTCTTTGAAAAGAGGCCTAATGATGAAAATGGCTCAAGTGAAAATAATTCTGAGAAGGATGGAAAAGGCCTCTGAGCTTTTATTTTGAAAGGTTTTGGAATGAACTGCTAAAAAGATGACTCTTTGGAGAAATTTGCTAACGTTTGCTAACGTGCCACGGGAGTTCAGAGCTGACAGGCTCAAGGTTAAAAGGAAGCTTTAGCTACAAAATGTAGCAGCCTAAGGAAGAACTGCCAAGACTTCTAAATGAACAATGAACTAGTGAATTTGCCCGGGCATGTAAGAAGGAGGTGTCACAGTTTACTGTGGTACGAGGTGGCTCAGCCAATGGAGAACTAGAATTCGTCTGCTGGAATGTGAAAAATAGTTAGCTCAGCTTAATTTAGGGTATAAGAATAGGTTCAGAGAACACATAGTTGGCTTACGCTCGAGAAATTCTGGAGGACGATGTTATGCTGATGGACTTTACACGTGAGGAAAGAAAGTTTTTATTAATTACTTTATTACTAGGTGATGAGGGTAGAGACAGAGATATAGTTAGGATTTTGGAAAATGCTTAATTTTACTTATTCCTGCTAATGAATAATAATTCTTGATTTATGCTCTTTTAATTAATACTGAATAAATCTTTCTTTATGACATTTTCTAATGCTTGTTTAATAAAATACCAAAACCTAAGTTTTTCTAGATGTGTTAAAATAAACTTTCTAAAATGACAAGCTGGTCTTGATTATTGTAGATAGTTTAAACAACTATATTTAGATCTTATCGCCTCATGATTCAAGCGCTCTATTGTTGTTATGGGCCTAGTGTTGTAGTGTAAGTTTTGTGGTAGTAAATAGTGTCATTTGTGCAATATTTTGGTGAGAGCGCTGGATCACTGGCATATCCCTTTGAGTGTGGACAGATCTATATATCAGTGAAACAAGACGTTTAGCTGTGTCAGCTTTCAGTATCGTCTGCAACGGAGTAAGTGTTTGTCGCTCTGCCGGGAAATCCGGAGTAAGTGCACCTGTCTAAGTCTAATAAACAAGAAGACGTCAACTGGTGTCTGCCTTGTGCCCTGAAATACATGTTCAGCAGTGCGGAATTGGCCATTATAATACAGGTCCCCCCAGTTGTGGATCTGAGTTAGTTTTTTGAAATTGTGAAACACCGTTTCCTGGAGCAGGGGCATGCTGGGGTGATAAGTGAGAGGCATCAGTGGCGAGTATAATAGGGGTGCATTCAGTAGCCGGCCTATGAGTTGCCATGCCGCTATTGTGCATGTGAGGGCAGATGGCTGTCTGTCTCTAGCTCCTTCTCGCTCATATAAGACACCATCTAGTGGAATGGGGTGTGCGAGCCAATGTTATGCTGCAACTTGAGCCGTATATCGCGGTTGTCACACCCAATACCATGCATAGTGTGCTTGTGCGCTTATTTAATATAATTCAAGATCCGGTACACCAAACCCCCCCTGTGAATAAGGTTGAGTTAGTACATTCCATTGCAGTCTTGGCTGTTTGCCTCCCCACACCAGTCGTATCAATTCCGATTTCAGCATCTTAAAGAAATAGGCCCCTGGATGGTATGGTATATTTAAAAAAAGGTAAAGGAGTTGTGGGAGTATCACCATTTTTATCAGGGACGCACGTGCTGCTATTGAGAGGGGCATCCAGCGTGTGACACAATCTGCTATTCGTGTAATGGCCGCTCCATAATTTAATCTCATAAGCTCCTCTCTATCTCTAGTGACTTTTATTCCCAGGTATCTCAACTCTTCCTCACACCACTCCAAGGGATAATCCAGTGGAAAACGTGCTGTTGCATTCGTCAGTGGGAAAATACACGACTTCCCCCACTTAATCTGGATTCCTGACAACTTTCCGAACACTATAAATTCTCTCAGAATTGGGTTCAAATTGTTCTGTGGACCGCGAATGTAAAGGGTAATATCGTCTGCATATAAGGATATAAGTATTTGGTGCAGATTGCATCTCAGTGCCTTATCATTGTGGCTTTGACGCAATTTGGCCGACAGAGGTTCCACCGCTATAGCAAAAAGTAACGGGGAGAGAGGACTTCCCTGCCGAGTCCCTCTAGTAATGCTAAACGCCTGTGTTGTATGCCCATTAACCAACACCTTGGCAACTGGGGAACAGTATAATAGCTTTATCCATGATAGGAACAGTGGCCGGAATCACATGCATAGCATTACTCCAAAAATATAATCCCACTCAATGGAATCAAACGCCTTGGTGGCGTCCAGGAAAACTGCAGCAAGGGGGAGGTCCGGTGACACATTATTTAGGATAGAAGAGTGTTCTCAAGTTATGGGAGGTGGCCCTTCCTGGCACATAGCCCGACTGGTCAGGGAGAATCAAATTCTGCATCAGTAGATTCAGGTCCGTCGCTATCATTTTGGCCAGTATTTTGGCATCGCAGTTAAGCAAGGAGAGCGGCCTGTATGAGTCACAGAACATAGGCAATTTCCCCGGTTTCAGCAGTGAGAGTATTAGAGCTTCTGTCATAGAGCTGGGGAGGTAACCCACTTCCAACGCGTCCTCATAGGCTTCTCGAAGAATGGGGGCCATCAAGTCTATGTAGGTCTTATACAATTCTATCGGGATGCCATCTGTACTGGTGGCCTTCCCCGATTGCATACTCATTATGGCTTCCCTTACCTCATCTATCTCAAACGGAGCACATAAAAAAGTTCTCTGAGTGTCACTCAGCCAGCCCAATGCAACGTCCTCCAGAAACCCCCCTAGATTTAAATCATCCTGCCGTCTCGTAGTGTATAGATCTTTGTAATGTTTCAGAAAGGCATCAAGGATGTTGGCCGTGTCCCGGCATGTCTCCCCCTCCTGGTCTTCAATTTCCAGTATATAATTATTGCAGCGAGGTTGTCTTATTTTATGTGCTAACGTCCTTCCTGGCCTTTCCCCTTCTCCATAGCTTCTGGCCACCCAGTATTTACCCCTGAAATGCGTTTCCCGCTGCGCCTCATCCATGTATTCTGTAAGTTTGTCTCTGAACCTGGCACTGGCGGTTTTATCCTGTCCTTCGGCGGCCTCAAGTTCCAAAGCCTTGAGGTCTCCCTCTAATCTGCGCAATGTGTTAAGAATATCTTTAAGGACCCCTGCCCCCTTAGAAATACAGTACCCATGGATCGTGACCTTAAACGCCTCCCAGATCATTTCCACACTGCTCACTGGGTCCTTATTACGTGTAAAGAAATCCTGAATCTCAACACGCAGTTCTTCTGGAAAGACCATGTCTAGTAATATTGGGGCATGGAGCCTCCAGTGACTGCGCAGGACCTCTAAGTCTGCGGAAGAAAGCATAAGGAGAACTGGGGCGTGATCCGAGTATGTTCTAGCCAGGTGTTGTACTCTCGATATTGCCGGAGCCAACCCTTGTGATACAAAATATTAGTCTAGTCTAGCCCATGATGCCGCCTGCGCCGTAAAATGCGTGCCCTCTTGTAAGTACGGGTGTGCATGTCTCCAAGTATCAGTCAGGCCATAGGCAGAGATCGTATCCAATACCACTGCGCTTGCCTTGGTGTAGTGATGGGGGGCAGGGTGTGATCTATCCATTCTGGGATCATGTGTGACATTGAAATCTCCACCCCAAATGATGTGGGTAGAGTCTAGTTCAAAGATTTTGGCCCAGAGCGAGGTAAAGAAGTCCGGGTCATCAGTGTTCAGTCCATAACAACAGGCCAATGTAACCCAAAGCGATCTCAGCCTCCCCCACGCTAGACAGTACCGTCCAAGTGTGTCCCACGTGGCTCCTGCTAGTTGAAAGGGAGTCTGTTTGTTTATAAAAATTGCAGTGCCCCTAGAATACGTGGAGTAAGAAGAAAATACTCTATGGTCCGCCCATTTACTGGCAAAGCCATTTGGTTTCAGAGGTGTAAAGTGAGTCTCTTGCAGCATCGCAAAATGTACATTATGCCTATCTAAGTATGACAATATATTCCTCCGTTTCCTGGGATCTCTCAAGCCCCTGACATTCCATGTAATTATATTCATAGTTTCTGCAGTAACCTTAGCCATGCTTCATGAGAATCACATTTTTGGACCACTAATGATCGTACGATGTTACCCAAATCTGTTTTATAAGCAAACCAGTCTGATGTATTTCGTTTATGATGCTTCCTAATTCCCCTCTCTACCAGTTTTCTACATTTCTGAGGGGCATCCTCCCAACACATACATGTCATGATAAACCCATCCCAACACTTTCCCTTCCCTCCCTCCACCCACTGAAGCAGCCCCAACTTGCCAGAATGACTTGCCCTCCCGCCCTCCCCATACCCGAATTGAACTAGAAAAAAATAGTACCACGATTCCCGCACGCACCGTGCTGTGGTACACAAATGGGGGATACCCTCTGGGGCCATGACTAGGTGGCAGCAGAGGTACCCCTCCCCCGTCCCTCCTTAGCTGGGACTCCCGGGCCTATTAGAGGGGGGAAAGTGGGGGCCCGGTGTACTATGCATCAAATCCAAACAGACTCATTCAATGAACAGTTACCATGTCTCCCGACGGAAAATTCACAAATATGCATCAGTTCCAGTGTCATGATGGTACACAGTCAAAATATCGAGTCCTAATTGTCGACCTACACAAATATTGTGTTGCGAATATCGAAGGTACAGAATTTCGATGTCAAGAATATTGTTGGACAGAATATCGACCCTAAGGTAAGTAATATCGAATTTATTTACATCGATGTAAGTAATATCGAAGTTAGTAATATCGATAGCATATATATCGATGTAACTAATTTCGATGTTACTAATATCGAAATTTGTACTATTTTTATGTTTTTAATTATGTATGTGTAATATGTTTTTGTTAAGTATTTTAATTTTTTAAAATTATATGTGTATTATTTTTATTTATTTATTTATTTTCAGAGTTTTGTATAGCGCGAACTAGATCCTTGCAGATATCAGAGCGCTTTACATACATATGGGAGAAGAACGCAAAACAAAGATCATTGTACAGATGAGCGGCAAACTTAGAGTAGAACTTAATAAAGCAATATGTGCAAGGAACGAACAATGTCAGGTAGTTCAGAATGATTATGTGGCCAAGTACGGCATTGAGATATAAGGGGGAGGCAAATAGGCATACAGTAAATGGGTATTTGACGTTCAAGTGAATTTAGCCATAAGAATAGACTTGACTTCTTTTTTGAAGGAGGCAGTGGGTGAGATGAGTCTCGTTTCTGGCGGGAGGGCATTCCAGATCCTGGGGGCCATTCCTGAGAAGGAGCGCTTGTAGGTTTCTTTATCGTGGAAACTTTGTGGTTTCAAAAGGAGAGTTTCTGTGCTTCTTGTAGATCTTGAGCCTCCTGAGAGTGTCAGTTTCAGAGCAATGTAGCTGGGCATGCTGTGATGTAAGGTTTTGTGCGTAATGCATGCGATTTTCAGGTGTATTCTGGCTTCGAGCGGTAGCCAATTCAGAGATTTTAAGTCCGGCGAGATGTGTGAGCGTTTTTTTGATCCAGTTATGAGTCTTGCCGCAACATTAATGGAAGCTCTTAATGGAGCGGTTGTTGAAAGAGGGAGACCACAGAGGGCAGTGCTACCATAGTCAATCCGAGGTATGACTAATGCTTGAACTGCAGTTCTAAAGTCGTTGGCTGGGAGGAAGGGTTTCAACTTTCTCAAGATATTGATTTGGAAATTGGCACCCTTGGTTGCATTGCTGATATGTCGTTGCATATTGAGATTGGAGGCGAGGGTGAAACCTAGAGATTTAGCTGAGTCTACAATGATAGGTTGGACATTGAATGCAGTGAGGTGTTTCAGCCAGTCCTGAGCGATGAGGATTTTGGAGGGAGGTGCAATTAGGAGGAATTCTGTTTTTAGGGCATTGAGTTTGAGATGGTTCTCTGCCAGCCATGTTTGTGTGTCCTTAAGTGTTGAATTGAGTAGTTTAAGATCTTCAGGGGATTGTAATTTGAGGTAAAGTTGGGTGTCGTCCGCATACATGTGGAATTGCACATTCGAGGACTGAAGCAGTGCGGTGAGTGGCTCCATGACTAGGTTGAACAGGGTCGGTGATAAGGAGGACCCTTGTGGGACACCTAGTGTAACTGGGACAGGCTTGGACATGTTGTTATTAGTTTTGAACTTCTGAGTCCGGTTATGCAGGAAGGAGGAGAACCATTTGAGAACTGTCCCAGAGATACCCATTCTGAGATTCAACAGATCGAGTAGATTCTCGTGTTTGACTGTATCGAATGCAGATGATAGGTCGAGTAAAATGAGGAGGCAGGTGCCGTTTTGGTCTAGAATTTGGAGTGTGTCGTTGATTATGTGGGTCATGGCTGATTCTGTGTTGTGACCTGCATGGAAGCCGGATTGGTGTTGGTTAAGGAGGTCAAAGTGGTTGATGTGTTTAGTAAGTTGTAGGTGAACACATTTTTCTAACAGTTTTGCTAAGGTAGGGATATTAGAGATGCGGCGATAGTTGTTTAGGTCAGTAGGGTCAGCTGTGGGTTTCTTAAGTATGGGTGTTACTTGTCCCACTTTGAGGGAGTCTGGTATAGATTCTTGAAGAAGAGAGCTATTAACGATTTTTGTCCAGAGCGGTATGAGCCATGGGCTAAAGTCCTTTACGGCGTTTGCAGGTAGAGGATCCGAGAGGTGGTTGGAGGGCTTCAGGGTGCTTAGGATCTTGCCAATAGATTCTTCCGTGTATGTATCAAAGTATGTCCAGGTAGCATTGTTTTTTTGTTTGATAGGTGTTTTGCTGATGGGGTTGGAATAAAGGTTTAGGTCCGTGATGAGATCATTCTTGATGTTGACTTTTTTTAGGTTGAAGAAGGTGGAGAATTCTTCACATGATGGAAGAGTGCTGGTTGAGCTAAGCACTCGCTGTGGTTCATCTTTGGATTGCGATTTGATTAGCTCAAATAGCTTTTTTGGTCGATTTATCGCTTGGTTTAGTTGATGGCTAAAGAAGTCAGCTTTCGTTCGTTTAATTTTCCTGAAGTAAGCATTTCTTTTTTTCTTCAGAGTCTTGCGGTGCATAGCTGATGGGGTGGATTTCCAGTTGCGTTCTGCTAATCTCATGTCTCGTCTGTCTTTGTTAAGCAGACCATCATACCAGGGCTTTGAGCTTTTGGAGGAGACTCTCTTTAGCTGGAGGGGGGCAACTTCGTCGATCATCGTAGTCATTGAGTTGAGGTAGTGATCAGTGAGAGCCTGGATGTCGTCGTTGCCAATGGGAGGTATGAGTAAGTTGTAACTGGAGGAGGGTGCGTAGATGGGATTGAGATTCTTCAGGTCTCTTTTCCATACTTTGGGTTTGGTTGATTGTGCTGCGTGTAGTTTCACTGATTCATTGATGAAGAATGTGATAATGCGGTGGTCTGACCAGTCACAGGGTTGGATTGAGTCAAGCTGGGTGGCGTCATCTTTGGAGATAATGAGGTCAAGGATAGAGCCTTTGTTGTGGGTGGGGCTGTTGCAGATTTGTGTTAGGTCTAAGGTGTTGAGGAAGATTTTGAGACTGTTAACCACGGAATCGTTGTGATCATTCCAGTGAAGGTTGAGGTCACCAAGGAATATTTGTGTGTTTTGTCGACCCGAGTTAGTTGTGATCATGTCCATGAGGTGTTCAGTGAAGGTGAGGTTGTCCCCTGGTGGGTGGTAGATAATATGTAGCGAGCATACAGAGTTGCCCTCGCTGTTGACGTCGAGGCATATGTGTTCACAAGAGGAGAATATAGGGGAGATGGCTCTGGTTACTGAAAGGCTATTGCGATAAATACATGCTATTCCACCTCCTGTCTTGACAGGCCTGTCTAATCTAATGATGTGATAGTTAGGGGGGACTAGAATGTCGATGATGGGGGAAGATGATTCAGTTAGCCAGGTTTCGGTGAGTATGGAAAGGTCTAGGTTATGTGCGATAATGAGGTCGGCTATGTCAGATGCGTGTCTGGCGGCCGATCTGCAGTTAAGTAGAGTGCATTTGAGCCGTGGGCTGAGGAGGGAGGTGGAAGGGTCCAGAGTGAGGGTGATTGTTTTCAGATTATTAGGGATAGTGCCTCTAGTGTTTTGCGTGGGGGGCCTGTGTGGGTCGGGTAGGATGGTGGGGATGGGTAGGTGAGTGGTGGGTGGTGAGCAATTATTAGGGGGCGGCGTGTGAGGGTTGGAATGGGTGGAAGGGGTGGTAAAATGCAAGGTGGCTATGTGGGAGGTGGGAAGGGGTTCGTAGGAGTGTAGTAGGACCCGTATTTCATAACATGTCAGTGGATTGGTGCACCGGAGAGGGCGGTTGGAAGAATTAGCGGCAGGGATAGAATCCCAGTGGGGGGGGGTTGGGCTTGTGTGAGCGTGTGGGGGGGGGTGTGTGCTTGCGGGATGGTACGGTACTCAGAGGAACGGGGAGCCTAAGTTGGCGAGTGAACAGTAATTTGAAGGTTTGAAGCTCGTCTTTGATTTGTTGAAGGGTTGCCACTATCTGATCGAGCATGTAGTTAGGAGCAGTAGTGGTGGGGGTAGTAGGAAAACCAAGTTTAGGTTGAGGAGAGATGGTGCTGTTCGATGTGTGTGTGGAAATGGTATGGGTGGGGGGGATAGAGAGTTGGATGAGAGTTATGTGTGGGCATGGAGGACGTGGGGGTGGGTGGAGGATGAAGAGGAGGTGGAGTGGGGGTTTCTCTGATGGGTACATGGGTAATTGTCATTGTGGGGAGCGAAGGGGGGGCTGCGGTAGGGGAGGGCAGTAAAGGGGAAAGGGTGACTTGGGGTGCTATAGGAGGAGGGGGGAGCTTGGGGTGGTGTGTGAGGGCGGGGAGGAGGCGAAGGGGGTGCAAGGAGTGGATGGGGGGTGTGTACTGATGTGGGGGGAAGAGAGGGGCTTAGGCAAGAGAGGTGGAGGGGTGGTGAAGAGGGAGGGGGTACAAGGTGAGAGAGGGGGTATGTTGGTGGTGCGAGGGGAGGAGGTGAGCTGGGTGTAGGGGGAAGTAGGGCAGGGGGCGAGTGGGTGGTGATAGAGAGGAAGGGGCTAGATGCCAGATGTCGGGGGTGGTGATAGAAGGGGGTGAATAGGGCAGAGGAGATGTGTGTTGTAGGGTGAGTTTGAGGGCTTGAGGGTAGCGTTAGGTTGTGTGCAGCCAGGGGTAAGGGGGGACGGGGGAGGGAGGGTGGGGAGTAAAGTAGGTGGTGGTGTGCGAGGAGGTGGCTGGGGGTGCGGGGAGGCGGGGTGAAGGTGGGGCAAGCGGAGGGTGCACTAGACGTGGGAGGAGGGGGGTGAAGAAAGGGGGGGTGGCTCGAGGCGGGGGGAGGCGGGGTGGGGGTAGAGAAGGGGGGTTGAAAGTAAGAGGCGGAGGGGGTGTTGTAGAGGGAGGGTGGTTAGATGTAGAGAGGTTATGTGTGTTGTGGGGTGAGGTAGGGTTGTTGAGAGTAGCGTGCGGTGCAGGGGATCCAAGAGCCAAGAATGTAGTGGGTGGGAGGGTGTGGGACTGAGTGGGAGGAACAATGGATAGGGTGATGGGGTGGAGGATGGTTGGGTCAGTAAATTGTCTACCTTCTCTTTAATAGTTAGAAAATTGGTATTGAATAGATTTAAGCTACGGTCTGTGGATTGGGTGAGGATAGTGCCGTTGTTGTAAATGGTGATGGTAGCTGTCGCTTGGAAAGAATATGATGGGGTAATGGACAAAATAAGACCATGTGCGGACTTCCTCGTGGAGGAGACTGTGAGTAGGGTAAGAAGGCCTTCCTCCACTGCGCTCTGCGTTTGGTGTAGAAGATGATATCGGTGGTCATGCGTCCAATACGGGGTGAGAAATAGGGATCTGCAAAGGGGGTTTCTGGGTGGGGTTTCAAAAGGTTGTGTTTAAAGGTTTTGGCAGATTTTTTCGAGAGTTTAGGGGGGTAGTTGATTATGTATGTGTGGGTGCCGAAGAGTTCCATGGTAGGGAGTATGACGTAGGTAAGGTGAAGTACAGGGGAGGGAAGAGTGAGATTATGTGGGGGGGAGGCAGCTGGAGAGATAGATCTGAGATTGCCTGCCGAGAGGGTAGTAGTGGAGAGTGTAAGTGTAAGTGGGGTGTCTGTGGGGAGCTGTCCTGGGGCTAGTCCGTAATGGTTAGAGAGGGCCAGTAATCACAGGAGGGAGGGGAGAGGCTAAGTGGGAGGTAACAGCTGACGAGATTGTATTTAGATTGCCTACCGAGAGGATAGTCTGAGAGTAGTCAGAGACTTGTCCAAGATGGCCGACAGCTTGGAGAGGAGAAGGAGGTGCCAGAGTAGTCCTATGTCTCTTTCCATGACCGGTCCTATTTCCGTTGTTATGAATAGGGAGAAGGTAGAGGGAGTGTGGTCCTATGTCTGTTTTAGTGGTGGGTCCTATTTCTGTTGTGGTGATTTGGTAGATAGAGAAGGGAGTTGGGATCGATCAGAGGCTAAGGGTAGCTGTTGTTTAGGAACAATAAAAGTTATTTTATGGCTCGGCCATTTTGGGACAGGGGGGAAAACAAGGCAATTCAGAATCATTAAACTAGGATGGGCAATAGTAAGCTAATGATGGTGCCACTGAAAGAGGCAGAAGCGATATAAACTCTGATAATGCTGGGAATGAGGCCGGTAGTTGCTGGTGGGGGGATTACTGAGCCGGATTATGCAAATTATGAAGAAGTTATGGTGCTGGTGGATTTTTAGGGACGTTTGGGAAGCGTCTCAATGTTGCTAACTGAGGCTTACTTGTTTTGTTGGAGTCCTCAGTAGTCCAGCGGGGGTCCGTTGCACCCGCAATTAGTGCGAACAGGCTCTTCCTGGAAAGTTTCCTCGGGGGCGATCTCTTTGCCAGCTTCCAATCCCAGCAGTGCGATGCGGCGGAGCGGTCTCGACGATTGGGGTTGGGTGAGGCGATCTGAGCGCTGCCCTGCGATGTTTGAGGAGCCGGGTCTCGGGCATTAGTAGAATTGTTCTGTGCGACGATGCCCTGCGATGTTTGTGGAGCCCGGCCTGGAGCAGCTAACAGCATCGATCTGAATGCTGTGGAACGCTGCACTGTGAGGTATGCGGTGTCGAGCCTGGGGTTTAATTGGTGGCACTCTGAAGAATCAGTGTAGAATCAGCGGTTGCAGCTCCCTTCCTGGCTGGGGGGAGAAGCGCTGTGAACGGATCCGCGTCGCGATTACGGTGATGGCGGCGATCGGTGGGGCTACCTGTGGTAAATATTTTAGTAATTTACCTTGATCGGAATTTCTATAATATCAATAAGGTCAAGCATGAAGAGCAGAGTCCGTGGTGGTTAGAATTCAGGGTCTTTATTCAGTAACTCGAGTTAAGGGAGAGCTCCGTCACCTAAGGAGGCTCGGGAATGGTTTCTACTTTAATCAAAGAAAATAAAGTATATATATATATATATATATATATATATATATACAGAAAAGAGGAAGGAGCTTCCCTTTAGCAATGTTCAGTTACAAAATGTGGCAATCATACAGGAATCATGGCAGTAGCGACGTAACTGTGTCATAATCGTGAGGAAAAAACGTCAGAAGCAGAGTGTTGAGAAATAACCTTAGGCTGGTTCCTTAGATAAGAAATAGAGAAATGGTTTGACAGGATGTCTGGTATCGTGTTTAGCAAACAGGAGCTGGTTTCTCGGAATTGGTTGTCGTGTCTTGGCAAACGGGGCTTATTTCTCGAAATCGGCCTAACCATAAGCGTGGGTGTTTACAACGGGGGCTCGTTTCTCGGAATCGGCTTGACCATACGAATGTGCAGTTGCAGGTTGAGGAAGAGATGTGTTTGCGTGCAACCTTACGTTAATGTGTCCGGGTTTTCTAGTTACCGTCATGATGAGCTCGGGACGTGAAAGAGAGGGTGTATAATGGGACATAAATAACGACAATATTCTATTTTCCACATTCCCTCCTTGTCCCATAATATACCCTTTTAACATTATCTTTCTTAATCTACCTCTATGTTCATTAGGTTGTCCACTTGTTCCTGTAACATAATCTTTTCCTTGTTTTTCTTTCTGGTTTGGGGTCTGGGAATGCAGGTAGTGATACAGAAACTACAGAGTGCTGGACCGCACTGAATACAGAGGCAACAGGTGAAGAGAATGGCTAGAGCAAGACCTATAACTGTAAGTGCCTTCCATCCCCATGAGGACAGGAAGCCCCAGAGCCAACTCGTCAGGGACCAGGCATCAGTGTCTGCATCTAGTTTTCTGGAAAGTATATGAAGGCGGGAAATAGTAGAATACACCGAGGTTGCATTATCTGGAATAAATATACAGCAGCTGGACCCGATCAGTTCACATACGCCACCACGGTCCGCCAATATGATATCTAGAACCACGCGGTTCTGTAACGTCATGAGTCTGTCGGCAGCCATCTCAGCGGTGATGTTACTTAATGCACCAGCTGTTTCGCTTATGGCTCCCTGGACTACACGAGTCAGTTGTCTTATGTGGCGGCTGTTGATCATGGGCCCCCAGAATGGGATGATTCCTTTAAAGAAATCGCCAGCCTCTTGGTCCGCTGTATCTTCAGCATCTATGGCCCCCCTTCGCCGTCTATTAATTACAGTTGGAGGGTCACTTAGATGGTAATCTGCTGGGGCGGTGTAGGTAGGGGGGAGGAGAAATGCAATGTAGCACTTCCCGGACCAGCCTTGGGGTAGCCAAGTGCGTGCGTGAGGTCTACAGATAAAATAGGTGTTGGGGGCAGTGGCCATCATTGGGAAATTTAGGTCAGGTAGGGTGTATGTCTTGTTACACTCACTGTCTCCCATTTTCTGACCCTTGCCCTTTCCTCTCACACAGAATAGGCCCTTATGGGGTACGGCCCATCCTCCCTGTTCTGTCTGTCTCTTCTGGACTGAAAACGTTTCCCTAAAGGAGGTAGTGTCGTTAAAAAGGGAATAGCTGGTATTTTCATTATTATCTGCTCTTCCCCATGTCGCTGTGAAATTTATCATCTTTTCAATAGCTCGTACTGTCTTTGTTTTTATCTCGTTCCAGGTACTAGTGTTCTTGGCCTTGATCTCAGGAATGTTTCTAACAGAAGCGGAGAATATCATAGAGAGTGCATAGGTAGATCCGGCATAGAAAAAAGGGAGAGGGATAAAAGGCATTCCTCCGTGTACGGAATGTGGCATTAAACCACAGACCCAACAGTTGGTTTTGTTAATAACCATTTGATGTTGGTGGAGCGTGGAGATGAAAGTGTTATTGAAAAATTATTTTCTTCTATTTTCGAGATGTGGAGAAAGATCTACATGTGAATGCATAGCTGTGTTGTTCAAAGGCGTGGGGGAAGATGGTGGAAAAGCTAGATGAAGGAACCAACCTAGGCAAGCCGTGATACAAAAGATAGAAATCATAAAGAGTAGGAAGACAGAAACTTTGTTATGCAATAATTTTACACATTTAAATATTTTTCCATGTTTTGGCTGCTAGTCTGAGTCAATTTTGCATACGTGACCGGACAGTTCCCAGAAACCGCTTCACCAAAACTACGTCTTGGACTTAAATAGCCACCGGTAGGTCGAGGTCAGATGCAATGTCTCTAGCTTGTTTCTGATGGGATCGCAGCCGCGATCTGTACTCTTCTTGGGGGCAAAGTTCGGGAAGGGGTGAAATAAAGTCTGTTGTCTCAATGTCTATGTTCCTGGGGTTAGCAACAATGTCAGTAGGAGTTGGTCCGAAGAATTTCTTACCGTGGCTGGCATGAAGCCATCCTTTTCGTCCATCCACCTTGACTGCAGTTCTCGTCGTGAGTAGCACCAGCTTGGGAGACGTCCACCTTCTTTCAAGGGTACTGGCGCGATCAAAGTTCCGGATTAACACCCAGGTGCCAGGTTGGATGGCGTGTTCCTCGGGCTTTGTTTTGTCTGGAAAGGCTGCAGCCACCTGTGAACGACAAGAACGTAGTGCAGACATCAAGGAAGATAGGTAATCTGTCAGTACATTAGAATCAATGTCAGTTAACTTTTTAGGGTATGGGACACCCCAGATATTCGGAGGTCTCCCAAATGTTACTTCATAAGGTGACAGACCCGTCCGGGAATGTGCCACAATTCGCATGTAGAAAAGAGCAACCGGAAGGGCTGTGACCCAGTCTATTTGCTTGTCAGCACATATTTTAGCTAGCTTGGTCTTCAGAGTCTGATTATGTCGTTCGACTAGACCTGCTGCTTGGGGGTGTCGAACACAGAGGAATTTCCAGGTATATCCTAACAGTAAGGAAACAGCCTCCATCAGTTTGGAGGAGAAAGGTTGTCCGTTGTCAGAGTATATGACTCTTGGCAACCCATATCGAGGTAAAAATTCCCTCACCAATTGTTTAGCTGTCATCTGGGCACCATAGTCTGGGTCGGGGTATGTTTCAGTCCATTGGGTTAAGGTACAGACTACTACGAGGACATACTTATGTCCCCGACATCTTTCCATTTGTATGTAGTCCATTTGGAGGACTTCGAAGGGGTAATTTGGAGGATGGAACCCTCCTTGTTCAACTGAGACACTCTTCCCTGGATTGAACTGACAGCAAATCATACAAGTTCATACTTTTTGTTTGGCCGCTGAGCGTAGGTGTTTGTTATGCCATACCAAATTTAGACTGTCTAACATCCCTTTTTCTCCTAGATGTGCGGGACCGTGGGCAGTTTCTATGATTACCGGAACCATTATGTCAGGGAGAAACCATTTGGACCTATCCTTTGTTACCCAACCCTGATCTGTGTGAGAACCTCCCTCTTCTTCCCATTTCTTCTTTTCGGTCTCTGTAGCTTGGTTTTGGATGTCTACTACATCTTTGGTAGGATCGATAACTGGATAAACAGTCTTGATGGAAATTTCAGTGTTCAGTGTTCCTGTCTGAGAAGCGTGTTTAGCTGTGGCATCCGCCAGAGCATTACCTCTAGTGACAGAGTCTATGACCTTTGTGTGTGCTTTGCATTTCAGTATAGCTATTTCTGCGGGCCTGTGTATTGATTCTAGTAGCTGAAGAATAAGATCTCCATGCTGTATCTTAGTTCCATGAGAGGTTAGGAAACCTCTTTCCTTCCACAAGGTTCCAAAATGATGCACTACCCCGAATGCTTATTGGGAATCGGTGTAGATATTGACTCGTTTTCCTTTTGACCATTCACATGCTCGTGTAAGAGCAATGAGTTCTGCTGCTTGGGCTGAATGCACGGGTATTCTAGCTGCTAGAAGGACTGTATTTTCTGTAGTGACAGCATAAGCTGCAGAAAGTTCGCCTGTCTGGAGGCGCATACAGGAACCATCTACAAACAGTGTGTGTTCTGGTGCATTTAAAGGTAGATCTACAAGATCAGACCGGGGCTTGGTGACTAGTTCGACTATTTCTAGGCAGTCGTGGGTTTGGTTGTCTATTGGAACAGTGGGTAATAGCGTAGCTGGGATGAAGATATTGCATCGTTTGATGATAATGTGGGGTTGGAATAATGTAACTTCATAACCTGTGAGACGAGCTATGGTCAAGTGTGGTGTCTGTGTCCTATTCAAAAGTAATTCTACTGCATGTGGGACTTGTACTTCAAGAGGATGTCCTAGGACGATGGAATCACTTTGTCGAATTGCCAGAGCCGTAGCTGCAACGGATTTTAAACAGGCAGGCAAGCCTTGTGCAACAGGGTCGAGAGTACTGGAAAAATAAGCACAGGGACGATGTTTATTGGCCTGTGTTTGTGTGAGCACTGACAAGGCTGTACCTTCCCGTTCCGTGACAAAGAGGACAAACGTTTTGGCACAATCTGGTGTAGCTAGGACATGTGCAGAGCATAATGCTTGTTTATAGGTGTCAAAAGCAAAAGTATGGTCAGGTGTCCATGGCAATGGAGAGGAGGTGGCAAAATCGGAGGTCGTTAATTGTATCAGGGGTTTGGCCAAATAGGCGAACTGGGGAATCCATTGCCTACAATAGGAAGTGAGGCCAATAAAGGCACGGACTTCTTTCTGTGTCTTAGGGATAGGAATGTTAAAAATGAGTTGGATTCCTTCAGGTGTGAGTGCCCTACCCTCCTTTGACAGCAGGTGTCCTAAGTATGCCACCTGCTGTAAACACAATTGCAATTTAGAGGGTGATACTTTGTGGCCATGTTGTGCAAGGAACATTAGGACAATTCGTGAGGCCTGTTCACATTCTGGTTAGGAACGTGCAGTGATCAGCAAGTCATCAACATATTGTAACAATGTCGTATTAGAGGGCAGAACAATGTTGTCCAACTGTCTTTTAAGTGCCTGACTGTAGATACTGGGACTTTCTGTATACCCTTGAGGAGCTCTTGTAAAACAGAAACTACGACCTTGTAGGGAGAATCCGAATAGGTAGTGACTGTCTTTATGAATGGGTATACTGAAGAAGGCGTTTTTAAGGTCAATGACGGTAAAATGTGTGGCATCAGGATCTATAGCTGTTAGCAGAGTACTGATGTCTGAGACCACAGGGTATTGTGGTACTACACATTTATTTAGCTCACGTAAGTCAACCACGAGCCTGTAAACTGGTGGTGCACCGTCATCAGTTTTCTTTCGGACTGGCAGAACTGGCGAATTACATATGTTGGTAGGTACCTCTCTAACTACTCCTTTTTGAATTAAGTCATCAATAATCTGAATAAGGGCTTGTTCCGCATCTGGAGGTAACTTGTATTGGTGGACACGAGGTAGGACAACACCTTCCTTTAACATGACTATGTGTGGTGTAATATCCATGAATCCTACGTCAGTTGGATCAGTAGCCCACAATGTAACAGGAATGTCCCTTAATCTGACATCTAATTCTCGTGTGGTGAAATGACCTTTGAAATCTCTGAGGAATAGTCGGATCCCTTCCGGGGAACAGTATATCACAGCACCCAGTTCCTTTAACATCTGGATGCCAAGTAGATTTTCGGGACAGGACTTAGTAAGTACCAAATCGGTGGAAGTTGTAAGACGGCCAACCTGAAGTGATACTGGTTCAGAAACTTTGTTGATGACTGGTGTACCTGAAAAACCCAAGGAAATACTATTTGAGCCAGAGAGGGGTACCTTGGGAACTTCTTTGTGTTGTACTGTCGTCCTACTGGCCCCGGTGTCAATCAGAAATTGTGTTTCTTTACCTAGGAGCTTAGCATGTACGTAGGGACCCTTTTGGTCAACCGGGACCGGGATCAGTGGACGACTATCGTGTTCCTTCCAGCTGTTTCATGAAATCGTGGGGAATTCAGGATAGGATGACACTGGATACTGATAGAGTTGTGTGGCTAACTTAGTATCAGCTGGGGTAGCTGATGTTGGAGCAGAGGGACGAGTGGTATAGGTGCGAGGTTGTGTCTTTCCAGTAGCAATATTGTGTTGTAAGACTGGACAGTCACGTACAAAGTGACCAGGCTTTTTGCAAAAATTACAGGTAACCCTTTCTTGCGATACTGGAGTTTGCTTATGGGTCTGAGGAATTGTATTAGTCTGCGCTACCAATACCTTCATTTTAGTATCTTTTGTCCTTCTTTTCTCCTGTTCTTGTTCGTCCCTAATTCTGTTCTGATGATACTGGAGCACCTGAAGTGCTTGTGAAGGGGAACTAGCTTGCCAAGTGCTTTCAACTTTTAATACTCTATTGTTGATCATAGGTAAAGCATTTTCTACGAATTTTGTGACAAACAATCGACTATAGGCGTCTCCACCTGAGGAGAGGCCGCTATTGATAAGAAAACATTTTTCTAATCTCGTATAAAAGTCCCCTATATCCTCATCTGGTTTTTGTTTGCATGCAGAGATAGCATCCCAATCTTCTTTCTTAGTGGCCAACAACTGGGAGTGTATCTTTGGGAGAAGGCGAGGGAGTTCCAGAACTAGAGGTCCCAAGCCTTGTCCAGGATCACAAGTAGTGTCTTCTGTCTCTAAATATGTCCATGCTACCTTTTTCCCTTCCATCTCCCAATCTTTTCCTTTTAGTTTGTCATATGTTCCTTGAGGTAGCAGGACTTTGAGGAGAATATTGAGATCCTTATAAGTAAAGGAGCCCATTTGAAGAATATCCTTTAGTTCCCTATGGAATCCTGTAGGATCTTTTTCATGAGAAGAGACCATTTTCTTCATTTCTAATAACTCTAGTTTTGTCAAGGGAGTATAGACAGATAGATCTGAGATTGCCTGCCGAGAGGGTAGTAGTGGAGAGTCTAAGTGTAAGTGGGGTGTCTGTGGGGAGCTGTCCTGGGGCTAGTCCGTAATGGTTAGAGAGGGCCAGTAATCACAGGAGGGAGGGGAGAGGCTAAGTGGGAGGTAACAGCTGACGCGATTGTATTTAGATTGCCTACCGAGAGGATAGTCTGAGAGTAGTCAGAGACTTGTCCAAGACGGCCGACAGCTTGGAGAGGAGAAGGAGGTGCCAGAGTAGTCCTATGTCTCTTTCCATGACCGGTCCTATTTCCGTTGTTATGAATAGGGAGAAGGTAGAGGGAGTGTGGTCCTATGTCTGTTTTAGTGGTGGGTCCTATTTCTGTTGCGGTGATTTGGTAGATAGAGAAGGGAGCTGGGATCGATCAGAGGCTAAGGGTAGCTGTTGTTTAGGAACAATAAAAGTTATTTCATGGCTCGGCCATTTTGGGACAGGGGGGAAAACAAGGCAATTCAAAATCATTAAACTAGGATGGGCAATAGTAAGCTAATGATGGTGCCATTGAAAGAGGCAGAAGCGATATAAACTCTGATAATGCTGGGAATGAGGCCGGTAGTTGCTGGTGGGGGGAATACTGAGCCGGATTATGCAAATTATGAAGAAGTTATGGTGCTGGTGGATTTTTAGGGACGTTTGGGAAGCGTCTCAATGTTGCTAACTGAGGCTTACTTGTTTTGTTGGAGTCCTCAGTAGTCCAGCGGGGGTCCATTGCACCCGCAATTAGTGCGAACAGGCTCTTCCTGGAAAGTTTCCTCGGGGGCGATCTCTTTGCCAGCTTCCAATCCCAGCAGTGCGATGCGGCGGAGCGGTCTCGACGATTGGGGTGGGGTGAGGCGATCTGAGCGCTGCCCTGCGATGTTTGAGGAGCCGGGTCTCGGGCATTAGTAGAATTGTTCTGTGCGACGATGCCCTGCGATGTTTGTGGAGCCCGGCCTGGAGCAGCTAACAGCATCGATCTGAATGCTGTGGAACGCTGCACTGCGAGGTATGCGGTGTCGAGCCTGGGGTTTAATTGGTGGCACTCTGAAGAATCAGTGTAGAATCAGCGGTTGCAGCTCCCTTCCTGGCTGGGGGGAGAAGCGCTGTGAACGGATCCGCGTCGCGATTACGGTGATGGCGGCGATCGGTGGGGCTACCTGTGGTAAATATTTTAGTAATTTACCTTGATCGGAATTTCTATAATATTAATAAGGTCAAGCATGAAGAGCAGAGTCCGTGGTGGTTAGAATTCAGGGTCTTTATTCAGTAACTCGAGTTAAGGGAGAGCTCCGTCACCTAAGGAGGCTCGGGAATGGTTTCTACTTTAATCAAAGAAAATAAAGTATATATATATTCACTGAAAAAACCATAGGTTATAGACCATATATAGTTAGGAATTAGCATTTAAAAAACCTTATTTTACTCACACAAAACCATTGAAATTCCATATATAGTTAGTTGCACTAACTATATATCGCGCACCTGCAATCCACTGCTGATGATGTCACATATTACATCATTCATGACATGGTCAGTGACATCACTGATGACATCACTGATGACATCTCAAATGACATCACTGATGACATCACTGATGACATCATCCAGTGACTGTGTGTTTCTGTAAAGTTTAAATATGTTTTACATATTGAAGAATTAGTAGATGTATAACTGTCTGGACGAAGGATTTAGTAGGTGCATGACTGAATGTATGAGTGAGTGATTAAATGTGTCTCACTGAGTGCATGGGTTAGTGACTAAACTGTCTTAATTTGTGCATCATTATGTCTGTTGTTCTGTAAACTGCTGCATGTGTTGATCAGTAGCTATATGATTAACTATATGGGTTATTGATTGATTGTCCAAGTATTTGTATGGGAGACTGAGTGTGTGTGTGGCTGGCTGGGAGGTGTGTGACTCTGTGCAGATCAATGTGTACTTGTATCAATGATTGTATAAGAAAGTAAGTATGTGTTAGTATATGTTTGAAAATGTAAGGTGCTCTATGTTTAACTGTATAGACAAGAAAATGGAAGTGTGATTGATTCTTTACAGGACTGACTAGGTGTGTGAGTAACTCCATGGATGAGTGGCAGAGTGTGAGTGTCTGTATAGGTGTATGAGTGCATATGATAGTGTTGTAAAGATGAGTGATTGTATGTATGAATGATTGTATGGGCGAATGAGTGAATGTGTGTGTAGACGTAGGAATCAGTGAGTACATATGTAGTAACTAGTATTGGTGTGTCAATGGTTTCAAAAATTATACTCTGTATTTAACACTGGGTGAAACAGAGGTTATATTAAAATGTGAGGAGATGCATTGTATTGTCACATGAATGATATCATCAGTGATGTGGTCATTGATGTCAAATGAGATGTCATCAGTGATGTCATCAGTGATGTCATTTGAGATGTCATCAGTGATGTCATCAGTGATGTCACTGACCATGTCATGAATGATGTAATATGTGACATCATCAGCAGTGGATTGCAGGTGCGCGATATATAGTTAGTGCAACTAACTATATATGGAATTTCAATGGTTTTGTGTGAGTAAAATAAGGTTTTTTAAATGCTAATTCCTAACTATATATGGTCTATAACCTATGGTTTTTTCAGTGAATTTTCAAGGTTTTGTAAATGCTAATTCCTAACTATATATGGTCTATAACCTATGGTTTTTTCAGTGAATTTCAATGGTTTTTTAATAGCAAATATCATAAGCTGTCGAATGTCAAGTACGTGGTAAGTGAAAACATTTTCGTGTTTATGCACACTGATCTGCTTTGAATGGTGCCCCCCCCCCCTCATTTCTATTAGGAGTACTCTCTCTTTGCACATAGTGAAGGGTAGTTAACGCAGGCCTTTGCCCCCGTTGTAATACGTCGTGCCTGCTTCTCTCTCCATTTGATTGATTGTTATCCAAGTATTTACTGTTTTAGAATTGGTTCTCTTTGGTTCATTCTCTATTTACAAACAAACACAGAGCCGCAATACTCTGTTTAGTCTTTGCAGATAACGAAAAATCGTGTAAAAAAAAAAGAAAAGGAATCGAGCAAAATCAGTAGGCCACTAACGGGATCTCTTTTTGACCTCGCTAAAATAGAAACATTAGGAACAACCCCTCATGACAAATACAAAACTAGTGAAATGAACTGAACTCCACACAATGATGGCTGCAAAACAGCTCGGCTCCGCCACCCACCCCGCCCAAAATAACGATAAAGAGCGGCTGCCATGATTGGTTGCGGAATGGCCACGACGGAGCTACGAAATGGTACTGCTCTCATGCTAACCCCAGCTTCAGTCTGAAACATCCAGAAACACTGTAGACTACCAATTCGATCAGTTCCGGTGGCGCCCCAATGTAACCCGGTAGAGAAGAACTAGCCCTCCCCTCTTTGACTGATGTTTCTTGTTGCCTGTCCCTTCTGTTGTCATTTAACAGAACTATTTAGCCTGCTGAAAGGGGTTGTGTTCCAACCGCTGGTTGGTGGAGACATTTTGACTATATTCTGGACCTGCGTTGTCGCGTAATGCGTCATATGACGCGCCGCGTTAGCGCATCCGGAAGTCATCCGGGGCGCGCAGCGCATAACGTAAGCATAACAAGTCATGTGACTTGTTAATAAAACTTTTCATTGGTTCATTTTACTTTTCTTATTCTAATGATGAAAGGCTTGGTCATATGACCTAAAAATTACGCTTTTTATTACTTCCGAACATTATTTTTTCTTAAATATATGTTATAATGTTCCAGGCTAATGTACTTTCCCGGAAAATTTACAACTGTCCTGCAAGTAAAATATATTCTTTTTTCGAGAAAAAGAGCGTTTCTTCGTCCCATGACGGAGCCGTTGAGCAAAAGAGGGTCGACCTGCTGTCTTAGTCGCCGATACGCCTGAATATGAGATTCTTATCGATCACTTTATGTTGCAGGAATAGAAAACACAACAGCCCTTGACCATTTATCTTTACTGCGTTCCTTCGTATTATACCTTTTACCCTTCATGTAATTGGTCTGCTTTATTTCACTTGCCTTTTAATGATTCTAAAACAGTGACTATTATTAAAAACTTTACCAATGTATATACTACTACCATGTTTTCTTTTAAAAACCTTTATTGTGAAAATTTCATTATACAAATACGAGCCTATAACCACGTGGGCCGGCCACGGAGCAAACTGTAATCGTATATGATGAGTAGACATTTACACTGTAGAGGAACGTAACGGGCGGGCCATTAGGTTGCAAGAACTAAGGTGTCTAACAGTTACGGAATCGGTGGACGTACATTTTATAATTAAAATACGACAGGGCAGTTACAATAAAATTATCTAGATATACATTTGCGGGCAAGTACCATGGGTGACGTTAATTCGAACTTTCAATAGTACAGTAATCAATAACACATCAGAACTTAATATCAATAGGGATGTCGAAATATTCAATCAATTCTCGTCCCCGCCCGCCATGTGCTTCAAAACTGCATACGTATCTCGTGATTTCAAGGTTCTGCAACCAGTACACAACAAGGAGTTACGAGTCCCATTTATTCCGGCGCCATTTTGGGCGAGGACGGGCAGGTCCAGGATATAGTCAAAATGTCTCTACCAACCATCGACTATGATGATGTTCATATGCTGTATTTATTAGAGTAACACTCATCTGTCCACATGAAATTAATTTGCCACAATCTAAACATGTCATTTTAATCTTTCCAAAGTTCTTCTAAATATTTGGGACCGTTTCCCTTGCCTCTGATGCTGTCAGTGCCACTTCTTTGATGAATGTACTAGCAGGTCAGGGGTTCTCCTCCAAATCTCTCTTTTATGCAGCACTATAATTAATTGGTGCCACCTCTCCATATGACGATGCATGGTATAGTTACCATAACTATATTTTTTTTCGGTTCCTCTGGAGAGTTCATCGTGGCAGATGAAGCGTGTAACGTACCGGGCATTTACCTTTTTTTGCATGTACAGGAAAGGAAAAAAAAATCGAGCGTCCGAGTTCTAAATTGTCCCAGGGCCATTTTAGTGGACCAGGCCCAAATCCAAAGAACAGGCCGCCATTTTGAGAGTCCTGTTGCAGCCGCCTGTCGCTGTAGCATCAAGAGCAGCCGAAACTCAGCTGAATGGCAACTGAAACGGTAATGGGGCGCCCCACTACAGCAGACGAGCCTCCACCTAGGAAGGCCCGTTCACGCCGCCTCCCCCCCCCCCCCTTCGGGCACCCCACGCCGTTATTCGGAGCAGTATTGTAGGATGGCCACACCAGTGCGGCAACTTGCGAGACATCACCTCGGTGGTAACCGAATCTCAACGCCTTGTGGTGTCTTCTATTCAGAAAACATTGTTATGCTGCCTTCGACCTATTCGCCGCAAGTGCGCACACAACTCAACTGCATAGCTTGCTAGACACCACCTCGGTGCCATCCGGATCTTGGAATCTCAGCGCCTTTTGGTGTCTTCTCTTCAGAAAATATTGTTGCGCTGCCTTTGGCCCCATTCGCACATCGGTCCGCTACTGACGCCATCTCACAGGCTAATGGGGCGCCCCACGCCGAGTTTCAGCATTGTAGGATGACCACACCAGTACAGCAACTTGCTAGACATCACCTCGGTGCCATCCGGATCTCGGCGCCCCACTGCAGATGAAGTGCCTCTCAACTATGAAACCACCACGGTGACATCCGGATCTTGGCGCGTTGTGCTGCCTTCGACCTATTCGCACATCGGTCCGCTACTGACGCCATCTCACAGGCTAATGGGGCGCCCCACGCCGAGTTTCAGCATTGTAGGATGACCACACCAGTACAGCAACTTGCTAGACATCACCTCGGTGCCATCCGGATCTCGGCGCCCCACTGCAGATGAAGTGCCTCTCAACTATGAAACCACCACGGTGACATCCGGATCTTGGCGCGTTGTGCTGCCTTCGGCCTATTCGCACATCGGTCCGCTACTGACGCCATCTCACAGACTAATGGGGCGCCCCACGCCGAGTTTCAGCATTGTAGGATGACCACACCAGTGCACCTTACTAGACACCACCTCGGTGCCATCCGGATCTTGGCATCTCAGCGCCTTGTGGTGTCTTCTATTCAGAAAATATTCTTGCGCTACCTTTGCCCCATTCACACATCGGTCCGCTACTGACGCCATCTCACAGGCTAATAGGGCGCCCCACGCCGAGTTTCAGCATTGTAGGATGACCACACCAGTACAGCAACTTGCTAGACATCACCTCGGTGCCATCCGGATCTTGGCATCTCAACGCCTAGTGGTATCTTCCATACAGAAAATATTGTTGCGCTGCCTTTGGCCCCATTCGCACATCGGTCTGCAACTGACACCATCTCACAAGCCAACAGGGCGCCCCACGCCGACTTTTACCATTGTAGGATGGCCACACCAGTACAGCAACTTGCTAGACATCACCTCGGTGCCATCCGGATCTTGGCATCTCAACGCCTAGTGGTATCTTCCATACAGAAAATATTGTTGCGCTGCCTTTGACCCCATTCGCACATCGGTCCGCAACTTAGACATCACCTCGGTGCCATCCGGATCTTGGCATCTCAGCGCCTTGTGGTGTCAGTCAGAAAATATTGTTGCGCTGCCTTTGGCCCCATTCGCACATCAGTCCGCTACTGACACCATCTCACAGGCCAACAGGGCGCCCCACGCCGACTTTTACCATTGTAGGATGGCCACACCAGTGCCACAACTTGCTAGACACCACCTCGGTGCCATCCGGATCTTGGCATCTCAGCGCCTTGTGGTGTCTTCTATTCCGAAAATATTGTTGCGCTGCCTTTGGCCCCATTCGCACATCGGTCCGCTACTGCCGCCATCTCACAGGCCAACGGGGCGCCCCACGCCGACTTTCAACATTGTAGGATGGCCACACCAGTGCGGCAACTTACTAGACACCACCTCGGTGCCATCCGGATCTTGGCGCGTTGTGCTGCCTTCGGCCTATTCGCACATCGGTCCACTACTGACGCAAACTCACAGGCCAACGGGGCGCCCCACGCCGACTTTCAGCATTGTAGGATGGCCACACCAGTGCTGCAACTTGCTGGACACCACCTCGGTGCCATCCGGATCTTGGCGCGTTGTATTGCCTTCGGCCTATTCGCACATCGGTCCGCTACTGACGCCGCCTCACGTGCCAACGTATTTTCTCCGCATTTTATACCCTATGCCACATAACAGGTCAGGTGACTTGTTTATAAAACTTTTCATTGGTTCATTTTACTTTTGGTTTCCTAATGATGGAAGGCTTGATCATATGACCTAAAAACAACACTTTTCATTGGATGAAAACTTTTTTTTTTCCCCCAAACGATGAAAGCCCCACCTTGTTTCTGGATGTTTCAGACTGAAGCTGGCGTCAGCATGAGAGCACCACCATCTCGTAGCTCCGTCGTGGTCATTCCGCGAGCAATCATGGCAACCGCTCCCCACCAGAAGCCTACAGGAGTCGGGGGCCCCCAAAACTTTTGATAAATCCTCAAGGCGGAGGGGACGCTTTCAAGAATGGGGTCCAAGACCTAGCAGACAAGCGTCCGATTTCCAAGGTGTCCCAGGGCCATTTCAGTGGACCAGGCCCAAAAAGGAAAGAGCCTGCCGCCATTTTGAGAGTCCTGTGACAGCCGCCTATCGCTGCACCGCAAGAGTGGGCGCAACTCAGCTGAATTGCGGCTTTTGACACAGTGGACCAAAAACAGACGGAATGGCAACTGAAACGGTAAAGGGGCGGCCCACTACAACAGATGACACTCCACCTGGAGAAGCCCGTTCACGCCGCCTCCCCCGGGGCGCCCCACGCCGTTATTCGGAGCAGCATTGTAGGATACCAAAACCAGTGCGGCAACTTACTGGACATCACCTTGGTGCCATCGTTCTGCTGCCTTGGAACTATTCGCACAACAGTTTGCTACTGATGACCCACCCCCCGCGACGCCCCACGCCGTTATTTGCTGGGTGGCAACTTACTAGACATCACTTTCGTGTCATCTAGATTTCAGCGCGTTCTGCTGCCTTGGAACTATTCGCACAACAGTTTGCTACTGATGACCCACCCCCCGCGACGCCCCACGCCGGAAATCTGGACGTTGTGCTGCGTTGGGACTATTCGCACAGCCGACCGCTACTTCGTTGTTTTTCCCTAAAAATGTTTATATGTTATTACTATTTTTGTTTTCTTGTATATATTTATAAATTATTAAAGTTTTATAATCTTACTACTTTGTCGGAGTGCTATATATTTTTAATGTGACACATAATTGTAAAAACTTTGATGTACAAAGAGTCATCCCTGGAATCTTCCGCTTCAGGCTCGGTCCCCTCCCCAATCACAATACAGGATGGTTTTCAGATAATAGGAACGCTTCTGTTGTGACGAATCTCATCGAGTGTGGGCCTTGATCTACTATAACTCCTTTGAAGAGGGGTGATTCTTTACAGCTGGGGCCATAAACTACATCTGCAGGGCCATCTGCAGGGCTAGCTGATAGCCTAGGACCGGCCTGGACAATCGGACACAGAGGAAGAGGAGTGTCAGAGGGTGCGGTAGTGAATAGGGCGAAAGGGAGGTGTCGGGCGGGCACAGGGTGTGATTCTCAGGGAAGAGCAGCGCAGATGGGGGGAGGTTTATTACCCATGCATAAGACAGAAAGCGGGGGTGACCACTGCCTGGGGGAGATGCTTGCGAGGGTGGGGAGCCATGCTAAGGATCGACAGCGTGCAGAGAGTGGGTCTGGTCAAGGCATCTAAAATGGCTGCCGTGCACGACAAAAGTGTGTCATTTGAAAAAAGACAAGATGGCGTAGACAATGTTTTTCAACACTTCCTGATTTCCTTCGAATCGAACGTTAACAGACGTTGGGGCATATTACCAAAGTTAAGCGATATTTATCCCTAACGATGCTTAGCAACGATTTTTTTACCGCTAAGCATCGTCAGAAATTATCGCAGATAAACCTTGCTATTATCAAGGTTTATCGCAAATACGATAATAAACGACCGCAATGCATTAATATCGCTGAAAACTCAGCGATATTCATGCATTACCGAGCTAATGCTCTTAGCCATGTTATCCACCTCCCATTGGATAACATGGCTAAGAACTGCTCAGGGCAGGTGCTACTTTTTGGAGATATTCGCGCTTATCTCGAATATTTCCAAAAGTTGATAATAGGAGATAGCGATGTTAGCGACTGTTTCCAGTCGCTAACATCTTGGCACGCCCACTTTGCATGTCATTAGTGATAAATATCACTCACATGCAAAGTGGGGCCCAAGATGGTCGCTATCTCCTACTAGCCGTCGCTAACTGGTGTTAGCAACAGCTAGGTAATACAGATATAATTTTATCTCCGCGAAGCGGAGCGCTGTTACAGATATATATCTTGTTTTTGAACGTTAATTTCTCAAAATCCACTGAAGCACATATATTGAGACCTAGCAAAGGCACATCGAGCTACCAGTCCCTACAATTTTGCCAAGTTTCGTGCAAATCCATTCAGCCGTTCGATTATTATTATTATTTTTTTTTTGCCCCGCGGGGCCCTTTTAAAACCTCCACATCAAACCTAAGAGGTCAAGGAGGATCTACTATGCCCCCTTATGGTCATTTGCCCCTTCGCTTTGGCCTCCTCTTGTCTCTCGATCCTACCGAGAGACAAGATGGCGGCCGCTACGGACTGTTTGCAATGTTTACAGACGCCGGAGAACCAATCAGCTTCGCAAACCTCCGTTACGCGAAGCGGAGCGCTGTTACAGATATATATCTTTTTTTCAACGTTAATTTCTCAAAATCCACTGGAGCACATATATTGAGACCTAACAAAGGCACATCGGGCTACCAGTCCCTAATATTTTACCAAGTTTCGTGCAAATCCATTCAGCCGTTCGATTATTATTATTATTATTTTTTTTTGCCCCGCGGGACCCTTTTAAAACCTCCACATCAAACCTAGAGGGTCAGCGAGGATCTACTATGCCCCCTTATGGTCATTTGCCCCTTCGCTTTGGCCTCCTCTTGTCTCTCGATCCTACCGAGAGACAAGATGGCGGCTGCTACGGACTGTTTGGAATGTTTACAGACGCCGGAGAACCAATCAGCTTCGCTTCACAAAGCTCCGTTGCGCGAAAAGTACGCGTACTGGAGCGCTGCCCGGTCCGCTGTTACAGATATATATCTTTTTTTAAACGTTAATTTCTCAAAATCCACTGTAGCACATATGTTGAGACCTACAAAAGGCACATCGGGCTACCAGTCCCTACAATTTTGCCAAGTTTCGTGCAAATCCATTCAGCCGTTCGGGCTAAAAGTGAGGCCAACCGCCCTATGGGAAACTCAATGTTAAAAACACGTTTTGGGACCCCCCTTTTTTCTCGGCCCCCCCTTGACGAAACCCCCCCAAATTTTCAGGGGCTGCTCAGAAACAAAATGTTCCATTTTCCTGAAAATTTCAGCCAATTCCGTCCACAAACGCTAAAGTTATTAGACATAGAATTTTCAAAAATCCCATAGAGAAAAAATCCTAACTATATATACCTACTGGCGACCGCCAGTAGGTAATATATATATATATATATATATACAGAAAAGAGGAAGGAGCTTCCCTTTAGCAATGTTCAGTTACAAAATGTGGCAATCATACAGGAATCATGGCAGTAGCGACGTAACTGTGTCATAATCGTGAGGAAAAAACGTCAGAAGCAGAGTGTTGAGAAATAACCTTAGGCTGGTTCCTTAGATAAGAAATAGAGAAATGGTTTGACAGGATGTCTGGTATCGTGTTTAGCAAACAGGAGCTGGTTTCTCGGAATTGGTTGTCGTGTCTTGGCAAACGGGGCTTATTTCTCGAAATCGGCCTAACCATAAGCGTGGGTGGTTACAACGGGGGCTCGTTTCTCGGAATCGGCTTGACCATACGAATGTGCAGTTGCAGGTTGAGGAAGAGATGTGTTTGCGTGCAACCTTACGTTAATGTGTCCGGGTTTTCTAGTTACCGTCATGATGAGCTCGGGACGTGAAAGAGAGGGTGTATAATGGGACATAAATAACAACAATATTCTATTTTCCACATTCCCTCCTTGTCCCATAATATACCCTTTTAACATTATCTTTCTTAATCTACCTCTATGTTCATTAGGTTGTCCACTTGTTCCTGTAACATAATCTTTTCCTTGTTTTTCTTTCTGGTTTGGGGTCTGGGAATGCAGTTAGTGATACAGAAACTACAGAGTGCTGGACCGCACTGAATACAGAGGCAACAGGTGAAGAGAATGGCTAGAGCAAGACCTATAACTGTAAGTGCCTTCCATCCCCATGAGGACAGGAAGCCCCAGAGCCAACTCGTCAGGGACCAGGCATCAGTGTCTGCATCTAGTTTTCTGGAAAGTATATGAAGGCGGGAAATAGTAGAATACACCGAGGTTGCATTATCTGGAATAAATATACAGCAGCTGGACCCGATCAGTTCACATACGCCACCACGGTCGGCCAATATGATATCTAGAACCATGCGGTTCTGTAACGTCATGAGTCTGTCGGCAGCCATCTTAGCGGTGATGTTACTTAATGCACCAGCTGTTTCGCTTATGGCTCCCTGGACTACACGAGTCAGTTGTCTTATGTGGCGGCTGTTGATGATGGGCCCCCAGAATGGGATGATTCCTTTAAAGAAATCGCCAGCCTCTTGGTCCGCTGTATCTTCAACATCTATGGCCCCCTTCGCCGTCTATTAATTACAGTTGGAGGGTCACTTAGATGGTAATCTGCTGGGGCGGTGTAGGTAGGGGGGAGGAGAAATGCAATGTAGCACTTCCCGGACCAGCCTTGGGGTAGCCAAGTGCGTGCGTGAGGTCTACAGATAAAATAGGTGTTGGGGGCAGTGGCCATCATTGGGAAATTTAGGTCAGGTAGGGTGTATGTCTTGTTACACTCACTGTCTCCCATTTTCTGACCCTTGCCCTTTCCTCTCACACAGAATAGGCCCTTATGGGGTACGGCCCATCCTCCCTGTTCTGTCTGTCTCTTCTGGACTGAAAAAGTTTCCCTAAAGGAGGTAGTGTCGTTAAAAAGGGAATAGCTGGTATTTTCATTATTATCTGCTCTTCCCCATGTCGCTGTGAAATTTATCATCTTTTCAATAGCTCGTACTGTCTTTGTTTTTATCTCGTTCCAGGTACTAGTGTTCTTGGCCTTGATCTCAGGAATGTTTCTAACAGAAGCGGAGAATATCATAGAGAGTGCATAGGTAGATCCGGCATAGCCAAAAGGGAGAGGGATAAAAGGCATTCCTCCGTGTACGGAATGTGGCATTAAACCACAGACCCAACAGTTGGTTTTGTTAATAACCATTTGATGTTGGTGGAGCGTGGAGATGAAAGTGTTATTGAAAAATTATTTTCTTCTATTTTCGAGATGTGGAGAAAGATCTACATGTGAATGCATAGCTGTGTTGTTCAAAGGCGTGGGGGAAGATGGTGGAAAAGCTAGATGAAGGAACCAACCTAGGCAAGCCGTGATACAAAAGATAGAAATCATAAAGAGTAGGAAGACAGAAACTTTGTTATGCAATAATTTTACACATTTAAATATTTTTTCCATGTTTTGGCTGCTAGTCTGAGTCCATTTTGCATACGTGACCAGACACTTCCCAGCAACCGCTTCACCAAAACTACGTCTTGGACTTAAATAGCCACCGGTAGGTCGAGGTCAGATGCAATGTCTCTAGCTTGTTTCTGATGGGATCGCAGCCGCGATCTGTACTCTTCTTGGGGACAAAGTTCAGGAAGGGGTGAAATAAAGTCTGTTGTCTCAATGTCTATGTTCCTGGGGTTAGCAACAATGTCAGTAGGAGTTGGTCTGAAGAATTTCTTACCGTGGCTGGCATGAAGCCATCCTTTTCGTCCATCCACCTTGACTGCAGTTCTCGTCGTGAGTAGCACCAGCTTGGGAGACGTCCACCTTCTTTCAAGGGTACTGGCGCGATCAAAGTTCCGGATTAACACCCAGGTGCCAGGTTGGATGGCGTGTTCCTCGGGCTTTGTTTTGTCTGGAAAGGCTGCAGCCACCTGTGAACGACAAGAACGTAGTGCAGACATCAAGGAAGATAGGTAATCTGTCAGTACATTAGAATCAATGTCAGTTAACTTTTTAGGGTATGGGACACCCCAGATATTCGGAGGTCTCCCAAATGTTACTTCATAAGGTGACAGACCCGTCCGGGAATGTGCCACAATTCGCATGTAGAAAAGAGCAACCGGAAGGGCTGTGACCCAGTCTATTTGCTTGTCAGCACATATTTTAGCTAGCTTGGTCTTCAGAGTCTGATTATGTCGTTCGACTAGACCTGCTGCTTGGGGGTGTCGAACACAGAGGAATTTCCAGGTGTATCCTAACAGTAAGGAAACAGCCTCCATCAGTTTGGAGGAGAAAGGTTGTCCGTTGTCAGAGTATATGACTCTTGGCAACCCATATCGAGGAAAAAATTCCCTCACCAATTGTTTAGCTGTCATCTGGGCACCATAGTCTGGGTCGGGGTATGTTTCAGTCCATTGGGTTAAGGTACAGACTACTACGAGGACATACTTATGTCCCCGACATCTTTCCATTTGTATGTGGTCCATTTGGAGGACTTCGAAGGGGTAATTTGGAGGATGGAACCCTCCTTGTTCAACTGAGACACTCTTCCCTGGATTGAACTGACAGCAAATCATACAAGTTCATACTTTTTGTTTGGCCGCTGAGCGTAGGTGTTTGTTATGCCATACCAAATTTAGACTGTCTAACATCCCTTTTTCTCCTAGATGTGCGGGACCGTGGGCAGTTTCTATGATTACCGGAACCATTATGTCAGGGAGAAACCATTTGGACCTATCCTTTGTTACCCAACCCTGATCTGTGTGAGAACCTCCCTCTTCTTCCCATTTCTTCTTTTCGGTCTCTGTAGCTTGGTTTTGGATGTCTACTACATCTTTGGTAGGATCGATAACTGGATAAACAGTCTTGATGGAAATTTCAGTGTTCAGTGTTCCTGTCTGAGAAGCGTGTTTAGCTGTGGCATCCGCCAGAGCATTACCTCTAGTGACAGAGTCTATGACCTTTGTGTGTGCTTTGCATTTCAGTATAGCTATTTCTGCGGGCCTGTGTATTGATTCTAGTAGCTGAAGAATAAGATCTCCATGCTGTATCTTAGTTCCATGAGAGGTTAGGAAACCTCTTTCCTTCCACAAGGTTCCAAAATGATGCGCTACCCCGAATGCGTATTGGGAATCGGTGTAGATATTGACTCGTTTTCCTTTTGACCATTCACATGCTCGTGTAAGAGCAATGAGTTCTGCTGCTTGGGCTGAATGCACGGGTATTCTAGCTGCTAGAAGGACTGTATTTTCTGTAGTGACAGCATAAGCTGCAGAAAGTTCGCCTGTCTGGAGGCGCATACAGGAACCATCTACAAACAGTGTGTGTTCTGGTGCATTTAAAGGTACATCTACAAGATCAGACCGGGGCTTGGTGACTAGTTCGACTATTTCTAGGCAGTCGTGGGTTTGGTTGTCTATTGGAACAGTGGGTAATAGCGTAGCTGGGATGAAGATATTGCATCGTTTGATGATAATGTGGGGTTGGAATAATGTAACTTCATAACCTGTGAGACGAGCTATGGTCAAGTGTGGTGTCTGTGTCCTATTCAAAAGTAATTCTACTGCATGTGGGACTTGTACTTCAAGAGGATGTCCTAGGACGATGGAATCACTTTGTCGAATTGCCAGAGCCGTAGCTGCAACAGATTTTAAACAGGCAGGCAAGCCTTGTGCAACAGGGTCGAGAGTACTGGAAAAATAAGCACAGGGACGATGTTTATTGGCCTGTGTTTGTGTGAGCACTGACAAGGCTGTACCTTCCCGTTCCGTGACAAAGAGGACAAACGTTTTGGCACAATCTGGTGTAGCTAGGACATGTGCAGAGCATAATGCTTGTTTATGGGTGTCAAAAGCAAAAGTATGGTCAGGTGTCCATGGCAATGGAGAGGAGGTGGCAAAATCGGAGGTCGTTAATTGTATCAGGGGTTTGGCCAAATAGGCGAACTAGGGAATCCATTGCCTACAATAGGAAGTGAGGCCAATAAAGGCACGGACTTCTTTCTGTGTCTTAGGGATAGGAATGTTAAAAATGAGTTGGATTCTTTCAGGTGTGAGTGCCCTACCCTCCTTTGACAGCAGGTGTCCTAAGTATGCCACCTGCTGTAAACACAATTGCAATTTAGAGGGTGATACTTTGTGGCCATGTTGTGCAAGGAACATTAGGACAATTCGTGAGGCCTGTTCACATTCTGGTTCGGAACGTGCAGTGATCAGCAAGTTATCAACATATTGTAACAATGTCGTATTAGAGGGCAGAACAATGTTGTCCAACTGTCTTTTAAGTGCCTGACTGTAGATACTGGGACTTTCTGTATACCCTTGAGGAGCTCTTGTAAAACAGAAACTACAACCTTGTAGGGAGAATCCGAATAGGTACTGACTGTCTTTATGAATGGGTATACTGAAGAAGGCGTTTTTAAGGTCAATGACGGTAAAATGTGTGGCATCAGGATCTATAGCTGTTAGCAGAGTACTGATGTCTGAGACCACAGGGTATTGTGGTACTACACATTTATTTAGCTCACGTAAGTCAACCACGAGCCTGTAAACTGGTGGTGCACCGTCATCAGTTTTCTTTCGGACTGGCAGAACTGGCGAATTACATATGTTGGTAGGTACCTCTCTAATTACTCCTTTTTGAATTAAGTCATCAATAATCTGAATAAGGGCTTGTTCCGCATCTGGAGGTAACTTGTATTGGTGGACACGAGGTAGGACAACACCTTCCTTTAACATGACTATGTGTGGTGTAATATCCATGAATCCTACGTCAGTTGGATCAGTAGCCCACAATGTAACAGGAATGTCCCTTAATCTGACATCTAATACTCGTGTGGTGAAATGACCTTTGAAATCTCTGAGGAATAGTCGGATCCCTTCCGGGGAACAGTATATCACAGCACCCAGTTCCTTTAACATCTGGATGCCAAGTAGATTTTCGGGACAGGACTTAGTAAGTACCAAATCGGTGGAAGTTGTAAGACGGCCAACCTGAAGTGATACTGGTTCAGAAACTTTGTTGATGACTGGTGTACCTGAAAAACCCAAGGAAATACTATTTGAGCCAGAGAGGGGTACCTTGGGAACTTCTTTGTGTTGTACTGTCGTCCTACTGGCCCCGGTGTCAATCAGAAATTGTGTTTCTTTACCTAGGAGCTTAGCATGTACGTAGGGACCCTTTTGGTCAACCGGGACCGGGATCAGTGGACGACTATCGTGTTCCTTCCAGCTGTTTCATGAAATCGTTCGGAATTCAGGATAGGATGACACTGGATACTGATAGAGTTGTGTGGCTAACTTAGTATCAGCTGGGGTAGCTGTTGTTGGAGCAGAGGGACGAGTGGTATAGGTGCGAGGTTGTGTCTTTCCAGTAGCAATATTGTGTTGTAAGACTGGACAGTCACGTACAAAGTGACCAGGCTTTTTTCAAAAATTACAGGTAACCCTTTCTTGCGATACTGGAGTTTGCTTATGGGTCTGAGGAATTGTATTAGTCTGCGCTACCAATACCTTCATTTTAGTATCTTTTGTCCTTCTTTTCTCCTGTTCTTGTTCGTCCCTAATTCTGTTCTGATGATACTGGAGCACCTGAAGTGCTTGTGAAGGGGAACTAGCTTGCCAAGTGCTTTCAACTTTTAATACTCTATTTTTGATCATAGGTAAAGCATTTTCTACGAATTTTGTGACAAACAATCGACTATAGGCGTCTCCACCTGAGGAGAGGCCGCTATTGATAAGAAAACATTTTTCTAATCTCGTATAAAAGTCCCCTATATCCTCATCTGGTTTTTGTTTGCATGCAGAGATAGCATCCCAATCTTCTTTCTTAGTGGCCAACAACTGGGAGTGTATCTTTGGGAGAAGGCGAGGGAGTTCCAGAACTAAGGTCCCAAGCCTTGTCCAGGATCACAAGTAGTGTCTTCTGTCTCTAAATCTGTCCATGCTACCTTTTTCCCTTCAATCTCCCAATCTTTTCCTTTGAGTTTGTCATATGTTCCTTGAGGTAGCAGGACTTTGAGGAGAATATTGAGATCCTTATAAGTAAAGGAGCCCATTTGAAGAATATCCTTTAGTTCCCTATGGAATCATGTAGGATCTTTTTCATGAGAAGAGACCATTTTCTTCATTTCTAATAACTCTAGTTTTGTCAAGGGAGTATAGACAAATGTCTGTTGTAGCTTTCCTGCAGAATCTATGACGGGATGTACTTCTCGGAGGGTAAATTGACCTTGGCCGTACTGAGGGGGATTTGAGTCATATGCATCAGAAAAGCATTGGACATAGCATTGTCGCTGATCCAGGAAAATATTGAGGAATTCTTGTCCCCTTGCCACCCACCTCCCTTCTAGACAATCCCGTAAGAGAGGACGTAACATTTTGGGCGGGTTGCCAGTGTCTTCGTACAAGGTAATGAGGTGCTGAACCATATATATGCTGGCTAGTCTTTGCGATGTCATAGGGAGTGATAAAAACATTTGAGCGACTATAACAGGGCCATATATAGAGTATTGGGACACCCAATGGGCGCTTGATCGAGTGAGTTCTTTTTCTTGTGTGGTGAGTGGAGGCTCGTCGTCCATCCAATCATCCAAGGCTTCTTGTGTTTGTTGGAACAATCTATCTGAAGAAGCTGACAATTTTTTAACCTTATTCCTGAGTTGTCCACTACCTAGGGAGCGAGGGATACGAGAACGTACTGCTCCATGAAAAGCAGTTCCTTCTTCCCTGTCTTCGTATGTACCCTCATTCTCGGTCTCCTGGGTAGGGGTATTTTTCTGGTGTGAGTCGGAAACCTTACTGGTAAAGAGAGGAATGAAGAGATCTATTTATTTTATTTTATTATAATTTCCAGCTACTACTGCTTGATCTAGCTGAAGTAGGTCGTCGGGAACCTTTTTAACCGCACTTGAGATCATGCGGATGAAACAGGTAATCATAAATCGTGAGAGACATTTTCTATGAGAGATAGGTCTATTTTTAATAGCCTCTTGTAGGACTTCTAAATTTTCTCCTGTTCGGAGAGCCTCGTAAATTTTATTCAGATAATTTGTGATATTTGGTACCTCCCGTATGCTTTCTAGAGCTTCCCGTAGGCGATAGGAGATGTCTGCTTGTGGACCTTCCCCTGGAGTAGGGTCATACTCACATTCTAACATAGGTAGAACACCACCCGAAGTGTCAGGGATGGGTTCCGTCTGGGTGACTACTTGTCTGGCTGCTATTTGATTAGTATAAGCAGGAGATGGTTCCATTAAATAGGTGTTAATGAAATCTTCGGGCACGGAAGGAACCTTAGGACGGGGTGGCGCTGTGGGGATGTTAGGGTCTGAACTACCATTGGACCCTGTCTTTTGCGAGAGGACGGGATATATACTCGTCACGGAGGCCGAGACCTCCCTTTTCTTTTGTTCAAAACAAATATCATCATTCTGATCCTGTAACTTTCTCATCTTACTTTCTTCTGACATTATTTTTGCTTTCTCCACTTTCCCTTGCTCTTTCTGTTCCCTTCGATGTGCTTCCTTTCGCCATAATTCAACACTCTCTAACATCGAGGGTCTTGCTTTCTTTTCCCAACATTTCTTTTCAACTGCCATGATACAATTCAAATCCCATGTGCCACTCTTTGGCCATCTAATCGCAATTTCTAAATCTTTAGTGTAACCTTCCCAAAGACCCAAATACAAGATGGCACCAATTCCATATTTCGTATACATGAAGTAACCAGGAGTATCCTTCGGGGGGACTGGTACAGGTTGTTCCTGTAACCCCTTTCGGGTACCCAGTTTACACAATTTAGAAAACAAAGGCATTTCGTTAATAAATAAACAATTTACACTTGATAACTTGATATACCCTGAGTATCAGAGTACAAACATACCGTTTTCTAGAAACCTAGAACCCGTCTTGACCGTGCTCTGAAAAATCAGAACCCGTCTTGACCGCGTTCTGAAAAAGATCAGAACCCGTCTTGCTACACCCCCAGCAGTACTCACCGAGGTGCAGAGAACTTGAAGACCTTGGAAACCAGGTCACTGGACTTGTTGCACTGCACGTTTGTTCAGGGGCTTGTCGGGGTTCTGAAGACCTCGGACTCGGCAACTTCACAATGTTCGGGCTCTGGGTCGAGACTTCCGCTGTCGTCTTCACCGCCTCGTGTGGATGGCTAAAATAATTTCAAAAAGGGGTGGTGATGGACAGAGTATCTGAGTTAATCAGAACACTCCTACCCAGTCAACAGATCAGGGCTTGATCCATCACCGTTTTTTAGCTCACTGCACCATCCCAGTTCAGAGCCTGGCTATATGCAAATTAGTCTGTCCCTGGCCCAGTGCATCATGGGAACAGGGCAGACCAAACTACCAAGCCAATTCTTCACTGGAAAGGAAACAAGCTTCCGGGGACCGGTTTCTGGCATTACAGCCGTCTTCGGCCCGGCTTGCTTGAATCCTGATGGTGCAGTGAGCAAGGGACTAATGTCTGAGCATACCCTTCCACACTCATGGTGGCCAAAATATTTTCAAAAAGGGGTGGTGATGGACAGAGTATCTGAGTTAATCAGAACACTCCTACCCAGTCAACAGATCAGGGCTTGATCCATCACCGTTTTTTAGTTCACTGCACCATCCCAGTTCAGAACCTGGCTATATACAAATTAGTCTGTCCCTGGCCCAGTGCATCATGGGAACAGGGCAGACCAAACTACCAAGCCAATTCTTCACTGGAAAGGAAACAAGCTTCCGGGGACCGGTTTCTGGCATTACAGCCGTCTTCGGCCCGGCTTGCTTGAATCCTGATGGTGCAGTGAGCAAGGGACTCATGTCTGAGCATACCCTTCCACACTCATGGTGGCCAAAATAATTTCAAAAAGGGGTGGTGATGGACAGAGTATCTGAGTTAATCAGAAAACTCCTACCCAGTCAACAGATCAGGGCTTGATCCATCACCGTTTTTTAGCTCACTGCACCATCCCAGTTCAGAACCTGGCTATATGCAAATTAGTCTGTCCCTGGCCCAGTGCATCATGGGAACAGGGCAGACCAAACTACCAAGCCAATTCTGCACTGGAAAGGAAACAAGCTTCCGGGGACCGGTTTCTGGCATTACAGCCGTCTTCGGCCCGGCTTGCTTGAATCCTGATGGTGCAGTGAGCTGGGTAGGAGTGTTCTGCTTAATTCAGATACTCTGTCCATCACCACCCCCTTTATGAATCGTTTTGGCCACCACAAGTGTGGAAGGGTATGCTCAGATGTGAGTCCCTTGCTCACTGCACCATCAGGATTCAAGCAAGCCGGGCCGAAGACGGCTGTAATGCCAGAAACCGGTCCCCGGAAGCTTGTTTCCTTTCCAGTAAAGAATTGGCTTGGTAGTTTGGTCTGCCCTGCTCCCATGATGCACTGGGCCAGGGTCAGACTAATTTGCATGTAGCCAGGTTCTGAGCTGGGATGGTGCAGTGAGCTAAAAAACGGTGATGGATCAAACCCTGATCTTTTGACTGGATAGGAGTGTTCTGCTTAATTCAGATACTCTGGCCATCACCACCCCCTTTATGAATCGTTTTGGCCACCACAAGTGTGGAAGGGTATGCTCAGATGTGAGTCCCTTGCTCACTGCACCATCAGGATTCAAGCAAGCCGGGCCGAAGACGGCTGTAATGCCAGAAACCGGTCCCCGGAAGCTTGTTTCCTTTCCAGTAAAGAATTGGCTTGGTAGTTTGGTCTGCCCTGCTCCCATGATGCACTGGGCCAGGGTCAGACTAATTTGCATGTAGCCAGGTTCTGAGCTGGGATGGTGCAGTGAGCTAAAAAACGGTGATGGATCAAGCCCTGATCTTTTGACTGGGTAGGAGTGTTCTGCTTAATTCACATACTCTGTCCATCACCATCCCCTTTATGAATCGTTTTGGCCACCACAAGTGTGGAAGGGTATGCTCAGATGTGAGTCCCTTGCTCACTGCACCATCAGGATTCAAGCAAGCCGGGCCGAAGACGGCTGTAATGCCAGAAACCGGTCCCGGAAGCTTGTTTCCTTTCCAGTAAAGAATTGGCTTGGTAGTTTGGTCTGCCCTGCTCCCATGATGCACTGGGCCAGGGTCAGACTAATTTGCATGTAGCCAGGTTCTGAGCTGGGATGGTGCAGTGAGCTAAAAAACGGTGATGGATCAAGCCCTGATCTTTTGACTGGGTAGGAGTGTTCTGCTTAATTCAGATACTCTGTCCATCACCACCCCCTTTATGAATCGTTTTGGCCACCACATGTGTGGAAGGGTA
Source organism: Lissotriton helveticus (assembly GCF_964261635.1). Classification (NCBI taxonomy): domain Eukaryota; kingdom Metazoa; phylum Chordata; class Amphibia; order Caudata; family Salamandridae; genus Lissotriton; species Lissotriton helveticus. Next base: position 1,020,601,847 of record NC_136069.1, on the reverse strand, counting down.
TGCTCAGATGTGAGTCCCTTGCTCACTGCACCATCAGGATTCAAGCAAGCCGGGCCGAAGACGGCTGTAATGCCAGAAACCGGTCCCCGGAAGCTTGTTTCCTTTCCAGTAAAGAATTGGCTTGGTAGTTTGGTCTGCCCTGCTCCCATGATGCACTGGGCCAGGGTCAGACTAATTTGCATGTAGCCAGGTTCTGAGCTGGGATGGTGCAGTGAGCTAAAAACGGTGATGGATCAAGCCCTGATCTTTTGACTGGGTAGGAGTGTTCTGCTTAATTCAGATACTCTGTCCATCACCACCCCCTTTATGAATCGTGTGGATGGCTAGGCCTCGGCACGGTCCCTCTTCGACACGAAGGAGTTCATGCAGGAACACCCTGCAGTGTGCACTTGGAAGTCCGTCGGTGTCTGGAGAGACAGGTTTGGGTCTGCATCACCGGCGTGTGGGGAGAAAGGGAAGTCCCTATTCGGGCGCCAATTTGCTGTGGTAAATATTTTAGTAATTTACCTTGATCGGAATTTCTATAATATCAATAAGGTCAAGCATGAAGAGCAGAGTCCGTGGTGGTTAGAATTCAGGGTCTTTATTCAGTAACTCGAGTTAAGGGAGAGCTCCGTTACCTAAGGAGGCTCGGGAATGGTCTCTACTTTAATCAAAGAAAATACAGTATATATATATATATATATATATATATATATACAGAAAAGAGGAAGGAGCTTCCCTTTAGCAATGTTCAGTTACAAAATGTGGCAATCATACAGGAATCATGGCAGTAGTGACGTAACAGTGTCATAATCGTGAGGAAAAAACGTCAGAAGCAGAGTGTTGAGAAATAACCTTAGGCTGGTTCCTTAGATAAGAAATAGAGAAATGGTCGTGACAGGATGTCTGGTGTCATGTGTTTAGCAAACAGGAGCTGGTTTCTCGGAATTGGCTGTCGTGTCTTGGCAAACGGGGCTTATTTCTCGGAATCGGCCTGACCATAAGCGGGGGTGGTTACAACGGGGGCTCGTTTCTCAGAATCGGCTTGACCATAAGAATGTGCAGTTGCAGTTTGAGGAAGAGATGTGTTTGTGCGCAACCTTACGTTAATGTGGCCAGGTTTTCTAGTTACCGTCATGATGAGCTCGGGACGTGAAAGAGAGGGTGTATAATGGGACATACATAACGACAATATTCTATTTTCCACATACCGCATCTCCAGGTAAAATCCCCTGAGAATCTTCACTTCAGTCCGATATCTTTAGGCACGATATCCCGTAACGGCTGGTGGCGGCAGTCGGTGGTAGCATCAAGGCGCAGCTTGAGATGGGTGTCGTGGGGAGGTTTGCGTGCATGGAGGGGTAGTTCCAATCCAGTGGCGATAATCTACAGATGATGGCTGATGCAGAGTGTTGGAGATAATCCAGTTACTCGTAAGTATTCGTGGTTGTAGATATTAATAACGTTATTTTTAAGTATATTTTATGTTTTAGTACCGGAGCGGGTTGTGGGTTTATAGGGGAATAGGGTGGGAAGTAATTTAAATATACAAAATTAATTATTAATTTTTAGGAATTATAAATTAATTTTAATTAATGTATGTTTTTATTTCTGTAGCGGGTTGTGGGTTTATAGGGGAATTCGGTGGGAAGTAATTTAATTGTAATTAATTAATGATTTTTTTATTTTTATGGATAAGTATTTTTTTAATTACTTATTAATTGGCAATTAATTATTTTAATTGGTTAATTAAATATTAATTGGCAAATAATTATATTAATTGATACATTCATTATTAATTGGCAATTAATTTTTTTAATTGATAAATTAATTATTTAATTGATATTTAATGTTATTTTTAAGTAAATGTTATGTTTTTGTACCGGAGCGGGTTGTGTGTTTATAGGGGAATAGGGTGGGAAGTAATTTAAATATACTAAATTAATTATTAATTTATAGGAATTATAAATTATTTTTTATTAATTTTGTTTCTATTTTTGTTGTGGGTTTATAGGGGAATTGGGTGGTAAGTAATTTAATTGTAATTAATTATTGATTTATAATTTTTTTGTTATGGATAAATACATTATTTTAAAATAATTATTAATTGACAATTAATTATATTAATTGATCATTTACTTTTTTTAATTGGTAATTAATGTTTTTAATTGTTAACGATTTTTTTTAATTGGTAATTTATGTTTGTAATTGGGAAATAATTTTTTTAATTGGTAATTAATTTTTTAATAGGTAAATAATTGTGTTAATTGGAATTAATATTTTGAATAGGTAATTATTTCTTATTAATTGGAAAATATTTGTAATTAATTGGTAATCAATGTTTTATAAAAAAAAGTATTATTTGGTATATTGTTTAATAATTTTTAATTGTGAAATAATTTTAAATCATATTTTTATGTAATGAAATGTATTTAATTCTTTAATATTTATTATTTGGTGAGTAATATTTAATAATTAATATTTATTGGTATTTGTTGATAATTTATTGTTAATTATTTATTCAAATGTAATTGCTTTTAAAAATTATTCATTGTTTGTAAATGATGTAGGTTTATTTAAAAATGTAATTATACATTATTTTAAATATAAAAATTATTTATAAGTATGCTAAATTTAAATTCTACGCTATCAAACGCTTTCCCTACTGTTGCGCCCTTTGGAGTTGGAATAGTAATTTTTTCCCCTATGCTATCCAACGCTTTCCCTACTGTTGCACCCTCTGGAGTTGGAATAGTAATTTTTACCCCTACGCTATCCAACGTTTTCTGTACTGTTACACCCTCTGGAGTTGGAATAGTACTTTTTATCCCTACGCTATCCAACGCTTTCCCTACTGTTGCACTCTCTGGAGTGGGAATAGTAATTTTTCCCCCTACGCTATCCAACGCTTTCCCTACTGTTGCACCCTCTGGAGTTGGAATAGTAATTTTTACCCCTACGCTATCCAACGCTTTCCCTACTGTTACACTCTCTGGAGTTGGAATAGTAATTTTTATCCCTACGCTATCCAACGCTTTCCCTACTGTTGCACCCTTTGGAGTTGGAATAGTCATTTTTACCCTTACACTATCCAACGCTTTCCCAACTGTTGCACCCTCTGGAGTTGGAATAGTAATGTTTACCCTTACGCTATCCAACGCTTTCTTACTCTTGCACCCTCTGGAGTTGGAATAGTAATTTTTACCCTTACGCTATCCAACTCTTTCCCTACTGTTGCACTTACTGGAGTGGGAATAGTAATTTTTACCCACCCACTATGCAATGTTTTCCCTACTGTTGCACTCTCGGGAGTGGGAATAGTAATTTTTACCCTTACGCTATCCAACACTTTCCCTACTGTTGCACCCTATGGAGTGGGAATACTAATTTTTACCCACCCGTATCCAACGCTTTCCCTACTGTTGCACCCTCCGGAGTTGGAATAGTAATTTTTACCCTTACGCTATCCAACGCTTTCCCTACTGTTGCACTCACTGGAGTGGGAATAGTCATTTTTATCCACCCGCTATCCAACGCTTTCCCTACTGTTGCACTCTCTGGAGTGGGAATAGTAATTTTTACCCCTATGCTATTTAATGCTTTCCCTACTGTTTAATTTTCTGGAGTGGGAACAGTAATTTTACATTCTACGCTATCCAATGTTTTCATTAATGTCGTTTTTTGGGGACTTTAAATAGTATTTTTATTTATTTATGTATTTAATATTTTTTTTATTATTTTAGATAATGTTGTATTTAATTAACTTTTAAAATATTGAAAGTATATTTAATTTTTTTCATTTATTATATACACATAATTATTTTTATTTATGTTATTATTTTATGTGTGTAGATGTATTTGTAATTTATTGTATTTGTTATTAATTTATAATTAATTAAAATAATTATTAAATATTGTTATTAAGTAAGTATATATATTATATATTGTATGTTTATTTTTAAATAAAGTTGTATTATTAAATATGTATTATTTATTAATTTTAAACATTTTTAAATATGTTTAAATATGTTTAATTTATTTATAAGTATTATTTACTTTATTTAACTTTTCTTTTTTACAGAAAAAAACGATATTTTTAATTATGATATTTTTAACATCGATATTTTAGTTTCGATATTTTTGTACTTACCATGTTGTAGATAGGGTGTCGATATACTTGCCTTCGATATTCCAGCATCGATGTTGCTGTAGGTCGATATTCTGTCCGTCGATAATCTGTCAGAGATTCTGCCATGATATCAGAAACGTTTGATTGCTACATACAGTCCTGTATTACTGCTGCTCTGCCATCTCCGCTGATTCGGCGTGCTGGGAGGCATTCTGGTTTCCGTCAAGTCGGTGTGAGCGTTTCATGTGGCGAAGAAAGTCCTCAACCTGCTGCGGGTTATTAAAGAATCTCTGCTTTCCCTGGTGCGTAACCCTGAGTCTCGCCGGGTACAGCAGCGCATAATCAATTTGCACGGCCCGCAGTTTCTTTTTGACATCTATAAATGTACGCCGTTCTTCCTGGACCACAGGTGTAAAATCCGGGTAGATGGAAAGTGTGTTACCGTCATAAGAGAGGGATTGCTTACTTCTTGCCGCACGGAGGGCTACATCCCGATCTTTGAAATTCAAAAGTCTCGCAATTATCGGATGCAGAGTGGCGCCAGGAGCCGGTCGTGCTCCAAGGGTTCTGTGCGCCCTATCTACAGCAAATTGACTGGAGAATGATTCGATTCCTATGGTTGCTACCAGTAGCTTCTCAACATATTCTTCCATTCTCCCAGTATTGGCTGATTTGGGAATACCTAGCACACGTATATTGTTCTGTCTGCTGCAAGCTTCCAAATCCTCATTCTTGGCTGTTTTTATTTTCAAAAGTTTATCCAAGCGAGTTATCTGCATCGTGTTCCTAGTGGTAGCATCCTCCGTGTCAGATATGCGTTCAGTTTCTTTGAGGCGGTCCTCGTGTCCATCCAGCTTATGTGCTATGGCATCCATTCTCGACTACATTCTATCCACTTTTTCCACTATTGTTGCAAATCCTTGCCGCACCTCCTGTATTATGCTCTGCACATCCTAGGTTTGCGCCGTGGCCCCATCTTTGTTCTCTTCTCTCCTCTCCTGCTCCTGTCCATCGCGTGTCCCACGCGTCCCTTTCTTCGCAGCCTCAAAATTCAATTTCGGCTGCCTCGTGTCCGGTTTGCCCATGTTGGCACTAGCGTGAGGGGGGCAGCCGCGCAGGTCTCTATCCAGCACTTATCTTCTCGCACCGACCTGTAATCTCACCAGTGCACACCTCAATGCACAGGGGCAACGCGCTGTAGGTGCATTCAACGTCGTGAGCTCGGATTTCTCTTCTCCCTGGGCACTGCGAATTACGGCTGTGCCAGTCAGCTATCTCTTCTCACAGATCCACGGTCATTCCAGCACTCCCCTCCAGATTCCGGAACAGTGTTATGACGGTGCCTCAAGCCTCAGGAGTCCAACTCTCCCCTCTCTCTGGGCTCCGCGATGTGTGGTCAAAGGCTAAGCTCCAGGTATTCTCAGGGCTATTCCGGGTGTATTGCGATTCCACTTCACAGCTCTCCAGCCTTGCAACTCTCCACCCGCGTGTGAACTGGTATGCAGTATGTCCCCGTGTGATTATATGGCCCGCAGCGCTCCCTGGGTTGGGGGGACCTCAGAAAACTGAAAGCGAGTGTCTAGGGTGGCATGCAATCTCCTATATCCTCTCACCCAGCAGTTTCATGTGCGTGATCTATGTGCCTTTCAAAATGGCGGCGTAGTTCCCCCTCCTCGAAATGGCACCTCTCAATACTCCTCGACGTCTGTCAAATAGTCCCCAGCGCAGCGCCCCTCACCAAGACTTCGTAGCTCCCTCTCTAGTGGCCCTGCAATGGGGTCCTCCACTGCCAGTCTAATCAGGCACGCTACCCCATCCGTGCAATCAATGCTGGGAGCAGCACAAATCCTTCATGCAGCCCCACGGGGTTTCCGGCATTCCAATCCTCTCAGCTGGGGCCCGACATCAGTCTCGATGTATGCCATGAGCGGCGCTGGCTTTCGAGGAACGCTCAGCCTGTACCGCCGCCTTCTGTAATGCGGCGCTAGTCTCGGTGTTCTCTGCCGCTACCGAGCACGGCCCTGCCACTGCCCTGACAGCGCCTCCGTCTCTCACCTCACAGCGGGGCTCGCGGTCTCTCCTCTACTGCCGCTATATTGTGGGTGTCCCAAAGCTCAGCGCCCCCTCCGACCATGCGCCAGCTTCCAGGGGGTTGCCTCGCTGCTGTCTTTCATGCGGTAACCGCGGCACAGCTGTCCCGCCCCCAGCAGCGGTCTGTCGTCGCCTCCTCTGCCGCGGCACAGCTCACCTGACCACCGCAGTGCACTCAGTCCGAAATTCAAGGGCTCAGTCCAGGCTCAGTTCTGGTTCGATCAGCCAACTTTTCTCACTGAGTTAAGCTGCCACCTGCTTCTTTCAGATGGCGGGATTTCAGGTATGGTTTAAGTCGTTTGGCAGGATATTTTAGAGGATAATGACACCGGGCCGCAGGAGCCTCACTCTTGGGTGGCCATATTGCTTGTGCGCCCCTAGCGCCCCCAAAAACAGCCTTTTCCTATGTACAAAGGTTAGGGAAACCGCTAAATGCCATTTCTTCCCAGTAGAAATTGCATTTTGAGATTCCCTAAATATGAAATCACAAATAGGTATTTCCTATTTGCGATTATTTAGCACAGGTGCAATGCATTTCATAAATGCAAAATGAGCATTTAGGAAATGCAATTACGATTGACTCAAAGTCAATGGTAACCATGTGCAAATTTTAAAAAGCAACCCAAGATGTGCAGTAGAGCCCACACATTCCCCTAGGGGACCCTAGGGCACCACTAGTTTTTGGGTGCATTACCGAGGGCCTTATTCCAATAGCCATCTTTGGTTTAGCATTTCCTAAATAGCGATTTCCTAATTGAAAATTAGCTATTTAGGAAATGCAAAACCTGCCCATTGGTACAAATGGCATGAAATTTCCTAATTGTATTGTATTGTAATTGCATTTATATAGTGCTTACTACTCCTGACGAGGCGTCAAAGTGCTTTTTCGGCGAGTAGCACGCTACTCCGGGACCCATAGAGGATTAGTGTTGAATTAATATAGTGAAACATGCAAGTAAATTTAAAGTGGTGGATAGGTTAGCCAGTTATTTGGATTTGGAAGGATAGCAGAAGGATAGAGGAGGAAAAAAAGGTTTGTATTTATATAGCGCTTGTTACCCCTCATGGGGTGTTGAAACACGCTACTCCAGAAACTCATAAAGGATTAGTGTTGAATTAGTATGGTGAAATATGAAAGTAATTTGAGTGGTGGATATTAGTCAGTTATTTGGAGTGAAAAGGATAGCAGAGGGATAGAAGGGAAAGAAAGGTTTGCATTCATATAGCACCTGTTAACCCTGATGGGTGTTGAAGCGTTTTTCTGGCGAGTAGCACGCTACTCCGGAACCCATAAAGGATTAGTGTTGAAAGTTAGCATAGTGAAATATAAAGTAATTTGAGTGGTGGATATGTTATTCAGTTATTTGGATAGAGAAAGGTAGGTGGCGGGATGGAAGAGGGAAAGAGGTTTGTATTTATATAGCGCTTGCTACTCCTTATAATATTATGTATTTAAGTAATAAAATAATGAAGAATGCAGATTAGTCAAGTTGAGTGGGTTTAATGAAACCTCATCCACAAACATCCACAAATAACTGACTCCCTCAGAACCCCAGAAGAGTGTACATTCCTAGAATCAAGAACGTGGAGTGGAATGACAACTCTTAAAGGGAAAGCAATACATTAGTGTAAAATGAGAGAACATCACACATCTCCCTTCTTTTATAAAATGAAAAAGAACATCACACATCTCCCTTTCCTTATAAACAAACTAGAAGAAAAACAACAGGCTAAATGAGAAAAAAAAACAGACTAAACATAATCTTTCAAATAGTACGGCGCACTACGAATTCTTTGACTTCTTGTAGAAGACGAAGACAACCTGTCAAAAGAAGCGTTAGAGGGAAGAAAAGAATTATTGCACAAACCATTGTCATTATGAGACGAGCCACAATTCACGTTAGGGTTAACAATAACAACACGACTCTTATTCCAAATTCTTCCATCTTCAGTCTTAACAGCATTTTTGAAAATGTTGACAACAGCTCTAACATCAGTATATTTTGACCACGGTTTTCGTCCAACAGGGGTCTTTATCTTAACTAGATCACCAACTTTTATCTCATGAAACTTAACACATTTCTTTATGTCAAAATATGACTTACGTGCACTTTGCTTAAGCAATTCTTTCGTCCTCCATTCACCTATGTCATTGTTCACCAAACCTTTGTTTAAGCACATCCACCCAGGACACAACAAAGTATTAGGAATCCTCCCTTTGAAAAGCTCGAATGGTGATCTCCCAGTGGAAGAATGAGGGACAAAGCGATAGGTATTTATCCTGTCTTGGAGAGTGGTTTTCCAATTCAAACCAGAAGCCCGAGCAAGTTGAATTGACTCCTTTAGAGTTTTATTGACCCTCTCAACAGCACCATTAGTCTCAGGGTGATAAAGTGAACATTTTTTTTGAGTAATACCACATTTCTTTAAAAAATCAACAAAAAGTGTGGAACAAAACTGGGGACCATTGTCAGATAATATACTATTTGGAAATCCTTCCTTGGAAAACAGAGGCTCTAAAAAATTAATGATGGAATCAGAAGTAATCTCCCTGACAGCAGAAACTTCAATCCATCTTGAATAAAGATCAATTAAAACAATGAGGTAGGGAGTGTCAGAAACACCAGATAAAGGACCCATGATATCAATGGCAACCTCATCCCAAGGGTGACCAGGTAAATTCCTCTTAACCATGGGCATTTGTCTAGTTTTAAGAATCTTGTCGCTAGAACAACACTCAGGACATTCTCTGACCATTCTTTCAGTCTCAAGATCCATACCCGGCCACCAAAATTGCATACGTAAGAACTCTTTGGTCTTAACAATCCCCAGATGACCACAATGAGCAAGGGACAACAACTTTCCTCGTAGAGAAGAAGAAGGAACAAGTTTAGTACCACGAGTCAATAGACCATTACTTACAGAGAGCTCATCTGAAACTAAAGACCAAGGTTTAGACAGGCGTAAATCACCTTTTAAAGAAAGAATCACATTGGAAATTTCTTCATCTTTACCCAACTCCAACCTCCATTCATTCTCATTAATTGCACCATCTGTAATTTCACACACATTAGTACACTCATCAGGTTCACACAAATCCTCATGATCAGTATCCTCACTGTTAACTAACCTAGATAAACAATCAGCCGATCTGTTAGCTATCCCAGGGATATACTCTACTTCAAACTCGAATTCCTGTAGAGAAACAATCCATTTCCTAATTCTTGATGAAATGGCATCAAGACCTTTCTTTGAAAAGACCTCCCTCAAAGGTTTATGGTCAGATAATACACACACCTTCGTTCCCCAAATGAGATTCTTGAACTTTCTCAAAGCCCAAAAAATGGCAAGGGATTCCTTCTCTATTACTGAGTAATTAAACTCCGATCCTCTGAGGCAACGAGAAGCACAGCAAATAAGATAATCTTTACCATTTCTCTTCTGAACTAAAACCGCACCCAGGCCTTTATCACTTGCATCTGTGAACATGACAGTGGGTAGTCCAGGAACAAATGCATGAAGAGAAGGAGCTTTTTTTAACTCTTTCTTGATACACTCAAATTCCTCTTTACATTCACAAGACCAGTCAAACACAACACTTTTTGCAGTCAACTTTCTCAAATTATGGGTTTTGTCTGCGAAATTTGTAATAAATTTACCATAAAATTCCACCATGCCCAAGAATGAGAGAAGTTCATCTTTACAAGTTGGATCCTTAACTTTGTCTATAGTTTCAACAAGTTCCTTCTTTGGAAAGACACCATCACCAGTGATACGATGACCCAAATAATTAACTTCCTGAACTCTAAATTTGCATTTGGATCTCTTCAAGGTCATGCCAGCACTAGCTAACCGCTTTAAAACATCAGACACACGACAATCATGTTCAAGAATATCATTTCCATAGATTAACAGGTCATCTTGATAGCACTTAACACCTGACAAACCTCTTAAGATCTTTGACATGATACTTTGAAAGACCGAGGCAGCCGAAACGAGGCCAAAGGGCATTCTCTTAAATTTAAACGTACCCATAGGTGTAATAAAGGCAGTCAGGTCTTGAGAATAAGTATCTAGCTCTACCTGATGATACGCGGAAGCTAAATCAAGAGTGGTAAAATATCTTGCACCTTCTAGAGTGCTGACTATTTCATCAATATTGGGAAGGGGAAACCTATCAACCACTACTTCCTTATTTAGAGCTCTCAGGTCAATGCAAAGACGAATTTCACCTGTAGATTTCTTTGCTATAACCACAGGCGCAAGCCACTCCGTTGCCTCCACAGGTACAATAATATCATTCTTCACAAGTTTGTCAAGTTCTTCCTGAACTTTCGCCTGTTCTACAAGGGGAATCCTCCTCACTTTGGCTGCAATAGGAAGAGCATTGGCTTTTAATTTTATGTGAAGTTTGTACCCCCGTAAGCACCCTAGTTGCTCTTTAAAAACATCTGGAAATTGCTTTGCCAAAGATAAAGACAAACTTTCATCACTCACATTGTTACTTACAGAGTCAGACACTTCTTGAATTTGAACTTGGGGAGTGGCATTTGGATCAAGAGTCACCCCTAAATAGCGTTGATGTAACCAACCTAATAGTGCATCACCTTTCTTTGACACATAAACTTTACCAACAGTAATCCTTGAACCAAGTTCTATTTCAGCCATGAAATAACCCAACATCACAATGGGTTTTTCACTATAACCTAGAGGAAAAATATCACACTTGAATAGTTTCACTTTGTCTTTAAACAATTCATTATATAACTTTTCATCAATTATGGTTATCTTTGAGCAAGAGTCAAATTTTAAATTAATCATAGAACCTTCTACACTAACTAAATGAGATGGATGGTCTGATTTGTCATCATTAACTTCAAAACAAATTGATCTCACATGAGGCTGAGGCCATCTTCTTCTTGAGTTATCGCTATCATATGTTTTACTTCTGCATAACTTCGCAAAATGACCCCTCTTATTACATAAATTACATGTAACTTTCAATGCAGGACACATAGGTGAATTAGCCAAATGATTATTTTGACCACACCTAAAACAAGAAAATTTGCTAGTGGATAAAGGTAAAGAAGAATTAAATGACCTAGCATGCTTTTCATCATTTTCAAAATTTTCTACTTTTTTTTTTTATTTGATAAACAGTCTCATCCACTTTTACTTCATCTTTCGACTCAGGGGTAGCTGGCTTTTCTTTCTCTTTTCTAAGTTCACCAACACATTTCGTCATGTGTTCTACTTGTTTCGCTATAGTTAAAACTTCTTCTAATGGAGGTTCATCTTTTAGCCATAGTTCTTTTCTTATATCATCATGTGCGCATCTTAAAACAAACTGATCACGTATCCTTTCATCAAGTGTCTGTCCAAAATTGCATGACGAAGCAAGTTTTCTCAAGGAAGATACATATTCTTCTACTGTTTGATCTTTCTTTTGCTCACACAAACCAAAATGGTACCTTTCCATGATGGTGCTAAGTCTTGGCAAATAATGCCTATCAAGTTGAACTATGGCTACTTCATACTCATTAAGATTTCTTTGTTCAGCCGCTGTTAAGTCTGGTAAATGTTCGAGAACATCTTGTCCTTCGCCCCCAAGACAATGTAATAAAAGTGAGTGTTTTCTTTCAGCACTCAGATTGGTTCCGCAGACTCTAGCGTAGTTTGCAAAATTTTTTTTCCATTTTTTCCATTTTATATTTGGCTCTCCAGGACTTGTAAGGAAAAAAGCAGGCTGTGTAACATTTTGCATTTCTTATATTATAAACAAATACACCTTATAAATCTAATTAAATATGTAACCTGTAACCAATCACTTCTTAATGTTTTCTTTCTTCTAGTTATGCCTTGTTTAATAAGAGTTTGTATACTCTCTTTCTTTGTGCTATTCTATTACTGTGTTAAAACGAAGCTTGAACGTCAATTGTTTTAAAATTTCTCTTGATTTCCACAAGATGGCAGTGCAGATAGATTGTGTTCTATTATAACTCAGCGCTGTCCTCTTGAGTCATAGCATTATCCTTGCTAGAACACTCCAGGAACAATGTACGTTCCACTGGAACGCAGCGCAGCTCTCCTGAAGCGCAGAACACCGTCAGCGTGTAGCGCGTCCTCTTTTTTTTTGAAACGCATGCGTTTGAAACGCACGCTGACGCGCACGCTGACGTAGAGCGCGAGCAGAGGCAGAGACGGAGCGCGAGCCAAGACAAGCCCGTCTTTCTTATTTAAAATCTTTAGTTTTTTCTTAATAACTCCCAAATCCTGTCAATGTACCTCCCGCTCTCCTCACCACAATGATACTTTTTAATCCGCCGCTGGGAAGTCTTCGCTTCACTTGATATCCGCGTTGACAGCCGCTGGAGGAGAAAACAGGTCAGGAGGAAGTAATCCGTTTGAAATGTTTGTCGTGTTGTCCTGTTGAGGTCGTTCCCGATCGTCGCCAGTATAATATTATGTATTTAAGTAATAAAATAATGAAGAATGCAGATTAGTCAAGTTGAGTGGGTTTAATGAAACCTCATCCACAAATAACTGACTCCCTCAGAACCCCAGAAGAGTGTACATTCCTAGAATCAAGAACGTGGAGTGGAATGACAACTCTTAAAGGGAAAGCAATACATTAGTGTAAAATGAGAGAACATCACACTCCTGATGGGGTTTTTTTGGCGAGTAGCAAGCTGCTCAGGAACCCATAAGGATTAGTGTTAAATTAGTATAGTATAGTACAGTTATTTGGATTGAGAAGGGTTGGGGAGGGGTAGAAAAGGAAAAAAGGGTTGCATTTATATTGAGCTTGTAATCCTGACGGGGTGTTGAAATGCTTTATTGGTGAGTAGCATGATGTAGCAGGGATTCTGCTCCTACACAGAACTGTGCATACAGACTTGGAACATCAATGAATTAGGGTGTGCCATAACTCACCTTAGTACCCAATAACCCCTTACCAGACTAGCATCAGTATCTCATTGGCTCTTCCATAACACCAATGATTAGATAACCCAGAACATGGAACTTAGATTACCTCAGGCAATGTGGAACACATGAACAATCTTTCGTTATACTCTCATAACAGTCCAAAACAGGGAGTAAAAGAAGACACAACCAAGTTTGAAATATTTATTTCTAATGCTGTGTTCTCATGCGCAGTATCTTAGCTAATACAAGCAGACATATTATAAGCAACAAGATTATCAGCATAGTTAATATTCCATAAAATACAAAGGAAGAAAGCATGTTACAATGCTCAATGGAAACAGGTTTAAATATACCTATATTTCACCCTCCCTTGCAAGGTGGTTATTTTATATCTATAGAAGGTCTCTTGGGATTACAAGGACGGCCCCATACCTCTGGTACTTAGCAGAAAAAGATCACATCAGATTCTGCACCAGCTCTCAGCATGCGAATGTTTTCCAAGTGTGTGTGATCATGCCTACGCAGTGCATTATTAAACGCGCCAAAATCCGAGGTGGGCACAGCTGCATATATGTTATGTCTAGAATGTGAGCTAATCAGCCCGAACAACAATCAGTGTGTTGAAATAACCTTGAAGGCCACAGCACTCACTGTTCAGACAAAGCTTGCCAAGCAAGGCTGCTAATATAGAAAAACGTATTATTCTCGTGTGAAGCAAAACACTCTGCTAGACTCTAAACATTTATTATAATATGCCGTGTGCAAAAGGCAGCAGAAAGGAAAAATGGCGTTTAAACTTCTAATAAGCTCATGTCAACTTAACACAGTGTAAATGCAAGGCACATCCCCACGACAAGGCTACTTTGGAACCCATAAAGGATTAGTGGTTAATTAGTATAGTGGAATATGGAATTTGAGAAGTGAACATGTTAGTTTGTTATTTTGATTGAAAAGGATAGTGGAGGGATTGAAGAGTGAAGAATTTGTTTTTTGTTGTTGTTTTTTTGAGGTCATAACAGTAGGAGGAGGCTTTTGGATGAGTAAAAAGGGGTTTTGGAGTGGAGGAGTCAGAGGGAAGAGTTTAGGAAGGTTTATTTTGGGGGATCGGTATAGTAAAAGAGGTGTCAGATGATGTAAGGAGGGGTAGAGTAGGAGAGAGTCTAGAAAGAGTTATTTTGGGATCATTGTAGTGATATGGGGTTCGGGATGAATGAGATAGTGGATGTAGAGGATATATTGATAGATGTATAAGGTTAGAGATTGGGTAGTGCATTGGAAAGAGTAGTGGAAAAAAGTTTGAGATGAGTCAGAAAGTTGGGCTAGAAGATATTTTGAGAGAAGTATAGGCTGAGAAATAGGGTAGTGCATTGGAAATGCTAAATTAGAAGAAAGTGATTATAGATCCATAAATACATTGAAAGTATAAAGATGCATAAAGGAGGTAAGTATATGTAGATTAACGATATTGATAGACGTACAGGATGAGAAATAGGGTAGTGCATTGGATATGCTTTTTCAGGAGAAAAGTAACAGACACACAGATCCAAGTACATGCAAGATACATAGATGCACAATGGGAGCAAGTATTTGTAGACCAAAGATGATTTTTTTTAACAACATAATTATTCTACATGTTTATACAAAGCAGTACACAAAGATAGGTACATATCTATAGTGAAAATAAATGTTTATATACAGAGGGATATGCTGTAAACTTCTGTTTGCGTATGGTGCTTATGTGGGGAAGAGCCAATTCTTGAGTAGTTTTCTGAAGATAAGGTGGTTGTCAGTGGATCTTATGTTGGGGGTAAAGCATTCCATAGTTTGGCTGCTTGAAAAGAGAAGGATGTGCCACCCATGTTTTTTTTCTTGTATCTTGGGATTTTGAGGCGAGATGCCCCTTTAGAGCGGAGGTTCCTTTGTTGAATGTGTTTGGTGATTTTATTCCTGGTGAAGAGCGGTTCCATTCCATGTATTGCTTTGTGGGTGATACAAAGTAGCTTGAACGTGGATCTTCTGGCAACCAGTAACCAATGCAGGGCTTTCAAGGTAGGTGAGATGTGGTCTTGCAGTTTGATATGCATGAGTAGTCTGGCAGCCGAGTTCTGAATCTGTTGTAGTCTTTTCATGGTTGTTAAAGGTGATCCGTGGTAGAGGCTATTGCCATAATCGAGTTTGGACAGAGCAAGGGAGATGGTAGCTTGGACCTTGTGTGGAAATCCCAAATGAGGGAAAATTCATCACAGCATTTTTATAGTGACAAAGCTTGATCTTGCTAGTTTGTCCATTGGGCATTCATCAACAGCTTTGAGTCCATGGTCATTCCAAGGTTTCTTACTTCCTTTGATACTTTAGACAGTGATCCCAGTTCATCAGGCTAGGCGGCAAGCGGGTCATAATGTTTCCGAATGCCAAACATGAGTATTTCCGTTTTGAAAGTATTCAATTTGAGAAGGCTCCAAGTCATCCACTGATCCATGGCTCTGAGACAACTGAAAATTGGGGATTTTCCCCTGTCTTTGGGGCATTCCAGTTGAAGGAGTATCTGCGTGTCATCCGAATAGTTAAAGCATGTGAGGTGAAGTTGATTGATCAGTCCCAGTAATGACTTCATGTAGATGTTGAAAAGCATGGGTGGGATGATAGAGCCTTGAGGGACCCCTGGTTTTGTGGAGTATGGTTTGGACAAGAAAGGTGAGGTATGGATGACATTAGTTCTGTTTCGAAGGTAGGACACGATCCAGTCCAGAGCAGTTCCCTCTATGCTGGCTTCATAGAGTCTTTATTTCAGTGTTTCATGGTCAACCGTGTCAAAGGCAGCCGAGAGGGCCAAGAGGAGTAACGCAGCAACCATGTTGCGGTCTACTGTATTCGTCAGTATTCTAATAGCAATTCCTACTCTGTATGAAAGCGGTAATTTCATACATATAATTTTGCATTTCCTAAATGGCGATTCCTATGGAGTCGCTATTTAGAAAATTGCACTTTCATACATCTGACCCAATTTCTCCTTCAAACCTTCCAGTCCACTGTTGATGGATATGTTATCTTTTCAGACCCATTTCATTCATGCAGCAGATGCAGTGCACCTCAGTCGAGGGGGACTCCACCACAATTGTGATGTTTTTTTACTACCCATCCCCTGCACAGGAGCATTTTGCTTGTTTGTATGCTGTTTCTACAGAATAGTGGAAAAAAAATATTGTGGGACAAAATATTGTGTCAAGAAAATCGAGAACAAAAATATTGCAAAAGTAAGTTTCCATAGGTAAGCAAAGTTTTACTATATATCACTCAACATATCTGCACCTTGAAGATATATATATTTTCAAGGTACGTAGATGTGGCGCTCAGAATAGTAAATCTATACTTACCTATTTGCACTTACCTTCTTGATATTTTGATACACAATACTTTTGACACCGTATTCTGTCGACATAATATGTTTGTTTCCGATATTCTGTCAGTGATCCGATTGCATTAGGACACATGGCTCCTTTGCTGCACCACTGTATGAGATGTTTTCAGTTCAGTGGATCAATGTGCCTACTAATAGCAAACCTTTTCCAATATCAGATCTAGTCAAATACAATTCTCCAAACATGCGCTGAACAATACGGCTACATGAAAATTAATTGATAATAGCATATTCCACCTTTTGCATTTATAATGCACTACTTCCCTTCACAAATCATTTGCAACTGTTGGTCATGGTAAAAATTGTCAACCTCCAAAATCTAGTGCAGAAATGTCCAGCATAGGTCAGAGGGAGTGGATCCATGTTAGATTTTTAGTATATACACCTAGGGGTCGATTCCGATTCGGGAAAAACCGCTCCAAATAGCCGTTTGGAGCGTTTTTCCTGTACGAATCGTACCCTGCAACGTCCCCCGTACGTACGACGAAGTACGATTCGTACCAGGAGCCGTACTCCGTACGAGTCGTGCAGGAAACCGTACAACTCTAATCTCCGTACGATTCTCCTTCGGAACCCGCTGTACGCGACATCTGTACGGTTCGCTGCTGGTTTTTACGACCCAGCAAGTACGATACGTGTCGGGTACGCACCGTACGACCCATTTTCTACGGGAGCTGAAAACAGCCGTAAAAGCAGAGTTCGCGTCGAAACAGGTACGGACCGTACCCCTTCGATCATGGGGTGTACGAGCTGTACCCCATGATCGCCAAATGTACGAATATGCAATTTAGCATTTCCTAAATACCGACTCCATAGAAATCGCTATTTAGGAAATGCAAAATGATATGTATGAAATTACCGATTTCCTAATAGCGATACCTACAGATTAGGAATCGCTAACAATCCAAACAATGGAGCATATGTTGGCCAAAGTTCAACGGAGGTCATAAAGAAGAGGTCAAAGCACCAAAAATAAATCTACAAGTCAAGAAAAGACGTATTTTTTTATTTTCTAACTGTATACTGTACTTACACATGATATAAATTTCCTGTGCCTCATAGTAATAATTATTGCTGATCAATCCGAGGATTGAAATTGGGGGAGTGGGGTGTATCTCCCCTCTTTGAGAGCAGACCTGATGAGAACCTTTGTGATTGATATTGTATGTGATTGTCGTATGAGTGCCCCAATCCTATCAAACACCCATCTGAATGAATACACACTTTTAAAAAAGCATCTCGGGGTGCTTTTATTAAATTGCACATGGTTGCCATTGACTTTGAGTCAGTGGCAATTGCATTTCTTAAAGGCTCATTTTGCATTTAGGTAATGCTTTGTACGTGTGCTAAGAAATCGCAAATAGGAAATTCTTATTTGCGATTTTTTACTTAGGGAATCGCAAAGTGCAATTTCAACTGGGTAGAAATCGCATTTGGCGAATTCCTAAAGGCCTTTGTACATAGGAAAAGGCTGCTTTTTTTTTCTTAATGGGTCAAATTTGTGTTTTGGCCCGTTAAGAAATGCAAAAGGCTTTTGTACATCTGGCCCACTATCCAATCCGTGGCCCTCATTGACTGTGGATCAGATTTACAAAGAATGGAGTCTGTGAAATTCACTGCAAATTATGGACCCATTTTTACTGAATCCATTCTGTTTTTGAGAACCAACCTGTATGCTAATAGGTTGGTAAGCAAAAATTCAAGTCATACTAGGTCGCAATTCAACTTACCTCCAGATTAATAATGAGGTAGGTTGCAAATTGTAGCCCACTATTTTGCATCACCCTTCCCCCAGCTGTGACTGCATACCTGAGAGTGTCCCGGCCCACTGCGCCTACATTACTGGCTTGCAACCCCTGGAGTTGGTAGCCCACACTAACGAGTGACCATGAGAGTACAAAACGCAGATGGAGGGGGTAAGGCACCTGTGGTGCCACCACCACCACCCCAAAAGGCCGCTGTACCGGATCACCCTCGGCCTGGTCAGGCCATGGCTGCCCCCCTAATGCCATTTAGTGAACTCTCGGATCCAGCCACTGTTGCAGCACGCTGGAAGTCTTGGACCGGCCGCCTGGACCATTACTTCGTGGGTGTGCGGGAGACCGACGGAAGGGGGAAGAGGTCGCTCCTCATGTGCTATGGAGGGGGTGAATTGTACAAGTTATTGGAGACGTTGCCCAACACTGGGCCAGATGACGACTACAACGTGGCAGTTGCGGCCCTGAACAGGCATTTCGACCCACAAATAAACCCCGACTTCGAGCGTTTCAAACTCAGGCAAGTGAGACAAGAAGAAGCTGAGACCTTGGACGTCTTCTACGCTCGCCTACGGAAGCCGGCGAGTTTCTGCACGCTGCCAGACCAGAGGGAGGAGATCAGGGCGCAGGTCATCCAGGGATGTCAGTCAGTGACACTGCGTCGCCTGATACTATGCCAGCCAGGCATCAGTCTAGATGAGATCCTAGTGCTTGCCAGGTCCCACGAATTGTCCAATGCGCGTGCCGACAAGATGGAGGCGGTCCTCAACCGGACCGCGCTGCAGGTCTCAACGCCACGACCCATGGTGGTCAAGAAAGAGAGAGTGGATGCGATTGAAAGATGTCCAACGCAGTCACGAGGATCGATGAGACCCCTCAGAGAAACATCTGCGGCAACTGTGGTCTGGATCACCCTCCAGCGGGGAGGTGTTTTGCGAGAGGCAAGACGTGCTCACAGTGCGGAAAACTGTAACCTTTTTGCAAAGGTCTGCAGGATAGGAAGTCGAAGGAGTGGCGCCCCTGGCCTGCGTGGACTCTCGATGGAGGTGAGGCAACTGACACTGGAAGACTCGGCCGGACAAGTGGACAACAACCCACCGGGGTCCAGCCTAGGAGCAGATGACAATGAGGTGTTCTTCGTATCGTTCGTCGGCCTGGACGGAACACGTCGCCGACCACTGCCCATGTGTACCATCACTGTGGCTGGGTCTCCAGTGAGTGCCCTCATAGACACCGGAGCGTCAGTAAACGTGATGGACAGTGACCCGTACAAGAAACTATCGCCACGCCCGCCACTCCTACCATCCAAGGCAAGGATCTACACATACAATTGGAATGAGCCACTTCCCCTACATGGAGTCATTGAGGTAGAAATCACCAGCGAGGGACATCGTCTCAACACAAAGTTCCACGTCATTGAGGACTAACAAGGCACTCTACTCAGTTGCCACACGGCGGAGGACCTGGAGCTACTGTTCTTTGCAAACCAGGTGCATGATCTGCATGCTCGAGAGATGCTCAGGGACTTTCCCATGCTGTTCGAGGGCCTTGGTTGCCTGAAGGGGAAGTTGTTCAAGCTACACATCGATCCAACGGTCCGGCCCATGGCCCTGAGACATCGGCGGGTGCCATTTCACTTGCAGCCGCAAGTGGAGGAGGAGATGAAGAAGTTGGAGGACCTAGAGATGATCGAGAATGTGTTGGGTCCCACACCGTGGGTGTCCCCATTAGTCGCGGCCCCGAATCCAAAACAGCCAGGGGCTATTCGACTATGTGTTGACATGCGCCTACCAAACAAGGCCGTGAAGAGGGAACGTCATCTCACACTAACGATGGATGACATCGTGGCCGACCTGAACGGCGCCAAGTGGTTCACCAAACTTGACCTCAATGCCGGCTATCATGAGCTGGAGCTCCACCCTGATAGTAGGAACATCACAACATTCTCCACCCACGTAGGACTGCATCGCTACAAGAGATTGAGCTTTGGCGTATCATCGGCCGCGGAGGTCTTCCAAAACGCAATAAGAGAGACTCTCACGAGATTGCAGGGTGTAATAAACTTGAGCGATGACATCCTCGTATTCTCCAAGACGTTGGAGGAGCACCACGTACACCTCTGAGCCACTTTTCAACGGCTGGAGGACAGCGGACTCACCTTGCACAAAGCCAAGTGCTCATTTTATCAGGAGTCATGGATTTCTTCTGGTACATCTTCTCCAGGGAAGGGCTGCGTGTTGACCCGAAGAAAGCGGAGGCCATACGTTCATCCCCGAGACCAACCTCAGCCACCGAGGTCCAGAGTTTCCTTGGGATGGCCACATATTGTGGCCGATTCATTCCCAACCTGGAATCCCTTTCTGAGCCACTCCGGGGCCTCATGAAGTCTGGTCAACAGTGGAGCTGGTCTGCAAGGGCAGATCTGGTGTTCCCGGCTGTCAAGGAAGCCCTCATCAGTGACAAGGTCATGGCATACTTCCGCCCACATCATCGGATGGAAGTCGTGGTGGATGCAAGTCCCATAGGACTGGGTGCAGTCCTGATGCAAGAAACAGAGTCCAAGGAATGGGCTTCCACAGCATACGCCAGCCGGGCATTGACTGCGACAGAAATGAGGTACGCACAGATAGAGCGCGAGGTCCTGGCCATCAAGTGGGCATGCCAGCACTTCCATCTCTATTTACATGGACACGGGTTCCGGGTGGTCATGGACCACAAACCTCTGGTTCCTGTCTTCGCTGGCACGTCTCGGATCGTCCATCCCCGGATCAAGAGGTGGGCAGTTCAGTTGCAGGCCTATCACTTTGAGGTAATCTTCCGTCCGAGGGTCAACAATCCTGCCGAATTCTTGTCGCGGCACCCCGGCCCGCCAGCACCGTCCACCCAGTGCTTAATTTGAGCAGGTGCTTAGCACCTGCACTTTTTTCACAGGGCCGGGGCTACAATTTCTGAACCTGCAGGTGGTGGTCTCAATATTAATTGTTCAACTCAAAATAAAAAGAATAACATACATTGCATGGTGACTGGCCGGTAAATGTTCATAGGCAGGCTGGCATATGCCTGTCCAGGCAGGCATGATTGTGTATCACCACGTTAGGGATGATGTCATCACGCTAATCACAAATCCAAGAAGTCACTGACAAACTATGGCTTGCAGTCTATTCCCCTAGTCTGCTGCACCCTGCTACTGCCTGAGCCTAAACCTCCCATTGGATAATTGTAGCTGGGGGCTGGCTTATGACAGAGTTGAGGCAAGGAAGCTGCAAGAGCGCATTTGGAACTTGGGAGTGAGGGCTCCTGAGGAAGAATACATGAAAGTAAGTGTGGACTTTCCACTTGTTGCGCAGCCAGAGTAGCATATCCGGCAGCCCTGCATTGCTACTATGCTCGATGCGGCTGTGGCCCAACACAACTTTTGTGCGCCATGGCGTCACCAGTAGAATCTGTGCACTGCACCCCAGCATGGTAATTGCTGAGTGTGTGTGAGTCCAGTAGGCACCACATCCATACTTACCGGCATTGTTCACACGCAGAGCACCGGGGTTTGGGGCTATAGACAATTGCACTCATCCACTAATATCAAGTTTTATCTAAAAGATTAGGTTCTAAGGACTGGAGATCCAAAACCCCTCGATCTCCCTAAGACTAACAAGTCTCAAACAAACATAATCCTCATATGTCCAGCACTCTTTAACAAAGTAAAGGTGATCCATAGCTCTTCAACAAAGTCATAACAGTTTGTAATAAACAATATTATTTCAAATTATTCCATTATTATAGCAATTGAGTCCTGATGAATGATGAATCTTCAGTGGAATAGTAGTAAATTCTTTATGTATTTAAAAAAAAAGGGTTCTTTCTTCATAAAAACAGACTGTAGCCGATGCCTACGCGTTTCGTCCAACAAGGACTTCTTCAGGGCTACAAATGATACATATATACATTATTTACACATTGCACATATTACAAAATCAACACATATCATCTTTAAAAAAACACACAATATTTACAGACTTTTTACATGATTCTCAACTGTTCCATAGTTAATTTGAACCATTAACAGTTCCACTGAAGCATTTTCTCTCTAAGTATTTTCAGGCTCAAACGTTTCCTACAATCAGGAAATATTGTGCTCTCAATATTTTTGACAACGGAATGATTGACTCTAGAATAATTTTGTGGTCTACAGAACAAAAGGACCAAGGCAGCAGACCAGGTCAAGCACTACGGATCATTTGGTTCCTAAGTAGTAATGGTGCAAACTCTTCCAACATCCGCTGCCATGGGATGCGTAAATGATTAGAATACCAAAACAGAATGGAAGGTGCACTCGAATAAAAGTCAGTTTAGATAAAGATTTTTATATAAATTCTTCTTTATTCAGAATTTTTTTTCAAGCAGCATAGGCACAGCCAACGCGTTTCGTTCCTCTTTTTTGCCTTTGGGAACTTCGTCAGGGCAGATGGTTGCAAAATTAAGGGGCCGAGTTAAAAAGTAGAATTGAATGCGGCTCAGCATAATAAACTGTACACACATATAGTAGTATCCTTAGTAGCTGAATACAATAAGCCAGAAGGTCATCATCTCAAGTAGTTCTATTTCATACGATAAAATCCAGTTCCAAATAGTCATGATAGAATCAGATCAGGTAGTTAGTGAAGAATAGTAAGAAGAAAGTGCCTAATAGCAGCCCCAAAGCTGGGTTGACACTGAGTTTAACCACATCATAGGGTGTTCCAATGAATTAAATTGTAAGTCCAGTGCCGCGTATAATCGTATTCCCACGCTGAGGGTTTTGGAGTCGACACCATATCACAGGTTCGGCTCTCCACAATATCTACTCCGAACTGGGTCAGAGCATATTTTCGTTCACGAAATCTTGGGGGTCCTCGGCGTGGGAATACGATTATACGCGGCACTGGACTTTCAATTGAATTCATTGGAACACCCTATGATGTGGTTAAACTCAGGGTCAACCCAGCTTTGGGGCTGCTATTAGGCACTTTCTTCTTACTATTCTTCACTAACTACCTGATCTGATTCTATCATGACTATTTGGAACTGGATTTTATCGTATGAAATAGAACTACTTGAGATGATGACCTTCTGGTTTATTGTATTCAGCTACTAAGGATACTACTATATGTGTGCACAGTTTATTATGCTGAGCCGCATTCAATTCTACTTTTCAACTCAGCCCCTTAATTTTGCAACCATCTGCCCTGACGAAGTTCCCAAAGGCAAAAAAGAGGAACGAAACGCGTTGGCTGTGCCTATGCTGCTTGAAAAAAAATTCTGAATAAAGAAGAATTTATATAAAAATCTTTATCTAAACTGACTTTTATTCGAGTGCACCTTCCATTCTAATTTTGTGGTCTGGTGGGTTTTCACTGTTTGGTCTTGTAACATAAGATAAGGATCTAATGAGATCAACATTCTTTGACTAAAATAAAATTAGGCAGTTTTCCAGGTTCAAAAAGGATCAGTACCCTACTGCCACTTCTATTGGTCCCGTTTTCTATTTTACAAAAAGCTATTGCATTTTTGTTTTTATAAATTAAATCATCTACACCCAAGCTAATTTAGAAAAAATATATATTTGCTAGTTCTTACCAATTAGATAGCTGTCTGGATTCCTCGATGTACTTAAGAGAAGATTTTACTGGTTCATCTTTTGTGTAAGTTATTGTTTAAATAGGTCACTTCCTTAGTGCTGTTAGCGAGATCCTATACCATAGCTCACTATAGAAAAGAGGAGGTTGTACAAATTATATGAGTACCCACCCTCTAAAAAGTTTCTTTTAGTATAAACAAAATTATCATCATTTACGAATTCTATTGTACACAAGAAAAAAGCTGTTTTATAGTTCACAAATATTTTCCTACCTTATAAATATAGAGTAATATTTCTCCTGATATACATCACTTAGGTTTTTGTTGATATGGGATCTGTAGTACCCTGGGTTTTTATATGTCCAACATACTGCAAAAGTAAGGTAAATTTATATATCATTTTCTTATATTTATCTCTGAAATAAGTCTGATACTTGTTTTAGAAAATGAAACCAATTTTATCTATTTTATCAATGTATTATGTCATCATCCTATTATAGCATGGAAGATAATACAGCCAAAAAATGTATTTATCTAATTTTGCAAAATGTTATGTCATCACCCTACTGCAGCACAAAAGCAGATTCAAAAGGAAAGATGAAACATTATTATAGTCCCCAGTACATTGGTCAGTAATATGCACTGGGTGGAAAAAGACTAATCCCATATTCATAGAACACTGTTAAGAAGAGAGAAAATGTATATATCCATTCCACTATTAGTGTCCCTGGCAGCGTTATCACTGAAATTCGATGTTATATTTCCCATTATCAAAATGAACGGACTTTATCCTAAGGTAGGATTCCCGGGTAGAGTGACCCCTTGTACTTACTTGGGTTCGATCTAACAGCTGGCTCCGTGGCGTCGTATCCACCGCAGTTTGCGAGGATATGCGCCATTTACAGAGTTTAAATAGCCCGCTTGAGTATTGAAATTGAATTCACCTGGGTATGATTTAGTACGCCGTAATTTTTTGAAGTAACATGCGGGCGCCATCTTAGAAGAGTAAAGAAGTGCTTAATTTTGTGCAAATAGTAACGGAAAAATATAACGATGGCCCTATTTCAAATAAACGTATGTGGTTTATGGTCCATTCTTTAATGTATACCCTTATTATTAAATTTTTTCATTTATTTTGAGTATTTTATTTATTAATTTTATACCAACAATTTTATCGTAATTTGCTGGTACAAGGTCCTTAGTTTAGATCCATGTATAATAAATGTCCCACATTGTCAAAATAAGTCCTATGAGTTTCCAACCCGATCGAGCATATATTTTAATAAGGTGCCTACGTCACATATGACGAGACGGTAGATCTGTGAAGGTTTATCTATATTATCGGATTCATTGCGGGCGCCATCTTAGAGGGGATAGGCTATCGCGATCTCGACGGTATTTAGCCAATAGTGCATTGGGTATTACGGTTTTGATCCATGTAAAATAAATGTCCCACATTGTCAAAATAAATCCTATGAGTCTCCAACCCGATCGAGCATATATTTTAATAAGGTGCCTACGTCACATATGACGAGACAGTAGATCTGTGAAGGTTTGTCTATATTATCGGATTCATTACGGGCGCCATCTTAGAGGGGATAGGCTATCGCGATCTCGACGGTATTTAGCCAATAGTGCATTGAGATTTACGGTTTTGATCCAAGTATTGAGTTCGTATCCCTTATTGTTAAATTATTTAGGTAAAATAAAGGGAATATATTTATGTTATGTATACCAATCAGATGTGAGTAAGGAATACGACAATATAATAGTTGAAATTTGTAGTTTTAATTTTGGAAAAGTATTCAGTGGGCCAATTTTAACAGCACATCATTATTTATCGATAATTCTCAGATTTTCCTATCTGGTTTAGAATGAGTATACAGAACATGCCAATTCGATTAACTGAAAGGCTAGACCATTTGCAGCTCTATTTATTTTTCTATGTATTTTATATTTACGGTCAAATTTGTATGATTATGAGTTTTCATTTTTCTGGTCGTTTCTTTTTAAGATTAACCCCAACCTACTAGTTGTAAATTCAGAATCGAGCAGGTATATATAGGGATATATCATTGGCAACATCTAGTGCCATCTTGACCATCACATGAATTTGATGGAATTTTTTAAATAGTGATAAACTCATTATAAAAAGTGATGCAATTCATTATTGATGTTAAGTCCTAACGTTGTCGCCCGCAGTCGACATTCCATCCTGCTTCCGCCTTTCTTAGTTGTATTTCCCTATTCCCTCCCCACACTGGGCTCTTTATATGTTCTAGAGCATGGAACCATATATTGCTTTCTAGCGGATGTTGTTCCTGTATATGTACAGCTACAGGGTATTTAGCATCTTTATTTTTAATAGCTCGTACATGCTCCTGAATCCTGATTTTCAAACTTCGGACACTACTTCCTATGTAGATTTTATTGCAAGCACATCCCAAAACATATACTGTGTGGGTTGTGTTGCAATTTATAAAAGTTCTTATAGTGTACTTTTTGGGAGTATTATATTTGAATTCAGTTTTTTTGTTGAGTCCAATCTTGCACACTATGCATGACCCACAGACATAAAAACCCACCGGTCTGGTTGGTAACCAATTTTTGGAAGAGGGCCTATTGTCTATGTTTGTCACATAGCTGGGGCATAGCTTTTGTTTAAGGGTCTCCCCTCTCCTATACACCACTTTTGGTTCGTCAGAAACAGTTCCAACCGGCATAGAGCCAGAATCGATTAAGTGCCAATTCCTACGAAGAATATTATAGATGTGGTCACTGTAGGCATTATATTCTGTTAGAAACAGCACCTCATCTCTTTTATTGTCCATGTTAGAACTATTTTCTTTTGGCTTAAGGGTAGTTTTACGTTCTACTAAAAGGGCCTTAGATTCTGCTTTCTGTAGGCACTGTTTGGAATATCCCCTTTCTCCAAAGTTATGTTTAATGATTTTTAGTTGTTTCTGAAAGTTATATTTTTCACTACAGTTCCTACGGGCCCTTATCATTTCTCCGTAGGGTATCGCATTGATAGTGCTTCTGGGGTGGGCGCTTTCAGCATGCAAAACACTATTGCATGCTGTGGATTTCATATGAATGTCACTATGTATTTTGGTGTCTTTTATTTACAATTTCAGATCTAAATAATCAATTTGTTTATCAGAGTAATTCATAGTCAGCCTCACATTAAATCGATTGTTGTTTAGATATTCAAGGTAGTTGGTTAGATCTAGGACATCCCCATTCCAAATCATTAGGATGTCGTCAATGTATCTACCATAAAAAATAATATTGTCATTCCACTGTTTCGATCCCGGTCCCCAGGCATGCTCCGCCTCACACAAACCCATAAAGAGGTTTGCATAAGACGGAGCAAACCTGGATCCCATCGCCGTCCCCTGCTTCTGCAGGAACCATGCACCATTATGCAAGAAAGCATTCAGATCCAGTTTCATACGGGCCATTTCGAGTAGCATAAGTGTGTGTCCCAAATTGCTGGCATTACATTTGTAGAGGAAGTATTTCAATTTTCTCAGGCCACAGTGTGTTTTGATGCATGTATATAAACTTTCCACATCAAGTGTGACAAATAGCAGATCTGGGCTGTCCCAAGAGAAGTCTTCCAATTTACAAAGAACATCCCTGCTGTCCTTCAAATAGGCGGGTAGGTTTTTGACAAAAGGCTGCAAATATTTATCCACATATTCTGAAAGATGTTCAGTGGGCCCTCCATTCTCTGATATTATGGGTCTTCCGGGGGGGAAGCCTTCCCCCCTTTTGGATTTTTGGAAGTACATAGATGCACGGGAAACAAGAGTCCCGTGCCTGTAAATATTTGTTTTCAGTGTCTGATAGTAGACATGATTCATGCCAGTCTTCCAGACAGGAATTGATATTCTGTTCAATCTTTTTTGTCGGATTTTCAGTCAGTTTCATATAGCAATTAATATTTCCTAATTGCCTATCTATTTCATTTAAATAGTCTGACCGATTCATGATGACGATGTTTCCACCTTTGTCAGCTTCTCGAATAACGAGATTGCTGTCTTCCTGTAATGCAATAATAATGTCTCTATCCTTTCTAGACATATTGAAATCATGTTTACAATGCGATCTCAACCAATACTTGTCTTCCAATTGATGTAACTGTTGTGTAACCCTCATATAAAACTCATCAATAAAGGTGTCCTGCGGTCTGATTGGCACAAATTTAGACCTCAATATTAGGCCACTGTCATTGCTTACATCCTCAATTATATCTAACATGTTAGCTGTATCAGTAATCTCAATACTGTCATCTTCCCCATCAAGAGTGGACAAAAGGTGCGTAGCATGTAAATCACCAATAGACATTGTTGATGGGTTTGTTTCAGGAGACAAGACATCATGTACAATAGATTGATGCTCAAAGAATTTTTTTAATCTTCATTTTCTTACAAATTTATACAGATCGACATGTAGATCAACAAAATTGCAGGTATTGGTTACACAAAAATTGAGACCTTTTTGTAATGCAGCATTTTCCTCATTAGACAGAACTCTATCAGACAGATTGACAATATGTAATTGGTTAGCTACACAATCATCACAAATATTATCTTTTACTTCCTCAACTGTGTTTTGCTTTGCAGTCTTGTTTGCACCCCTTGTTTTTTGTTTCCTCCCTCCCCTTCTGATTCTGGGTTTAGATTGTTCTTTTTGTGGCCCAGCCTGTATCGCTGGACCTCTTTTAAAAAAAGGGAAGAGGAAGATGTATCTTGTCTACTTGTTCCCTCACCTGGATCGCTGTCAATTGAGGACAAGGAGGTACTGCTTGAGGATACACTAGCCGCTCTTTCACTGCTATTCTGAGCTGTTGTTTGCTTTGATGTAACATCGTCATATTTCTTTGAGAAAGTGAATATACGCCCATTAGCATAATCTTTTTCGTCCCTCAAGATTTTTTTTAACTTTTTCTCCTTTAAATAAACTTGGTATGCCGCCAGTTCTATTTTCAGGATGTCATAATTTTTAAGTGTGACATCCTTTAGATTCATATCCATTATCTCTTTTTCAAGTTTTGAGATCTCTTCTTTTATTTTGCTCACTTTCCTCTCTGCATTTGTTATAAGGATTTTCATCATACGATAAGAGGCGTCATATAGACCTTCCTCCCAATCGTCTAGTAGAACTTGTTCCAAATCTTCATAATTTGGAAAGATTAGGATTCTCAGTCCTCGAGGTATTTTTTTGTTCTCAATGTATTTAAGCTGGGTCACCCCGTCCCACCATTTGGCGAGTTCCTGTTTTTTCAACTTTTCCAATTTATAGAATTTCTCCTTTAACCCCTCATTCTTTGGAACTGATGTTTTCGGGGCACTTGTGTTGGGACCTTTGGATTTAAATAGGTCACCCAACATCTCCTCTCGTTTATCATCAAAATCCATATTGTGAATGGATAGTGCTAATTAGCCCAATTTATAAATTTTTCACACACAGAGCACAGGGGTTTGGGGCTATAGACAATTGCACTTATCCACTAGTGTCAAGTTTTATCTAAAAGATTAGGTGCTAAGGACTGGAGATCCAAAACCCATCGATCTCCCTAAGACTAACAAGTCTCAAACAAACATAATCCTCATATGTCCAGCTCTCTTTAACAAAGTAAAAGTGATCTATAGCTCTTCAACAAAGTCATAACAGTTTATAATAAACAATATTATTTCAAATTATTCCATTATTATAGCAATTGAGTCCTGATGAATGATGAATCTTCAGTGGAATAGTAGTAAATTCTTTATTTATTTCAAAAAAGGGTTGTTTCTTCATAAAAACAGACTTTAGCCGATGCCTACGCGTTTCGTCCAACAAGGACTTCTTCAGGGCTACAAATGATACATATATACATTATTTACACATTGCACATATTACAAAATCAACACATATCATCTTTAAAAAAACACACAATATTTACAGACTTTTTACATGATTCTCAACTGTTCCATAGTTAATTTGAACCATTAACAGTTCCACTGAAGCATGTTCTCTCTAAGTATTTTCAGGCTCAAACTTTTTCTACAATCAGGAAATATTGTGCTCTCAATATTTTTGACAACGGAATGATTGACTCTAGAATAATTTTGTGGTCTGGTGGGTTTTCACTGTTTGGTCTTGTAACATAAGATAAGGATCTAATGAGATCAACATTCTTTGACTAAAATAAAATTAGACAGTTTTCCAGGTTCAAAAAGGATCAGTACCCTACTGCCACTTCTATTGGTCCCGTTTTCTATATTAGAAAAAGCTATTGCATTTTTGTTTTTATAAATTAAATCATCTACACCCAAGCTATTATAGAAAAAAATATATATTTGCTAGTTCTTACCAATTAGATAGCTGTCTGGATTCCTCGATGTACTGAGGAGAAGATTTTACTGGTTCATCTTTTGTGTAAGTTATTGTTTAAATAGGTCACTTCCTTAGTGCTGTTAGCGAGATCCTATACCATAGCTCACTATAGAAAAGAGGAGGTTGTACAAATTTTATGAGTACCCACCCTCTAAAGAGTTTCTTTTAGTATAAACAAAATTATCATCATTTACGAATTCTATTGTACACAAGAAAAAAGCTGTTTTATAGTTCACAAATATTTTTCTACCTTATAAATATAGTGTAATATTTCTCCTGATATACATCACTTAGGTTTTTGTTGATGTGGGATCTGTAGTACGCTTACCGGCATTGGCAGCATTACTGCTGTGGATAATGCCTGTGCTGTAGCAGGCAGGATCGCAGCAAGCTGAGCAGTGGACCCCGATGCTGTCGCCATCCTTGGACCTACTAATTACAGGAAGCACTAGTAGTGGCATGACCTGCTGTGCTCAAGCAGCCGCCTGTTCCGCAATAAACCCAGTCATACCACACTGATTAATATATTAAAAAAAACACATTTTCATTTGGTGTACATTTTGTTTTTGCACTCGGGGTAGGTAAGAAAGTAAAACACTAGTATGAAAATGGGGACCCCCTCTCAATTTGCTTATAGCCAGGGAAAAGAGGGGAAAATATCAATACAAAAAATAGCAATTTCCCTTGTGGCTTTCATATTTTGTCCATTGTGTCTTAGTTCACAAAAGTTATTACAAGTCCTTCAAGATATGCCAATAATAAGTGTTCATGTATTTATCAGATTTTATTTTCTTTTTTTTTAAGAAAAAGTAAGTGTATATATATCACAAAACATTTTTTTGTAATTTTTTCATATACCATCATTTCTTTTCTTACAAATTCATTATACTTATTTTAGGCAATTAGGACAGATATAAAAACATACTTCATCATCATGATACATTTTTTTCATTTTTTTTATACTGTACAAAAACTTTATAAAACTAACCTGATATCCACACCTAGATCACATTCACCAGTCAGTCATCCATACACTTGCATACAATTCATTTAACAACCAACTACTCCTTCTGTACATAAATTTTAATAGAGAACATCTCTGACTGAGTAGCAACCACAGAATGTTATGTGGGATTACACGCCAGGTCGACGCGCGTTTCGGTGGGCTTGTAGCACCTTCCTCAGGACCTCGACAGAATCACTTTCTGCTTATCGGGTGGATACAGGATATTCTTCAGTTAATGTGACTATGAGCCACGTGACCTGTCCCAGGGAACGTCATGTTAAGTTAGGCTCCACATATCGTAGCCGTGATCTTTAATCCGAGCTATTCTCAGAGCGACCTCACTTTTTCAGCTTCTATACCATAGCTCACTATAGAAAAGAGGAGGTTGTCCAAATTGTATGAGTACCCACCCTCTAAAGAGTTTCTTTTAGTATAAACAAAATTATCATCATTTACAAATTCTATTGTACACAAGAAAAAAGCTGTTTTATAGTTCACAAATATTTTCCTACCATATAAATATAGAGTAATATTTCTCCTGATATACATCACTTAGGTTTTTGTTGATGTGGGATCTGTAGTACGCTTACCGGCATTGGCAGCATTACTGCTGTGGACAATGCCTGTGCTGTAGCAGGCAGGATCACAGCAAGCTGAGCAGTGGATGCCGATGCTGTTGCCATCCCTGGACCTACTAATTACAGGAAGCACTAGCAGTGGCATGACCTGCTGTGCTCAAGCAGCCGCCTGCTCCTCAATAAACCCAGTCATACCACACTGATTAATATATTCAAAAAATGCATATTCATTTGGTGTACATTTTGTTTTTGCACTCGGGGTAGGTAAGAAAGTAAAACACATCATCTTCCGCTTCTTTAGGAATGACAACAGGAAAAGGCAGAGTTCAAAATAGCAGGGACATGTACAGGCTGACGACAGGGGTCACAGGCAGTAGCAGTGTTAGAGATGAGACAGCAAGAGTAAAGAGGAGAAGAAACAACAAGAGAGGAGAGAGATAAAACAGAGCAAAGTAGAAGAAAAGGAGGAGAGCAAATCAGATACAAAGAGAAAGCAGCCATGATGTGAAGAAGAGAGCATTAAGAAGAGAGAAGACAGAATGAAAGTATGTGGAGGACAGGACAGAGGAAAATAAGCAGACAAATGATAACATGGAGACACAGCTAATCACTGCTAGAGAGTGATAGTAAAGAGCCAAGATCGAGGGGTGAGAGAGCAGAGCATGGATATAAGTGAAGAGAAAAAAGTGCAGGGCTAAAATGAATTTAGGGCAAATCAGAAATACAGGGTGTGACAAAGGTGACAGAAAACAATTAGAGAGGTGAGCGGATAGACTCTTAGAGCAAAGGCTTAGGGGACAGACAACAGATCAAGGTTAGACGATAGAGACTGAGGCAGTGAGTGTGTTGAGAGTGGGGCTCACCAGAGGAAGACATGAGCGGTGGCCTCGTTGGCAACATTTTCAGCACCTGCACTTCTTTTTTTACAAATTAAGCACTGCGTCCACCGCAATGGTTGACGAAGATTACACTGAAGAGTTTGTCAGGATGGTCTCCTTCGAAGCATGCCCAGTCACTCTCACGCTGGAAGATGTCAGGAAGGCTACCGAATCGGATGAATACCTTGCCAAGGTCAAGACCACGTTAGCCAACATTAACTGGCGTCACTTCCTAGATGGTGTCAGCACTATGACGGTGGAAGAAAGGCTGTGCAGACAACAACTGTGGAGAGTTCAGAGAGAACTCAGCGAAGGCCTTCATGGAGTCGTGCTGCGAGGAACCACCCTAGTGATCCCGAGGAGCCTGCAAGAAGAGGTGGTCCGCCTGGCACGTCGAGGGCACCAAGGAGTCTCGAAGACCAAGACCAGGTTGAGGAGCAAAGTTTGGTTCCCTGGGATGGACGCCATGGTTGAGGAGGTCGTCCGCTCATGTCTTGCCTGCAACATCACGGGTGGCGACACTGCACCCCACCCGGTAATCACTGAAGAACCGTCCCGGGAGCCATGGTCTAAAGTGAGCCTAGATTTCTGATCATTTCCCGGATGGACGGAGCACCCTGGTTCTCACCGACTCACACTCGAAATTCCCGGTAGTGGAAGTGGTGTCATCAACAGTGTTCCACCACCTCAAGGCTGCTCTTGAGCCCACCTTCGCCATGCTGGGACTGCCTGCGGACGTAAAGTCAGATAATGCACCGCCTTTCCAGGGAAGAGAATTCCAGGAGTACCTCGCCTCCAGAGGCATCAGACACCAAAGATCATGCCTCAGTGGCCTCAGGTGAACAAAGAGGTAGAACGGTTCATGCGCACAATGAATCAGGCCCTCAGAAGAGAAGATGCCAAGCAGTGCCTCCTGCAATTTCTCAGCGCATATCGCCAAACTCCACACTGCACCACCAAGTGTGCACCGGCTCACCTGATGTTTCGGAGAGCAACCCGAGACAGTGTTCCCATGGACCCGTTGTGGACTCCCCCAGCGCTGGATCAAGAGGCTGCCCAGAACCGGAGGAAGGAATCCAATGAGAAAGCAAGCCAGGCTCGCAGAGCACAACCAAAGCAAATTCATGTGGGAGACTGAGTCGTGGTGAAAGACCGCTACCCAGGCTGGATGTATCGCTCCCCGTATGAGCCCGAGGTTTGGGAGGTTGTCAATGTACACGGCCCCATGGTATTGGCTACGCGAGGGACTTGAGTGGTCACAAGGAACACCTCATGGTTCAAGAAAGTCGTGAGCGGTCCACCAAATGGCCAAATCACGGCTGGTGAAGAAGAAGGGGCGGTCGCCGCAGACGCTCCTCTCGGCAGCTGGGAGCCTCGGCAACACCAAGCAGGAAGAGAGGAGGAGACGGCGGAAGAACCGCAAAGTTCAGGAACTGCATCCTCTGAGCCAGAGAGAGACGTGGATGCGTCGGAAGCAAGGAAGAACTCCCGGAGCCAGAGGTATGGTCTCCGGCCAAACCGACACCCAGTCAGAGGCTGAGAGACTTTGTGTGGTGCATAAAGAAAGACTGAGCACAAACCCGAAAGGGCACGCATCCCAAGGGCGGGCCTGCCCGAGGGTTTAAACAAAGGGGCTCAGGACCGCTCGGGGTCTTGGCCCAGCAGCAAACCACAGTGTGTGTGCGTCTTATTTACTGAGTGCCCAAGCCTGCGGCCCACCTCCGTAACACGGGTATCATACTAGGGCAGAACTCTACAGCAGTGAGCACAAGCTTATGTACACCGCCTCTCAATTAGACTGACACTTAGGGCTACACTTAGGAATAGGATCGCTCTGAGAGAGTCAAAGGAGTCAAAGGAACAGTGAGGCTGTGGGCATCCGGCACAGGTTTTTGCACACCTCTACTCAATGGATGAAGTTTACCAAAAGAAAAAAGGTCAAATGATTGTGAAAAAGGTAAGAAATGAATGATTCTACAATATAAGTTTTGCCAAATCACACATTTTTCGTAAATACGAGTGAATGC
The DNA here is from genome assembly GCF_964261635.1 of Lissotriton helveticus. Lineage (NCBI taxonomy): Eukaryota > Metazoa > Chordata > Amphibia > Caudata > Salamandridae > Lissotriton > Lissotriton helveticus. The sequence goes on along the minus strand of NC_136069.1, from coordinate 1,020,567,054 downwards.
GTGCAACAACTCACAGCACAGGTTTAGATAATAAAGCAGTAAACAGATTTAATAGCTCGCTGGGAGAACTAGGGGGCATATAACCAACAACTAGCGATAATTATCGCTATGTTGGCTTAGCGGCAATATTTTTATCTCCGAGCTGCGGCGATTTTTATCGCTTAGGAACCCTGCTATTATCAAGGTTTATCTCCTAAGCGATAAAAATCGGCCGAAATGCATGAATATCGCTGAAAAGTCAGCGATATTCATGCACTACCGAGCTAATGCTCTTAGTCATGTTATCCACCTACCATTGGATAGCATGGCTAAGAACTGCTCAGGGGCAGGTGTTAGCTTTTGGAGATAATCGCGCTTAGCGCGAATATCTCCAAAAGTTGGTAATAGGAGATAGCGATGTTAGCGACTGTTTCCAGTCGCTAACATCTTGGCACGCCCACTTTGCATGTCATTAGTGATAAATTTCACTGACATGCAAAGCGGGGCCCAAGATGGTTGCTATCTCCTACTAGCTGTCGCTAACTGGTGTTAGCGACAGCTAGGTAATAGGGAGATAATTTTATCTCCGCTTTCTTGGCTTTTAAAGCCAAAAAAGCGGAGATAAACCCCCTTGATAATATGCCCCTCGGAGACAACAGCAGTGTATCAACAAGCTGAAAACAGCACAAACTATTTATTCGTGTGCTGCAGCAGTCTTCGGGTTGCGCAGCACTGCAGAGGAGTAATTTCAGATTTTAAACATTTATCTCGAAAAACCCACAACAACGCGTAAGCCCGTGCATTGTGCAGTCAAACAGACAGATTCTGGCTAGAGGGCCCGGGGTCTTTGCCTGGGTAAAGGAAGACAACCGACGTAGATTGGTCTATTCCGTGGCTTGAGGCAGTAAACGGCAGCTCCCATGTGACTCACACTCATCGTGTTGCTCATGAGAATATAGGGGTAAATATTTGACACCTCTTCGCACACAAGCCTCCTGCCAGGAATTTGTATGAGCGCTTATTCATGGAATCCTTTAAAGCATGTTTGCCAGGGTTCTTTTTGATTTTCTGTCCGGCCCTGAAAGCCATGTAGCCACCGTACACATCCGAGGCCTTCTTTATTCTTGAGGCCTGCAGATTAGCATAGCTTCCCTTGACGCCGAATGCATCCTGTACAGTCTGGCTTTGCAGTATCTCATTTGGACAAGCAGAGCAAAGCCAGGCCTAGATTTAAAGCAAAATAAACAACTGCAAGGAATTGTAAATTGATTTCTGATTGGTGTACCGTGTCACTAAGTGTTCAGAAATGGGACAGATTACTATTTTAACATTGTTTCTTTCCTACCCAACAGGGCCTAAAGTTCCTTTAATTTATCAGCCAGCACAGCTGCAGTGTCTGTAATTCAGCCATTGTGTTAAGGTTGAAATTATTAACTTGTATCACAAATGGGTATATAAGCTGGCAGAAATGTGAGGGGAAATTCTAGGATCTGCCAAAAGAGGACAGGTTTCTGGAGAGAGGTCGGGAGTTGTTGAAGCTGGAGCAGCACTACACCACTACGGAAACAAGTATTGAAAAAGTCAATAGGTCTTGCCTATGCAAGAGCTATTGGCTTTGCCAATATGATTTAGCCATATTGTACACTAGCATGGCTAAAAGTTAGTGGCGTAAAGGAGAATGGAGTGGAGTGTCTTAAAGTGAGGTGGAGTCTTATGGAGTGGGGTAGAGAGTCATAGAGTGGCGTTGAGTAGAGTTGAGTGGTGTGGAGTGTCATGGAGGGAGTGGAGTAGAGGGGTGTAGAGTGTTATGGAGTGTCATTGAGGGAGTAGAGTGTTGTAGAGTGGAGTGGCATAGAGTGTCACGGAGTGAAGAGGAGTGACATAGAGTCTGTTGTGTAGAGTGGAGTAATGAGGCATAGAGCTGAGTAGATTGCTGTAGAGTGGAGTGGCATAAAGTGGGGTAGTGTAGTAAAGTGGAATGGCATAGAGTGGAGTAGAAGGTTGTAGAGTGGAGCAGTGGAGTAGAGTAGAGTGGAGTAATGCGTCTTTGAATGGAGTGGAATATAGTGGCGTAGAGTGGAGTAGTGCTGTAGTGGCATAGAATGGAGTAGAGAGCCATAGAGTGGAGTAGAGTTTAATGGAGTGCAGCATCTTAGAAAAGGGTATTGTGGCGCGGAGTGTCGTAGAGTGGATTACAGTGAAGAACTGTAAGGTACACTGGTGTAGAGTCCATTGACGTAGAGTGCAGCGACGTAGAGCAGATTATTTCACAGTAGAGTGAAGTGGCGTAGAGTGTAGAGGTGCCGGGTAAGTTAAGAGCAGGGTGGTGTAACGTGCTGTGGCACAGATCAGAGTGGTGTAGAGAGCAGTGGCGTGGAATGCAGTAGTGCACAATAGATTAGAGTAGCATAGAATGGAGTGATGCACAGTAAAGTGCCATAGAATGTACTGCGTCAAGTGCACTGATGTAGAATGCAGTAAAGTGTCGTAGAATTGAGTGGTGCAGAGTAGAGTGCAGTGCCGGAGAGTAACAGAGATTAAAGTCTTGTAGTGTGGAATGTCGTAGAGTGCAGTGATGTAGAGTGCATTGGCGTAGATTGGTGCGGTGTAAAGTTGTGCAGTGGTGAAGAGTGCAGTGGTGCAGAGTAGAGTTGGGTGGAGTTGTAGAAAGAAGAGAGGTGCAGTGGCGTACCGTGCAGTATCAGAGTGTAGTGGTGCACTGTAAATCAGAGTAGCGTAGAGTAGAGTGGTACAGAGCGGAAAAGAGTTCAGTGGCAGAGAGTGCAGGGTTGCAGAGTAGAGTGTTGTCAAGTGCAATGGTGTAGAGTGCATTGGTGTAGACTGCAGTGGCATAGAGTGTTGCAGAGTAAAGTGACGCAGAGTGCAATGGTGTAGAGTAGAGTGTTGGAGAGTAGAGGATGGTTGCATACAAGTGCAGTGGTGCAAAGTAGATTGATGCAGAGTACAGTGGCATAGAGCGTATAGGTTTTGAGTAAGGTGGTGTAGAGCAGCATAGAGTGCATTGGGGTGGAGTGGTGCAAGGTAGATTGCACTGGCATAAAGTGGAATGGTGCAGAGTGGAATACAGTGGTATGGAGTAGATTGTTTCAAAGTAGAATGAAGTGGCGTAGAGTGCAGTGGCATAGAGTTGAGTGTCGTAGAGTGCAGCAGTGGAGAGTAGATAAGAGTGGCTTAGAGATGATTGGCATAGAGTGCAGTGGTGAAGAGTGCAGCAGTGCATAGTAGAGTAGTGTAGGGTGAAGTACTTTGGCATAGAGTAAAGTGGCGTAGAGTAGAGAGGCGTCGAGTGAAGTGGAGTGATGCAGAGTAGATTGCAGAGACGTGGAGTAGCATAGTGTGAAGTGGTGCAGAGTAGAGTGCAGTCTCGTGGAGTGTGCAGAGTAGAGTGGGGAAAAGTAGAATATGCATGGTGTGGTAGGGCACTGCCATAGAGACAACACATCTTCATTTAAAGTGACATTTGCACAGCCATACAGTTTTAGTGATAAAAGTATACATAGCACAAACGATAATGTGTGGAAATGTCATCATGTAGTGTATTGATTTGTTTTGGTCATATTAAAATATTTGTTTCCACCACACTACAGAATTACAGAATTACCCAACAGTTTGCTTCAGTTGTGCTTACCATATTCTGAAATATCTGCACAATTTATTTACAGACATTTTCATTTTGTTTTGTGCTAGAAAATAAAATAAATTACATGGTACAGGACACCCCGAGTTACCAGCTAGAAAAAATAACATCCTACAGCCTTTCTGTCTTGCATGGGAACCCAGCAGGATTGTCACGTAAGTCGTCTCACTTTGAAGTCAGAGAAAGAAAAGTAAACATCAAGCTCCCTGGAAGACAGAGCTTGTCATGTGCTCTCTGTCTTTGAATGCACAGCAAATATGACAAAATAAGAACAAGATTTACAGGCCTGTTTACAGAAAATCAATACTGGGGAAAGAATACAGTAACTAGGCTTTGGACAAGGGAAGGTATGAACTCAAGCTGGACGGCCTAAAACAAATAAAACCGCAAATAGAAAGCAAGCAAATGTGAGTCATAAACCATAAAGCCAATGGTAAGCACTGTGTGGAATGCATTCCCAGGGAAGCTCTCTGATTGTCCCCAAGATGACTTTAGAATACCAGACAGCTGCAGTGTCTGGTGAACTTTGACCTAAAAAGGGGAAGAGGAAGAGAGGTGGAGGGCTGCCAAAGACAGAAATAAAGCCGTTTACTAGCTCTGACCTGCAAGACTGTTAGAACCCGTTTTGGGGCCTCAGGGCCTTCCATGTGGTGATTGAGTCTGGCACCTCTAGAGTCATGGGACTTTCCTACTATGAGCCCCGAAAACTTAGCATGAAGTACACTTTTTCAGTAGTTGACTCTTGGAGCAGTGCAGGCTTACCCACTGAGGTGATGAGTGGTAGAGACTCAGAACTCAGTAATGCAAAACATGGTTTTTAATATGTTTTTTTAACTTCTTTTTATTGTCGTTTAAGTTTCATTTAGAAACAGTAATATCTTTTACAATAACGTATTCTGTATCATTGCAATATCAATTAGGGTAAATTTTGTTTTCCAACTGCCTTCTTAAGTTGCTTATTTTCAATGCTACCAGTTGGCTTTTGCTCTCTTGAGTACATTTTTATGTTATACATGACATTTATTACAATCAGAAGCTACTTCACCATGGCATATGAAAACACTGCCTAGCACTCCGCAGAGGATCCAGGGGTACATTTCTTGTTTAAGGGATACATTGATATTATGCGATATAATGTAATCGTATTTCTTCAATCAACATACAACTCAAAACTATTTTTAAACAACAAAAGAAAAAGAATGAGAAGGGGGGCGACAAGTAAAGTAGTGTTGAATTCCTGTTTGAGAGGGGGTCGGGTACCGGGGGTATCTAACAACCTTGTACTTTGGTCTTCAAGGTGTTGTTTGTCCAGAATAATTTAGCGGGGGGAGGGGTCAATTGGCTGGTGTACTTCCCTATATTGCTTTTCTGATGGTCCTAATCTTGTGTAGCTTTTCTTCCCTTTAGCTGTCTAGTATTTCACCTATTGAGCCTGTTGGTAATTCATTATCTTTTTTATTCATGGAGTCTGCGTCTATCTGCGGTTCAGTTATGTTGCCCTGCTCTGGGTGTTCCAACATTGTCAGTACATCTGACCACAGGTCCGCTACTGGATGAAGTGTTACCCCTTAGCTTCTTCCCTTATAAATGCCCTTTCCTCAGCTCTTGCCCATTGTGTTACATCTGATTTCCACGTTTTAACCAGAGGGCCTTCTGCTGCTTTCCAGTCTATCGCTATTCTCCGTTTGGCCAATCGCAACGCCAGATCTAGAAATCTAGTGCCTACTTTCTTAGGGGCCGGCCTCAGACACAGCCCCAGGATACATGCCTCAAGTGTGCGGAGGGGGTTTGCGCAAGTGTAAGTTCTAAGGCAGACAGTTTCTCTAGCCAGTAGGATTGCAGACTTGCACATTTCCACAGCATGTGTGCAAAGTCAGCGTCTATGTGCCCACACCGAAGTCAAGAACGAGGATAGGCACCATATGTGACTTGTAGCCTGTGTAGTGTCATGTAGGTCATATGCACGTAATAGAATTGGTTATACTTTATTATGGTATTTCTGGACATCCTTTTGGGCAATGCTAATATTTTCTGCCACTCTGAGTCTGATAGCTCTCATTTGAGGGCTCTTTCCCATCTGCCCATTAACATAGTAAATGGGGCTCTGGTCATGCCGGCAAGGGATCTATACAACCAAGTCACCAGATGCGTTGTGGCCCCCATAGATACCGCCAGCTGTAAAATGTTGTGTGTCGTAGGCTCCACCCCCTCTCCTCCCCATAGGCCCTGAAATGCTCGGGATGTCGCTTCATACTTGAGAAACTGGCCGGGGGTAGAAGGTAGCAATACTTTAGGTCCTCCATTGGGAGCAATGCACCCTGTTGGTAACAGTCACCCACTGTGCTCAATCCAGCTTCTGTCCAGGCAGATAAATGCCTCTGGGTAAAGTAGGTGAGGGGGTCTCCAAGCGGCAGTCCTGCAATGGGCAGTGCTGGTGCATACAAGGTCGTTCCCACTGGTTTTATTACACATCTGCGCCAGCATTTCAGTGCTGTTGCCAACAATATCCCCGGTTTAAGGATCACTATGGGGGGGTTAAGTAGTTTAGCCGTAAAAAGGTCTATTTGTACCACCTGTCCGGACTGCCTTATCTCTTCTTGATTGACCCCCGTCCAACTACAGTGTAATCCACTGAAGTTGTGACGCTAAGAAGTATAATTCAAAATTTGGAAGCCCAAGGCATCTAAGTGTTGCCAGTGACACCCTATGAGGATTCCTGTAGGAGAGTAGGGTCTGCTTCCTATGGTTACCCCCACTTTTTGCTGTGATTCACTGGTTTTTTTACTTTAGTATGGCTGTGGCCCTGTTAATCAGGCCCACAGCCTAGCTGTACTCTCTCTAAATTGATACCATGAACTTTAGGTACAACCAGATTGGTTACTGGGTCACCATTGTGAGCCACTGTATATGGTACCCTAGGTAGCCAAGGCAAAGGTGCACCCTAGGCCTACCAGGGGCTGCAGCATGTATTGTGCCACCACTGGTTAGCCTTCCAAACTGACACCACAGGTCTGTACTTTCAGCCTGGGTAAGGTGGTGTAATGACCCCTTACTTAGATATAGTATATCTATATCTACCTTATATATAGACACATAGTAACCTATAAGTCATTCCTATGGCAGGTCTTGACAATCCTGAAGGCAGAGTGCTTGGTTTTATGTGAGAGAGTGCCCTAGCATGAGCTGAGCCCTTCTGCAGCTTTAGGAACCATCTCCTTATAGCTGTTCTATGATATAGCCATACCATATACTCTTAAGTGCATTATAATCCTCGCAGTTAATGCTAACTTTGGTTTGGCTTTATCAAACATGTTGTGTAAGGTGTCAAACACTTTGGAATACATCAACTCCCCTGCCAGTTCTGGGGGCGGGGGTAGCATTCCACCCTTCTAGAGGGAGAAGACATGTAGTTACTGTTAAACCCGGTTAAAGTTAAACAGAGCCCCAGCATCACAAAATGGATGCTGCTGCCACAGAAATGAGTCTGCCCTCCTTCTGCTGGACGAAACTCCGGCAGGGGAGGCCTGGACAATAGGTTTCCTGTCCAGGGAGGTGCTAGCACCTCCCCAGACAGGCTTTAGTGTATTGGGGCAGGGAGGGTTGCATTCAGTGAATGCTTTTCAGACACTGCCTGGGGCACACAAGGTGCTCCATGCATTTCCCAGTTCAAACCAGTTGCTGGGGCACTCAGCCCCAGCTCTGGCATGAAACTGGACAAAGGGGAAGGGGTGTAACCACCCCCTCCCCAGGTCCACCGATAGGAGGGACCTTAGAGTTAGTCCAACCCCTAATCTTACTATAAGTATAGAACCCAGTCCCTAGGACTTTAGATTACCCTGGATAAAACTCTGCAACATATATCTTGGACCTTTGACATTCCATGTCGACTGGAAGATGGAAGAAATCTCCCTTGTGGTCAAGGAGTGACCACCCTGTTCAAACAGGCACCAACTGCATCTTTGCCAGTCTGCATTTTTAAGGCTCCTGACATATCCCGAAGAATCTGCAACACAAGACACAAACTTCCAGACATCTCTGATGCTGACCTGCGCTCCCAGCAAAGCTGAGACCTGTAGCAGACACGAGAGATGTGGGACTGGAACTCCTGGACATCCTGCATTTTGCAACCTGCACCTACTACCTGAAGTACCCCGAAGTTGTGCATTGGAGTGCTTGAAGCGCCAACCCCGAGCACCTTTTGCACTGAAGCTCAGAGTCCCACACTCCACCAGTGTCTCGTGGGCCCGCTTTGTGCATTTCAGCTCAACGCATCTTTGCGGTTCCTAGTCTATTGGCTAGTGAGCCCCCACGAAGACCAATCTTCACTTTCTTTAGCTTTCCTGATTGCTCCAGGCTTGCTCCAACTTATTTCCAAAGGAAAAATTCCTCAGACCTTGCTGGTTTCCACCGAAGCCCATCTTGACATCCTGCGTGGATTGCGTTTGCCAAGGCTTGTTGGGTCCAATCCAGATACTGACACCGCAGTCAACTATATCCTTTGTGAGACAGCTCGAATCTAGCTCCTGGTTGTCGTCGACGCCTCCTGGTCCTCGTGACTGAAGAGACAAGCTTCACCTTCTCACCTGAAATCACCCAACATCGGCTGGCATCTTCCTATCGCCATCCTGGTCATTGGCTAGTGACCCAGACTCTGTCTCCTCTGCTTTCAGGTTCTTCACATCTCTGATCCACCCTTGGATCCACCCGGACACTTTTCCTCTGGTCGCCTGCAGCACTTCTTCACAGCTCTCCATTGGAATCGACGACGAAACCCGACACCAAAAGACACCTATGCACCCGGCTTCCTTGGGTGAGGTAACAATAGTACTCCGGTGCTCCCGTGGACCTTGACTCTCGAAGTGTCCTAGCCTAAAAGGGTTCCATCGTAGTTCACCTAGAAGTGCCCTTAAATTGTAATTTTGTAACTAGTTTGTTCTCCATAGAAAGTCAATGGTAACCCGCAGCTGTGTTTAGACGCTGCACGCGTCTCCCTTGGGCCTCCTACATCCTAACCTTTGGTGGTTCTAGGCAGCCCCAGCGATTCCACAGGCCCTAGGCCTGCTTTCTAACTCTCACGTGGTTCTTATACCACTATTTTAGTATATGGTTTGTGAGGCCCCTAGGGCATAACGTATACTGTGCAACTTATCGTATGCTAATTAAGTTCCTTGTATTGTACTTTTACCTCTGACCTCATAAAGAGTGCAGAGGGGTTGTGTTTAGAATAAATACATATATATTTCATATATGCCTTGTGTGGTATGCTTTCATTTGATCATTCAAGAGATTATTAATTGGTAAAACAACTTGATTAACTCGTCTCCAAGTCTGAGCCTGAAGTATGCTCTTCATAGCTTTCTATAAGGTTGACTTTATAAACTACCATCAATAAGGGTCATTTGGACTGGTGCAAGGTGCCCACTAGAATAGTGGACATCATATCCCACGCCAACTTCTCACATTGGTGTGCAGCGGATGGGATAAGAGCTTTCAATGTTTTACCAAATAATCTTGAGAATATCATTTGAAAAATCACATCAAGGTACAAGTAGGTACATATAAATGAAGCTTATAATACATAAGTTCTACTGAACTTAGAAGTTTTAGGTGGTAAGGGCCTAGCACACCCTGACTACAACTCCTAGAGAGGTTCTAGTAGGAAACCAAGTAGTGTAGGTAGGTGCACACACCAAACCTCACTAGTAATGGCTTTAAAGGCAGGGTCTAGTGCGCCTCTGCAAGAAGACAGCCCAGTGCTGCCTTCTAAGTATGACACATTCTCGATCCAATAGTTAAGAGGTTTATGTGCCATAAGAAAATTAAAGCAAGGACAGAGTCCCACTACCCAACGCCTAATAGATATCTTAGTGGCAGATGACTTAGCCAAAGCATCAGAGCCAGATACCCAAGGTAGTAGGGAGGGGGGCCATCCATCATCAGAAGAAGATCCTAGCGGGGTCCCCCACCAGGACTCTGACGATGATGAGGATGCAGACCAAAAAGTGGTAATGAACCCAACCTGACAGACACAGGGCTACTTGGAGATGGAGAGGGCCAGCCAAGGCCTCCCTCTATCCCCCCACGTAGGCCTACAGTTGGACCTAGAAGGGCAAGATCACCTTCAGTGGAATCTAACCATTCTGGTTCACCAATAGGGTCCTCTGCCTCATCTCATAGGAGAAGAAGTTCACCTGATAGGAGGGAACACGAAGCTAGGATGAAGGAAGTCCAGCTTAGGATCAAGAGGCAAGAAATTGCCCTTGCGAAAGAGACCCTCGCTCTTAAAAGACAGAGACAAAAGAGGGGACTAGAGTCTCCTGGTGGCAGCAATATCCCTAGTGGTAGGGATAGGTCTCATGACCATAGAAACCTAAACAAGATTGTCCCTCCCTATCAGACTGGCGATGACATCCACAAATGGATCACTGCACTGGAAAGGGTCTGCAAAGTACAGAAGGTACTCCAGGAGCAGTGAGCAGCAATCTTGTGGCTCTCCTTTGCAGACAAAGGTAGAGATAAGCTCCTCACTGTAAGAGAAGAGGATGCTGATGATTACAAAGTCCTGAAGAGTGCTCTAATAGATGGGTTTGGCCTAACCACTGAACAGTACAGGTTGCAGTTCAGAGATACCCAGAAGGCACAGACTCAGGACTGGACTGCATTTGTAGATTGTGCTACTAAGGCTCTGGAGGGCTGGTTACAGGGCAGTAAAGTGTGTGACTATATAGGATTCTATAATCTAATCATGAGAGAACAGATTCTTAATAATTTTAAGAACCAGTTGTTGCATCAGCACTTGGTTGACTCTGATCTGACCTCTCCCCAAGAATTGGAAAAGAAGGCAGAAAAATGGGTCAGAACCAGGGTGAAGCAGAAGGTACAGAACCAAGGTGGTGACCAGAAAAAGCAAGACCAAAAGGGTGGGGAGAAAGCTAAAGACCAAAAGTCTTCACAAGATCCCCAAAAAGCGTCTAATGGTGGGGGTTCCCAACAATTCAAAAAGAAAGAAGGTCCAAAGAAACCCTGGTGCAAAGTTTGTAAAATTAATAGTCACTGGACTAGTGATTGCACCAAAAAGGAGACAGCTCCAGCCACCATTGCCCCTAAGGCAACGGTTCCCCCTAGTTCAGCGCCAAGTGGTGGTTCTCAACAGAAGGGTGTAGTAGGGTTAACCCTGGGAACTGAGATGCGTTCTGGCCTAGTCAGAACACCAACTCAAGCTGTTTTAAACTGTGATGGAGGTATGGATATGTCCTCCTCTGTGAGTCCCAATAATCTGGGCAAGTACAGACAAACTCCTTTAGTCAATGAGAAAAACGCTCAGGCCTACAGGGAACACAAGTGCCAGAGTCACAATGGTGATACCTGACTTTGTGGACCCTGGACAGATCATACTTGGTGAAACCTACCAAGTGACCAATGCTAGCAATGTCACTACCACACATAGTATGGCAGTTGTTAATTTCTCCTGTTGGCATGCTTCGCACCTAGCGATCCACAATTGAACTGCAGAGCAGTAACGTTTCTGAGACTGTGCGGAAGTAAAATGCCAGAAATGGAAACATCAAGAAGCCAGCCAGAAAAAGTACAAGCCAATGTGTAAGGCATCTTTAAAGACATTATTAACCTATAAACCAGGAGACAAAAAACTGACAAGGAATCATGCTGCTATAGTTGTTTAAAATTAGCAAGTTTATTAACATGGTTTTAAAGACATAAGCATTATGAAGGAACAAATTTTATGTATGTACAGGAAAGATTTTTTAATTAATATATATATATTTTTGTTTGTATTGCAACAGTTTTAATTAACTATGCAAATAAAATGTACTTACTTACTTACTCCTGGCGAGGGGTAACTGGCCTTAAGAAGGTTGTTGTTAGTTCAGCCCTCCCTGTAGAATGTTTGCTTGGCAATGACCTAGACTTCAGCCTGGTCTGAAGTGGAGTTTAGGGCACCTGCATAAATGTTAGGTATCGCAGCACATTATTATTATTATTAAATTTGTAGGGCGCACAGCTACCCAGAGGTTTCCCGGTGCCAGAGACAAGAGCAACAGAAGATCAAGGTTACTGGTTAAATAGCCAGGTCTTAAGGTTTTTACGGAAACTTAAATGACTGGTTTCGTGACGAAGAGGGATAGGGAGAATGTTCCACAACACGGGTGCCAGGTAAGAGAAGGAACGGCCCCCTAGCGAGCAAATTTTAATCTTGGGACTGAGTATTTGGCCTGGGAATGATCTAAGCAGGCGTGTTGGGTGAAAAGTCTGGACCAGAGAACATAAATAGTGGGGAGCTCTACCTAGTTTAATTTTATGCATAAAGCACAAATCTTAAAATTTAGTCCGGTTCTCAATTCTTAGCCAATGGAGGTCCTGAAGGGTGGCTGAAATGGAAGATGTTTTAGGAACATGGCAGAGCATCCTAGCCGCAGACTTCTGTACAACCTGTAATCTACGAATTACCTCCTTGTTGGCTCCTAGATAAAGGATATTGCCATAATCCAATCATGACCTTATCAATGCTTGGATTACAGTTCTTTGGGTAGATCCCGGCAGTGTCCATAGTATCTTCCGGAGCCACCTCAAGATGGTAAAGCAGATAGAAGCAGTTTTAGTGGCTTGCTGCTTCATGGAAAGTTGATCATCAATCATTACACCCAGGTTGCGAGCGGATTGGACTGGCTGAGGAAGAGGACCCATTTCCAGGGGCCAATGACATGGGCCTCAAAGATCTTTATCAATCCCTATGATCAGGACCTCTGTTTTACCCCCATTTAATCCAACTGACTATTTTAAGCAGCCCTGTCTGTAAGGAGGAAACTTTAGAGGTATCATTAGCAGATAGGGACAAAAGAAGCTGGGTGTCATCAGCATAAGAGAAGATAGACAACCCAGCTTCCTCCGCTATGGTGGCCAACGGGCTAACATAAAGATGGAATAACACAGGGCTCAGAATCGAGCCCTAAGGTACTCCATAGGGAGATTCATAGACCTTTGAACTAGCTGAATAAGAGAAAACCTGGAAGGTTCTTCCGGTAAGGAAGTCTTTGATCCAATCCAGAGCTAAGCCTGCAATTCCCAGCGATTGTAGAACTTTTAGAAGATTATGGTGCAACACCGTATCGAAGGTGGCGCTTAAGTCTAACAAGATAAGTGCCGCAGTTTGCCTTTATCAAGTAGCTGGCAGATTGTTTCAGTAACCCCCAGAAGAGTAGTTTCTGTAGAGTATCTGGCTCTGAAACCCGATTGGGATCTGTGCAGGATTTTATTAGTTTCCACAAAAAACTGGGAGGAGAGAAATCGGTCGAAAATTAGATGGTTCTGCTGGATCAGCATTAGATTTTTTCAACAGGGGAAAAACCATTGCATGTTTCCACTCTGCAGGCAGAACGGCCTCTTTCAAGGAAGCATTAAGTAATTCCATGATGGGCTGTAGAGTACTGGGCTTTATTTTTTGAAGGATCTGGACTGGTAACAGGTCCTTAGATGAGCCTGATTTAAGACCATTCAGAATACTATTAAAAGACATCGGGTCAAGTGGTTGCCAGTTCATGATTTTATGAGAGTGAACAAAAGCAGGGGTCTCCTCTGACTTATTATCATTAGGGTTATAGGATACGGTATTCTTTTGTTGTTCCCACTTAGTAGTTGCCATCTCCAGTTCCGTATAGATCTTTTCAACCTTCGCAGTAAAAAATGTAGCCACAGTTTCAGAATGTGCTTCATCAAGTGCCTGGGGTGTCTGTTGACAAGAAGCTCCCGAAAGTTAGCCAACTAGTTTGAACAATACTTTGGCATTGCTCTGAGCAGAGAGTATGGCATTATTTACATACTCAGCACGTGCGATTTTACATAGAGAGTTGTAATTTCTTTTGGCAGCTTTATAATTATACTTGGATTCAGAGGCATAATCCTTTCGCCAGTATATTTCTAGGGCTTTGCACTTAGTTCTTGCAGTGACTAGGTCACATATCAAAAATTGCAACACTGAACAGGCACTGGATTCTGGAATAATGGACCAGTTGCCTACCAGGAAAAAGAGCAGTAGGGTTAAGGCTGTGCCTTCCCCCCTGCCTCAGAGTGAGGATCAGCCTTCTGATGAAGCTGATTGTGAGCCTGAAGAAGGAACTGTCCTAGAAGAGCTTGAACCTGATCAGGTTGAGTTTCTTGGGACAGGGGAACCTTCCAGGGCAGATCTGAGGCAGGCGTAGTTGGACTGCCCTTCTCTTGAACCCCTCAGACAGCAAGCTGCTGCTGAGGCTGCATGGAATGCTAGTGGACCCATAAGGTTTACTGGGGTGAAGGACTCCTGTATTCAGAGGGTAGAGACCACAAGTCTGGTGCTTCCAGGAGGTTGGTGATACCTTTGGCATTCAGGGGTTTCCTTTTTACACTAGCCCATGATATTCGCCTTGCAGGACATCTTGGCCAGAACAAAACGTGGGACAGGCTTGTCCCTCATTTTCACTGGCCCCACATATCAGAAGACACCAAGGAGTTTTGTCGCTCCTGTGTAACCTGCCAAGCCATTGGCAAAGCAGGTGGCACTACAAAGGACCCCCCTTATACTACTATCTGTGGTGGGCGTTCCCTTTGAAAGAGTAGGTATTGACATTGTTGGACCAATGGATCTCCAAACAGCCTCTGGGCACAGGTTTATTCTGGTGGTAGTGGATCATGCCACCAGATACCCAGAAGCTATACCACTTAGGACCACTACAGCACCTGTTATGGCAAGAGCCCTCTTGGGAGTTTTCTCAAGAGTGGATTTCCCTAAGGAGGTTGTATCAGACAGAGGTTCAAACTTTATGTCTAGTTACTTGACTGTAATGTGGAAGGAGTGTGGAGTGAACTATAAGTTCACCACACCCTATCACCTACAGTGCAATGGTCTGGTTGAAAGATTCAACAAGACCTTAAAGGGTATGATTAAGGGTCTCCTATAAAAGCTCAGGCTGAGATGGGATATCCTGTTACCCTGCCTTTTGTTTGCATACAGGGAGGTTCCTCAGAAGGGGGTTGGCTACAGCCCATTTGAACTTCTGTTTGGGCACCCTGTCAGAGGCCCATTGTGTCTAGTGAAGGAGGGATGGGAGTTACCTCTCAAACCCCCAAACATGACATTGTGGACTATGTACTTGGTCTCCGCTCCCAGATGGCTGAGTACATGAAAAAGGCAACTAAAAACCTGGCGGTCAGTCAGGAATTACAGAAAGCCTGGCATGACCAAAAGGCTGGGCTGACTGTTTTCCAGCCAGGGCAGAAAGTGTGGGTGTTGGAGCGTGTGGCCCCAGCAGCTCTCCAAGACAAGTGAAGTGGACCCCACACTATTGTTGAACAGAAGGGAGAGGTCACCTATTTGGTAGATCTTGGAACTCACAGGAGCCCCCATAGGGTGCTTCATGTCAACAGACTGAAACCATATGTTGACAGGGCGGACATGGGCTTGCTCGTGGCTACTGATGAAGGACAGGAGGAAGAGAGTGACCCTCTCCCAGACCTGCTCTCTCAAAACCCTGATGATGGGTTAGTTGATGGTGTAGCCTTGGCAGGCAGCCTCACTGACCAGCAGCAAAGTGACTGCAGACAATTTCTGCAGAAATACAGACATATGTTTTCACTGACTCCAATGCGTTATTGGTTGAGAGAGACCCCTTAACACACCAGGGGATTAGAGTACTTGCAGACAGTGAAAAAGAGGGGGAAATCCCTTGGTGGACACACTCAAATCAATCAAATGGTGTACTATTTACACCAATGTTAGTCCATGTATTAGAAATGGTCTCTAACACTATATGATACACAATCAATAAGTTCTATAAATTTCTTTTTATTTTTTGATTAAAAACATATCCAAGGTCTTACAAATTCAAAAAACAACATATTGCAATTCCGTTAAAAACATATACAATATCATCACATTTGTATTCATGTAAATTTCATCAATCTTTTACAGGCAGAATATAAAGACAACAAATTATTTCAAAACACTGTATTATAAAAAAGAGAGAGACAAACAACAGACACTCCTATTTGTCATAAAGGTGCACATCAGGGAAACCCAATTTCCAAAAGCTAATACTGGACACTCTTAATTTATCTTGTCTGCAGAATGGACTTTGTCCCTTAATTGTGCGGATGTAGGCGTCAACGCATTTCGATGGATTTTAACAATGATAGACCATCTTTTTCAAGACAGATTGATAAGTCTCTCCTAAAAAGGGCACTGGTTGGTTGCCATTTTAAGAGATTTCCTGTTGATAAACATATATGCATGAGTATTATGCATAGATGACACATTCATGTTATCTAATACAATACAGTTATTTCTCTAGATGCTGAGATTCTATCAAAATGTATTCACAGGTGGTCCCTTTTGGCTTGTCCATTTCCTATATACTTAAAGCGTAGTTTTCTACTCCTTATCACACTGCTTACATAGGTTCTAATCTTCTGGTTTGCAAGGATCACATTCTTTTCTTTGAGATGCATTGAACAGTTTAACTGTTATATACATATGCAATCATATTTTTCCAGTTCTAATATATGGGCTCTGAAACCACACTCCATGTTACCCATCAGGCTCCTTGTAGGGAGTATGCCTGTACATGTATCAGCCTGGCTTACCACCCCACTTGTTATTACATAGTATATACTTTTAATCTTGTCTCTAGGGGTACTGTTAGAGGGATGTATACATTTACCTTATTGCATATTATTTCCTTGCATTCATCCTGTTACACATATCTTATTTATACAACCATCATGTCTTTAAGTTGTTTCTGTAACATAGATGAGTTATATTAGTCCTCTTATATGTTTAGCACTATAGAATCTATAGTTGTGCTATCTTGTGGCCTTTTTCCCAGAAAATTACCTTTAAGTCCTACAGTCTTTGTCTGCCTTGTTGTTACAGTAGTTACTTTTGCGCATCAACAACTTCCCATATACGATGTCCCTTCATATTATCTGAAAGAAACATATTTTGGACTTTATCTTGGCCCTGAATGTTTTTTTAATTTGTCATTATATATTCTAGCCATTTATGGTATACCTACTTTAAAAACATTCCCATTTGGACTCTTCTTCTTCATAACCCCACAGTAATCGCTTTAACAAAAGAAGAAAGAGGGGAGCTGCACAGGAGATTGAATCCTCCAAGTCAGACTACCTGGTGCACTCATGAAGTGGGCACTGGGGACAGTCTGTGTGTTAAAAATAAGATTTACAGGTAACCTGATCATGTCAGGGACTGCATCAGGACAGAAGTCTAGAAAATGTTGGTATTGGGAGTGATTGAACCCTCAGGGAGCCATTGGGGCAGTCCTACCTCAGGAAGCGTATTGCTTTCTACGTTCCCCGGAGGCTGCTGAGATCGGCGGATCTGGCCAAGGTGGTGGTGCCAGCGATCAAACGAGTGCGGATGGGTGGTCGATCTTTTCAGTCCATGGCGGCTCGTTTTTGGAATGAGCTCCCTCTTTCACTTCGCAAGGCCAATAATCTTCTGGCCTTCAGGAAGGAGCTGAAGACCGTCCTTTTCTCTGCACAACCTGTGCGCCCATAGTGTATCCGCCTTTGGGGTTTCTTGGTTCTGTTCAGGCCTCTTTGCTAAAGCGCCGGGACACCCTTCCTGGGTAGCCGTGCGCTCAAAAAGTGTGGTTTTAACATAACATAACATAACAGTAGTCCTTGTGCCAAAACCTCACACCCAGGGTGGTAAGAGAGAGATGAGGTTTTGAGTAGACTACAGAGGTCTCAATGCTGTCACTAAGTCAGATGCCCAACCAATACCCAGAGCAGACGAGCTCATAGATAAGTTGACCTCTGCCAAATATCTGAGCTTATTTGATCTGACAGCTGGCTACTGGCTTATCAGGTTAGTTAATGATGCCAAGCCAAAGACAGCATTTTCAACCCCTAGAGGGCATTATCAGTTTGTGGTGATGCCCTTTGGTCTGAAAAATGCACATGCCACATTTCAAAGGTTGGTGAACAAAATCCTCTCAGGCCTGGATGACTACTTTGCAGCTTATCTTGATGATATTGCTGTCTTTAGTTCCACCTGGGAAGATCACCTGATCCACCTGAAAAATGTTTTGGAGGCCCTGCAAAAAGCAGGCCTAACTATCAAGGCTACTAAGTGCCAGATAGGGCAGAGTCACGTTGTGTACCTGGGCCACCTTGCAGGTGGAGGCCAGGTTCAACCATTGCAGAGCAAAATCCAGACCATAATGGACTGGGTTGCTCCAACCACCCAGACTCAGGTCAGAGCTTTCTTGGGCCTGACTGGGTACTATAGGAGGTTTGTCAAGGGGTATGGTTCCACTGTGTCAACCCTGAATGACTTAACTTCTAAAAGAATGCCTAAAAAAGTTCAGTGGACAGTCAGCTGTCAAAAGGCATTTGGTGACCTGAAGGAGGCCATGTGCACTGCCCCAATTCTGCAAAGTCCTAATTACTCCAAATAATCCATTGTTCAAACAGATGCTTCTGAGTTGGGGGTAGGGGCTGTGCTATCTCAATTGAATGAAGAAGGTCAGGATCAGCCAGTAGCTTTTATTAGCAGAAGGCTGACCCCAAAAGAGAAACGTTGGTCAGCTATTGAGAGGGAGGCCTTTGCTGTGGTGTGGGCCCTGAAGAAGCTGAGGCCATACTTGTTTGGTACTTACTTCACAGTTCTGACAGACCATAAGCCCCTCTTGTGGCTAAAACAGATGAAGGGTGAAAATCCCAAACTGCTCAGGTGGTCCATTTCCCTACAGGGAATGGACTATGCAGTGGAACATAGACCTGGGAGTAACCATGCCAATGCAGATTGACTCTCCAGATATTTCCGCTTAGAACATGAAGACTCATCTGGTCAAGGTTAGTTTAATGTACCTGCGTGTGGGGGTTGTGTAGGAGAGTAGGGTCTGCTTCCTATGGTTACCCCCACTTTTTGCTGTGATTCACTGGTTTTTCGACTTTAGTATGGTGTGGTCCTGCTAATCAGGCCCACAGCCTAGCTGTACTCTCTCTAAATTGATACCATGTACTTTAGGTACATACCATATTGGTTACTGGGTCACCCTTGTGCGCCCCTGTATATGGTACCCTAGGTACCCAGGGCATAGGTGCACCCTAGGCCTTCCAGTGGCTGCAGCATGCATTGTGCCACCCCTGGTTAGTCTTCCAAACTGACACCACAGGTCTGTGCTTACAGCCTGGGGAAGGTGGTGTAATCAAACCGTACTTAGATATAGGATATCTATATCTACCTTATATATAGACACATTGTAACCTATAAGTCACTTATATGGCAGGCCCTGACAATCCTCGAGGCAGAGTGCTTGGTTTTGTGTGAGAGGGTGCCTTAGCATGAGCTGAGCCCCTCTGCAGCTTTCAGAACCATCTCCTTATAGCTGTTCTATGATATAGCCATACCATATACTCTTAAGTGCATTATAATCCTCGCGGTTAATGCTAACTTTGGTTTGGCTTTATCAAAACATGTTGTGTAAGGTGTCAAACACTTTGGAATACTACCCCCCGCTAGTTCTGGCCGCGGGGATAGCATTCCACCCTTCTAGAGGGAGAAGACATGTAGTTACTGTTAAACCCGGTTAAAGTTAAACAGAGCCCCAGCAATCACAAAATGGATGCTGCTGCCACAGACACTAGTCTGCCCTCCTGCTGCTGGACGAAACTCCGGAAGGGGAGGCCTGGACAATAGGTTTTAGAATTTCCGGTCCAGGGAGGTGCTAGCACCTCCCCAGACAGGCTTTAGTGTATTGGGGCAGGGAGGGTTGCATTCAGTGAATGCTTTTCAGACACTGCCTGGGGCACACAAGGTGCTCCATGCATTTCCCAATTCAAACCAGTTGCTGGGGCACTCAGCCCCAGCTCTGGCGTGAAACTGGACAAAGCGGAAGGGGTGTAACCACCCCCTCCCCAGGTCCACCCATAGGAGGGACCTTAAAGTTAGTCCAACCCCTAAACTTTTACTATAAGTATAGAACCCCAGTCCAGAGGACTTTAGATTACCCTGGACGAAACTCTGCAACATATATCTTGGACCTTCGACATTCCATATCGACTTGAAGATGGAAGAAATCTCCCTTGTGGTCAAGGAGTAACCACCCTGTTCAAACAGGAACCAACTGCATCTTTGCCGGTCTGTATTTTCAAGGCTCCCGCCAGATCCAGAAGAATCTGTGACACAGGACACAGACTTCCAGACATCTCTGACGTTGACCTGCGCTCCCAGCAAAGCTGAGACCTGTAGCAGACACGAGAGATGTGGGACCGGAACTCCTGGACATCCTGCATTTTGCAACCTGCACCTACTTCCTGAGGTATCCCGAAGTTGTGCACTGGGGTGCTTGAAGACCCAGCCCAAGCACCTTTTGCACCAAAGCTCAGAGGCCCACACTCCACGAGTGTCCCACGGGCCCGCTTTGTGCATTTCAGCTTGACGCGTCTTCGCAGTGGCGTCACTAGGGGGGTGCGGGGGGTGCGGCCCGCACCGGGTGACACCAACACATGGGGTGACACCAATCTGCACTGCAGCCTCGCCTCTGCTCTCACCTTTACTGTCGCTCCCTGTGCAAGCTTGTTCCTCATGCTGTTCATACTCGCCAGCGTCTCGCAGGAGATCTGCAATGCTTGACTGCAATTTTCTTTGCTCACAAGGCAACTCTATAGCAGCCTAGCTCATCTGAGTTTGCATGGTTTCCTATTTTTCAGTATTTTGCAGTCTTCAGTTTTCCAGTGAACCAGTTCCAAATTTCAGCTTGCTCTTCACTACAGTGCCACCTGTTGCTCGAACTCTTGTTTATACAAATCCAGGGAAGACAGATGGAGTAAGAGAGAGGGAAACAGAGGGAGCTAGAGGGAATAATACAGAGAGAGGGAACTAGAGAGAGCAAGACAGAGAGAGAGGGAGCAAGAGGGAGTAACAAAGAGAGAGAGAGCGAGAGCTAGAGTGAGAAAGACAGAGAGAGAGGGAGCTACAGTGAGAAAGACAGAGAGAGAGGGAGCTAGAGAGAGTAAGACAGAGAGCGAGAGAGCTAGAGGGAGCTAGAGGGAGTAAGATAGAGAGAGAGGGAGCTAGACGGTGCAAGACAGAGAGAGAGGGAGCTAGAGGGAGCAAGACAGAGAGAGAGGGGGCTAGAGGGAGCAAGACAGAGAGGGAGCTAGACGGAGTAAGAGAGAGGGAGCTAGAGGGAGTAAGACAGGGAGAGAGGGAGCAAGACAGAGGGAGAGGGAGCTAGAGGGAGTAAGAGAGAGAGATCGGGAGTTAGAGGGAGCTAGACAGAGAGAGGGAGCTAGAGGGAGTAAGACAGAGAGAGGGAGCTAGGGGGAGTAAGACAGAGAGAGAGGGAGCTAGAGGGAGTAAGAGAGAGAGGGAGCTAGAGGGAGTAAGACAGAGGGAGACAGAGGGAGCTAGAGGGAGTAAGACAGGGAGAGAGGGAGCTAGAGCGAGCAAGACAGAGAGAGGGAGCTAGAGGGAGTAAGATAGAGAGTGAGGGAGCTAGAGCGAGCAAGACAGAGAGAGAGGGAGCTAGAGGGAGTAAGAGAGAGAGGGAGCTAGAGAGACTAAGACGGAGAGAGAGGGAGCTAGAGGGAGTAAGACAGAGAGAGAGGGAGCTAGACGGAGCAAGACAGAGAGAGAGGGAGCTAGACGGAGCAAGACAGAGAGAGAGGGAGCTAGAGGGAGCAAGACAGAGTAAGAGAGAGGGAGCTAGAGGGAGTAAGACACAGAGAGAGGGAGCTAGAGGGAGTAAGAGAGAGAGAGAGGGAGCTAGAGGGAGTAAGAGAGAGAGGGAGCTAGAGGGAGCAAGACAGAGAGAGGGAGTGTTAGACGGGGACCTGGAGGGTCGGCCGAGCACAGTGTTCGCACAGACAGGTAACTTCCCCCCCACAGATGGACACCACACAAAGCTTATGGTAACACCTTTTATAGGCACTTCGGGTAGTAGAGTGGTACGATACAGGGCGATCAGGACACGATGATCCTCTCAATTCTAGTCTCTAGTAAGGGAAGGGGGTAGCGGGACAGTCTTGGTACCCACGGGTACGGGTGCGTAACGGTGATAGCTCACAATCCTCGAGCTCGGTGTTCGGAGGGGCCAGACCGCGGCAGCGCCGGCAGGTCCCGAAGAGGTCGTAGGTGGCACGGGCCGCGGCAGCGCCAGCAGGTCCCAACGAGGATGAAGGTTACAACGGGCCGCGGCAGCGCCAGCAGGTCCCACGAGAATGCAGGTTGCAACGGGCCGCGGCAGCGCCAGCAGGTCCCACGAGGATGAAGGTTACAACGGGCCGCGGCAGCGCCAGCAGGTCCCACGAGGGTGAAGGTTGCAGAGGGCCGCGGCAGCGCCAGCAGGTCCCACGAGGATGAAGGTTGCAGAGGGCCGCGGCAGCGCCAGCAGGTCCCACGAGGATGAAGGTTGCAGAGGGCCGCGGCAGCGCCAGCAGGCAGGACAATAGTTCACAAGGCAGGGCTGTGGCAGCGCCAACAGTCCGTCAAGGATGAGTTCGTCGCGGTGTCTCTCGACTCCAGGATACAACTGCCTTCCTGTCCTGGGGCTGCCTCAGTTATAGGTCTGGCGCCCTTTGATGTCCGGACCCTCGCTCTTGGAGGTCGGGAGGTCTGGGATGAGGGAGTCCAGACACCCAGCAGGGGGGTGGAGCCAGCGCCCGAGGAGGCTGGGGGTGCTCGGCACCTGGCGGGGGAGAGCCATCGACACTTCGTACTCCCATTGACCTGCCAAGTGGGCCGTTCACCTCCTGGGTGGAGGGTGGTGCCGGGATGTCGGGGCCTGGCCAGGCCCAGGGTTGGGGTCGGGCTGAGGCCTCGCGGCCGCGTGGTGCCGTGTCCAAGATGGCGGCTGGGCCGGGCAATGGTGCTGACGGTGGCCCGGGCCCTGTCCTGCGGGGAGGGAGCGAGCCCTTCATGTGGCCTGTCCAACAGGGAGCTAGAGGGAGTAAGACAGAGAGAGGGAGCTAGACGGAGCAAGACAGAGAGAGAGGGAGCTAGACGGAGCAAGACAGAGAGAGAGGGAGCTAGAGGGAGCAAGACAGAGAGGGAGCTAGAGGGAGTAAGAGAGATGGAGCTAGGGGGAGTTAGAGGGAGTAAGACGGAGAGAGAGGGAGCTAGAGGGAGTAAGACAGGGAGAAAGGGAGCACGAGGGAGCTAGACAGAGAGAGGGAGCTAGAGGGAGTAAGACTGAGAGAGAGGGAGCTAGAGGGAGTAAGAGAGAGAGAGGGAGCTAGAGGGAGTAAGACAAGGGAGTAAGACAGAGAGAGAGGGAGCTAGAGGGAGCAAGACAGAGAGAGAGAGGGAGCTAGAGGGAGTAAGAGAGAGAGAGGGAGCTAGACAGAGAGAGGGAGCTAGAGGGAGTAAGATAGAGAGAGAGGGAGCTAGAGCGAGCAAGACAGAGAGAGAGGGAGCTAGAGGGAGTAAGATAGAGAGAGAGGGAGCTAGAGCGAGCAAGACAGAGAGAGAGGGAGCTACAAGGAGAAAGAGAGAGAGGGAGATAGAGGGAGTAAGAGAGAGGGAGCTAGAGGGAGTAAGAGAGAGGGAGCTAGAGGGAGTAAGAGAGAGGGAGCTAGAGGGAGTAAGACAGAGAGAGAGGGAGCTAGAGGGAGTAAGACAGAGAGAGAGGGAGCTAGAGGGAGTAAGAGAGAGAGAGATGGAGCTAGAGGGAGTAAGACAGAGAGGGAGACAGAGGGAGCTAGAGGGAGTAAGACAGGGAGAGAGGGAGCAAGACAGAGGGAGAGGGAGCTAGAGGGAGTAAGAGAGAGAGAGAGGGAGCTAGAGGGAGCTAGACAGAGAGAGGGAGCTAGAGGGAGTAAGACTGAGAGAGAGGGAGCTAGAGGGAGTAAGACTGAGAGAGAGTGAGCTAGAGGGAGTAAGACAGGGAGAGAGGGAGCTAGAGCGAGCAAGACAGAGAGAGGGAGCTAGAGGGAGTAAGATAGAGAGTGAGGGAGCTAGAGCGAGCAAGACAGAGAGAGAGGGAGCTAGAGGGAGTAAGAGAGAGAGGGAGCTAGAGAGACTAAGACGGAGAGAGAGGGAGCTAGAGGGAGTAAGACAGAGAGAGAGGGAGCTAGACGGAGCAAGACAGAGAGAGAGGGAGCTAGACGGAGCAAGACAGAGAGAGAGGGAGCTAGAGGGAGCAAGACAGAGTAAGAGAGAGGGAGCTAGAGGGAGTAAGACACAGAGAGAGGGAGCTAGAGGGAGTAAGAGAGAGAGAGAGGGAGCTAGAGGGAGTAAGAGAGAGAGGGAGCTAGAGGGAGCAAGACAGAGAGAGGGAGCTAGAGGGAGTAAGACAGAGAGAGGGAGCTAGACGGAGCAAGACAGAGAGAGAGGGAGCTAGACGGAGCAAGACAGAGAGAGAGGGAGCTAGAGGGAGCAAGACAGAGAGGGAGCTAGAGGGAGTAAGAGAGATGGAGCTAGGGGGAGTTAGAGGGAGTAAGACGGAGAGAGAGGGAGCTAGAGGGAGTAAGACAGGGAGAAAGGGAGCACGAGGGAGCTAGACAGAGAGAGGGAGCTAGAGGGAGTAAGACTGAGAGAGAGGGAGCTAGAGGGAGTAAGAGAGAGAGAGGGAGCTAGAGGGAGTAAGACAAGGGAGTAAGACAGAGAGAGAGGGAGCTAGAGGGAGCAAGACAGAGAGAGAGAGGGAGCTAGAGGGAGTAAGAGAGAGAGAGGGAGCTAGACAGAGAGAGGGAGCTAGAGGGAGTAAGATAGAGAGAGAGGGAGCTAGAGCGAGCAAGACAGAGAGAGAGGGAGCTAGAGGGAGTAAGATAGAGAGAGAGGGAGCTAGAGCGAGCAAGACAGAGAGAGAGGGAGCTACAAGGAGAAAGAGAGAGAGGGAGATAGAGGGAGTAAGAGAGAGGGAGCTAGAGGGAGTAAGAGAGAGGGAGCTAGAGGGAGTAAGAGAGAGGGAGCTAGAGGGAGTAAGACAGAGAGAGAGGGAGCTAGAGGGAGTAAGACAGAGAGAGAGGGAGCTAGAGGGAGTAAGAGAGAGAGAGATGGAGCTAGAGGGAGTAAGACAGAGAGGGAGACAGAGGGAGCTAGAGGGAGTAAGACAGGGAGAGAGGGAGCAAGACAGAGGGAGAGGGAGCTAGAGGGAGTAAGAGAGAGAGAGAGGGAGCTAGAGGGAGCTAGACAGAGAGAGGGAGCTAGAGGGAGTAAGACTGAGAGAGAGGGAGCTAGAGGGAGTAAGACTGAGAGAGAGTGAGCTAGAGGGAGTAAGACAGAGAGAGGGAGCTAGAGGGACCAAGACAGAGAGAGGGAGCTAGACAGAGAGAGTGAGCTAGAGGGAGTAAGACAGAGAGAGAGTGAGCTAGAGGGCGCTAGACAGGGAGAGGGAGCTAGAGGGAGTAAGAGAGAGAGAGGGAGCTAGAGGGAGCAAGACAGGGTGAGAGGGAGCTAGAGGGAGTAAGACAGAGAGAGCTGGAGGGAGCAAGACGGAGAGAGAGGGGGCTAGAGGGAGTAAGAGAGAGAGAGGGAGCTAGAGGGACCAAGACAGAGAGAGGGAGCTAGACAGAGAGAGTGAGCTAGAGGGAGTAAGACAGAGAGAGGGTGAGCTAGAGGGCGCTAGACAGAGAGAGGGAGCTAGAGGGAGTAAGAGAGAGAGAGGGAGCTAGAGGGAGCAAGACAGGGTGAGAGGGAGCTAGAGGGAGTAAGACAGAGAGAGCTGGAGGGAGCAAGACGGAGAGAGAGGGGGCTAGAGGGAGTAAGAGAGAGAGAGAGGGAGCTAGAGGGAGTAAGAGAGAGGGCAGGAGCTAGAGGGAGTAAGAGAGAGAGAGCGGGAGCTAGAGGGAGTAAGACAGAGAGAGAGGGAGCTAGAAGGAGTAAGAGAGGGAGCTAGAGGGAGTAAGAGAGAGGGCAGGAGCTAGAGGGAGTAAGAGAGAGGGCAGGAGCTAGAGGGAGTAAGAGAGAGAGAGCGGGAGCTAGAGGGAGCAAGACAGAGAGAGGGAGCTAGAGGGAGTAAGACAGAGAGAGGGAGCTAGAGGGAGTAAGACAGAGGGAGAGGGAGCTAGAGGGAGTAAGACAGAGACAGAGGGAGCTAGAGAGAGTAAGACAGAGAGAGAGGGAACCAGAGGGAGCTAGAGGGAGTAAGACAGAGAGAGGGAGCCTGGAGGGAGCTAGACAGAGAGAGGGAGCTAGAGGGAGTAAGACAGTACCTAGCGCCATACATTTCCGACAGAGGTGGTCCATGCGGTAAGTCGTGAGGGGGTGACACCATGAGTTACCCGCACCGGGTGACACCAACCCCAGTGACGCCACTGCGTCTTCGCTGTTCCTAGTCCATTGGCTAGTGAGCCACCACGAAGACCAATCTTCACTTTCTTCAGCTTTCCTGGTTGCTCCATGCTTGCTCCAACTCCTCTCCAAAGGAGGAGTTCCTCAGACCTTACTGTTCTGCACCAAAGCCCATCTCAACATCCCGCGTGGATTGCGTTTGCCAAGGCTTGTTGGTTCCAATCCGGATACCAACACTGTAGTCAACTAGATCCTTTATAGGACAGCTCGAAACCAGCTCCTGTTTGTTGTCAACGCCTCCTGGTCCTTGTGGCTAAGGAGACAAGCTTCACCTTCTCACATGAAATCACCCACCATCGGCCGGCATCTTCCTATCGCCAGCCTGGTCACTGGCTAGTGACCCAGACTCTGTCCCCTCTGCTTTCAGGTTCTTCACATCTCCGATCCACCCTTGGATCCACCCGCACACTTTTCCTCTGGTCGCCTGCAGC
Organism: Lissotriton helveticus; assembly: GCF_964261635.1. NCBI lineage: Eukaryota > Metazoa > Chordata > Amphibia > Caudata > Salamandridae > Lissotriton > Lissotriton helveticus. Next base: position 1,020,540,674 of record NC_136069.1, on the reverse strand, counting down.
ACTTCTTCGCAGCTCTCCATTGGAATCGACGACGAAACCCGACACCAAAAGACACCTTTGCACCCAGCTTCCCTGGGTGAGGTAACCGGAGTACTCTGGTGCACCCGTGGGTCTTGACTCTCAAAGTGTCCTAGTCTAAAAGAGTTCCATCGTAGTTCACCTAGAAGTGCCCTTAAATTGTAATTTTGTAACTTGTTCGTTTTCCATAGAAAGTCAATGGTAACCCGCAGCTGTGTTTAGACACTGCACGCGTCTCCCGTGGGCCTCCTACATCCTAACCTTTGGTGGTTCTAGGCAGGCCCACTGATTCCAGTGGCCCTAGCCCTACTTTCTAACTCTCACGTTGTTCTTATACCACTATTTTAGTATATGGTTTGTGAGGTCCCTAGGGCATAATGTATACTGTGCAACTTATTGTATGCTAATTAAGTTCCTTGTATTGTACTTTTACCTCTGACCTCATGAAGAGTGCAGATGGGTTGTGTTTAGAATAAAGACATATATATTTGATATATACCTTGTGTGGTGTGCTTTCATTTGATCATTCAACAGATTATAATTGGTAAAACAATTTGCTTAACTCATCTCCAAGTCTTAGCCTGAAGGCTGCTCTCCACAGATACCACTAGGATAGCTTTCTATAAGGTAGACGTTATAACCTACCATCAATAAGGGTCGTTTGGACTGGTGCAAGGTGCCCACTAGAATAGTGGACATCTTATACCAGGCCAACTTCTCACAATTCTCATCCAGATTAAGTCTCGCATTAGTGTCTAGTTGTTTAAACCAGGAAGTCAATATGTATACCAGCATGTTTGTAAAGAAGCATGGTAGCCTGGGTACCATCACCATCTTGGAGATCGCTATCCGGGCCATAATGGGTAATTTCAGTGACTAACAAAAGGGTACACAGGTTTTCAGGGAACGCAATGCTGCCCCCATATTGTTGGCTTACAAGTCTTATGTCGCATGGAATATCTGCATTCCTAAGTACTTGAAGAGAATATCGTCAGCATATAACAAAATGATATGCTCCCGCCCCTCGACTTCCAGGCCCCAGCCACGTCCCACCTGCCTGAATTGTTCCGCAAGACGTTCAATTGCTAAGGCGAACAGGAGTGAGGAAAGGGGACACTCCCGTATGGTGCCTCTATGTACCGTGAAGAGGCAGAAAAGGCGACACAGCAAGAGTGTGGCGCTCTTGCTGTTGGAGCTGTGTATGGTAAACTGGCCCGTTTCATCCAATCTTCCCTCACGCCCATTCGTTTCATCACGGCAAACAGAAAATCCCATCGAACCGTGTAGAAGGCTTTCTCAAGATTCACTAACATCAGCATCTCTTTGTTGTCTACCTGTATTATTGGGTGGTACATTACATGAAAACACTTCCTAAGGTTTTGGGAAGTGTTGTGTGTGGGGATAAACCCATTTTGGTCTGCATGTACTAGTTCCTTCATATGTGGGAGAAGTCTGAGGACAGCACCTTACTAAGGATTTTGAAGTCTAAGTCTAAGAGATGAAATTCTGTGACTCTTGCTCCCTGTTCCGTGCTTTTAGGTAGAGGTATGACTACTGCATCTCTAGTGGTCTCCGGAAGGGTTCCCAATCGCCAGGACTCAGCATACAGTTGCTCAAGGCAAGGGGCTAGTGTCCCAAGTTATGCTGCATAAAATTCAGTTGGGAGGCCGCCTGGGCCAGTTTTCCCTGTCGCCATTCCCTTAAGTGCTATGCAAATTTCATGGGTAGTGACAGGAACTCCTAACACCTTACAATGCTCTCCAGCCAATTGTTTTAGGGGTCCGTGCATCATGTATGTATCTAATGTCTCCATAGTGAGATAAGAGGACGCTGCAGTCTATTTATCTCAGGCACAGCTAAAGGTGTTTCCTGGAGAATGGCGACCTGGAACCCTCTACCTCGGAGATATCTATGGATGTTGTGCTTTTGGAGGTGGATCCCATTCCCTTGACATTCCAAAACATAAAGGTCACCACCAGTGTCGAGTCAGGTGTGTGCGCCATTCCTGTGTTCCATCACATCTGCCCCACTGCGGTCTCCCCCACCTCCCTTCCCCACCCTCGGATTAAGTTTGTGCCCCCTATATGGATTAATGTGTGACAGAAGAATAGGGAAAAGAAAGTAAAGAAAGTATTAACCAAACCCCAACAACAACTCCCGAGACCCACTGCAGTACGGCAATGGCCTACCGTCCAAAAAATGTATTACAACTATACAATTTGAAAATATCTCCTCTGGCCAGCCTATAAGGGCTTTACCAGAAGGGGTGTACCAAGAGGGTACATTAACTTTTCCGATACTCCGCACCAACCCTGCTTTTAGTGAATAGGTTTCAATTGTCCCTGCTTGGAAATAGCTCCAAAGATTAGAAAGTGCAAGCAAGAGCCCCCTTTAGCCCATAACACTACTGTCACAAATAATTTCAAGACTTAATCTAGCCTTTCTCAAGTTCTTCCCCCTCACATTCTTTTCAATCATTGAGCCCCGGGTAATTAGCATTAATAAAGGATATCATATTATATCATCTGTACTTTGTGGTGTCACCGCTGGAAGTCCAGTTTCCTCCCCATCAGAGGAAACAGAGTTCAATCTCATCAATTTCTGTTAGGATGAGGATTCTCGGTCTTTGGAGGTCTGTTGGGTCGACCCTATCTCAGCTACCACTTTCACCGCTGCCGCCCTTTCCAGTTCTGTCTGCGATGGTGAAGCACCACTCCTGATATTGTTCTGCAGTTTCCTGCGAAAGCGTCCTCGATTCTCTCTCACCTGCTTTGTAGTCCTCTAGCCAGGACCAGGCCAAGTCTGGGGTATCACAGAAGTGCGTGGAAGCATCCACAATGATTCTGAGTCTTGAGAGAAACATTGAGGAGTATTGTATTACCCTGGACTCAAAGCGACCTCTTAACTTCCACATAGGAAGCTCTCCTGGCTTGCACAGTCACTGTGTAATTCGGATATATAGAGACTTTTTGAGTGGTTACTACGAAGTCACCATCTGTGTGGGGTCTCTGTAATATAGTGTCTCGGTCCCTGTAATTTAGTAGTCTGGCCACTACTGGTCTTGGTGGCCTGCCCAGGGCCAGCGGATGTGACGGTACACGGTGCGCTCTTTCTAGTGCAAAAAAAGGAGTCAGGGACCCTGGGCCACTTCAGTCCGCAACCAATTTTCTAAGAATTGAAACTACTTGGTACGTGGTTCTGTGGGGTACGGGCGCTCCTGGGCAATACGCTGGTGAGTTTACACTAATAATGAGTGAGGATTGTGGTGCATAAGGGTAGGGAGAGCCACCCTCCACCCCAATGTGTGGATAGCCATTGGTAGAACAAAACAGCAGTCCCCTGCACACGCTAACAATAAATAGTGTAAATAACAGTGTAACAAAAATGCTTGATTGACTCTTTGCTGGAACAATCACTTCAATTTATTTTCGAGAGCCTTAGCCAAAACGTGTTTCGTCGCGCTTTACGGTTGTGCGCAGCGACTTCTTCAGGGCTAAGAAACAAACAAGCGTACAAAATTGGGAATGATAGGTATCCAACAATGACAACTAATGCCAGTTTCCCAATGTGACAAAATATCTTGAAAGATCAGCTCATGTTGAGCCTGTGGAAACCCATGCTGTTGTAAATATGTCACCGTAGTTGTCTAGTGACAAACGTGTGCTTTTTTTTCTAAAAGAGAGAACATTTTCTATCTTCTAGACAATACAAATTGATCTGGAATTAATACATGAATGTTTTAGTGAGTTTGATTGTGACATTCAATCCTAGTCAGTGGTGACTTTACTAAGGTGAGAAAAAGAGTGACACCCCCTTAATGTTGCCTAGTATGCAGATGGTTCATAACAAAAGGAAAAAATGCCTATAATTTTCTCATGCAGATCCTATAAATAAGGAGAAGGGCAAAGAAGAGAACAATGCTAAAGTTAGAACCCAGCACGAACCAGTGAATCGTGCTAATGATAACCATAAGTGACTGAGAAACCAACCTTAATTTCGGTTGTATTTCTGTCCTGAAAGGGATTCAAGAAGTCCAATCTTTGACACGCAGTAAAAACTGTACGTTATCCTTTATTCGAAAAAAATAACTCCTATTCTGTGTATATGTATCCTTGTTGTAATATCAGAGTGCCAGACCCTAGCGATGAATAAATATGGAGAATAGCTCGATTACATTTCTGAATATACCAAAAGAAAGAGAGTTTGAGTTTGAGTTTAAAAATATTTGTAGAGCCCACGTACACCTGGCGGTTTCACGGCGCTATAAGGTACTGAGCCCAGGAGGGCAGAAGGCAGAGGAGAGTGGAGAGAAGCAGTTTATGGAGAAAAGGCTTGAGAAAAGAGAAAAGTTTTTAGCGCCTTGCGGAAGAGTGTGTATTGGGCGCAGGATCTGAGGTGGACAGGGAGAGAGTTCCAGAAAGCAGGGGCAAGTGTAGAAAACTTCGTGCTGATGGAGCGAGATAGAAAACAAAATTTTGTTTAATCTCGTGAAGTCATATTTCCATAACATGAGTAATAATATTAATGATTTGTGATATGTCGTGCTAATACAACTTAGATTAAACTTTACACATGGGGGGACTAACATGTGTGCTCATAAACGTGCATAATTATTGCATCTTTTTGTTCGTGCAAAATAATAAAATAATTTATTGTTTTCGTTTTTGTCATTACTAACTGCTGCAAACTTAAAAGAAGCATGTGCTTGTTTTGCTTTTCCTTGTCTATGTGATGTCAATTCTACTATTCTAGGTGCATTTAAGTCTCATGGAATAACGGAGACTGGTAGATATAAACGCTGCTTTATTTGTTTGCAATGGCTAGGTAACATTTTGATTAATCGGGTGGGTTAATTAATTAGTAAATTCTGGGGTGGATACAGAATCTACATTATTTCTTACATTAATACTTTTCTTGTGTTTGTTTTATATTAGAAAACATAAGTTGTCTGCTTTTGGGCCTTGTCTGCCCGAACTACAATATGCTGAATTTTACTTCTGCAAAAGTGCTGAGACGCCCATTCTAAAATAAATTATTCGTCAAAAGCTGCGTTCACAAAGCAAAAACTAACGTGCTATCATCATTCTGTCGGACATGGCCAAGGTCGAAAAAGAACATTTTGTCAGTCCTTAACTTGGCATCCGCGGAAGTCAATTGGAAGTCAATGGACACTGCGAGAATGACTTTATACAAATGTTGCAATCCTAGGAAGCTCCTGGTTGCACTCGGAAGGGACAATGGTCTCTAAGAAAAGTGACTTAATGGAAGTTTTGAAAAGTGGGTGACATGTCACTTGTCACTCTCAGCCAATGGGACGTCGAAGATTTCTGAAAACTTTCCTTTGCGTAGTTTAGTTAGTGTAGAAAAGTATAAAAAGTCATGCCCCTAGGGATGGGCTGGCTGCTGCTTTCTGACTTTCCGATGAGGGTGATGTGCTGTCGGACTTTGCGTGGAGCACGTAAGAATCCTCAAAGAGCTTTACTTTAAATTCTATCTATTTAGCTCAGTTAGGGAATTAGGTTTTAGAAATGCTAAACTTTACATATTTACTTTAATTTTGATTCACTTGCTTAAATTGTATTTTACTCACGTTTCTTTACAATCATGCTAGCTTTATTGCTAATAAAATTCATTTATAAAACTATCAACTTATATACCATAATTTAGTAAATAAAATCTTACTTTTGACAAACAAGCTGGTCTTGGTTATTCAGGAGTGTAGGTTACTATTAGCTAGATCACGTCGCCAATGGTGGTCGTTTAAATGATAAAGTTTTATTCTAATGACAATATTTCTTTACGCAGATGTATAAAAATGTATATAGTTTGTAGATAATGTGTATATAGATTTAATCTGACCACCTGATTCAGTAGGCCCAAAAATATGTCAGGTTTATAAATGGGTCCAAATTTTAGTATAGAATTTTGTTTATAGGTTATGAAGTTGGGTAGCGTTGTTTATGATATATTTTCTATAGGCCGCTGGATCAATTCTCTGGTAGCAGAAATTGATGGTTGCTAAGAGTAACCAAGGTAATATGGTGGTTGCTAAGGGTTACTAAAGTATTATGGTATGGAAATAGGATCGATGTTTTAACACATGTTGAGTTCGTTTTTCGTGCTATCTGTAAGCTATACCGGTATAGATTGTGTGGCGAGAAATTAGTCACGCAAGCCATCTGTTCTGTTTGTAGTGATATCGCCGAGTATCACAAGAGGTATCGCCGTGTACCATAGTGTTGTCGCCGAGCAGCACAGTTTTAGGGCTAGGTCTGAATCTTGTAAAGTGAGGGTTTTCTAAGAAATTAAAGCAGCATGAGAATAGGGACAAAGCGCCTTCCATAAAACTCACTGTGATAAGAGTATTAGTTATATCCGAGCTCGAATGAAGGGTAAATTAGCGTCGGTGCATGATTATCTATAAACAGGTTAGAGTCCTGTACGGGTACATGTTTCATATCTATAAACAGGTGAGAGCCCTGTACGGATAACGTCGTTATTTTGCTAACGGTGCATGATCTCTATAAACAGGTGAGAGTCCTGTACGGATTTCATGTGTGTTTGAAATTAGGGAATTTCAGTGTGAAAGTGCGAGTTTGAATTGTATTTTATGTTCAAGTGGAACTCTTAGAACTTTCACTTCGCGGTGGGTTCAGAGCAAAGCGAGTTCATAATTATACGTGTTAGAAGGGTGGGGTAAGGGTTACTCTACTGACAATTGAATATTATCCTTAGTGTGAATAGCGCCGTCTATTCCGAAGTGTGGATACTTGAATGTATGTAAACTATCCTAAATAGTGAAACGAACAGATGTTGTCCTTATAGTCATCGTTAAGAATTAATTTACACTGAAAAGTGTCCTTAAAATGGCGCTGTGAAAAGATTTTGTGAAGGAGGAGTAAGCGCCAGTAGTGAGAAACGAGAAACCGCAGCTGCTGTGTACGTCACAGAGCCGCGCTGGGATTGGGTGACCTACGTCACAAGCTATATTCTGATTGGCTCTTGAGTCTCTGACGACCTGTGAGCTGATTGGTCTTTCAGAAAAACCCCAATTTTATTGGTTGAGCAGAAAAGTGACGTAGCTCGACTGTCATTGGCTTGTTGGTGTGTTTCGCGCACGGATTGGTTGTTTTACGGAACATCCCGGAAATATTTTACGAACGAATTTGTGAATTAAATTAAACTCTTAAAATGAGTTATCATTTCAAACATGTTGAGAAAAAGCCAACATTATTTCAGAAGTTTAAGAATTTATTTTCACCCGACAAGAAAATCGAAACGCGAGGTGGTAAACTACTTCATAAGTATAAAACACCTGCAGCGTATATGGAAGGTGAATATGGATATCATACTGTCTTATGGTTTGATAGTTGGAAACGCTATACTAAGAACGACGGTGTTTTAACTTGGCCTGATGATGGTTCATTTAATGTAAAAGTTTTAAGAAATTTACGAGAGAAAATGAATGCTCTTGTTCCGAAACCGAGACCAACTCAATTTGAAGCTTTAGTTGAGTGGGAAGACGAGATGTATCAGTTACAAAGAGAAGCTAGTGGAATTAAAAGACCTTCTAAAAATCCACCTTGGAGAAGAGAAACTCATGAAGATAGATTACGAATGTGGAGACAGGGAAACATGAGTGAAGGATTATATTTAATTCATGAAATGGTAATGGGTACTCCTACAGGGAAATCTATGGAAAGTGAATCTGAGGATGCAGTTATGGAAGAAATATATACAACTGCTAGAAAGAATCAGCCTTTGAGACCTCCTAGATCATGGTCTACTCCGGTGGTTTCTACTGAAACTTCACCGAGTGCACCTCCAATTAATGAAGCTCCTAAACTTTATCCAAATAATTGTGAAATTATTGAAACTCCTAGAAGACCAGAATTCGAAAATGCTCGAAATGAAGGTAGACATTTTACAATGGCTCCAAGAGCAAGAGAACCTCCAAAAGATTATACAAGAGAGGCAAGAAATGTTGAAGATGTTGATTATAATGAATATTTAAGATCAAAAGAAGAATTAATAAAAAGAATGACAAAAGGCATGGAAGCTGTGACAGTTCCAGTAACAATTGGTCCTGTTCAGCCCGTATTTGACCAAAAGGAAACAAACAAAACTGGATTAACTATTCCTTTAAATACAGAAATTCAAAAGGCTGCTGAAAAATTTTATTCAGACTTATCTGAAATAAACTCTTCTAAATCGAGAATGCCTGATTTAACCTTTAATGAGGATTTATCTCCAAAAACACCAATGGGTGCTATATCAGATATAGGGAGTCCTGAAGTCAGGGTAACCACACCAAAACTTGATGTGGCCAAATTAAAAGCGAATATCGAAGAATTAATAATTGGAACAATTGGCCCAGATAGTTTAAATTACTATCGAGATGATGAACTACTGTTCATTTGCAAAAGCATACAATGGAAAACAAAAAATAAATATGATCAACTAGAGGATCTAGCAGCAGAACTTGAAATCGATGTGAGTAAACAAAAGAATTTTGCGAAACATTACAGATTAGACTTTTCAGAAAGTGACATTGAGAGTTTGAACTCAATGGGAAGAATAGTTCATATTAAAGATTTGATTGTCTATATCAAAAAGCTAGGAGAACTGAATAAATGGAGAGTAAAATGGACGAAAAAGAAGGAAGATGAAAGATTGGAAAAATTGTCAAAACAATTTCCAATGAGAGAAATTGCAGGTGGAGGATATGTTCATGTCCCTTGGTCAAGACAGGACATTCTGTTATTTACAAATGACTTTCCGAAATTAAGGGAGAAACCAGTTGAGTGGTACAGGCAAGTCGATAGATTTATCAAAGTGTCAAAAGTTCTGTGGATTGATTTAGATGGATTTTTTGATATTGTCGTTCCATCTGATCTTTGGACAGAATGTAAAATATCGATTAGTTGGCCAAAAACAGAACCTGAGCGAATTAAAGAAACAGGTGCTCCAAATCCACTTGTAATGGATTTCTATGAGAAAGTAATTGTTTGGATGAAAAACAAAATTCCACCCAAAGAAGTCGATTGGGTTAAAATAGAAAGGACAGAACAAGAAACAAAAGAATAAGGTTCATTCTTTTTATGAAAGACTACTGTTAATCTTTAAACAATACAGTGGTTATGAAAAATTAGATGAAAAAGACATGAGCCATTTTGTCTATAGATTTGTTTATGGACTAAAACCTTAAATTGGAGAAATGATCAGAAATAGTATTGTCGGATGGCAATCACTATCTGTAGATGATATTCTAAGAAAAGCTAAGTATTGTAGCGATGAAATAGAAGTAAAACAGAAGAAGCTGAAGGAGAAAGCCATGTGGGCTCAGGTAAAGGTGGCTGAGCAACAGATTGCCAGCATGGGTAATAAGAATACTAATTTTGTTCAAACTGGAAATACAAACCAGATACAAGGAAAGTTTAAAAATAATAATTTCCCAAAGAAATTTAGCCCAAAGATTGAGGAGTTGAAACAAAGATTACCTTGTTTTAATTGTGGCGAAATTGGACATTGGAGAGACGAGTGTCCTCATCCTCCTAAAAACTTAAAGAATCCCTTATTGAATCCACAGATGCAGAATGGTGTTGACCTGCAGCGACAGCTACAGATGCAACAGGGGTTAAATGAATTTAATATTCAGCGACAATTACAGCAACAGCAACAACAACAGGTGAATAATCGTCAAGACCAATTACCACAACCACCTTTTCCGAATTGTGGGGGAGTTCAAAAATATAATCCTAACGTGGGATTTCAGGGAAGTGAACAGGTAATAAAACCACAAAAACAGCAAAAGCAGCAAAGGGTTCAAATGCAAAATGCTTCACAACAATTTTTATTAGCAGAAAGTCAAGACAGCGATTCTGATGATTATTGTTGACGGTGCCCGAGAGAGGAGGAAGAGTGTGTTGTTGGAGCCACTCTTGAGGTTGACCAGTCTGGTCCTTTTGTAAACGGGAAAGTTAATGATGTAGACATCACTTTTCTAGTGGACACTGGTGCTACCCGTTCTACTGTTAGATCAGTGGAAATTGAAAACCTACCTCTCTCTGGGGATACCATCCAAGTTGTCGGAGTAAGTAATCAGCAAATTAAAACTGACTTAACTGATCCAGTACCAGTTGAAATTGGAAATTACAGAGACAAACACAGATTTGTGGTTTGTAATAGTAGTCCAGTGAATCTATTGGGCAGAGATATCCTATGTAAAATGAATTGTAGAATATATTGTTCTCCTGATGGAGTTGAGTTACAAACAATGGAGGAAGATGGTTTATACAGAATGACAATGATGATGATGGAAGCAGAAGAAACAAAATTGTTTCCTGCATTTGAAGAAAAAGATTTACCTGAAGAACTTAAAGAAACTGTGAAATCTGAAATATGGGATTTTACTGGAAATGAGATGGGTCTGATGAAAAACGTAGATCCAGTGAAAATTACATTGAAACAGGGAATAGAATTTCCAAACACTCCACAATATAAAATGAAAACAGAAACAATTGAAGGTATTACACCTATAATTGAAAAATTAATCAAGCAAGGTGTATTAAAGGAAATGGAGAGTAGCTCTTGTAATTCACCAATTATGGGAGTTAAAAAGTCTAACGGAACATTTAGAATCGTACAAGATTTGAGAAAGATTAATCAAATTGTCGTTCCATGTTGTCCTGTGGTTCCAAATCCAGCAGTAATTCTATTCCAGATTCCACATGATGCTGAATGGTATACAGTCATTGACCTTTGCAATGCATTCTTTACTGTTCCCTTACATCCAGACAGTTATGAAATCTTTGCTTTCAGATTCCAAGGTAAGACCCTCGGATGGTCAAGAATCCCTCAGGGCTATACAGAAAGTCCTTCAATCTTTAACGAACTGTTAAAAAGATCATTAGAAGACCTAGACTTACCTGGTAGGTCTACGCTAGTGCAGTATATTGATGATTTGTTAATAGCTGCAAAAACAAGAGAAAATTGTGTAACAGACACAATAATTCTGTTAAATCGCCTTGCAGAAGAGGGACATAAAGTGTCCCCAGCAAAACTACAGTTTTGCAAACAAGAAGTAAAATATCTTGGTCACAGAATTGCAAAGGGAAAAAGACAAGTAACAATAGAGAGAATAAAAATGATTCAAGCAATGTTACCACCAAGAACACAAAGACAGGTCAGAATGTTCTTGGGAATGGTTGGTTACTGTCGACAATGGATAAGTGGATTTTCAGTAATTGCAAAACCATTACAAAGACTGACAAAGTCAGATGTAAAAGATCCAATTATTCTCAATGATGCTGAGATGGATTCTTTTGAGAACCTGAAAAAGAGCTTATGCCAAGCTCCTGCTTTAGGTATGCCAAATTATGAGAAAGATTTCGAACTGTATTGCAGTGAGAGAGAAGGATGTGCATTATCTGTGTTAATTCAGAGACATGGAAATTTAAAGAAACCTATTGCATACTTCTCTGCAGTTCTTGATCCAATTGCTAAAGCATTACCAGGTTGTTTGAAAGCAGTTGCAGCTACAAGTATCAGCCTCGAACAAAGTGAGGGGATCATTATGGGATTTCCTGTGAAAGTTTTTGTGCCTCATTCAGTTGAAATATTACTGACAAGAGGTAAGACTCAACATCTAACAAGTAGCAGATTGACAAAGTATGAGAAAATCATACTGGGAGCAGATAATGTTTCGATTTCAAGATGTTTAAATCTGAATCCTTCTACATTACTGCCTGATTCTGAAATTGTTGATGACATTGAAACAGAACATGAATGTTTAGATGTCATGGAATTCTGCACAAAACCAAGAAAAGACATCAAAGACAGACCTTTGTCTGAATCGGATTTTGTCTACTTTGTAGATGGGTCATGCTTAAGATCCGAAGGAGGTGTCTTAAAAGCTTCATATTCAGTTTGTACAGTCGTAGATGTTGAAGAAGCATCATGTCTTGAAGGAGTTCGTTCAGCACAGGTGGCTGAATTGATTGCTTTAATTCGTGCATGTGAAATATCAAAGGATATAAGAGTTACCATCATTACTGATAGTCAGTATGGATACGGAGTTGTGCATGATTATGGACAACTCTGGTCACAGAGAGGATACATGACATCAACAGGATCACCAATTAAAAACGCAGTTTTCATTAGGAGATTAATTGAAGCAATACAATTGCCAAAAGAAATCGCCATTGTTAAGTGTGCAGCGCACACTAGAGGAACTGATTATATTTCCAAGGGAAATGCCTTCGCAGATGAAACAGCTAAATACTGCGCAAGGAAAAATTATTCATACAATCGGGAGAGGAGTAAAGAAACTGATTCAAATTCATTAATGCTAACAACTGTTGTAGAAACATGGCATGAGATTAGAGATTTACAAAATGAAGCAGAAGATGAAGAAAAAGACTTGTGGTTAAGATCAGATTGTAGACCACGTGAAGAAGATGGAGTGTGGGTTTACAAAGATGGCAGAGTAGTCTTACCAAATTGTTTGATTGCTGACATGGCCAGATTATATCATGGTCCAGCACATCTCGGAAGAGATTCTATGGTTAGACTTTTCAGAGAAACATGGTTCAATACCAAGTTTAGAACTATTGCAGAATCTTTTTGTCAAAGGTGTTTGTCATGCCAACAAATGAATCCAAACAGAAAATCAGTGGTGGGGACAGGAATAATTGGTCGAGAAGGTGGTCCCTTTACCAGGTTACAAATGGATTTCATTGAAATGCCATTGCACAATTGTTTGAAATATGTACTTGTAATTGTATGCTTATTTTCAAGATGGGTAGAGGCTTTCCCTACACGACATTGTGATTCAATTACAGTGGCAAAACTAATGCTCAGAGAAATCATCCCAAGGTACGGTTTTCCAGTCACTATTGAGAGTGATGGAGGAAGCCATTTTGATAACAAACTGATGAAGTTAATTTGCGAAGCTTTGAGCATTGAGCAGAAAATACACTGTGCATACAGACCAGAGGCATCAGGAGTGGTTGAACAAATAAATGGAACAATTAAAAACAGAATTGGAAAAATGTGTCTTGAAACAGGTGTAAAGTGGACTGATGCTCTTCCACTTGTTTTGATGTCATTAAGAAGTACACCAGATAAAAAGACAGGTTTGAGTCCTCATGAAATTTTAATGGGAAGAGTTATGAGGCAAGCTTTTGTACCTGTAGGTAAACTGTTGAGCATAAATGACAGTGCTATTTTAGATTACTGTAAAAGGTTATCTGATATGGTAACTTCTGTGTCTAATCAGGTGGGAACTGAAGCTCAATCAGATGAAAAGGTTTTGACACATGATCTGAGACCTGGCGATTGGGTCAGAACGAAAGTACATCGGAGAAGGAATTGTCTAGCTCCTAGATGGCAGAAACCTAGGCAGATAATTTTGATCACTACTAATGCTGTAAAGTGCAGAGGATTGAAACGCTGGATTCATCCTAGTCATACTATTCCAGTACCAACTCCTGAGAGTTCTGATGTTGAAAGTGATACCACAGATGATTCTGATTCTGAAGCAGAAGGCGAAACAGAAGGTGAAATAATTCCAGATTCTGAAGATCGACAAGAAAGTCGACATCTGGAAACTGTGCCAGTGAATGGAAATTTGACAAGAAAAGACTTGGAAATAATTGAAATAGATTCTGAAGGTGAAGAGAATCTGTTAAAAGGAAAGATAACTGAGGATTCGGTTGTCTCCATTGAAGACAAAGAAGCAGAACAAAAAGAAGTTTCAGACCAGGAGAGTATCGAAAGGCAGAGAACAAACTCTGAAGTAAGGAACAAAAATCCGAAATCTGGGAAGTTGGGGGTAATTGAAGAAGAGGAGGAAAACGAATTACCGAGTACCAGTGATGGAAGACAAAGTGAAGTTCCTGAAGGAGTGAAATTGCCGAATAGAGAAGTTCCTGAGTCAATTGAAATTTCAGACTACGAAACTGAAGAAAGTGACGTGGAAGGTGAAAGTGAAAACAGAAAGAAAAGGACTTGGAAGTCAGAATCAAATAATTCTGAACCAAAGAAGAAGTACGTGAGAAAAGCAGACTACTGGCCAGGTGGAAGATTGAGAGTCAGATTGATCAAAAAGCCAAAAGAACAAGTTGAAGAAATCAGTAGTCAAAAGAGTCCTGGAAAAGAAGTTGGAGTTGGAAGGAAAATTGAAGTGATATCGAGAAAAGGGAAGAGAATAATAAGACCAAACCAAAAATACAAGTCTCCTGAGTGGACTTACTTAGTAATTCCACCTGTTATTGACATATATGATAGTAGTGAAGAAGAAAACGAAATCCAAGAAATTAGTGACAATGATTGAAGTATAGAAATATTAAATTGGCAAAAGGCTGAAGAAAATTTGTTAGTTGACACAAGGTCGAAGAAAAACTGTTTAGTTGAAGAAAACTTATGTATGACATAAGGTCGAAGAAATCTTGTCTAGGGTTTAAAAAAAAAAATATATATATATTTTAAAAGGGGGGTGTAAATATAAATTAAGAATTTTAAAATTTATTTTTATTTTTTGAGGCTAAAATTAACCAAGAATGCCTTATGTTAAGGAGAGCACTTCAAAGTGTTCTGTTTTTAAAAGATGCTGTAAGATGACTCTGGTGTGTCTGCTCATTTTAGTTCTGCTCTGGTTGGTTCTAGCTGTGATTATCCCTTTGGAGATGAATAGAGAATTACACAAAGTTAACATAACAAGCAAAGCTCTGGTTAGTCAAACTAAACATAGTGCGTCTGCAAAAGTTATTGATCATCAGCCTAACATTCATCAAGATAAATCAATTGGTGATTTCTCAAGTAATACATTTACAAAGCTATTAAGTGAATATGTTAAGGTAATGGATGCAAAAGACTGCTATGTCTGCGTTAAGTTACCTGCTTCTGTTTCTGAGGGAGTAACATATAATATGCTTCCTCTCACTTATGCTGTAACATGTAGTGTATTAACTAGTTTATTTTATCAAACTGGACGTTTAGAATATTACTATTCAAATTATGATGAAATGTTTGCAAATATTAAGATTGATAATGTTTTAAATAAGCATAAGAAAGCAAAACAAATGAGAGAATTTTTCCTTGTTACTAACGAACTCACTTACGAGTATGCTTACAAGAATAATCTAACATGTAAATTAAGTGCTGAAGGAAAGAAATTTTTAAATATGGTTGAAGAGAGAAGAGCAATTTATAAGAGGAATGAATTAGTCAAGCAGAATAAGTCAAGTTTCTGGCAAAAAGAGGATGAGAAGTTAAATGGCAAAATGCTTGAAAATATTGCAATTCACATAGACAAACCAGTTAGTGGAAAACTTTGCATTAGAAGAGATAATACACTTTTTGATAATTATTTTGTAAGTGCAAGTAACTGTGAAGATACTTATCAGATTTTGGGAGGTTGGGGATTTAAAGGTGGAAAAGATCCTATCTTTCCTGGGATTTATTTTGTTTGTGGTGACAAAGCCTACTACAACCTTCCAGACCACTGGTATGGAACTTGTTATGTGGGAATTGTTTTTCCTAAAGTGTTTCATGTTGACAGAGATTCAGAAGGATTGTTTAAAATTCATAATTATGTAAATAGAGTTAAAAGAGAAACTTTTACTGAAGTTCTGGGAGATATTTTTCAAGCTGTAATACCTTTTGTTGGTATAACCCTAAATGCAGGGAGAATCAGAAAATTGTCCACTATAGTTGATAGATTATCAACTGACACAGCTGATGGGTTTCAATTAGTGAATGTTGAAGTTATTGCAATTAGATCCATGGTAATTCAAGACCGCCTTGCTTTAGACATACTCCTAGCAAAAGAGGGAGGAGTCTGTGGCATTTTACATGTACAACATTGTTGTACATATATACCTGATGAAAGTAAGAATATTGAAATGTATATTAAGAATATTACACAAATGCATTCAGAGATAATTCCTTTAGAAGAAGATGATTTTACAGGGAAACTTTCAAAAAGGTTTCAAGCAATTAAAAACTGGTTTCATAATATTGGAAGTTCAATTCTTGGCAAGATTCTGGCACCTTTGATTATAATAGTATTCATTTTTATTTTGACCAAAATAGGTTGTTTGTTACATAAAAGAAAGAAACAGTTGAAAGAAAAGAAAAGAATTTATAAACTCAGAAAAGAAGAAGAAAGAGAGATCGAATTACAGGAGTTACATAGAGAGCGTTATGCTAATTCCAAAGATTATGCAGAGACAGACTTTTAGATTTACTGATACAAATGAATTTGAATCGATTTCTTAGAAATTTAAATTATCAAAATTTTGAGTGCTGGTGTGGTGATTTGTTAATCACCAGATGAGGGAGTTGATGGAGCGAGATAGAAAACAAAATTTTGTTTAATCTCGTGAAGTCATATTTCCATAACATGAGTAATAATATTAATGATTTGTGATATGTCGTGCTAATACAACTTAGATTAAACTTTACACATGGGGGGACTAACATGTGTGCTCATAAACGTGCATAATTATTGCATCTTTTTGTTCGTGCAAAATAATAAAATAATTTATTGTTTTCGTTTTTGTCATTACTAACTGCTGCAAACTTAAAAGAAGCATGTGCTTGTTTTGCTTTTCCTTGTCTATGTGATGTCAATTCTACTATTCTAGGTGCATTTAAGTCTCATGGAATAACGGAGACTGGTAGATATAAACGCTGCTTTATTTGTTTGCAATGGCTAGGTAACATTTTGATTAATCGGGTGGGTTAATTAATTAGTAAATTCTGGGGTGGATACAGAATCTACATTATTTCTTACATTAATACTTTTCTTGTGTTTGTTTTATATTAGAAAACATAAGTTGTCTGCTTTTGGGCCTTGTCTGCCCGAACTACAATATGCTGAATTTTACTTCTGCAAAAGTGCTGAGACGCCCATTCTGAAATAAATTATTCGTCAAAAGCTGCGTTCACAAAGCAAAAACTAACGTGCTATCATCATTCTGTCGGACATGGCCAAGGTCGAAAAAGAACATTTTGTCAGTCCTTAACTTGGCATCCGCGGAAGTCAATTGGAAGTCAATGGACACTGCGAGAATGACTTTATACAAATGTTGCAATCCTAGGAAGCTCCTGGTTGCACTCGGAAGGGACAATGGTCTCTAAGAAAAGTGACTTAATGGAAGTTTTGAAAAGTGGGTGACATGTCACTTGTCACTCTCAGCCAATGGGACGTCGAAGATTTCTGAAAACTTTCCTTTGCGTAGTTTAGTTAGTGTAGAAAAGTATAAAAAGTCATGCCCCTAGGGATGGGCTGGCTGCTGCTTTCTGACTTTCCGATGAGGGTGATGTGCTGTCGGACTTTGCGTGGAGCACGTAAGAATCCTCAAAGAGCTTTACTTTAAATTCTATCTATTTAGCTCAGTTAGGGAATTAGGTTTTAGAAATGCTAAACTTTACATATTTACTTTAATTTTGATTCACTTGCTTAAATTGTATTTTACTCACGTTTCTTTACAATCATGCTAGCTTTATTGCTAATAAAATTCATTTATAAAACTATCAACTTATATACCATAATTTAGTAAATAAAATCTTACTTTTGACAAACAAGCTGGTCTTGGTTATTCAGGAGTGTAGGTTACTATTAGCTAGATCACGTCGCCAATGGTGGTCGTTTAAATGATAAAGTTTTATTCTAATGACAATATTTCTTTACGCAGATGTATAAAAATGTATATAGTTTGTAGATAATGTGTATATAGATTTAATCTGACCACCTGATTCAGTAGGCCCAAAAATATGTCAGGTTTATAAATGGGTCCAAATTTTAGTATAGAATTTTGTTTATAGGTTATGAAGTTGGGTAGCGTTGTTTATGATATATTTTCTATAGGCCGCTGGATCAGTGCCACCCCACTTTTTGCGTTTAAAGCGAGGAACTGTGAGCAGTTGTTGGGCGGATGAGCGTAGCTCCCTGACAGGGACGTAGGGTTTGATTTCTGAGGAGATAAAGGCAGGGGCTGCGCCGGCCCGGGCCTGAAAGGTGATGCAGCCCAACTTGAACTGGGCTCGTTCTCGGATGGGGAGACAGTGTAGGGACTTGAGGAGGGGAGTGACGTGATGGGATTTGGCCAAGTTGAAGACCAGGCAAGCCGCCTGGTTTTGGACCAGCTGGAGTCGTCGCATGCTATAGGCGGGCATGCCACAGTAAAGGGCATTGCCATAGTCCAGGCGAGAGGTTACCATCGCCAGGACTATGAGCTTAAGGGCAGAGAAGGAAAAAAAACTAGAAACTTTGCGAATTGTACGGAGTGAAAGAAAAGAAGAGGACACAACAGAGATAACTTGGGAGTGAAGAGTGAGTTGGTCGTTCAGTTTGAACCCGAGAGTTTTAACAGATGAAGAGGGGGGAAGAGGAGGACCTAAGGAAGGGGGCCAGAAGAGAGGGGTCCAGGGACTGGAGCAACCACCTGTCAGAACCAGCTCCGTTTTGTCGGGGTTTAACTTCAGGTGGTTGTAGTTCATCCAGTCCCGGATGAAAACCATCACCGATTGGAAATTGGACATGGACTCGGGGGATGTGGATAAAGAAAAAATGAGCTGGAGGTCATCCGCGTAGTTGTAGATGGAGACCTCCATCTGTTGAAGGGCAAAAATGAGGGGGGCGATGTACAAATTAAATAAAAGAGGGGAAAGGGAGGAGCCCTGGGGAACTCCGCATTGAACTACGCGGACGTCCGCCGAAAAGTCACCCAGTGCGTTCCCTCAGGAAGGAGGACTGCCAGACCAAGGCCGAACCTCCAATCCCCGCCGCCCTGACACGGGAAAGTAAGATGGAATGGTCAACCGTGTCAAAGGCGGCGGAGAGATCGAGGAGGACCAGGGCCTGGGGGTGGTTGGTGTCCATGCCCTCTCTGAGGTTGTCAAGGACCGATAACACTACGGACTCCGTGGAGTGTGCGGGGGCGGAAGCCAGCCTGACGGGGGGCTAGTACCCTGTTCTCCTCCACAAAGGTGCCAAGCGCTCTGGTCACATGGCGCTCTAGTACCTTCCCCAGAAAGGGCAGTAGTGAAATGGGGCGATAGTTTGCAAGAGCGGAAGGGTCAGTGCCAGGTTTTTTGAGAATAGGAAGGATGACGGCCGATTTGAGAGATGGAATGACAATGCCCTGTGACAGTGAGCTATTGAGGAAATTAAGAGGGGGCAGCATACAGGCAGAATAGATCTGTTTCAAGATGTGAGCAGGGCAGGGGTCTAGAGGGGAACCTGATTTGACCAAGGGCAGGAGGGAGAGGAAGGATTCTTCTGTAAGAAGGGGCATGGAGTCAAGGCGAGCTAAGACTGGGGGACACTGGGGGTCGACAAAAGAGGAGGGGGGGGATTTCTGCTTTGATGTTAGAGATTTTGTCTAGGAAAAAGGAGTTGAGGGAATCGCATAAGAACTGGGAAGGAGTGGGTTTAAGGGTAACACGGTCAGAGTAGGCGAGATCGTGCACGATGGAGAAGATTTCTCTGGGCTCGTTTTCGGCAGTTAGAATTTTAGAGGAGAAATGGGCAATCTTGGTCGCCAAGATTGATTTTTTGTACAAGGCCAGAAGGGTGATGTACTGATTTTTAAGGTTCGGGCAATAATCCCACCTCCAGGTCCGCTCCGCACGACGGACACTGAGTTTTAGAGCCTTCAGTTCCTCATTGAACCAGCGGTTTGCGTCGTTGGTGCGTCTGGATGACACCCGCCTTAGGGGGGCGACTGAGTCGCAACCTGATCGAAGCCATGAGTTAAGGGAGTCGGTTTGCGCGGATGGCGGCAACCCGTGAAAATCCGGGCTGGATGCGGAGAGTATGGCGGACAGAGAGGCCACATCTACGTGCTTCCAGGAGCGCGCCCAGATGTTTTTGGGAAGAGAGGGCTTGGGGACTGGGCTAAGAGGTAGGGAAAATGAGATCAGGAAGTGGTCGGACCAAGTGAAAGGGGAAATAGACAGAGAAGTTACTGGGCAGTTCAGGGTCCAGATCTGGTCAAGTATGTGTCCCTGGATATGGGTAGGGG
Organism: Lissotriton helveticus; assembly: GCF_964261635.1. NCBI lineage: Eukaryota > Metazoa > Chordata > Amphibia > Caudata > Salamandridae > Lissotriton > Lissotriton helveticus. Next base: position 1,020,520,623 of record NC_136069.1, on the reverse strand, counting down.
AGTGAACGTGAGGGACGAAGTTGAGGGAACAGAGGGTATCCGAGAATTCTTTTGATGTGGAACATTCAGCTGGGTCTGAGGGCCAAAAGTTAAAGTCTCCTAACACCAAGATGGAGGAGTTGTTTACTGCTAGAGTAGCCACCAAGTCTTGGAAGCTAGGAAGAAAGAGATGGGAGGGTGGGGGAGGGCGGTACATAAGAAGACAGGTGAGCGGGGTACTAAAGGCAAGAGAGCGAGCCACTAAGAAGTCTGATGAGGCGATAGAGGGGAAAACTAGAGGTTGAAAGGAAATTTCTTTGCGGGCGATCAGAGCGACACCGCCACCCAGTTTGCCGGAAGGTCGGTCGGCTCGTAAAGCATAGTATGAGGCTGGGAGAGCGGCTAGTAGAGAGGGAAGGGAGTTGTCGCAGAACCAGGTCTCTGTGAGAAATAGGAGATCGGGTTTGTGCAGGTCCAGTAAAATGAAGAGTTCGTGGCAATGCTTGACTGCTGACCTGGTGTTAAGGTAATAGGCGGATAAGGTAGTGGGGGCAAGAGGAGCCAGTAGGTCAGGACAGGGGCCGATAATGGGGGGAGAGGATAAGGGGGGGGAGAGGGGAGAGGAGCGCGGGGCAGCCAAACCCAGGTTATCGATTCGTGCAGTCACAGTATCGTCCAGAGGCCACGGGCCTTGGAGGTTAACCAACTGCTCGGATGAATATTGAATAGTCTGGGCATAATGGGGAGCCCCTAGCCCCGGTCGGACGCGGACGGGCGCAGACGGGCTTACCTTTGGCGCGCCTTCGGCGCGCAAACGGCGTGCCCGCTGCGCTCGTCCGCTGCGCATCCGGAAGATGCACATAATTTATGGATAGGTGGAGCGGCGGCCGGGGGGCGTGGCCTCTAAAAAAAGGGGCGTAGCCTCCGGGCTCGCCGGGATAGCGGCGAGAGATGTTTTGCTTGGGGGGCCGCAGCAGCGCTAAATCCGCTGCGCGACCTGAGCGGAGTAGGAGCGAAGTGGGTAAGTAGTGAACAGCAAATATTCAGTGACTATCAGTACAGATTATTAAAAAAACAAGTTTAAAACGAGTCACGCTCCCGGATTTCCGCCTCAGGAGCTCAGAGCTTACAGGTCTGGCGCTTGCAATCAGCGCCTATAAGTAGGGCGGCGGCCGGGGGGGGCGTGGCCTCTAAAAAGGGGCGTGGTCTCTGGGCTCGCCGGGATGGCGGTGAGAGAAGTTTTGCTTGGGGGGCCGCAGCAGCGCTAAATCCGCTGCGCGACCAGAGCTGAGTAGGAGCGAGGTGGGTAGGTAGTGAACAGCAAATACTCAGTGACTATCAGTACGAATTAGCGGCGGCCGGGGGGCGTGGCCTCAAAAAAAGGGGCGTGGCCTCCGGGCTCGCCGGGATGGCGGCGAGAGATGTTTTGCTTGGGGGGCCGCAGCAGCGCTAAATCCGCTGCGCGACCTGAGCTGAGTAGGAGCGAAGTGGGTAAGTAGTGAACAGCAAATATTCAGTGACTATCAGTACAGATTATTAAAAAAACAAGTTTAAAACGAGTCACGCTCCCGACTTTCCGCCTCAGGAGCTCAGAGCTCAGAGAGAGGGGCATATTCTGGTAAAACAAAGAGTATGCATTCATCAACAAGAGGGATTAGAAGGGGCTTTGGTCAGGTCCAGCATACAGGCAAGAAACATGTTGACCGTTGTAGAACAGACCACTAAAATCTTGAACTAATAATTTTGAGATAGAAGTTGCCACTCTAGTTTTATATTAATCAGGTAGGAGCATTCTATTAAAGTATCCTATTGGACAACCTAACCTGTTTTAAATCTCACCTTCACTACACTAAATCTACACTAGCCTAGGCCCCTAACCCACAACTCACCAAAAGGCAAGGAACAAAAGATCTCCGCCAAAGAGCCCCATCATTGGGTGCCTGTGGGGTTTTGCAGCGTCGACCCGACGAGGAGCAGCCCCGATGATGAAGCATGAACACCTAGCTGGCTGGGTGTGGGAGGGCCTTAGTTCTGAAAGGAGGAATTCCCCCTCCTCCACTTTCCCTTGAAGGACACAAACCACAGCACCGAGACCGCCCTCATCGCAGCCACCGATGACATCAGGTCCCTGCTAGACAACGGAGACACGGCTGCCTTCATCCTCCTGGACCTCTCAGCAGCCTTCGACACCATATGCCACCGCACCCTGATACAGCGCCTCAGCAACACCGGAATCCAAGGAGCGGCCCTAGAGTGGATCATCTCGTTCCTCGACGGAAGAACCCAGAGAGTCCGTTTCCCCCCGTTCCGATCCTCGGCCACCGACGTCATCTGCGGCGTCCCGCAAGGATCCTCACTCAGCCCCACCCTCTTCAACATCTACATGAGCCCCCTCGCAGCCATCGCACGCCAAAACAACCTCAACATCATCTCCTACGCCGATGACACCCAGCTGATCCTCTCCCTCACCAACGACCCCGCCACCGCCAAAGCCAACCTACAGGAAGGAATGAAAGACGTCGCGGAATGGATGAAGATCAGCCGTCTGAAACTGAACCCAGACAAAAGGAAGTCCTCATCCTCGGACCATCTCCCTCCGCCTGGGACAACTCCTGGTGGCCCCCTGCCCTGGGCACCGCCCCCAAGCCAACGGACCACGCACGCAACCTGGGCTTCATCCTGGACTCCTCCCTCACGATGACCAAGCAAGTCAACGCCGTCTCGTCATCCTGCTTCAACACCCTGCGCATGCTCTGAAAGATCTTCTGATGGATCCCCACCGAAACCATGAAGACGGTCACCCAGGCCCTCGTCACCAGCCGTCTGGACTACGGGAACACCCTCTACGCTGGAACCAGAGCCAAACTCCAGAAAAGACTCCAGCGCATTCAGAACGCCTCAGCACTACTCATCCTGGACATCCCTCACCACAGCCACATCTCTGCCCACCTGAAAGACCTGCACTGGCTCCCCGTCAACAAGAGGATCACGTTCAGACTCCTCACCCACACACACAAGCCTCTCCACGACACGGGCCCGAAGTACCTCAACAGGCGACCCACATTCTACACACCCAACTGCCAGCTCCGTTCCGCCAGCCTCGCCCTCACCTCCGTCGCACGAATCCGCAAATCCACCGTCGGAGGAAGATCCTTCTCCTACCTGGCATCCAGACATGGAACTCCCTCCCCACCCACCTACGGCTGACCCTGGACCATCTCTCCTTCAAGAAACAACTCAAGACCTGGCTGTTCAAGCAGTAGCGACCCCCCCCCGTCCCACCCCTCAGCGCCTTGAGACCCTAACGTGAGAGTAGCGGGCTATACAAATTCTATTGATTGATTGTCCCAAAGAGAATTGAACACATCCTACCTCGCTGTACTCACCTACTTTTCCCTTGAAGGACACATCGTTCCAAAGGGAATTGAACACTTCCTACCTGTCTGTTGTTGGCTCCTGCCCACCTATGCCCATACACTGCAGGAGCGAAGACAGCGAAGACAACCCCGTTCCCCTGAACCCACCACTCCGTGGATCACACCGTAAATAATACCATGAACCAACGAACTGGCTAGGGACAGGGGGCGGGAATAAGGGAAGGACAAACAAGGGATCCCAGGTCTTCTTCTCCAAGGGAAAGAGTCCTTCTGCCAGGACCATGTAACTCCACGTGCTCTATTACAGGAGGATGGCCAAATCGCCGTCTGCCACACAAGAAAAACAACACAGTATCAATATCCCCAATATACAAGCCCTCTTTCTCTTCTCATGCCTCCCACACACACCTCCCCGTGCTCACTCCTCCTTACCCACAGAAGCTGTAATAATCGCCGGGTGGAGTGCTCCGTCCAGGAGTAGATGCTGAGTCCGGCAGGCAGATAATGGGGGGGTAAGGGAACCAAGGAAAGACAGAGCGAAGCAGCAGGGGATTGCTTCAGGTAACTGAAACCCACAGAGGCCAAGGGGGGAGTGGGGGAAAAGAGGAGGAAAAAGTCGTGAAAACGACTAAAAAAACCTCCAATCGCCAAGGCAATAAGATTCTTCTTTCCTTATGGCCAAACGAGGGTCCAAAACAACCAAACGGGGGTCCAAAACAAACGAACACAGGGACTGAAAGGCAGAGCACTTCGATCTATAGTATGCGTCGCTTCAAACGCGGAAGCGCCCAAACCGGCACTCCGCCTCCGCACAACGATGCGGAGAGCCTACAAAAGACGCGGAAGTGCGGGGCAGCGTCCAAGCTCTCAAAAACACCAAATGACACCGGGTGATCCCAACGGACCACCGATCCCCAAGACAGAAGCGCCGGAGCCCCAGCCACTCCTAAATCCCAGCCGGGATAAAATGGCTCAATAAAGCCTAAGGATTTGGAACTGCACAAAAAACAAAAAGACAAAAAACGGAACAAGACAAAACAGACAAACACAGGCTACTAATTGAAACCCCACACACACAAAGGCAGAACCAGGATATCCAAAGGGAAAATGCAGAGCCAAGAACACAATATAGGGAATATCACGAGCCCGTGAATTCAAATCAATATTCCCAAACAACAACTCTCAGCTAGGGACAGGAACTACAATGCTAGATAACGAGCACCAGAGACAGGGAGAAACAGCCTTTTAACCCCACCTAGTGTCACATGGGCTTCGTTATGCATGGCAAGAGAAAGAGGACTGTGAAGGGTCGAGGCAATTCCTAACAGTACCCCCTCCCAACGATCCTCCCCACAGGGCAGGGCTTGGAAGGATGTTGACGATGGAACATACGAACAAGACGAGGGGAGTGTACTCCCCCAGCCGGCTCCCAAGTCCGATCCTCAGGGGCATACCCTTTCCAGTCTATCAGATAGAACAGGCGTCCCTTGCGTCTTTCTGAATCCAGGATAGCCCGGACCTCATACTCCTTCTGTCCATCCACAAGAATAGGGGGAGGAGGTGGCAAGACCTGTGAGGAAGGTACATAAGGCTTTAATAGGGACGTATGAAATACGGGATGAACCCTATAGTCACTGGGCAGTTCTAATTTCATGGCCACAGGATTGATGATCTGTACTATTGGGAACGGTCCCGCATATCTAGGTTGTAATTTACGAGAACCCTCAAGCCTCAGATTTTTCGTAGCCAACCATACCTGGTCTCCAATCTGGTACACAGGCGCAGGGACACGATGCTTGTCCGCATGCAACTTCATAGTAGCCTTAGCTGTCAACAACTGCTCCCGGGCAATATCCCATATCTTGCCCAATCGACCACATACATCATCTATGGCTGGCACATGCCCAGTAGGTTGAATAGCCAATGCCCTAGGGTGGTAACCAAATGAACAAAAAAAAGGTGTCATGCCCAAGGCCGAGTGCTGACTGTTGTTGTACGCAAACTCGGCGATGGGAAGAGCCATAACCCAATCACATGCCAGTGATGACGTCAGACACCTAAGGTACTGTTCCATAGTCTGGTTTGTGCGCTCGGTCTGGCCGTCAGACTGTGGATGATATGCAGTGGACAATCTGACGTCCACCCGCAACACTGCACACAATTCCCGCCAAAAATGGGAAACGAACTGCGCCCCCCTATCTGTCACAACTGCAGAAGGCAACCCATGTATTCGCACTATGGAAGACATAAAAACCAAAGCCATCTCTCTGGCGGTAGGAATCTTCGGGAGAGGAATAAAATGGGCCATCTTGGTAAACAAGTCAACCACGACCAATATAGCAGTGAACCCAGAAACAGAAGGAAGCTCAGTCACAAAATCCATGCTGATAGTGTGCCAAGGTGAAGGAGGGACTTCCAGAGGTTTCAGCAGACCCGATGGTTTACCATGTAAGGGCTTACTGATAGCACATACCGGACAAGCCTTGACATACCCCTGAACATCCTTAGCCAATGATTCCCACCAGAACCACCTAGCACACATCTCCTTTGTCTTTGGGATCCCAGGATGCGCCACCAAGGCAGAAGAATGGCACCATTCCATGACCTGATCTCGCAATGAAGGGGGGACAAACAACCGATCCTCATAATACAATAAGTCATCCTGGAACGATGCCTGGGGCAAAGATACCCAAGGCGTAAGATCCATCCTGCGCAACTGGTTCTTTACCGACGCAGTGAACGCTTCCCCATCCACCACCCCGACAATCCTGTCTTCAGATATCATAGGCCTACTCTCCTTCTCCTTACCCTGTTCACTGGGGTCTACATGGATACGTGATAAGGCATCAGACTTAACCTGCTGTGCTGCCGGCCGATATGTAATAATGAAATCGAACTCATTAAAAAAGAGAACCCACCGCATTTGGCGTGGTGTCAAGGCTCGTGCTGAACGGAAGAACTCCAGATTTTTATGGTCCGTATAAATAGTAACGGTATGCCTCGCCCCCCACTTGATTGTGCCGCCTTTATCGATCTGGTGGTTAAGTTGAACCATCGCTTGGCGGAGAGACGGGGGGAGAAGAGCCGTTACCAGGTGTCTCGGGGAGGGTTTGTGAAGCCTGACCATAAGCCCCTGGGAGCTGGTGAGACAAAGGGTCTCTCTGAACCAATGGAGATAGGTGGAGTAAGGGGGCCTTTGAATAGTTGTACATGTCTTTCAGAAGTAAAGAAAATGTGATCAGTTGTGCAGTGAACCCACTCGATAAGGGTTATATCATACCCAATACACCAGCAGCCATGTTCATGCCGGTATCTGTGTGAAACCTAGACATGCTAGAAAGACCAAAGGAAGAATGTCAAAAAAGTAAGTTGACAAACCCCGTGACAAGTATGCTGAACTTATGCCCCCATACACAGAGGCTTGTACCGAGCATATCTCGTGTTGCACTGCTGGGTGCCAAAGAGCATTTTAGAACGGGCGCTTACCTCTGTGAAGATCAGAACTCCCTCCGGCGAGTGCGCTGGAGAACTCATTCTGGCTCGCTAAGGATCCAAAGTGTATATTGGTATGACAGTGGAAATAGTTGTAGGACTGTGATCGCTTAGTGCACAACGGACATAATCACGAAGGTGTACCGAAAAGACATCAGCCATCTTGGCATAGGAAAACTCTGCACCCCGCTAAGCCAAATTAGTTAATGACAGGCATTGCGTCGTCCTTGAGTTGTGTTACATGTGTTTATTAAACCCGCTGGGAATCCCACGTCATTAAGGATATTAGAGCAAAAAGATCGTAAGACTCTAATCCGTTTTATGCACGGCAGACAAAACCATAGTGGTAAATGGAAAGCCGTTGGCCATTTTGGAGCGGGGTATCTCCACTTTGCAACAAAAGTTGATGTTGGGCATAATGTTGGCTCCACAAGTAAGCTAAGATTCAGTATTAGTATTGCGCTTGTGTCCACACATATTGCTGTATCCACAATGCATAAGGTTTTAGAAGTAAACATTAAATATTCTTTTTTTCATTTTTTTTAATTTTTATTTATTGTTCAGTTCTTAGCATACACAAAGAAAGCAACAAAATTGAAAATAATAATAAAGTACATATTATAAACCATACATTCATAATGAGAGTTCCAAATGTTGAAGCATTGGTTGCCATATCTTCAGCCCTAGTTTTTTTTCCTCACAGACTTGATACGATATAAATTAAATTCTAGATGGAACACATAGAATTTTGCTCTCCACATTTCAAAGACCGGGGCCTCTGGTTTCAGCCACATTGTAGAAATACATAGCCTGGCTACCGCCATTGCCATAAAAATAAAATATCGGTGGGGATAACAAATCTGTGTACTATCCATGTCCGAATCCACCCCAAAAAGCAGCAATTCACGACTAATATAACATTGCACCTTCGTTGTTGCAGACAGAAATTCCTCAATACGTAGAAAAAATTGAGAGAGTGCATTGCAATCATAAAATACATGGACAATATCTGCTTCGTCCATTTGACATCTAAAGCATTTACCATCATGCATATCGCCCCACTTCATCATTTTAACTGGCGTATAGTATAAATTAAACACAGTTTTATAATGTTGAGTACGTAAATTTGCTGACAAAACTACTGCTACTGCCATATTAATCGATTCTTGCAAGAATGGCCCAGAGCTACCCAGTCGATTTTGCCATTTCACATCATGCATTTCAATATCGTCCGGTTGTTTTAAAATTAAAATTTCATATAAGGCCCCAATCTTAGCCCATTTTGAGAGAGCTTCAATAAATTCAATGTTAACAATACCCTGTGGTCGACACTGTTTATATAAAAAATCCCGTAATTGTAAGTATTTAAAAAAATCATTCTTCGTAATTGCATATATTTCCATTAAATCCATAAATGAAACCAGTGCACCATCCTTAAAGAAATTCCCTAAATGACGGACCCCTTTATCTCTCCAAGTTCGCATCTTTGTATCCCAAAATATAAACGGTAATATGGCCCGGGAGTCAAGAGGTGTATAGAAATTGAACCGTTGAATACCCAGAATTTTCCGCAGCCACTTCCACCCTTTGTAGGCTGCAGTCATAATTTTAAATCTAGTACGTTTGAAATAACTTGGCTCATAGAACTTCAACAAGGCTTCACACGCCTGATTACCCAGTGTCATCTGGTAGATATTAGGTGACTCAAACTGCCGTGTAGCTCCCCCAATTACCATGTACCTCGCATTTTGTATAAGGCATACTAAATAATATAAGATAAAACTAGGGACCGCCCATCCGCCACGTACCAATGGTAACGTCATATATTTTGCAGCACGGCGGGGTTAACTCCATCCCCAAATAAACCTTTCCGCAATGCCTTGAAGCTGCGTTAATTGTGCCCTTGACAGCTCTAAAGGAACCGTTCGAAAGTAATATAACACTTTGGGGAGAATACACATCTTTAACACATTACGTCGTCCAACCATTGACAGGTGTAAGCATTCTAACTTTTCTAACTGGCTTTTAACAGCCCTTATTATGTCATTCCAATTTACATCAATTATCTCCTGAAATGACATCCTAATTTTAATCCCCAAGTATTTGGCCTCTTTCGCTACTCGTGACTCACTCGAACACAACCCCATCGTACAAATAACTTTTGTTTTAGAGATATTTAATTTATACCCGGCAACCTGTCCAAATGCTTGCGTCAAGCATTCGACCTCCCTTAAAGCTGACTCAGGGTCCGATGTCACGACCGCAATGTCGTCAGCATACGCGAGGACGCGCACTTCGTGTTCGCCTACGAACATTGATTGGATTAAATTGGTAGACTCCAATAGTTGTAATAGTGGTTCTATATAAATAGTGAAGAGCAGGGGAGAGCAAGGGCAGCTTTGTCGCGTTCCCCGGTTGATATAGACAAACGATGACTCTTGTCCCATAGTACATATTTTAGCCCGAGGGCTCCTGTACATAGTTTGTAAAGCCTGCAAAAACAAGGGACCAAACCCCATTTTACGCATTGTGACCCATAAAAACAACCACGTAACACGGTCAAATGCTTTTTTCGCATCCAGAAAAATAATACCAAGGTTCTTTTGAAGTGCAGTTGCATAGTCTATTACCGCTAATACCCGATGAAGATGGTTTACCGTACTTCTACCTGGAAGGAACCCATGCTGATGACAAGATACAAGCATTGGGATAACTTGCACCAACCGAGTAGCCAGTATTTTAGAGTAGACTTTTGCATCAGCATTAATTAATGATATGGGCCTGCATGACCCCGGCAATCGAGGAGGCTTGTCTTTTTTTTTTTAAACTACAATATTGGCATCGTCCCAGGACACCGGCGGGTTGCCACGTTGAGCCATAATAAAAGTAGCAAGCATATCTTTCTTAATAACGCTAAATAATAACCGATAAACCTCCAGAGGGAGTTTATCCGGGCCAGATGCCTTCCCTAGCGCTAACTCTTCTACTGCGAGTTGCAATTCTTGCATAGTAATTGGAGCCTCAAGCATTTCCCTCTCAGATGGCCCGAGTTTACAAAAGTCGAAATCCTGAAGATAAGTTTCTATTTGATCTTGAGCAATTAAGTCTTCGGTGTATAGTTCTTTATAATATATACAAAAAACCTCCATGATACCATCCATAGTTTCAACCAGTTCCCCTCTATCATTCTCCAACATATCAATACGTTGAAACGCCTGCTTGCCCCGCATTCTTTGAGCCAAACATTTGCCCGTTGCCTCACCATATTCATATCTTTCATTTTTATAAGCATTATACTGCGCAGCAATATCTTGACTCCAAACCCCATTAATCCTAGCTTTACAACTAGCAACCTTAGTTTGTGCAGCTTGGGAGTCTGCATTAGACTGGATTACCAACATAAGTTCACTCTCTGCCACTCTAAGTTCCTCGATCAACCCTGCTATTGTAGTTTTCTGTGCTTTTTGTTTAGCCCAGCCATAGCTACATGTTTCCCCCCTAACACCCGCTTTAAAAGAATCCCACACCATCGGTTGGCTAGCAGTGCCTCTATTAAATTCTAGATACTGCCTAGCCCATAACTTAATGTGAGTTGTAAATTCCTCATCACTAATACGTTTTTTGTTGAACGTGAATGTTCGTATTACACGTACCGGCAGCAAACAGATCACATCTAAAACTACTGGGCTATGGTCAGAAGTAATTCGAGGCGTAACTTGCATCTTTGCACCAGCAGTTAAAAATCGGGGTAAAAAAATATAGTCCAACCTCACAAATTTTGAATGGGGAGAAGAAAAAAAAGTGTATCCTGGATTGCCCGGGTTTATCTTGGACCACCCATCCACTAGTCCATGTTGGGATATCAGCTGATATAATGCCCGATATACCTTCGGCATACGACCTTGATATCCCTGAGGATGAAATCCCCATGTATGGATGTCTCCGTGTATATTAAAATCACCAAGTAATATCAATGGCATTGGCCACTGTGCGAGCTCCACATTCAGGAACTCAAAAATGTCTGCCTCATCAAGATTAGACCCATACACTGTACATATTGTAACTTTGGTGGCCCCTACATTACACTCACTGATCGCCCACCGTCCAAAATTATCGACACGTATCCTAACCGTTCCTACTACAGCTCGGCTGCCCATTATAGCTACCCCCCTATTCATAGTAGATTGTTTAGACACTGCTAGTACAGAAAAACCCAATTCTAATAAAACCTTGTAATTAGACCAGGGAATGTGGGTTTCCTGTAGACAAAGAATATCAGGATTAATTAAACGTAATTCATCGGTAACCCGTTTTCTTTTCAGAGCATTATTAAGACCGCAAACATTAAAAGAGCAAATTCGTAGCTTCCTAGCTGCCATGGGACCAGGTAATTTGCAAGTCGTTAATGAATAAACAGGAATTTAGCTTTGCTCCAGCATAATTAAAACAGATGCTATGAACTGAGATTTTACAATTTTTTCCCCAGCAAGCCCTTTCACCCCCATACCCACCAAAGCCCCAGTGCCCCCTAACCCACCCCAACACCACGACCCCAAAACCCCCACCCTCCCAAAGTGAGCCCCTCCCCCTTAACTAAGGCAATAGGGCTTAAGGCCCTTGTGATGCTCGGTGAGTGGTTCCCATGCTGCTCGGCTCACCTAATCAGAATGTATCAACCTTTGTCTCTTATCTTAATACAAACAAAATTAGTCAAAGTCCTCCAATAGTAAAGCAGAAAAGAGACAAATACAAAGAAAAGAAAAAAGAGAAAACGGTGTAGAATCACAAACAGTCCAACCAATATGTCAGTCCATCAAGGAAGAGTATGCATATACTCTTTCGCAGCAGCCTCTGAAGTAAAGAAGTGACTTTGCCCCTTATTAAAAATTTTTAAGGTTGCAGGTTGCAATAGAAAAACTTGTAGGCCTTTAGCTTGTAAGGTTTCAATCAGCTGGCGTAGTTTCCACCGTTTTTCAACAGTAGAATGACAAAAGTCTGGCCGAACAAAAAACTGTATACCTTTCCCAGTTTTCTTCCTATCAGGCCTAGCCATATCATATAATGCCTGTCTTGCCAGAAAGTTGTTCAAGGAAATCAAAATAGCCCGTGGCTGTTGTGGGCTTGCTTGGCCGCTTCTTGGTGATCGCTGCCGGAAAGGAAATCTATGGGCCCGTTGTATCTCACGTTGCCAATTCCATTCAGTAGCTTCCGGAAGCGCTTCCTCAAATAATTCTGCAACGAATTTGCACACATCCTGTCCCTCAAGACCTTCCGGGACACCAAGTAAACGTAGATTGTTACGGCGAAGGCGATTTTCCAATTTGGCAATCTTATCCTGCACATCCTCTTTGTGTGCCTTAATTTCAGCAACATCAGCTGTTTGGGACACCATCTGATCTTCCAGTGATGATAGGCGCGCCTCCGCCTCTGTCATTCTATCCGTAAAATCATTGCAGGTTTTTGCCAAGCGTCGAACGGTATTTTGTAGCTTTCTACAAGCAGTATGTGTCTTTAGGTGTTCCGCTCGAGCCTCCAGCCGGTGGTCGTTTATAGACCTATAGATTTCCTCCAGCGATACTGGATTAGGCGTTTGGCTATATTCATGTGCATCAGCACCCCCACTAGCTTGGCCTGAAAGATCTAGCCTCTCCAGTGCCTGCGTACCCACAAAGAGATCGCAATCGGTCATCTCAGTAGTGGTTATAGTTAAATCTGCGCTATCTCCCTTGTCCTTCTTCCGAATAGTAGAGGCTTGAACAGAGATGTCCATAGAGAGTATATTTTTGTAGAGACTACCCTCCAGCACAGTTGGGGTATTTTCCCCGTCTCCTTCTACTGGAAGTGAAACTTCTTCCATATCTGATCCTTCCGACTGTTCCGATAGCGAATAAAATTCGCCATCCTTGCTGCTTAGCGGCTCTTGAGTTTCTTCTTCACTAGCCGCACCTTCAACATCCTCTGTTGCCTCTGCAGTATTAAACCCAGCTTCAACTTCGACCGGAATACTAAGCGCTGCAGATGCCGGTATGGATACGTCTGAAGATAGCTGCGATGAGTCATCCTGCTCCATACCGCCACCATTGCCACTTACGCCAGTTTCTATGCTAGATTTGGAAGTCACGGTATTACTTTTCTGCAGCCCTCTAGTCGGCTGAAACATTTGGGGTATCTTAGGGTGGCCCGATGTTGCATCCTTTCCATGGCCGACACTCCCAGAGTCTTGAACACCCTGCATTTCTTTGTTTTTAGCAGCAAGTGCTGCGCGCGTGCCAACTGCTCCCTCCCCCACAGATCTAGTTTTCCCACCACGGGCTGCCTTAGGTGGCATAGCAGATCCCAGCAAGTTGTTTTGTTGTACTATAATTAAATCAATGAATCCCAATCCAAAACACCATACCAGCCAGGTACTCAAAAGGTCAGTGGCCAGGTTCTTTTAACAAAATATTTATCAAGTCTCAATTTTTTTCCGCTAGATAAGTAGAGCCTAATAGTCCAACTTCACCGTTTAAAAAAATATTCCTACATCCAGTATTAAATTTTATGAAGTATGCTTAGTGTCCACGCCAAAATTAAATCCCAATGAAGTTCTCGAGGTTGCTCCCACTTGTAATAACCCCAGGTGCAGTCGGTGCATTGTCAGAGCCAGCACACAGTGTAATACGGTAGCAAGCCGTCTGCCTCCTGCGCTTTCCCCCAGTCAGTCAGCCGCTTTTCCAGATACAATGTTACCGCAATGTTGCCGCTCGCCTCCACATCTCGGCGGTCGCCATAGCTTCGAGCAGCTCTCTCCAGCTCTCACCCCGCGGCTACGGCCGCTGCAGCCCCGGGTGTTCTCAGCAATGGCTTGCGCGTTTGCCGGTCACGTCACTCCCCGCCCAAGTGGATGCACAGATTCACGGGCGTTCAGACGCTCAGCTTCGCCGGTGCCGGTGTTTTTTAATCCCGCGCTCTCTCCCGCATATCCTCTTATCCTCTTATCCTCCAGCCGCCACCAAGGATAACGGACAGCCAGACAGCAGAATCTACATGAAGAGGTGAGCCTAGTTCAAAACAGGGAGCTCCTCACTCACACGTCCGCGCGGCGGACGCCATCTTGCCTCACTCCCACCGTAAACATTAAATATTCAATGTTAATATCATGCTACTGTCCACATATATTGCTGTGTCCACAGAATATAAGATCGTAAAGGGAAAACATTAGTAAAGGGTACGTGGGAAAATCATCTGGGAGAAACAGAGCGATCTAGACAGGATTTACCACAAGCAATATGCTTAGTGATATCGAAAATCCAAAAGAAATAAGGGCGCTCACGTAATAACATTTCAAAGGCAACATTAAAGGAGAGTGGAGGAAAAAGACTCCATAATTCAGTGGGTGTGAGAGCTGTCTCAGGGCAAGGGTGCAAGACAGTGGTTATCATAAGTCAAATTATCACACATTGTATGCTCAAAGGATCTACAGACACAATCCTGTGAGTCCTCCTGAAAGTGTAAGTCATACCAAAGTATACATACCTGTGCCAGAGTAAAGGTGAAGAGGTTGTAACAATAGAATTACAGATCAAAGGGGATATGAGTATGGTTATAGAAGGCATGATAACTAATTATGAACAAATGACCTGCCTGAATAATAACCCATAGTGTTGAGATATCAAGCCCATATGGGACGTACAGTCCTAGATAAGTTGGCACGTATGAATAAGAAAGCAGGTTTGTGTACAACTATTTACAACAAGGGGTGGTGATGGACAGAGTCTCTGAATTAAGCAGAGTACTCTCACCCAGTCAAGAGATCAGGGCTAGATCCAACACCGTTTTTTAGCTCATTGCACCATCCCAGTTTCAGAACCTGGCTGTATGCAAATTAGTCTGTCCCTGGCCCAGTGCATCATGGGAACAGGGCAGACCAGACTACAAAAGCCAATTCTTACACTGGGAAGGAAACAAGCTTCCGGGGACCGGTTTCTGGCATTACAGCCATCTTCAGCCCGGCTTGCTTGAATCCTGATGGTGCAATGAGCAAGGGACTCACATCTGAGTATACCCTTCCACGCTTAGGGTGGACAAAATTATTTACAACAAGGGGTGGTGATGGACAGAGTCTCTGAATTAAGCAGAGTACTCTCACCCAGTCAAGAGATCAGGGCTAGATCCAACACCGTTTTTTAGCTCATTGCACCATCCCAGTTTCAGAACCTGGCTGTATGCAAATTAGTCTGTCCCTGGCCCAGTGCATCATGGGAACAGGGCAGACCAGACTACAAAAGCCAATTCTTACACTGGGAAGGAAACAAGCTTCCGGGGACCGGTTTCTGGCATTACAGCCATCTTCAGCCCGGCTTGCTTGAATCCTGATGGTGCAATGAGCAAGGGACTCACATCTGAGTATACCCTTCCACGCTTAGGGTGGACAAAATTATTTACAACAAGGGGTGGTGATGGACAGAGTCTCTGAATTAAGCAGAGTACTCTCACCCAGTCAAGAGATCAGGGCTAGATCCAACACCGTTTTTTAGCTCATTGCACCATCCCAGTTTCAGAACCTGGCTGTATGCAAATTAGTCTGTCCCTGGCCCAGTGCATCATGGGAACAGGGCAGACCAGACTACAAAAGCCAATTCTTACACTGGGAAGGAAACAAGCTTCCGGGGACCGGTTTCTGGCATTACAGCCATCTTCAGCCCGGCTTGCTTGAATCCTGATGGTGCAATGAGCAAGGGACTCACATCTGAGTATACCCTTCCACGCTTAGGGTGGACAAAATTATTTACAACAAGGGGTGGTGATGGACAGAGTCTCTGAATTAAGCAGAGTACTCTCACCCAGTCAAGAGATCAGGGCTAGATCCAACACCGTTTTTTAGCTCATTGCACCATCCCAGTTTCAGAACCTGGCTGTATGCAATTAGTCTGTCCCTGGCCCAGTGCATCATGGGAACAGGGCAGACCAGACTACAAAAGCCAATTCTTACACTGGGAAGTTGAGCTGGGATGGGGCAGTGAGATAAATAACGGTGATGGATCAAGCCCTGATCTTTGGACTGGGTAAGAGTGGTCTGCTTAATTCAGACACTCTGTTCATCACCACCCCCTTTTCTGTATCGTTTTTGGCCACTATAGGTGTGGCAGGGTATACTCAGACATGAGTCCCTTTCTCACTGCTCCATCAGGATTCAAGCAAGCCGGGCCGAAGAGGCTGAAATGCCAGAAACCGGTCCCCGGTAGCTTGTCTCCTTTCTGGTGAAGAATTGGCTTGGTAGTTTGGTCTGCCCTGTTCCCATGATGCACTGGGCCAGGGACAGACTAATTTGCATATAGCCAGGTTCTGAGCTGGGATGGGGCAGTGAGATAAATAACGGTGATGGATCAAGCCCTGATCTTTGGACTGGGTAAGAGTGGTCTGCTTAATTCAGACACTCTGTTCATCACCACCCCCTTTTCTGTATCGTTTTTGGCCACTATAGGTGTGGCAGGGTATTCTCAGACATGAGTCCCTTTCTCACTGCTCCATCAGGATTCAAGCAAGCCGGGCCGAAGAGGCTGAAATGCCAGAAACCGGTCCCCGGTAGCTTGTCTCCTTTCTGGTGAAGAATTGGCTTGGTAGTTTGGTCTGCCCTGTTCCCATGATGCACTGGGCCAGGGACAGACTAATTTGCATATAGCCAGGTTCTGAGCTGGGATGGGGCAGTGAGATAAATAACGGTGATGGATCAAGCCCTGATCTTTGGACTGGGTAAGAGTGGTCTGCTTAATTCAGACACTCTGTTCATCACCACCCCCTTTTCTGTATCGTTTTTGGCCACTATAGGTGTGGCAGGGTATACTCAGACATGAGTCCCTTTCTCACTGCTCCATCAGGATTCAAGCAAGCCGGGCCGAAGAGGCTGAAATGCCAGAAACCGGTCCCCGGTAGCTTGTCTCCTTTCTGGTGAAGAATTGGCTTGGTAGTTTGGTCTGCCCTGTTCCCATGATGCACTGGGCCAGGGACAGACTAATTTGCATATAGCCAGGTTCTGAGCTGGGATGGGGCAGTGAGATAAATAACGGTGATGGATCAAGCCCTGATCTTTGGACTGGGTAAGAGTGGTCTGCTTAATTCAGACACTCTGTTCATCACCACCCCCTTTTCTGTATCGGTTTGTGTACAACAGCATGTATCTATATGGAAGAAAAGGAAGCAGGTTTTGAGACTGCGGTTTGAACTTTATAAGATTGTGTAGTTGAAAGTAAGAAAATCGGTAGTCAACATAGGAGAGCCATAGTCAGAGATGAGATCACATCACAAATTGTTAGATGACCACATGACTAATGAGGTGCTGAGTAGATTAAATATTGTTCCGACTTGGTAACAATACCTTCAAATGGGGACCAAGAACGCTGGTCCCCCAAAAAGTAATGTAATTCATGGTCTGTGTTTAAGCCCCTTTCCGCACTTCTTAATCGCATGACCCAAGTTGCCTCCCTTCTCCTCAACGTTAGTTCCCTGTTGCCCCCTCACACGTCTCTGGGTATGGTGTCAAAGCCATAAAACAAGGAGGTTTTATGGCTGTCCTGAGCAGGCGCAATACTAATACTTAAACTTAACTTATTCACGGGGTCAACGTTATGCCCATCATCAACTTTGTTGCGAAGCAGAGATACACCGCTCCAAAATGACAGACGTCTTTCCATTTACCACTATGGTATTGTCCGCCATGCATAAAACAGATTACAGTCTTACGACCTTTTTGCTCTAATATCTTTAATGATGCGGGATCCCCAGTGGGCTCAACACATACATGTAACACAACTTAGGGGCTGACGCAATGCCCATCATTAACCAATTTGGCAAAGTGGGGTGCAGAGTTTACAATGCCAAGATGCCTGATGTCTTTTCCGTACACCTTCGTGATTATGTCCATTGTGCACTAAGCGATCACAGTCCTACAACTATTTCCACTCTCATACCAATATAAACTTGGGATCCTTAGCGAGCCAGAATGAGTTCTCCAGTCCTCACGCCGGAGGCAGTTCTGATCTTCACAGAGGTAAGCGCCCGTTCTAAGATGCTCTTCAGCACCTAGCATTGCAACACTAGATATGCTAGATACAAGCCTCTGTTTATAGGGGCATAAGTTCAGCATACTTTCCATGGGGTTTGTCAACTTAATTTTTTGACATTCTTCCTTTGGTCTTTCTATCATGTTTAGGTTTTGCACAGATACCGGCATGAACATGGCTGCTGGAGTTTTGGGTTTGATATAACCCTTATCGAGTGGGTTCACTGCACCACTGATCACATTCTCTTTAACTCTGAAAGACATGTACAACTATTAAGTCTTCTTATAAGGTAAGTTGGGCCTGATGACCAAACTATTTGTTTCATCAGAACATGCCCCTCTCTTTCCTTGGGTATATTCTGAAATGTAATCGGGCTATTCTCCATATTTATTCATCCCTAGGGACTCACACTCTGATATTACAACAAGGATACATATACACGGATTAGGAGTTATTATTTTTGAATACAGGATAATGTACAGTTTTTACTGTATGTCAAAGATTGAACCTCTTGAATCCCTTTCGGGACAGAAATACAACCGTTAAGGTTGGTTTCCCTGTCACTTATGGTTACCATTAGCATGATTCACCGGTTTGTGCTGGGTTCTAACTTTAGCATTGTTCCCTTTTTTCCCCTTCTCCTCACCTTAGTAAAGTCACCACTGACTGTTTAGAATTGAATGTCACAATTGAACTCACTAAAAAATTCAAGTATTAATTCCAGATCAGTTTGTATCACCTAGAAGTTAGAAAATGTTCTCTCTTTCTTTTCATAACTACAAGTTTGTCACTAGACAACTGAGGTGACATATTTACAACAGCATGGGTTTCCCCAGGCTCAAGTAGGCAACATGAGCGAATCTTTCAAGATATTTTAGTAAATTGGAAAACTGACATTAGTAGGTATTGTTGGATACCCATCATTCCCAATTTTGTACACATGTTTGTTTCTTAGCCCTGAAGAAGTCGCTGCGCACAGCCATAAAGCGCAACAAAACACATATTTGTTAAGGCTTTCGAGAATAAATTGAAGTGATTGTTCCAGCAAATAATCAAGCATTTTTGTTACATTGTTATTGATACTCTCTATTTATTGTTAGATTGTGCAGGGGACTGCAATTTTCTAAGAAGTCCACCATGTCAAAACTCTGGAACTCCCTACCCATCAGCCTTCGGCTCATTGACATCGAGTCTCAATTCAGGGGCAAACTGAAAACTTTCCTATTTTCGGGTCAGTAAATTCCCTCTCCCCTTGATCTGCATTCCTCAGCGCCGGGACACCCCCGTTGGGGGTAGCTGTGCGCTTAATAAATGTCTTAAATAAATAAATAAATAAATAAATGTTCCCCATTTCAATTCCTTTCGGAAGAACAACCATCCTTATGTTATTGCACCTGTTGCGACCTTCTGCATCTTTAGCACGTTTTTCCAACAGGTGAACTCCGTCCCTCAAGTCCGACATTTGTTTGGAGAGAGTTGTGCATTATGGTTGTATTTCATTGACCTATTTTCCACTCCTATGACACAGTCTGCTAGTTTGTGGTGTTCTGCTCTCAGCAATCCCAGTCCCACAGACACCGCATCTATATCTTGCCACAGGGCATTCCTGGTATCTGTTATGGCCTCCAATATCTTATCCCGCTGTAATCTTATCGGGACTGTGTGTGTGGGGGGGGTCATTTTGTTCCGAGTCGGCATATATGTCTTGAACCTGTTATTGTACCTCGTGTGCAGCCCCCCAGGTTTGGTTCTAGGCTTCCGCATTCCAGCCGTACCTATGTGGCTCATGGTCGTCACGTATAATCTGTGCATGGGGGCTCTCTGTGAGTGTAACCTGATCAGGCCCCCACTTGTTCTGCCGAAGCCCTTGGGGGCGATGCAATTGAAGTGCCAGCGAGGAGCCTTGGGTGAGTATGTATTTAAGGGGTGGCCCTCATGTGTCCTTATCCTCGCTGTCTTCTGTACTGCCCCTGGGAGACGGTCAGCAGCGTATTCTTCTCCACTCTCTGTGATGTAAAGATTTCAAGCCCTTTTCCATGCGGGCTGTGTTTCAGTCTCTCAGGGTCGAGGAAGGGCGTAGGACCGAGTGTTGCAGTTGATTGTGAAGCTTCTGGCACCTTCCCGCCCTCCTGTTTGCGTATTTCCCGTTCCCGAGCACTGCACTTCAGGGCTCTTGTTCTCCTGTTCTTGCGGTCACAGTGATGTCTAGGCTTTCACATTTCCAGGTGCTCTACTTTCACTCTGTCTGGTGCATATGCCCAATGGCAGATGTGCCTTGTATCTGAGCCCTAAGCACTATATTGCAGCCCTTTATTCTCAATGTGACTCTTGGGGGCTACCAACCCCATCTTCATGGTGCTCGTTACTACCTGCGCCACGAATATTGCTTCTAAAGATGTAATTGGGGGACCAGGTCTCACTATGCACCGTACCTCATCGGTGGTCAGGGGTTGCCCTCGTGTGGGATCCACTACAATATAAGTTGTTCCTGTTTGGGGCCCCAGTTGATAATTTCAGCCCCCTAGGCTCCATCTCTGGGGGATCTCAATTCTGCGAGTGAACGGCTTCTGGCTAAGACTGCCTGTTGCACCCCTCCTCCCCTTACCCCGGAGTCTTCCACACGAAGAGCGGCGGATTTCCTTTAGAGCTGCATCACTGGTCACTGCACAGGCCTCACGACCGTGCCCCTTACGTAGACTGGGCGGTGAGGTCAGACTCCAGCAGCCAGTGAAGGTCGCAATTCCATGTTTCGCTGGTCCTTGGCAGGTGGGGTTCTGCAAACCGCAACTTCACTCAATTGTCGGAGGGTCAAGTGGCGATTCCGGAGGTAGGTTTCCTCTGCTGGTTTGTGTTCTCCTTAGGTGCGGTCCCCACAGGAGGCAGCCGAGTGCCCCAGTCTCAGGGGATAGCCCCTGCGTCAGCACATCTCCGAGTCCAACTGGGAGGTCTTATCTTTTTGGGTATAAATCCAGAGCTGGGTGGTTCTGCCAGGCTTCCGACAGCTTTTCTTTGGTTGGGAAAGGTGCCAGGACCCAGGGTATTTGCCGGGCTCCAATGCGGCCGCCATCCTGGCCACGCCCCAACATAGCTCTTATTAAATGGATTGTTCAGCCAGGGCTTTATGTAAGATAAAAAAAATATTGTGGGAGGATGAGGTAATCTTGAGGGCCAGGTGGGGAGAGCCGGGGATATGCACATCTTGGACAGGTATGGGTACTCTCAACATAATCTCTTATAGTACCATTTTTACCCTGAGCCCCTTGTTCACTTTGCTCTTGGTGTCTTGATAAGTCCTCTTCTCTGGGCAGCCCCTCAACCATGTAGATAACACTGGACTCTCCTCTGAGCAGTCTGAACCTACAGGATCGCCTATAATGCCCCTCTCTCTGTAGCAAGACAGACTTCTAAGCGTTTCCAGCAGAACATTGCACAATTCCTAGGTGATGTTTCCTACCTGTCTGAAATCCTGGCTGTCAGCGATACCAGCTTGTGTTCGCTGATGTTATTCCAACTTTGGTATCACCTACCACTGGTGAGTCTGAAATCCTGGAACACTGACTTGGGGCTTTAGACCCCTTCTTAAACTCCATTTCAGGCAGGATTTGTGTATTCTACAGGCATTGTCTTTGTGTTCTTGAGTCAACAGAAAGAATGGGTGGGTCTAGGAATCTCAACTCAGGGACACCCAAAGCACAGGGAAAAAAAGGGAGGGTGGGCTTCACACTTTACACTTGCTGGCTGTTTTTGGGCAGAACCCCTTGGAGAACTATAAACAGGAAAGGTCAAAAGGCATTTCTATGCACATATGATGAGACAGTTGTCTGCAGTTCTCCCTCACCACCAATGAACTTGATGGGGGTAACACCAGAAAAGAAGAAAAGATACAGATTAAACACAGTTTTATAATGTTGGGTGCGTAAATTTGCGGTCAAAATCACTTCGCCTTCCATATCAATCGAATCTTGAAAAAATAAACCAGAGCTGCCCAGTCTAGCCTGCCATTTCGCATCTTGAGCTGCTATATCATCACATTGCTTTGAAAGTAATATGTCGTACAAAATACCAATCTTTGCCCCTTTTAACAGAGCCTCCAGAAATTCATTACGTAAAAAAGTCTGTGATCCACACTGTTTATATAAGAAATCACGCAGCTGCAAATATTTAAAAAAATCCTTCTTGGATATTGTATGCATTTCATTTAATTCCATAATGGAAGCCAATGCTCCATCTTTATACATATCCCCTAAACGGCGGACCCCCTTATGTCTCCAGGTTTTCATCTTTGTATCCCAAAATATCAGCGGAAATATTTCCATAGAGTCAAGGGGGGGTATAGAAATTATCCCGTTTTATAAACAAAATCTTACACAGCCATTTCCATCCCTTGTAAGCTGCAGTCATAATTTTAAATCTTGTACGTTTAAAATAACTAGGTTCAAAAAATGTAAACAGACCCTCACACGCCTGATCACCTAGTAACATCTGATAGATATTAGGTGATTCAAACTGCCTTGTTCCCCCCCCACAGCCAAATACTTCATATTTTGCATAAGACATACCAAATAATAAAAAGCAAAATTCGGAATACCCCATCCCCCTCGTGCCAATGGTAGCATCATATATTTCGAAGCGTGTTTCGCTCTCTTCCACCCCAGATAAACCTATCCGTAATAGATTGAACCTGCGTTTATTGTACTCGTGTCAACCCCAGAGGCACTGTCCGAAAATAATAGAGCTCTTTAGGGAGTATACACATCTTTACACATCTTTAACACATTCTGATGACCGGCCATTGTTAAATGTAAACATTCTACCTTTTCTAGCTGTCTTTTGACAGACCCTAATATGTCAGCCCAGTTTACATCTATTAACTCCTGGAGTGACATCCTGATTTTAATCCCCAAATACTTGGCCTTTGGTGTTACACGCTGCTCGCCTGGGCACAGCCCCGCCGTACAAACAACCTGGGTTTTAGAGATGTTCAATTTATATCCAGCAACCTGACCAAACTCTTGAGCCAGACATTTGATCTCACGTAATGCTTGCACAGGGTCCGGTGTCACAACCGCGATATCATCAGCATTAGTAGACTCCAGTAGCTGCAGCAATGGTTCAATAAAAATAGCGAAAAGCAAGGGGGAACATGGGCATCCTTGCCGTGTACCCCTGGTAATATAAACAAAAGATGATTCATGCCCCATGGTACAGATCTTAGCCAGAGGGCACTTATACATGGTCTGCAATGCCTGCAAAAACTGGGGCCCAAACCCCATCTTGCACATTGTAGACCATAAAAAAGCCCATGTGACACGATCAAATGCTTTTTCAGCATCCAAAAAATAATACCAATATTATTTTGGAATGCTGTAGCTTAATCTATTAATGATATGACCCTGTGCAGATGATTAACCGTGCTTCTACCAGGAAGAAACCCGTGCTGGTGGCGAGATACAAGCGACGGAAGGACTTGTGACAGCCGAGTTGCCAATATTTTAGAATATACTTTTGCGTCTGCGTTAATTAATGATATGGGCCTATATGACCCAGGCGACCTAGGAGGCTTGTCTTTCTTCTTGAAAACAACTATATTTGCGTCATCCCAAGACGCCGGAGGATTTCCGCATTGAGCGGCTAAAAAGGTAACAAGCATATCTTTTTTTATAGTAGAAAATAACAGCCGATAAACCTCCAAAGGGAGTTTATCCGGGACGGCTGCCTTTCCCAATGCCAACTCCTCTAATGCTATCTGTAATTCTTGCATGGAGATTGGAGCTTCCAATTATTCCCTATCAGAAAGCCCTAGCTTGAAGAAATCGAAGTCCCGGAGGTATTGTTCAATTTGATCCTGAGCAACAGGATCTTGAGTGTATAGTTTTTTGTAATATACGAAAAACCTCCATAATACCATCCATTATTTCAACCATGTCCCCTCTATCATTCTCCAAAATGTCAATACGTTGAGACGCCTGCCTACCCCGCATTCTTTGAGCTAGACATCTACCTGTTGTTTCCCCTTATTCGTATCTTTCAGTCTTATGACTTTTAAACTAATTAGCTATATCCTGGTTCCAAACCCCGTTGATCCTAGCTTTACAGCAAGCAACCTTGGTTTGTGCAGCTTGGCAATCTGCATTAGAATGAATTACATTAATAAGTTCACACTCTGCCTCTCTAAGTTCCTCAAGCAGACCCGCTATCAAGGCTTTCTGTTTCTTTTGTTTGGACCAACCATAACTACAGGTTTCGCCCCTAAGACCGGCTTTAAAGGAATCCCAAACCATTGGTTGAGTAGCTG
The DNA here is from genome assembly GCF_964261635.1 of Lissotriton helveticus. NCBI lineage: Eukaryota > Metazoa > Chordata > Amphibia > Caudata > Salamandridae > Lissotriton > Lissotriton helveticus. Next base: position 1,020,496,441 of record NC_136069.1, on the reverse strand, counting down.
TGCCTCTATTATATTCTAAAAACTGCTTAGCCCATAGCTTTATATGACTTATATATTCCTCGTCACTAACAAGCATTTTACTAAATGTAAATACTCGCGCTTCCCGCATAGTATTCAAACAAGTCAAATCCATAATCACCGGGCTATGATCGGAAGTAATATGAGGCATTACTTGCATCTTTGCGCAGACAGTTAAACATCGGGGTAAAAAAATATATTCAACCTGACAAATTTGGAGTGTGGAGAAGAAAAAAAAGTGTATCCTGGATTTCCAGGATTCAGCGTCGGCCACCGGTCAACAAGACCATGTTGCAATAGTAGCTGGTGCAGAGCCCTGAATACCTTTGGCTTACGACCTTTATAGTCCTTAAAGTGGACATCCCACGTTTGAAAATCCCCATGTATGTTAAAATCCCCAAGTAATAACAAAGGGGTTGTCCACTGCGCTAATTCAACATTCAATAGCTCCAAAATTTCTGCCTCATCTAAATTAGAACCGTAAACTGTACATATTGTTATCTTGGTGATCTCTACAGTACATTCCGTAATTGCCCACCTCCCTAGATTATCAGCCCGCGCCCTACCCGTACCTATTACAGCCCGACTTCCCATAATTGCCACACCCCGATTTATAGTAGATTGCCTGTATGCGGATAGCAAAGTAAATCCCAATTCTAATAACATCTTATAATTAGACCAGGGGATATGTGTTTCCTGTAAACAAAGAACATTAGGGCTGATTAAACGCAACTCATTAATCACCCGCTTCCTTTTCAAAACATTGTTCAGCCCACATACATTAAAGGAGCATATACGTAGACTCCTAGCAGACATTGAAACTTGTATATTGCTGGTCGTCAACATTTAGGCAAAAAACTAAACATACTCCAGAATTCTTACGACAGATGCTATGAACTGACATTTTACCCATTTTGTCCCTTACCCAAACACCCACCCTACCCAGTAACCCACCAGTGCCCTCTAGACCATCCCCACACCCCCACACCAAGCCTACCAACCCTCCCAAAGTGAACCCCCCCTTAACTAAGGCAATAGGGCTGAGCGCCCTTGTGATGCTCGGTGAGTGGCTCTCTGAAGACTCGGCCCTCCCGCAATCTAAATATACAAAAAGGAAAAAAACCTGAACCCAAAAAGAAAAGATTCTAAGGCTGCAAAAATCAAAAGTAAAATCAGTATTTGAAGTAGTTGATTACAATGTTACATATTGAATTAGTAATGGCCGGATTAGTACATTAGTCCATCAAACCAAGGTATGAAGATACTCTTTTGCAGCAGCTTCAGACGTAAAGAAACAAATCTGTCCCTTGTTAACTGTTTTTAAAGTTGCTGGTTGTAATAGAAAAACTTGCAGGCCTTTTGCTTGAAAAGGAGCAATTAGATGCCGTAAGTGCCATCGCTTTTTAACTGTGGAGTGACAGTAATCCGGCCGAACAAAAAACTATATTCCTTTTCCAGATCTCTTCCTATCAGGTCTAGCCTTATCATACAGTACCTGCCTTGGCAAAAAGTTATTCAAGGAGATCAATATAGCCCGTGGTTGCTGAGGTCCTACTTGCCCACTTCTTCCCGGTCGCTGCCGAAATGGGAACCTATGGGCCCGTTGAATTTCACGACCCCAATTCCATTCTTTTACTTCTGGAAGTGCTTCCTCTAACAGTTCCGCTACAAATTTACATACATCCTGTCCCTCCAGGCCTTCTGGGACCCCAAGAATGTGTAAATTATTGCGCCGGAGGCGATTTTCTAAGTCGGCGATCTTGTCATGCACGTCGTCCTTGTGTGCCTTTATTTCAGCAACATCCGCTTTTTGAGTCACCATCTGGTCATCCAACGACGATATCCGGGCCTCAGCTTCCACCATTGTGTCAGTGAAGTCGTTGCATGTTTTAGCCAAGCGTCGAACAGTATTCTGCAATTTCCTGCATGCTGTGTGTGTTTTCAAATGCCCAGCTCGAGCCTCTAGCCTATGGTCTATGATTGATCTATAAATGTCCTCCAACGACACTTGACTATATGGCTCCACATCTGCGCTCCCACTAACTTGGCCTGATAAATCCAGTCTTTCCAGCAACTGTGTTCCATCCGAAAGATCCCAGTCAGTTGTCTCGATAGTAGCAATAGCCGATCCCCCACTGCCTGACCTGTCTTTCTTCCGAACAGTGGAAGCCTCAGCTACAGTGCCCCCATAGAAGCTGTTTTTATGTTGACTATCTTCCAGCATAGTAGGGGTACTGTCTCCATATCCCTCTTCCGGAAGCGAAGGATCTTCTTCCAGATCTGATCCATCTGAGAGCTCCAAAAGTGAATAGAACTCACTATCCTTACTGCTTAGGGGCTCATGGGTTTCCTCACTGACTATGACATCCCCATCATCCATTACACCCATATCTTTAGCCGAAATGGGGTGATGGTCATGATGAAATGCTTTAGGTGTCAAACTGAGGAAGCAGACATTGAATGAATGAAGGAAGTGGAATTTATAAGTGCGCAACTTAGCCCGACATTATACACATATTTTTTGACTGTAACATGCTTAGTTAAATTTTTTTTATGTCTTGAACAATTTCTGCTTGAAACAACTAAGGTGCATTTTTCTATAAGTCGTGAGCTGTTGGTATTTGGGGTGTTTAAAGACAGAGAAGTTATACAGATTTGTTATCCTCATCGTTATTTTATCTTTATGGTGATGGCTGTAGCTCGATTATGCATCGCCACGATGTGGGTGAAACCAGAGGCCTTTGAAATGTGGTGAGCTAAGTTCTATAATGTATTTTATCTTGAATTTAATTTGTATCGTATCAAATCACTGAAGAAAAAGCAACTAGGGCTGAAGATTTGCCTATGCTGCAACATATGAAGATGTCGTTGTGAAATCATGCTAAAATGACGTTTATTTCTTTGCTTTGGCTTTTGTATGCTATAAACTGAACAATAAAAGATTTTTTTTTAAAAGGAAAGAACAAAAGAGCAGAACACAGCAAACGGCTATCCCTGCACTTCTAATGGGAAAGCTGTTTCCAGTACTCTCACTGTGAGAGTTTGGCCTGGTATATGCTATCCACTAATTGATGTGGGCACCCTGCACCAGTCCAGGCAATCCTTATGGCGATTTAAGAGGTCTCAGTCAACCTTAGAAAGCTATCCAAGTGGTAGCTCTGGAGAGCAGCCTTCAGGCTAAGCCTTGAAGGAGTAGTAAAGCAGCTTGTTTTACCAGAATGCAATCTTAAAGTATAGATTAAATGAAAAGAGAACAGTAGTTATAAAAAATTTGCATTTATTATATAACACTATCTAGTACGTTACAGTATCTCCCACACGGAGATAAACACAAAGCACACAATACTTAAGCATAAAAACAACAGTAAGTAGCACTAATAAACAGTGGGCCCTTGGGGGGACCAAACCATATACTAAGAAAGTGGTATGAGAACCACAACTTGAGTCAAGACAGTGTTGAGACTTTTAGAATTGCTGGGACCCCAAGGAAACACCCAAGGTGTGGAGATAGGGACTCCACGGAGTGCGTGTGCAGTATGAGAACACAACTGCATGCTCTGTACAACTCTAAGTGAAAGTCGCAGTTGGAATTTTAAAGTTTAAGGAACCTTCTCTGTGGGCTTTGAAGAAACCCCGTGGGAGACAGAAGGTTGGAGAGTCATCCCACCAGTGGATACTGAAGTACCCAAGTTACCTATCCCAGGGAAGCCAGGTGCATACGTCTGAAGTGGTGTCGGAACCGGCCGTTGAACCGAATGGATGACTTCGAAGAAGAGCCTCTGCTGGAAGGGTTGAAAGTGTCTGTTGGAATCCAAATGTGGATTCTTGTCAAGGAGTACCTGAAAGCAGAGGGGACAGAGTCTGGGTCACTTGTGAGTGACCAGGGGCTCTGTAGATGAATTCCCACCGGTGTCGGGTGCTTCAGTATAGTTGACGGGGTCCTTGACCCGCCCAGGCGATGTCGAAGATAACCAGAAGCCGGATATGAGCAGTCCTACGAAGGATCTTGAGTGCTGAGGGGTCGGTGTCTGGCGGGAGTACCAACAAGCCTTGGCAACGGCAACCCACACAGAAGGTCAAGGGAGTGTATGGTTTGGACCAGCAAGGTTCAGGAGACTCACTACACACAAGGGAGTCAGGGCAGGCCCCGAGAAATTTGGGGAGCCCAAGGAAAGCAAAGATGACCCTCAATTGGACCCACAGGCCGGAGGCACAGGAGTCGTGAGAGGACCTCGAGCAGCTTTACAAAACAGCAGGCCACAGAGCACTCGGTGCGAGGTGGTCAAAGATCTCTGCAGGAGAAGTTGCCAGAGGTTGGAGCTACATGGAGCCCAATGCACTTGTTGCAGAATTTCCAACAAGCACTTGCCCTTGCAAAAGTTTGCGGTGCACAGGGGTTCAGGAATTGCAGCCCCCACAAGAAATTCTGACCTCAAGCTTGGTGAGAGGGCAGCTTGAGGGATGTAGGAACCCGCCTCCTGTTTTGCGGATCCTTTGGAGTCTGTAGAAGCTCGGGAACAGCAGACCCGCCAGCAGGGTTGTGGTGCCTGGGAACGCAGGGGAGTGACTCTTTCACTCCAAGGAAGATTATCTTCAGGTGTCTTGGATGCTCCACAGGTCCTGCACGGATCCTGGCACAGACGATGCAGCAGACTGAGAGGGAGATGAAGTTAGGCCCATACGAAGTCCATCTTAGTTCAGAGTGCCCAGACGGTCAACATGCAGTGATTTCAGTTCTGAATCTTGTCCACGACGAATCTAGGTTCCTACAGCTAGGTAAGCCCTTAAGTACCCATGGGAGAGGGTTGGAAAGAATCAGGAGACACTCCCAGGGGAGGGTCTGAACAGGGGGGAGGTTACTCCCATGTCCTTTGTCCAGGTTCACTGGTTTGAACTGGACTATGCACAGGGACACCAAATGTGTCCCTCATGCAGACTTTCAGTCACTGGCAAACGCACCCACCGAGCCCAGTATACTAATATCTGTCTGGGAGGTGGTGACACCTCCCTGTGACAGGATGCCTATTGTCCTGCCTTCCCTTCCTCGAGCTTGGCTCCGCAGCAGGAGGGCATAAATGTTTCTCTGGACGGCAGCAACCATTTTGTGCTGTCCGGGACTAGAACGCTAATACCGAGAACAACAGGAGCTCCACGAAGGACGCTTCAGAGGGGTGGAATCATACCTCCCACACCGGCTACCAGTGCGGTGGTATGATTTCAATATGTTTGATACCAAACACAATAGGGTTTGTTGCAGCCGTTTTAGAGTTGGTCATCACGCTGTTGCATAATGCCCTTCTATACTAGTATATGGCTGCTACACTGAGAGAATGGACTCCGTAAGCTGCAGGGGTGTCCTGCTCATGCAGAGGCAGCCGCTCACTTAGAACCAACCACCCTGCATTCAGAATTGTAAAGACCTGCTTTAGGGATGACTTATAGGTTTTAAGTGCAGTGTCCCTTAGATATAGTAAACCTATGCCTTAAGTAAGTGGTGCATGGACCAACTTACACAGGCTGCAATGGCAGGCCTGAAGTTCCATTTTGCATGGCCTCTCATGGGTTGCATAATACATGCTTCAGCCCATGGGAGGCCTCTGGGGTACCTATGCCCTGGGTACCTGGGTACCATATTCTAGGGACTGACAAGAGCACCCCAGTATTCAATGTGGAGTGTACCTAAGTATATAACATAACAGTTTAGGGAGAAAGCAGATAGACTGGGGTCCTGATTAGGAGGATCCCAGTCAGACTAATCGAAAACAGTATCACATCAATCAAAAAGTGGGGGTAACCATAGGAAGCAGATCCTACATTCCTACACTCACACCTGACAGTGTGTGTTAGAACTGGGATTTTCAGGTTAGCTAAGGCTTACGCCAAGCCAGGCAGAAACCACCATTCTAGTCAGGGCAAGGGAGTCACACGCCAAGATAACCCCTGCTCACCCCCTTGGTAGCTTGGCACGAGCAGACAGGCTTATCCCGGAGGCTATGTGTAAAGCATTTGCGCATGCACACAACAGCAACAACATCCTAGGCACACCACAAACGGAACTCCACACAAGGTTATATAAAAATAACTTCTGTATTGTCAAAACACATCAGATAGTAATCACACATGTACATTGTGCCAACTGGCACGGGCAATATTCACAAGGGATTATGTACAAGACAGGGCCACATGGGCCACTGTCAGAATCAGCACTTAGCAGAACTACTGATAGAAATAGCACTTTGTAGAACTTAGAATAAATGTAGCACAAAAGAACAATTATAGGTAAGAACACATTACACATGATGCATCACAACATTCAGATGTGTAGGGAAAGAAAACACATGATGCATAAACATACATTCAGTGGTGTAAGAACTAGGCACATGACGCATCAAAACACATTCAGAGGTGCAGCACAGGAAAACACATGATGCATAAAAACATTCAGAGGTGTAGCACAGGAAAACACATGATGCATAAAAACATTCAGAGGTGTAGCTAAGACACATAATGCATAAAACACATTCAGAGGTGTCACAGGCATAATGGCATAGCACATTACGCATAACTCTCATTTGGGCCTAACCAGTAAAAATACAGTAGGCAATCTCCTCACTAGTCTAAACACATTAGACTCTGCCTCCTAAGAATAAATCATATTTAGGGGCGTAACTCACATAGTGAAAACATCTCACTAGCATAAAACCTACATAGGTAAAATAACCTCATAGTCACATGGCGCAAACATCACCTTAGGCAATTAATATCATAAACATAGCAAAATCACATTGCGCATAAATCACATTAGGGCCTTGCGCCCTACCCACATACCAGCCCCCTGGCCAACTGGCCATCCAACAAGAAGGGGCTCAAATGCCCTGTGTCCAGAATGTCAGGGCGCGCTGCCAATGCAGCGCCAGTCAGGGGTGCGCCACCGGCGCAAACCTAAACGTTGCAGCTGGCACTAAGTGCTGCGCAGCTGCAGAAGGCCTGGCACCACTGTGCCATCTATGTCCCACACAGGGACTCTCTCTCAATTGCGCCTAAATGGTGCAGCTGCCCACTAATTGCTGGGCAGCTGGGATCAGCCAAAACTGCGACAGGGCCCTCACTGGCCCTTAGGAGCAAACTGAGCCAACTTTTAGAGCCAACTGGCTCTGTAATATACATTGAGCACTTTGGGAGCCCTCGGACACTGGGACTCACTGGGGCCTGGCACCACTGTGCCGCCTCTGTCCCTCTCAGGGACTTTCTACAAACATGGCACCACTGTGCCACACCACCGGGGGGAATATGCCCCTAACTGCAATGTAGGAGCCCCGCTCGGGGGCTCAAAATCAAAGATATGCCCCCTGAGCCTCGCAGGCTCGAAAAACAACTAGGTCGCCTTTGAGCCTCTCGGGGCTCTTCAACAAATATGCCCCCGGAGCCCTTCGTGGGCTAAAAATGACCAAAATATGTCCCCGGAGCCTCGTTGGAGTCCCTCCCCTGGGGACTCACAAGGAACCAACTGCCCCGGAGCCTCAGCGGCCTCTACACACTGGAGGGGGGTGGGCACCGGCAATGTGCCCCGACGGCCCCCCTTTCTGAGCTGCTCTCACACTCACTGGCTTCCTTGTGCGGCGGCGGCTCTCCTCTCGGCAGCGCGGGGCTCTCCACTTGGGCCCCGGCCACGCTAGACGCTCTGCTACTGGGCTTCCTTCCTCCGGGGAACCCGGAACACCGTCCAGCCCCCGCCCACATCTTCCCTTCGTTTGCCTGCTTCCTGCCTCAGGGGACCGCCAATGGCAGCGCGGCCCTGAGCAGGGAGGCGGGCACAGCTTTTCCTCGGAAATCCCGGGGCCAGCTGTGAATTCTCTTCCCTGGACACGGGGTGGGCTCCCGTGATGCCGCCACGAGGGGGGAAATGCCGGGTGGGCACCGGCTGCAAACGGAAAGCGCTCCAAAGCGCTAATGAGAGATAAAGCGCTCCCCAGCGCTTACAGGCAATAAAGCGCTTCCCAGCGCTAGAAGTGAAAATAAAGCGTTCCCAAGCGCTATCAGGTAAAAGTAAAGCGCTTCCAGCGCTAGGGAAACACCAGTCCAGCAAAAAGTCCTTCAGATGTCCAGGACAACAGGTGGAGCACACCAGCCCCCAGAAAAGGAAAGTCCATCAGGTGTCCAGGAGTTGGGCAGGGCCCAGGGAGGCAAGCCTTCCCCTGGGCCCAAGCAGCAGCACGCCCCTGGCAGGATTCAAGTTGGGAACAAGAACATTTTGTAAGGGGACACAGCCCATTTTTATACAGCAAAAACCTTTGTCTAAAGGTGCAGGGTGGGGGAGAAACAAGTCGCAGCTGGTTTTGGAGTACTTTGTTTTCCCCAGCCACCCTTTCCATTCACTAGTCAGGCTAGGGTTGTCAGTCTCACCACAGGGGGCGGAGCCAGCATTGTGTGGGGAAAGCCCAGCCCTATTCAGGACCCAGGTGCACCCCTCCCCTCACATCAGCATGCTAATCTCAACACTCACCACTGGGCAGACCCATCCAGACTTCCTGGAGCCAGGCTCCAGCCAATCACGTGTCAGAAGACTCATAACACACACGCACCCATGTCTAGAAGTGGCGCTTCCACACTAGACACATTCATGCTGCATACATCATTACGCAGCATTCAATCTCACGAGTTCGCACATACGAAACTTGACCCTGCACTCCCCACACATCAGGAACTACCATGGTCACACATATTCCCCATGCATTCCTATGGGAGGGCAGGTCACTCATCACACAGACACAGAGAGCTCACGCACTTTGCACTGTACCACAGTGAAAAAGTGCGCAGAGACCTAAAATCACCAACACCAGGTTATAGAAACAGGCTAGGCAAAAGCAAAAAGTTTCGGGGTGAACATGCCAAAAAGGGCCAGGTCTAACACAACCCCCTTCCAGCCAAAACGCAGGGTAGACCAATTTTATTTTATTTTATTTTATTTCTTACACTTATATGGCGCACAGCTACCCAAGAAGGGTTTCCCGGCGCCTTTGACATGTAAATGAACAAAGGTATATGAAGAGCATGGTTTTAGCACAGTTGTTTCTGGAAGAGCCAAGTTTTTACATTCTTTCGGAAACTGGCGTAGTTGTCTTCTTTTCGGATGTGTAAGGGAAGTGTGTTCCACAAAATGGGCCCCTTGACCGAGAAAGATCTTCCGCCAATTCGTTGCAGTCTATACCTGGGAACAGCAAAGTTTGCTGCAGTTTGAGAGCGCAGGTTTCTTGCTGGTAGGTAGGGAGTGGCTAATGCTTGCAGATAGGTTGGTGCCGTTTTAGATTTGATCTTAAACATATGGCTCAGGGTTTTGAAACTTATACGGTTTTCGACCCTGAGCCAATGCAGATCATTCAGATGTTTTGACACCCTTGCAGTTTTTGGTATTTTACACAAGAGTCTTGCGGCTGAATTCTGGATCAGCTGAAGTCGTTTGATGACTGCTTGGTTTGAACCCAGGTAGAGGATGTTGCCGTAGTCAAGGCGGGATGTAATTAGTGCGTTGACTACGGTCTTTTGTGTGGCGGGTGGTAACATCCATATAATTTTTTTCAACCACTTTATTATGGTGAAGCAGAGGCCTACGACTTTATTTGCCTGCTGTTTCATTGACAGGGCATCATCAATGATAACTCCTAAGTTTCTTACATGGGCTGCTGGAGTGGGAAAATTTCCCAACTCGGTGGGCCAGTGAGAGGAGTTCCAGAGTTCTTTATTTTTACCTAACAGAAGGATCTCGGTTTTATCACCGTTTAGTTTCAACTGGTTGGTGGTCATCCAGTTGAAGATTTTCTGGAGCCCATGTTTGAGGACAGAGGGAGCTGAGGGATTTGAGTTTGACAATGAAAAAATAATTTATGAGTCATCTGCGTAGCTCATGAGGTTTAATCCTGCACAGTCCGCTAGGTCGGCCAAGGGTCTAAGGTACAGATTAAAAAACAGCGGGCTCAGGATAGAGCCCTGTGGTACTCCATGAGGGGAGTGGAACGAGTCTGAGCAGGCAAGATTAGATTTGATCTGGAATGTCCTATCAGTCAAGAAGGACCTTATCCATTTCAGGGCATCCCTGCAGATACCATTATTCTCGAGTGTAGCCAAGAGTTTACTATGGGAGATGGTATCAAACGCCGCACTCAAGTCTAATAAAATGAGTGCGACCGTTTGTCCCTCATCCAGAAGTCTCTTAATGTTTTCTGTAACACCCAGCAGAGCAGTCTCTGTGGAGTATCCGGCTCTGAAGCCTGACTGAGTGGAGTGGAGGAGGGCATTTTCTTCTGCGAAAACGGTAAGAGCAGAATGTATATGCCTTTCCAAGAGTTTAGAAAAAGCAGGGAGCAGAGATATTGGCCGGTAGTTTGACAGGATAGTGGGGTCAGCTGAGGGTTTTTTCAGGAGTGGGTTTATCATAGCATGTTTCCAACATGAAGGAACTGTGGATAGTTGGAGAGATGAGTTTAGCGTGTTTGCTATGATAGTCAAGGAGGTGGAGTCCAACTGTTTTAGGATTCTAACGGGTAGTGGATCGCGAGGGGATCCTGAAGATATAGCTTTTAATGAAGCTTTTAGGGTATCCACTGTTATGGGAGGCCATTGCTCTAGGGTGTTCTGTTTGACCGGCCTTGTGGGGGCATCGCAATATGGGCCATATCCATTTGAGGTGGAATTGATGTTGAGTATGATGTTTTCTATTTTTTCATTAAAAAAGGAGGCAAGGTCCTGACATTGTTTTTTATTTAAGGGACGAGTCGTGGCGATAGTTTGAGCACCTGCAAGGTCCTTCACTATGTGGAATAAAGTTTTGGATTTATTTGCAGCATTGTTTATGGTATTGGCCACATATAGTGCACGGGCCTTAATGCAAGAAGAGTGATAAGCATTTCTGGCCTTATTATATAATAACTTTTTTTCTTTATTGTATTCTTTGCGCCATTGCCTTTCCAGGGCTTTACAATTGGATTTTTCGATTTTAAGAAGTTCAGTGAACCAGGGGGCTGGGGGGCGATGGGTATTTCTTTTTGCCTGAGTCTCTGGGAGACATTTATCGGCTGCGCTTTCTAACCATAGATTGGTGGCTTCAGCTATGTTTTCCATATTCTGGTCAAGGGTGGGTGGACTATTTGCTAAGGTTAGGTTCAGTTTTTCTATGTCCAGAAGTTTCCAATTTCTCATGGGGATTGCTGGCCATGCTATGTTTATTTGGGGGGCGTTGGGTCGGTTTAGGCAGAAACTAAGAAGATGATGGTCTGACCAACATATGGGGCTGGTTTGAATCCATTTAAGTTCTGGGATATTGGAGAGAATGGGGTCTAATAAGTGTCCTGCCTTATGCGTGGGTCCTGAGTTGAGTAGTGACAAATTTAGAGCGGCCAAGTCATCAATTAGATTACAGCACGCTATGTTTGTCGGATCCTCCAGATGCAAGTTTAGGTCCCCAAGGAGTGTAAAGTTCTTGAAATCTAGAAGGAACGGGGTGATATAGTTTGCTAGGTTTGCTGCCCATAAGTTGGCATTTCCAGGGGGTCTGTATATTAGGAGGCCGGAAAAGGTGAAGTTGGGGTTTAGGGTGATTCTGAAAGAAGCAGCTTCACAGTCGGGAATGTTGACTGGATTTAGGATGCAGATAAAGTCTTTGCGATAGATAATCGCAATACCTCCACCTATTTGGCCCTGTCTATCACTTCTAATGATGGCGTAGTTAGATGGGAGGGCGATTGCTACGTCCGGGCCAGAGCTTTCATGCAGCCATGTTTCTGTGAGGAACAAGGCACTAGGGGCTTCGTCTAACAGAAGGGTGAGGATGTCCAGTTTATGTTGTGGCAGGGATCTGCAATTGACACTAAAAAAGGTGTATATACCAGATGTTTTCTTTGCGCGTTGAGAAGGTTTTGGTGTACTAGTATCGGGGTCCGGATGAGGTTGGATATTAGTAATGAAAAAATGGCAATTCGTACAGTGTGTGTTGCCGGGAAGTGATAGCTTGGTGCAGTCACAGTGTGTTGCAGGCCGTAAGGCTTTTAATTGTTTGGAGCTAAATACCTGAGGTCGGGCGGACTGGGGGAGAATAGTTTCCTGCCCCATGTCCCGTACTGTCCCGGACGGGCCCAGACGGGCAGGTCTTAGGCTTTCTTTGGCGCGGATGTGGCGCGGTTGCTGCGCGTATTCGCTGCGCGTCATAGGGCGCGTCTGGTTTATGTAGAGGACGGGCTAGTCTTCAGCTCCGCCTCTACACATCCGTTAGCCCAATCAGTGCCTGCCCCAGCCTGAAGCCGGAAGAAGGTACCGCCCTGCACCCTCCACGCAAACAAGCCTAGTGCTTGCGGTGGACCGGGGCTACAGGGGTCACAGGGTTTTAAGAAAATACTTTTGCCGAGGTAAGCTCACAGTTTACATCACAAAGTGCAATTTTGTTAAAATCAAATCGACGTGGTGAGGTTTTTAAAAGGTGAGGTTCGCGCTCAAACATGCATTCGTTTTTAGCGCTGCACGGCACATTTAAGTATATTTAAAATAAACAGCAGCGTAATTAGTTATCAATCAATCACGCAGCTACAGTTTCAGTATATCCTTCGCTCATCAAGTGTCAACAGAAAGAGTAAAAAAATAATAAAGGGCTTTTGTAGAGGACGGGCTAGTCTTCAGCTCCGCCTCTACACATCCGTTAGCCCAATCAGTCCCTTGATGGGCTTCCCTGCTTTGGGCGACATAACACGGACACGGGCCCGCACGGCAGGGACACCCTCTGGTTTTGGGCCACTCTGAACCCACATGGATTTCTCTCAACAAGAGCTCTGTGGCACAACTAGGATACCTCACTGGTACTCTCTAGTCATCCACGGCCAGGACCAGGCCCTAGGCCATTCAAATGTCACAGGTCCTGACCACTTCACAGAGTGGGGGTAGTAACCCCTGGCACATAATAGTCATTCTCCACTCTCCCTCTCAGGGTAGCTCCAAACTACCACTGATCCTTCAACCTAGGGACCATACCCTCAGGCTGACTAGAGGTCACAGGCAAGAATACCCTACCCTGCCTCTACTTCTGGGGTCCCGCACCCTCCCAGGGAAGCACCCACCAGAACACAACTCTCCCACAAGATCAGGAGCTCTCCCCATCACTGGTCTACCACCTGGGATCTGGAAACTATTTCACTTCAGAGGTACAAAGCACACAGCACAGTCCCTCTTCAAGCAGGTGGGGGGACACAGCACCTTAGTGGAAACAACAAACTGCAGGTGAGCCCCAGATCACACAGCAAGGGCAGCCCCCTCAGTCTCTTCAGCTGATCTACTTTGGCAGAGATTCCTTCTTGAGCTGGAAATTTCCTAATCTCCCGACCTAGGGTCTAAACCCTCAGGTTGCACCGGGGTCAGAGACAAGGACACCGTCCCTCTGTACCCCCTTCCAGAGTTCTGCACCCTCCCACCTTGGAGCGGTACCCCTGGAAGCAAAACCGGTCAGGAGACTGATTACAGATCCCCTTCCCTCCAGGTCAGGCTGAACCTGAACCTGGCCTCCCCCCTCCTCGGGGAACGACCTCCAGAGGCCCCACAAATGGTCAAGCACTCTAGACGGGCAAATGCCCAGGGAACCAGGACTTCTGCACCCTCCACTTAGGAGCGGTACTGCCCAACACCAGGACCGCCGGAGTTCTGGTTACAGACACTCCTCGTCCTCTAGACACAGGAAGATCTTCCTCAAATGACCTGTAAGTACAGCCTAGTCCCTGAGCTGGCGCTTCCTTAGGGAACCCTCCAGGCCCTGAGACAGGGTTTTGGGCCAACGTGGGACACACCGTCCCACACTCACTCCGCCTCCACTGAGACAGGATGTGAGCCCCCACACCCCTACCATCCTACTGGGACCTAGCTGGGCTACACATGAACCTCTTCCCCTACACAGGATCATCAGATACACAAGCCACTACTTTTAGAATCACTCCCTAATGCTCTGCAAGACATCTAGCACACCGCCAGACGTCTACCTTCTCATCCAGTGCCTCTGCAGGACCTCCTGCACACCACCAGAGGTATACCTCCCGTGCAAGCTCCTTTAAAAAAACTCACACCAACTCCTCCAGTTCAACACACCACTCATCCACACACTCCCCCTCTAGACTGGCGAGACAGTTCCTCACTGCCCCTGACTCTCAACCTGTACCCCTCTTACTGAGCACCAGGCACCATACTCTGGGAACTGGGAATGGGACTTCACGCACTGGACACATTTTAGCTGCCACCACTGGATCCTACCATACTGGGGAATCCAGACACACACACTACACTCAGGGGATAACCACCCTCCGAGCAAGCCATTTCTCCTCCACACTCCCTCTCTTCCATCTACCCACACAGGGACAGGAACAGGGATTGGGCACTGGACCCAGCAAGGGATTCCTTATCTAAGGGAACCTCCCCCTCTACTGGCGTCCCGCCCTGTCATTTTCTCTCTTCTGCCACTAAACATAAAACGCAGGAAACACCATTTGAAAATGACACTCTTGAGGAAAAACAAAATCATAAACAATAATCCCAAACATGTGACTATCTAAAATGCAGAGTTTTATAATGTAGCCAGTTGTCGCTGTGGCACTGCGCAAACACAAGTCCTAATCCTCACCGCTGACCAACAATGTTAGAACTGGGATTTTCTGGTTAGCTAAGGCTTACGCCAAAGCCAGGCAGAAACCACCATTCTAGTCAGGGAAAGGGAGTCACACGCCAAGATAACCCCTGCTCACCCTCTTGGTAGCTTGGCACAAGCAGACAGGCTTATCCCGGAGGCAATGTGTAAAGCATTTGCGCACTCACACAACAGCAACAACATCCTAGGCACACCACAAACGGAACTCCACACAAGGTTATATAAAAATAACTTCTGTATTGTCAAAACACATCAGATAGTAATCACACATGTACATTGTGCCAACTGGCACGGGCAATATTCACAAGGGATTATGTACAACACAGGGCCACATGGCCACTGTCAGAATCAGCACTTAGCAGAACTACTGTTAGAAATAGCACTTTGTAGAACTTAGAATAAATGTAGCACAAAAGAACAATTATAGGTAAGAACACATTACACATGATGCATCACAACATTCAGAGGTGTAGGGAAAGAAAACACATGATGCATAAACATACATTCAGCGGTGTAAGAACTAGGCACATGACGCATCAAAACACATTCAGAGGTGCAGCACAGGAAAACACACGATGCATAAAAACATTCAGAGGTGTAGCACAGGAAAACACATGATGCATAAAAACATTCAGAGGTGTAAGGAAGACACATAATGCATAAAACACATTCAGAGGTGTCACAGGCATAATGGCATAGCACATTACGCATAACTCTCATTTGGGCCTAACCGGTAAAAATACAGTAGGCAATCTCCTCACTAGTCTAAACACATTAGACTCTGCCTCCTAAGAATAAATCATATTTAGGGGCGTAACTCACATAGTGAAAACATCTCACTAGCATAAAACCTACATAGGTAAAATAACCTCATAGTCACATTGCGCAAACATCACCTTAGGCAATTAATATCATAAACATAGAAAAATCACATTGCGCAAAAATCACATTAGGGCCTTGCGCCCTACCCACATATCAGCCCCCTGGCCAACTGGCCATCCAACAAGAAGGGGCTCAAATGCCCTGTGTCCAGAATGTCAGGGCGCCCTGCCAATGCAGCGCCAGTCAGTGGTGCGCCACCGGCGCAAACCTGAACGTTGCAGCTGGCACTAAGTGCTGCGCAGCTGTAGAAGGCCTGGCACCACTGTGCCATCTCTGTCCCACACAGGGACTCTCTCTCAATTGCGCCTAAACGGTGCAGTTGCCCACTAATTGCTGGGCAGCTGGTATCAGCCAAAACTGCGACAGGGCCCTCACTGGCCCTTAGGAGCAAACTGAGCCAACTTTTAGAGCCAACTGGCTCTGAAATATACATTAAGCACTTTGGGAGCCCTCGGACACTGGGACTCACTGGGGCCTGGCACCACTGTGCCGCCTCTGTCCCTCTCAGGGACTTTCTACAAACATGGCACCACTGTGCCACACCACCGGTATAAATATGCCCCTAACTGCAACGTAGGAGCCCCGCTCGGGGGCTCGAAAGCAAAGATATGCCCCTGAGCCTCACAGGCTCGAAAAACAACTAGAAAACAGCTGAAAGGGTTTTGAGGAAAATCAGAATATGGCGCTCTGCCTGGGGTATACGTTAAGTTCTATGAGGAGATGGGTTCTGATGGGTGGCGCGTAAAGAGCGAACGGATTAACCCAAAAACCGTTCCAAGACAATCCAAGATTACCAAAAACTGAAAACAGCAAAGCTCTCACAGCCACAAAGACAGTGTAAATTGGAAAAAAAAACAGTTGCAATACATAGGAAAGAAAGCAGCAGATCTCTGTGTTCAAGTTCTTTCAACGAAATTTAATGGGATCCAAGCTCAGCCGACACGTGTTTCATCGCGTTAAAGTGGAGTCAACACGACTCTTCAGGGCTGATAAAATAAATAAAACAGGTGTATAGTACATTCCAATATGTCACATTTTGTACATGGATTCATGACACGAACGTGCATGAGAGTGAAGGTGACGGAATGTTACGTGCCTAGTGGTCGAATATGTGATGAATGGACCATGCGCAACCACAAGCACATCCTGGTGACGATGGTGCTAGAATACAATTAACGGCTAAAGTGTCCTTATCTAATTGACTAATTGGTGTGCTTATAGATCAAATAAATAAACTTTATAAAAATATTTTGTCTCATCTTTTGGTGTTTCATGCTCACGAGGGACCTGCGTTAGTGGGGTGTCAGGGTGTGGAAGTGTTCGAAAATCAATGCAATAAGCATGCCAGTGAAAGTCTCATACTATAAAGTGGTCACACGTGTCTGAGAAAAGGTACATGCTAATCTCAGGTCCTACTAGTAACAGTTTCAGGCATACCTATTAGAAGCTTCAGGCATCCACGGTTGGATGCGCGATTTGACCAAAGTTGGTATAGTATCTACGTTAAAAATGAAAAGAAAATATATACATGAATATGTATATATAACAATAGGGAGAAAAATAGGAGCGGGCAATAGGTGCGTTACGTGGAGTGGACTCGATGTTTGTATATAACAAAGGCTCACCCAGAGAGATTGGCGAGTATGCCAAAATGTTTAAGCGATCACGACCCTGGTTCCGGGTTTCACAAGTGTATCTTGCACCAGTAAGGTGAAAATAAACAAACAAAATGTCGCTCGTCTGAATTCGAGGAGACTGCATGAAAAGGAAAAGAAAAACGGGCTAAGTAAAACCATCCAGAAAAAGCCTTCTTATTAGTTGTAACATAGTGAAAGAAACACAGTCCGTCCCACAGACGAACCGCATAGTACATACCTATGCACGTGTGTGTGAATAGCCGTACCGGGAGGGGACTCGACAGTGGACAAGTGGATTCTTAGTGTGAGAATCTTCGTAGGTCGTTTAAAGGCTAAGTCTGAGAAAATATAAAATAAAGACATAAACTAAATATTGTCTCCATCACATAACCGGAGACTGTATTTAAAGCGAAGGTATGTAAACCGTTGTGTCCTCACCTGATAGCCAGAGTCCCTCCTCCGTAGGTTCCCGGTCGCCGTGTTCCATGGACGGACACGTGACCGGAACCGGAAAGGCCTGAAATAGTGTAGGCAAGTCGTTGCCTAGACCACCGCAGTAGTTTTACCACGTCGCGTAGGGACCGCCATCTTAGGAGTATCAGTGTCGGTATTCCGGTGCCTGAATAAGCGAGCAAAAACGGCACTAATTTAAATAAATCGGAAGGAGTTGTAGACGTCCGGGCATACTAACGTAAGCGGGGTTGTGTCATTTGAAACAACAGAGCAAGTGTATTAAGCACTTAAGACAGATGACTGATATGCATCTACTGGAAAGTCTAGTGTATGCGATAGAGTAATGACGTAAAGGAAAAATATATAAAGGTCACATGTGACTATTTGTTTAGGTCAGTATTCCGGTGCCTGAATAAGCGAGCAAAACCGGCACTACTTTAGATAAATCGGAAGGAGTTGTAGACGTCCGGGCATAATAACGTAAGCGGGGTTGTGTCTACTGAAACAACAGAGCAAGTGTATTCAGCACTCAAGACAGATGACTGATATGTATCTCCTGGAAAGTCTAGTATATGTGATAGAGTAATGACGTAAAGAACAAATATATATAAAGGTCACATGTGACTATTTGTCTAAGTATTGATTAGTGGCAAAAGGAATTGTTACTGAGCAATTATGGAGTGAGCCGAGTCTTTACAGAAAACTCAAGTATTCTTTACTTGTCCCGAACCTGGAAATTACCTGTAGTCTGTAGTCAAGTCCACACAGGGACTCAACCATGAAAGCAAGCCACTAATTCGCCGGAGAGGAATAAGTAGTTCCATAAAGTGAAAAATTAATAAAAAACTAAAATAAAACCTTGTATTAATAATTGTGAACGTGGTAGTGATCAAGTGGTGATCTATGACTTTAGCAACACCGAGTAGATTAAAAGATTCATGCTGTGGATCGTGACATTACAATATTCAGGTACATTCACGTCATTATGCCTATAAAATAGTCGGATTACAATTTGTTACAGTTAATGAAGCAACAGATTAGCATTGCTTAATGAGATACTGTAGTATTTAACCCTTCACATCATGGTAATTAAGTATAAGACAGAAAACAAAACTGCAAACATACGCTGGTCATGTGGCCAAATTTACAATAGGATCATTCATGCAGGACCCATTGAGTCAGACGATACTATATCGTTATTCTAGTTGTGACTTCATATAGCAACTATGTCAGTCCAAATGCAACATTTTGTGGGAACAGAGGGAAGATTAATTCCCTAAAAAGAACTGAAGCTCTGGGTCATAGTTAAGCCCGTGTTCCACGCATTGCAAACGCATGATCCACGTGGCCTCCCTACGCCTCAAAGTCAGTTCTCTGTTACCACCCCTAATATTGGGGGGGATGACGTCAATCCCAAAGAAGCGTACCTTAATTTCGTCCTCCAGTGGTTGACAGGCTGCAACATGCAGTGCAACCGGGTACTTGGGATCCCTTTTCTGGATGGCCCGCATGTGTTCAGCTAGCCTCTCCTTAAGGGGTCTGATAGTGCTGCCCACGTATATCAAGCCACATTGGCATTCTATGATATATACTACGTATCTGGTTACGCAGGTGATGTTATGCCTGATGGAGTATGTGACCCCATCATGGTCATTGAATTCCTTGGTACCATGTTTACACCAGACACATAAAGAACAAAAACCACATTTGTAGAAACCCAGGCTACGTGTAGTGAGCCAGTCTGAGGCCGAAGTGTTAAGTGGAATGGTAGGGCTGAGTTTGTTCCTCAGTGTACATCCCTTTTTGTATGTGATGGCTGGTCTATCCGGTAGCCATTCTCTTAGTGTTGTGTCTTCCATTAACATTTTCCAATGTCTGTTGAAACTCTTGGAGATTGTATGATGTAAAGCATTAAACTCAGTAATGAGTCTAATTTTATGAGTGGAGGAGTCATTATCGGTACGCTTCTTTAAACAATCTGGTCTCAAGGCGCGGCGAACCCTTGTCTCTGCCGCATTTAGGGTCTGGAGGGGATAGCCTCTGTTTAGAAATCTGTTTTTCATGTTGATTAGACAATCATCAAATTCTCTAGGCTCGCTGCAATTGCGTTTGGCTCTCAGGTACTCACCATAAGGTATAGCCTGTATTTGGTGTGTGGGGTGAGAGCTGCAGGCATGGAGAACAGAGTTACAGGAGGTAGGTTTCCTGTAAAATCTGCTATGGAGTTTACCGTCTTTGATGTAAAATTCCAAGTCTAGGAATTCCATCTTTTCTTTGCTAAAATGCATGGTAAATTGTATGCCCCATCTGTTTTCATTGAGATATCTGAAGAAAGAGTTCAAAGAGTCTATGGTGCCAGACCAAAGAAGAAAGCAATCGTCAATGTAACGTCCCCAAAACAAAATGGAGTCAATAAATGCAGCACCTTTGGGGCCCCAAATGAGGTCGGATTCAAGGGCCACCATGAATAAATTGGCAAAGGAGGGAGAAAATTTCGAACCCATAGCCACCCCCTTTGTTTGTCTAAACCATTTGCGGTCAAAGATAAAGTCGTTGTTGTCCAGAATGATTTCCATCATCTGTAATAACATCTTCGTGTGAGCCCACAACGAAGCAGAACGGTTGGAAAGTATTTTCTCCATAGCCTGCATCCCTAGTTCAGGATTGATGCTGGTGTATAAGGACACCACATCCATCGTGACTATTAAGGTGTCAGGTTGCCAGTCAATATCTGACATCATTCCTAAAATGTGTTTCGAATCTTGGATATAGGATGGTAAGTTTTTCACTAATGGTCCTATAAAAAGGTCCACGTATTCCGCTAGTTTCTCTGTGGGACCCCCAATGCCTGAGACAATAGGTCTACCAGGCGGGAATGGTAAGTTTTTGTGTATTTTTGGGAGAGTATATAGCCATGGATAGGTGGGTCTAAATACTTTCAGATACAAGTATTCGTCATTGTCCAAGAGGCCAGATTGTTTCCATTCAAGTAACAGTTGATTAATAAGAATGGTCAGAGGACCCATAGGGTTCTGAGAAAGTGGTTCATAGCAAGAGGTGTCATTCAGCTGTGTATAAATCTCATTGTTGTAATCAGCCAGATTCATCACAACCACATTACCCCCCTTGTCAGCCTCCCTAATGATAATGTTAGGATTGTCACTAAGGCTCGAGAGTGCAAGACGTTCGCCTTTTGTTAAGTTGTCCTTATATTTAAATTTGTTATTTAGGTTTTTCATGTTAAGTTTATCAATATCCTCCAAAATACGTTTCTGAAAGTTATCAATAACATTACCCCCAGATAAAGTAGGGGTCCACCTGGATTTGTTTTTCAGGCCACTGGTCTGACCATAGTCTGTTTCAATATCTAGCTCCTCTAGAAGCCTCTCCATATCATATGGACTGTCTTCTCTGTCTGTTAAGGAAAGAAGCAGATGGGTTGCTTGAATATCTTTAATGGTCAACATTTCTTTGTCACAAACAGTAGGAGAGGGTCTAGACTCACCAGTAACCTTAGATTTACAGGAAAAATACTTTTTCAATTTCAATTTCCGTATAAACTTAAAAATGTCAATTTTGCTCTGACAGACATCACCAGTACTGTATGGATTAAAGTTTAAACCTTTGCCTAGTAAAGAGACCATGTCAGGGGTCAACGAAAAGGATGAGAGGTTGATTACTTGTACAGTGTCTTCAGGATCCACTAATTCCTTTGTGTGCCTGATCTGAGTTTCCTTCGATATTCCTCGTTTGAGGCTGCGCCTGCCCCTGTGGGTTTTGGGTCTATGGCGCCCCTGATTAGTGTTGATCTGTTTCCTTTTCTGATGCGTTCCATCTCTAAAAAAAAGGGCATATTAATAAGATCGGTGTTTTCTGTTCTTTCGTTCTCTGATTCCACAAGTCCTGCAGAATTCAGTGAGGAATTGCTCGAAGTCACTGAGCTGGCTGCAGTGGATCTACCCGTTTGGGAACCTTGTCTGGATTTGGGAATCAGTGAGTCATATTTTTGGTCATATGTGTAAACCCTCCCATTTTTGTAGTCAGACTCATCCCTTTTAATTTGTCGTGCCTTCCTGGTTTTAATGTCTGCCTGGTGTTTGAGGAGAATCTCATCCAAAGTGGTGTAATTTTTAACAGTGGATTCCGGTTATTCACACACACGTGCATAGGTATGTACTATGCGGTTCGTCTGTGGGACGGACTGTGTTTCTTTCACTATGTTACAACTAATAAGAAGGCTTTTTCTGGATGGTTTTACTTAGCCCGTTTTTCTTTTCCTTTTCATGCAGTCTCCTCGAATTCAGACGAGCGACATTTTGTTTGTTTATTTTCACCTTACTGGTGCAAGATACACTTGTGAAACCCGGAACCAGGGTCGTGATCGCTTAAACATTTTGGCATACTCGCCAATCTCTCTGGGTGAGCCTTTGTTATATACAAACATCGAGTCCACTCCACGTAACGCACCTATTGCCCGCTCCTATTTTTCTCCCTATTGTTATATATACATATTCATGTATATATTTTCTTTTCATTTTTAACGTAGATACTATACCAACTTTGGTCAAATCGCGCATCCAACCGTGGATGCCTGAAGCTTCTAATAGGTATGCCTGAAACTGTTACTAGTAGGACCTGAGATTAGCATGTACCTTTTCTCAGACACGTGTGACCACTTTATAGTATGAGACTTTCACTGGCATGCTTATTGCATTGATTTTCGAACACTTCCACACCCTGACACCCCACTAACGCAGGTCCCTCGTGAGCATGAAACACCAAAAGATGAGACAAAATATTTTTATAAAGTTTATTTATTTGATCTATAAGCACACCAATTAGTCAATTAGATAAGGACACTTTAGCCGTTAATTGTATTCTAGCACCATCGTCACCAGGATGTGCTTGTGGTTGCGCATGGTCCATTCATCACATATTCGACCACTAGGCACGTAACATTCCGTCACCTTCACTCTCATGCACGTTCGTGTCATGAATCCATGTACAAAATGTGACATATTGGAATGTACTATACACCTGTTTTATTTATTTTATCAGCCCTGAAGAGTCGTGTTGACTCCACTTTAACGCGATGAAACACGTGTCGGCTGAGCTTGGATCCCATTAAATTTCGTTGAAAGAACTTGAACACAGAGATCTGCTGCTTTCTTTCCTATGTATTGCAACTGTTTTTTTTTCCAATTTACACTGTCTTTGTGGCTGCGAGAGCTTTGCTGTTTTCGAAAAACAACTAGGCCGCCTTTGAGCCTCTCGGGGCTCTTCAACAAATATGCCCTCGGAGCCCTTCGTGGGCTAAAAATGACCAAAATATGTCCCTGGAGCCTCGTTGGAGTCCCTCCCCTGGGGACTCACAAGGAACCAACTGCCCCGGAGCCTCAACGGCCTCTACACACTGGAGGGGGGGTGGGCACCGGCAATGTGCCCCGACGGCCGCCCTTTCTGAACTGCTCTCACACTCAACGGCTTCCTTGTGCGGCGGTGGCTCTCCTCTCGGCAGCGCGGGGCTCTCCACTCGGGCCCCGGCCGCGCTAGACGCTCTGCTTCTGGGCTTCCTTCCTCCGGGGAACCCGGAACACGTCCAGCCCCCGCCCACATCTTCCCTTAGTTTGCCTGGCTTCCTGCCTCAGGGGACCGCCAATGGCAGCGCGGCCCTGAGCAGGGAGGCGGGCACAGCGTTTCCTCGGGAATCCCGGGGCCAGCGGTGAATTCTCTTCCCTGGACACGTGGTGGGCTCCCGTGATGCTGCCACGAGGGGGGAATTGCCTGGTGGGTACCGGCTGCAAACGGAAAGCGCTCCAAAGCGCTAATGAGAGATAAAGCGCTCCCCAGCGCTTATAGGCAATAAACCGCTTCCCAGCGCTAGAAGTGAAAATAAAGCGCTCCCAAGCGCTATCAGGTGAAAGTAAAGCGCTCCCAGCGCTAGGGAAACACCAGTCCAGCAAAAAGTCCTTCAGGAGTCCAGGACAACAGGTGGAGCACACCAGCTCCCAGAAAAGGAAAGTCCATCAGGTGTCCAGGAGCTGGGCAGGGCCCAGGGAGACAAGCCTTCCCCTGGGCCCAAGCAGCAGCACGCCCCTGGCAGTATTCAAGTTGGGAACAAGAACATTTTCTAAGGGGACACAGCCCATTTTTATACAGCAAAAACCTTTGTCTAAAGGTGCAGGGTGGGAGAGAAACAAGTCGCAGCTGGTTTTGGAGTACTTTGTTTTCCCCAGCCACCCTTTCCATTCACTAGTCAGGCTAGGGTTGTCAGGGGGCGGAGCCAGCATTGTGTGGGGAAAGCCCAGCCCTATTCAGGACCCAGGTGCACCCCTCCCCCCACATCAGCATGCTAATCTCAACACTCACCACTGGGCAGACCCATCCAGACTTCCTGGAGCCAGGCTCCAGCCAATCACGTGTCAGCAGACTCACTACACACGCACACCCATGTCTAGAAGTGGCGCTTCCACACTAGACACATTCATGCTGCATACATCATTACGCAGCATTCAATCTCACGAGTTCGCACATTCAAAACTCGACCCTGCACTCCCCACACATCAGGAACTACCATGGTCACACATATTCCCCATGCATTCCTATGGGAGGGCAGGTCACACATCACACAGACACAGAGAGCTCACGCACTTTACACTGTACCACAGTGAAAAAGTGCGCAGAGACCTAAAATCACCAACACCAGGTTACAGAAACAGGCTAGGCAAAAGCAAAAAGTTTTGGGGTGAACCTTCCAAAAAGGGCCAGGTCCAACACAACCCCCTTCCAGCCAAAATGCAGGGTAGACCAATCACTCCCTTGATGGGCTTCCCTGCTTTGGGCGACAGAACACGGACACGGGCACGCACGGCAGGGACACCCTCCGGTTTCGCGCCACTCTGAACCCACATGGATTTCTCTCAACAAGAGCTCTCTGGCACAACTAGGATACCCCACTGGTACTCTCTAGTCATCCACGGCCAGGACCAGGCCCTAGGCCATTCAAATGTCACAGGTCCTGACCACTTCACAGAGTGGGGGGTAGTAACCCCTGGCACATAATAGTCATTCTCCACTCTCCCTCTCAGGGTAGCTCCAAACTGCCACTGATCCTTCAACCTAGGGACCATACCCTCAGGCTGACTAGAGGTCATGGGCAAGAATGCCCCACCCTGCCTCTACTTCTGTGGTTCCGCACCCTCCCAGGGAAGCACCCACCAGAACACAACTCTCCCACAAGATCAGGATCTCTCCCCATCACTGGTCTACCACCTGGGATCTGGAAACTATTTCACTTCAGAGGTACAAAGCCCAGGGAGGCCAGCCTTCCCCTGGGCCCAAGCAGCAGCACGCCCCTGGCAGGATTCAAGTTGGGAACAAGAACATTTTGTAAGGGGACACAGCCCCTTTTTATACAGCAATAACCTTTGTCTAAAGGTGCAGGGAGGGGAGAGAAACCAGTCGCAGCTGGTTTTGGAGTACTTTGTTTTCCCCAGCCACCCTTTCCATTCACTACTCAGGCTAGGGTTGTCAGTCGCACCACAGGGGGCGGAGCCAGCATTGTGTGGGGAAAGCCCAGCCCTATTCAGGACCAAGGTGCACCCCTCCCCCCACATCAGCATGCTAATCTCAACACTCACCACTGGGCAGACCCATCCAGACTTCCTGGAGCCAGGCTCCAGCCAATCACGTGTCAGCAGACTCACTACTAATGCACACCCATGTCTAGAAGTGGCGCTTCCACACATATTCCCCATGCATTCCTATGGGAGGGCAGGTCACTCATCACACAGACACAGAGAGCTCACGCACTTTACACTGTACCACAGTGAAAAAGTACGCAGAGACCTAAAATCACCAACACCAGGTTACAGAAACAGGCTAGGCAAAAGCAAAAAGTTTTGGGGTGAACCTGCCAAAAAGGGCCAAGTACAACACAACCCCCTTCCAGCCAAAACGCAGGGTAGACCAATCACTCCCTTGATGGGCTTCCCTGCTTTGGGCGACAAAACACGAACACGGGCACGCACGGCAGGGACACCCTCCGGTTTTGCGCCACTCTGAACCCACATGGATTTCTCTCAATAAGAGCTCTCTGGCACAACTAGGATACCCCACTGGTACTCTCTAGTCATCCACGGCCAGGACCAGGCCCTAGGCCATTCAAATGTCACAGGTCCTGACCACTTCACAGAGTGGGGGGTAGTAACCCCTGGCACATAATAGTCATTCTCCACTCTCCCTCTCAGGGTAGCTCCAAACTACCACTGATCCTTCAACCTAGGGACCACACCCTCAGGCTGACTAGAGTTCACAGGTAAGAATGCCCCACCCTACCTCTACTTCTGGGGTTCCGCACCCTCCCAGGGAAACACCCACCAGAACACAACTCTCCCACCAGATCAGGAGCTCTCCCCATCACTGGTCTACCACCTGGGATCTGGAAACTATTTCACTTCGGAGGTACAAAGCACACAGCACAGTCCCTCTTCAAGCAGGAGGGGGGACACAGAACACAGCAAAATCCCCTTTCCTCTACCTTAGTGGAAACAGCAAACTGCAGGTGAGCCCCAGATCACACAGCAAGGGCAGCCCCCTCAGTCTCTTCAGCTGATCTACTTTAGCAGAGATTCCTTCTTGACCTGGAAGTTTCCTAGTCTCCCAACCTAGGGTCTAAACCCTCAGGTTGCACCACGGTCAGAGACAAGGACACCGTCTCTCTGCACTCCCTTCCAGACTTCTGCACCCTCCCACCTTGGAGCGGTACCCCCGGAAGCAAAACCGGTCAGGACACTGATTACAGATGCCCTTCCCTCCAGGTCAGGCTGAACCTGAACCTGGCCTCCCCCCTCCTCGGGGAATGACCTCCAGAGGCCCCACAAATGGTCAAGCACTCTAGACGGGCAAATGCCCAGGGAACCAGGACTTCTGCACCCTCCACTTAGGAGCGGTACTGCCCAACACCAGGACCGCCGGAGTTCTGGTTACAGACACTCCTCGTCCTCTAGACACAGGAAGATCCTCCTCAAATGACCTGTAAGTACAGCCTAGTCCCCTGACCTGGCGCTTCCTTAGGGAACCCTCCAGGCCCTGAGACAGGGTTTCGGGCCAACGTGGGACACACCGTCCCACACTCACTCCGCCTCCACTGAGACAGGACGTGAGCCCCTACACCCCTACCATCCTACTGGGACCTAGCTGGGCTACACATGAACCTCTTCCCCTACACATGATCATCAGATACACAAGCCACTACTTTTAGAATCACTCCCTAATGCCTCTGCAAGACATCTAGCACACCGCCAGACGTCCACCTTCTCATCCAGTGTCTCTGCAGGACCTCCTGCACACCACCAGAGGTACACCTCCCGTGCAAGCTCCTTTAAAAAAACTCACACCAACTCCTCCAGTTCAACACACCACTCATCCACACACTCCCCCTCCAGACTGGCGAGACAGTTCCTCACTGCCCCTGACTCTCAACCTCTACCCCTCTTACTGAGCACCAGGCACCATACTCTGGGAACTGGGAATGGGACTTCACGCACTGGACACATTTTAGCTGCCACCACTGGATCCTACCATACTGGGGAATCCAGACACACACACTACACTCAGGGGATAACCACCCTCCCGAGCAAGCCATTTCTTCTCCACACTCCCTCTCTTCCATCTACCCACACAGGGACAGGAACAGGGATTGGGCACTGGACCCAGAAAGGGATTCCTTATCTAAGGGAACCTCCCCCTCTACTGGTGTCCCGCCCTGTCATTTTCTCTCTTCTGCCACTAAACATAAAACGCAGGAAACACCATTTGAAAATGACACTCTTGAGGAAAAACAAACTCATAAACAATAATCCCAATCATGTGACTATCTAAAATGCAGAGTTTTGTAATGTAGCCAGTTGTCACTGTGGCACTGCGCAAACACAAGTCCTAATCCCCACCGCTGACCAACTGTGAGAAGTTGGCCTGATATATGATGTTTCCAATTCTGGAACCACCTTGTATCAGTCCAAACAACCTTTATGGTGTCTGGTTGTAAGTCAACCTTATTAGACAAGCTATCCTAGGGGTAGCATGGACTAAGCAGCCTAAAGGCTTAACTTAAGAGGTCGTGTTAAGCGAGCTGTTTTACCACATACAATCCTGTAATATCAAATTAAAGGACACCACACAAGTATATATTTATAAAAATATATGTATTTATTACTAAAAACAATCCCCAGTATTCTTTATGAATAAAGGGGCACAAGCGTTAAATCAAAAGCACAGTATAACATACAAAGTTGCACAATTTTGGATGAGGCCAAGGGGCCACTCAAACCATATACTAAAAAAATGGTATAAGAGAGACCATTCGATCAGTGGTTAGGCCTAGGGCCTAGGGAATCGCTGGGAGCAGTCGGGACAAGCAATGCTGAAGTCGGGAAAAGCCCGCGGGATTCGGGTGCAGTGCAGAAAGTGCACGCATGCATCAATGTTAACCAATGGTGCGTAAAAGTTACAAAGTTAGAGTTTAAGGACACTTCCGCTGAACCTAGAGGAACAAAACTTAAGACACAGACCCTAGAGGTGTGTACCAGTGTGGGAACACCGGCGTTGCAATGTTACCTCACCCACAGGAAGTGGGTGCACAGGGTCGAAGTTGAGTCGGGTTTCGTCACGCAGGCTCTTGGTGCTTGGAGCTGAAAGGGCTGCAGGCGAGGTGAAGGAGAAGTGTCCGGTGGAGTCCAAGGGTGGACTCGAGTCGAAAAGTACCTGAAAGCAGAGGGGACAGAGTCTGGGTCATTCAGCAGTGACCAGGGTGGAACCAGGACGGAACCAGGCAATGTCGGGCGCAATCAGGTGGTTGTTGAGGAGCTTCTCTCCACTGTCACGTGGGCTCTGGGGCATCTACGAAGTCCAGGAGCAGGTCACGATCTGTCCCACGCAGGCTCTCACCGTCGGCGCTGTCGGCTTCAAGATTGGAGCAAACAACACTTGGCAAAAGCAATCCACGCGGAACTGGAAGATTGCTTCTCACTCGGACCAGGAGGGTCAGAGTGGGGGCTCTTTTTCAGGGGAGCTGGTGCAAATCTAGAGCAACCAGAATCACAAGTCGTATTTCAAGTTTCGTCGGCACAGGGGCCACAAGCTAGCTGGCAAGGGACCGGCCAATGCGGTGAGCCAAAAGAAGCAGAAGGGCCCCAAGCAGCACTCGTCGAGTGTAGGGGGCTGAACTTTGGTGCAAGAGTGGCTCAGGGTTGAGGCTTCTCAAACCCCGTTGTACAGCTTCGAGGGTCACTCGTGGGCTGCACGGTCAGCGTCTTGTGGTCTTTCCAAGATGGCGTGCCCCACGCTTCCGGTCGCCTCCACGGGTCTCAGCTCTGCAGGGACTGTGGATCGGGCTGTTAGAAGGCAGGCAAGCTTAATCTCGTTGATCTCTGTTGCTCGAGTTCCGGCGGGAACTGCAACAAAGTAGACGTCGAGGGCTGGATGGTGCCTGTTTGCACAGGGTGGTCACTCCTTGACCACAAGGGAGATTCTTCAGTCTTCTACGTCGAGTAGGATGTCGAAGGGTCCAGAGTTTTGTTTCTTATGTTTCATCAGGATAATCTGAAGTGCATTGGCACTGCTCCCACTCTTATTCGAATCTGGGGGGCTGGATTACCTGCTAGGTCCCCTCCTATGGGTGGGACCCAGGAAGTGGGTGGATACACCCCCTTCCTTTGATCCTGGCCGCGCTGGGACGGGGGCTGGAGTGCCCCAGAACCAGTTTGGCCGGATTATGCAAGGGGCAGCCTTGTGCTCCCCAGGCAGTGTCTGGTTTCTTTCAAACCTCCCTGCTACAATCCACTATCTCCTGTCTGGGGGGTTGTAACACCGCCCTGCGACAGGAAACCCTTTGTCCAGGCCCCTTGGGCTGAGTTTCGGTCAGCTTCAGGGGGTCAGACTCGTGTCTGTGGCAGAAGCATCCATTTTGTGGATCTGAGGCCCTTTTAGAAATTAACCGCATTTAAGTAAAGTAACATGTCTTACCCCTCTAGAGGGGTGGAATGCTATCCCCGTCGCCAGAACTGGCGAGGGGATAGTATTCCAAATCGTATGACACCTTACACGACATGTTTTGATAAAGCCAAACCAGAGTTGCTATATAACCGCGAGGATTATAATGCACTTAAGAGTATATGGTATGGCATTATCCTGAAACAGCTTAGGGATTTGTTCCCGACGGCTGCAGACAGGCTCAGCTCATGCTAGAGTTCCATCTCACATTAAACCACGCACTCTGCCTCCAGGATTGATGAGGCCTTCCACAGGAGTGGCTCACAGGTTTATATGTGTCCAGATATAGGTTTAGATATAGGTATACTATATCTAAGCAAGGGGTGATTACACCACCTTGCCCCAGCTGAGTGATCAGCCAGTTGTGTCAATTTAAGAACCAGCCAGGGGTGGCAAAAGATATGCTGCAGCCCCTGGTAGGCCTTGGTGGCACCTATGCCCTGAGCACCTATAGTGCATGGTACAGGGGCTGACAAGGAGTCCATTTCCAATTATGGTATGTACCTAGGGTACATGGAATCCATTTTACAGAGAGAGCAGATAGCCTGGGGCCCTGATTAGCAGGGAACCAGGCCAACTAAGTAAAAAACCAGCTAAACACAAGGCAAAAAATTTGGGGTAACCATAGTCAGGTAGCCACCTTCCTACATAATCCCCCCCCCCCCAAACGAAAGGAGATAAGGCTATCCTTGGCCAGGTAAGCCTATATTGCCTGAGTGGCCATATAAGGAAGTACCTGCACTAGCATGGGTACCCCCTGTCTCATGGTCCACTAAGCAGTCCCTCGCCCTTGGGGTATTAGAGGGTCTCCACCATAGGGAATCACTACCTTGGGTGTGTTTATGCAAAGTTAAAGGCTGGTTTGGATATGGAGTATTGAAGTGAGGCTCCACTAATTTAGGGCTCAGCTTCCTCCAATTATCTTCCACCATGTGTGCCTTTCTTTCTTTAACTGAGTTGCACTGTGCTCTCAGGGTCAACCTCTGGCTACCTAAAGCTGGAGGCTGGGTCCCTTTGTTTGGCTTGCTGGAGGGACAGTTCAGGTTTGGGCCCTTTGGGTCCCAGGTTTGGCTGTGCCCAACAGAATCCATCTGTGGGAGGTCCCTAACTGTTTTTAAGGGGGCTCCCTCAGGAGTTTTTAAAGTTTTCACCTCACTAGGGCTACTAGTTTTGGTGCCCCTAATCTGTTGATGGGGTGCTTTATTTGACAGGGGGCCCTCTGGGTCTCACTGTCCTTCTTGTCCTCTGCAGCCCTGGGCTGGCTAAGGCAAGGGAGAGAGGGGCAGGTTACCTGCTCCAGACTGGGTCCCACCTGAGAAGGGTCCGCTGCCATCAGAGGCTCTGTCAGGCCAGGCCTAACAACCTCTGGGGCAGTTCCTTCATCAGGGGTAGGATCAGTTCCCTGAGGAGGCTGATCCTGTCCTAATGTCTGGTGAGGGGAAGATTTCTCTTCCTCCTCCATGCTCTCAGTTTGTGTGGAGTTATCCATCTTTTCAGGCTTCACAACATACATATCAGTTTGAGTTTGGGCTGTGGCCATCACAGCCCCACCAACCTTTTCAGGAGGGGACTCAGTTTGGGTTTCTGCTGTTATCATAACAGCTTTGCTATTCTGTTCAGGAAGAGCTTTTGCTAAAGATGGGGCAGAGAGTTGCTCAGCCCTCCCAACCTTTTTAGGAAGGTCATCTTGAATTGGGGCTGTAGCCATTACAGCCACACTAACCTTTCCATTGGAATTTACCATTCTAGAATGGGTTTCCTGTTCAACCTCAGCCCAGGCTGAGATTTCCAAATCATTACCAAGTAGGCAGTCTACAGGCAAGTTTGATGACACTGCCACTCTCTTTGGGCCAGTGACACCTCTCCAGCTGAGACTTACTACTGCCATGGGATGATTTGTTTGGATTCCATCAATGTTTGTTACCTGGTATGTGGCACCTGGTAAAAGTTGCTTAGAGGGGACTATATAGTCAGCCACCATGGTGATGCTAGCCCCTGTGTCTCTAAAGGCTTCAACTTTCAAACCATTGATGATGGGTTCTTGTCTATATTTGCTCAAAGTATTTGGACAATCAGAGAAGCTGGCAAACCCCATGCCAGTCTCATAAACAAGATTATTGGGTGATGGGGACCTGGATAGGCCCGGGTCCACCTGGGCTCCAAAAGTAAACCCACCCAGATTCCTGGGTGTGCTCCCACTTCCTGGAGGATTACTGCTGACAGTAACAGGAGGTGTTGGAGCTGGCTTTGGAGGTATATTCTCTTTATTGTTATTCTTGGGACAACAGTTGTCTGTTTTGTAATGCCCAACCTGTTTACAGGCATAACAATAAGGCTTTTTCTCAGTTGAAGAAGTGTCTTGGGACCCACCCCCATTCTTGGAGTTTTGGGGCCCTGGGGAAGTCTTTTCTTTACTTTTTTCCCCACCCTTATCTTGAGGCTTGGTAGACTCCTTCTTCTGGTTACTGTCCTGATTCATAGGCCTAATCCTGGTTCTGACCCATTTATCTGCCCTCTTTCCCAATTCTTGGGGAGAGGTCAAATCTGAGTCCACCAGGTGCTGGTGTAAGAGCTGGTTCTGACAATTACTTAGGATCTGCACTCTCATAATCAAATTATACAATCCTGTAAAGTCATGTACTTTGCTGCCATGTAGCCAACCCTCCAGAGCCTTAGTAGCACAATCTACAAAATCAGTCCAGTCCTGAGTCTGTGTCTTCTGGGTATCTCTGAACCTTAACCTGTACTGTTCAGTGGTTAAGCCAAACCCATCTATCAGAACACTCTTCAGGACTTTGTAATTGTTTGCATCCTCATGTCTAACAGTGAGGAGCTTATCTCTCCCTTTCTCTGAAAAGGAGTACCATAAGATTGCTGCCCACTGTTCCTCAGGAACCTGCTGTACCATGCAGGCTCTCTCAAGAGCAGTTATCCATTTGTGGATGTCATCCCCTTCCTTGTAGGGGGGCACAATCTTTGTCAGGTTTCTACTATCATAGGACCTGGGTTTCTCTTTAGGAATATTGCTGCCACCAGTGGCATCTAAGCCACACATTTTCTGTTCTCTTGCCAAGGCAAGTCTAGCTTGAGCCAGGGCTACCTCCTCCCTCTCTATTTGGAGTTTGACAGCTCTCATCCTGGCCTTATGCTCTATCTTTTGTGAGGCAGTCATGCCTCTCTGAGATTCTCTTGAGGCACTAGAAATATGAGAGTCCCCTGATGGAGATCTCACTCTTCTGTTGCCTGGGAGAATGCTCTGGTGGGATCTGGGGAGGTGCTGGCCCTCTCCATTTCCCAGTAGGTTTAAGTTGGCCTGGTTACGCCTGGCAACTACAACCTGGTTACCCCTTGATCCTGATCTTCAGGGTCATCTACCTCTGAGTCCTCCTCCTCTTCTACCTCCTCTTCTTCCTCCTCTGGGGTGGTCTCAGTGGCTGTGGGGTCCACTCCCTCTCCTGATTCTAAGGGAACTGCATTTGCCTTTTCCAAGTCATCCTGTTCTAGAATGGCTATCAAGGAAGGACTGGTGGGACTTCTGCCCCTTTTTAACCCTCTTGAGATGCACAAGGCAACCAAGTCTTTGTGGGTTAGTTTGTCATAGCTGGAAGTTGCCTGGGTAAGGTCAACTGTCACAGGAACAGACCCTGAGGCTTTTCCTGTGTCAGACATGACTCTGGTGTGGTGTAAGTGATGCACCTACCTACACTAAGTGTTTCCCTACTGTACCTTGCTAGTGAGTTGTAATCAGGGTGTGCTAATCCCTTTAATCTACAACTACTAAGTTCAGTAGAACTTAAATATGCTAAGCTTTTGATTTATATGTACCTAGAGGTACTTGATGTGATCTTTCAATTTGATAAAAAGATTGCAATGGTAAAACAAACAGCAAGCTCAAATCCGCACCGCTGCTCACCAATGTGAGAAGTTGTCCTGATATATGATGTTTCCAATTCTGGAACCACCTTGTATCAGTCCAAACAACCCTTATGATGTCTGGTTGTAAGTCAACCTTATTAGACAAGCTATCCTAGGGGTAGCATGGACTAAGCAGCCTAAAGGCTTAACTTAAGAGGTCGTGTTAAGCGAGCTGTTTTACCACATACAATCCTGTAATATCAAATGAAAGGACACCACACAAGTATATATTTATAAAAATATATGTATTTATTACTAAAAACAATCCCCAGGATTCTTTATGAATAAAGGGGCACAAGCGTTAAATCAAAAGCACAGTATAACATACAAAGTTGCACAATTTTGGATGAGGCCAAGGGGCCACTCAAACCATATACTAAAAAATGGTATAAGAGAGACCATTCGATCAGTGGTTAGGCCTAGGGCCTAGGGAATCGCTGGGAGCAGTCGGGACAAGCAATGCTGATGTCGGGAAAAGCCCGCGGGATTCGGGTGCAGTGCAGAAAGTGCACGCATGCATCAATGTTAACCAATGGTGCGTAAAAGTTACAAAGTTAGAGTTTAAGGACACTTCCGCTGAACCTAGAAGAACAAAACTTAAGACACAGACCCTAGAGGTGTGTACCAGTGTGGGAACACCGGCGTTGCAATGTTACCTCACCCACAGGAAGTGGGTGCACAGGGTCGAAGTTGAGTCGGGTTTCGTCACGCAGGCTCTTGGTGCTTGGAGCTGAAAGGGCTGCAGGCGAGGTGAAGGAGAAGTGTCCTGTGGAGTCCAAGGGTGGACTCGAGTCAAAAAGTACCTGAAAGCAGAGGGGACAGAGTCTGGGTCACTCAGCAGTGACCAGGGTGGAACCAGGACGGAACCAGGCAATGTCGGGCGCAATCAGGTGGTTGGCGAGGAGCTTCTCTCCGCTGTCACGTGGGCTCTGGGGCATCTACGAAGTCCAGGAGCAGGTCACGATCTGTCCCACGCAGGCTTTCGCCGTCAGCGCTGTCGGCTTCAAGATTGGAGCAAACAACACTTGGCAAAAGCAATCCACGCGGAACTGGAAGATTGCTTCTCACTCGGACCAGGAGGGTCAGAGTGGGGGCTCCTTTTCAGGGGAGCTGGTGCGAATCTGGAGCAACCGGAATCACAAGTAGTATTTCAAGTTTCGTCGGCACAGGGGCCACAAGCCAGCTGGCAAGGGACTGGCCAATGTGGTGAGCCAAAAGAAGCAGAAGGGCCCCACGCAGCACTCTCGAGTGTAGGGGGCTGAACTTTGGTGCAAGAGTGGCTCAGGGTTAAGGCTTCTCAAACCCTATTGTACAGCTTCGAGGGTCACTCGTGGGCTGCACGGTCAGCGTCTCGTGGTCTTTCCAAGATGGCGTGCCCCACGCTTCCGGTCACCTCCACGGGTCTCAGCTCTGCAGGTACTGTGGATCGGGCTGTTAGAAGGCAGGCAAGCTTGATCTCGTCGATCTCTGTTGCTTGAGTTCCGGCGGGAACTGCAACAAAGTAGACGTCGAGGGCTGGATGGTGCCTGTTTGCACAGGGTGGTCACTCCTTGACCACAAGGGAGATTCTTCAGTCTTCTACGTCGAGTAGGATGTCGAAGGGTCCAGAGTTTCGTTTCTTATGTTTCATCAGGATAATCTGAAGTGCATTGGCACTGCTCCCACTCTTATTCGAATCTGGGGGGCTGGATTACCTGCTAGGTCCCCTCCTATGGGTGGGACCCAGGAAGTGGGTGGATACACCCCCTTCCTTTGATCCTGGCCGCGCTGGGACGGGGGCTGGAGTGCCCCAGAACCGGTTTGGCCGGATTATGCAAGGGGCAGCCTTGTGCTCCCCAGGCAGTGTCTGGTTTCTTTCAAACCTCCCTGCTACAATCCACTATCTCCTGTCTGGGGGGTTGTAACACCGCCCTGCGACAGGAAACCCTTTGTCCAGGCCCCTTGGGCTGAGTTTCGGTCAGCTTCAGGGGGTCAGACTCGTGTCTGTGGCAGAAGCATCCATTTTGTGGATCTGAGGCCCTTTTAGAAATTAACCGCATTTAAGTAAAGTAACATGTCTTACCCCTCTAGAGGGGTGGAATGCTATCCCCGTCGCCAGAACTGGCGAGGGGATAGTATTCCAAATCATAGTGGAGAAGTGTGGCTCACTGGTTAGAGGAGGCAGACCTGGAAGCAGAGGTCAGCCCGGGACCAGGGTTCAATTCCCGGCTCGGCGGGGTCTTGAGTCCTAAAATGTCCATGGACTCGACAATTCTCGCTCCGGTGCCTACTCGATTCACGGGTTCACACTCTGCGACTCTGGGCAATAGCTTGCTTAATCTCCACAACGGCCCCTCGCGGCGGGATGCCTGGCTTTCACCTTGCGGATACCCTGCCGGGGTTATCTCACAGGGGAATACCAGGACGGGTTCCCTAAGCAAGTGCTTAGAAACCGCTTGGTGATTTGCGCTATATAAATTCCTGTACATTTACATTTACATTTACATTTACATATGACACCTTACACGACATGTTTTGATAAATCCAAACCAGAGTTGCTATATAACCGCGAGGATTATAATGCACTTAAGAGTATATGGTATGGCATTATCCTGAAACAGCTTAGGGATTTGTTCCCGACGGCTGCAGACAGGCTCAGCTCATGCTAGAGTTCCATCTCACATTAAACCACGCACTCTGCCTCCAGGATTGATGAGGCCTTCCATAGGAGTGGCTCACAGGTTTATATGTGTCCAGATATAGGTTTAGATATAGGTATACTATATCTAAGCAAGGGGTGATTACACCACCTTGCCCCAGCTGAGTGATCAGCCAGTTGTGTCAATTTAAGAACCAGCCAGGGGTGGCAAAAGATATGCTGCAGCCCCTGGTAGGCCTTGGTGGCACCTATGCCCTGAGCACCTATAGTGCATGGTACAGGGGCTGACAAGGAGTCCATTTCCAATTATGGTATGTACCTAGGGTACATGGAATCCATTTTACAGAGAGAGCAGATAGCCTGGGGCCCTGATTAGCAGGGAACCAGGCCAACTAAGTCAAAAACCATCTAAACACAAGGCAAAAAAATTGGGGTAACCATAGTCAGGTAGCCACCTTCCTACACCAACAATGTTAGAACTGGGATTTTCTGGTTAGCTAAGGCGTACGCCAAAGCCAGGCAGAAACCCCCATTTTAGTCAGGGCAAGGGAGTCACACGCCAAGGTAACCCCTGCTCACCCCCTTGGTAGCTTGACACAAGCAGACAGGCTTATCCCGGAGGCAATGTGTAAAGCATTTGCGCACGCACAAAACAGCAACAACATCCTAGGCACACCACAAACGGAACTCCACACAAGGTTATATAAAAATAACTTCTGTATTGTCAAAACACATCAGATAGTAATCACACATGTACATTGTGCCAACTGGCACGGGCAATATTCACAAGGGATTATGTACAAGACAGGGCCACATGGCCACTGTCAGAATCAGCACTTAGCAGAACTACTGTTAGAAATAGCACTTTGTAGAACTTAGAATAAATGTAGCACAAAAGAACAATTATAGGTAAGAACACATTACACATGATGCATCACAACATTCAGAGGTGTAGGGAAAGAAAACACATGATGCATAAACATACATTCAGCGGTGTAAGAACTAGGCACATGACGCATCAAAACACATTCAGAGGTGCAGCCAAGAAAAACACATGATGCATAAAAACATTCAGAGGTGTAGCACAGGAAAACACATGATGCATAAAAACATTCAGAGGTGTAGGTAAGACACATAATGCATAAAACACATTTAGAGGTGTCACAGGCATAATGGCATAGCACATTACCCATAACTCTCATTTGGGCCTAACCGGTAAAAATACAGTAGGCAATTTCCTCACTAGTCTAAACACATTAGACTCTGCCTCCTAAGAATAAATCATATTTAGGGGCGTAACTCACATAGTGAAAACATTTCACTAGCATAAAACTTACATAGGTAAAATAACCTCATAGTCACATTGCGCAAACATCACCTTAGGCAATTAATATCATAAACATAGAAAAATCACATAGCGCAAAAATCACATTAGGGCCTTGCGCCCTACCCACATACCAGCCCCCGGCCAACTGGCCATCCAACAAGAAGGGGCTCAAATGCCCTGTGTCCAGAATGTCAGGGCGCGCCGCCAATACAGCGCCAGTCAGTGGTGCGCCACCGGCGCAAACCTAAATGTTGCAGCTGGTACTAAGTGCTGCGCAGCTGTAGAAGGCCTGGCACCACTGTGCCATCTCTGTCCCACACAGGGACTCTCTCTCAATTGCGCCTAAACGTTGCAGCTGCCCACTAATTGCTGGGCAGCTGGTATCAGCCAAAACTGCGACAGGGCCCTCACTGGCCCTTAGGAGCAAACTGAGCCAACTTTTAGAGCCAACTGGCTCTGAAATATACATTGAGCACTTTGGGAGCCCTCGGACACTGGGACTCACTGGGGCCTGGCACCACTGTGCCGCCTCTGTCCCTCTCAGGGACTTTCTACAAACATGGCACCACTGTGCCACACCACCGGGGGGAATATGCCCTTAACTGCAATGGAGGAGCCCCGCTCGGGGGCTCAAAAGCAAAGATATGCCCCCTGAGCCTCGCAGGCTCGAAAAACAACTAGGCCGCCTTTGAGCCTCTCGGGGCTCTTCAACAAATATGCCCCCGGAGCCCTTCATGGGCTAAAAATGACCAAAATATGTCCCCGGAGCCTCGTTGGAGTCCCTCCCCTGGAGACTCACAAGGAACCAACTGCCCCGGAGCCTCAACGGCCTCTACACACTGGAGGGGGGTGGGCACCGGCAATGTGCCCCGACGGCGCCCCTTTCTGAGCTGCTCTCACACTCACCTGTTTCCTTGTGCGGAGGCGGCTCTCCTCTCGGCAGCGCAGGGCTCTCCACTCGGGCCCCGGCGACGCTAGACGCTCTGCTTCTGGGCTTCCTTCCTCCGGGGAACCCGGAACTCCGTCCAGCCCCCGCCCACATCTTCCCTTCGTTTGCCTGCTTCCTGCCTCAGGAGACCGCCAATGGCAGCGCGGCCCTGAACAGGGAGGCGGGCACAGCGTTTCCTCTGGAATCCCAGGGCCAGCGGGGAATTCTCTTCCCTGGACACGGGGTGGGCTCCCGTGATGCAGCCACGAGGGGGGAAATGCCGGGTGGGCACCGGCTGCAAACGGAAAGCGCTCCAAAGCGCTAATGAGAGATAAAGCGCTCCCCAGCGCTTACAGGCAATAAAGCGCTTTCCAGCGCTAGAAGTGAAAATAAAGCGCTCCCAAGCACTAACAGGTAAAAGTAAAGCGCTCCCAGCGCTAGGGAAACACCAGTCCAGCAAAAAGTCCTTCAGGAGTCCAGGACAACAGGTGGAGCACACCAGCCCCCAGAAAAGGAAAGTCCATCAGGTGTCCAGGAGCTGGGCAGAGCCCAGGGAGGCAAGCCTTCCCCTGGGCCCAAGCAGCAGCACGCCCCTGGCAGGATTCAAGTTGGGAACAAGAACATTTTGTAAGGGCACACAGCCCCTTTCTATACAGCAAAAACCTTTGTCTAAAGGTGCAGGGTGGGGGAGAAACCAGTCGCAGCTGGTTTTGGAGTACTTTGTTTTCCCCAGCCACCCTTTCCATTCACTAGTCAGGCTAGGGTTGTCAGTCTCACCACAGGGGGCGGAGCCAGCATTGTGTGGGGAAAGCCCAGCCCTATTCAGGACCCAGGTACACCCCTCCCCTCACATCAGCATGCTAATCTCAACACTCACCACTGGGCAGACCCATCCAGACTTCCTGGAGACAGGCTCCAGCCAATCACGTGTCAGCAGACTCACTACACACGCACACCCATGTCTAGAAGTGGCGCTTCCACACTAGACACATTCATGCTGCATACATCATTACGCAGCATTCAATCTCACGAGTTTGCACATACCAAACTCGACCCTGCACTCCCCACACATCAGGAACTACCATGGTCACACATTTTCCCCATGCATTCCTATGGGAGGGCAGGTCACTCATCACACAGACACAGAGAGCTCACGCACTTTGCACTGTACCACAGTTAAAAAGTGCGAGAAACCTAAAATCACCAACACCAGGTTATAGAAACAGGCTAGGCAAAAGCAAAAAGTTTCGGGGTGAACCTGCCAAAAAGAGCCAGGTCCAACACAACCCCCTTCCAGCCAAAACGCAGGGTAGACCAATCACTCCCTTGATGGGCTTCCCTGCTTTGGGCGACAAAACACGGACACGGACCCGCACGGCAGGGACACCCTCTGGTTTTGCGCCACTCTGACCCCACATGGATTTCTCTCAACAAGAGCTCTCTGGCACAACTAGGATACCCCACTGGTACTCTCTAGTCATCCACGGCCAGGACCAGGCCCTAGGCCATTCAAATGTCACAGGTCCTGACCACTTCACAGAGTGGGGGTAGTAACCCCTGGCACATAATAGTCATTCTCCACTCTCCCTCTCAGGGTAGCTCCAAACTACCACTGATCCTTCAACCTAGGGACCATACCCTCAGGCTGACTAGAGGTCACGGGCAGGAATGCCCCACCCTGCCTCTACTTCTGGGGTTCCGCACCTTCCCAGGGAAGCACCCACCAGAACACAACTCTCCCACAAGATCAGTAGCTCTCCCCATCACTGGTCTACCACCAGGGATCTAGAAACTATTTCACTTCAGAGGTACAAAGCACACAGCACAGTCCCTCTTCAAGCAGGTGGGGGGACACAGCACACAGCAAAATCCCCTTTCCTCTACCTTAGTGGAAACAGCAAACTGCAGGTGAGCCCCAGATCACACAGCAAGGGCAGCCCCCTCAGTCTCTTTAGCTGATCTACTTTAGCAGAGATTCCTTCTTGACCTGGAAGTTTACTAGTCTCCCAACCTAGGGTCTAAACCTCAGGTTGCACCAGGGTCAGAGACAAGTACACCGTCTCTCTGCACCCCCTTCCAGACTTCTGCCCCTTCCCACCTTGGAGCAGTACCCCCGGAAGCAAAACCGGTCAGGACACTGATTACAGATGCCCTTCCCTCCAGGTCCGGCTGAACCTGAACCTGGCCTCCCCCTCCTCGGGGAACGACCTCCAGAGGCCCCACAAATGGTCAAGCACTCTAGACGGGCAAATGCCCAGGGAACCAGGACTTCTGCACCCTCCACTTAGGAGCGGTACTGCCCAACACCAGGACCGCCGGAGTTCTGGTTACAGACACTCCTCGTCCTCTAGACACAGGAAGATCCTCCTCAAATGACCTGTAAGTACAGCCTAGTCCCCTGACCTGGCGCTTCCTTAGGGAACCCTCCAGGCCCTGAGACAGGGTTTCGGGCCAACGTGGGACACACCGTCCCACACTCACTCCGCCTCCACTGAGACAGGACGTGAGCCCCTACACCCCTACCATCCTACTGGGACCTAGCTGGGCTACACATGAACCTCTTCCCCTACACAGGATCATCAGATACACAAGCCACTACTTTTAGAATCACTCCCTAATGCTCTGCAAGACATCTAGCACACCGCCAGACGTCCACCTTCTCATCCAGTGCCTCTGCAGGACCTCCTGCACACCACCAGAGGTATACCTCCCGTGCAAGCTCCTTTAAAAAAAACTCACACCAACTCCTCCAGTTCAACACACCACTCATCCACACACTCCCCCTCCAGACTGGCAAGACAGTTCCTCACTGTTCCTGACTCTCAACCTGTACCCCTCTTACTGAGCACCAGGCACCATACTCTGGGAACTGGGAATGGGACTTCACGCACTGGACACATTTTAGCTGCCACCACTGGATCCTACCATACTGGGGAATCCAGACACACACACTACACTCAGGGGATAACCACCCTCCTGAGCAAGCCATTTCTCCTCCACACTCCCTCTCTTCCATCTACCCACACAGGGACAGGAACAGGGATTGGGCACTGGACCCAGAAAGGGATTCCTTATCTTAGGGAACCTCCCCCTCTACTGGTGTCCCGCCCTGTCATTTTCTCTCTTCTGCCACTAAACATAAAACGCAGGAAACACCATTTGAAAATGACACTCTTGAGGAAAAACAAAATCATAAACAATAATCTCAAACATGTGACTATCTAAAATGCAGAGTTTTGTAATGTAGCCAGTTGTCGCTGTGGCACTGCGCAAACACAAGTCCTAATCCTCACCGCTGACCAACAATGTTAGAACTGGGATTTTCTGGTTAGCTAAGGCTTACGCCAAAGCCAGGCAGAAACCACCATTCTAGTCAGGGCAAGGGAGTCACACGCCAAGATAACCCCTGCTCACGCCCTTGGTAGCTTGGCACGAGCAGACACGCTTATCCCAGAGGCAATGTGTTGAGGTACTGGGTTTTTAAGAACCGGCACAGAACCGGTAAGCCAGCGGTGTCAGGGTACACCCAGAGACCTCGGGTTCTTCCTGATCCAGACCACAGAAACTCAGAGTCTTCTAGGTGAAGTCAAAGATCGATTTATTGGCTGCAACCAAGGTAACAAGTGTCCTAGAAGTACAACACACGGGGAAGTATATTCTCAGGAGACTGCTCGAATTTACAAAGTCAGGCTTCTCTCTTTATACAGAATATTCAGCTTCAGGCAAACATTCTTCGAATTTGTAGTATGTCATTTACAGTTATTGGTTACAAAGAAAAAGCAGAGTCATGATGACATGTACATATTTCACGTCGTGCTGCCCATAACAAATCACCCGGCAAGGCCCAACATTCCATCAGATATCGGTGGACCCCCAATAAAACAGGCACCTCTCCACCATAAAGTAAGTGAAGCAAAAAGAGTAGAGACAGATAGGAGCAAGATACGGCAGGTGTGCGCGCTGAAATGGTTTTATGGCCTGCTGAGCCTTGATGCTATCTTGTTTGGCCACTGGGAGGGGAACTGACCTAACGAGTTCGGCCTGGGGCAATGGTTCCAACTTGCACAGGTCATAGGAAAGTCGATTAAGGAGTATGTGTCCCTGTGGAATTGAATTCAGCTGGATTAAGGCCTATGTAAAGGGCAACACATAAATGGAGGCCAAGGGTTCAGGACGTGAATGACGATTTCGAGGTGAAATCGTCACCCGACTATGCTGAAAATATTTGTACATGGTATGCTCGTCATTCTCGGTCTTTTGATACCAAATTCGTCATGTTTCGACAAAGTTTTAATTCTCGAGTCCAGAACGATTACATGAATCCAGAATCTTCAGAACCACAAACCCTCCTTTTGCCCTTACATAGGCAATTAATCTATCCTCATGTTAATCTGAGTCCAGATCTATATTCCTAAAGTCATTGAGATGTTGCTGTAACATCATTCTAGTACTCAGTTCATCTCTTGATACAGGCTTCCTTATACATGATGTGACGCAAAGGCCACATATTGCAGGAGCACACTGTATGCATAGACAGAACAGGAAAAGAACGGCTAAGACCATCCCAATGATCATTAGAATTTTCCATCCCCAGGCAGATATCAGTTCCCAGAACCATCCCAGTAACGACCAATCTCCTTTATCCACATGAATAGATTCGGAAATCTTATGTAGTTTGGAGATGGCCTGGTACACTGTTGGAGCGTTATCTGGGATGAAAACGCAGCAACTCGATTGGATCAATCTGCATACCCCACCTCGGTCTGCAAGTATGACATCTAAAGCGACCCTGTTCTGAAGGGTCATAAGTCGATCCGACTGGAGCTCAGCAGTCAAGTTACTAAGGGCACCAGCAGTT
Source organism: Lissotriton helveticus (assembly GCF_964261635.1). NCBI lineage: Eukaryota > Metazoa > Chordata > Amphibia > Caudata > Salamandridae > Lissotriton > Lissotriton helveticus. The sequence continues at coordinate 1,020,453,069 of NC_136069.1, read as the reverse complement.
TCAATCACGGTGGACTCAACTACCCTTGTCAATTGCCTAATGTTCCTGCTGTTAGCCATGGATCCCCAGAACGGCAGAAAACCCTTTACAAAGTCCCCAAATTCTTGACCTGCAGTGTCTTCTTCACTCAAAACACCTCTAACTATCCTTGTCCTGTGGTAGTCTGCCGCTGCTGTGTAGGTGGGAGGCAACAGGAAGGAAACAAAACATGAGCCCGAAAAGTCAGGGGGCAACCATGTATAGGCTCTATCGTGGCAGATAAAATAGGTACCCTTAGCTGCTAGAAACGCAGGGGAAGTCTGAGATCCAAAAACATACGTTTCAGTACAGACACTCTTCCCTAACTGAGCCCTGGGATTCGTGCCATTACCTTGCAGACACAGATGACCCTGATGGGGTACAATCCAAATCGGGGACGATCTCTTAGCTTGCTGTTTCTCACTCAGAGTAGCTCCATATCCAGTCATGTTCCATCCTATGTATACCAGTGTCTCATCTCTCAGGATAGTCTCATAAGAAATACCTTCCTTAATCATGTCTACTATACCCTTGACTAGAGCACTTTTTCTAGGATTGTCTGTTACAGAACGCAGGGGGTAGATTTTGTGTGCATATATGAACATTGTCCTATATGCCCATACAGAACCATTGTGACTAAATGGCAGGACCAAATAAGGGATACCTTTATCCGTTGTGTGAGGCATAAGACCGCACACCCAACAGTTAGTTGTGTTCATTACGAGTTGGTGTTGATGCAAGAGCTGGACAAAGGAGTTATTAATGAACTCCAATCTCCTATTTGATTCGTGGTCAGGCAGAGGGTGGAAAGAATGGGAGGAAACAGTAGGAGGAGGTATGGGTGATGCAGTCGGTGCAAATGTTACACGAAAATAAAATAAAACATAACTTATCAGAAATATCATTACACTGAATAGCATAGAAATACACAATATTATAAAACTTTTCCTTGTCATCACGTTGCACAATTTGTGTTTTAAGTTCGTTCGTTTGGCAGGTCTCTCCGCATCGGGAAACTCCATCCTCTCTAAAGTGCTGCCCGCGGTGGTAGGTTGCCTCTGCTAAGGGATGCTTCTGTCAGTCTAGGGCAACTCCCTTGTCCAACCAGAACTACCAACCTAACGTCGTCAGCTGCACCCCAAAGACTTTAATCAACCGCGGCCCTAGCAGCGGAACCCGGATGGCGGTTCGAAAAACAAAAATAAGCAAGTTCCTTAGATGGGAGAGCTGCACTTTCAAAAATAGTACTTGGGAGGAAAAAGAAATATCTATTTATTAGTCCATGGATCTTGGTCTCAAATTGCAAAAAGAAAGTGTTTTATTAGTTCGTTTTCCTCGGTCTCAAATTATATCGTTGTTTTCCAGGTATTGTCTGATCCTGGAACAAGAGGTCAGGCTCTGTAGTGTTCAACCGATTGGATGGCGGCACAGCCTTGTGCAAAATGTTTTCATTTTCTCGTTCAGAGTCAGTTCTTTTTACATGCAAGTCATTAAAAGGGACGGCATGTGACACGGTATCAGGTTCTGGGTCAGCGACACCCTTCTGGACCCACTGGTCATAGGGCAGAGGGAAAGGGATTTTCTTACAATGGATCCCGTGGACCCAGTTGGCCTTCCCCTCCACCCGAACGGCTGATCTTGTAGAAAGAAGGACGAGATGAGGCCCGGTCCACCTGGGCTGGTCGTTCTTCGTTCTTTGGAAGTTCCTGACAAGAATCCAGGAACCGGGGTCAATGGCGTGACCCGGAGTCTCAGAGACCGGAGGCAGGGTGTTGTGGACCTGTTGATGCAAAACACGCAATTTAGCCGTCAATTCATACAGATAATTAAGCAAAATAGGGTGTTCAAGCTCGCTGAACTTAGTGGGTCTAGGCACTCCCCATATGTTGGCTGGCCGGCCAAAAACTATCTCATATGGACTAAGTTTCACTCGTGAATGCACAGTCATTTTAGTGGACAGGAGTACTAAGGGTAGAGCGTCAGGCCATTTAAGACCTGTGCTCGCTTGGATTTTGGCCAGTTTAAGTTTTAAAGTGCCATTGTAACATTCTACTAATCCAGCTGATTGGGGATGATTTGCAGCGTGGAACTTCTGCCGGATACCTAGCCCTTCACACAATCTCTTCATCACACGACCCACAAATTCACTTCCATTATCAGACCAGACCATTCTAGGCATTCCAAACCTGGGGAAGTACTCTTTCACAAGGGCTTTTGCTGTGGACAAGGCAGTATTGTCTTTTAGGGGATAGGCTTCTACCCATCTTGAGAAGGCACAAACAACAACGAGTACGTATTTTAAATTGTTGCACCTCTCCATGTGAATGAAATCTAGCTGCAAAACCTCGAACGGGTACGTAGGAGGCGCAAAATGACCAGCTGGAGTTGGGGTTCCCCTACCAGGATTGTGTTTCAAACATACCATGCAATTCTTGACAACATTCTCTACACATTTGGGAATCCCTGAATTCTTCCATACTGGGGCCAACAACTCGCAAATCCCTTTCACGCTGATATGAGCCATTCCATGAGCCATTGTAACCACTGCGAGCACATATGCATCGGGTAACAACCATCTCTGATGCTCTGTTAATTCAATCCAGCAACCATTTGCATCCATTCTACCCGTACTTTCTCTCCACGTGCTCAACTCTTTCTCTGTGGCCTCAGCTTGGATGGACTTCACACTCTCTATTGTGTCTTCACACATTCCAACATCACCAGTCCATCTTGCAGGGCCTGCAACATACATTCGGCTCATTACATTCTTTGCCGTTTCTTTCGCGATCTCATCAGCAAATGCATTTCCACGACCAACATCATCAGTCACCTTCTTGTGAGCGCTACATTTCACAATCGCCATTTGCAGGGGCAAGGTCAGTGATTCAAAAAGCTCATTCACCAACTGACCATGCTGAATCTTAGCTCCATGCGAAGTCAGGAACCCACGTTCTCTCCACAATCGTCCAAAACTGTGAGCCACTCCAAATGCATACTGACTATCAGTGTAGATAGTCACTTTCATTCCCTTAGACAACACACATGCTCTCGTGATTGCAATCAATTCTGCCGCTTGAGCTGAATTATGCGGCACACGTGCAGCTTCAACAATTGTATGCAAAGTCGTAACAGCATATGCTGCAGTCCTATCACCACTCGGGAGCTTGAAGCATGAACCATCCACCCATAATGTACCATCACACTCAGCAAGAGGAGTATCGGATAGATCTACTCTCCCTTTCGTCTCTTCCTCTGTTCTGAGAAAACAATCGTGCTGTTCTGAAGGATCTGATTCCTCTGCAATTGGCAACAACGTAGCTAGGTTTAAGGTACTGCACCTTTTTATGTGCACATGACTCGCTAATAGTGTCAATTCGTAACTGGACAATCGAGCACTAGTTAAGTGCTGTGTCTTGGTTCTATTTAACAACGTGTCTACTGCATGTGGGACCATTACAATTAGTGTATTATTCATTACTAGACCAGCAGACTGTCGAATAGAGACAGCTGCTGCTGCTGTGGCTCTTAAACAACTCGGCAATGCTTTTGCTACCAGGTCCAAGGTTGACAAAAAATAGGCACATGGACACTGCCTACCTCCAAACAACTGAGTCAACACAGACAATGCACAGCCCTCTTTCTCGTGGACATATAATGTGAAAGGCTTACTGTAGTCGGGGGTACCTAACACAGGAGCCGAACACAATGCTGTGCGCAATTCGAGAAAACTTTTCTGACACTCTTCAGACCAAGGAATGGGATTGGGTGTCTTTTTACACGTTAATGCCACCAAAGGTTTGGCTAATAACGAAAAATTTGGAATCCATTGTCTACAGTACGATGTAATGCCCAAGAAAGCACGCACTTCTCTCTGTGTTCTTGGTACATTTAATTTCGCTATTGCCTGAATTCTTTCTGGGGTCAGTTTCCTTCCCTCCTTCGATAAGAGGTGACCTAAGTAGGTCACTTCTTGTCGGCAATACTGCAGTTTGGAAAGTGACACCTTGTGATGAAGATCACACAGATGACGCAATAATGACAGCGTGGCCTTTTTACAAATTTCCTCAGTGTCTGCAGCAATGAGCAAATCATCCACATACTGTACAAGAGTAGCACCTTCAGGTAAAACAATCGTATCAAGCTGTGTTTTTAGAGCTTGACTGTATATTGATGGACTTTCACAGTAGCCCTGAGGAGTGCGTTTAAAGCGGAAGCTGCGACCTCCTAAACTGAAGGAAAAAATATCCCTGCTTTCCTCAGCAATCGGGATGCTGAAGAAGGCATTCTTCAGGTCAATCACCGAAAACCAAGAGGCAGATGCTGGAATCATAGTCAATAATGTGGTAATGTCGGGGACAACTGGGAATTGTGGCACAACTATTTTATTCACCTCTCTAAGATCAATCACAAATCTGTACACAGGTGGCTGAGAAGGGTCAGTTCGTTTTAAAACAGGCAGAACAGGACTATTGCAAACGTTGCCTCGTGTTTCTTCAATCACATCCTTTTCAATCAATTCGTAAACGATCGCTAGCAAAGCTTTTTCACCTTCACTCGAGATTTTGTATTGGGGAATTCGTGGCATTTTAACGTTGGCTTTCAATGTTACAACATACGGTGGAATTTCTAAAAGGCCTACATCATTAGGACCAGCGGCCCAAAGAATATCTGGAAGAAACGACAATTCTGCTGGAAGTTTGTCCCTCGACAAATACATGGAAGAAACCACTTTCTTACCTAAAGTAAGTTGTACTCCTGAAGGAGAACAGTACAAAGTCGCATACAATCTTTTTAACAAATCCAATCCTAGCAAGTTTTCACCACAACCTGTTGTCAGAATGAGGGGTGCTTCGAATTCGCAAGGACCAACAGAAAGAGACAAAGGGTCAGAAATCGGATTTCTAACTGGGGCGCCAGAAAAACCTACAGAAACGTTCATTTCGCCAGACAAAGGTGCGCCAGGGAGTTTGGAGTGCATAATAGAACTCTTTGTAGCACCAGTATTCAACAGAAAAGGCTCTGACACACCTGATGTAATTACCTCAACGTAAGGTCCACTCTGATCTACTGGAACTGAAACAACTCCCTCTCTTTGTCTATGGCTGTCCTAGCAATCATTACCCTCCAAATACTCATCTTCTGTATAGTAATCATCAACATAGTATTGAGCTGTCCTGTCAGAAACGTTATTCTGTTGATCGAACCTATTCATAAAATTTTGTAGTGGAAGGGGACGTGCGTTCTGGGGGACGTTTCCACGTCCTCTACCTCTAGGCGCTTGCTGAACACCACGACCTCTTACACCAGAAACACCATTTGCACGTTGTAACAGAATAGGACAACTATACTTGAAATGACCTTCTTCCTTGCAATACGAACACTGGTTGGGGCCTACAGGGACACGTGGCTGAGTGTACTCGGCTCTTGGCGAGTTTCTCTGATACTGTTGAGGCTGCTGAAAATTATTCTGGTAGTTATTCTGACCATTATTGTTTTGATTACCACCACCACGTGGCGGATAGGCTTGCTGTAGCAAAACCTTCGTTTTTAATTCTTTAGTTTTCTTTTCTGCTCTATCTTTCTCGTCCTTGTCTCTATTTTCGTAATATTGTGCAGTAGCTAATATCTGCGCTGAAGATGAGACTGCCCAAGAACTTTCTGAATCCTTTAACTTTTTACACAATTCTGGAAGCAGATTGTGCACGAATTTATCGACAAACAATCTCTGACCACCTTCTGTGGTCATATCTTGACCGCTGTGGTCGACAAATGTTTCTTCAAACCTGGTGAAGAAATCTGAGACTGTCTCTTCTTTCTTCTGCTTGCATGCAGACAACTTATCCCAATTTACGCGTATTGCAGGCATTATCGTTTTCATGTAATCAACTATTCTACCAGGGAGTTCTGCTATCAAAGGCTCAGGTTTAGCACCACCAACTTGTCGGGCATCTGCAGCAGCAATATTAGCCCATGAGTCACCTAACTCCTGATCATGATCTGTATGACGAATTTTACCCCATAAAGGCTGTGGAACTACATTCCCAAATAACATATCGATATCAGCTAAATTCATTATACAGGATCCAGCAGTCTGTGACAACTCCTTGTAATATCCTGCAGGATTTTTACGCGGATCAGGTAATGTCTGTTTAAGTGCTAAAACTTCAGCTCGCTTCCATGGGACATATACCCATACACGCTGAAAGTGTGGCAAAATAGGTGGGTTAGCAGTTGTGTCACCCTCTCTCCATTGTGGGGGAACTTCTCTCATAGGGTATTGTCGCGCCTTTTTCCTACTAGATGCACTAGGTTCAGATTGTGACCCAGAACTGCTCCCCTTACTCCGATATGATAACAATATTTCAACCGCTTTCTCTACATCGGGACCTACAATCATGCCCTCTCCAAACTTAAACCGTACACGACACAACTCTTGCGGGTTGCATTCCAGATCATTGTCTTCCAAATCCTCGCAAAGGAAAACACACATCTGTTCAAAAACATATCTCTGCGTCGGTGCTTCCCATTGATGGAAGACTTCCATGACAGACTCTACATCATACTTTACGGTGTCCATAACCCATTTCCGTGCTAAACGATTCAATGAGTCTCTCTCTTGATAGTCAGGCAGTCGACTTCGCAACTGTCTTCGTTCCATTTTAGGGGTCGTAGTAGGCGACCCGAAAAGAGGCGAGAAAAGGTTAGTGACAGTGCTGGCCATTTTCTGCCGAATGGAAGGTGAAACTGAAGGAAGAACAGGTGGAAAAACGGGATGAGATAAGGCAGGAGCAGAGACAATAGCAGAGGAGGCATCAGGAGAAATAGGAGGAGCACTAGGCAAAATCGTAGAGGGAGCATTAGGAGAAGTAGAAAGTACATTAGGCAAAATCGTAGAAGCAGGTGAGGTCGGTGGGCCTGGAGGAGGCTGCACGTAAGGGACAGGAGTCAGCTGAAGAACAGCTGATGGGTGCTGCGGAGGAATAGGAGGCACAGGTTGCACAACTAAAGGTTGCGGGGGTGCCGTGGCATTTTGCGCATAGGGGGTGGCGAATTTAATAAATGCGACATTAATGGATCCTTTTCACGCTCTTTTGCTGCCTCTTGCTGAAGAGACGGCAAAACTGGATAACATTTATCTATTGCCATTTTACGTTGCCTGTGCAACTGCTCACTCATATGCTCTTCTTCATTGTCTTTAAACTGCATAGCAGCTTGCATTACTGAAATTCCTCCTTCTCTCTTATTTTTCTTAGCTAATTTGATTTCCTTTTGTTTGGCCTCCTTACGCCATAGGCGGAAAGAGTCAAACATCGCCTGCCGGGCTTTCTTTTTGAACAGTTTAACTTCAAGGTTATCTAAGATTTCGGTATCAAAGCTACCATATTGGGGCCATTTTAAAACACCATCTTTCCTGGTGTATTTGATCCATACTTCGTTGTATGTGATGGGGCCTACCCCATGTTTCACATATAACTCGTATGTTGGAGTTCCAACCGGAGGAACCGGACATGAGTCCTCCAATCGGGAGTCCCTTTTATTACAACCAAGACAAAACAAATTTCCAAGTCTAAGACTAGGCATCTTCGCTCTCTAGTCTAGTTCCAAACGTCAAAGGATTATCGATTACGATTTTTCTCGTGAAAACACGAGTCCTTCGGTTTTGGTGCTTGCAAGTACCAACAATTATCCCAAAGGATACCCAAGATTAAGACCAACTAAGGACTGGGAGACGCTCCACTTATACTTAACTGAGATATCGATGACGTCACCAGAAGACTCGTCTTAGTGTTTCGCTCTACCAAACTTCAAGGGTCCAAATCAGGGCGATAGCCAGGGCAGCAGTCCTTGTAGCCGTCGGGAAGCGGGGAACCTCGCAGCAAAGACCTTCGGACCACGTCGACATGCAGGGGTCGATGAGGTGGTTGGCCGTCCTCCGGAATTTTCACACGAAGCTCCTCACGAACCTCTAACTGACTGGTACCACTGGAATCGCCCCAAACGTTGGGCGCCAGCTGAGGTACTGGGTTTTTAAGAACCGGCACAGAACCGGTAACCCAGCAGTGTCAGGGTACACCCAGAGACCTCGGGTTCTTCCTGATCCAGTCCACAGAAACTCAGAGTCTTCTAGGTGAAGTCAAAGATCGATTTATTGGCTGCAACCAAGGTAACAAGTGTCCTAGAAGTACAACACACGGGGAAGTATATTCTCAGGAGACTGCTCGAATTTACAAAGTCAGGCTTCTCTCTTTATACAGAATATTCAGCTTCAGGCAAACATTCTTCGAATTTGTAGTATGTCATTTACAGTTATTGGTTACAAAGAAAAAGCAGAGTCATGATGACATGTACATATTTCACGTCGTGCTGCCCATAACAAATCACCCGGCAAGGCCCAACATTTCATCAGATATCGGTGGACCCCCAATAAAACAGGAACCTCCCCACCATAAAGTAAGTGAAGCAAAAAGAGTAGAGACAGATGGGAGCAAGATACGGCAGGTGTGCGCGCTGAAATGGTTTTATGGCCTGCTGAGCCTTGATGCTATCTTGTTCGGCCACTGGGAGGGGAACTGACCTAACGAGTTCGGCCTGGGGCAATGGTTTCAACTTGCACAGGTCATAGGAAAGTCGATTAAGGAGTATGTGTCCTTGTGGAATTGAATTCAGCTGGATTAAGGCCTATGTAAAGGGCAACACATAAATGGAGGCCAAGGGTTCAGGACGTGAATGACGATTTCGAGGTGAAATCGTCACCCGACTATGCTGAAAATATTTGTACATGGTATGCTCGTCATTCTCGGTCTTTTGATACCAAATTCGTCATGTTTCGACAAAGTTTTAATTCTCGAGTCCAGAACGATTACATGAATCCAGAATCTTCAGAACCACAGTGTAAAGCATTTGCGCACGCACACAACAGCAACAACATCCTAGGCACACCACAAACGGAACTCCACACAAGGTTATATAAAAATAACTTCTGTATTGTCAAAACACATCAGATAGTAATCCCACATGTACATTGTGCCAACTGGCACGGGCAATATTCACAAGGGATTATGTACAACACAGGGCCACATGGCCACTCTCAGAATCAGCACTTAGAAGAACTACTGTTAGAAATAGCACTTTGTAGAACTTAGAATAAATGTAGCACAAAAGAACAATTATAGGTAAGAACACATTACACATGATGCATCACAACATTCAGAGGTGTAGGGAAAGAAAACACATGATGCATAAACATACATTCAGCGGTGTAAGAACTAGGCACATGACGCATCAAAACACATTCAGAGGTGCAGCACAGGAAAACACATGATGCATAAAAACATTCAGAGGTGTAGCACAGGAAAACACATGATGCATAAAAACATTCAGAGGTGTAAGGAAGACACATAATGCATAAAACACATTCAGAGGTGTCACAGGTATAATGGCATAGCACATTACGCATAACTCTCATTTGGCCCTAACCAGTAAAAATACAGTAGGCAATCTCCTCACTAGTCTAAACACATTAGACTCTGCCTCCTAAGAATAAATCATATTTAGGGGCGTAACTCACATAGTGAAAACATCTCACTAGCATAAAACCTACATAGGTAAAATAACCTCATAGTCACATTGCGCAAACATCACCTTAGGCAATTAATATCATAAACATAGCAAAATCACATTGCGCAAAAATCACATTAGGGCCTTGCGCCCTACCCACATACCAGCCCCCTGGCCAACTGGCCATCCAACAAGAAGGGGCTCAAATGCCCTGTGTCCAGAATGTCAGGGCGCGCTGCCAATGCAGCGCCAGTCAGTGGTGCGCCACCGGCGCAAACCTAAACGTTGCGGCTGGCACTAAGTGCTGTGCAGCTGTAGAAGGCCTGGCACCACTGTGCCATCTCTGTCCCACACAGGGACTCTCTCTCAATTGCGCCTAAACGGTGCAGCTGCCCACTAATTGCTGGGCAGCTGGTATCAGCCAAAACTGCGACAGGGCCCTCACTGGCCCTTAGGAGCAAACTGAGCCAACTTTCAGAGGCACCTGGCTCTGAAATATACATTGAGCACTTTGGGAGCCCTCGGACACTGGGACTCACTGGGGTCTGGCACCACTGTGCCGCCTCTGTCCCTCTCAGGGACTTTCTACAAACATGGCACCACTGTGCCACACCACCGGGGGGAATATGCCCCTAACTGCAATGTAGGAGCCCCGCTCGGGGGCTCGAAAGCAAAGATATGCCCCTGAGCCTCGCAGGCTCAAAAAACAACTAGGCCGCCTTTGAGCCTCTCGGGGCTCTTCAACAAATATTACCACGGAGCCCTTCGTGGGCTAAAAATGACCAAAATATGTCCCTGGAGCCTCGTTGGAGTCCCTCCCCTGGGGACTCACAAGGAACCAACTGCAACGGAGCCTCAAAGGCCTCTACACACTGGAGGGGGGGTGGGCACCGGCAATGTGCCCCGACGGCCCCCCTTTCTGAGCTGCTCTCACACTCACCGGCTTCCTTGTGCGGCGGCGGCTCTCCTCTCGGCAGCGCGGGGCTCTACACTCGGGCCCCGGCCACGCTAGACGCTCTTATTATTATTATTATTATTAATAAAAGAATTTGGTACCGCGCACATACACCAATTGGTTTCTTGGCGCTCAAGACCAGGTGGGGGAAGAACAAAAGGTCAAGGGCAGCTAACCGTGAGCAAGACGGAACAGGTGGGTTTTCAAAAGATTGCGAAAGCAAAGGTAATCAGTAGTCAGGCGAATAAAAAGAGGAAGAGAATTCCAGGTAGAGGGAGCAAGAAAGGAGAAACAGGAACCCCCATGTTTCTTGCGGTTAAACCTGGGGGTGGTCAAAAGATTGTGGGCAGAAGATCTAAGGTGACGGGAAGGGACATAGGCGTGCAAACAAGAAGAGATAAAAGCAGGGGCGCAAATGAACAGAGATTTAAAGATAGTGCAGGCCATTTTGAAAACACACCGTTGCGCAACTGGGAGCCAGTGTAAAGTCTTCAGAAGTGGGGTGACATGCTGGTGTTTAGGCTGCTGAAAGACTAATCTAGCTGCCTGATTCTGAACCAGTTGGAGTCGGGAAAGATGACAGGCAGGGACCCCCACATATAGACAGTTGGCATAGTCTAGACGTGAGGTAATGAGGGCCAGAATAACAAGAATAAGGGCCTCTTGAGATAGAAACCTGCGAATCTTCCCGATTCGGCAGAGATGATAAAAGCATGCCGAAGTGACGGTGTTGATATGTGGCCGCATCGAAAGGTCGCTGGAAATGGTAACCCCTAAGCTCTTCACAGTATTCACTGGACAAGGAGGGGAACCAAGAGCGATGGGCCAAAAGTTAGGAGACCAGGGAGTGGGAAGGCCTCCAGTCACAACCAGCTCCGTTTTGCTAGGGTTAAGCTTTAATTGGCTAAGATTCATCCATTCATAAATAAAAAGCATAGTATTTTGAAAGTTGGAACAAGAGGAGGGAGAAGAGTCGATAGGAAAGATAAGCTGCAGATCATCTGCATAATTGAAAACAGTAACTGAAAATTGACGAAGAGAAGTAAGAAGGGGCTGCATATAAAGATTGAACAAAAGCGGGGATAGAGCGGAACCCTGGGGAACACCACAAGAAAGTGAAAGCAAGGGGGCAGAGAAGGAAGAAAGGTGAACAGATTGAGAGCGGGATTGGAGAAAGGATATCACCCATGACAGGGCCAGCCCAGAGATGCCAGCATTTCTGACACGGTCGACCAAAATTCCATGGTCGACCGTGTCAAATGCGGCTGAGAGATCTAAGAGTACAAGAGCCTGGGCTAAGTTCTTATCAGCCCCCTGTTTCAGCGTGTCCATGACTGCCACCACCACTGCCTCAGTGGAATGAGCAGGTCTAAAACCAGCCTGTCGATCATCGAGGAAGTGTGTTCCCTCGATAAAAGCACTGAGGCAGCGGGTGACATACGTCTCCAAGACCTTTCCCAGGTAAGGGAGAAGGGAGATGGGTCGATAGTTGGCCAACGTGGTAGGGTCAAGGCCAGGTTTTTTTAAAATGGGGACCACCACGGCGCTTTTGAAAGCATTGGGGACAGAACCTGACAGGAGTGACTGATTTAAAAGGTCAAGGGGGGGCCGGGGCAGGCCATAAAGGCATCTCTTAGAATAGAAGGGGGACAACAGTCGTTAGGAGAGCCAGAGCTCACAACCTGAAGTAGTGAAAGAAAGGTATCCAGAGAAATGGAGGGAAATTCAAGCAAGGAGTGAGGGTTCATAGGAGAGAGAACAGAATCGTGAGACAAAGTAGTAAGGGGAATGTTGTTTTTAATCATGGAGATCTTGTCGGAAAAAAAAGAGTTGAGGGAATTGCACAGGGCTTGTGAGGGTAGAGGCTGGGGAGTGACCCGATCAGGGAGGGAAAGTTCGGCGACGATAGAGAAAATTTCTTTGGTCTTGGATGCCGAGGTCAAAACTTTCTGAGAAAAATAGGAAAGTTTGGCCAAAATGATCGATTTTTTATAGGTTTTTAATAAATCAGTATAGCTGGACTTGGATGAAGGGTCATAATTACGCCGCCAACGGCGCTCAGCTTGTCTAAGGCGAAGTTTGTCAGCCTTCAATGTGGGGGTGAACCAGCGCTGAGCGTCGTGGGGACGTTTAGATTTAACAGTTTTAATAGGAGCTACGGCATCACAGGCCGAGGACAGCCACTGGTCAAGGGAGGTAGCCTGTACGTTCAGATCAGAATGGTCAGGGGGAAGTGTGGAAGCAAGGATCGAATGAAGACGGGACATGTCGGCATGCTTCCAGTTTCGAGCCCTGAAATTGTGAGGGACTGGGTGACAAGTGGACAAAAATAAGTGTAGGGAGAAAGAAATAAAAAAATGATCAGACCAGGAACAGGGATAGACCAGGGGAGGGGAAATATCAGAGTTGATGGACCAGATCTGGTCTAAGATGTGACCTTTATTGTGTGTGGCAACCGAGATAAGTTGGGAAAAATTCAAACCGAGTAATAAGTCAGTGAAATCACGAGAGAGAGAGGATTCTTGGAGGTCTGATGGCCAATAATTAAAATCACCTACAACTAGAACCCTAGCAGAGTTAATGGCTATTTGCGAAACCATATTACTAAATAAGGATGGAAAAAGAGGCATATTGACAGGGGGACGATAAACTAATATACAGATAAAAGAGGAGTTGGGAGAGGTAAATTTCAGCGTAAGAATGTCCGAATTAGCTATGGGTGGAGTAATAAGAGTAGTGAATTGTAAGTGAGAGCGGATGATGGCAGCGACTCCGCCGCCAGACCTGCCAGAGTTTCTATTAGAGTGGAGAATATAGTAACCTACAGGGATGGCGGCCAAGATATCTGGATAAGAGTCGGCATTTAACCAAGTTTCCGTAAGGAGCAAGATGTCAATGGAGCCTCCTTCTAGAAGTTGGAATATGTCTAATTGATGTTTCGGGAGGGAGCGAGTGTTAAGATAGAGTAGTGAGAGGGAAGCCCTGCCACTAGGGCTGGACTGGGTCAATGGAGGTGCAACGGAGGAGGGGGGGGAGATAGGAAGGGAAGGGGGCAGAGGGGTTGTGGACAAAGGAGAGGATGAGATATTATTTTCCTGAATAGTGGCTATAACATGGGGGGCAAGGGGGACATGATGGGATAAGACACGGAGTGCTTGTGAAGAATAGACAAGACGTTGCACAGCATGCATGGCCCCGGACCTCGGTCGGCCGCGGACGGGCGCAGACGGGCTTGACTTGTGCGCGACTTCGGCGCGAAGTCGGCGCTCCCGCTGCGCTCGTCCGCTGCGCTTCCTCCAGGTGGCCATTTATGCTGGCAGCCGTGAGACACTAGACCGCTCACCTGCGCGGGCTGGAGGCAGGGCGGAAGTGCCGCGAAACCGGAAGTGGCGCTCTTGCAGGGACCCTCCGCAACAAACGGCACACAGCCGGGGCGGACCGGGGTCGGGAGCGGGTAAGTACAAAGTAAAAAGTGAGCGTCACAGCATGAGTGTAAGCGCTGTGAACCTTAGCGCAGGGCAGCAGTGCAGAAAATAGTACACGTGCGCTGAAGCTCGTGATCAGCTTCAGTGCACCGAGAACATTAAAATCAGAGGATTACAGCTCTAATTCAGCTGAGGAAATTAAAAAGCGCTAGTCGGCCGCGCTGATGCACGCTAGTGGTCTCCAGGCCACCAAGTCAGCCAGCGGGGTCGACAAAGCGCGATATATACCCTGGTTCAGCAGACACTAGACCGCTCACCTGCGCGGGCTGGAGGCAGGGCGGAAGTGCCGCGAAACCGGAAGTGGCGCTCTTGCAGGGACCCTCCGCAACAAACGGCACACAGCCGGGGCGGACCGGGGTCGGGAGCGGGTAAGTACAAAGTAAAAAGTGAGCGTCACAGCATGAGTGTAAGCGCTGTGAACCTTAGCGCAGGGCAGCAGTGCAGAAAATAGTACACGTGCGCTGAAGCTCGTGATCAGCTTCAGTGCACCGAGAACATTAAAATCAGAGGATTACAGCTCTAATTCAGCTGAGGAAATTAAAAAGCGCTAGTCGGCCGCTCTGCTTCTGGGCTTCCTTCCTCCGGGGAACCCGGAACACGTCCAGCCCCCGCCCACATCTTCCCTTCGTTTGCCTGGCTTCCTGCCTCAGGGGACCACCAATGGCAGCGCGGCCCTGAGCAGGGAGGCGGGCACAGCGTTTCCTCGGGAATCCCGGGGCCAGCGGTGAATTCTCTTCCCTGGACACGTGGTGGGCTCCCGTGATGCTGCCACGAGGGGGAATTGCCGGGTGGGCACCGGCTGCAAACGGAAAGCGCTCCAAAGCGCTAATGAGAGATAAAGCGCTCTCCAGCGCTTATAGGCAATAAAGCGCTTCCCAGCGCTAGAAGTGAAAATAAAGCGCTCCCAAGCGCTATCAGGTGAAAGTAAAGTGCTCCCCGCACTAGGGAAACACCAGTCCAGCAAAAAGTCCTTCAGGAGTCCAGGACAACAGGTGGAGCACACCAGCTCCCAGAAAAGGAAAGTCCATCAGGTGACCAGGAGCTGGGCAGGGCCCAGGGAGCCAAGCCTTCCCCTGGGCCCAAGCAGCAGCACGCCCCTGGCAGGATTCAAGATGGGAACAAGAACATTTTGTAAGGGGACACAGCCCCTTTTTATACAGCAAAAACCTTTGTCTAAAGGTGCAGGGTGGGAGAGAAACCAGTCGCAGCTGGTTTTGGAGTACTTTGTTTTCCCCAGCCACCCTTTCCATTCACTAGTCAGGCTAGGGTTGTCAGTCGCACCACAGGGGGCAGAGCCAGCATTGTGTGGGGAAAGCCCAGCCCTATTCAGGACCCAGGTGCACCCCTCCCCCCACATCAGCATGCTAATCTCAACACTCACCACTGGGCAGACCCATCCAGACTTCCTGGAGCCAGGCTCCAGCCAATCACGTGTCAGCAGACTCACTACTAATGCACACCCATGTCTAGAAGTAGCGCTTCCACACTAGACACATTCATGCTGCATACATCATTACACAGCATTCAATCTCACGAGTTCGCACATACCAAACTCGACCCTGCACTCCCCACACATCAGGAACTACCATGGTCACACATATTCCCCATGCATTCCTATGGGAGGGCAGGTCACTCATCACACAGACACAGAGAGCTCACGCACTTTACACTGTACCACAGTGAAAAAGTGCGCAGAGACCTAAAATCACCAACACCAGGTTACAGAAACAGGCTAGGCAAAAGCAAAATGTTTTGTGGTGAACCTGCCAAAAAGGGCCAGGTCCAACACAACCCCCTTCCAGCCAAAACGCAGGGTAGACCAATCACTCCCTTGGTGGGCTTCCCTGCTTTGGGCGACAAAACACGGACACGGGCCCGCACGGCAGGGACACCCTCCGGTTTTGCGCCACTCTGAACCCACATGGATTTCTCTCAACAAGAGCTCTCTGGCACAACTAGGATACCCCACTGGTACTCTCTAGTCATCCACGGCCAGGACCAGGCCCTAGGCCATTCAAATGTCACAGGTCCTGACCACTTCACAGAGTGGGGGTAGTAACCCCTGGCACATAATAGTCATTCTCCACTCTCCCTCTCAGGGTAGCTCCAAACTACCACTGATCCTTCAACCTAGGGACCATACCCTCAGGCTGACTAGAGGTCACAGGCAAGAATGCCCCACCCTACCTCTACTTCTGGGGTTCCGCACCCTCCCAGGGAAACACCCACCAGAACACAACTGTCCCACCAGATCAGGACCTCTCCCCATCAGTGGTCTACCACCTGGGATCTGGAAACTATTTCACTTCGGAGGTACAAAGCACACAGCACAGTCCCTCTTCAAGCAGGTGGGGGGACACAGCACCTTAGTGGAAACAACAAACTGCAGGTGAGCCCCAGATCACACAGCAAGGGCAGCCCCCTCTGTCTCTTCAGCTGATCTACTTTAGCAGAGATTCCTTCTTGACCTGGAAGTTTCCTAGTCTCCCAACCTAGGGTCTAAACCCTCAGGTTGCACCACGGTCAGAGACAAGGACACCGTCTCTCTGCACCCCCTTCCAGACTTCTGCACCCTCCCACCTTGGAGCGGTACCCCCGGAAGCAAAACCGGTCAGGACACTGATTACAGATGCCCTTCCCTCCAGGTCAGGCTGAACCTGAACCTGGCCTCCCCCCTCCTCGGGGAATGACCTCCAGAGGCCCCACAAATGGTCAAGCACTCTAGACGGGCAAATGCCCAG
Organism: Lissotriton helveticus; assembly: GCF_964261635.1. Lineage (NCBI taxonomy): Eukaryota > Metazoa > Chordata > Amphibia > Caudata > Salamandridae > Lissotriton > Lissotriton helveticus. The sequence continues at coordinate 1,020,436,312 of NC_136069.1, read as the reverse complement.
GGAACTAGGACTTCTGCACCCTCCACTTAGGAGCGGTACTGCCTAACACCAGGACCGCCGGAGTTCTGGTTACAGACACTCCTCGTCCTCTAGACACAGGAAGATCCTCCTCAAATGACCTGTAAGTACAGCCTAGTCCCCTGACCTGGCGCTTCCTTAGGGAACCCTCCAGGCCCTGAGACAGGGTTTCGGGCCAACGTGGGACACACCGTCCCACACTCACTCCGCCTCCACTGAGACAGGACGTGAGCCCCTACACCCCTACCATCCTACTGGGACCTAGCTGGGCTACACATGAACCTCTTCCCCTACACATGATCATCAGATACACAAGCCACTACTTTTAGAATCACTCCCTAATGCCTCTGCAAGACATCTAGCACACCGCCAGACGTCCACCTTCTCATCCAGTGTCTCTGCAGGACCTCCTGCACACCACCAGAGGTACACCTCCCGTGCAAGCTCCTTTAAAAAAACTCACACCAACTCCTCCAGTTCAACACACCACTCATCCACACACTCCGCCTCCAGACTGGCGAGACAGTTCCTCACTGCCCCTGACTCTCAACCTGCACCCCTCTTACTGAGCACCAGGCACAATACTCTGGGAACTGGGAATGGGACTTCACGCACTGGACACATTTTAGCTGCCACCACTGGATCCTACCATACTGGGGAATCCAGACACACACACTACACTCAGGGGATAACCACCCTCCCGAGCAAGCCATTTCTCCTCCACACTCCCTCTCTTCCATCTACCCACACAGGGACAGGAACAGGGATTGGGCACTGGACCCAGCAAGGGATTCCTTATCTAAGGGAACCTCCCCCTCTACTGGTGTCCCGCCCTGTCATTTTCTCTCTTCTGCCACTAAACATAAAACGCAGGAAACACCATTTGAAAATGACACTCTTGAGGAAAAACAAAATCATAAACAATAATCCCAAACATGTGACTATCTAAAATGCAGAGTTTTGTAAGGTAGCCAGTTGTCGCTGTGGCACTGCGCAAACACAAGTCCTAATCCTCACCGCTGACCAACAATGTTAGAACTGGGATTTTCTGGTTAGGTAAGGCTTACGCCAAAGCCAGGAAGAAACCACCATTCTAGTCAGGGCAAGGGAGTCACACGGCAAGATAACCCCTGCTCACCCCCTTGGTAGCTTGACACGAGCAGACAGGCTTATCCCGTGGGCAATGTGTAAATCATTTGCGCACGCACACAACAGCAACAACATCCTAGGCACACCACAAACGGAACTCCACACAAGGTTATATAAAAATAACTTCTGTATTGTCAATACACATCAGATAGTAATCACACATGTACATTGTGCCAACTGGCACGGGCAATATTCACAAGGGATTATGTACAAGACAGGGCCACATGGGCCACTGTCAGAATCAGCACTTAGCAGAACTACTGTTAGAAATAGCACTTTGTAGAACTTAGAATAAATGTAGCACAAAAGAACAATTATAGGTAAGAACACATTACACATGATGCATCACAACATTCAGAGGTGTAGGGAAAGAAAACACATGATGCATAAACATACATTCAGTGGTGTAAGAACTAGGCACATGACGCATCAAAACACATTCAGAGGTGCAGCACAGGATAACACATGATGCATAAAAACATTCAGAGGTGTAGCACAGGAAAACACATGATGCATAAAAACATTCAGAGGTGTAGGTAAGACACATATGCATAAAACACATTCAGAGGTGTCACAGGCATAATGGCATAGCACATTACGCATAACTCTCATTTGGGCCTAACCGGTAAAAATACAGTAGGCAATCTCCTCACTAGTCTAAACACATTAGATTTTGCCTCCTAAGAATAAATCATATTTAGGGGCGTAACTCACATTGTGAAAACATCTCACTAGCATAAAACCTACATAGGTAAAATAACCTCATAGTCCCATTGCGCAAACATCACCTTAGGCAATTAATATCATAAACATAGCAAAATCACATTGCGCAAAAATCACATTAGGGCCTTGCGCCCTACCCACATACCAGCCCCCTGGCCAACTGGCCATCCAACAAGAAGGGGCTCAAATGCCCTGTGTCCAGAATGTCAGGGTGCGCTGCCAATGCAGCGCCAGTCAGGGGTGCGCCACCGGCGCAAACCTAAACGTTGCAGCTGACACTAAGTGCTGCGCAGGACCTCCTGCACACCACCAGAGGTACACCTCTTGTGCAAGCTCCTTTAAAAAAACTCACACCAACTCCTCCAGCTCAATACACCACTCATCCACACACTCCGCCTCCAGACTGGCGAGACAGTTCCTCACTGCCCCTGACTCTCAACCTGCACCCCTCTTACTGAGCACCAGGCACCATACTCTGGGAACTGGGAATGGGACTTCACGCACTGGACACATTTTAGCTGCCACCACTGGATCCTACCATACTGGGGAATCCAGACACACACACTACACTCAGGGGATAACCACCCTCCCGAGCAAGCCATTTCTCCTCCACACTCCCTCTCTTCCATCTACCCACACAGGAACAGGAACAGGGATTGGGCACTGGACCCAGCAAGGGATTCCTTATCTAAGGGAACCTCCCCCTCTACTGGTGTCCCGCCCTGTCATTTTCTCTCTTCTGCCACTAAACATAAAACGCAGGAAACACCATTTGAAAATGACACTCTTGAGGAAAAACAAAATCATAAACAATAATCCCAAACATGTGACTATCTAAAATGCAGAGTTTTGTAATGTAGCCAGTTGTCGCTGTGGCACTGCGCAAACACAAGTCCTAATCCTCACCGCTGACCAACAATGTTAGAACTGGGATTTTCTGGTTAGCTAAGGCTTACGCCAAAGCCAGGAAGAAACCACCATTCTAGTCAGGGCAAGGGAGTCACACGGCAAGATAACCCCTGCTCACCCCCTTGGTAGCTTGACACGAGCAGACAGGCTTATCCCGGAGGCAATGTGTAAAGCATTTGCGCACGCACACAACAGCAACAACATCCTAGGCACACCACAAACGGAACTCCACACAAGGTTATATAAAAATAACTTCTGTATTGTCAATACACATCAGATAGTGATCACACATGTACATTGTGCCAACTGGCACGGGCAATATTCACAAGGGATTATGTACAAGACAGGGCCACATGGGCCACTGACAGAATCAGCACTTAGCAGAACTACTGTTAGAAATAGCACTTTGTAGAACTTAGAATAAATGTAGCACAAAAGAACAATTATAGGTAAGAACACATTACACATGATGCATCACAACATTCAGAGGTGTAGGGAAAGAAAACACATGATGCATAAACATACATTCAGTGGTGTAAGAACTAGGCACATGACGCATCAAAACACATTCAGAGGTGCAGCACAGGAAAACACATGATGCATAAAAACATTCAGAGGTGTTGCACAGGAAAACACATGATGCATAAAAACATTCAGAGGTGTAGGTAAGACACATATGCAATAAACACATTCAGAGGTGTCACAGGCATAATGGCATAGCACATTACGCATAACTCTCATTTGGGCCTAACCGGTAAAAATACAGTAGGCAATCTCCTCACTAGTCTAAACACATTAGACTCTGCCTCCTAAGAATAAATCATATTTAGGGGCGTAACTCACATAGTGAAAACATCTCACTAGCATAAAACCTACATAGGTAAAATAACCTCATAGTCCCATTGCGCAAACATCACCTTAGGCAATTAATATCATAAACATAGCAAAATCACATTGCGCAAAAATCACATTAGGGCCTTGCGCCCTACCCACATACCAGCCCCCTGGCAAACTGGCCATCCAACAAGAAGGGGCTCAAATGCCCTGTGCCCAGAATGTCAGGGTGCGCTGCCAATGCAGCGCCAGTCAGGGGTGCGCCACCGGCGCAAACCTAAACGTTGCAGCTGACACTAAGTGCTGCGCAGCTGTAGAAGGCCTGGCACCACTGTGCTATCTCTGTCCCACACAGGGACTCTCTCTCAATTGCGCCTAAACGGTGCAGCTGCCCACTAATTGCTGGACAGCTGGGATCAGCCAAAACTGCGACAGGGCCCTCACTGGCCCTTTGAAGCAAACTGAGCCAACTTTTAGAGCCAACTGGCTCTGAAATATACATGGAGCACTTTGGGAGCCCTCTGACATTGGGACTCACTGGGGCCTGGCACCACTGTGCCGCCTCTGTCCCTCTCAGGGACTTTCTACAAACATGGCACCACTGTGCCACACCACCGGGGGGAATATGCCCCTAACTGCAATGTAGGAGCTCCGCTCGGGGGCTCGAAAGCAAAGATATGCCCCCTGAGCCTCGCAGGCTCGAAAAACAACTAGGCCGCCTTTGAGCCTCTCGGGGCTCTTCAACAAATATGCCCCCGGAGCCCTTCGTGGGCTAAAAATGACCAAAATATGTCCCCGGAGCCTCGTTGGAGTCCCTCTCCTGGGGACTCACAAGGAACCAACTGCCCCGGAGCCTCAACGGCCTCTACACACTGGAGGTGGGGTGGGCACCGGCAATGTGCCCCGACGGCCCCCCTTTCTGATCTGCTCTCACACTCACCGGCTCTCCTCTCGGCAGCGCGGGGCTCTCCAATCGGGCCCCGGCCACGCTAGAAGCTCTGCTTCTGGGCTTCCTTCCTCCAGGGAACCCGGAACACGTCCAGCCCCTGCCCACATCCTCCCTTCGTTTGCCTGGCTTCCTGCCTCAGGGGGCCGCCAATGGCAGCGCGGCCCTGAGCAGTGAGGCGTGCACAGCAGTTCCTTGGGAATCCCGGGGCCAGCGGTGAATTCTTTTCCCTGGACACGGGGTGGGCTCCCGTGATGCCACCACGAGGGGGGAAATGCCTGGTGGGCACGGCTGCAAATGGAAAGCGCTCCAAAGCGCTAATAAGAGATAAAGCGCTCCCCAGCGCTTATAGGCAATAAAGCGCTTCCCAGCGCTAGAAGTGAAAATAAAGCGCTCCCAAGCGCTATCAGGTGAAAGTAAAGTGCCCCCAGCGCTAGGGAAACACCAGTCCAGCAAAAAGTCCTTCAGTAGTCCAGGACAACAGGTGGAGCACACCAGCTGCCAGAAAAGGAAAGTCCATCAGGTGTCCAGGAGATGGGCAGGGCCCAGGGAGGCAAGCCTTCCCCTGGGCCCAAGCAGCAGCACGCCCCTGGCAGGATTCAAGCTGGGAACAAGTACATTTTGTAAGGGGACACAGCCCCTTTTTATACAGCAAAAACCTTTGTCTAAAGGTGCAGGGTGGAGGAGAAATCAGTCGCAGCTGGTTTTGGATTACTTTGTTTTCCCCAGCCACCCTTTGTCAGTCGCACCACAGGGGGCGGAGCCAGCATTGTGTGGGGGAAGCCCAGCCCTATTCAGGACCCCGGTGCACCCCTCCCCTCACATCAGCATGCTAATCTCAACACTCACCACTGGGCAGACCCATCCAGACTTCCTGGAGCCAGGCTCCAGCCAATCACGTGTCAGCAGACTCACTACTAATGCACACCCATGTCTAGAAGTGGCGCTTCCACACTAGACACATTCATGCTGCATACATCATTACGCAGCATTCAATCTCACGAGTTCGCACATCCCAAACTCGACCCTGCACTCCCCACACATCAGGAACTACCATGGTCACACATATTCCCCATGCATTCCTATGGAAGGGCAGGTCACTCATCACACAGACACAGAGAGCTCACGCACTTTACACTGTACCACAGTGAAAAAGTGCGCAGAGACCTAAAATCACCAACACCAGGTTACAGAAACAGGCTAGGCAAAAGCAAAAAGTTTCTGGGTGAACCTGCCAAAAAGGGCCAGGTCCAACAGTGTGGCTCACTCAAAAGCTTCAGAAATGTTAGGGGTATAGATCCCTCATGTGTAAGTCTACCCTCAACCTTTATTTTGTATATCATCGCTAAAGTGGAGATACCAACATTGATTTCACGCCAACCAAAGACATCTAATATACACCCTAATAAGTTAATACTGTGCCAAATAATTGTGCAGTATTCATGCACACAGGATGACATGAAGGAACCAGTTGCCAAAGACTGAAATGTACACAGGCGAGACCAGTAGGCTACTTGCCTCCTACCAATAATAGGCAAAGCAACTAACTCCCTGCTTATATTTCAGTGACACCACCACTAGGGTAATCTGATTAGCTGACCCGCACTCACACTGAAAGTGGAAGGTACACATGATGTTCCTCTGGACCACAGAGTCCGGCTGTAGATTGCAAGCCATAACTACATACTATTTCAGGACACATATATGATTGTTGTGTAGTGGGCAGGGAAACAGATGAACAGCATTTTGAGCTGCTTCCGGTGGGCGGGAGCAATGCCTGCTCCCGCTGAAGGCGGGGAGCTGGCTGGGGCTGCGGGCGCACTGGGGTCCTCCCCCATGCATCCTCCAAACAATGGTGAAGTGGGTGTTACCCCGAAACGCGGGCCTCTTGCTCACTTTGCCACTGGATTCAAGGTAGCCTGGCTGATGAGGGGTGTTACTGGTCACGCTACAGGCCTCTTGACGGACCTGTATCCTGATTAGATTCCACAGGAACGAAGATGCGTTCCCCACACTCCCAGAAAATAGTGTCTGGAGGAATTGTAAAAGACTCCTTCACAGGTAACTGTCTCCGAAGAGTTGGGGCAAGGATTCATAGAGTGACCACCACTCATTCCCCTGCTTGAGGAACTGGTAACGCTCGTGAAGAAGGCCAGGAAACAGTGAGGGCTGTAAAGAAATAGGAAGACCTATTAGTGCTGAATATAATTTGGCTAGTTACACCATAAGGCTGTGGTAATGCATGTCAAGTTCAAGAATGTAAATCCACTTACCATCCAAAAGAGCCTCAAAAGCTTCCTTAAACAAGAGATGGAGCAGTTACCGTCAGTCACCTAGAAGCAGCAGGAGCAGGAGCAGGAGGTTTGTATAATAATATAAATGTAGTCCGTTCTTAGACTAACAGGCTGCTGAAGCCTAGGGCGACGAAGCACAGAACGATAAAAGGAAGTCCTCACAGTCTGTATTCACAAAGGGTTAGCAGCATGAATGGAGTCCTTTAAAGCAAGGCAATTTATCAGGAAATAACAGGAACAGAGATTGTGAGCCCTTCAGTAGTTGAGGAGGCAGAGCACGGGAGAGGCGTGTACGAATGTCAGCCTGGGAATGCCAAGAACTGAAGCAGATTGCTCAGCAGTACCAAATGCGGGAGAGCACAGAAGAAGAGTGGGTGTTTTCTGCCCGGGAGGCTTTGAAGTCTGCAGCCGATAGTGAATGCGCCGCGGGCAGGGAGAGTGGAATGGAGCTTCAGGTAATGGCCGCACTACCCCGCCTCAGCGTCTGGACCCAGCGGAGCGGAAGCGCAGATAGTAAGGCACACGCAATTACAGGCGAGAAAATTTCTGGCAGGCAATCACGGGGAAACTAACTACCTAGGTGAGTACAACAAACGCGGTCAGGATTTCAATGCCACAGGCGAGCAGGATACAAAGTAGCAAGTCCTTCCGCAGTTGACAAAAAAAGGGGCGTGGTTACGGGATAGGAACAGTAAGCCAAGCAAAGGTTTGTTCCGGACACGTCACTTTAAACGAAGGAGGGGACGTGTAAAAAGATATACTGATATTCGCACACACCTGGAAGCAGTAAGGGATCGTCTAAAAAGAACAGATATCCTTAAAGACGACATGCACTAACGTTTCACAAACTTTATTCGACAATTAAGTCATAAAAGTGTACATACATATATTTACACAAATGTTAATTAAAAAGTCATAAAAGATCCATACAATAAATATTTTAAAAAGTATTAAACTAGAATAGAATATGCCGAATTACAGTTTAAAAAGAATAAAAACAAGTTCATCAACATACATTTATCCAGAGGAGTATTGCACAGAGGGTTAGTCCCAGTATACATGGGCAAATACAGCTTAATCTTCACATAGTTACCGCTGTATATTTTGTGCGAATTACCCAAGCCCATTTCAAGAATTTAGCCACAGCGACAGCAATTCTAGGCGTCAGGTCTGTAGTTAAAATTCTCAAAGCCTCAGCATGTCTGTATATCCCAAGCAGTTTACATAATGGCTTAATCCACATCGTTCTGGGGGCCGTGTACAGGGGACAAAAAAATAAAAGGTGACTTATTGACTCTTGGTCCTCCCCACAATTGGGACATCTGTCGTTTCCACTTTTATCTGCCCATTTAACCGTAAAGGATCTTACTGGGAGTGATCCTACCCTTAGCTGGAAATAGAGCTTGCGATCCTGTTGTTTGCCAATGATATCCCAGTATTGTTCCAGTTTAGGTTGGGCTTTAATGTCCATGAAACGACCAGTTAAATGAGCGGAGAGGCCCTCTGACCTTACTTCTGTGACCACCATCTCCCAATATTTTTCTTTAAGCAATTTTTTTGAGGGAAACTGAGCGTTTTCCGGGTCCTCCCATAAGTCACTCATTCCCAATTTGAGGAGTATTGACCTGATGTTCTTAAGCCAATGTATTCTTTGGCCCGTGTCTTTAGCCATTATTTCCCTTAAACCCTGGGTATAATGCTGTAGTTCTTCTGTTGTCCATAGACGGCGCCAGTAAGGGACTGGACACAAAAGGGCAACATCCTGGACCGCCTTTTTTCCAAGATCCCACATTAGCGGTATTAACGGGGTACTTATGGGAACACTAGTAGCTTTTCGGAGGAATTCGTTTTCAGCTAGCGGTAGCTTTCTAAGGTCTTCGAAACCCCACAGTTCGGCTCCATATAGAGCCGAACCTAAGACCTTCATCCCGTATACTTCCAATAAGGGGCTAATGGGCTTAGTTGTTGATGAGGCAAATTTTTTCAAAAGGATGCTTGCCTGCTGGCGGAGTTTAAGGACCGCAATATGTAATTGGCTAGACCACCCCAGGTCTTTCTGAAGGGTAACCCCCAGGTAGGTGAAAGCATCTACCCGCTCCAGCGGGGAGCCATTCATATTGATCAGCCCTCTGAAAGGTCTGTTTGACCCGCACGTTTTGCGGCCAGCCAGAACCATATACTTAGTTTTTGTCGTGTTTATTTCTAGGCCCCTATTCAAACAGAAATCTTCAAACCGCTTCAGGGCTTGCTGGAGTCCACTCGGGGTCTTTGAGATGATGAGAGTGTCGTCCGCGAACATGAGGATCGGGACCCGCTCACCGGACATCGCAGGGGCGTCGGTCGGGACCAGGGAGAGGAAATCCGCAACCCCATTCACGAAGAGCGAGAATAAGGTGGGCGCCATAACGCAACCCTGCCTCACTCCACGCTCCACCCGAAAGGGCACGGTGACCTCCCCCTGGGAACCCCACCGTACCCGAGCGAAGGTATCCTCATGCAAGCTGACAATCAAACTCAACAATTCAGGTGCCATCCCCAGATCCGCTAAAACTTTCCATAGAGTATGACGAGGGACCAGGTCAAAGGCCGCTTTTAAGTCAACAAAGACGGCATACAAAGTGCCCTTTTCCAGGACCACGGTACGCCAATATAACGTGATGAACCGGAAGACCTGGTCTATGGTACTTGTTTTTGGGCGGAAACCAGCCTGGAGGTGACTTAAAATATTGTCATTATCCATCCAGGTCTGAATTCTGCCCAAAACCAGCCGTCCCATGATTTTTTGTAAGCAGTCAATTAGACTTATTGGTCTATAATTGGCCGCAAGTGACTTATCACCCTTTTTATACACCGGCACAATTTCTGCCCCTTTCCATGAGATGGGCACCTCCATCCCTTGGGCTATGGCGTTTGCCACATACAGGATGTAAAATCGCAGCGCCCTCTGTTGTTCAGAAATAAATCTGCGGGGACACAATCCATGCCGGTAGCACGACCCTCTGTGACTTGGTCCAATACCCTATCGACATCCTTCAAGGAAAAAATAGGTTCCTTGTACACAATATGGAGATAGGCTCCATCGCCTTTACCAGTGGCACTGGCAGCATACTGGGGCTTGAAATAATCGACCCAAGAATTGCGATCAACATTATTATGAGGGCTCTCTTGATGACCTCCCCTGTCCCATTTAAAGATTTCCCAAAAAAGTTTGGGATTCTTTGCAGAGCACACCCCTTTCAGATCCTGCCACAGGCCCTCTTCCCAGTCCCTTTTAGCAACAAGTCGCTTGGACCTGTAGTTCGCACGAGCCAGTCTAACTGCACCCATGTCTTTAGACTTTAAGGCTAGACCCAAATCCCTCCTAGCTTGGCGACAAGAGCTATTATACCAGCTCTCTGGTTTTTTAGCTGCAGTTCTTCTTTTTCCTAAACCAGATTTACAGAAGTATGTCTTCAGTTTGTTAAAGAGCCTATTGTGTATCTCTAGTAAAAGGTAAGGGGGAGAACCGTTCATTATAACATCCTCCATATCCTTTAGGGCCCCTTCCAGGTCTCCCTCGATAGAACTAATTATTTTGTGATGCTCAGCGACCTGGCACCATTTAAGGTGTCGCTCATCGTTTGCCATAGCTAAATCCGCGTAGCAGTGCCCCTGATGGGCTTCCTCCCCTATGTGGATACCCAGGTTAAACTTTGCACTCAGAGGGTTGTGGTCGCTTTCAATACGTGATACAACTTCCATATCGAGGAGAGTTGACCACATCTTGAGAGGGACAAGTAAGTAGTCAATGTTGCTTGCCCTAGCGCCATTGTCAAAAGTTTCCTTCCCCATTTTATCTGAGAGTGTGCGCCCGTTGGCAGCTCTCAATTCATTTTCTAAGCAAAAGCCCTTTAACTGAATAGCAGCCTCAGTCCATTTTTTTATAGGTTTGGTACTGAGTTGGGGAACTCCCCATCTAGCGTCCTCCTACTCTGTCAAATGGATATCGTCCAAGCCAAGGAGTTCAAAAGTGGTATTGAAGTCCCCAGCAATAAATGACATAATGTTGTTTGGGGAAGCCTGTAGTAATGTATCAAGTTTAGCTACAACTTCTGATTTCTTGCCACCTTGAAGCCCCCTAGCATAAACATTAAAAATGTTAATTTCTAAATCTGCGTGAAAACTAAATCTGACACCAAGAATGTCATCACATACAGTGGGGAGCAACTGGGTTTTAAATTTTAGGGACTGCTTGACCCATATAACTAAACCCCCCATAGGTCGCCCTTTAGTTTTTTTTACAGCAGGGACAAAAAAGTTCAGATAGCCAACTCTGAACATTGGTTCGACCGCCCAGACTTCTTGAAACAAACAAATGTCATGGTGGTCAATGAAGTCTTCCCAATCCTGCGAATTAAGTTTTGACACTAAACCTGCCACATTCCAGGAAACCAGGGATGTGTGGCTTAGTGGACCATCTGATAATATTGCCAAATTGTCCCGTACGGGTTGTCCCCGTAAGCCAGAATGTATTTTATGCTGTCTATTCAAGGACTGGTTTACCTCTAAAGCCTGAGGGATAATGTCACATGTGGGGCGTTGGCCAGCCTCATCCCGCCCTTCATCTTTACTACACTGGATCGGGACAATCCCTTTCCCAGTCACCATCCCCTCTCTTCTAGCCCCTCCCCTACTACTCTGAATGGACTTTTGTTGTTCGTACTGTCAAACACAGTCCCCTAGCCCCGACAGGGTCTGAAATCTGTTGAACAACCTTATGTTCCCTAAGGGACAAAAATTAGATACAGGCCCCTGAGAAAACATATCCCTCTCGAAGGAAACTGTAGTTGGGGGGTCATAGAAATAGGCTAAGGGTAGAGCTTGTATCCCATTGGACATATCATTATGGGGCCAATTACAGATGAAGTTGACACACATCTGGTCTCTAAAATTAATTACAATACAGTCTCCTGCAACTGTCTTAAATCCCTTCCCTATCCAGTTAACTCTCCTAACACCCATAATATCAGCACGCATGTACACTGGCAATGGGCGGTGTTTATTTAGCCAGAAAATACATTTATGCTTTAGATCTTGGTATGATTCTCGTTTCCCACGAGCTAATGGGGGGACCCCAACCAAGACTACCACAAAAGGGGCTGATTGGGGAGGAAGGTCAATATATGGTAGGGGAGGCTCGCTATGGGCTCTGGATGGGGCAGATGAAGGTGGCTGTTTATCCTTCCGCTTAGCTACATCGCCCAAAGATCTATCTTTGTTCAATGGGTTTGCTCCCACCCCTGTGTAATTAGGTACCGGGGGAGTATCTGCCCGTGACAGGATGGTTTGTGGTGTCTCACTAGCTTGATGTATTTTTCCCACTCCCGTCTGAGTGACTGGTTGTGAATTAACAGTTTGCTCTTTATCAACAGCCAACACAGGCCTTGCAGTCTGGCTTGACCCGGTAACACTGTCAGAATTAGATGGACCATTGGCAACAGTAGATTTTGGCCTTAGAGTATGGGTGCCACGACTTGGTCCTGCCTGTTTCTGGGCCAATGCCAACGAAAGTTCCAGGCACACCAGTCTATTTTCAATGGCGTCCAGCCGTTCATGCAATGGATGACACATTTTCTTAAAGGTAACTTCCAGTCTTTTCCAAAAAGAAGGACCCAACTCCATATGTGGATCCTCCCCCCTATGATCCAAACAACTTCCCTGCCCACTTCTATCAACCCTGTCCAGTTGTACGGGGGTGGTTGGTGACATCACTACTGTGTCATCAGGTGGGGCATTATTTTTGCAAGATCTTGCTTTTTTCCCACCAGCATTGGTTTGAGGACCAGGGCGTTTCCTTTTTGTTTGCTCCCTCCCCTTTGGTTGAACCATAATGGCTTTCACTTGGCCAGCAGATCGAGTCTTGATTTTAGGAGATGGAGCTCTAACTATGGCGCTACTGGGCACTACTTCTTTTGGGGAATTGTCACTTATAATCATAATCTCTGCTGATTGAAGTGGAGAAGCAGTTACCACTCCTGAAGGGGGAAGTGAGCCCTGCGAGTTAGTTTGTAAGTTGGTCGGTGATCTGGCATGTGCCAGGGAGCCCAATGAAGACCTTTTATCAAAGGGTGTGTCCAAGGATAGTCTTTGTTCAGTAAGTTCTATATCCTTGGCAAGTGCAGTTGATACCCTTATAAGGAAATTGCCAAGAGTTCCTAATAGTGAACCACCCGTTGATTTCCTACAGTTAGGATCACCATCGTGTACAGTAGCCATCCTTTCTGTACCTTGTGTACTACTTGGAACGGTGTCAAATGATTTCCAATATGTCACTGACCTTGATTATGCCGTGGCAGGTGTCAGAGTGGTGGCCCGTCCCGTCCTTGGCCGGTCTTGAACGGGCTTAAACGGGCCCGCCCTTGGCCCGGGCTTCGCCCGAGCGTGTCCCGCGACGCGGGGGAGGCGGCGGGTTTTAACAGCGCCTCCGGGCGCGGAAGTGGGCGTGTACCGGTCCCCCAAGGTGTTCTGGGAACTGTAGTTCCCCTCCTGACAACGGCCGCTTGGAGTTGTAAGTTGCGGCGGCAGGAGGGAACAAGAGCGCCCGTGGAAACGCGCTGGGTAGCACGATGGCAGCAGCAGCAAAGGTAGGGTCAGCCAAGCACCAAATGCCCGTGAAATGATGTCCCCCGCTCCACCGAGGAGGCGGCGGGTTTTAACAGCGCCTCCGGGCGTGGAAGTGGGCGTGTGCCGGTCCCCCAAGGTGTTCTGGGAACTGTAGTTCCCCTCCTGACAACGGCTGCTTGGAGTTGTAAGTTGCGGCGGCAGGAGGGAACAAGAGCGCCCGTGGAAACGCGCTGGGTAGCGCGATGGCAGCAGCAGCAAAGGTAGGGTCAGCCAAGGGTCAGCCAAGCTCCAAATGCCCGTGAAATGATGTCCCCCGCTCCACCGAGGAGGCGGCGGGTTTTAACAGCGCCTCCGGGCGCGGAAGTGGGCGTGTGCCGGTCCCCCAAGGTGTTCTGGGAACTGTAGTTCCCCTCCTGACAACGGCCGCTTGGAGTTGTAAGTTGCGGCGGCAGGAGGGAACAAGAGCGCCCGGGGAAACTCGCTGGGTAGCGCGATGGCAGCAGCAGCAAAGGTAGGGTCAGCCAAGGGTCAGCCAAGCTCCAAAAGCCCGTGAAATGATGTCCCATGCACTAACACAAGGCCTGCCTTTGGTCCCAGTATATGGAAAAAGAGGCCTTTGCCCTGACATTAGTCCGAAACCAATCCCAGGATGCTTGTTTCCGGTCCAGGGAAGACCTGGCTTGGCAGTTCGGGCTGGACTGTTTCAATGAGGCACAGGCTCAAGATCAATTTGAATATAGCTGGGTCTGAACTGGGTTGGAGAGGTGAGCTGAAGAACGATGATGGATTCAACCCATATCTGTGACTGGGGGTTAGTGTCTGAAAAGTTTCAGCACTCCGTCCATCATCTCCTTGTGTTTGCCTTGTTCGCCCTAAGTTGGCAGGGTATGCCCGGACGTGGGTCCCTTGCTCACTTTGCCACTGGATTCAAGCTAACCTGGGTGATGAGGGGTGTTACCCCGAAACGAGTCCCAAGATGCTTATAGTTAGGTTCTGATTTTACACAGACAACACAATAGAGATTCAGCAATTATATTTAGAGTAATCTCAATAAACAATAGCTTGTGCCCTAAGGTAACTATAACTCGCAACTTCACCATTCACTGCCAAATACCCCACATATTGCATCACTCATGACATCTTCTATGACATTATTAATAATATCAGTGCAACATTTGCTGTAAAATTATTGATGAGAAAACTGTACATGGCGGGGGTGCAAGTTATAATTACCTTAGGGCACGAGTTAAAGTTTAATGAGATAACTCTTATTATAACTGCTGAATTTCTATTGTTTTGTGTGAGTAGAATCTGAACCTAACTGTAACGTCCCAGAATGTGTGTGTGTGTGTATATATGGACTCGGCAAGGATAGAGGCAGTGTTGGAGTCACTGTACCCCACGCCGGGCTAGCTGGATTTCCGGTCTTGCCCTGCTAATTGGATTGCAGGGACTTCGTGGTTGGTGCGGTCTGGGGAGCGGAGGAGGCACCAGCCTTGCTACATTCAGGTGACATTTGCCCGCAATAACTTTAACTTTTAACTACCCCCGTTGTTGTGTGGAATCGCCCGTATCCTGCTTAAACAATTTGGCGCTGAAGAAGGCTACACCACAGCCGGAATGCATCCGCCTTAATTTTGGTTTTATTTGCAATAAAGGATCCTCCTCTGTTTCCCCTATTGTGGCCTCTTCTTCTTGCCCACGGAGAAGGTTACTTGGAGATATATATGTCATTGAAATGTTGATTTCATACGGGCGAATAAAAATGTTTTTGGGAATTACGAAGGCAACAATATAACTGTTAGAAATGTATATGCAGTTGGGAACTATAATTCCTTTTAAATGTAAATATATGAATTGTTGTTGTTTCAATAACATTTTATTATATATTTTTTTCATAATGAAAGTATTTAAATATTGAAACAATATGAAATATTTATATTTCTCTTATGTTCCCCTACATGTCAATATAATATATTGGTGAAATTAACATGCTATATTCCCAGTACAAAAAGGACATTATGTCCTATATTACTAAAACAAATGTCCGTTTGAACTCCATAATTTGAAATGGTATCAGTCTGCCATTGGTCACCTGCACTTTAAAATGCCGTTTTCTATCTCCTTGACATGACATGTGATCAAGCCTCGGCTGAGGTGAAACGCGTCATGGCGACTTGTGGGCTTTTATTTATGCACAAATAAATGCACTGAAAAAGATCAGCATGGAGTTGGTGGTTCCATTCTAATTTTCGTCTATCCTTTGGCTTGCCGAGTCTTTTCGGAACTTTTTGAAATACAAATTGTACCTGGTAGCCTCCTGGGTGCGAGTGGAAACCCCTCCTCATCTGTGGCGAGAAGCGGCAGGAAGCAAGTGGTTCCGTGACCCGGAGCCGGATATCATACTCCGATAGGAGGAAGCCGTGAGAAGCCCCTGCGAGTAAGCACACGCCCGACCGGGACTGAAGGAGCCGAGTATCTGAACGAGATTGGGATACAGCGGCAACCGTGTCAAGGTAGGGTGGCGTACGCATAGCGCAGTGAGGAGAGTGCTTGGATTAGCGTCAGGATTGCCTGTAAACGCTAAGACCAGAATCGTTCAGTACAGCATTAATCTAGCCATACACAGCAATGTCCGCCGCCGTGTTAAGGAGCAGAGCACAGGCTGCCCAGTCTGTTTTTGTCACCCCGGCTGGGGGGGCCACGGCACCAACTCCACATGGGCAAGATGAGGGCAATACAAGTCCAACAGCCAGGGACTTGTTTCGGAAACTGGAAAAATTGACGAAAAAAGAAACGGCGAAATGGTGGGAACACGAGTCGCTAACACGCTATCTTGAAGTAGGGCGTGTCCCGAGAGGTCTTCGAAGTTGCCTTGCGCCTAGTTATGAGGACCCGGATCCCTGTATGCTTGAAGATTGGGCCACCGCCAACCTGGAATACTCTGCGAGATTGTTAACGATCTTGATTAAATATGCGGAGAAGGACAGGAATAAATTGCAAGCTGAAATCGAGAAGGTTGAATCTGAAATACAAGATCTGGGGGCAGATGACAATGTGAAAAAGATGCTTGAAGAGATGGAAGCCCGCCTCAACAAAGAAGAGCAAATAATAAAAAAGCGGAAAGCTTTTAAATTCGAGAGGGACAGACACGACTATTTAAATGGGCACATCTTCACCTTCGCCCGGAGATTTGACAATGTCAACACTCGAGTAAGGACTAGGAAACAGGGACAAGGTGTGCAGGGGGGCCAGAGTTCGGCATCTTCTGTAGAATTGAGTTCCACCGAGGGCAGCGACCTGGAAGGTGACTTGAGAAACACGCCGGCATTGGGGTTTACTGCACCTACCCCCGCACAAGAAGTGAGCCGCCTGTGCGAGGCGCGTCGAGATACCCTGAGGCCAAGAGCCAAGTCTACAGTGGCAAACAAAGGACCAACCGCAAACGGCTCGAGCGGAGGAAACGTCACAACGCAAAGTGGCGACAAAAAGAACAACCAGAGAAGATGGAACAGCAGAAAACGGGGACAACAACAGGGACCCCCTCAATAATTAATCTAACTAACACAGTGTTAACGATGAAGGAAATGAGCATTTTGGGCCTAGGATTATCCTTCTGCCCTCCTAGAAATTTTGACTATAGCAATACTAGGTTGGATGTCTATCGTTTTGTAAGAAAACTTAAATTAACGAAATTCCATCGACTCCAACCGCGTAGAAAGGAAACAACAATGGAGACACAAAGTCCTTCTCTTCTGAATGTGGGGGATGGTCCATCTTTTGAAGATATTTGGAACTTATGTGAGGAAGGGTCTGATACTACAACTAGGCCAATACAAATTAACATTTTGGGTGCTGGGATCAGTACCACATGCTTCAAACCTAAATCTACGTTTAACCCCATTTCAACACATGACAATTTGGATATTTATCAGGATCTAATTGTGGAAGACCTAAAGAAACTCTATGTTGCAACTAATAAGAGCAGCCAAGCGATTGCAAGACAAAATCAAAATTACAACAATTTGATTAAGAAACTAAAATCAAATGAAAAGGTGGTAGTTAAACAGGCGGACAAGGGGGGCAACATTGTCCTCTGGGAGCGGGATCTTTACATCAAAGAAGCAGAAAAACAGCTGGGTGATACCGCTTGTTACCGCAAAACTAACATCAATATCATTAAAGAAGCTTGGAGAGAACAAAATTCCAAACTTATGGCTTGGCGCAGCAGTGGTCTGATTTCACAGGATGAATTCAAGTTCCTGAAAAAGGATTTTCCAGTCATTCCTACATTTTACCTTCTTCCAAAGGTTCACAAGGATGCTACAGCTCCACCTGGCAGACCGATAATATCCGCCATTGACAGTTCTACTGAGAATGTCTCAAGATATATTGATTATTTTCTCCAGGAGTGGGTAAAAGAACTAAATTCTTATGTGAGGGACACTACGGATTTTCTATGCAAACTGTCTGAAATAACTTGGAGTGAAGAATATTTACTCATAACTCTAGACATTTGCTCCCTAAACACATCCATTAAACATATTGACGGATTGAGAGCTGCAGAGTTCTATTTGAAAAAACGCCCATTACACAATGTGCATCACAACAAAATGATCATGGGAATGTTACAAATGTGTTTAGAGCAAAATTTCTTTACATTCAATGGGCAGGCCTACCAACAATTGAGAGGTGTTGCCATGGGGTCCTGCTTCTCCCCCAGCTTCGCGTGCCTGCACATGGGGCTGTGGGAGGAGCGGGTCCTCATGGGTCAACACAGGGAGATCATGGAACAGCACGCTATGATGTATTTAAGGTATATAGACGATCTCTTCTTTGTTTGGAGAGGCTCTGAGGAGAGTGCCAGAAATTTCATTGAACTACTGAATGTGAATGATATGAATCTGCAGCTCACTTCCAACATCAATAAAAATACAGTTAATTTTTTAGATGTGGAAGTGTATGTCAGCGGAAATTGTATAGAGACCAGATTGCACAGGAAAAGTACTGCAGGCAATACGCTATTACACGCATCCAGTCACCACCCTCGCCATCTCATCCGCAGCATCCCATATGGGGAGATGTTGCGGTTGAAACGCATCTGTAGCACCGCATCTGAATGTGCGCTGGCTCAAGACCTGTGTAAGAAGAGGTTTTTGGCGAGGGGATATAGCAACAAATTGATTGATGATGCCATAATAAAAACTGCTAAATTAACGCGAAACCAAGCACTGAATTCTTCCCAAAAATCCATTAAGATTGGTAAGGAAGAGGAACAAGTGCAATGCAGGGCGATAGTAACCTACAGCCAACAGCATGCAGACATCCGCAAAATTTTCACCAGAAATTGGAACTTGGTGCAGGGGGATCCAGTCATTGGTAAATTGGTAAAGTGTAGACCCGACATAACCTTTCGTAAATCCCCATCCATGGCCAATGCATTGGTTAGTAACACCTTGGACACCCCCAAAAAATGGTGGGATCGCATCACTGGTTTCAAGAAATGCCAAACATGCAAGGCTTGCAAACATGGCATTAACAAAACCCATTACAATAGCCCATTCCAGGAAAAACCCATCATGATCACCAAACAATTGGGGTGTAAAACTGAATTTGTGGTGTACGTACTGCAATGCCCTTGTGGTTTGCAGTACGTGGGAAGCACTCGACTTCCCGCCCATAGACGTATTTTACAGCACCTACGGGCAATAACTGGGAAGGATCAGTCATACCCTGTTGCGAGACATTTTAAAAGCTGCCATAAAAGCGACCCAAACTTGCTTCAATACTATTTAATAGATTCCATCTCACCACTAAAAAGAGGAGGAGACAGAGACGGTAAATTACGTCTTTTGGAAACACGTTACATCATAGAACTTAATAGTAAGCAGCCTGGGGGACTTAATATTAGTGAGGACTTGTACACATGCCTTTGAAGTATTAGAGTTGTTCCCAAAGTATAAAAGAAAATAATTGAATATATCTATATATAGAGCGAATAGGAAACAGATGAACAACACAATATAGAAATAATGTCTTTGTGGTCAAATAAAACAGATTGGGCAACCTGTAACAACAGATTTTAATTAGAATATTTGTTACATCATGTAATGTTTATCACTTGCACTTTGAACTTGATAAAAAACCTTTGGTTTTTCCCATATTAAGGCATTTTGGCTGAGTGTTACCTTAACTAGATTGGTAGACAGATATTTAACTTCTGGATAACCCACTGGGGTGTCATTGAAATGTTGATTTCATACGGGCGAATAAAAATGTTTTTGGGAATTACGAAGGCAACAATATAACTGTTAGAAATGTATATGCAGTTGGGAACTATAATTCCTTTTAAATGTAAATATATGAATTGTTGTTGTTTCAATAACATTTTATTATATTTTTTCATAATGAAAGTATTTAAATATTGAAACAATATGAAATATTTATATTTCTCTTATGTTCCCCTACATGTCAATATAATATATTGGTGAAATTAACATGCTATATTCCCAGTACAAAAAGGACATTATGTCCTATATTACTAAAACAAATGTCCGTTTGAACTCCATAATTTGAAATGGTATCAGTCTGCCATTGGTCACCTGCACTTTAAAATGCCGTTTTCTATCTCCTTGACATGACATGTGATCAAGCCTCGGCTGAGGTGAAACGCGTCATGGCGACTTGTGGGCTTTTATTTATGCACAAATAAATGCACTGAAAAAGATCAGCACGGAGTTGGTGGTTCCATTCTAATTTTCGTCTATCCTTTGGCTTGCCGAGGCTTTTCGGAACTTTTTGAAATACAAATTGTACCTGGTAGCCTCCTGGGTGCGAGTGGAAACCCCTCCTCATCTGTGGCGAGAAGCGGCAGGAAGCAAGTGGTTCCGTGACCCGGAGCCGGATATCATACTCCGATAGGAGTAAGCCGTGAGAAGCCCCTGCGAGTAAGCACACGCCCGACCGGGACTGAAGGAGCCGAGCATCTGAACGAGATTGGGATACAGCGGCAACCGTGTCAAGGTAGGGTGGCGTACGCATAGCGCAGTGAGGAGAGTGCTTGGATTAGCGTCAGGATTGCCTGTAAACGCTAAGACCAGAATCGTTCAGTACAGCATTAATCTAGCCATACACAGCAATGTCCGCCGCCGTGTTAAGGAGCAGAGCACAGGCTGCCCAGTCTGTTTTTGTCACCCCGGCTGGGGGGGCCACGGCACCAACTCCACATGGGCAAGATGAGGGCAATACAAGTCCAACAGCCAGGGACTTGTTTCGGAAACTGGAAAAATTGACGAAAAAAGAAACGGCGAAATGGTGGGAACACGAGTCGCTAACATGCTATCTTGAAGTAGGGCGTGTCCCGAGAGGTCTTCGAAGTTCCCTTGCGCCTAGTTATGAGGACCCGGATCCCTGTATGCTTGAAGATTGGGCCACCGCCAACCTGGAATACTCTGCGAGATTGTTAACGATCTTGATTAAATATGCGGAGAAGGACAGGAATAAATTACAAGCTGAAATCGAGAAGGTTGAATCTGAAATACAAGATCTGGGGGCAGATGACAATGTGAAAAAGATGCGTGAAGAGATGGAAGCCCGCCTCAACAAAGAAGAGGAAATAAAAAAAAGCGGAAAGCTTTTAAATTCGAGAGGGACAGACTCGACTATTTAAATGGGCACATCTTCACCTTCGCCCGGAGATTTGACAATGTCAACACTCGAGTAAGGACTAGGAAACAGGGACAAGGTGTGCAGGGGGGCCAGAGTTCGGCATCTTCTGTAGAATTGAGTTCCACCGAGGGCAGCGACCTGGAAGGTGACTTGAGAAACACGCCGGCATTGGGGTTTACTGCACCTACCCCCGCACAAGAAGTGAGCCGCCTGTGCGAGGCGCGTCGAGATACCCTGAGGCCAAGAGCCAAGTCTACAGTGGCAAACAAAGGACCAACCGCAAACGGCTCGAGCGGAGGAAACGTCACAACGCAAAGTGGCGACAAAAAGAACAACCAGAGAAGATGGAACAGCAGAAAACGGGGACAACAACAGGGACCCCCTCAATAATTAATCTAACTAACACAGTGTTAACGACGAAGGAAATGAGCATTTTGGGCCTAGGATTATCCTTCTGCCCTCCTAGAAATTTTGACTATAGCAATACTAGGTTGGATGTCTATCGTTTTGTAAGAAAACTTAAATTAACGAAATTCCATCGACTCCAACCGCGTAGAAAGGAAACAACAATGGAGACACAAAGTCCTTCTCTTCTGAATGTGGGGGATGGTCCATCTTTTGAAGATATTTGGAACTTATGTGAGGAAGGGTCTGATACTACAACTAGGCCAATACAAATTAACATTTTGGGTGCTGGGATCAGTACCACATGCTTCAAACCTAAATCTACGTTTAACCCCATTTCAACACATGACAATTTGGATATTTATCAGGATCTAATTGTGGAAGACCTAAAGAAACTCTATGTTGCAACTAATAAGAGCAGCCAAGCGATTGCAAGACAAAATCAAAATTACAACAATTTGATTAAGAAACTAAAATCAAATGAAAAGGTGGTAGTTAAACAGGCGGACAAGGGGGGCAACATTGTCCTCTGGGAGCGGGATCTTTACATCAAAGAAGCAGAAAAACAGCTGGGTGATACCGCTTGTTACCGCAAAACTAACATCAATATCATTAAAGAAGCTTGGAGAGAACAAAATTCCAAACTTATGGCTTGGCGTAGCAGTGGTCTGATTTCACAGGATGAATTCAAGTTCCTGAAAAAGGATTTTCCAGTCATTCCTACATTTTACCTTCTTCCAAAGGTTCACAGGGATGCTACAGCTCCACCTGGCAGACCGATAATATCCGCCATTGACAGTTCTACTGAGAATGTCTCAAGATATATTGATTATTTTCTCCAGGAGTGGGTAAAAGAACTAAATTCTTATGTGAGGGACACTACGGATTTTCTATGCAAACTGTCTGAAATAACTTGGAGTGAAGAATATTTACTCATAACTCTAGACATTTGCTCCCTAAACACATCCATTAAACATATTGACAGATTGAGAGCTGCAGAGTTCTATTTGAACAAACGCCCATTACACAATGTGCATCACAACAAAATGATCATGGGAATGTTACAAATGTGTTTAGAGCAAAATTTCTTTACATTCAATGGGCAGGCCTACCAACAATTGAGAGGTGTTGCCATGGGGTCCTGCTTCTCCCCCAGCTTTGCGTGCCTGCGCATGGGGCTGTGGGAGGAGCGGGTCCTCATGGGTCAACACAGGGAGATCATGGAACAGCACGCTATGATGTATTTAAGGTATATAGACGATCTCTTCTTTGTTTGGAGAGGCTCTGAGGAGAGTGCCAGAAATTTCATTGAACTACTGAATGTGAATGATATGAATCTGCAGCTCACTTCCAACATCAATAAAAATACAGTTAATTTTTTAGATGTGGAAGTGTATGTCAGCGGAAATTGTATAGAGACCAGATTGCACAGGAAAAGTACTGCAGGCAATACGCTATTACACGCATCCAGTCACCACCCTCGCCATCTCATCCGCAGCATCCCATATGGGGAGATGTTGCGGTTGAAACGCATCTGTAGCACCGCATCTGAATGTGCGCTTGCTCAAGACCTGTGTAAGAAGAGGTTTTTGGCGAGGGGATATAGCAACAAATTGATTGATGATGCCATAATAAAAACTGCTAAATTAACGCGAAACCAAGCACTGAATTCTTCCCAAAAATCCATTAAGATTGGTAAGGAAGAGGAACAAGTGCAATGCAGGGCGATAGTAACCTACAGCCAACAGCATGCAGACATCCGCAAAATTTTCACCAGAAATTGGAACTTGGTGCAGGGGGATCCAGTCATTGGTCAATTGGTAAAGGGTAGACCCGATATAACCTTTCGTAAATCCCCATCCATGGCCAATGCATTGGTTAGTAACACCTTGGACACCCCCAAAAAATGGTGGGATCGCATCACTGGTTTCAAGAAATGCCAAACATGCAAGGCTTGCAAACATGGCATTAACAAAACCCATTACAATAGCCCATTCCAGGAAAAACCCATCATGATCACCAAACAATTGGGGTGTAAAACTGAATTTGTGGTGTACGTACTGCAATGCCCTTGTGGTTTGCAGTACGTGGGAAGCACTCGACTTCCCGCCCATAGACGTATTTTACAGCACCTACGGGCAATAACTGGGAAGGATCAGTCATACCCTGTTGCGAGACATTTTAAAAGCTGCCATAAAAGCGACCCAAACTTGCTTCAATACTATTTAATAGATTCCATCTCACCACTAAAAAGAGGAGGAGACAGAGACGGTAAATTACGTATTTTGGAAACACGTTACATCATAGAACTTAATAGTAAGCAGCCTGGGGGACTTAATATTAGTGAGGACTTGTACACATGCCTTTGAAGTATTAGAGTTGTTCCCAAAGTATAAAAGAAAATAATTGAATATATCTATATATAGAGCGAATAGGAAACAGATGAACAACACAATATAGAAATAATGTCTTTGTGGTCAAATGAAACAGATTGGGCAACCTGTAACAACAGATTTTAATTAGAATATTTGTTACATCATGTAATGTTTATCACTTGCACTTTGAACTTGATAAAAATACCTTTGGTTTTTCCCATATTAAGGCATTTTGGCTGAGTGTTACCTTAACTAGATTGGTAGACAGATATTTAACTTCTGGATAACCCACTGGGGTGTCATTGAAACGTTGATTTCATACGGGCGAATAAAAATGTTTTTGGGAATTACGAAGGCAACAATATAACTGTTAGAAATGTATATGCAGTTGGGAACTATAATTCCTTTTAAATGTAAATATATGAATTGTTGTTGTTTCAATAACATTTTATTATATTTTTTCATAATGAAAGTAATTAAATATTGAAACAATATGAAATATTTATATTTCTCTTATGTTCCCCTACATGTCAATATAATATATTGGTGAAATTAACATGCTATATTCCCAGTACAAAAAGGACATTATGTCCTATATTACTAAAACAAATGTCCGTTTGAACTCCATAATTTGAAATGGTATCAGTCTGCCATTGGTCACCTGCACTTTAAAATGCCGTTTTCTATCTCCTTGACATGACATGTGATCAAGCCTCGGCTGAGGTGAAACGCGTCATGGCGACTTGTGGGCTTTTATTTATGCACAAATAAATGCACTGAAAAAGATCAGCACGGAGTTGGTGGTTCCATTCTAATTTTCGTCTATCCTTTGGCTTGCCGAGGCTTTTCGGAACTTTTTGAAATACAAATTGTACCTGGTAGCCTCCTGGGTGCGAGTGGAAACCCCTCCTCATCTGTGGCGAGAAGCGGCAGGAAGCAAGTGGTTCCGTGACCCGGAGCCGGATATCATACTCCGATAGGAGGAAGCCGTGAGAAGCCCCTGCGAGTAAGCACACGCCCGACCGGGACTGAAGGAGCCGAGTATCTGAACGAGATTGGGATACAGCGGCAACCGTGTCAAGGTAGGGTGGCGTACGCATAGCGCAGTGAGGAGAGTGCTTGGATTAGCGTCAGGATTGCCTGTAAACGCTAAGACCAGAATCGTTCAGTACAGCATTAATCTAGCCATACACAGCAATGTCCGCCGCCGTGTTAAGGAGCAGAGCACAGGCTGCCCAGTCTGTTTTTGTCACCCCGGCTGGGGGGGCCACGGCACCAACTCCACATGGGCAAGATGAGGGCAATACAAGTCCAACAGCCAGGGACTTGTTTCGGAAACTGGAAAAATTGACGAAAAAAGAAACGGCGAAATGGTGGGAACACGAGTCGCTAACACGCTATCTTGAAGTAGGGCGTGTCCCGAGAGGTCTTCGAAGTTCCCTTGCGCCTAGTTATGAGGACCCGGATCCCTGTATGCTTGAAGATTGGGCCACCGCCAACCTGGAATACTCTGCGAGATTGTTAACGATCTTGATTAAATATGCGGAGAAGGACAGGAATAAATTGCAAGCTGAAATCGAGAAGGTTGAATCTGAAATACAAGATCTGGGGGCAGATGACAATGTGAAAAAGATGCGTGAAGAGATGGAAGCCCGCCTCAACAAAGAAGAGCAAATAATAAAAAAGCGGAAAGCTTTTAAATTCGAGAGGGACAGACACGACTATTTAAATGGGCACATCTTCACCTTCGCCCGGAGATTTGACAATGTCAACACTCGAGTAAGGACTAGGAAACAGGGACAAGGTGTGCAGGGGGGCCAGAGTTCGGCATCTTCTGTAGAATTGAGTTCCACCGAGGGCAGCGACCTGGAAGGTGACTTGAGAAACACGCCGGCATTGGGGTTTACTGCACCTACCCCCGCACAAGAAGTGAGCCGCCTGTGCGAGGCGCGTCGAGATACCCTGAGGCCAAGAGCCAAGTCTACAGTGGCAAACAAAGGACCAACCGCAAACGGCTCGAGCGGAGGAAACGTCACAACGCAAAGTGGCGACAAAAAGAACAACCAGAGAAGATGGAACAGCAGAAAACGGGGACAACAACAGGGACCCCCTCAATAATTAATCTAACTAACACAGTGTTAACGACGAAGGAAATGAGCATTTTGGGCCTAGGATTATCCTTCTGCCCTCCTAGAAATTTTGACTATAGCAATACTAGGTTGGATGTCTATCGTTTTGTAAGAAAACTTAAATTAACGAAATTCCATCGACTCCAACCGCGTAGAAAGGAAACAACAATGGAGACACAAAGTCCTTCTCTTCTGAATGTGGGGGATGGTCCATCTTTTGAAGATATTTGGAACTTATGTGAGGAAGGGTCTGATACTACAACTAGGCCAATACAAATTAACATTTTGGGTGCTGGGATCAGTACCACATGCTTCAAACCTAAATCTACGTTTAACCCCATTTCAACACATGACAATTTGGATATTTATCAGGATCTAATTGTGGAAGACCTAAAGAAACTCTATGTTGCAACTAATAAGAGCAGCCAAGCGATTGCAAGACAAAATCAAAATTACAACAATTTGATTAAGAAACTAAAATCAAATGAAAAGGTGGTAGTTAAACAGGCGGACAAGGGGGGCAACATTGTCCTCTGGGAGCGGGATCTTTACATCAAAGAAGCAGAAAAACAGCTGGGTGATACCGCTTGTTACCGCAAAACTAACATCAATATCATTAAAGAAGCTTGGAGAGAACAAAATTCCAAACTTATGGCTTGGCGCAGCAGTGGTCTGATTTCACAGGATGAATTCAAGTTCCTGAAAAAGGATTTTCCAGTCATTCCTACATTTTACCTTCTTCCAAAGGTTCACAAGGATGCTACAGCTCCACCTGGCAGACCGATAATATCCGCCATTGACAGTTCTACTGAGCATGTCTCAAGATATATTGATTATTTTCTCCAGGAGTGGGTAAAAGAACTAAATTCTTATGTGAGGGACACTACGGATTTTCTATGCAAACTGTCTGAAATAACTTGGAGTGAAGAATATTTACTCATAACTCTAGACATTTGCTCCCTAAACACATCCATTAAACATATTGACGGATTGAGAGCTGCAGAGTTCTATTTGAACAAACGCCCATTACACAATGTGCATCACAACAAAATGATCATGGGAATGTTACAAATGTGTTTAGAGCAAAATTTCTTTACATTCAATGGGCAGGCCTACCAACAATTGAGAGGTGTTGCCATGGGGTCCTGCTTCTCCCCCAGCTTCGCGTGCCTGCACATGGGGCTGTGGGAGGAGCGGGTCCTCATGGGTCAACACAGGGAGATCATGGAACAGCACGCTATGATGTATTTAAGGTATATAGACGATCTCTTCTTTGTTTGGAGAGGCTCTGAGGAGAGTGCCAGAAATTTCATTGAACTACTGAATGTGAATGATATGAATCTGCAGCTCACTTCCAACATCAATAAAAATACAGTAAATTTTTTAGATGTGGAAGTGTATGTCAGCGGAAATTGTATAGAGACCAGATTGCACAGGAAAAGTACTGCAGGCAATACGCTATTACACGCATCCAGTCACCACCCTCGCCATCTCATCCGCAGCATCCCATATGGGGAGATGTTGCGGTTGAAACGCATCTGTAGCACCGCATCTGAATGTGCGCTGGCTCAAGACCTGTGTAAGAAGAGGTTTTTGGCGAGGGGATATAGCAACAAATTGATTGATGATGCCATAATAAAAACTGCTAAATTAACGCGAAACCAAGCACTGAATTCTTCCCAAAAATCCATTAAGATTGGTAAGGAAGAGGAACAAGTGCAATGCAGGGCGATAGTAACCTACAGCCAACAGCATGCAGACATCCGCAAAATTTTCACCAGAAATTGGAACTTGGTGCAGGGGGATCCAGTCATTGGTAAATTGGTAAAGGGTAGACCCGACATAACCTTTCGTAAATCCCCATCCATGGCCAATGCATTGGTTAGTAACACCTTGGACACCCCCAAAAAATGGTGGGATCGCATCACTGGTTTCAAGAAATGCCAAACATGCAAGGCTTGCAAACATGGCATTAACAAAACCCATTACAATAGCCCATTCCAGGAAAAACCCATCATGATCACCAAACAATTGGGGTGTAAAACTGAATTTGTGGTGTACGTACTGCAATGCCCTTGTGGTTTGCAGTACG
Organism: Lissotriton helveticus; assembly: GCF_964261635.1. Taxonomy (NCBI): domain Eukaryota; kingdom Metazoa; phylum Chordata; class Amphibia; order Caudata; family Salamandridae; genus Lissotriton; species Lissotriton helveticus. The sequence continues at coordinate 1,020,408,167 of NC_136069.1, read as the reverse complement.
TGGGAAGCACTCGACTTCCCGCCCATAGACGTATTTTACAGCACCTACGGGCAATAACTGGGAAGGATCAGTCATACCCTGTTGCGAGACATTTTAAAAGCTGCCATAAAAGCGACCCAAACTTGCTTCAATACTATTTAATAGATTCCATCTCACCACTAAAAAGAGGAGGAGACAGAGACGGTAAATTACGTCTTTTGGAAACACGTTACATCATAGAACTTAATAGTAAGCAGCCTGGGGGACTTAATATTAGTGAGGACTTGTACACATGCCTTTGAAGTATTAGAGTTGTTCCCAAAGTATAAAAGAAAATAATTGAATATATCTATATATAGAGCGAATAGGAAACAGATGAACAACACAATATAGAAATAATGTCTTTGTGGTCAAATAAAACAGATTGGGCAACCTGTAACAACAGATTTTAATTAGAATATTTGTTACATCATGTAATGTTTATCACTTGCACTTTGAACTTGATAAAAAACCTTTGGTTTTTCCCATATTAAGGCATTTTGGCTGAGTGTTACCTTAACTAGATTGGTAGACAGATATTTAACTTCTGGATAACCCACTGGGGTGTCATTGAAATGTTGATTTCATACGGGCGAATAAAAATGTTTTTGGGAATTACGAAGGCAACAATATAACTGTTAGAAATGTATATGCAGTTGGGAACTATAATTCCTTTTAAATGTAAATATATGAATTGTTGTTGTTTCAATAACATTTTATTATATTTTTTCATAATGAAAGTATTTAAATATTGAAACAATATGAAATATTTATATTTCTCTTATGTTCCCCTACATGTCAATATAATATATTGGTGAAATTAACATGCTATATTCCCAGTACAAAAAGGACATTATGTCCTATATTACTAAAACAAATGTCCGTTTGAACTCCATAATTTGAAATGGTATCAGTCTGCCATTGGTCACCTGCACTTTAAAATGCCGTTTTCTATCTCCTTGACATGACATGTGATCAAGCCTCGGCTGAGGTGAAACGCGTCATGGCGACTTGTGGGCTTTTATTTATGCACAAATAAATGCACTGAAAAAGATCAGCACGGAGTTGGTGGTTCCATTCTAATTTTCGTCTATCCTTTGGCTTGCCGAGGCTTTTCGGAACTTTTTGAAATACAAATTGTACCTGGTAGCCTCCTGGGTGCGAGTGGAAACCCCTCCTCATCTGTGGCGAGAAGCGGCAGGAAGCAAGTGGTTCCGTGACCTGGAGCCGGATATCATACTCCGATAGGAGGAAGCCGTGAGAAGCCCCTGCGAGTAAGCACACGCCCGACCGGGACTGAAGGAGCCGAGTATCTGAACGAGATTGGGATACAGCGGCAACCGTGTCAAGGTAGGGTGGCGTACGCATAGCGCAGTGAGGAGAGTGCTTGGATTAGCGTCAGGATTGCCTGTAAACGCTAAGACCAGAATCGTTCAGTACAGCATTAATCTAGCCATACACAGCAATGTCCGCCGCCGTGTTAAGGAGCAGAGCACAGGCTGCCCAGTCTGTTTTTGTCACCCCGGCTGGGGGGGCCACGGCACCAACTCCACATGGGCAAGATGAGGGCAATACAAGTCCAACAGCCAGGGACTTGTTTCGGAAACTGGAAAAATTGACGAAAAAAGAAACGGCGAAATGGTGGGAACACGAGTCGCTAACACGCTATCTTGAAGTAGGGCGTGTCCCGAGAGGTCTTCGAAGTTCCCTTGCGCCTAGTTATGAGGACCCGGATACCTGTATGCTTGAAGATTGGGCCACCGCCAACCTGGAATACTCTGCGAGATTGTTAACGATCTTGATTAAATATGCGGAGAAGGACAGGAATAAATTACAAGCTGAAATCGAGAAGGTTGAATCTCAAATACAAGATCTGGGGGCAGATGACAATGTGAAAAAGATGCGTGAAGAGATGGAAGCCCGCCTCAACAAAGAAGAGGAAATTAAAAAAAAGCGGAAAGCTTTTAAATTCGAGAGGGACAGACTCGACTATTTAAATGGGCACATCTTCACCTTCGCCCGGAGATTTGACAATGTCAACACTCGAGTAAGGACTAGGAAACAGGGACAAGGTGTGCAGGGGGGCCAGAGTTCGGCATCTTCTGTAGAATTGAGTTCCACCGAGGGCAGCGACCTGGAAGGTGACTTGAGAAACACGCCGGCATTGGGGTTTACTGCACCTACCCCCGCACAAGAAGTGAGCCGCCTGTGCGAGGCGCGTCGAGATACCCTGAGGCCAAGAGCCAAGTCTACAGTGGCAAACAAAGGACCAACCGCAAACGGCTCGAGCGGAGGAAACGTCACAACGCAAAGTGGCGACAAAAAGAACAACCAGAGAAGATGGAACAGCAGAAAACGGGGACAACAACAGGGACCCCCTCAATAATTAATCTAACTAACACAGTGTTAACGACGAAGGAAATGAGCATTTTGGGCCTAGGATTATCCTTCTGCCCTCCTAGAAATTTTGACTATAGCAATACTAGGTTGGATGTCTATCGTTTTGTAAGAAAACTTAAATTAACGAAATTCCATCGACTCCAACCGCGTAGAAAGGAAACAACAATGGAGACACAAAGTCCTTCTCTTCTGAATGTGGGGGATGGTCCATCTTTTGAAGATATTTGGAACTTATGTGAGGAAGGGTCTGATACTACAACTAGGCCAATACAAATTAACATTTTGGGTGCTGGGATCAGTACCACATGCTTCAAACCTAAATCTACGTTTAACCCCATTTCAACACATGACAATTTGGATATTTATCAGGATCTAATTGTGGAAGACCTAAAGAAACTCTATGTTGCAACTAATAAGAGCAGCCAAGCGATTGCAAGACAAAATCAAAATTACAACAATTTGATTAAGAAACTAAAATCAAATGAAAAGGTGGTAGTTAAACAGGCGGACAAGGGGGGCAACATTGTCCTCTGGGAGCGGGATCTTTACATCAAAGAAGCAGAAAAACAGCTGGGTGATACCGCTTGTTACCGCAAAACTAACATCAATATCATTAAAGAAGCTTGGAGAGAACAAAATTCCAAACTTATGGCTTGGCGTAGCAGTGGTCTGATTTCACAGGATGAATTCAAGTTCCTGAAAAAGGATTTTCCAGTCATTCCTACATTTTACCTTCTTCCAAAGGTTCACAAGGATGCTACAGCTCCACCTGGCAGACCGATAATATCCGCCATTGACAGTTCTACTGAGAATGTCTCAAGATATATTGATTATTTTCTCCAGGAGTGGGTAAAAGAACTAAATTCTTATGTGAGGGACACCACGGATTTTCTATGCAAACTGTCTGAAATAACTTGGAGTGAAGAATATTTACTCATAACTCTAGACATTTGCTCCCTAAACACATCCATTAAACATATTGACAGATTGAGAGCTGCAGAGTTCTATTTGAACAAACGCCCATTACACAATGTGCATCACAACAAAATGATCATGGGAATGTTACAAATGTGTTTAGAGCAAAATTTCTTTACATTCAATGGGCAGGCCTACCAACAATTGAGAGGTGTTGCCATGGGGTCCTGCTTCTCCCCCAGCTTTGCGTGCCTGCGCATGGGGCTGTGGGAGGAGCGGGTCCTCATGGGTCAACACAGGGAGATCATGGAACAGCACGCTATGATGTATTTAAGGTATATAGACGATCTCTTCTTTGTTTGGAGAGGCTCTGAGGAGAGTGCCAGAAATTTCATTGAACTACTGAATGTGAATGATATGAATCTGCAGCTCACTTCCAACATCAATAAAAATACAGTTAATTTTTTAGATGTGGAAGTGTATGTCAGCGGAAATTGTATAGAGACCAGATTGCACAGGAAAAGTACTGCAGGCAATACGCTATTACACGCATCCAGTCACCACCCTCGCCATCTCATCCGCAGCATCCCATATGGGGAGATGTTGCGGTTGAAACGCATCTGTAGCACCGCATCTGAATGTGCGCTTGCTCAAGACCTGTGTAAGAAGAGGTTTTTGGCGAGGGGATATAGCAACAAATTGATTGATGATGCCATAATAAAAACTGCTAAATTAACGCGAAACCAAGCACTGAATTCTTCCCAAAAATCCATTAAGATTGGTAAGGAAGAGGAACAAGTGCAATGCAGGGCGATAGTAACCTACAGCCAACAGCATGCAGACATCCGCAAAATTTTCACCAGAAATTGGAACTTGGTGCAGGGGGATCCAGTCATTGGTAAATTGGTAAAGGGTAGACCCGACATAACCTTTCGTAAATCCCCATCCATGGCCAATGCATTGGTTAGTAACACCTTGGACACCCCCAAAAAATGGTGGGATCGCATCACTGGTTTCAAGAAATGCCAAACATGCAAGGCTTGCAAACATGGCATTAACAAAACCCATTACAATAGCCCATTCCAGGAAAAACCCATCATGATCACCAAACAATTGGGGTGTAAAACTGAATTTGTGGTGTACGTACTGCAATGCCCTTGTGGTTTGCAGTACGTGGGAAGCACTCGACTTACCGCCCATAGACGTATTTTACAGCACCTACGGGCAATAACTGGGAAGGATCAGTCATACCCTGTTGCGAGACATTTTAAAAGCTGCCATAAAAGCGACCCAAACTTGCTTCAATACTATTTAATAGATTCCATCTCACCACTAAAAAGAGGAGGAGACAGAGACGGTAAATTACGTCTTTTGGAAACACGTTACATCATAGAACTTAATAGTAAGCAGCCTGGGGGACTTAATATTAGTGAGGACTTGTACACATGCCTTTGAAGTATTAGAGTTGTTCCCAAAGTATAAAAGAAAATAATTGAATATATCTATATATAGAGCGAATAGGAAACAGATGAACAACACAATATAGAAATAATGTCTTTGTGGTCAAATGAAACAGATTGGGCAACCTGTAACAACAGATTTTAATTAGAATATTTGTTACATCATGTAATGTTTATCACTTGCACTTTGAACTTGATAAAAAACCTTTGGTTTTTCCCATATTAAGGCATTTTGGCTGAGTGTTACCTTAACTAGATTGGTAGACAGATATTTAACTTCTGGATAACCCACTGGGGTGTCATTGAAACGTTGATTTCATACGGGCGAATAAAAATGTTTTTGGGAATTACGAAGGCAACAATATAACTGTTAGAAATGTATATGCAGTTGGGAACTATAATTCCTTTTAAATGTAAATATATGAATTGTTGTTGTTTCAATAACATTTTATTATATTTTTTCATAATGAAAGTATTTAAATATTGAAACAATATGAAATATTTATATTTCTCTTATGTTCCCCTACATGTCAATATAATATATTGGTGAAATTAACATGCTATATTCCCAGTACAAAAAGGACATTATGTCCTATATTACTAAAACAAATGTCCGTTTGAACTCCATAATTTGAAATGGTATCAGTCTGCCATTGGTCACCTGCACTTTAAAATGCCGTTTTCTATCTCCTTGACATGACATGTGATCAAGCCTCGGCTGAGGTGAAACGCGTCATGGCGACTTGTGGGCTTTTATTTATGCACAAATAAATGCACTGAAAAAGATCAGCACGGAGTTGGTGGTTCCATTCTAATTTTCGTCTATCCTTTGGCTTGCCGAGGCTTTTCGGAACTTTTTGAAAAAAAATATATATATATATATATATATATATATATATATATATATATATATATATATATATATATATATATATATATATATATATATGTATATATATATATATATATATATATATATATCACTATAAGTGGCTCTTACCCATGCTGCTCTCTCCTCCATCATCGACATGCCCCCTCTGTTGGGAGTACAACCAAAGCATTGACCCAACAAAGATTCAAGGTGGCGATGGACCTTCAAGAGTGTATGTGCTGTGGAAAGATCCCAGGACAGGTGCTGCATTGAACAGTAGCCCCATTCCATTAATTCTTCTGAATTCCATTGGGTGAACAACACCCAAGTGCCTCAAAGAAAGAGGAACCTATGGGATCAGAGGTACACACAAGTAGGACCAGAAAAGCATAGCTGAAATTACAGGTATTGGAGAGGTAGTGTTCCAAATTATAAAGAGATTGGGAACCCCAAAGTGCTGTAGATCCTTCCTGATTTATGCTCTTTCATATTGCCTGAAAGTAGGGTGTCAACGGGAAGAAATAGTGTTGATACATTGACAGCAGCAAGCTTATGAAAACAATGGCGGGTGACCTTCCATACATAAAGATGCTTGAACCCCCTCACTTTCCCTCAAGTTGTCGGACTTGCTCTGCTCCTGATCGCATGTGCGTGAGGGGCGGAGCAAGACAGGAAAAAAGAGGCTGAGCAGGACGGAAGAGCGCTTTGTGTACTAGTCGACGCGTGCGAGTCTTCCATCTTGCCTCTCTCTTGGGGGTGGCTCCGACGTTCGTCGATGTGCTCTTGCTGGAATCCTATTCTTCACCGCTGCTTTTCACCCAATGGGGCTTTGCGGGGGGTGGCCGACCGGAGGGAGGTTCGCCCCCCCGGGGAGTTTGGGGCCCCGGGAGGAAGGGGAGGGGGGAAGGCTTTAGACGGGACACCAGGAAAGGACTTTGGGCTGGTTGGGCTTGCTGGTGGGTTTTGGGCTTCCTTTGGGCGTTTTACTACAAAAACGGCCATTTTGGGTCACTGTGCACCATTTAGTGGGACAGTGACCCAGCAGCCGGGAGGTGTAGGCGAGCGTTTTTCCCCACCCTCCCTCCCTTGGAAAAGAAAGCTGTTGGTGGTGGTGTCAGGAGTATGGGGGGCCATATTTTCGGGGGTTTTCCTGGTTTCCGGGGTTGGGACAAGGGGTTTTTGTTGGTTGCAGGTGCTTTCTGTGTTAGGTTGGGAAGTGTTGTCGCTGGGGCAGGTGCTGGAAGGTTGTTTTGAATGGCGCTTTTCCTATTTAAAATGGGGGGGGTAGGATAGGAGGAAGGAGTTTTTTGACTGGTTGAAGGGGAGGGAATGTACATAAGGCAGATGTAAAAACAGTGAGGCAGGCGTTTGGAAAATGATAATGATGTTTATGCTGTTGGTGGGAAAATGTTTAGGGGCGGGGGTGGGGGTTTGGACAGGTAGATGTATAATTAGTTAGGCCTAGTTTTGTACGGCAAAGGCCAAGGTTGGGGTTATGTTTCAGGATGCACCTGTTTCCCAATAAAAGCGGCCTTTATCACACCTTACTTTCTGTGTCCGGTCGGTCTTTCCCCTCCCCGTCTCCCGATGGGCCCCAATGCCGCGTGGGCCTTAAAAAATCTTCCTATCTCGGCAGTTCACCCGACGCTGCGGGGCCTTCACCTTCCTCCTGATTTCGGCCGTTTGCCAGATGCCACAGAGGCCCTCTCACTCTTCCTGATTATGGTGGTTCGGCCGACATCACAGAGGCCTTCACAATGTTTCCTGGAAAATAAGACAAAGGAAATTAATTATTTACACAGAATTCACACTCTTCTAGCGGTAACATTTATTTTACTTTGCACGAATCACGCACAGTACTTCTCTGAAATAGTCTCCATGGTGTATGGAGATTCTGCTCCCTTGCTGACAGTGCTTGATGGCTATAAATTAGAAATATATAGAATTAGTCTCCTGAGATGAAAGAGGCTGAATTGTTTTCTTAATACTTTAGCCCTGCACAATTTGTGTATATATATATATATTTTTTTTTTTATCCTTTCCGGGAGAATATGTTTTTGGGTTTTCTCCTGGTTTTATTTGGATATGAATAAGTTGGGGCCTACTTGGATTCCACGCTGAACCTCTCTTAGGTTAGTTATTCTATATACCTTTTTGATTAGTGTGTCTTGTTGTTCTAAGTAGTAAGCTCATAATTACACATCTCTTCCATATAGATATAAACCACTGACCCTGCTTTCCGATAACCAACATACCTAAGCAGAAGAGGAATCTTTACAGGTAGTTATCCCATAGCATCACATTAATTGGACATCAGTGTTATTTTCCTCCTACATGCTCATGCTCATTGTAATACATATAACCTTATCTCCACTACAGGTGTCACATAAGGACCATCCAACAAGAATATCCATACCTGATGCATGTTGGTGACGTGTCTTCCCTTCTCCCTGTCCTTGTTTTGTTTCCCCTCTTCCCACATTTCGACCGTGTTAGCTTTGACACTGTTGGGCTGGCATTGATGGGTGTGTGAAGTTGGGACATTGGCCCTGCGGAAACAACAGGTGACAATTACACATGCTTCATAACATCATGGATTTTGGACATCAGATTCAATTAACCGATCAACTGGTTCTCAGAATGTTCTGGAAGCATAAACAATATTTTTATCAGCAGAACCAGGAACTTATTTGGATAAACATGTTACATATGACTACAGCTCAATGTCTAATGTCACAAAGCCATATACTTTGTATTGCTGTATGAAGCAATTATTTGTGCACTTATCTTAAATCCGAGACTCATTGCCAGCTATAAGAAATTACCAATGCAACTTCGTAAACCGATTTCATTTTTTTTTTTAATCCCCTGGAGCTGTGCTTTTTCCGTTTTTTCATACCCCAACCATGAGCATATCTTTTCGCAATGCCCAACTTTTTAAAATGTATTTCTTTAGGAAACTGTGGCACCAACCTAACTTTTCCATTCTATCATGGTTTGGCAATGAGCATTTTGTGGGGAAAACAATCCGCGTACTTTAGCCCTGTTATTTTATATGAGTGTACTTTGCAGAGGCAGACATACTGTCAGCAATAATAGTGATCTTGTAATTCCACTTTTCCGGCATCAAATGCTAGACCTCTGCCTCCCCTTGGAGACCCTTTGTGTAGTGAAACTTGAACATTACCTTGTTGAACTATAAGCCCACAGTCAACAACTGTAAAAAAAAAAAAAGCATACTATTTCGAAAGAATCTTTTTCTCTGTGGAAATTAATTTCAAGATCAAATTACTACGGCTTGCTGTAGGACTCTGAGAAGGACAAACTGCATACTTCTGCCATTTCTCTCCCTCTGGGACAATATTTTACACAAATACAATAACCCTTACTGTTTTTCCAGTTTCTTTCACCATTTATATGGAAAATTCTGCATGTGTTTTTCAAATGATCATACATTTACGTGATGGCAGCCTTACAAATGCTAGGCTATTATTTAAACACAGAAAAGTGAAACTTTAGTTACAGAACAATTTTAAGTTAGCGAAATTCTTTATCGTAGAAAGAGTATTCCAATAACACCTCAGGGAAATGCAACTGCTTTGTATGGCTTCCATACGTAGCCATTGCCTTCAATATGGGAATCGAATCTGGGCTACTGTTTACTTCGACAGAAGAAGGACAAGGGATTGTAAGGAGATGGCGGAATGCAGCAACATGCCAGGGACCTGATGCACAGAGGGCTCCACAGAACAAATACGTTTACAAATACAAAGGGCCTTATTTACAACAAAGTGACTTGACGTGGTGCCGCAAGCAATTCGCTGAGTCACTTACAAAGCGCAGAGATGCATCATTTCTACAATGATATGACGAATCCCAGTGCTCCCCCTGCGCTGGCGCACAATTGGCTGCCATTCGCCAACTCAGGCACCCTTGCCCCATGGTGCAAGGGTGACTGCGTTGTGGGGAGATTTTGTTTGTGCAGGAAGGGGCATCTTTCTGCACAAAAACAATCACGGGAGGTGATTTCCTCTTTCTTTGTGTGCTGTAGAATGCAACAACAAGGAGAAATCAAACATTTCTCCTCGTTGCACCTCCCTATGCCTTCCTTGGGAAGTCAAAGCATTCTGACGCATTCCCGGGTTTACGATTTCTCGTAAATCTGGGAATGTGTCAGGTTCCATGGGTGTTGCGTGGGTCCAACCTACAGCAACAGACATGGAGCGCCCCTTTTGGCAAAGTGTTATGTGTAAAGGGGCCATATTTACAAAGACGAAATGCCAAGCAGGGTGGGACAGCAAAATGTGCCACCGGTGCGTCATAAAAAGGGACGTGCCGGCAGCGCAAGGGGCTTGTAAATAAGCCCCATAGTCAGTTTGGAATAGGCATTACAAATCCCAATGCAAGTTTCCTGATCATTTCTAATTCATAGGAAAAAGGAGCACGAAGCAGTGATCCTCCACCCTTGCGATTCGCAAAGGACTGCACAAATACTAATGCTTGTTCCCAGGCAGCATCGGATTGGTAACGCGGGCAGTCGGGGATTGGCCGATGGGCCGGTGCCTAACAGTCACCTGTGGGCCGTTTTTTTGTTAGTTCCATCAACCGACCCACAGAGCCTTGCTGTTTCGCCACCCGGCCACTGTAATGTTGTGGAGTCAGCATCATGGGCAGGCAGGCTCAGAGGAGTTTGCTTGCTGCAACGTCGCTCTGTCAGTACTCTGGCCGCTGCAGACTTTAGCGTGGCCCCCATAAGGCCGAGCAGACACTCTGAAACAGTGTCTCACTTACCCGCTGTGCTGTTAAACTGAGGTGCCTGTTGGGAGCAGGGTAAGCGCCCGTTGGGCCATTATCACCTGACCTCCCCTGGAGCAACAACAGATCTGTGCATTTACTTCACCCCTCCCCTCCCCTGCAGGGTCATCGCCCTGAGGCTATACCTGGCTGGGGGGAGGGTGGGAGGGGGGGGGAATGGCACAATGAGACTAGCCAAATGCTGGTTTATAAATGGGGGAAAATCGGGAATGTGGGCCACTTTTTTAAGGGGTGCCCTGGCCGAATTGTGATCCCAATCCGACCCTGTAATCCCAGGGCACAGTGAGTGCGAGGCCTACGTCTGGGCGTACCCATCATGCTTAAGGCGTCGTAATGAAGAATACAAACAAGAGATGGAGGGAATGATTGAATGAATCTCAGTCATTGGTAATTACGCAGAACTGCATCCCATTTCCTAGTATTTTTTTTGCCCACCATACCTCTGTGCCACTGGAACTCAAATGAAGATGCCCAATAAAGCTGAAACCGGTTCTGCGTTGCATGTGTTTCAGTTCAGAGATGACCTGGCTTGGCTGTTTGGGCCTAACTGTTCCTATTAGAGCAGGATAAAGGGTGATTTCCACCTGGCTGGGTCTAATCTGAGGTGGCTTGGTGGACGAAAACGATGGACTGGGATGCAGTCCCACGTAATTACCAGTGGCTGAGCTTATTTCAAGCATTCCTCTCATCACTTATTTGTATTTTCATTGTGGCGCACTACATAATATACAGAAAAGCAGGGTTTATTTTATATTCAAATAAAAAATGTATCATTTATCACAGACTGTGACATAGGACCGGGCAACATAGTATCTAAATTGATTAGTTGGAGCAATCTTAAAAAGGAATTTGATATATTTATTATGAGAAAAAGTGGTACAATTCTCTTTTAGAAGGCAGAATGCGTACATGCAACATGAAAACTAAATCAGCATTTCTGAACCTGGGATCTCCGGACCCCTGAGAGTCTGTGACTCTGACTCAGAGGGTCCGCAACTCTTTAAAAAATTAGAAAATATTAGAAGATCAATAAAGTATGTATACATAAACGCCACACTTCAAAATTGAATATTTTTAAATGTGCTGCAAATGTGATGGAATTTAAAATTAGAATCTACAAATTAAGGAGCTGATTCGCAAAGATAACAAACACTTTTTATTAAGTTTACTACTTTTTGGTTATTCACAAATAAGAGTATAAAGTTACTCAAAAAGTGTAATTTCCATGTCTACAACCCCTGAAAAAGGAGGTAGAGACAAATGTATGAGATGGGACAGAAATCTCAGCATGCTAAAGTATAGCGGAAAAAATGTTTATTTAACTTGAAAATAAATGTAAAAAATATTTTTATATTATATATTAATGTAAATTCATTTTATATATTTATTTTAAATATAGAACATTAAAAAGAAATGCTACATCACTAGTAATATAATTTTAAAATACATCTTTCATTAATGGGAATATATTAATTAAACTTATTTTTCTGAAGTTGAAAATAAAATACAAATTCCCACCTAAAGAAAAATATATTTTCATTATGCATTAATAATTACTAAAACTGATGTATAGAATTAATTGAAATAATGTAATTATATTTTCCTAGAAATTATTTTTATATTTTAAAGGAGCTGGCTGCTATCTATTGGCTGATGATCGATTTGGTGGACGGGTATTTCACTTTGCCAATGGAACTGTTGGTAAGATCCTTGCTGGAGGCATCGTTGGAACATCAATGGCAAGTATCTATGAACATGTTATTTAAAATAGTTAACCCTACGTACCTTAGAAGAAATCATATTTTCTCCATCCACAGAGCTTATTGGTCTCCCAAGAGTATATCAAAGTTTGGGAGAGAAGGTGAAGTCGCCTGCCTGAAATGCGGTAGTATGAAAGAGGACGATGTTCACATGTTTGTGGCGTGTCCAGAAATTCAGATCTTTTGGAGAGACGTGAGTAGAGGAGCTTAGTCTGAATTTATGGAGATTAACATTGAGGTTAGCGTTATGCTTGTCATTTTTGGGCATGTGGAACCATTGGTTAAGATTACAAAAAATCAGGCAAGGCTGATCTTCTATTGTATACAACTGTCACGCAGGGAGATTTGTAAACAATGGGCGGCCGCAGCTCCTCCTAGTTTTGATAATTGGATGCGTTCTATTAAACATATAGCCTCCCTAGATATGTTGGGTTTTAGAAACCACGAATTTTGGCTCCTGATGCTTGACTGATGTGAAGAATAAGAGCTAGAAGTCAAAACAGGGGTCCGATGACTAGGCCTTTCTACTCCTCTACTGGTATTTTATAGCTACAAAAGGCAGACCACGAAAAATGGAGTTTCAATCCGAGGGCAGAACAGTTTGTGATCTCTAAATCTTTCTTCCTTGATCTCTGAGCTCATGGGGTTAGAATACTCCTTTCAAAAGTGCAAGGGCAAGATGGTACACTCTCTCTAAAGCGGCAAATGAGGACATTTAAAAAAAAAAAGATTTTTATATTCATTTTTTTATTCAAATAGGTTATTGAAATGTAAAAATTAAATAATAGGCTTGTGTTATTTTTATATATATTTAACATCAGATCATATTTATTTATATTTTTAAATATTTTAATAAATGTAACTTAATTTAACATCATATCCTATGGGGTTTTATTTTAATTCTCTATTATTTTCTAGTAATAAGTTACATTCAGAAGTTGTGAATAACCAAAAGTAGCAAAGCGATACAAAAGGGGATGATGGACGGAGCGTTTGAACAAATCAAACACTCACCCCCAGTCAACTGATCTGGGTTTAATCCATCACCATTCTTTACTTCACTCAGCCACCCCAGTTCAGACATGGCTATATGCAAATCAGTCTGACCCTGTGCCTCATGGGAACAGTCCAGCCCGAACTGCCAAGCCATGTCTTCCCTGGACCGGAAACAAGCATCCTTGGACCGGTTTCGGATTCATAATTCTCATCAGCCAGGCTATCTTGAATCCAGTGGCCAAGTGAACAAGGGACTCACGTCTGAGCATACCCTGCCACACTTAGGGCGAACAAAGCGATACAAAAGGGGATGATGGACGGAGCGTTTGAACAAATCAAACACTCACCCCCAGTCAACTGATCTGGGTTTAATTCATCACCATTCTTTAGTTCACTCAGCCACCCCAGTTCAGACATGGCTATATGCAAATCAGTCTGACCCTGTGCCTCATGGGAACAGTCCAGCCCGAACTGCCAAGCCATGTCTTCCCTGGACCGGAAACAAGCATCCTGGGACCGGTTTCGGATTCATAATCCTCATCAGCCAGGCTATCTTGAATCCAGTGGCAAAGTGAACAAGGGACTCACGTCTGAGCATACCCTGCCACACTTAGGGCGAACAAAGCGATACAAAAGGGGATGATGGACGGAGCGTTTGAACAAATCAAACACTCACCCCCAGTCAACTGATCTGGGTTTAATCCATCACCATTCTTTAGGTCACTCTGCCACCCCAGTTCAGACATGGCTATATGCAAATCAGTCTGACCCTGTGCCTCATGGGAACAGTCCAGCCCGAACTGCCAAGCCATGTCTTCCCTGGACCGGAAACAAGCATCCTGGGACCGGTTTCGGATTCATAATCCTCATCAGCCAGGCTATCTTGAATCGAGTGGCCAAGTGAACAAGGGACTCACGTCTGAGCATACCCTGCCACACTTAGGGCGAACAAAGCGATACAAAAGGGGATGATGGACGGAGCGTTTGAACAAATCAAACACTCACCCCCAGTCAACTGATATGGGTTTAATCCATCACCATTCTTTAGTTCACTCAGCCACCCCAGTTCAGACATGGCTATATGCAAATCAGTCTGGCCCTGTGCCTCATGGGAACAGTCCAGCCCGAACTGCCAAGCCATGTCTTCCCTTGACCGGAAACAAGCATCCTGGGACCGGTTTCGGAATCATAATCCTCATCAGTCAGGCTATCTTGAATCCAGTGGCCAAGTGAACAAGGGACTCACGTCTGAGCATACCCTGCCACACTTAGGGCAAACAAAGCGATACAAAAGGGGATGATGGACGGAGCGTTTGAACAAATCAAACACTCACCCCCAGTCAACTGATCTGGGTTTAATCCATCACCATTCTTTAGTTCACTCAGCCACCCCAGTTCAGACATGGCTATATGCAAATCAGTCTGACTCTGTGCCTCATGGGAACAGTCCAGCCCGAACTGCTAAGCCATGTCTTCCCTGGACCGGAAACAAGCATCCTGGGACCGGTTTCGGATTCATAATCCTCATCAGCCAGGCTATCTTGAATCCAGTGGCCAAGTGAACAAGGGACTCACGTCTGAGCATACCCTGCCACACTTAGGGCGAACAAAGCGATACAAAAGGGGATGATTGACGGAGCGTTTGAACAAATCAAACACTCACCCCCAGTCAACTGATCTGGGTTTAATCCATCACCATTCTTTAGTTCACTCAGCCACCCCAGTTCAGACATGGCTATATGCAAATCAGTCTGACCCTGTGCCTCATGGGAACAGTCCAGCCCGAACTGCCAAGCCATGTCTTCCCTGGACCGGAAACAAGCATCCTGGGACCGGTTTCGGATTCATAATCCTCATCAGCCAGGCTATCTTGAATCCAGTGGCCAAGTGAACAAGGGACTCACGTCTGAGCATACCCTGCCACACTTAGGGCGAACAAAGCGATACAAAAGGGGATGATGGACAGAGCGTTTGAACAAATCAAACACTCACCCCCAGTCAACTGATCTGGGTTTAATCCATCATCATTCTTTAGTTCACTCAGCCACACCAGTTCAGACATGGCTATATGCAAATCAGTCTGACCCTGTGCCTCATGGGAACAGTCCAGCCCGAACTGCCAAGCCATGTCTTCCCTGGACCGGAAACAAGCATCCTGGGACCGGTTTCGGATTCATAATCCTCATCAGCCAGGCTATCTTGAATCCAGTGGCCAAGTGAACAAGGGACTCACGTCTGAGCATACCCTGCCACACTTAGGGCAAACAAAGCGATACAAAAGGGGATGATGGACGGAGCGTTTGAACAAATCAAACACTCAACCCCAGTCAACTGATCTGGGTTTAATCCATCACCATTCTTTAGTTCACTCAGCCACCCCAGTTCAGACATGGCTATATGCAAATCAGTCTGACCCTGTGCCTCATGGGAACAGTCCAGCCCGAACTGCCAAGCCATGTCTTCCCTGGACCGGAAACAAGCATCCTGGGACCGGTTTCGGATTCATAGTCCTCATCAGCCAGGCTATCTTGAATCCAGTGGCCAAGTGAACAAGGGACTCACGTCTGAGCATACCCTGCCACACTTAGGGCGAACAAAGCGATACAAAAGGGGATGATGGACGGAGCGTTTGAACAAATCAAACACTCACCCCCAGTCAACTGATCTGGGTTTAATCCATCACCATTCTTTAGTTCACTCAGCCACCCCAGTTCAGACATGGCTATATGCAAATCAGTCTGACCCTGTGCCTCATGGGAACAGTCCAGCCCGAACTGCCAAGCCATGTCTTCCCTGGACCGGAAACAAGCATCCTGGGACCGGTTTCGGATTCATAATCCTCATCAGCCAGGCTATCTTGAATCCAGTGGCCAAGTGAACAAGGGACTCACGTCTGAGCATACCCTGCCACACTTAGGGCGAACAAAGCGATACAAAAGGGGATGATGGACGGAGCGTTTGAACAAATCAAACACTCACCCCCAGTCAACTGATCTGGGTTTAATCCATCACCATTCTTTAGTTCACTCAGCCACCCCAGTTCAGACATGGCTATATGCAAATCAGTCTGACTCTGTGCCTCATGGGAACAGTCCAGCCCGAACTGCCAAGCCATGTCTTCCCTGGACCAGAAACAAGCATCCTGGGACCGGTTTCGGATTCATAATCCTCATCAGCCAGGCTATCTTGAATCCAGTGGCCAAGTGAACAAGGGACTCACGTCTGAGCATACCCTGCCACACTTAGGGCGAACAAAGCGATACAAAAGGGGATGATGGACGGAGCGTTTGAACAAATCAAACACTCACCCCCAGTCAACTGATCTGGGTTTAATCCATCACCATTCTTTAGTTCACTCAGCCACCCCAGTTCAGACATGGCTATATGCAAATCAGTCTGACCCTGTGCCTCATGGGAACAGTCCAGCCCGAACTGCCAAGCCATGTCTTCCCTGGACCGGAAACAAGCATCCTGGGACCGGTTTCGGATTCATAATCCTCATCAGCCAGGCTATCTTGAATCCAGTGGCCAAGTGAACAAGGGACTCACGTCTGAGCATACCCTGCCACACTTAGGGCGAACAAAGCGATACAAAAGGGGATGATGGACAGAGCGTTTGAACAAATCAAACACTCACCCCCAGTCAACTGATCTGGGTTTAATCCATCATCATTCTTTAGTTCACTCAGCCACCCCAGTTCAGACATGGCTATATGCAAATCAGTCTGACCCTGTGCCTCATGGGAACAGTCCAGCCCGAACTGCCAAGCCATGTCTTCCCTGGACCGGAAACAAGCATCCTGGGACCGGTTTCGGATTCATAATCCTCATCAGCCAGGCTATCTTGAATCCAGTGGCCAAGTGAACAAGGGACTCACGTCTGAGCATACCCTGCCACACTTAGGGCGAACAAAGCGATACAAAAGGGGATGATGGACGGAGCGTTTGAACAAATCAAACACTCAACCCCAGTCAACTGATCTGGGTTTAATCCATCACCATTCTTTAGTTCACTCAGCCACCCCAGTTCAGACATGGCTATATGCAAATCAGTCTGACCCTGTGCCTCATGGGAACAGTCCAGCCCGAACTGCCAAGCCATGTCTTCCCTGGACCGGAAACAAGCATCCTGGGACCGGTTTCGGATTCATAGTCCTCATCAGCCAGGCTATCTTGAATCCAGTGGCCAAGTGAACAAGGGAATCACGTCTGAGCATACCCTGCCACACTTAGGGCGAACAAAGCGATACAAAAGGGGATGATGGACGGAGCGTTTGAACAAATCAAACACTCACCCCCAGTCAACTGATCTGGGTTTAATCCATCACCATTCTTTAGTTCACTCAGCCACCCCAGTTCAGACATGGCTATATGCAAATCAGTCTGACCCTGTGCCTCATGGGAACAGTCCAGCCCGAACTGCCAAGCCATGTCTTCCTTGGACCGGAAACAAGCATCCTGGGACCGGTTTCGGATTCATAATCCTCATCAGCCAGGCTATCTTGAATCCAGTGGCCAAGTGAACAAGGAACTCACGTCTGAGCATACCCTGCCACACTTAGGGCGAACAAAGCGATACAAAAGGGGATGATGGACGGAGCGTTTGAACAAATCAAACACTCACCCCCAGTCAACTGATCTGGGTTTAATCCATCACCATTCTTTAGTTCACTCAGCCACCCCAGTTCAGACATGGCTATATGCAAATCAGTCTGACCCTGTGCCTCATGGGAACAGTCCAGCCCGAACTGCCAAGCCATGTCTTCCCTGGACCGGAAACAAGCATCCTGGGACCAGTTTCGGATTCATAATCCTCATCAGCCAGGCTATCTTGAATCCAGTGGCCAAGTGAACAAGGGACTCACGTCTGAGCATACCCTGCCACACTTAGGGCGAACAAAGCGATACAAAAGGGGATGATGGACGGAGCGTTTGAACAAATCAAACACTCACCCCCAGTCAACTGATCTGGGTTTAATCCATCACCATTCTTTAGTTCACTCAGCCACCCCAGTTCAGACATGGCTATATGCAAATCAGTCTGACCCTGTGCCTCATGGGAACAGTCCAGCCCGAACTGCCAAGCCATGTCTTCCCTGGACCGGAAACAAGCATCCTGGGACCGGTTTCGGATTCATAATCCTCATCAGCCAGGCTATCTTGAATCCAGTGGCCAAGTGAACAAGGGACTCACGTCTGAGCATACCCTGCCACACTTAGGGCGAACAAAGCGATACAAAAGGGGATGATGGACGGAGCGTTTGAACAAATCAAACACTCACCCCCAGTCAACTGATCTGGTTTTAATCCATCACCATTCTTTAGTTCACTCAGCCACCCCAGTTCAGACATGGCTATATGCAAATCAGTCTGACCCTGTGCCTCATGGGAACAGTCCAGCCCGAACTGCCAAGCCATGTCTTCCCTGGACCGGAAACAAGCATCCTGGGACCGGTTTCGGATTCATAATCCTCATCAGCCAGGCTATCTTGAATCCAGTGGCCAAATGAACAAGGAACTCGCGTCTGAGCATACCCTGCCACACTTAGGGCGAACAAAGCGATACAAAAGGGGATGATGGACGGAGCGTTTGAACAAATCAAACACTCACCCCCAGTCAACTTATCTGGGTTTAATCCATCACCATTCTTTAGTTCACTCAGCCACCCCAGTTCAGACATGGATATATGCAAATCAGTCTGACCCTGTGCCTCATGGGAACAGTCCAGCCCGAACTGCCAAGCCATGTCTTCCCTGGACCGGAAACAAGCATCCTAGGACCGGTTTCGGATTCATAATCCTCATCAGCCAGGCTATCTTGAATCCAGTGGCCAAGTGAACAAGGGACTAACGTCTGAGCATACCCTGCCACACTTAGGGCGAACAAAGCGATACAAAAGGGGATGATGGACGGAGCGTTTGAACAAATCAAACACTCACCCCCAGTCAACTGATCTGGTTTTAATCCATCACCATTCTTTAGTTCACTCAGCCACCCCAGTTCAGACATGGCTATATGCAAATCAGTCTGACCCTGTGCCTCATGGGAACAGTCCAGCCCGAACTGCCAAGCCATGTCTTCCCTGGACCGGAAACAAGCATCCTGGGACCGGTTTCGGATTCATAATCCTCATCAGCCAGGCTATCTTGAATCCAGTGGCCAAATGAACAAGGAACTCGCGTCTGAGCATACCCTGCCACACTTAGGGCGAACAAAGCGATACAAAAGGGGATGATGGACGGAGCGTTTGAACAAATCAAACACTCACCCCCAGTCAACTTATCTGGGTTTAATCCATCACCATTCTTTAGTTCACTCAGCCACCCCAGTTCAGACATGGATATATGCAAATCAGTCTGACCCTGTGCCTCATGGGAACAGTCCAGCCCGAACTGCCAAGCCATGTCTTCCCTGGACCGGAAACAAGCATCCTAGGACCGGTTTCGGATTCATAATCCTCATCAGCCAGGCTATCTTGAATCCAGTGGCCAAGTGAACAAGGGACTAACGTCTGAGCATACCCTGCCACACTTAGGGCGAACAAAGCGATACAAAAGGGGATGATGGACGGAGCGTTTGAACAAATCAAACACTCACCCCCAGTCAACTGATCTGGGTTTAATCCATCACCATTCTTTAGTTCACTCAGCTACCCCAGTTCAGACATGGCTATATGCAAATCAGTCTGACCCTGTGCCTCATGGGAACAGTCCAGCCCGAACTGCCAAGCCATGTCTTCCCTGGACCGGAAACAAGCATCCTGGGACCGGTTTCGGATTCATAATCCTCATCAGCCAGGCTATCTTGAATCCAGTGGCCAAAAGTAGCAAACTTACTCAAAAGTTTAAATTACTCAAAAGTGTAAGTTACCTTTTAAATTAGGCCATACGTTGGTATCCTTATCTTGATTTGTGGGAGCAGCACAAGTGCAGCAAATGGAACCTAGCCTGTGCTATTAGCAACCTCAACTTAAACAACGGTATGCACCAACAAAAAGCTTGCATTAGGAAGAAAAAGAAAGAAAAAGTGATGCGATAGAATCTGGGCTATCACTTCATCTTTTAGAAATAAAACAAAATTTTGAAAAACCTCAACCGTCCCATTAAAATTGTGATACTTGCATTTTTTTGTGTGAATTAAATAAAGTTTGTCATAATAGGTGCATTTTTGTAATGTATATGTATTTTTGTATTTGTGCAATTTTCTTTTAAGTTCAAATCGTAGAAATTACTTAGGTGAAGGTCCCTGTCTTCCTATACTAATTGGGACTTTCACAGAAGTCAAAAGGTTCAGAACAGCTGAGCTAAACCATATAATTGCCCGGGTAAACCAGTGCCAACTAACATGTTCCATGTGATAGAAATGTGTATGCATATCATTTTTGAAACTTCATACTGAACTATATTATACCATTTTCATCTTGGCACCTGAGTGAACTTGCATTATCCATATCATGCATGTTAGGTCACATGCAGTGCACATTAATGTCCCATCATACGTGCCCCTTTCTGATACGTTCTCAAGAGTCTGTCGCCCTTGAAGTACACATCTGATGTAAGATATCTGGACGTTTCATATCTGGGCGAAGGTGGGTAGGCCTACAGCTTTCTTTGTTTGCTCCAAAACACTTTCACTTTACAGTGGCCATGAGGACAAAGGGATTTGCCCTTTCTAGCTCGGTGTGCTGCATCAACAATGTATGAGTTCTACTACAAACTGTTCGTGTTAGTCTAAGTGCAGCAGAAGTGTAAGGAACACTGAACTTCTCAAAACTTTAAAAAATACTTTGGGGATATTTACAAAGATGTTGCAACGTGCTTGTGTCACAAAAGTGACGCAAATCGGCGCAAAATCTTTTTTTCTCAAATTACTTTTCAGCACTAAACTTGTTTAGCGCTGGAAAAAACAGGAAAGTAATGGGAAGCAACGCATAGCGCTCCTTTGCATTACTTTGCGCCATGGGAGCGTACCAAGGGGGGGGTGCATTGGCATTCCCATGCAACCACCCAAGGTTTCTCACGCTAAACCCAATTTACTAAATAAAGTAGATTGGGTTTGGCATAAGAAAACGGCGCCCTTTTGAAGTAGGCACAAGGAAGGAGAAATGTTTTCATTTGTCCTTCCTTTTTTTACTTTGCATGTGTGCTGCGCTGTACAGCATGCATACAAAGTGGGAAAATGGTTAAAGTCAGTCTGTGCATAGTATTTTGTACAGTTAGGTTATCCTTCCACTACAAAACCAATGCAAGACTCATGGAGACACCCTTGCACCATGGCTCACTGGAGTCTCCGTGGCGCAAAGCAGCTGATTTCAGCGCCGGCGCTGGTGAGAGGGGAGGAAAGGGCAATATTTTTGTAAATTGTGCGCTCTCTTCCTCTCTCCTTTTAACGTTGCGCAGCATTTGCATCTGCTGCAGTGAGCTATGTGAAAAAATAGTACATCTGCCCCTTTGTTTGCTAAGAAGAAAAGAGCCAGCAGCAGTGTGAGATAGCACACATGGCAGTGGATTCAACAATCAATTGGTAAAATTGTTGAGGTTGGTAAAACCCACCTGTCATGGCGGATCACCATTTTATATCTTTTTTAAGCATTTGAATAGTGCTTTTCTATTTCTTCTGGATCCCCAAATGCTTTTTAGAGGATCGATTAGGTAGATACTCAGTCTTGCAGTGTGTGACATAAGAAAAGTGTTGGTTGCATTGTCATTACTGGTGTTGAATTTTAGCGTCCTGCATGAGGCAATGAGAGTGTCCTCCAAAACTGGTGTGGTGGCATGAGGAATAACCATACATATGGAATAGATTGTGATGAGAAGATTAGTGATAGATTTGTAAGTTTTTGTGAATGGCACCACAATTATTAAAGGCTCATGATAAGAGTTACATGGTTCACTTTTTTGTGAACTTTTGACATGCTACAACCACCACAATCATCTCATTACATTGGATCCAAGAAGAACATATGTCCAAACGTGCACTCTCGGGGCTACTTCACAAGCAGTCATTCAAGCCACATACAAAATGCAGGAAGAATCAAACTGGAGCTCAGTCATGCTAAACAAGTGAGTTTGAACAGCAGGTGTTCCTGGGTAGGACACTTCTCCTTCAGACCTTTGCACTTCATTTCAACCATCATTTCCATAACTGAGGACATTGCCTTTTTTCGGGTCATGATGAAATGTCCAAGTATACCTACAAACTTTTCAGATGATGCCACTGCTTGGCTAACTTTCAAGCAAAGTTGTTGAGACAGTGCACATTTCTTGGTGTGTTTATGTTTGCTAATCTATAAATAGAAATACATTGTTAATTAACCCGCAAAAAATCGTATTGCAGTAGACTGGTTGATTGCAATAGATGTCCATTTTGACGGGCATACTGCACATAGTCGAGAGATGAATGTGACAGCTGATGCTCAAGATTGTCATCTTGTGCAATCTAAAAATATCTATTTAAAGTGTTATCTTCTTTCATTTTTACACAACTCACTTCTGCCCAAAAAAGGCTGAAACAAGAATATGCTGTGTACCGATCCCTCCACATTACGGAACCGCCTGGGTTCTACACCAATGTCAGCAGAGATTGATGCCAGGGATCCTTCCTGAGACCTTGTCTATATCTTCAACTCTCTGGGACAAACATGTGTCTATTGCACGCTGCCTTGGCATGGCAGGGAAATAGACTCATGCTATGTTCCATATCAGAGTTTGGATCCATAGGGCTGTTGCACTTTGGAATCTGTACGCCTTTCTCCAAAGTGAGAGCTGGTGAAGGAACCATTAGCAGCGGCTTTGTTTGGCTGCAAAGCTCTCTCTGCGTTGGTGTGAGCTGAGGGGGCTTACTAAAGCTGGTGTTTTACCTACAGTTAGAGTTCTCGCAAGTGCCTTCACAGGGATTTCCTTTTTGTGCCCCAATTGCAATTCTTGTGACCTCAGTTTGCATTTTAAATCTTTTGTTATATCTATATTTATCTTCCATGTGTTAACGAGCGTCCATATCTGAGTCCTGCTCTTTCTGTGGACTTCTTTGTATCACCGCCTCCCCATCTAGCCGGTCTTCCAGCAGCCCTGTACCCAATCCCCCTGAAACTCTCTACCCTTGACTTTTATTTTAGTTTTCTTGATGACCTGCAGCGTCCACGTTTTGCCTAGTGACTCCTTGCTTCCTTTTATAGCTATATCTTGACCCTCAGAGTGAATACTGCTTGGTCTCCATTCATATTAAGTATGGGAAGGGTATCTGTCTATTCTGTCTAGTCCACTGAAGTTCAGTCCGTCCCAGTGAACTTGTCACTTGAGCACACTGTTGGTCACATCCAACCTGCGATCCAGGAGGCTGCCCGTTCGTAGGTGTTTTTGCAGGGCTTTCAAGCTCTTTTTCTAATCCACAATGAGACCGGTTTCAGAAACCCTTTAGTCTGATCAAGCCTTATTACTCACTCTCACTCCTTCTTTCTTACTCTACCCATTTCTGTTTGCTGGCAGACAGATCTGAATCGTTGTAGATTTCAGGTTATGGCAACCTTTTGGCTTGCTATCATAATAAGTGTTGCATCTCAAATCCCCTGAAAACAAGCCATTATTTTAGATCACCAGCAGAAAAAAGTTGCCTGATTTTAAAAAAATGAAAACAACTAACTAAGAAAACACAAGTGTTACCTGATAGAACATTCCTGCCTACCCAACTTTCAACTGCAAAGGCAGTCCAGTTGTGATGTATTCCTATAGATTCTGTATCGATCCCCCTATTCCTGACCCTATTCTGGTTAGCAAACTAACAAGTTAACTAGCAGCCATCTCATGAGGCAGAAAACCCCCATGATGCAGGAACCGTTATCTGATAAAGCCACACTACGGCACAGGAACGTGTTATCTGATTAGGTCATAACGCTTGCCATCTAATTAGACAAGCGATATTCCTCCAGCCCCTGATAAGGCATACGGAGTTCTCATAACAAATCAAACCTATGACAACCTGGGAAAAACCCTGCGGCCATTGTTTTGATTTCACCGAGAACTTCAGCAAAAGAATGTGCTAGCGACCTGGTCGTATGACATCCTTATTGACGTATCTATGTCCATCCTTACGTCAATCTCGGCACCTTAAAGGTATAAATATTACCGATATTGCCCTATGCAAACACACGCGGTGGTGACGAGAACGGAGCAGCCAGACTTGCCGAAGCCCAGAGCAGAGCAGACCCCGCTGGCGCAGCCCCGCCTTCCTGACGCGCTGAGAACGAGCAACTGCCTATTTCTCCTGCCGAGAAATCCAGCTCCGGCGCTTCCGGGTAGCCCTCGCAGGCAGTGGGAATATCGAGACCAGAGACGAGAGACACCATCCCTCATCCATCCTAGATTCCAGGTACAGAACTGAATAACCCCTCACAGAGAATTCTTTAGTCAGTCACTTGGCAAAACAAACTTAACGTAAACTGTAACTTTCTATTCCCGCCCACGTATTAGGCTTAGGTCAGGTACACGGGGTAGGCGTAGCTAGAAACACCAGTTGAGTACGATTAACCAAATGTATATGTGTATGTAATATATTTTATTCATTTTAAACCTTCATATGGCTTAGAAACCATATCAATGTTTTTACAGTATTATTTTATACTTCTGCTTTTAATGTATGCACTTTACTTAACCATAAGTATTGCAATAATATCGATCCATTTCTCTTGTATGAGAAAAGAGACTGATCAATAAATAAGATCTTTTATTGAACACGCCTGTCTCTTCCTTTTCTCTACAAACTGATGAGACTAAGAATGCACGTACTGACTGAGTAAAATAAATTGCCTTTTGTTCACACGACTCTCGAGATACACTCTTGATTAGGGGAGAGCAAAGTTGTCATGTTCTATGGTTGTCAGAAACTAAATCCCTTCTTGTCTATCCAGGGAGGTTCAACTCCTCCATGCCTATTCGAGAAAGTTTCTAGTGAACTCTGAGCTAGATGGCAAACCCAAAACTTTAAGTCTAATATCGACAGTAGTAGACCTAGTTAACGTCTGGTCTAGGCCTATACTATTGAAGGTATTATTCCAATGCGCAGAGCCTATTGGGATAATAGGAACTACACTACATGGCGCCCAACGCGTTTGGAAGGGCGATAAAACTAACGTAAGACATTTAGAGTAACTCAGTCGTGCTTTCTCACTCAGACCCCTTTTTTCCCATAATACTCCAAAGACGTCTGGAGTGGGTGAAAGGTAATATCCGCCAAACCTCGCAGGAGGAAACTCCTATGTATGGTACTTGGTTTAGTCAACGTTGAAGGATAAACCGTTCCAAAATATTGTGCATCTAATCTTTGTTTCCATAAGAAACCTGATCTGCAAACAAACAAAATAACCTTCTGTCGGTACAATGTCAGACAGTGAAGGAGAAAGAGAGGCAGTTAGATTAGCAACTGAAATAGCAGCAGCTGATACTGCACTGCAAGACGCAGACCCGGATATAATACTCATCCCGGTCATTAAAAGGAAATCTATAACTTTAAAACTTATAGAAAATGGACTGACACCTAGAGGTGGTACAGTCATATTTGTAATTGAGGCACACGAATATCGGCAGACAGAGGTATACTATTCATGGATACATTTTCCAGCAGCAAATGCTGTAACAAAGTACTTCCACTATTACAAAGTAGAGGAACCTCCTGGAGAGTACACTCCTTTCGAGGAGGTGGAAGTACCACTTAAATTTCAAGAGCATTTGCTCTTATTTAATGGCGCCCTAAAACATAATAATCACATCACCAGGCTCGGTCCTTTAGGTAGACCAGGAGCAACGTGGCCGGTCCTAGCCGGATACACACCACATCCAGACATCAATGGGATGTCTGCAGCAGAGCTGTTAACACAGCTAAAACAATTAATAAAAATACATAGACAATTAGTCCAATATGTGGTGCGGACTTCAACAATTCAGCCAGCAATTAAAATTCCACAGCTGACCCCTCACCAGGGGAACACAAATAAAATTACACCACAGAACATTCAATCATGCCTAGGTAAAGTACCAGCTAAACGGGAACAAATACCATTCTGGTTAGCACAAAAAATCACCCAAATCGAGGCTGTGTTTCCAGACACCACCCCGTTAGAAAAACACAGGATTCTGACTATCTGTCTTCCAATGGGAATCGCACCACACATTGAGGACTGTGACACTTGGGGTACAGTCTTTGCTTCCATCTACACAAAAACGCACGGTGTTCCATCCATTTCGGTAATACCAGATGTGCTAAAACAAATTCAAGATGAATATGGTCCAGAACCCGCTTTAACTCTTGGTATGAAATTACTAAAAGACTTCAAGCAGGTCTCGGCTATATTATTAGCCAACATAAAAGGAGAAGCAGCGAACGTGGCGATCCGCCAGAGGTTTAAAGAGACAGATATAGCAGACCAACCAGCTGAAATTGCCAGAATCATAGAAAAATCCTATGAGGAACTAGGTAGAGATAGTTTAGGTGGAATACCAGTAAAACCACAACTGATTGAAAGTCCTGAAAAAATATTTTTTAATAATAACTCAACATCACAAAAAAAGAGCTGGGATGGAAACAAACAATCCAATCCTAAAGAAAAGAAATTCCAGTCCAGAGGAAGGTCTCCTAGGCGAAGAGAAAAATCTCCGAACCAAAGACACAGGTCACCCCAGAGTGACCCCTCTGGGAAAAGATATAACCTTAGAAATAGGGATAATATAAAGAAACCTGATAGATATCAAGACATTGATACACGTCCCTCTCAATCTTTTCAGACTTCCTCGCAGAAATCGGAAAGAAGAGGACGATCAGAACAAAGAGAAGAGCACGCCAAGTCCAAAGACAAGGAACCTGCTCAGCTAAAAAAGAAATTAAAATTTCCAAAAAAGAAGGTAGCCAGCATCAAGGTAGTTAACAATGCCGAGAATATTGAGGACACAACTGAAAAACGGAGAATGGGCTCAGACAATGCTAGACAGCGCAGCAGAAGTGAGCATAGCTCGCAAAGTCCTTATGAATCATCTGGAGACAGTGGACACGAATGAATATCTTCAAGTGGAAACTGCAGACACCAGAGTTAGCAAACCTCACAAAATATATGAAATAACATTACGTATAGAAGGGGATAAGACTAGAAAAATAAGGGGACTATTTTGGGATAATCTCTCCAAGGGCTATGACATCCTTCTAGCTGAAAAGGACTGGCCACCAGAATTTGTCAGGGAGTGCCCTCATGGCGAAGAAATAATTATGCCTGCCTTCTCAAATCATATCCCAATTCATAAAAAATACACACTTGCCAAAAAGTGGGCAGTAGCCCTAGCTCCTGCTTTATATAAAAATCACGTAGGATGGGATGAGGACTCTCCTCCTCACAAAATCCAGTTAAAATCACAACCTACTGCACAGAGGCAGTACCCAACTAAGCAAGAAGCTAAAAAACAGGTAAAAGAAATCCTAGATCAGCTAGAATACCAGGGGGTGATTGAAACTTGCACCTCACAAATGAACAACCCTTTGTTTCCGGTCTCCAAACCAGACAATTCATATCGTCTAGTTTTGGATTACCGACACCTTAACTCATGTTGCAAAACTTTTGCAGTGCAAAACTCGCATAGTGCTGCACTAATGAATAACATAGTGCGCAAAAAATACAAAACAACATTAGACATCTCTAATGGATTCTTTTGTCAAAACATAGCACCAGAGAGCAGATATTTGTCTGCATTCTCAATAAATGGCACTCAAAAACAATTCTGTCGGTTAGCCCAGGGGTACAAGAACAGCCCAGGAGTATTCTCAGCGAGAGTAACAGAATTACTACAAACATATGACGACGAAGCATTATCGTATGTCGACGACATATACTTAACAGATGATGACTTGGAGACTCACTTGAAGAGAGTGAACACCATAATACTTGGGTTCGCAGCAGAGGGTTACAAATTCAACTTTAGAAAATCCAGAATTGCCCATCTGACAGTCCTGTTCTTAGGATATGAATTATCAAGTGAAGGCAAAAGCCTGGCTGACAATTTCCTAGAGAAATGTGCCGTACTCCAAGCACCTAGAACACTAGAAAACCTACAGTCAATTCTAGGCTTCCTAAATTTCGGAAGAACATACATTGCAAATTACGCAGAAAGGGTCAAACCCCTTTATGATCTAATAAATCGGATTTTAAAAGAACCAATTGGACTCAAATACACACAGAAATTCTGAAATCCTTACAAACAGACATGCTAATTAAAACAAAATTAGAAACACGAGATAACACACGCAATCTTGTGATTCGAGTCATCCCAGGAAGATGCGGATTCACATACCTGACCTCTAATGAGGGAGAAAAGGTACCAATTGCATTCAAATCACACTTGTACACAGAAGCTGAAAAGAAATTCAGCATTAAAGAAAAAATTGTTCATGCAGTTCAAACCGCAATAGCTAGAGAAAAAGATCAAGCAGACGGTAGACACACCACGGTCAGAACAGCAGAATCAGCCTTTGAGGCATTAACAACACCATGTAATTTACCAACAACAACATTGAATCCGGAATGGATACAATGGGTGAATTCAATCACAACGGACAAAGTATACTACTACTTTGATCCAGAACTAGAGGAACTAAAAAATCTAGAATATGAAAGAACATTCCCTCTGCCAATCGACATTCTGCCCTTACGACAATACGCTTGTGTAATCTATACAGACGGACATGCTCAACCCTCCGTTTGGGGAGAACAAGCATACAACCCAACATGTGAGATCACAAAAGAAGTGTGGCGCGGAGGTAATCTAAGACCTCTATTAACAAAAACACACTCAGTAGAAACTAATTCAGAACAACAGACTGAAATAATAGCATTGAAAATGGCGCTAGATAATGCGGATTGCGAATTCCCGACACTTATAGTGTCCGATTCATATTACTGCGTCAAATCATATAACAACGATTTGCAGACATGGATTCAAAACGGTTACAAAGATGACACAGATGCAACAATAAAGCAGAAACTGCTCTGGGAACAAATAGCTCTTTTACAAAAAGAACTACCAAAGACTCACGTGACACATTCACTGAGTCATCAGCGTGATGGCGTTCACGTTGCAGGGAATTCATTGGCTGAAACAGCCACAGCGGTAGCAACTAAATCGGCTTCCGTAGTTCGGAAAAAGCGTACAGTGAAGTATATTGACGGTGAAACAGTGCTGGCGGTGAAAACGTCATCAAAAGGTGACTGCTCAGCGCTACCGATCAACTATCCACTCAATTATACATACATAATCGATGCAAACTCCGTCCCTTTTACTCGAATCCCTGGAGTGGGGGATAGAGTAATTCCAAACATGCACAGGAGAAACTTGTTAATCGCAGACGCACATATGGGCGAGGGTCTCAGACACCTCAAACTAAAAGATTCTCTGGAAGAATTACAATCAAGGTACTGGTGGCCAGGCATGAGCCTGCATCACACCATGTTTGTAAAAAAGTGCCCCAACTGCAACAGAAATCGCAGTGGTGAGAGAAACGGTGTAATACTGTGTCGTTTCACTCCAGAAAAGATCAACAGTAAAAAGCAAAGCGTCCGATTAACATATACAGGCTAGTTTCCACTTATAATGTAGATCACCAGCACTCGGCTGACGTCTGGACTGTTATACAAAGATTTGCGAGTCTTTATCGGCACATACGCAATTGGCATGCTGCATTCGGACCATGGTCCTGCTTTTAGCTCTAGAGCTTATAAGAGGCCATGGTCAGCATGGGCGTGACATTGCGGTACTCTTGTCCATTTCACCCTGAGGGGAACGGAATTGTTGAAAGAAAAAACCGTGACATAAAGCAATCTATAACGGCAAAGGTATTAGGTTCGGGAGCTGG
Source organism: Lissotriton helveticus (assembly GCF_964261635.1). Lineage (NCBI taxonomy): Eukaryota > Metazoa > Chordata > Amphibia > Caudata > Salamandridae > Lissotriton > Lissotriton helveticus. Next base: position 1,020,378,050 of record NC_136069.1, on the reverse strand, counting down.
GTGGGTCAAACATCTAATAAGTGTCCAACGTAGTCTAAATAACCTGCCAAGAAATTCTCTGAAGGGATTCAGTCCGTACGAATTATTATTTGGAACTAGGATGTTAATCTCTGACCTTGACAGTCAGACTTCAGTGGTAAAGGAAAAAAGCTTTGATATCAAAGATCGTTTGGCTATTTTACAGGACTTAAACGAAACAAGAAAAGACCTGAGCAACATAAAGTTGAAACAGCAGCCAACAACCACTGAAGAACCACCACCTGTCCCAGCAAGACCTGTCTGGATTCCAAAAATCGGGGATCTAGTCAGAGAAAAGATCGCGGTAAAGAAGGAATTTGGGCCTTCTTACAGAAAAGCAGTTCCTGTCTTGTCTGTCAACGGGACAAGATCAGTTGTACTACTGCCGCTTGCTGGTAAAAAGGAGAACCGAGTTGTATCCATCGACCTGGTAAAACCACAATCATGTGGCCGATAACAAATAGTAGGCCGAGTGGACTCCCCATAAGTAGCAGAACACCAAGGTTTGCTACCAGTACAGAGGTACTAACAAAGAGGCTAATCACATTCGAAACGCCTACAGAAGAACAACAAGGACTATGCAACAATGCAATGGAACTTAGACCTCTGAAAACCCAAATAAAAACATTTAGCAGAGACACACCAACCTATAATGAAGTAACAAACGACTATGCAAGAAACAGTAATCCTGAAGCTATTGGAACAATTGACAGAACTGCATCCGGCTACTTCATAAACCTCGATGATTCCTCTGAAGGCTTCACTGAATCAAAAACACAGCCATCAACAAAAACCTTTAAAGATAAAGTTAAAGTACTTTTGAAACAACTGAAAGAAACATATCTAATTTCTCCATGGATCGAATTTTGGGTGGGTTTTGGTGCATTTATCCTCATACTTTGGCTCATCATGATACTTACTTTGGGACGCTTCATTGAGGGAAAATATGCTAAAATGGACACAGCAAGTCAGAAAATCAACTTGATCCTCAAACCACACACATCTTCACACGTCGAGAAAAGAGAACTTTCTTCAGTCAACTTCACAGCCAATCCTATACCGGGTGGGGTAGCATGGGACAACACTGACTACGAAATCTATGGTCCGGTTGAAATCCTGAAATATCCACACCACATTAAGATCTCATTGAGTGACTTTGTAAAACCAAGCTCATTTGCTGATGATTGGGACTTCGAAAGTATAAACAATATGATGTCTGACTTAGTGATGTCTGCTAAATTTACCAAACATGATTATTTGCAGGGTTCTACAAATTAGGATAGTATGTACTGTTATAACCACTATGGTAACCATTTTCTACATAGATCTGCACAACCTAGAAATGTTTTAAATTATAATCAATGGGAACATTGTGCAACCCCTCCAAAAGGAAGCTCACGAACCGTTTACGACAAATATTCATATTTTTCAGGTTTTAACATAAGTAATGCTGAAACATTTTATTTTAAATTGTCAAATAAGACAGGAACGAAGACCATGATAACAAACACAAAATTGATCTATTCAGACTCATTCTTTGAACAAATGAATACTTTTGGTTTTGATTATTGGGACAAATATGTTGAATTGAAAAGTGTTTGGGGCACAAAAGAATGGCAAGTACAGGGTATAGAATCTTTGTTTAGAGCCTGCATGATCCCAGAACAAATTATATTTTTAAATGACACTGTTCAACAAACTACCTGTCTTGGCTTAGCCAAAATCAAAGACTTAAATAAACCGTCTATTCCAAAACCAACAATGAACAGCAATAGCTCTACAGATGAAGAGATAGACGTAACTTATGTATTAAACCAAAACAGAACACATCCAGATTGGAAAAAGTGGTTGATCTGGCCCACAGATACTAATAACTGTCAAGACAGATTCCTGAACAAAACACAGGGGTTCAAAATGACCAGGCCAGACCCTAGATATTCCCAAAGACATCACCCAGGAATAATAACCACCTACAGTGTGGGCAAATTATGCCTTCAATGGCTACAAACTTCCACACTGGCAGAAATTAAGCAACACCTAACTTTACTTACTGATGGTGCTGACTTGCGTGATTTCATGATGGGACCGCGCAAACAGCGTCAAAAATGTTTCATAGCAGCCTCTGTATATGCAGCATACAACGAGGCCTGGAAGGTTACTCAAATTGAGACAGCAGAAAGGATACGGGAAATTGACCGTATTAATTTGGAAAAATCACTTTCTGTAGTGGACAATGGGTTAATGACTCTGTCCTCCAGAATTTTTTCTTTGGACAGCATTGTGTCTTCAGCAATCGACATATTATCGCAAGACTTACTGTTATTACAACACGGTCAGTCCCAATTGCGTTCTATTGTACAGCTTGGCTGGACGTTACAAAATCTGCGTTCAGGCTATGTGCCTTGGCGTTTAATCAACACAACGTCACTTTTCAATATCTTTAACCTTACTGATAGACAAATCAGTATGGCCCAGAAGGGTGCTGATTATACAATCCTGAGCATTGAGAAACTTGAGAGATTACCAGTGACAATGTCAGAACGACCTGTCAGTGAATGGATAATACATGGGATAATTAATATTCCAATATCAACCTTCAGGTTTCAATACTGCCAAAAATATATACAGGCTGGCATGTACGAAAAGCTGGGAAAGGGGTACATTAAAACAACATGGAACTTGCCCTATTCACATGCATGTGTCAGTAATAAAGGACAGAAAGTGTTTCTTAGTGGCAATAATTGTGCAATGTCACTAAGCGGTACACTTCTGTGTAACGGAATTAGTTTGCATGGAGCCTGTGAAGGGAACTCAAATAACCTTTCATGTCACCAGCAAGGCGCACCTGCAACAGAGATTGAACCATTCTTTCAAAGACTCTATAATGGGAGTTACATTCTAATTGTAGACCGCAGATGCTGTAGTCTTATGCCCGGGACTCCTTATCTCGTAACTACGACTGCGAAGGTCAAGTGCTGTGGACACTCATTGTTCCCCAGCTCCTTTCCAGACAGGGAGGCAAGGGCATGGCCCATCTTGAAAATTACTTCTCTTCGAATAGATACTTTAAGCAGAATGAAAACAGTGCTTCTTCAGACGCCGACAAGGCTCACGTCATCAAAAGAAACGTATGATCTCCAAGTCGCAAGGACGACTGCAGAGATACATTCATTGTTATCAACTAATTCCCCCATACATTTCGCAGAAATCCTGAATGAAATCTTAAATATTTCTGATACCAGTGGAGTCTCAAAGGTATTTAAGACAGTATTTTCGATGGCATTAACACCATTCAAAGCCATACTGGGTATTTTTCCAGATTTCGTCCATTCGATTTTTGGTGGACTTCCCCTCATTTTGGGACTAATTGCAGGAATCCTATTCCTAGTCCTTATATTTCGTTATGGCAAACCATGTCACAGACAAAACACCTGCGACAAGGGAAGAAATAATCCTAGCCATTGGATACCGGGACCGGATATCAAAAATCCTGGGACTATCCCGGCTTAGAGACCTGAACATGACTTGGTTTCTATCCTTTCGACCAATGTGGCAACGATGTGTTTTACCTGTATTAAGGTGCCTGCTATGCGGAGAAGAATGCGTGTTAGACACCTGTCTGATGCTACAATCGGATGCGCCAATGGATGCAGAAACATTGTTGAGTCCAACAAAGGCTCATGCTTTGTGCTGCCCTCAACGGCTACCAATCCTGATGACGGCATTCGTGGAAGCTTCACCACTACGATTAAGGGGTAGTGAGGTTCAAGATGAAAGCAGCATCGATCAGGTACGACCTTCTGTCAGCAATCCAAATCAGAATGTCAATGGAGACAATCATGCGCACGAATGCATGGTTACACCTATTTCCGAGTTAGTGGAACTCTCCCAGGAAGCTGTTGACAACTTTTTCGGGAGTCTAAATGATATGATGTTCTCACCGGAGCAGAAATAGAGACTTTTGAGCAAGCTCGTACACAGCGTTCCCTGAATTTGGCCTTCAACTTTAATAATACAGTCACATGAACAATTTTCCCTCCAGTTCACGGACAGCATATTTTTCAGCAGCCCCAAAATATTTTTGCATATTTTTCGGGACACTATCTTCTGCTTAAAGTAAGAACTATTCTTAGAGAACTAACATTTCTAATTTTAGATAGTTTATAGACATTAGCTGCCCGCTGGTATGTTCATAAATATTTTATTCTGTGATGAAATGGTCTCGAACTTTTTTTTCTGTATTAAGAGCCATTTCATGTGTAAATTTTCATATACAAAATAGCAATAATGTATACAAATGCGTGATTACTTTAGCATTTTCCTACAGCTTGAGTGCATACTATACATATGACTGCATTTTTTCCGTGTATTTGATAATTTCAAAATGCATTTATGTATTTTGGGGTGGTAAGGTATACATATTACTCTATAGTATGTTTTACTATGCACAGATTAGTAAATATGTCCATAGTTAGCGTGGAGTGGGTGTGATGTATTCCTATAGATTCTGTATCGATCCCCCTATTCCTGACCCTATTCTGGTTAGCAAACTAACAAGTTAACTAGCAGCCATCTCATGAGGCAGAAAACCCCCATGATGCAGGAACCGTTATCTGATAAAGCCACACTACGGCACAGGAACGTGTTATCTGATTAGGTCATAACGCTTGCCATCTAATTAGACAAGCGATATTCCTCCAGCCCCTGATAAGGCATACGGAGTTCTCATAACAAATCAAACCTATGACAACCAGGGAAAAACCCTGCGGCCATTGTTTTGATTTCACCGAGAACTTCAGCAAAAGAATGTGCTAACGACCTGGTCGTATGACATCCTTATTGACGTATCTATGTCCATCCTTACGTCAATCTCGGCACCTTAAAGGTATAAATATTACCGATATTGCCCTATGCAAACACACGCGGTGGTGACGAGAACGGAGCAGCCAGACTTGCCGAAGCCCAGAGCAGAGCAGACCCCGCTGGCGCAGCCCCGCCTTCCTGACGCGCTGAGAACGAGCAACTGCCTATTTCTCCTGCCGAGAAATCCAGCTCCGGCGCTTCCGGGTAGCCCTCGCAGGCAGCCTGGAATATCGAGACCAGAGACGAGAGATACCATCCCTCATCCATCCTAGATTCCAGGTACAGAACTGAATAACCCCTCACAGAGAATTCTTTAGTCAGTCACTTGGCAAAACAAACTTAACGTAAACTGTAACTTTCTATTCCCGCCCACGTATTAGGCTTAGGTCAGGTACACGGGGTAGGCGTAGCTAGAAACACCAGTTGAGTACGATTAACCAAATGTATATGTGTATGTAATATATTTTATTCATTTTAAACCTTCATATGGCTTAGAAACCATATCAATGTTTTTACAGTATTATTTTATACTTCTGCTTTTAATGTATGCACTTTACTTAACCATAAGTATTGCAATAATATCGATCCATTTCTCTTGTATGAGAAAAGAGACTGATCAATAAATAACATCTTTTATTGAACACGCCCGTCTCTTCCTTTTCTCTACAAACTGATGAGACTAAGAATGCACGTACTGACTGAGTAAAATAAATTGCCTTTTGTTCACACGACTCTCGAGATACACTCTTGATTAGGGGAGAGCAAAGTTGTCATGTTCTATGGTTGTCAGAAACTAAATCCCTTCTTGTCTATCCAGGGAGGTTCAACTCCTCCATGCCTATTCGAGAAAGTTTCTAGTGAACTCTGAGCTAGCTGGCAAACCCAAAACTTTAAGTCTAATATCGACAGTAGTAGACCTAGTTAACGTCTGGTCTAGGCCTATACTATTGAAGGTATTATTCCAATGCGCAGAGCCTATTGGGATAATAGGAACTACACTACACAGTCATTTTAAAACTTTAGCAGAAACGCTTGTCATTTTAAAGTTTTTTTTAAATTACTGAACTACCGAACAAATAGTTTACGCTTTCCCAATGTTTTGAAACATCTGATTGCATTGCGTCAACTTTCTCTGGTTAGAAAATTGTTTAGGGCCTGATTTAAAGGATGATGGCAAAAGAGAATCAACAGAAAGTTGTGGACTCTTCACCCCACCACCAAAGGCGTAGGTACTCAAATTTACAGCTGAGGATCAGGTGGACTTTCCACCAGCAAAAACAAAAAACAATTTCCACCATAGTCTGCCATGCTGTAGTGATATATTAGCTAAAGGTGATAGCGGCTTGGCCTCTTCTACAGTTGCAGATCCACCACTTTGGTTGGTGGAGATAGCACTGTGAAAGACCAGCAAGAATAGGGAGCCTCCCCACTTCCAGCATTTAGAGAAATAAGACATGTGGGGGCAGATTTACAGGAAGGTGCCGCAGCGTGGCACCGCAAACCCTTTGGCTGCTCTACGATGCGGACTTTCAGAGCACAGGAATGTGACATATTTACAAAATGTCGCATTCATGTGCTCTCCCCTGCGCTGGTGCACAAACAGCTGCCATGCGCCGGCGCAGGCACCCTTGCACCATGGTGCAAGGATGCCTGCGTCATGGGGCGATTGTTTTTGTGCAGGAAGGAGCACCTTCCTGCAAAAAACAATTAATACAGGTATTTTACTGAATCCCATCTTAGCCGGCAAGCTTGATCTTTTGGCGCAATGCTAATATTACTTAAGTGTGCCAAGGGACTCAGTATATCACTGACGCAAATATTAAGATTCAGTGTCAGTGGGTTGTGATCGCTGAAGCAATTATCTATTACCTCAAATATACCTAAATGGTCTGCAATAGAGCCAGAGACTAAGATATAATCAATGGTGCTATGATGGCCATGGCCGGTATAAGTAGGTATGGGGGACAACATATGCCGCTGAGTTGGGCAGATCAAATTATGGTCAGATAAGAGACTTTCTAGAAATATTCCTGAAGGGGAATGTTCAAAGTGCATTAACCCCTGCGGGGAATACTCCTCGTCTAGTTTTAAAAGACAATCAGTCGGATAGACATGAATATTAAAATCACCTAGGACTTGTATGTGGTAGTGCGTATCAACCATGGACTCATAGTCGATCAAACAAGTGGAGATAGATCTTAGATGCTCTAGGTCATCGTCTCTCGAAAAGTAATTATAAAAGTTGAACACTAACAGAGTAGGTAGATTCTTGGCTGATAGTTCAACTGATAAAATATTTGAAGAGAATGAGTCCAATAACTTGACTATATCTTAATTTCAGGCTAACTAAAAGCAAGAGCCCCCCACTGGCTCTCCTCATACTGGACGGTATAGCATGTTTACAAAACGTTGAAAGAACGTCCAGAAAATAGGAGTCATGGGCATCCCAAGTTTCCTGAAGGGCAATGATATCAGCACCAACAAGGAAAGGCTCCCAATTGCTGTCTCCCCTTTTAGTCTTAAGCCCAGCTATATTCCAAGATAAGACTTTAAGAGTGTCATCCTAATGTAGACTTACAGTAGAAAGAGAGTTAAGGACGTAATATGAAGTGGGGGTAGGTAATACGTCGGGGGGAGGGGCGACGGATGGAATACTAAACACGATGAGAGGGGTATGATCCTCTGTCATTGCCCCATGGTTTGGTGTGTTGTCCGAGTCTGCGTTAATAAGATTTAGTCAGTCTTGGGTGTCAAGCCCGGATAACGCCTCAAACTTATTTGTATTCAGGGTAAAAAAGGGTAACTCATTTAGATTTCTCTTGGGGGGCTTGTAAAAATAGCTGAGTGACAATGCCCAGATAGAAGTAGAAGCTAATGGACAATGATCCTCAGCCATTGAGACCATTTGCGCAACAGATGGGGTCCGAAAATTAAAAACCACACAGTCCCCCCCCTATGGTTTTGGGGGACTGGCCCACCCACGCTACTCTGCAGTTCCATGATGATGTTATTGAACATAGCTGCCCTAAGCCCTTTATGCCTAATTAGCCAGTCAGCTGTTTTATTCCTCAACTGTGCCCAGGATTCAGTTTGGTCGGGTCTTAGCGCAGGAACACCGGCCAGGACCACAACCAAAGGGCAAGCTGCCGGGGGTAGATCTAAAATGTCCGGGGCAGGCTTGTTGGGGACATAGGGTAAAGATCTGGGGCCATCTCTGTGTGGTGGTTGTATGGCCATAACTTCCCTATGGGGGGGGCTCTTGAAAAAGGAGAGTTTGGGGACCTGATTGGGCCGTTTTCACAGACCCACTCATCACTTGGGAGCCTGTTCTTAATTGCAAAGTGTGCCCCGCAGTGCCGAGCGCCAGGTGCTGATCCTGCACGCAATCAGTGCGCACATGGACGGCACCATTTGTCGCTGCTTTGTGTATCAGGTCCCTGCTTCGTCCGCTAGGACTTAACGGGGCAAATGCTTCTGGGCACGCCCCCCCTGCAAAATTGCTATCACACCTGGTCACCTCTGAATTCACCATCAGGTGAGTACCCTGTGTTAAAAAAGATAATTTTTCCTCAATCGCCCCAGTCTCTTCAAAAAAGGTGCTAAAAGCCCTGTGATTAGTGTCTCTATATGCTTCCAGTAATCTGAGTTGCTTCCTCAATCCACTAACATGGAAATATCGGCGTTATAAATAGTGGGCACGCCGTTTTCCAATCTCAGAGATGACTTTCCACTTGCCCCCGAGGTTTGAGGTTTACATTTAGTTTTGGCATTGGCTCTAGACCTCATGGCCGCCCACCCCTTGCGCGCTTAGTAGAAGGTTCCCCGATTCCCCCCTCATGATTGGAGTCTGTCCCTAGGTTGAAAGCACCTCCTGCGACTTCATTGTCGTGAATAGAACTTTTGGATCTGGTGATACAATCACCTCTTTCTACCCAAGGCAATTTTGGCGGCAGTACTTACTGAGTGGTCGAAGCATAAAGAGGATCTGGCGCAGGTACTTGAGGTGAACCCGCCGAGACCAACTGGACACTTGCACTGGGAGGATGGACTATAGCCAGGCCACTCGTGTCACTCAGGTTAACCACCTCGACTAAGCCCACCTCAGGATTCGGTTCAGTTTCAGCAGAGCTTATCGTACATGCGTCAATCGGGGCTGTACTAGAGCAAATTAAAGTTTGAGGAGCTACTACTGGTGACTTGGCTTTGCTAATGGCCCCTAAAGAGGATCTTATTTTGCCCCATAAACAGTCCCAAGGAGAGTATTTCCCTGATTAGAAGTATTTCATGCTGCAAAGCAGATTCTGCCCTAGTTAAAAAGCGTCCAGGGTACCTGCCACACCACCCCCAACCCTTTGCCCGGTTAATTTACGTTTATTGGCCATTGATGAACTTGATGGAATAAACAAAAACCACAAAAGATGAAATAAGTGTCACTAACCGAGTCTTTATAGCCCTTAAAGGTGCACACAGTCCAGATAATAGGCGGGTGGCCCAGCCCAGCCTACTCCTGGCTATGATGGGCGCGGATGGGCACGCCCTTGGCCCGGGCTTTGCCCGGGCAGCACCAGGGCACGCCGCGCACGTCCCGCGCTGCGGGAGTCCCAAGAGGTTTTTGAGCGCCTGCCGGCGCTTGCAGATGACACAGATAGCAAGCGCCAATAAAGGATGCTGGGTAATGTAGTCCTTGAAGGTCACGCCACCCGTGGCAGCCCAACAGCCCAGCGGCGTGATAATGGCAGTCCTCACGAGTTGAAAACAGGTCAGTCACCCAAGATAAGGGCTCAGCAGCGTAAGGGAGGTCTGGAGCAGGAATGGATTCCACAAGCGTGAAGCAGGTCGTATCAAGCATGAAGTCCCTTACCAAATCTCTATTTAAATATGCAGATGTAATTTTGAGAACATAGCTTTTGTGCCCTGAATCCATGTACTAAAGGAACCGCTGCGATGTTTGAGAAGGTAAAAGATCTTTCTTTTAACAAAACATGGATTGAGGCTCACCTTAGACATTGAGCCATTCGATGCCAGTGTCATGAGTGTCTTACGATAGATGTTTGAACCTCAACCTCGGGCTGGCAGCATACTGATTTTCATTCTATTGTGCAAACAGCTAATATACAGATAATGCTAAAGGAGAATTTCTCTCATTTAATGGATTAACACTATCTTCAGCGCATGAAGACTGGCCTGGGTACAAGCGTATGCCTAGCATTGCCATTTACAGGTAGGTCAATTTGATGATACTTTCAACTACTTCCAGGATACCTTATGTTTGAGTTGTTTACCAACTCGGGGGCATATTCTCAAGGACGTATCGCTGAGTTATCGGCACTTTATCGCAGCCAAAGTGGCGATAAATTTATCGCCCCATTCACAAGCTGGTTCTAACATCCCATATCACCAGTTTACCTGCGATAGCAGCCGCAAAAAACATCGCCACAGATGACCCTGGCAACTAACGCTAATGAGATGCAGAGTAGGCATTCCCGTGCAAAAAGCAGAAAACACAGTACTTCGCAATATTCTTAACGACCAGCAAGATAAGCGATAAGATCCCAAAACAGGTGATATGGCACGTTAGCAGCAGGAAATTAACACCTACTCTGACCTGGTGTAAAGTCAGATGACAACCTGCACCACAAAAGGGAGCCCACCCCAGAGTCACACCAGAAGAACAACAGATGCGATGGAGCCAACGATCATGCATCTCGGACACCCAAGAGGGCCACAACAACCACCGCCACCACCCCCAGCCCCCCCAAACCCCTGCCCCCGAGCCCCCCAAAACCCCCGACAAAGATATGTGACATCAACTTTACGAAATCATGAAGAAAACAATTTGCCTGATGTCACAGAAGTACAACATGCACGTGAGGTCGGAAAAAGAAGAATCACTCAGTCATCTTTGAATTACCAAACAAAACATTTTATTCAAATTAAACTCAAAACAACTATTTGGAAGAGCCATGGCGGGTCATCTCTGGACAATCTGTAAGTCACAGCCTGCAAGACAAAATTCAAGATAAGAAGGTGCGTCATGCGTTCATCAAAAGGACAGAGAGAGAGAAAGAGAGGGAGGGAGAGAGAGGGAGAGAAAAAGAGAGGGAGAGAGAAAGAGAGAGAGAGAGAATGAGAGAGCAAGAGAGGGCGAGAGAAAGAGAGGGAGAGAGAGTGAGAGAGCAAGAGAGGGAGAGGGAGAGAGAAAGAGAGATAAAGAGAGAGAAAGAGAGGGAGAAAGAGTGAGAGAGAAAGAGAGAGGGAGAGGGAGCGAGAAAGAGGGAGAGAGTAAGAGAGGGAGAAAGAGTGACAGAGAAAGAGAGAGAGAGGGAGCGAGAAAAGGAGAGAAAAAGAGAGAGACAGAGAAAGGAAGAGGGGGAGAGGGAGAGAGAGTGCTGACAATGCGGACCCAGGCCTCAATGCTCACCTGCTGCCACTGGTGTGTCTCCAACAACGTGCCGGTACACACTGCAGTCCACCAGGTCCCTTATCTGAAACAGAGTCCAGATTTAGGAATGGCAGAGTACATACAATTGCAAACGCCATCATCACTTGCCCGCCCCTGCACACACAGGCTGCTGCACCCCAGTCCCTCCTGCGCCCAGCGGTGACTGCCCGTCCCTGGGCACCCAGGCCTCACTGCTCACCTTCCGCCACCGGCATGTCTCCAAGAGGGCCCACCACGTGCTGGTGCAAGCTCCAAGCCCGGGGCCTGCGAGCTTGGCAGCCTCCACATCATACAGCCCCGCACACTTGATTCTAGGTCTTGATATCGCAATGGCGGAGAACATATCAATGCACAGGGCATCATCGCAGCCCTTTAGGTGCCACTAACTCTGTGATCTGCGAGACTACGCCACGTGGCGGTAGGCCAGCGCAGCCCGCTGGCTCCGGCCTACACTGCGGTCTAGCAGGTCACATAAATCCTTAGCAGTCCGGACCACCAGGATGGGCATCATCGGAGGCTGCACACCCGCTCAGCACTTAAGGAGGCCCTACATCAGTGCACCGAAAGTCACCGTCGCGTGGCGGTGTGCCTGTTCTGGCCGCAGTGTGTCCGGTACCACCAAGTCTGTGACCCGCAAGTCATGGACCCTCTATGATTGGGTAACGTGGTACGGACACCATCATGTAACCTCTGGTCCTGGGGAATGTGATGTGGTAGGGACCTAGGCCCTCATGCATAAATAATAAGCACATGGACACACCCAGATAGAGAGTGGAAATGGCGTCCAGCACGTGCCCCAGACCTTTTTATTGGCAGGGTCACATGTCCTGTGATGTGTGTGCTGGATGGGTGTGGTGTGGGTGTAAACCAGCCGGGAGGGAGTGGCTGTGGCATGCTGGCAACTTGACCTGCGATCAGCAGATCACTACAAGGAAGACCTGGGACATGTAGCATTGTTGTCGTCCCCTGTAAGCGTAAACGGAGTGGGCTGGCCTGGTGTATGCCAGTCCAGCATAAGGGTGTGAACAATGACCCCAGGGCTCTGGGCGTGGTTCTGTCCTGGGCTGGACAAGGAAGTAACTGATACGTGCGTCCCTGTTGTAATGCCGCCGCCATCTGGACCGCAATCAGCAATGTGTCACCCTGTGACCCAAGTCTTACAACATGAGCAACATGGACGTAAGGGGGAATTACTGACCCTACATTCATCCATACTTACCCACTTGAAAGATCATAGACATGACACATCTGTGTGAATATGAATGTTCAATGCACATTCAGTGGAGTGTTGTAGCTGGAGCAGTACAGGGCCATGCAAACGCCACTTTACATTGCTGGCCTGTGGAGGGTCAGCAAGAGTCCTTCAAGGAATGAACAGTCCAACAGAAGGGGAAGAGCTCAGTCCGCAGTCTGAATGCTGTGTCATCGGTGACCAATCAGAATATGGAAGTCCATGTCGCGGTACAAGGTGAATGTCGCAGAGTGTATCAGTGGACAGCGGAAGGTGATGATGCAAAGGGCAGAACAAAGCAGAAACCGCCCATATGGCGGAGATGAATGCTACAATTCTCTTCTTACAAGGAAGTCAGATTCATCCGCATCTTCGTCCTCTGCTGTTTCATGTGCCTCATGTGTGGGCGGTGGTGTTCTGTCTCCAGCACTCTCTGGCAGTGATACCTCAGGGGCTGGAGGTGGGAGGTCTGCCGCACTGTGTGGCACTGATACTTCAGGGGGCAGAGATGTGGATGTAGTGGTCGCAGCAGCATTCATCAGCTCCAGGCCTTGTGGTAGCAATGCCATGAGGAGGGTCTTTAGGTCATTGAGGAACCCAGCTACCACTCACTGGTGTGCAGCCAAACCAGTCGCTCTTTCCGCCTGCGTCCGCTCCATGGTCTCCATTAACCTCTGCATGTGTCCCAACTCCCAGGTGACATCGCTGGAGCCACTCTGACCAGACAGTTGTTCTAGTCTCAGATTCAGGACTCCAGGGATGTCAGCCATGGTTTGTTGGAGGGCATGTTGCGGACTGTGGGTGTTCGTTAGGGACTGTGAGTGGTCCCTGATGGGACTTAGACACTCACGTATGGCATCTAGTTTGGCGCCCATGCGGTCGAACCCCACCTGCACCTGTTCAGTCAGCTGCTCCTGGCACCCCAACAGACAGTGTTGGAAGGCCATGGGGTCTTTGTGGGAGTTCTGGGAGGCAGCCGTGGTGGTGGATGCTGCCTGCTGTGTGGTCTGTGCAGGGGGTTGGGTCTCCTCGTAGCAGCTGGACTGCCCTGCTCCTGGAGGTGGGCTGCAGCGGCTGTCCATGAGCTGCTGGAGGGCATTGGGGTCAAAGGTGTGGTGGTCCTCTTCGTCATCAGAGAAGAGAAGTTCGGACTACTCTGCAGGAGGCATTGGATTTCCCTCTGCAATGTGAAGGAGAGATGCGTTTTAAAGTATGTTGACGCATTGTACATGTTTACATTCAGACTGCATGACAGTGTACATTGTGACTGTTTGGGAGGAGCTGACTATTTGATGTGGGACAGTGGACATTTCAACTCCATCACAGATGTGTGTTTGTACTTGTACATCATCATCTCACATTTCCCTGCAATGCCAAATGTGATTGGCCAGTTTCTACACATAAGCGGCACCAGTTGTGTCCTCTGTTCTGTTGTGTGTGTGTTGCGGTTTGTACCACATTGTTGTCAATGTTGATGTGCTCTGCCTGTTATGTGTGCTTGCAGTATTTTGGGGGAGTCGCCCCTGCGGCTCTGATTTTGCTGCCCCTTCTCCCTTTCATGCAGTGTGCCTTTGACGTCTGTGCTTATACAGTGCTGGGATGTTGCATACTTGGGGACATTGGTCTCTTAGTGGGAGTTGGGGGTCTGGGGCATGGTTTGTCTGCAGATGTGTTCTACTTAATTGTGCATGTGTGCCATTGTGCCCATCTCCCCCGGTCCCCCCAGTCCTTGGTCGTTACTCACCCTGGGGCTGTAGTTTCCGGTCATGTTGAGCAGTATCCAGTCCTCCAACTCCTGCCACCGTCTCCCCACTGATGACTGTGGACCCCATTTCCTCCATCTCGTCCAGGTCCTCCTGTGGCGCTGGACTCCCACCTCCAGTCTGCATTGCTGCCTTCCGGTTGTTGGCGAGCTTGTGCTTAGTTTTGTGCTTCACAACATTCCAGCGCCTCTTGACCTCTTCCATTGTCCTCTTCAGCACTCCGACTGCATTCACCTTGTCCACGATGGAGTGCCATATTCCATTTTTTGTTGCCAATGACACAGTGGAGGTGACGAACAGTTGTTGATGGTATTCTACCACTTCCGTTATCAGGATCCTGTTTTCCTGCAGACTGAACCACTTCTTCCTACTCTTCTTGTTCTTGCTGGTCCTCAAGGGGCTTGTGGGTTTCTGGTTGTCCTCTGTACTTGCTCCAGCTACCTCCATTGTGCTTCGCTGTTGTTTGACTTTTATTGTTTTTTACTTTTGTAGTGATTTTTCCCGCCTGCCGTGTGTGAATTGCAGGCCTGGGGAAAATTGTCGCTGATTTTTTTTATCACGGTTGGGCCCATCACAACTTTTCTCACATTGGGGTTTACTTTTTTATCACCGTCACTGTGACTTTTTCGCTGACATTTGACGCGTTATCGGGAGACTATCGCATGGTACCACCATGTTGGCAACACAACGTTAACACAGCGTTATATTCCCGTGATAGACTGCGATGTGAAAAGTTACGTTAAGCTTATTTTGCGATGATTATCACAAATGTTACTGTGAATATGCCTCCAGTGAGGAGAAATAGGACCATGAAAAATAGGCTAGTGCATACAGTTTCTGAATAGGCATGAGAGACAGCTCAGTTGAGCCTTTTTTTATCATATACGTTTTATTACATTTAACAGCTAATACAGAAAATCACATTACCACAGAATCTCCTTCAAATGTGACAAAATATAGACGAATTCTCCCCAAATACCCATCCCCAACTGCTCATTAAGATGATTTGCATACCTTTCTAGACAGAGCTCGCCGTGAGCTTGAGAACAAAGCTATGTGGAACTAGGCCTTCCCAGCCCTGTACTGCCACACACCTAACATCTCCCACTGGGGCCATTCACCAATCAAGCCTACAAGTCTTTTTGGGACCAACACATCCACACCTACCACAAACACAGGCATTCAATGGGAACCACCCAGAAACAGTTCTCCCTTTTCCTTTAAAAGAGGCAGTGAGTCCGGGGTTCTTTTAATGCATCTCACATGGCAGCCCACTCTCTGAAATCATCTTCCACCTTATCATCACGACTGGTCTGTTTCATATGCACCTCCTCAGCTACTGACCACTCTGACATATCCTTCAGCCACATTTCTACCCCGGGGCCTCCTTTGCCACCCACTTCATAGCTATGGGTCTCTTCCTCATCACCAGACACAAGAGCGAAACCTTCATGCTCAGCTTTCTATTCTTTCAGTTCGGGGACAAGCCAGAAATAGCATTTCAATATCATACTGCAGGTTCCACCCATTGACCTCATGAAGTTTCTCCAGTAGGGGCTGATGGCCCTACATGTAATGTGCAAAAAAGTCTGTCTCTCCTTCCCCATAGCACAAGCAACTGGCCGTGAGGGATATATACCGTGAAGTGTCTTAAGGGGGAGGTGCACTTGATGAATGTAATTATACCATATTATTTTGAACCGTGCATTGGTAGACTCAGTCCTCAACCCTCCATGCACCTAGTCCCAATCTGCTTCCTTAAGTGAGTCTGTTAAAGCACCTTCCCACTTCGTCTGAACCTTCAGCTGAGTAACAGGACGGTCCTCCTGCAGTGCCAAATTCAAGAACACATCTAGGGTATGTGACCATGGCAGCTCCAATGGGAAGGATGGCCACAGTTCACGTGCCGTGGCATAACGCTTTAAATTCTGGAGGTACTGTCCATGTCCTAACCAAAATGTTTTCATCGCTTCCTGTCTCGTTATAAATCTGCCCTTCATGTATAGGGGCCCCAAACTAACCTCTCTTCCATTGGTCCACCGCCATGATGGCAGTAATTTTCATGAACGGCTGGAGCACCCAGATTTCAATGTCTAGTGCATACCCTGCCCTCCCAATGACTTTCTTCACTGCCGTTTCCCAGAGTCCACGTGCTAGCCTCACCACATATGGCACCTCCAAGGGCACTCCGGTCCCTTGCATCAGCAACTTCTTCATGTCACAGGAGCCCCTTAACAACAGTTTTTTTTCCAATTATTCTCGGGTCCAGCCAATGCACCGCTTGCAGCAGATGTTCCGCCATATAATATCCCTCTATATCGGGCAGCTTAGACCCTCGTTGGCCCAAAGCCTTTTAATTGTATTAAGACCCACCCTTACACATTTCCCGGCCCACAGCAATTCCGTTAACAATTTATCTACGTCCACAAAGAAACGGCTGGGATTCTGGTGCACTGAGCCCTGCAGGGTGTACAGACAGCTCTACAACCCTACCGTTTTTATCAGGGCAATCCTGCCCATCAGGGGCAAAGGCAGAGTTTTCCAAAAACCGGACGGCCTAGCTCAAGCCGTCCACTACTCAACCTTAGAGTGATCGATTCCAATGTCGTCTGAACTACTCTGACTCCCAAATATCATACACTACAAGCTTCCCAAGGTAGACTAGTAAACAGCAGGTGTCCCGGAGAACTACCCCTCATCATTTCCAACAGGAAAAGTGAGGATTTAGCCTGATTTACTAAAAACTCGGGCTGCCTTAGGTACACCAATGCATCATCGGTATATAGTGAGATCACATGAGGCGTCTCTCCCACCAGAAAACCCCAGGGGCCCAAAACCCATCGTATCGTACTCGCCATGGGCTCCATCGCTAACATCATTGACTTTGAACCCGTGTTTCCCTGTGAACTGTAAATGTAACTGTTACTTTGTCCCATGTTTTTCTCCATTTGTTCCCAGCCCACCCTCCCCCTCTTCAAGTCCTTGTATACTGCTGCCGATTCCTGTAAAGCACTCTGATACCCAACGGGTCAAGTTCGCGCTCTATAAAACTCAAAAATAAATAAATAACATAAATAAAAGTGCCAACAGGGAAAGCCCTGCCTGGTCCCCATAAGCAGCAAGAATCTTTTGGAAAACTTCCCACCCATCCTAACTCTTACCCCGGACCCGGCATATAGTAGCTTCACCCATCTTACTTGTTGCCTAGCCCCACCGTGGCCAATGCCATCCAAAGGGATTCCTAATTAACAGAATTGAACACTTGTCTGATATCCAGAAATGCCAACTTGAAGGTATCCTAATCCACCTGCTGAGCGTGATATACTCGTGTCTGAGATTACAGAGGGGCATAGTAGCAAGGAATAGCGATATTTATCTCAAAATGCGCTTAGCGCATTTTATTTTATCGCTGCCTTCTGCTGGATATGTTAGCGGAGAAAATATGCTATTAGCAACGTTTTTCTCCATTGTGCTAAAATATCCAGCGATAGTGGCGAAATGCGTGTATATCGCTGGAAATCCAGCGATAAAAATATTGCCGCTTTAGCGGCAAAAAGTGCCGCTAAAGCGGCGATATGGCCCTTGCTAATATGCCCCAATCAATCAATCAATCAGGAGTTTGTTAAAGCGCGACTACTCACCCGTAAGGGTCTCAAGGCGCTAGGGGTGGGGGGGGGTTGGGGGGTGCAGGTTCCATTCCATCAAGGAGGGGGTCTGTCGAAGAGCCAGGTTTTGAGGTTTCTTGCGAAGATGGGGAGCGATGTTGTCTGTCTGAGGTGGAGCGGAAGGGCGTTCCATGCTTTGGCCGCGAGGAAGGAGAAGGAGCGGCCTCCCGATCTGGTCTTTCTGGTGCGGGGGACCACAGCGTAGGAAAGCTGGGCTGATCGTAGGGTCCTTTGGGGTGCGTGGAATTTGAGTCGGCTGTTCAGGTATGCTGGTCCGGTGCCGTGGAGGGCCTTGTGTGCGTGGGTGAGCATCTTAAAGGTGATTCTCGCCTCGACGGGGAGCCAGTGGAGTGTGCGCAGGTGCTGGGAGATGTGGCAGTGTTTTGGCAGGTTGAGGACCAGTCTTGCGGCGGCGTTCAGGATGTTCTGTAGCTTGCGGATGAGGTTTTTGTTTATTCCGGCATAGAGTGCGTTGCCGTAGTCGAGTCTGCTGGTGACCAGGGCGTGAGTGACTGTCTTTCGGTGTTCCAGGGGGATCCATTTGAAGGTCTTACGAAGGAGGCGGAGGGTGTGGAAGCAGGAAGATGAGACAGAGTTGATCTGGCAGTCCATTTTGAGCTCGGAGTCCAGGATGATTCCCAGGTTGCGTGCGTGGTCTGTGGGGGTTGGCGGGTTTCCGAGGGCGGTGGGCCACCAGGTGTCACTCCAGGCGTCGGGGTTTGGGCCCATGATGAGTACTTCTGTTTTGTTGGTGTTTAGTTGTAGGCAGCTGTTTTTCATCCATTTGGCGACGGCTTCCATGCCTTCTCGAAAGTTGCGTCTGGCGGTGTTGGGCTCGTTGGATAGGGAGAGGATGAGCTGGGTGTCGTCTGCATATGACACGATGTTGAGTCCGTAGGTTCTGACGATGGGGGCAAGTGGAGCCATGTAGACGTTGAAGAGCGTCGGGCTGAGGGAGGAGCCCTGGGGGACTCTGCAGGTGATAGGTGTGGGGTCCGAGAGGAAAGGGGGGAGTCTGACCCGCTGCGTCCTGCTGGAGAGGAAGGAGCAGATCCAGTCGAGGGCCTTGTCCTGGATTCCTGCATTGTAGAGTCTGCGTATTGGGGTGCGGTGGGAGACTGTGTCGAACGCCGCTGATAGGTCGAGGAGGATGAGGGCTACTGTTTCTCCTTTGTCCAGTAAGGTGCGGATGTCGTCTGTTGCGGCGAGGAGGGCGGTTTCCGTACTGTGGTTTTTTCTGAAGCCGGATTGGGAGGAGTCGAGGATGTTGTGTTCTTCAATGAATGTGGCGAGTTGGCTGTTGATGGCTTTCTCGATGACTTTCGCTGGGAACGGGAGCAGGGAGATGGGTCTGTAGTTTTTGAGGTCGGTGGGGTCCGCTGAGGGTTTCTTTAGGAGGGGGTTGACCTCGGCGTGTTTCCAGTCGTCGGGGAATGAGGCGGTCGCCAGGGAGCGGTTGATGGTTTGGCGGAGCATGGGTGCGATGGTGTTGGCGGCTCTGTTGAAGATGTGGTGGGGGCAGGGGTCCGTGGGGGCCCCTGAGTGGATTGACCCCAGAGTGTGTTACGTTTTGGGATGAACCAGTAATGGTCCAAATAACCAGTTAAGGCAAGTGGCTTAACAGATGGGACACCAGCACCCTGCTGAGTATTTTCGCATCAATATTTAACATTGGTAGCGGGCTATATGATGATGTCTGAGCCAGGTCTTTGCTTGGTTTTGGCGACATTACTACTAAGGCCTTTCATGTAGCGTCTGGCAACTGCCCCCTGGAAATGGCTAACAATTTGTTCACCAATACTCCCATGTGTCTCTGATAAAATTCAACTGCCAGCCCATCTCCCCCGGTGCATTTGTAGTTCTGAGACTATGTATTGATGCGATTAGCTCTTCTTCAGTTATAGGTGCCTTTAAGCTTTCTCTGACCTCCTCTGTCAGCCTATTCATGTGTGCCTCCCTAAGGTAAAGATGACTATCTCCCTCCACTAAAACCAGCTGTGATTGGTAGGTTTTGCGGAGTCGGGTTGCAAAGGTGGCATAGGTGTCCCATTGTGTGTAAACTAGCTGCCCCTCACCATTCTTGACTGCCAGTAGCAGAGCATGACACTCCTCCTGTCTAATCAACCTAGCCAACAATGCACCTACTTTGTCCACCCCACATGCAGTCTCTGTCTAGGAGTTCAAAATACAAATTTGCCCAACTTGTTCAAGTTGTCTAGGAGTTTCTTTTTCTGTCTTTGTCATTCAGTGAGTTTGTCCGGACTCTGCGGTAGTTCCCCCTTGAATATGCCTAATGCTCGCTCATGGCTTTCCAGACTGCCCTCCAGCTGTTCTTTGACCCCATACGTGGTCTTCAAACATTCGGTGCTTCCCATTCTATTGCTCTACTGAGCTTTCTGGCCCAGTCCTCAAAATAATGAGTCACTATGTCACTTAAGACTGGGTCAGTCAACGCTCCTTCCCTGAGCTTCCACAGTGGTATGGCCTGGTGCCTCAGGCCAAGGTTATAGCCTGAAACAAAGGTGAATGGTCGTATATATATATATATATACGGCAAGTTATTATTATCCTGTAGACTATAAGCCATTGTCCCTGATACAAAACACAAGTCAATTTTGCTATAGGTGCCAGCAGACAGTGTAAAACAGGAATACGCCCTCTCCTGGGGGTGTCTCAGTCGCCATATGTCCACCAACCCCAGCCCCTCGAGAGTGTCCTGCAGTGCCCCCATCAGTGCTGGCTTTGTGTTCAGCTTTAGAGGATCTTGATCCAGTGCCTCATTTATCCCCTTTGTTGCTAGGCCTTTCCTTTCCCCCCTGTTCTAAGCCTTTTTTGGCTATTTGGGGGAGTTCACGCTTAGGCCCCTGTAACTTTTTGACCACATAAGGTGTCCACGCCAAATTTATGTCCTTTTCTTCCAACACCCTCGGGATTCTAAAGGTACCCAGGGTTTGTGGATTCCCCCGGAGGGGACCCAGAAATTAGCCAACATACAGCTAAATGTAGTTCTTTGGGGGAAAAATGGGGAAAAAATGATGCAAATGAAAGCGTCTGGGTTTTTCCTACAAATGGTATCAAAAAAGGGTTTGTAGGGCTGAAATCATCACCATTTCCCCCAGCTTTTAGGAAGTGACAGACTTTTGTCAGAAAAACAAAATTGTTTACACAGTTTTGGCATTTTTCTGGGACATAGCCTATTTGTGCTATTTTTTGTGCTTTCAACCTCCTTCCAGTTCATGGTAGACATGTGTATGAAATCAATAAAGGAAAGCTACACATTTTTGAAAAGTAGACAGAATTCTGAATTCAGCAAGGGGTCATTTGTGTAGATCCTTTAAGGTTTCTTTATAGAAACTAACACTTAAATATAGGAAAAAAGGAAAATTAGTTAAAAAAAACCCAGCCATTTGTGTCAACGTTTTCACCATTAACTTCTTCTAATTATGACAGCTGTTTGAAAACAATATATCCACTGGACCCTTCTGGTTGTGGGGAATTATAGGACTTGTAGGTTCACCAAGAACCTGACGAACCCAGAGTAAATAACTGAACAGCGTCTTGCAATTTTTTTTTATTATGTACCGGGTATATAGCAATTATTCTGGGAAAATGTATACATGGAAAAATTGATATGAAATGGGAACAAAATATAGAGTTTAGAAACAGTAGATATTTGCACATTTCCGAAATTGGGAATACTTTCGAAATTACTTCTTTTTTACACATTGTCTTTCATTTGTAAGGCAAAAATGCATCGAAGGTCAATAGGTAATAACAGTTGCTTTACAAATCTGAATTACCCTAAGTCTCCCGATAAAAATGGTACCTCAAAACGGCTCAAAACGCAACGTGAACACACCACATTTGCACAATGAAAAATTACCTTTTTTGCAAAGCCCCTAGCTGTAGTTTTTGAACCCTAGCTCTGCCAGCATCTAGGGAAACCCAGCAATCATATACATTTTTGAAAACTATACACCCCGGGAATTCAGGATGGGGTGACTTGACTGGCTCCCACCAGGTTCTGTTACCCAGAATCCCTTGCAAACCTACAAAAATGTCAAAAAACCTACAATTTCCTCACATTTCTGTGGAGGAAAGTTCTGAAATCTTCGTGGATCCACAAATTTCCATCTATCCCGCGTTCCCCGAAGTCTTCCAAGAAAAATGGTACCTCACTTGCGTAGGTAGGCCTAGTGCCCGCGACAGGAAACGGCATAAAATGCAACGTGGACACACCACAATTTCACAGTGAAAAATGACCCTTTTTTGGCAAAGTGACTAATTGTAGTTTTTTAACCCTAGCTCTGCCTGCACCCAGCAAACCTATACATTTTTTAAAACTAGACACCTAGAGAAATCCAGTATGGGGTGACTTGACTGGCTCCTACCAGGTTCTGTTACCCAAAATCCCTTGCAAACCTAAAAAATTGTCAAAAAAACAAATTTTCCTCACATTTCTGTGGTAAATATTTTAGTAATTTACCTTGATCGGAATTTCTAGACAATATCAATAAGCTCAAAGTATGAAGAGCAGAGTCCGTGGTGGTTCGAATTCAGGGTCTTTATTCAGTAACTCGAGTTAAGGGAGAGCTCCGTCACCTGAGGAGGATCGGAAGAATCTCTAACCTTATTATCTGAACACACAGTATTTATAGCAGGAAAAGAGGAAGGAGCTTCCCTTCAATGAATGCCCGAATCATACGTTAACATAAAACAGAAGTCATGACCATAAAAGGAGGCAGCGTCATGAAAGAGTGAAGACATGGTAGAGGAGATAAGGCTGCGTCATGATTTAGAATGAGGAAGTACAAGAGAGGCGAAGGTGTGGAGAAATAACACTAGGCTGGTTCCTTAGATAGGGGAGAGGTGGTCGTGACAGGATGTTTGTTTGTCGGGTTTCAGCATTCGGGGGCTCTTCTTCTTGGAATTGGTTATCGTGGTTTAACAGAGTGGGGCCCATTTCTCGGAATTGGCCCGATTATAGGGAAATGGTTACAGATGGGGGGGGGGGTCTTGTTCTTGGCATCGGCTTAACCACAGTAATGTACGGTTTGAGTGAGGCAGTTGGTTCTCGGAATCGCTTTGACCATAAGGATAAGCGTTTGACTTTTTGGGGGAAGGAGAGCGCGTGTGTGACTACATGAGGCGCATGATCAGCGCGTGGTCGGTTCATGCTCGTGTTCTCGTGTGCTCGTGTTTTGGCATGATGGGTTCGGGGACATGACGGAAGAGGGTGTATGATGGGACATAACTGTACGATAAATAATCATTTTCCTCATTCCCTCCTTGTCCCATAATATACCCTTTTAAAATTCTTTGCTTTTTCTAGTACACCTCTATACTCATTAGGTCGTTTACTTGTACCTGTAACATGATTCTTTCTCTTTCTTTCTTTCTGGTCTGGGTTTTGGGAATGCAGGTAGTGATACAGAAACTACAGAGTGCTGGACCGCACTGAATACAGAGGCAGCAGATGAAGAGAATAGCTAGAGCAAGACCTAGGACTGTAAGCACCTTCCATCCCCATGAGGATAGGAGGCTCCAGAGCCAACCCGTCACGGACCAGGCACCAGTGTCTGCATCTAGTTTTCTGGAAAGTATATGAAGGCGGGAAATAGCGGCATACACCGAGGGTGCATTATCTGGGATAAATATACAGGACCCGATCAGTTCACATACACCACCACGGTCAGCCAATATGATGTCTAGGACCATACGGTTTTGTAACGTCATGAGTCTGTCGGCAGCCATCTCTGCGGTGATGTTACTTAATGCACCGGCTGTTTCGTTTATGGCTCCCTGACTACACGAGTCAGTTGTCTTATGTGGCGGCTGTTGATCATAGGCTCCCAGAATGGGATGACTCCTTTAAAGAAATCGCCAGCCTCTTGGCCTGCTGTATCTTCAGCATCTATGGCCCCCCTTCGCCGTCTATTAATTACGGTCGGGGGGTCACTGAGATGATAATCTGCTGGGGCGGTGTAGGTAGGGGGAAGGAGAAATGCAATGTAGCATTTTCCAGACCAGCCTTGAGGTAACCAAGTGCGCGCGTGAGATCCACAGATAAAGTAGGTGTTGGGGGCAGTGGCCATCGTTGGGAAATTTGGATCAGGTAGGGAGTAGGTCTTGTTACATTCACTATCTCCCATTTTCTGACCCTTGCCCTTTCCTCTTACGCAGAATAGGCTCTGGTGGGGCACGGCCCATCCTCCCTGGTCTGTCTGTCTTTTCTGGACTGAAAATGTCTCCCTAAAGGAGGTGGTGTCATTAAAGAGGGAGTAACTGGTATTTTCACTAATGTCTGCTCGTCCCCATGTTGCTGTGAAAGTTACCATCCTTGCGACGGCTCTTACTGTTTTTGTTTTTATCTCATTCCAGGTACTAGCGTTTTTGATCGGGGTCTCAGGAATGTTCCTAACAGAGGCGGAAAATATCATAGAGAGTGCATAGGTAGATCCAGCATAGCCAAAAGGGAGAGGAATAAAAGGCATTCCTCCGTGCACAGAATGTGGCATTAAACCACAGACCCAACAATTTGTTTTGTTAATCACCAATTGATGTTGGTGGAGTGTGGAGATGAATGTGTTATTGAAGAACTCTTTTCTTCTGTTCATGAGATGTGGAGGAAGATCTACATGTGAATGCATAGCAGTATTGTTCAAGGGCGCGGGGGAAGACGGTGGGAAATCTAGATGAAGGAACCAACCTAGACAAGCCATGATGCAGAAAATAAAAATCATGATAGAAAGGAAAAGGGGAACTTTGTCATGTAACAGTTTCGCACAATGAGTCTTTATCTTCATAATTTCGGCTGCTTAATCTTTGAGAGGAAAAAATGCACCAGTAACCGGACTCTTCCCAGCAACCGCTTCACCAAGCGTCCGTCTTGGGCTTAAATAGCCACTGGCAGGCCGGATTCAGATGCAAATGTCTCAAGTCTGTTTGGGGTAGGATCGCAGCCGCGATTTGTACTCTTCTTGGGGTAAAAGTTCTGGGAGGGGTGAAATAAAGTCTGTCGTTTCAGTGTCTTTAAAGTCTGTTTTTCAGTGTCTCTGGTCTCAGGATCAGCAACAGTGTCCGGAGTTGGTCCGTAGAAGGGTTTGCAATGCGACACGTGTAACCACCCTTTCCGTCCCTCGACCTTGATGGCGGTCCTTGTCGTCAGCAGCACCAGTTTGGGGGACGTCTACCTTTTCTCCAGAGGGCTGGTTTGATCAAAATTTCTGACGAGCACCCATTGACCAGGCTGAAGGGGGTGCTCATCGGGCGTGGTCTTGTCTGGGAAGGCGGCAGCCACCTGTGAACGGCGAGAGCGTAGTGCAGACATCAAAGAAGCCAAGTAATCTGTCAGTACATTTGCAGGCAGGCTTCCGGCCTAGGCACTCCACTGAGTCCGTCGTGGTGTCGGTCCTGAACAACCTCAGGGAGGGCATGAACCAGAACAATCACCAGGCCCTGGTGCTCCTCGATCTTTCCGCCGCCTTCGACACGGTGGATCATTCCATCTTACTTTCCCGTGTCGGAGCGGCGGGGATCGAGGGCTCAGCCCTGGTTTGGCTATCGTCCTTTCTGAGGGACCGCACCCAGGCAGTCCGGCTGGGGGATTTCTCGGCCACCCAACTCAAGGTCACATGTGGTGTTCCTCAGGGTTCTTCTCTTTCCCCTCTTTTGTTTAATCTTTACATCTATCCTTTGATCTTTGCACTTCAGCAACTGGAGGTCACCGTTTATAATTATGCGGATGACCTCCAGCTTATCTTTAATCTTTCCTCTTCCTCTCATTCTATCTCTAATTTTCAGACTACTATGATTTTCATCAGGGACTGGATGAACCACAATCATCTGAAGCTGAACCCCGATAAAACGGAATTGGTTCTCACGGGTGGTTCTTCCAGTCCTTGGAACTCTTCATTCTGGCCTTCTTCTTTAGGATCCCCTCCCACGTCTTCTCCCTCAGTAAAGACCCTGGGCATTAAAATCAATAATCATCTCACTCTTCACTCACAAATAACTTCTGTTGTCTCTTCTTGCTTTCTGGTCCTTCGAACTATTCGCTCTGTCTCTCGCTTTTTCTCCCCTCTCGCACTTAAACTTATCTTGTCCGCTCTGGTGATTTCCCGGCTGGACTACGCTAACGCTCTATACAACGGCATTCCAGCGTATAGTTTGCGGAAGCTCCAGCTGGTTCAAAACCAGGCGGCTAGACTGGTCCATGGTCTTCCCCGCTCTCATCATTCTACCCCCTTACTGAAGGCATTGCACTGGTTATCTGTCAGGGAGCGATCCCTTTTCAAAACAGGTTGTATGGTCTTTCAGGCGCGCCAGGGCACAGCCCCTGCCTTCATTTCCTCCTTATTAAAAGAGTACACCCCTGCCTGTGAGCTTCGCTCATCTACTCAATCGCTTCTTCAGGTACCCCGTTACAGACGTAAGGAATGGGGTGGAGCCAATTTTTCATTCTTGGCACCATCCTTTTGGAACTCCCTTCCCGATCATTTACGTCTGGCCAGACATTACTCCCTTTTTCGTAAAGATCTTAAGACTTTTTTGTTTACCCAAGCCTTTTCCAATGTAAACTGATCTCATTTCCTGTTTCTTTACCAGTATTCGCGTTCCTACTGCTAATTTAGTCTCCACAGCGCCAAGAAACCGCATGGTGTATGTAGCGCTATATAAATATTTTAAATTCAAATATTTTTAAATTCAAATTTGCATCAATGTCAATTAGCTTTTTAGGAGATGGGACACCCCAGATATTCGGAGGCCTCCCAAATGTAATTTCATAGGGGGACAGACCCGTCCGGGAATGTGCCACCATTCTCATATAGAAGAGGGCAACCGGAAGAGCTGTAACCCAATCTATTTGTTTGTCAGCGCATATTTTTGCTAATTTTGTTTTTAATGTCTGGTTATGTCGTTCGACTAGGCCTGCTGCTTGGGGATGCCTAACACAGTGAAACTTCCAGGTGTATCCTAGCAGTAAGGAGACAGCTTCCATCAATTTAGAAGAGAATGGTTGTCCGTTGTCAGAGTAAATGACTCTTGGCAACCCGTAGCGAGGGAAGAATTCCCTCACCAATTGCTTGGCAGTCATCTGGGCACCATAGTCTGGGACGGGGTATGCTTCAGTCCATCGAGTTAAGGTACAGACTACTACGAGGACATACTTATATCCCCGACATCTCTCCATCTGTATCTAGTCCATTTGTAGGACTTCGAAGGGGTGATCTGGAGGATGGAACCCTCCTTGTTCAACGGATACACTTTTCCCTGGATTGAACTGACAGCAAATCATACAGGTTTGTACTTTTTGTTTGGCTGCTGCACGCAGATGCTTGTTGTGCCATATCAGATTCAGACTGTCTAACATTCCTTTCTCTCCTAGATGTGCGGGACCATGAGCAGTTTCTATCATTATGGGAACCATTAGGTCAGGGAGAAACCATTTGGACTTGTCCTGTGTTACCCAACCTTGATCTGTGTGTGAACCTCCCTCCTCTTCCCATTTTCTCTTTTCGGTTTCTGTGGCTTGATTTTGGATGTCTACTACATCCTTGGTCGGATCGATAACTGGACAGATAGTACTAATGGTGGTTTCGGTGTTTAGTGTTTCTGTCTTAGCAGTATGTTTAGCTGTGGCGTCAGCCAGAGCATTACCTCTGGTGATAGAGTCTACAACTTTGGTGTGTGCTTTACATTTTAGTATGGCTATTTCTGTGGGTTTGTGTATTGACTCTAGTAGCTGGAGGACAAGGTCTCCATGTTGGATCTTGGTTCCATGAGAGGTCAGGAAACCTCTCTCTTTCCAAAGGATGCCGAAATTATGAACTACCCCGAATGCATATTGTGAGTCGGTGTAGATGTTGACTCGCTTTCCTTTGGACCATCCACATGCTTGGGTGAGAGCTATTAGTTCTGCTGCTTGTGCAGAATGTACGGGTATTCTGGCTGCTAGAAGGACGGTGTTCTCTGTAGTGACAGCATAGGCTGCTGAGAGTTCGCCTGATTGGAGACGCATACAAGAACCGTCTACAAACAGTGTGTGTTCTGGTGTACTTAGAGGGACATCTGTAAGATCAGACCGGGGTTTTGTGACTAGTTCGACCACCTCTAAGCAGTCATGAACCTGGTTGTCAACTGGAACAGTAGGCAGTAGCGTAGCTGGGTTGAGGATATTGCACCTTTTGATGATAATATGGGGTTGGAACAGAGTGACTTCGTAACCTGTGAGGCGAGCTATGGTTAGGTGTTGTGTCTGTGTCCTATTCAAAAGCAATTCTACTGCATGTGGAACTTGTACTTCAAGGGAGTGTCCTAGTACTATGGAATCACTTTGTCGTATTGCTAGAGCTGTAGCTGCAACAGATTTTAGGCAGGCCGGCAAACCTTGTGCAACAGGGTCAAGAGTGCTAGAAAAATAAGCACAGGGACGGTGTTTGTTAGCTTGTGTTTGTGTGAGTACTGACAAGGCTGTACCTTCCCGTTCTGTGACAAAGAGGACAAAAGGTTTGGCATAATCAGGTGTAGCTAGGACAGGTGTAGAGCATAATGCCTGTTTGAGGGTGTCAAAAGCAAAAGTGTGCTCAGGTGTCCATGGCAATGGGGAAGAGGTTGTGCTTGTTAGCTGTATCAGGGGTTTGGCCAAGTATGCAAACTGGGGAATCCACTGTCTACAGTAAGACGTGAGACCAATAAAAGCACGGACTTCTTTCTGTGTCTTGGGGACAGGAATGTTAAAAATGAGTTGAATTCTTTCAGGTGTGAGTGCCCTACCCTCCTTTGACAGCAGGTGTCCTAGGTAGGCCACCTGCTGTAAACACAATTGTAATTTCGAGGGTGACACCTTGTGGCCATGTTGTGCAAGGAACATTAGGACAATTCATGAAGCTTGTTCACATTCTGGTTCGGAGCGTGCGGTGACCAGCAAGTCATCGACATATTGTAACAATGTTGTGTTGGCGGGCAGAACAATGTCATCTAGCTGTCTTTTAAGTGCCTGACTGTAGATACTGGGACTTTCTGTATATCCTTGGGGAGCTCTTGTGAAACAGAAGCTACGACCTCGTAGGGAGAATCCGAATAGGTACTGACTGTCTTGGTGGATGGGTACACTGAAGAAAGCATTCTTCAGGTCTATTACAGTGAAATGTGTAGCCTCAGGATCTATGGCTGTTAAATGAGTACTGATATCCGAGACCACAGGGTATTGTGGTACTACGCATTTATTGAGTTCACATAAGTCAACCACGAGTCTGTAGACTGGTGGCGCACCATCATCAGTTTTCTTTCTGACTGGCGAGTTACATGTGTTGGAAGGTACTTCTCTGACTACTCCTTTTGTTATCAAATCATCGATAATATGAATAAGGGCTTGTTCTGCATCTGGAGGTAATTTGTATTGACGGATACGAGGTAGGACAACGCCTTCTTTCAGTGTCACTAAGTGAGGTGTAATATCCATGAATCCTACATCTGTTGGATCAGTAGCCCATAGTGTAACAGGAATGTCTCTTAGTCTGACATCTAGTTCTCGTGTGGTGAAATGACCTTTAAAATCTGGGAGGAATAGTCGGACTCCTTCTGGGGAACAACATATTATAGCACCTAGTTCTTTTAGTGTCTGGATGCCAAGGAGATTTTCGGGACAGGACTTTGTAAGTACTAAATCGGTGGAAGTTGTAAGAGGACCAACTTTAAGAGAAATTGGTTCAGAAACTTTGTTGATGACAGGTGTACCAGAAAAACCCAAGGAAATACTATTTGAGCTAGAGAGGGGTACCTTGGGAACTTCATTGTGCTGCACTGTCGTCCTACTAGCCCCGGTGTCGATCAGAAATTTTGCTTCCTTACCTAGGAGTTTAGCATGTACATAGGGACCCTCTTGGTCAACCGGGACCGGTATTAGTTGACGATTATCGTGTTCCTCCCAGCTGTTTCATGAGATCGTGGGGAATTCAGGTTAGGATGACACTGGGTACTGATAGAGTTGGGTGGTAAGTTTAGCATCAGTTGGAGAAGCAGAAGGACGAGGGGGATAGTTACGAGGTTGTGTCTTCCCAGTGGCAATATTATGTTGTAATATTGGACAGTCATGCACAAAATGTCCTGGCTTTTTACAGTAATTACAAGTAACTTTTTCTTGTGATACTTGGGGTTGTTTAGTGGTCTGTTGGATCGTATTAGTTTGTGCCACTAATACCTTCATTTTAGTATCTTTTGTTCTCTTCTTTTCTTGTTCTTGTTCGTCCCTAATTCTATTTTGGTGATATTGGAGCATCTGAAGTCCTTGTGAGGGGGAGCTTGCTTGTCAAGTACTTTCTACCTTCAGTACTCTATTTTTGATCGTGGGCAGGGCATTTTCTACGAGTTTGGAAACAAATATTCGACTATAGGCATCTCCACCGGCGGAGAGGCTGCTGTTGATGAGGAAGCATTTCTCTAACCTGGAATAATAGTCCCCTATATCCTCATCTGGTTTCTGTTTACATGCAGAGATAGCATCCCAATCTTCTTTCTTAGTGGTCAGCAACTGGGACAGTATTTTAGGGAGACAGCAAGGGAGTTCCTGAACTAGAGGTCCCAAACCTTGTCCGGGATTACGAGTGGCATCTTCTTTTTCTAAGTCTGCCCATGTTACCTTTTTCCCTTCAATCTCCCAATCTTTTCCTTTTAGCTTGTCGTACGTTCCTTGGGGTAACAGGACTTTAAGGAGAATATTGAGGTCTTTATAAGTAAAGGAACCCATTTGAAGAATGTCCTTGAGTTCCCTATGGAAACCCGAAGGGTCTTTTTCGTGGGAAGGGACCATTTTCTTCATCTCGAGTATTTCTAGTTTTGTCAAAGGAGTGTACACGAATGTTTGTTGCAACTTTCCATCGGAATCTGCAACGGGGTGTACTTCTCGGAGGGGGAACTGTCCTTGGTCATAGGGATGGGGATTTGTATCATAACTGTCTGTAAAACATTGGATATATCGCTGTCGTAGTTCAAGGAAGATATTAAGGAATTCTTGTCCCCTAGCCACCCACCTCCCTTCTAAACAGTCTCGTAAGAGAGGATGTAATCTTTTTGGTGGGCAACCAGTATCTTCGTACATTGTAATGAGGTGTTGAACCATATAGATGCTATCTAGCCTTTGAGAGGTTAGAGGGATTGATAAAAACATTTGAGCAACTATATCAGAGCCATATATGGAGTATTGAGATACCCAATGGGTGCTTGATCTAGCGAGTTCTTTTTCTTGTGTGGTGAGTGGAGGCTCGTCGTCCATCCAATCATCTAGAGCTTCTTGCGTTCGTTGGAACAACCTATCTGTGGGGGCTGACAATTTCTTAGTTCTAAGTTTGAATTGTCCGTTATTCTGAGAACGAGGGATACGGGAACGTACTGCACCCTGAAAAGCAGTTCCTTCGTCTCTATCCTCGCTCGTACTCTCATTCTCAGTTCCCTGGGTAGGGGCATCTTTTCGATGGGAATCGGAAACCTTGTTTATGAAGAGTGGAATAAAAATATCTATTTCTTTTATTTTATTGTAATTTCCTGCGACTACTGCTTGGTCTAGTTGTAGTAAATCATCAGGAACTCTTTTTCCTGCACTAGCTATCATTCTAATAAAACAAGTGATCATGAATCGTGAGAGGCATTTTCTATGTGCCATGGGTCTATTTTTTATAGCCTCCTGTAGTGTTTCTAAATTTTCTCCTGTTCGAAGCGCTTCATAAATTTTGTTTAGGCAATTTGTGATATTCGGTACCTCTCGTATACCTTCTAGAGCTTCTCGTAAGCGAAGGGAAATATCTACTTGTGAACCTTCCCCTGGGGTTGGATCATAATCACATTCTAACAGAGGTAGAACACCACCCGAAGTGTCAGGGATGGGTTCCGTCTGAGTAACTACTCGTCTGGCTGCTACCTGATTCGTATAAGCAGGAGGAGGCTCCATCAAGTAAGTAGTAATAAAATCATCGGGTACAGAAGGAACCTTAGGGCGTGGAGGTGCCGTAGGGGTACTAGAATCTGAGTTAATCTCGGACCCTGTTTTTGGTGAGAGGACAGGATATATACTCGTTACTGAGGCTGAGACCTCCCTTTTCTTTTGTTCAGAACAAATATCATCATCCTGATCCTGTAACTTTTTCATCTTACTTTCTTCCGACATTCTTTTTGCTTTCTCAACTTTCCCTTGTTCTTTTTGTTCCCTTCGATGTGCTTCTTTTCGCCATATATCAACACTCTCTAACATCGAGGGTCTCGCTTTCTTTTCCCAACATCTTTTCTCAACCGCCATGATACAATTCAAATCCCATGTGCCACTCTTTGGCCATCTGATCGCGATGTCTAAATCTTTAGTATAACCTTCCCAAAGATCCAAATACAAGATGGCACCAATCCCATACTTTGTGTACATAAAATAACCAGGAGTATCCTTCGGGGGGACTGGTACAGACTGTTCCAGTAACCCCTTCCGGGTACCCAGTTTACACAGCTTAGAGAACAAAGGCATTGTATCAGATACAGATAAAACTTTACACTTGAAAAAACTCGATATATTCTGAGTATCAGAATACAAACATACCGTTTTCTAGAAACCTAGAACCCGTCTTTACCGTGCTCCGAATAATTCGGAACCCGTCTTTACCGTGCTCTGAAAATTCAGAACCCGTCTTTATACACCCCCAGCAGTACTCACCGAGGTGCAGAGAACTTGAAGACCTTGAAGATCTGGACACTTGATTACGCAGTGCTCGTGGACAGGGACTGGTCGGGTTTCAGACGACCTCGGACTCGGCAATCTTCACAGGTTTCGGGCTCTGGGTCGGAACTTCCGCTGTCGTCCTCACCGCCTCGTATGGATGGCTAGGCCGTGGCTCGGCCCCTCTTCGACACGAAGGAGTTCATGCAGGAACACCCTGCAGTGTGCACGTAGAAGTCCGTCGATGTCTTGAACAGACCGGTCTAGGTCCGCATCACCGGCGTGTGGGGAGAAAGGGAAGTTCCTGTTCGGGCGCCAATTTGCTGTGGGAAATATTTTAGTAATTTACCTTGATCGGAATTTCTAGACAATATCAATAAGTTCAAAGTATGAAGAGCAGAGTCCGTGGTGGTTCGAATTCAGGGTCTTTATTCAGTAACTCGAGTTAAGGGAGAGCTCCGTCACCTGAGGAGGATCGGAAGAATCTCTAACCTTATTATCTGAACACACAGTATTTATAGCAGGAAAAGAGGAAGGAGCTTCCCTTCAATGAATGCCCGGATCATACGTTAACATAAAACAGAAGTCATGACCATAAAAGGAGGCAGCGTCATGAAAGAGTGAAGACATGGTAGAGGAGATAAGGCTGCGTCATGATTTAGAATGAGGAAGCACAAGAGAGGCGAAGGTGTGGAGAAATAACACTAGGCTGGTTCCTTAGATAGGGGAGAGGTGGTCGTGACAGGATGTCTGTTTGTCGGGTTTCAGCATTCGGGGGCTCTTCTTCTTGGAATTGGTTATCGTGGTTTAACAGAGTGGGGCCCATTTCTCGGAATTGGCCCGATTATAGGGAAATGGTTACAGATGGGGGGGGGGGGTCTTGTTCTCGGCATCGGCTTAACCACAGTAATGTACGGTTTGAGTGAGGCAGTTGGTTCTCGGAATCGCTTTGACCATAAGGATAAGCGTTTGACTTTTTTGGGGAAGGAGAGCGCGTGTGTGACTACATGAGGCGCATGATCAGCGCGTGGTCGGTTCGTGCTCGTGTTCTCGTGTGCTCGTGTTTTGGCATGATGGGTTCGGGGACATGACGGAAGAGGGTGTATGATGGGACATAACTGTACGATAAATAATCATTTTCCTCATTTCTGTGGTGGAAAGTTGTAGAATCTGCGTGGATCCACAAATGTACACCCATCCCGTGTTCCCCAAAGTCTTCATAGAAAAATGGTACCTCACTTGCGTGGGTAGGCCTATTGCTCACGACAGGAAACGGCACAAATGCAATGTTGACACCACAATTTCACAGTGAAAAATTACCCTTTTTGGCAAAGTGCCTAGTTGTAGTTTTTGAACCCTAGGTCTGCCGGAACCTAGGGAAACCTAGCAAATCTATACATTTTTGAAAAACAGACACTCAGGGGAATCCAGGATGGGGTGACTTGACTGGCTCCCACCAGGTTATGTTACCCAGAATCCCTTGCAAACCTAAACAATTGTCCAAAAAAACACATTTTCCTCACACTTCTGTGGTGGAAAGTTCTGGAATCTGCGTGGATCCACAGATTTCCACCCACCCTGCATTTCCCAAAGTCTTCTGAGAAAAATGGTACCTCACTTCTGTGAGTAGGCCTAGTGCCCATAACAGGAAACGGCCAAAACGCAACGTGGACACACCACAATTTCACAGTGAAAAATGACCCTTTATTTGCAAAGTGTCAAGCTGTAGTTTTTGAACGCTAGCTCTGCCGGCACCTAGGGAAACCTAGCAATCCTATATATTTTTTTAAACTAGACACCTAGGGGAATCCATGATGGGTTGACTTGTCTGGCTTTAACCAGGTTCTGTTATCCAAAATCCCTTGCAAACCTAAAGAATTGTAAAAAAAAAACCCACATTTTCCTCACATTTCTGTGGTGGAAAGTTCTGGAATCTTCGTGGAGCCACAAATTTCCACGCACCCCACATTCCCCAAAGTCTTCTGAGAAAAATGGCACCTCACTTATGTTCGTAGGCCTAGTGCCCGCGACAGGAAACAGTGCAAAACGCAACATGGACACACCTCAATTTCACAGTGAAAAATGACACTTTTTTGGCAAAGTGCCTAGCTGTAGTTTTCGAACCCTAGGTCTGCCGGCACCTAGGGAAACCTCAAAAAACCTATATATTTTTGAAAACTAGATACCCAGGGGAATCCGGGATGGGGTGACATGACTGCCTTCCACCAGGTTCTGTTACCCAGAATCCCTTGCAAACCTACAAAATTGTCAAAAACACACATTTTCCTCACATTTCTGTGGTGGAAAGTTCTGGAATCTGCATGGATCCACAAATTTCCATGCACACCGCGTTCCCCAAAGTCTTCTGAGAAAAATGATACCTCACTTGTGTGGGTAGGCCAAGTGCCTGTGACAGGAAACGGCCAAAACGCAACGTGGACAAACCACAATTTCACAGTGAAAATTACCCTTTTTTGGCAAAGTGCCTGCTGTGGTTTTTGAACCCTAGCTCTGCCGGCACCTTGGGAAACCTAGCAAACTTATATATTTTTGAAAACTAGACACACAGGGAAATCCAGGATGGGGTGACTTGTCTGGCTTTCACCAGGTTCTGTTACCCAGAATCCCTTGTAAACCTAAAAAAGTGTCAGAAAAACCACATTTTCCTCACATTTCTGTGGTGGAAGTTCTGGAATCTTCGTGGATCCACAAATTTCCACCCACCTCACATTCCAAGAAGTCTTCCGAGAAAAATGGTATTTGACTTGCATAGGTAGGCCTAGTGCCAGCGACAGGAAACAGCACAAAACGCAACGTTGACACACCACAATTTCACAGTGAAAAATTACCCTTTTTTGGCAAAGTGCCTAGTTTTAGTTTTTAAACCCTAGGTCTGCCGGAACCTAGGGAAACCTAGCAAACCTTTACATTTTTGAGAACTAGACACTCAGGGGAATCCACGATGGGGTGACTTGACTGTCTCCCACCAAGTTCTGTTACCCAGAATCCCTTGCAAACCTAAAGAATTGTCCAAAAAAACACATTTTCCTCACACTTCTGTGGTGGAAAGTTCTGGAATCTGCGTGGATCCACAGATTTCCCCCCACCCCGCATTCCCCAAAGTCTTCTGAGAAAAATGGTGCCTCACTTCTGTGAGTAGGCCTAGTGCCCATAACAGGAAACGGCCAAAACGCAATGTGGACACACCACAATTTCACAGAGAAAAATTACCCTGTTTTGGCAAAGTGCCTAGCTGTAGTTTTTTAACCATAGCTCTGCCGGCACCTAGGGAAACCTAGCAAACTTATATATTTTTTTAAACTAGACACCAAGGCGGAATCCATGATGGGTTGACTTTTCTGGCTTTCACCAGGTTCTGTTATCCAAAATCCCTTGCAAACCTAATGAATTATAAAAAAAAAACGCATTTTCCTCACATTTCTGTGGTGGAAAGTTCTTGAATCTTCGTGGAGCCACACATTTCCACCCACCGCAAATTTTCCAAAGTCTTCAGAGAAAAATGGTACCTCACTTGTGTGGGTAGGCCTAGTGCCCGCAACAGGAAACGTCGCAAAACGCAACATGGACACACCTCAATTTCACAATGAACAAGCATTTACAATGCAACGGTTTCGCTTTTGTAAAAGTTAGAGCTATTGGCATTGTAAATGACAATTTTTTTAATTTATGTGTTGGTTTTGAAGCCACACTGCAGCCGCACTGCACACAGGAAGGATGCTCACAGAACACTGCAGGTCTCTAACAGAAGCGGGCCATGCTGGAAGGAGGGTGCTTCCTGGACACTGCAGCCACACTTCACACTGGAAGGATGCTCACAGAATACTGCAGGTCTCTGACAGAAGCAGGCCAGACCGCGAGGATGGTACTTTCTGGACACTGCAGCCACACTGCAGCCGCACTGCACACAGGAAGGATGCTCACAGAACACTGCAGGTCTCTGACAGAAGCTGGCCATGCTGGAAGGAGGGTGCTTCCTGGACACTGCAGCCACACTTCACACTGGAAGGATGCTCACAGAACACTGCAGGTCTCTGACAGAAGCAGGCCAGACCGCGAGGATGGTACTTTCTGGACACTGCAGCCACACTGCAGCCGCACTGCACACAGGAAGGATGCTTATAGAACTGCAGGTCTCAGACAGAAGCAGCCCACGCAGCGAGGGTGGTACTTTCTGGACACTGCAGCCACACTGCGTTCTGATTGCGCTTTCAGGGAGCTTTCTGCTACGATCTAGATTTCTTCTGTCATGTAGAACTACTGCGTGCAGGAAATCCTATGTTACTACACAATATTCATGTCCCGAGTACCAGTTAGATTAGATCAAAATAATCAGGGGGCTCTGAAGCGCCAGTTCTAGGTTCACAGGGTGCATGAAGAGGGGCCAACAATCTGCCAATGCAAAGGGCTCAATTTATAGACCAATTAAACGTGACCTTATTCTGATCTCTCCGGAGTGGATCCGTTATTGTTGGAGACATTTCTGGAGCTGTGGTTTACTGCGCATGGACAGGAAGCTCCATGCACGTGCAATTAAGTGCTGCGCCTCTTATTGATGAGTAAAATACAATTAATAACCAGAGGAATAAAATATGGGAGCGCCCCGGATCATACTGGCGTCCAGCGCGTCTATGCGAGGCTAGCTCTATAATGAGCCTTTGGACTCCTCGAGCCATGCACCCCCCCCCCCCCCAAGAAGATGTGCTCAGGGTCCCAGCGCACCTGGCAAACTTGAAGTGAGTGTGCAGGTTAAGAATGCCTCTAGGATCCTCCTCCGGACGTGAAGTATTTTAATGCTAAGGTCCTAGGACAAGGTTAAAAAGATATAGGGCAGATAGCTTTAGGATTAAATTGGTCTATAATATCCTGATGATGGTCTACATGTTTCAGCCTTTGTACCATAAATGTATCAGCTTTCTTCAGGACCAAGAGTGAGTTTGAGGACAACAAACCTCATGCAATTTTAGTACACACAAAGGTGTACTATCCAAGTGGGGGTGAACCAACTGATTGAGAACTTAGTAGCGCTGGCGCTTGGTAGCAAGCAGGACTGCTACAAGCGTTCTCCCCTTGTATTCCTGCTAGCCATTATTTTAGCTTGATTGAAAAAGCAAATTTTACTGTGTACCGATTTTAAAATTGTACCTGTGTAATTTACCTATCTGTTGTGCTCGCTCACTCCCCGGTCCACCGCAGCTACCAGTGCTGTTTGTTGTGGAGGGAGGCAAGCGGCACAACTTCCTGGTTGCTCCATCGGAGGCGGCCATCTTTGGTGGGTTGACGCGCTAGTCTCCCACTCCGCCCTGATCACAAAGGGCCGGTAGGAAGCGCGCTCGAGAACTGATTGAGAACTTAGTAGCGCTGGCGCTTGGTAGCAAGCAGGACTGCTACAAGCGTTCTCCCCTTGTATTCCTGCTAGCCATTATTTTAGCTTGATTGAAAAAGCAAATTTTACTGTGTACCGATTTTAAAATTGTACCTGTGTAATTTACCTATCTGTTGTGCTCGCTCACTCCCCGGTCCACCGCAGCTACCAGTGCTGTTTGTTGTGGAGGGAGGCAAGCGGCACAACTTCCTGGTTGCTCCATCGGAGGCGGCCATCTTTGGTGGGTTGACGCGCTAGTCTCCCACTCCGCCCTGATCACAAAGGGCCGGTAGGAAGCGCGCTCGAGAACTGATTGAGAACTTAGTAGCGCTGGCGCTTGGTAGCAAGCAGGACTGCTACAAGCGTTCTCCCCTTGTATTCCTGCTAGCCATTATTTTAGCTTGATTGAAAAAGCAAATTTTACTGTGTACCGATTTTAAAATTGTACCTGTGTAATTTACCTATCTGTTGTGCTCGCTCACTCCCCGGTCCACCGCAGCTACCAGTGCTGTTTGTTGTGGAGGGAGGCAAGCGGCACAACTTCCTGGTTGCTCCATCGGAGGCGGCCATCTTTGGTGGGTTGACGCGCTAGTCTCCCACTCCGCCCTGATCACAAAGGGCCAGTAGGAAGCGCGCTCGAGAACTGATTGAGAACTTAGTAGCGCTGGCGCTTGGTAGCAAGCAGGACTGCTACAAGCGTTCTCCCCTTGTATTCCTGCTAGCCATTATTTTAGCTTGATTGAAAAAGCAAATTTTACTGTGTACCGATTTTGAAATTGTACCTGTGTAATTTACCTATCTGTTGTGCTCGCTCACTCCCCGGTCCACCGCAGCTACCAGTGCTGTTTGTTGTGGAGGGTGGCAAGCGGCACAACTTCCTGGTTGCTCCATCGGAGGCGGCCATCTTTGGTGGGTTGACGCGCTAGTCTCCCACTCCGCCCTGATCACAAAGGGCCGGTAGGAAGCGCGCTCGAGAACTGATTGAGAACTTAGTAGCGCTGGCGCTTGGTAGCAAGCAGGACTGCTACAAGCGTTCTCCCCTTGTATTCCTGCTAGCCATTATTTTAGCTTGATTGAAAAAGCAAATTTTACTGTGTACCGATTTTAAAATTGTACCTGTGTAATTTACCTATCTGTTGTGCTCGCTCACTCCCCGGTCCACCGCAGCTACCAGTGCTGTTTGTTGTGGAGGGAGGCAAGCGGCACAACTTCCTGGTTGCTCCATCGGAGGCGGCCATCTTTGGTGGGTTGACGCGCTAGTCTCCCACTCCGCCCTGATCACAAAGGGCCGGTAGGAAGCGCGCTCGAGAACTGATTGAGAACTTAGTAGCGCTGGCGCTTGGTAGCAAGCAGGACTGCTACAAGCGTTCTCCCCTTGTATTCCTGCTAGCCATTATTTTAGCTTGATTGAAAAAGCAAATTTTACTGTGTACCGATTTTAAAATTGTACCTGTGTAATTTACCTATCTGTTGTGCTCGCTCACTCCCCGGTCCACCGCAGCTACCAGTGCTGTTTGTTGTGGAGGGAGGCAAGCGGCACAACTTCCTGGTTGCTCCATCGGAGGCGGCCATCTTTGGTGGGTTGACGCGCTAGTCTCCCACTCCGCCCTGATCACAAAGGGCCAGTAGGAAGCGCGCTCGAGAACTGATTGAGAACTTAGTAGCGCTGGCGCTTGGTAGCAAGCAGGACTGCTACAAGCGT
This sequence comes from Lissotriton helveticus, assembly GCF_964261635.1. Classification (NCBI taxonomy): domain Eukaryota; kingdom Metazoa; phylum Chordata; class Amphibia; order Caudata; family Salamandridae; genus Lissotriton; species Lissotriton helveticus. The sequence continues at coordinate 1,020,338,288 of NC_136069.1, read as the reverse complement.
TCTCCCCTTGTATTCCTGCTAGCCATTATTTTAGCTTGATTGAAAAAGCAAATTTTACTGTGTACCGATTTTGAAATTGTACCTGTGTAATTTACCTATCTGTTGTGCTCGCTCACTCCCCGGTCCACCGCAGCTACCAGTGCTGTTTGTTGTGGAGGGAGGCAAGCGGCACAACTTCCTGGTTGCTCCATCGGAGGCGGCCATCTTTGGTGGGTTGACGCGCTAGTCTCCCACTCCGCCCTGATCACAAAGGGCCGGTAGGAAGCGCGCTCGAGAACTGATTGAGAACTTAGTAGCGCTGGCGCTTGGTAGCAAGCAGGACTGCTACAAGCGTTCTCCCCTTGTATTCCTGCTAGCCATTATTTTAGCTTGATTGAAAAAGCAAATTTTACTGTGTACCGATTTTAAAATTGTACCTGTGTAATTTACCTATCTGTTGTGCTCGCTCACTCCCCGGTCCACCGCAGCTACCAGTGCTGTTTGTTGTGGAGGGAGGCAAGCGGCACAACTTCCTGGTTGCTCCATCGGAGGCGGCCATCTTTGGTGGGTTGACGCGCTAGTCTCCCACTCCGCCCTGATCACAAAGGGCCGGTAGGAAGCGCGCTCGAGAACTGATTGAGAACTTAGTAGCGCTGGCGCTTGGTAGCAAGCAGGACTGCTACAAGCGTTCTCCCCTTGTATTCCTGCTAGCCATTATTTTAGCTTGATTGAAAAAGCAAATTTTACTGTGTACCGATTTTAAAATTGTACCTGTGTAATTTACCTATCTGTTGTGCTCGCTCACTCCCCGGTCCACCGCAGCTACCAGTGCTGTTTGTTGTGGAGGGAGGCAAGCGGCACAACTTCCTGGTTGCTCCATCGGAGGCGGCCATCTTTGGTGGGTTGACGCGCTAGTCTCCCACTCCGCCCTGATCACAAAGGGCCGGTAGGAAGCGCGCTCGAGAACTGATTGAGAACTTAGTAGCGCTGGCGCTTGGTAGCAAGCAGGACTGCTACAAGCGTTCTCCCCTTGTATTCCTGCTAGCCATTATTTTAGCTTGATTGAAAAAGCAAATTTTACTGTGTACCGATTTTAAAATTGTACCTGTGTAATTTACCTATCTGTTGTGCTCGCTCACTCCCCGGTCCACCGCAGCTACCAGTGCTGTTTGTTGTGGAGGGAGGCAAGCGGCACAACTTCCTGGTTGCTCCATCGGAGGCGGCCATCTTTGGTGGGTTGACGCGCTAGTCTCCCACTCCGCCCTGATCACAAAGGGCCGGTAGGAAGCGCGCTCGAGAACTGATTGAGAACTTAGTAGCGCTGGCGCTTGGTAGCAAGCAGGACTGCTACAAGCGTTCTCCCCTTGTATTCCTGCTAGCCATTATTTTAGCTTGATTGAAAAAGCAAATTTTACTGTGTACCGATTTTAAAATTGTACCTGTGTAATTTACCTATCTGTTGTGCTCGCTCACTCCCCGGTCCACCGCAGCTACCAGTGCTGTTTGTTGTGGAGGGAGGCAAGCGGCACAACTTCCTGGTTGCTCCATCGGAGGCGGCCATCTTTGGTGGGTTGACGCGCTAGTCTCACACTCCGCCTAACCTACTTAGCCCCCAATTACTCGCGCAGCGGTGACGCGCAGCGGTAGCGCCGTAGACGCGCCGGAGAGGCACCAGAGAGAAGCCAGTCTGCGCCAGTCCGCGTCCAGACGCTCCGGCGGACCGGTGGGTAGTCTGGTTTGCTATGGCTCTCCCCACACTCTCTTATGATGTCTCATCACTGCTCGCCCTACGCCCTCCTTTACGTCCTCATTGCGCCCATCTGTTTTACCCGTCTGATATCAATTATCCCTGTACGATTTGCAGCTGGAAGCCCTCTACTCTTAATATAGGTACTCTACGCCCTCCCTCTGCTCTGGAATGGAGATTGTATCTCCTAAACTGCAGGTCCGTCTGTAAACATCACACGGAGCTACATCTAATGATTGAAGAACTCAACCCCCACGCACTTTTCCTAACGGAAACATGGCTTTATTCAGATAACGATCCAGCGATTGGGTGGGCTATTCCCCAAGGCTTTACTCTGAAAAGGCTCGATCGTCAGACCGGGAGGGGTGGGGGACTGGCTATTGTCTACCGAGACAATTACAAATGCCGCATTACCCCAACCACCTCACCTGCCTGCGAAAGTGTCCTCTTCTCATTAGAATTCTCACCCACTATCACTTTTTCAGGTTTATTAGCCTATCGCCCTCCTGGCGCCTTAAAAAACTCCATTGCCCAAATAACGGATCTTACTGCTAGCGTTGTGCTGTCCTCACCCAACTTTACTTTATTGGGGGACTTTAATCTGCATTTGGATGACCCTCACAATACAGCAGCCAACACGCTCCGATCTAGCCTTTCTGCTCTCGATCTCCATCAAAAAGGGTTTCATATAACCCACAACAGAGGCCATCTCTTGGACCATATCTATAGTAATAGCGACGATCTTACAGTGCTAACCCCCATTCCGTTACCCTGGACCGACCACTTTTTAGTTCCCTTTATCTGGCACACATATTCTTCCATTCCCACCTGTCACCCTGCCAAACAGCGAGGTAGGAAGTGGTCTTCGCTCCCCCTCCCTGAATGGGAAACTACCCTGGCTAGAGATCCCCCGAGGAAGGCACCGAATGCTAACACTGCAGCCAGCAATTTCGATGGCTGGATCTCCTCCACACTGGACATGGTCCTCCCCGTGCGAGCCACCACTGTCACAAAAAGACCCAAACCTGCTCCTTGGTTTACATCTAACCTCAAATCTAAGAAACTGCTCTGTCGCAAGTACGAAAGAGCCTGGAGACAAAATTACTCCCAAGACAGGAAGGCCAGTTATAGAGCGGCCATTAGGCTCTATAAACAGGAGCAAAAAACTGCACAAGCTTCCTACTACGGCAGTAAAATCGAGGCCGCCGCTAATGCCCCAAGGGAAATTTTTAAAATCGTCAAAACCCTTATCTCACCCCCAACGGAATGCCCCTCCGCGGAGGGCGCTCAGGACCGCTGCAACAATCTGGCTGACTTCTTCTCCCAAAAGATCCAGACTATATACTGTTCTTTTGGAGAAGTTGACAGCACTCTGGATCCCTCTCCTTCTCCTTCCCTGCCTACTGTCACGCCTTGTCAACTAAACGCCATTCCTCTCCTGGACACGCCAGCACTGGATAAACTTATCCCTCAAATCACCTCTGGCTCACCCAATGACTCGGCATCCCCCCAGACCCTTCTTAAGGTAATGGACATAATTCGCCCGGTTGTACTGGACGTCCTCAACACCTCTATCACCACAAAATCCGTACCTCCGTCATGGAAGTGCGCAATGGTGAGGGCTCTGTTGAAGAAGCCCAATTTGGACCAGAGCATCCTGGCGAACTATCGCCCTATATCCTTGCTCCCTTGGCTGAGTAAACTACTTGAGAGGCATGTAAATAACACCTTGACGAGCCATTTGGAATCAAATGGTCTCCTGCGTGCCTCCCAAACAGGGTTTTGCCCTCGACATGGAACTGAAACCGCTCTTTTAGCGGTAACGGAGGAAGCTAGAACCGTGTTGGACCAGGGTGGAAAGGTCGCCATTATCCTACTCGACCTAAGCGCTGCGTTCGACACAGTCAACCATGTCACGCTTTTACAACGTCTGGCGGACTTGGGTGTGTCGGACGCAGCCCTGGAATGGCTAACATCCTTCCTGGCTGACCGTTTCTTTCAGGTCTTCGAGGGCGAGGTGGCATCTCCTAAACACCCTCTCAGATGTGGGGTTCCTCAGGGCTCCTCCCTGAGCCCCACTCTGTTTAATGTCTACATGGAGCCCCTATACAGGATAGTCCATCCCTTCGGTGTGCGTATTGTCACCTACGCAGACGATACCCAACTGGTGGTCTCTTTAGACCACCAGGAGGGATCGTCTAGCACCCTAGGCTCCTGTCTGGAGGCGGTCTCCAGATGGATGCAATCCTCATGTCTAAAACTTAACGGGGAGAAGACAGATGTCATCCTGTTGGGCAACCCCTCCCCCTCGGGCTTTGCATCCTCCTGGCCTCCATGCTTAGGCCCACCCCCCACGCCCAAACCCCAGATAAAAAGCTTGGGGATTTGGTTTGACACCGACCTGAACTTCTCGGCTCAAGCTACGAAGACTTCGGCTACCTGTTTTGGGCTGATGAGGATGCTTCGGAGGGTGCTCCCTCTGCTCCCATTCCAGGCAAGGAGGATCCTAGTCCAGGCCCTTATACTATCCCGCCTGGATTATGGGAATGTCCTCTACATGGGAGCTCCTGCCTATACCATCCAGAGGCTCCAAGTCACCCAGAACAGTGCAGCCCGTCTACTTTATAACCTCCCCCGTCGGCAGTCAGCGAGGAATGCTTTAAGGGAACTTCACTGGCTCCCTATAGCCGGAAGAATACAATTTAAGGCCATGTGTATTTTACACAAGGCCTTCCATCGTACTGGCCCTGCAATTCTTCAGTCACTGGTCACCCCCTATGCCCCACCTCGTTCCCTCCGTTCCAGCTCCGCCCAGCTGGCCACTCCCATCAGAGTCAAGAAGGCTCGTTGGGGTGGCCGCTCCTTCTCACACACTGCGGCAAAACTCTGGAACACTCTTCCTCTGCTTCTGCGAGAAACTGTAAACCATCTCTCTTTTAGGAAAACTCTAAAAACTCACTTGTATGCTACACTCTGTTGACCTGCCTTGTGCCCTCGCTAATCTAGTTCCTGTCATAAGCGCTACGAGGCCTCCGGGTAGTTAGCGCTATACAAGTGCTGTTTCATTCATTCATTCATTCATTCATTCATTCATTCATTCACCTGTTACAGTTTTTCACCTTGAAATCTGGTTACCAGCGTTGCTGCTAGTTAGTAGCAGGGATCCTGGCAGGGGACGGTGTCTGTAGTCAAACTTATATCAAGATTGGCCATCCTCGTGGAAACCTATTGCGGTCCAGCGGCCACGTGCGCATGAAGGGGAGCCCTACTCCGAAGACGGTGCTCAGGGTCACAACGCACCTGAACACTGCAGCCCTGGAAGGGAAGAGCTCTGTGCTGTCATTAGAAGGTAAGATGTGGCTGGCAAAGGATGATAGAGGTCATCTACATGCTGCATTGCTCCCTCCCAGAACCCAGGTTATCTTCAAAATATCTCAGGAAGGTTTGGTTGGATAGGACAGTCCCATTCCTAAATGGTGTGTGAGTGTGAGGTTGAGCAGGAGGCGCTAGCTATGCTGCAGAGTGCCACGATGAGATGAAAGCACTCTCGAAACTGGGAAAGAAATGCAAGTGTGAGCTAGAGAGAGAGTGTGACAATGAGCCGAAGTACTGGCGCTAGCTAAGCTAGAGTCACCAGCTGTGCTGGAGGGAAAGAGTAAGGATAAGCTAGCACTACCTATGCTGAAGAGATTGCGAGGAGAAGCTGGAGGCGCTAGCTGTGCAGAGGGTACGCTGGAGGCGCTAGCTATACTGAAGAGAGGATGAGCTGGAGGCGCTAGCTATGCTGAAGAGAGGGTGAGCTGGAGGCGCTAGCTATGCTGAAGAGAGGGTGAGCTGGAGGCGCTAGCTATGCTGAAGAGAGGGTGAGCTGGAGGCGCTAGCTGTACAGGACACGGAGAGGGTGAAAGGTTGAGCCGGAGAGGGTGAAGGGATGAGTGGGAGAGGATGAAAGGATGCGTCGGAGAGGGTGAAAGGATGAGCCGGAGAGGGTGAAATGATGAGCCTGAAAGGGGGGGAGGAGGATGAGCCGGAGCGGGTGAAAGGATGAGCCGGAGAGGGTGAAAGTTTGAACCGGAGAGGTTGAAAGGATGAGCCGGAGTGGGCGCCCCTCCGCTATCCCCCAGACTGCGCCCACCGGCGGTAGAGGGAGGCGCCCAGATACAGATGGCTCCTGAAGGCCCCGGGCCGTGTCAGGCTCGGTGGTTCCCGCCTGCAGCTCTCAATGGGTTTATAATAGAGCCACTTGTGGCCCGAAGCCAGGCGAGGCTTGAACTGCAAGGTGACCGTCTTTCGGGTCTCCGGAAGCGCAGAGAACGGGTTGTATTAACATATATCATTTTAATTACAAACCGGACTGATTAACCCGTCAAACCAAAGCAGGGAGAGCACGGGAAGGGCCGTGAGGCTGGCAGCGCTGCGCCCGACGCCGGCGGCAGCGGGGACTCCGTACAGGCATGTGTCCCAAGAGCAGACACCGTGGATCAGCCTGGCTCTAGCGCCCAGAGGGCCTCCGTGAGGCGCATGAAACCAGAGACCTCGTCACTCGTAGAGCAAGCATTAAGCACGGACAGCGGGAGGGGGGCGGGAACGGGCAAACGGACAGCGGGAGGGGGCGGGCAGGCACACGGACAGCGGGAGGGGGGAGGGAACGGCAAGAAAGGCACTCACCTGGACTTCCTCCGGCCGCGGAATGACCAAATGAAACCTCGACGTCGGAAAAAATAAACCCCGCCCACCGCCGCACTGACGTGACAAAAGGGGCCGGATGAGAAAAATTCTCAGAAACGCCCACGAGTCGCCTCGCAGGATGACGGACGCCTCTGTTTGCCAATGGCTAGCGTCCATTTATGGAGCTAGCCAATGGGACACAGAGGCGGGACGAACATCCATACTGTAACTCAAAAGATTTCGCCCTGGGCGGAGCACTGCGTGCTCTCGCCAGGTCGAAACCTAAAAATTACCCTTTTTTGGCAAAGTGCCTAGCTGTAGTTTTTGAACACTAGGTCTGCCGGCACCTAGGGAAACCTAGCAAACCTATACATTTTGAACAACTAGAAACCCAGGAGAATCCAGGATGGGGTGACTTGACTGCATCCCACCAGGTTCTGTTACCCAGAATCCCCTGCAAACCTAATAAATTATAAAAAAAAAAACAATTTTCCTCACATTTCTGTGGTGTAAAGTTCTGGAATCTGCGTGAATCCACAGATTTCCACCCACCCCGCATTCCCCAAAATCTTTTAAGAAAAATGGCACCTCACGTGTGTGGGTAGACCTAGTGCCCGTGACAGGAAACGGCCAAAACGCAACGCTGATACACCATAATTTCACAGTGAAAAATGACCCTTTTTTGGAAAAGTGTAGTTTTTGAACCCTAGCTCTGCCGGTACCTAAGAAAACCTAGCAAACCTATACATTTTTGAAAACTAGACACCTGGGGGATTCCAGGGAGGTATAGCTTGCATGGAACCCCAAACGTTTCCTTACCCAGAATCCCCTGTAAACCTCAAATTTAGCTGAAAAAACACATTTTCCTCACATTTCTGTGTTGGAAAGTTCTGGAATCTGCGTGGCTCCACAAATTTCTACCCACCCTGTGTACCCCAAAGTCATCCGAGAAAAATGGTACCTCACTCGTGTGGGAGGCCCTAGTACACGCGGCAGACAAGGGCCGAAAACGTATTGGGGTGACATCAAAATTGCCTATCTCAAAACAACCTGGTTTCGCAATGGGGTCACATGGGTTTTTGGCCCCGTGCTCGGCAGCCATCTAGGGAAACTTATCACACCCATACATTTCTGAAAACTAGACACCCAGGGAATTCTAGGGAGGTATAGCTCGCGTGGATCCCCTAACGTTTCCTTACCCAGAAGGCCCTGCAATCCTCAAATTTAGCTGAAAATATCACTTTTTCCATACATTTTTGTGTGGGAAAGTTGTGGCATCACTGGGCTGACACAAATTTCCTACCATCCAGCATTCCCCCGGATCTCCCGATAAAAATGGTGCCTCACTGGTGTGGGAGGCCCAAGTACCCGTGACAGGCAAGAGCCCAAAACATTTTGTGATAGGCAATTATGATGTTGCCTCAAAACGTGTTGCCCGAAACGGGCACGCCAATGCCCCCACCACCTGCCAGAAGCCCCATCTGCCCACCCGGGGGGGCAGAAAGCCCACTAAACGCCAGGGATTTGTTTTGCACAATTTTTTTTAGGGTGGGGCTGCCCGAAACGGGCATGCCAATGCCCCCACCCCCGCCACCATTACAGCCTGTGGGGGCAGTAGCCCCCAATCTGCCCCCGGGGGGCAGAAAGCCCATTTGAGGGCAGGGATTTTTTTCGTACAATTTTTTTAGGGTGGGGGCTGTCTGAAACGGGGACACCAATGCCCCCCCAACACCATTACAGCCTTTCTGCCCCCCCTGGGGGGCAGATGGGGCATTGGCCCCTAATCTGCCCTTTCAGAGGGGCAGAAAGCCCACTTGACGCCAGAGATTTTTTTCTGCGCAATTTTGTTTAGGGTGGGCGCTGCCCAAAACGGGCACACCAATGCCCCCGCCCCCTGCCACCATTACAGCCTTTCTGCCCCCCGGGGGGCAGAAAGCCCACTAAACGCCACGGATATTTTTTGCACAATTTTTGTGTTTATTGGATGCCGTATGAATGTAGTATGTGTGGAAGTTTTTACTAGAGGGTTTGCCATTTTCTCTCTTGGTGTTTGATTTTCATTTTTCAAATTTTGTTATATACAAGCTTATACAGACGTGATTATATATTATTTAAATTATTTTTTTATTTAAATATTAATAATAAAAGTGATAACATTCATTTTGTTTTTCTCATTTTTGAATTTTTGCCTAATATATGTGTCTGCACCTCAGCTACGTTGACAGTCATTTTTGTTCCTTGGCCTCCTTAGGACTCCTACCGAGCATTGTCAAGATGGCGAGAGATTCCGCCAATTAAAAATAAACACAGGCAGGATAGTTTTGTATTCTTTATTGTGCTCCTTTCCCCTGATTCGCCTGCCTGTCATCAGTCCCTACAGGTGCCCTCTTTTTTTGTGGTAAGCTGTGGTATTCAGATCTGGCTATCTGGTGAGAGAACTATCAGGTTTTCATTTCCTTGCTCTGTAACAATAAAAGTAGCCACGATGTTGTGTTTAAATATTATTCTCTTAGCATTTTTAGATGTAACATTTATTGGGTATACTATTTCAGAGCTGTTAACCCATGTTTGTTAGAGCTCAGCAATTTCATTAATGGGTGACACCTTTATAAAGAATGCTCATGGCCTTAGTGTAGATACCTAATGCTGGTTTGAAGAACACTAGCTTGCCAATACCAATGCAATGTTGAGATGAACTATAAACATGTTCAGCCAGCATGAAGTGTGGCCTCGGACTCCTCACAACACTATAGTGATTTCGAGTGTTATATATCAAAGTTTTGTGACCGAAACGTGGTTCCAAAACCTTGATATTTTACCACCAACTCAAAGTTGATGGCAATGCAATCACAAATTGGAAGGGGTCCCCATGGGACTCCTTCCCCTTTGTGAATGTTGGAAAAACATTTTAAGACAGGTAGTGGTCTCAGGGACCACTGCCTGCTCCTAAAAAATGAAAACAAAACATTTCATTTTATATTGTTGAAATGCATCCGTTTTCCCCCCAAAAAATTATTCAAAGGCAATCATAGACATGGTGCTCTCCATGCCACTGAAATCAAGCTATCCTGGCTGAAGAGGGGTGAAACTCCGAAGCCGTTCATAGGATGCTTGTTTCTAGTCCAGGGAAAGCCTTGTTTGGCAGTTCGGCTGGACTGTTCCCATGAGGCACCGGGTCAAGAGTGATTTGCATATGGCTGGGTACAAACTCTAATGGCATGGTGAGCAAAAAAAACGATGGATTTAAGCCCAGATCTCTGTACTGGTGTGAATGTATGACATTGTTCTGCATTCTGTCCATCAACTGTTGTTTTAGCGGTCTGCTGACCTCAATAGGCCACAATCCCTGTGACGACAGGCATTCCTAAGGGGTCGCGAACTGCGACCTACCTCATTAATATTCATGAGGTAGGTCGATTTGCAACCCACTTGGAATCGCAAGTATAAAACAAACAGTTTCATTCATAAGAAATAACTACTTCCAAATAACGATTTGGATAAAATCGCTTTTTGGAAATCGCTATTTCTACTTTTTGTACATCTGGCCCTATATACTAAAATTTGAGGCAGCCAAAGGATTATGATTAAGGTTTTGGGATCAAAAATATCTTCTGTTTTATCCTGTATGTGATTTAATGTTGGTAACTCTCAGACTGGTAGAGCTTTCCACATGTGTGAGGTCAGAGACTCAAAGGATCTGCTATTGGGTTGTTGTTTCAGGCCACCATTACCCAAGTAATGTCATATGTGTTTTAAGATTCCTTTGTAAATAGTTACATTTCTTAGTTTAGAAATCTATCAAAAAGTAGATTTATTGTGATGGCTTTGTGGTGATTTCAGGACTACAGGCTTATAGTATCCCAAAATCCTATGATGTCTTGGCACCTTTTCCCAGTCATCAGGGATACAAATGTGCCAAGTTTCATAACCTTAGCAAAAGTTATGTTTCTTTATCTCTCGTGCTCCAGAAATTCTCAAACATTCCTGGAGTACCCATTTGACACAAACACAGGGGACCACGTGGAAAATTACTATTTCCCACTTGTCATGGGACGATAGCCACAACCAAGTTGATACTGGACTTGCTAATTTTCTTCCAGGTGGACACATCTTCTTCTGTCTTTTGGTATCTTCAGATTTATGAGGCACGGGTAAAGAAGCAGGTATGTTTCTTCTGGACAGAACCAGGCCCTCATATTCTTGTGGTTTTGCATGCGGTCTTCTTGCCTGGCCCTTACAGAAGCCTTGCAACTCAGTTAAAGGTAAAACTAATTGTCCTCCCAAAAGCAATTACAAACCAACTTTGAGGCATGTGTCTGCCAGCTTCATTATCAGGTGCTCCTTGATTTTTTCAAGGAGCCTAAAGAAACATAATTTCCCAACAAAGGGGGTGTTCTCTTCATTATAACAATCTTGCTGGAGAATAGCAGCTTTGAAAGCTACCCTTAAAACTCACCATTACTCCACCAAAACTAAGAGCAGCTGGGAGTTTCTGCAAGCGTGTTACATCTGCCATGTGAGATGGTGCCCATAAATGATGACTAGGGATATCAGAAGTGGTAGGATTGTTGATTCCAATCCCTATCCATGCTAAATTTTCACAGCTCCGTTAAAATCTAAGACCATCTAGGGTTGCCGCTTGGGACTGTTGTTGCCCTTGACGACATCATGTTGACATTATCGGTCAGAAACAGCCAGACTCTCTTCGAGTCCCCTAGGAGGATCCTCCAAGACCCGCTAATGGTCTTTACTGCACAGCATCACAAAACCTACCAATAGGTCTATTAGAAGGAGAAAACTGGCAAAAACTCTTTCCTAATTATAGTCAAAACTGTAACTTGCCCCACACAATAAAAATGAAAAAAAAAGACCCAACTATTTTTTCTCCTGATAAACCAATGATGAATAGAGTGAGCCCATCTGGGCCTCCTACTAACGCTAGGGCCAGCGGCAACTATTTCTAGATTTAGATCTGATCTTGCTCCATACTTCGTTAATCACCCATGACAGCACCATACTTATGAATACTTCTTTAGTTTCAAAGATTTTATTAACTCCAAGGTCTCCTCTGAGAACCGTTAATAGAGTTCCTATTTAACAAGGAAGCAAAGCTCCCCATATTAAATCTGTTACACTAGCGTTTTTAATGTATGTATGTGTCATTTGTATATCACAAACCTAGCCAAATGTCAGCAGAGCGCTGTGCAGAGTCCTCCGGTTCTCCTCTGGACCGGGTACCACATAAAATTTGGAAGGAGTTTGAGGAAGAGCTGTTTCCAACTCTCCACTTGATTTGTAACCAGTCTCTAGCTAGCGGAGTGGTTCCATCTCAATGGAAGCAAGCACTGGTGACACCTCTGCTTAAGAAGCCTTCTCTTGATCCAGAGTGTTCTAAGAACTACAGGCCTATTTCCCTGTTGCCTTTCCCGGCTAAGATTGTGGAACGCTTAGTTAGTAACACTCTTTCTAGGCACCTGGAGCAACATAACTTACTAGAGGAGGTTCAGTTTGGATTTTGCCATCCCACGGTACCAAGACGGCCTTGGTGACCGTTATGGATGAACTTCAGAGGCGGGCAGACAGGGGTCAGGCAGTAGTGCTGATCCTGCTTGACCTGTCTGCCACCTTTGATACGGTCAACCATGAGATCCTGTTAAGAAGATTAAGAGAGGCGGGGGTGAGGGGTTGTGCCTTACGATGGTTTCAGTCTTTTTTACAGGACAGAAAGCAGGCGGTGTCCCTCCCTCCCTTTCAATCTGCCTTTTCCAACGTGTCGCATGGCGTGCCACAGGGCTCAGCAATTAGCCCAATTCTGTTTAATATTTATCTGAAACCCCTGATTGTGGTCATCGAAGCATAGAATATTGACATCATAAATTATGCTGATGACATGCAGTTGATTCTCTCCTTTGAGGGAGAGGAGTGGACCTCAGTGGAAGGCTTTCACAATTGCCTGCGGGACACGGCCTGTTGGCTAAAGGACAACTCACTACAATTTAACGCAGGTAAGACTGAGGCGATCTTCTGTTCAGCGCACAGGATTCCTCATGTCCTGCCCAGCAACTTTTGGCCCTCTGATGCTTCGACCGCAGTCCGGCCTGTTAAAACGGTCCGTAACCTGGGCATTATGTTTGATAACAAACTTACTATGGAAGCCCAGGTGAGGTACTGGGTTTTTCAGAACCGGTACCGAACCGGTAACCCAGTGGTGTCAGGGTACACACCCAAAGACCTCGAGTACTTTCCTGATTTAGACCACAGAAACTCAGAGTCTTCTAGGTGAAGTCAAGGATCGATTTTATTGGCTGCAACCAAGGTAACAGGCTTCCTAGAAGTACAACAGCACGGGATGTATATTCTCAGGAGACTGCTCAATCTCACAAAGTCAGGATTCTCTTTTTATACAAAATATTGTGCTTTAGGCAAACATTCTTCGAATTTTAGTATGCCATTCACATGTTCCCATTACAAAGAAAAAGCAGAGTCATGATGACAAGCCCACATTACAGTTCGTCCAGCCCATAATAAATCACCCGGCAAGGCCCAACAGTTTCATCAGATATCGGTGGACCCCAATAAAAACGGGCACCTCCCCATCATAAAGCAAGTGAGAAGAACAGAGCAGGGACAGGTGTGAGCAAGATTCGGCAGGGTGTGTGTGCGATGAAAAGGGTTTATGGCCTGTTGTGCCTTGATGCTATCTTGTTCGGCCACTGGGAGAGGAACTGAGCAAACAGGTTCGGCCTGAGGCAAAGTTTTCAGCTTGCCCAGGTCAGAGAAAAGTCAATTAAGGTGTACGTGTCCTTTGGAATCGAATTCAGCTGTATTATAAGCCTATGTCAGGGCAACCCACAAAATGGCTGCCGTACACAAAATGGAAGCCAAGGGTTCAAGACGAAAATGACGATTTCGAGGTGAAATCGTCACTCGAATATGACGAAAATGCTTGTACATAGTGTACTAGCCATTTTCGGTATTTTGATATAAAAATCGTCATGCTACAACGAAGTTTTATTCACGAGTCCCGAATTTTCAGAACTACAAACCCTCCTTTTGCCCTTACATAGGCAATTTAACCTAATCTCATGCTAATCTGAGTCCAGGTCTATATTCCTAAAGTCATTGAGATGTTGCTGTAACATCATTCTAGTACTTAGCTCGACTCTTGATACAGGTTTCCTTACACATGATGTAGCACAGAGGCCACATATTGCAGGAGCACACTGCACGCACAGACAGACCAGGAAAAGAATGTCTAAGACCATCCCAATGACCATCAGAATTTTCCATCCCCAGGCGGATATCAGTTCCCAGAACCATCCCATTAAAGACCAATCTCCTTTATCCACATGAATAGATTCGGAAATCTTATGCAGTTTAGAGATGGCCTGGTACACTGTTGGAGCGTTATCTGGGATGAAAACACAGCAACTCGATTGGATTAATCTACACCTCGGTCTGCAAGTATGACATCTAATGCGACACTGTTCTGAAGGGTCATAAGACGATCCGACTGGAGCTCAGCAGTCAAGTTACCAAGGGCACCGGCAGTTTCAACCACGGTGGATTGAACTACCCTTGTCAATTGCCTTATGTTCCTGCTGTTAACCATGGGTCCCCAGAACGGCAGAAAACCCTTTACGAAGTCCCCAAATTCTTGTCCTGCAGTGTCTTCTTCGCTGAAGACACCTCTAACTATCCTTGTCTTGTGGTAATCTGCCGCCGCTGTGTAGGTGGGAGGCAGCAGGAACGAAATAAAACATGTGCCCGAAAAGTCAGGGGGCAACCATGTATAGGCTCTATCATGGCAGATGAAATAGGTACCCTTAGCTGCTAAAAACGAAGGGGAAGTCTGGGCTCCAAAAACATACGTTTTAGTGCAGATACTCTTCCCTAACTGAGCTCTGGGATTCTTGCCAGTACCTTGCAGACACAGGTGACCCTGATGGGGTACAATCCAAATCGGGGAAGATCTCTTAGCTTGCTGTTTCTCACTCAGAGTAGCTCCATATCCGGTCACGTTCCATCCTATGTATACTAGTGTCTCATCTCTCGGGATAGTCTCATAAGAAATATCTTCCTTAATCACGTCTACTATACCCTTAACTAGAGCACTATTCTTAGGATTGTCTGTTATAGAACGTAGGGGGTAGACTTCATGTGCATATATGAACATTGTTCTGTATGCCCACACAGAACCATTGTGGCTGAAAGGTAGGACCAGATAAGGGATACCTTTATCCGTTGTGTGAGGCATAAGACCACACACCCAACAGTTAGTTGTGTTCATTACTAGTTGGTGTTGGTGCAAAAGCTGGACAAAGGAGTTATTAATAAACTCTAATCTCCTAGCGGATTCGTGCTCAGGAAGGGGTTGAAAAGAGTGTGGGGAAACAGTGGAAGGAGGAGGAGGAGGTATAGGCGATGTAGTGGGTGCAAATGTTACTCGAAAAGAGAATAAAACATAACTTATTAAAAATATCATCACACTGAATAACATGAAAATGCACAATATCAAAAAGCTTTTCTTTGTCATTATATTACGTATTCGGTTTTTAAAGTTCACAGTTTTGGCAGGTCTCTCCATCTCGAAAAACGCCATCCTCTCTAAAGTGCTGCCCGCGATGGGAGGTTGTTTCTGCTAAGGAATGCTTCTGTCAGTCTAGGGCGACTCCCTTGGACCAACCAGAACTGTCGACCTAACGTCGTCAGCTGCACCCCAAAGACTTTGGGCAATCGCGGCCCTAGCAGCGGAACCCGGATGGCGGTTCGAAAAACAAAAATAATCAAGTTTCTCAGATGGGAGAGCTGCGCTTTCAAAAATAGTACTTGGAGGAGAAAAAAAGAATTTTATTTGTCCATAGGTCTCGGCCTCAAATTATAGCGCTTTTTCCCAGGTACTGTCTGGTCCTGAAACAGGAGTTCAGGCTCTGTAGTGTCCAATCGAATTGACGGTGATACAGCTGGTTGCAAAATTTTATCACTCTCTTGTTCAGTAAGTGTTCCTTTTACACGTGCATCACTGAAAGGCAGAAAACGTGGCACGGTTTCAGTCTCTGAGTCGGCAACACCTTCCTGGACCCACCGGTCATATGGCAGAGGCAGAGGGATCCGCTTGCAGTGGATCCCGTGGGTCCAGTTTTTCTTCCCCTCCACTCGAACAGCTGATCTTGTGGAAAGAAGAACGAGGTGCGGTCCGGTCCACCTTGGCTGGTCGTTCTTGGTTCGCTGGAAATTTTTCACCAGGACCCAAGATCCAGGGTCGATCTGATGACCTGGAGTTTCAGAGACCGGAGGCAGGGTGTCATGGACCTGTTGATGCAAAACACGCAATTTAGCCGTCAATTCGTACAAATAATCAAGCAGAACAGGGTGTTCTATTTCACTGAACTTAGTGGGCCTTGGCACTCCCCATATGTTGGCCGGGCGGCCAAAAACTATCTCATATGGACTAAGTCCCACTCGCGAATGCACAGTCATTCTGGTGGATAGGAGTGCTAAGGGTAGAGCGTCAGGCCATTTAAGACCAGAGCTCGCTTGGATTTTGGCCAGTTTAAGTTTTAAAGTGCCGTTGTAGCATTCTACTAATCCAGCTGATTGGGGGTGATTTGCAGCGTGGAACTTTTGCTGAATGCCTAGCCCTTCACATACTCTCTTCATCACACGACCCACAATTTCCCTCCCATTGTCACTCCAGACCATTCTAGGCATTCCGAATCGGGGGAAGAACTCTTTCACAAGGGCTTTAGCTGTGGATAAGGCAGTGTTGTCTTTTAGGGGGTAGGCTTCCACCCATCTTGAGAAGGCACAAACAACAACGAGTACGTATTTTAAATTGTTGCACCTCTCCATGTGGATGAAATCTAGCTGCAAAACCTCGAACGGATACGTAGGAGGTGCAAAATGACCAGCTGGAGTTGGGGTTCCCCTACCAGGATTGTGTTTCAGACACACCATGCAATTCTTGACCACATTCTCTGCACACTTAGGAATTCCTGCATTTTGCCATACTGGAGCCAACAACTTACAAATCCCTTTCACACTGATGTGAGCCATTCCATGAGCCATTGTAACTACTGCAAGCACATACGCATCGGGTAACAACCATCTCTGATGCTCTGACAATTCAATCCAACAACCATTTGCATCCATTCTACCCGTACTCTCTCTCCACATGTTCAACTCTTTCTCTGTAGCTTCAGCTTGAATAGACTTCACACTCTCTATCGTGTCTTCACACATTCCAACATCACCAACCCATCTTGCAGGGCCTGCAACATACATTCAGCTCATTACATTCCTTGCAGTTTCTTTCGCGATTTCGTCAGCGAATGCATTTCCACGACCAACATCATCAGTCACCTTCTTGTGAGCAATTTCACAATCGCCACTTGCAGAGGCAAGGTCAGTGATTCAAGAAGCTCATTCACCAACTGGCCATGCTGAATCTTAGTTCCATGCGAAGTCAGGAACCCACGTTCTTTCCACAATCGTCCAAAACTGTGAGCCACACCAAATGCATACTGACTGTCGGTATAGACAGTCACTTTCATTCCTTTTGACAACACACATGCTCTCGTAAGTGCAATCAATTCTGCTGCTTGAGCTGAATTATGTGGGATACGTGCAGCTTCAACAATTGTATGCAAAGTCGTGACAGCATATGCTGCAGTCGTGTCACCATTCGGGAGCTTGAAGCATGAACCATCCACCCATAAGGTACCATCACACTTTGCAAGAGCAGTATCTAGGAGATCTATTCTCCCTTTCGTTTCTTCTTCTGTTCTAAGAAAACAATCATGCTGTTCTGAATCATCTAATTCTTCTACAATCGGCAACAACGTAGCTGGGTTGAGTGTGTTGCATCTTTTTATGTGCACATGACTTGCTAACAAGGTTAATTCGTAACCTGACAATCGAGCACTAGTTAAGTGCTGTGTCTTGGTTCTGTTTAACAACGTGTCTACTGCATGTGGAACCATAACAACTAACGTGTTATTCATCACTAGACCAGCAGACTGTCGAATAGAAACAGCTGCTGCCGCTGTTGCTCTTAAACAACTCGGCAATGCTTTAGCTACAGGATCCAAAGTCGACGAAAAATATGCACATGGACGCTGCTTGTCTCCAAACAACTGAGTCAACACTGATAATGCACAACCCTCTTTCTCATGGACATACAATGTAAAGGGCTTACTGTAGTTGGGTGTACCTAACACAGGAGCCGAACATAATGCTGTGCGCAATTCAAAAAAACTTTTCTGACACTCTTCAGACCAAGGAACGGGATTGGGTGTATCTTTACACATTAATGCCACCAAAGGTTTGGCTGATAACGAAAAATTTGGTATCCATTGCCTGCAATATGATGTAATGCCCAAGAAAGCACGCACTTCTCTCTGTGTTCTTGGCACACTCAATTTCGCTATTGCCTGAATTCTTTCTGGGGTCAGTTTCCTTCCCTCCTTCGATAAGAGATGACCTAAGTAGGTCACTTCTTGTCGACAATATTGCAATTTGGAAAGTGACACCTTGTGATGCAAATCACACAGATGACGCACAATGACAACGTGGCTTCTTTACAGATTTTCTCAGTATCTGCAGCAACAAGCAAATCATCAACATATTGAATGAGGGTAGCGCCATCAGGTAAAACAATCGTATCAAGCTGTGTTTTTAGAGCCTGACTATATATCGATGGGCTTTCACAGTAGCCCTGTGGAGCGCGTTTAAAGCGGAAGCTGCATCCTCCTAAACTGAAGCCAAAAATTTCCCTGCTCTCCTCGGCAATCGGGATGCTGAAGAAAGCATTCTTCAAGTCAATCACCGAAAACCAGGTGGCAGAAGCTGGAATCATAGTTAATAGGGCAGTAATGTCAGGAACAACTGGAAATTGTGGCACAACTATTTTATTGACCTCTCTAAGATCAATCACAAATCGGTACACAGGTGGCTGAGAAGGGTCGGTTCGTTTCAAAACAGGCAGAGCAGGACTATTGCAAACGTTGCCTCTTGTCTCTTCAATCACATCTTTTTCAATCAAATCGTAAATGATCGGTAGCAAAGCTTTTTCACCTTCACTAGAAATTTTGTATTGGGGAATTCGTGGCATCTTAACATTGGTTTTCAATGTTACAACATATGGCGGTATTTCTAGAAGACCTACATCATTAGGACCAGTAGCCCAAAGAATATTAGGGAGAGATGACAATTATGTTGGAAGTTTATCCCTTGACAAATACATTGGAGAAATCACTTTCTAACCCAGTGTAAGTTGTACTCCAGAAGGAGAACAGTACAAAGTCGCATACAATCTTTTCAGCAAATCTAATCCTAGCAAGTTTTCACCACAACCTGTTGTCAGAATAAGGGGTGCTTCGAATTCACAAGGTCCAACAGAAAGGGACAAAGGGTCAGAAATCGGATTTCTAACTGGGGCGCCAGAAAAACCTACAGAAACATTCATTTCGCCAGACAAAGGTGCGCCAGGGAGTTTGGAGTGCATAATAGAACTCTTTGTAGCACCAGTATCCAACAGAAAAGGCTCTGACACACCTGATGTAATCAACTTAACGTAAGGTCCACTTTGATCTACTGGAACTGAAACAACTCCCTCTCTTTGTCTATGGCTGTCCTAGCAATCATTACCTTCCCAACGCTCATCTTCTGCATAGTAATCATCAGCGTAGTACTGAGCTGTCCTACCAGACGCGTTATTCTGCTGATCAAATTTATTCATAGAATTTTGAGGCGGAAAGGAACGAGCGTTCTGGGGGAAGTTTCCACGTCCTCTACCTCTAGGAGCTTGTTGAACACCTCTACCTCTTGAGCCAGAAACACCATTTGCGCGCTGTAACAAGATAGGGCAACTATACTTGAAATGACCCTCTTCCTTACAATACGAACATTGATTGGGACCTACAGGGACACGTGGTTGAGTATACTCGACTTTTTGCGAGTTCCTCTGATACTGTTGAGGCTGCTGATAATTATTCTGATAGTTACTCTGTGCACCACTATTTTGACCACCACCACGTGGCGGATATGCTTGTTGTAACAAAACCTTCGTTTTTAACTCTTTAGTTTTCTTCTCTGCTCTATCTTTCTCGTCTTTGTCTCGATTTTCGTAATATTGTGCAGTAGCCAATATCTGTGCTGAGGAGGAAACTGCCCAAGAACTCTCTGAGTCTTTTAACTTTTTACACAACTCTGGAAGCAGATTGTGCATGAATTTATCGACGAACAGTCGCTGACCACCTTCTGTGCTCATATCTTGACCACTGTGGTCGACAAAAGTCTCTTCAAACCTGGTGAAGAAATCTGAGACCGTTTCATCTTTCTTCTGCTTACATGCAGACAACTTATCCCAATTTACACGCATTGCAGGCATTATCGTTTTCATATAATCAATGATCTTACCAGGGAGTTCTGCTACTAAAGGCTCAGGTTTAGCACCACCAACTTGTAGGGCATCTGCAGCAGCAATATTAGCCCATGAGTCACCTAACTCCTGATCATGATCTGCATGACGAATCTTTCCCCATAAAGGCTGTGGAACAACGTTCCCAAACAACATGTCTATGTCAGCTAAATTCATAATGCAGGAACCTGCAGTCTGTGACAATTCCTTGTAATACCCTGCGGGATTTTTACGGGGATCAGGTAAGGTCTGCTTAAGGGCCAATACTTCAGCTCGCTTCCATGGAACATGTACCCACACACGCTGAAAATGAGGCTGAATAGGTGGGTTAGCTTGTAGGTCCCCTTCCCTCCATTGTGGGGGAACTTCTCTCATGGGATATTGTCTTCCCTTCTTTTTAACAGAAGAATCAGACTCAAACAACGACTTAGAAACACCTTCAGTCCTAAGTGACAACAACGTCGCAACTGCTTTCCTAACATCTGAACCCACAATTGCACCTTTTGAAAACTCAAAACGTACATGGCTCAACCTGGTGCGGATTAGAGTCCAAATCATTTTCCTCTAAATCTTCACTGATGACATGCAGTGGATTCTCTCCTTTGAGGGAGAGGAGTGGACCTCAGTGGAAGGCTTTCACAATTGCCTGCGGGACACGGCCTGTTGGCTAAAGGACAACTCACTACAATTTAACGCAGGTAAGACTGAGGCGATCTTCTGTTCAGCGCACAGGATTCCTCATGTCCTGCCCAGCAACTTTTGGCCCTCTGATGCTTCGACCGCAGTCCGGCCTGTTAAAACGGTCCGTAACCTGGGCATTATGTTTGATAACAAACTTACTATGGAAGCCCAGGTGAGGTACTGGGTTTTTCAGAACCGGTACCGAACCGGTAACCCAGTGGTGTCAGGGTACACACCCAAAGACCTCGAGTACTTTCCTGATTTAGACCACAGAAACTCAGAGTCTTCTAGGTGAAGTCAAGGATCGATTTTATTGGCTGCAACCAAGGTAACAGGCTTCCTAGAAGTACAACAGCACGGGATGTATATTCTCAGGAGACTGCTCAATCTCACAAAGTCAGGCTTCTC
The DNA here is from genome assembly GCF_964261635.1 of Lissotriton helveticus. Classification (NCBI taxonomy): domain Eukaryota; kingdom Metazoa; phylum Chordata; class Amphibia; order Caudata; family Salamandridae; genus Lissotriton; species Lissotriton helveticus. Next base: position 1,020,317,385 of record NC_136069.1, on the reverse strand, counting down.
TTTTTATACAAAATATTGTGCTTTAGGCAAACATTCTTCGAATTTTAGTATGCCATTCACATGTTCCCATTACAAAGAAAAAGCAGAGTCATGATGACAAGCCCACATTACAGTTCGTCCAGCCCATAATAAATCACCTGGCAAGGCCCAACAGTTTCATCAGATATCGGTGAACCCCAATAAAAACGGGCACCTCCCCATCATAAAGCAAGTGAGAAGAACAGAGCAGGGACAGGTGTGAGCAAGATTCGGCAGGGTGTGTGTGCGATGAAAAGGGTTTATGGCCTGTTGTGCCTTGATGCTATCTTGTTCGGCCACTGGGAGAGGAACTGACCAAACAGGTTCGGCCTGAGGCAAAGTTTTCAGCTTGCCCAGGTCAGAGAAAAGTCAATTAAGGTGTACGTGTCCTTTGGAATCGAATTCAGCTGTATTATAAGCCTATGTCAGGGCAACCCACAAAATGGCTGCCGTACACAAAATGGAAGCCAAGGGTTCAAGACGAAAATGACGATTTCGAGGTGAAATCGTCACTCGAATATGACGAAAATGCTTGTACATAGTGTACTAGCCATTTTCGGTATTTTGATATAAAAATCGTCATGCTACAACGCAGTTTTATTCACGAGTCCAGAATTTTCAGAACTACAAACCCTCCTTTTGCCCTTACATAGGCAATTTAACCTAATCTCATGCTAATCTGAGTCCAGGTCTATATTCCTAAAGTCATTGAGATGTTGCTGTAACATCATTCTAGTACTTAGCTCGACTCTTGATACAGGTTTCCTTACACATGATGTAGCACAGAGGCCACATATTGCAGGAGCACACTGCACGCACAGACAGAACAGGAAAAGAATGGCTAAGACCATCCCAATGACCATCAGAATTTTCCATCCCCAGGCGGATATCAGTTCCCAGAACCATCCCATTAAAGACCAATCTCCTTTATCCACATGAATAGATTCGGAAATCTTATGCAGTTTAGAGATGGCCTGGTACACTGTTGGAGCGTTATCTGGGATGAAAACACAGCAACTCGATTGGATTAATCTACACCTCGGTCTGCAAGTATGACATCTAATGCGACCCTGTTCTGAAGGGTCATAAGACGATCCGACTGGAGCTCAGCAGTCAAGTTACCAAGGGCACCGGCAGTTTCAACCACGGTGGATTCAACTACCCTTGTCAATTGCCTTATGTTCCTGCTGTTAACCATGGGTCCCCAGAACGGCAGAACACCCTTTACGAAGTCCCCAAATTCTTGTCCTGCAGTGTCTTCTTCGCTGAAGACACCTCTAACTATCCTTGTCTTGTGGTAATCTGCCGCCGCTGTGTAGGTGGGAGGCAGCAGGAACGAAACAAAACATGTGCCCGAAAAGTCAGGGGGCAACCATATATAGGCTCTATCATGGCAGATGAAATAGGTACCCTTAGCTGCTAAAAACGAAGGGGAAGTCTGGGCTCCAAAAACATACGTTTTAGTGCAGATACTCTTCCCTAACTGAGCTCTGGGATTCTTTCCAGTACCTTGCAGACACAGGTGACCCTGATGGGGTACAATCCAAATCGGGGAAGATCTCTTAGCTTGCTGTTTCTCACTCAGAGTAGCTCCATATCCGGTCACGTTCCATCCTATGTATACTAGTGTCTCATCTCTCGGGATAGTCTCATAAGAAATATCTTCCTTAATCATGTCTACTATACCCTTGACTAGAGCACTATTCTTAGGATTGTCTGTTATAGAACGTAGGGGGTAGACTTCATGTGCATATATGAACATTGTTCTGTATGCCCACACAGAACCATTGTGGCTGAAAGGTAGGACCAGATAAGGGATACCTTTATCCGTTGTGTGAGGCATAAGACCACACACCCAACAGTTAGTTGTGTTCATTACTAGTTGGTGTTGGTGCAAAAGCTGGACAAAGGAGTTATTAATAAACTCTAATCTCCTAGCGGATTCGTGCTCAGGAAGGGGTTGAAAAGAGTGTGGGGAAACAGTGGAAGGAGGAGGAGGAGGTATAGGCGATGTAGTGGGTGCAAATGTTACTCGAAAAGAGAATAAAACATAACTTATTAAAAATATCATCACACTGAATAACATGAAAATGCACAATATCAAAAAGCTTTTCTTTGTCATTATTTTACGTATTCGGTTTTTAAAGTTCACAGTTTTGGCAGGTCTCTCCATCTCGAAAAACGCCATCCTCTCTAAAGTGCTGCCCGCGATGGGAGGTTGTTTCTGCTAAGGAATGCTTCTGTCAGTCTAGGGCAACTCCCTTGGACCAACCAGAACTGTCGACCTAACGTCGTCAGCTGCACCCCAAAGACTTTGGGCAATCGCGGCCCTAGCAGCGGAACCCGGATGGCGGTTCGAAAAACAAAAATAATCAAGTTTCTCAGATGGGAGAGCTGCGCTTTCAAAAATAGTACTTGGAGGAGAAAAAAAGAATTTTATTTGTCCATAGGTCTCGGCCTCAAATTATAGCGCTTTTTCCCAGGTACTGTCTGGTCCTGAAACAGGAGTTCAGGCTCTGTAGTGTCCAATCGAATTGACGGTGATACAGCTGGTTGCAAAATGTTATCACTCTCTTGTTCAGTAAGTGTTCCTTTTACACGTGCATCACTGAAAGGCAGAAAACGTGGCACGGTTTCAGTCTCTGAGTCGGCAACACCTTCCTGGACCCACCGGTCATATGGCAGAGGCAGAGGGATCCGCTTGCAGTGGATCCCGTGGGTCCAGTTTTTCTTCCCCTCCACTCGAACAGCTGATCTTGTGGAAAGAAGAACGAGGTGCGGTCCGGTCCACCTTGGCTGGTCGTTCTTGGTTCGCTGGAAATCTTTCACCAGGACCCAAGATCCAGGGTCGATCTGATGACCTGGAGTTTCAGAGACCGGAGGCAGGGTGTCATGGACCTGTTGATGCAAAACACGCAATTTAGCCGTCAATTCGTACAAATAATCAAGCAGAACAGGGTGTTCTATTTCACTGAACTTAGTGGGCCTTGGCACTCCCCATATGTTGGCCGGGCGGCCAAAAACTATCTCATATGGACTAAGTCCCACTCGCGAATGCACAGTCATTCTGGTGGATAGGAGTGCTAAGGGTAGAGCGTCAGGCCATTTAAGACCAGAGCTCGCTTGGATTTTGGCCAGTTTAAGTTTTAAAGTGCCGTTGTAGCATTCTACTAATCCAGCTGATTGGGGGTGATTTGCAGCGTGGAACTTTTGCTGAATGCCTAGCCCTTCACATACTCTCTTCATCACACGACCCACAATTTCCCTCCCATTGTCACTCCAGACCATTCTAGGCATTCCGAATCGGGGGAAGAACTCTTTCACAAGGGCTTTAGCTGTGGATAAGGCAGTGTTGTCTTTTAGGGGGTAGGCTTCCACCCATCTTGAGAAGGCACAAACAACAACGAGTACGTATTTTAAATTGTTGCACCTCTCCATGTGGATGAAATCTAGCTGCAAAACCTCGAACGGATACGTAGGAGGTGCAAAATGACCAGCTGGAGTTGGGGTTCCCCTACCAGGATTGTGTTTCAGACACACCATGCAATTCTTGACCACATTCTCTGCACACTTAGGAATTCCTGCATTTTGCCATACTGGAGCCAACAACTTACAAATCCCTTTCACACTGATGTGAGCCATTCCATGAGCCATTGTAACTACTGCAAGCACATACGCATCGGGTAACAACCATCTCTGATGCTCTGACAATTCAATCCAACAACCATTTGCATCCATTCTACCCGTACTCTCTCTCCACATGTTCAACTCTTTCTCTGTAGCTTCAGCTTGAATAGACTTCACACTCTCTATCGTGTCTTCACACATTCCAACATCGCCAACCCATCTTGCAGGGCCTGCAACATACATTCGGCTCATTACATTCCTTGCAGTTTCTTTAGCGATTTCGTCAGCAAATGCATTTCCACGACCAACATCATCAGTCACCTTCTTGTGAGCAATTTCACAATCGCCACTTGCAGAGGCAAGGTCAGTGATTCAAGAAGCTCATTCACCAACTGGCCATGCTGAATCTTAGTTCCATGTGAAGTCAGGAACCCACGTTCTTTCCACAATCGTCCAAAACTGTGAGCCACACCAAATGCATACTGACTGTCGGTATAGACAGTCACTTTCATTCCTTTTGACAACACACATGCTCTCGTAAGTGCAATCAATTCTGCTGCTTGAGCTGAATTATGTGGGATACGTGCAGCTTCAACAATTGTATGCAAAGTCGTGACAGCATATGCTGCAGTCGTGTCACCATTCGGGAGCTTGAAGCATGAACCATCCACCCATAAGGTACCATCACACTTTGCAAGAGCAGTATCTAGGAGATCTATTCTCCCTTTCGTTTCTTCTTCTGTTCTAAGAAAACAATCATGCTGTTCTGAATCATCTAATTCTTCTACAATCGGCAACAACGTAGCTGGGTTGAGTGTGTTGCATCTTTTTATGTGCACATGACTTGCTAACAAGGTTAATTCGTAACCTGACAATCGAGCACTAGTTAAGTGCTGTGTCTTGGTTCTGTTTAACAACGTGTCTACTGCATGTGGAACCATAACTACTAACGTGTTATTCATCACTAGACCAGCAGACTGTCGAATAGAAACAGCTGCTGCCGCTGTTGCTCTTAAACAACTCGGCAATGCTTTAGCTACAGGATCCAAAGTCGACGAAAAATATGCACATGGATGCTGCTTGTCTCCAAACAACTGAGTCAACACTGATAATGCACAACCCTCTTTCTCATGGACATACAATGTAAAGGGCTTACTGTAGTTGGGTGTACCTAACACAGGAGCCGAACATAATGCTGTGCGCAATTCAAAAAAACTTTTCTGACACTCTTCAGACCAAGGAACGGGATTGGGTGTATCTTTACACATTAATGCCACCAAAGGTTTGGCTAATAACGAAAAATTTGGTATCCATTGCCTGCAATATGATGTAATGCCCAAGAAAGCACGCACTTCTCTCTGTGTTCTTGGCACACTCAATTTCGCTATTGCCTGAATTCTTTCTGGGGTCAGTTTCCTTCCCTCCTTCGATAAGAGATGACCTAAGTAGGTCACTTCTTGTCGACAATATTGCAATTTGGAAAGTGACACCTTGTGATGCAAATCACACAGATGACGCAACAATGACAACGTGGCTTCTTTACAGATTTTCTCAGTATCTGCAGCAACAAGCAAATCATCAACATATTGAATGAGGGTAGCGCCATCAGGTAAAACAATCGTATCAAGCTGTGTTTTTAGAGCCTGACTATATATCGATGGGCTTTCACAGTAGCCCTGTGGAGCGCGTTTAAAGCGGAAGCTGCATCCTCCTAAACTGAAGCCAAAAATATCCCTGCTCTCCTCGGCAATCGGGATGCTGAAGAAAGCATTCTTCAAGTCAATCACCGAAAACCAGGTGGCAGAAGCTGGAATCATAGTTAATAGGGCAGTAATGTCAGGAACAACTGGAAATTGTGGCACAACTATTTTATTGACCTCTCTAAGATCAATCACAAATCGGTACACAGGTGGCTGAGAAGGGTCGGTTCGTTTCAAAACAGGCAGAACAGGACTATTGCAAACGTTGCCTCTTGTCTCTTCAATCACATCTTTTTCAATCAAATCGTAAATGATCGCTAGCAACAGCTTTTTCACCTTCACTAGAAATTTTGTATTGGGGAATTCGTGGCATCTTAACATTGGCTTTCAATGTTACAACATATGGCGGTATTTCTAGAAGACCTACATCATTAGGACCAGTAGCCCAAAGAATATTAGGGAGAGATGACAATTATGTTGGAAGTTTATCCCTTGACAAATACATTGGAGAAATCACTTTCTTACCCAGTGTAAGTTGTACTCCAGAAGGAGAACAGTACAAAGTCGCATACAATCTTTTCAGCAAATCTAATCCTAGCAAGTTTTCACCACAACCTGTTGTCAGAATAAGGGGTGCTTTGAATTCACAGGGTCAACAGAAAGGGACAAAGGGTCAGAAATCGGATTTCTAACTGGGGCACCAGAAAAACCTACAGAAACATTCATTTCGCCAGACAAAGGTGCGCCAGGGAGTTTGGAGTGCATAATAGAACTCTTTGTAGCACCAGTATCCAACAGAAAAGGCTCTGACACACCTGATGTAATCAACTTAACGTAAGGTCCACTTTGATCTACTGGAACTGAAACAACTCCCTCTCTTTGTCTATGGCTGTCCTAGCAATCATTACCTTCCCAACGCTCATCTTCTGCATAGTAATCATCAGCGTAGTACTGAGCTGTCCTACCAGACGCGTTATTCTGCTGATCAAATTTATTCATAGAATTTTGAGGCGGAAAGGAACGAGCGTTCTGGGGGAAGTTTCCACGTCCTCTACCTCTAGGAGCTTATTGAACACCTCTACCTCTTGAGTTAGAAACACCATTTGCGCGCTGTAACAAGATAGGGCAACTATAGTTGAAATGACCCTCTTCCTTACAATACGAACATTGATTGGGACCTACAGGGACACGTGGTTGAGTATACTCGACTTTTTGCGAGTTCATCTGATACTGTTGAGGCTGCTGATAATTATTCTGATAGTTACTCTGTGCACCACTATTTTGACCACCACCACGTGGCGGATATGCTTGTTGTAACAAAACCTTCGTTTTTAACTCTTTAGTTTTCTTCTCTGCTCTATCTTTCTCGTCTTTGTCTCGATTTTCATAATATTGTGCAGCAGCCAATATCTGTGCTGAGGAGGAAACTGCCCAAGAACTCTCTAAGTCTTTTAACTTTTTACACAACTCTGGAAGCAGATTGTGCACGAATTTATCGACGAACAGTCGCTGACCACCTTCTGTGCTCATATCTTGACCACTGTGGTCGACAAAAGTCTCTTCAAACCTGGTGAAGAAATCTGAGACCGTTTCATCTTTCTTCTGCTTACATGCAGACAACTTATCCCAATTTACACGCATTGCAGGCATTATCGTTTTCATATAATCAGTGATCTTACCAGGGAGTTCTGCTACTAAAGGCTCAGGTTTAGCACCACCAACTTGTAGGGCATCTGCAGCAGCAATATTAGCCCATGAGTCACCTAACTCCTGATCATGATCTGCATGACAAATCTTTCCCCATAAAGGCTGTGGAACAACGTTCCCAAACAACATGTCTATGTCAGCTAAATTCATAATGCAGGAACCTGCAGTCTGTGACAATTCCTTGTAATACCCTGCGGGATTTTTACGGGGATCAGGTAAGGTCTGCTTAAGGGCCAATACTTCAGCTCGCTTCCATGGAACATGTACCCACACACGCTGAAAATGAGGCTGAATAGGTGGGTTAGCTTGTAGGTCCCCTTCCCTCCATTGTGGGGGAACTTCTCTCATGGGATATTGTCTTCCCTTCTTTTTAACAGAAGAATCAGACTCAAACAACGACTTAGAAACACCTTCAGTCCTAAGTGACAACAACGTCGCAACTGCTTTCCTAACATCTGAACCCACAATTGCGCCTTTTGAAAACTCAAAACGTACATGGCTCAACCTGGTGCGGGTTAGAGTCCAAATCATTTTCCTCTAAATCTTCACATAGAAAGACACACATTTTCTCAAAAACGTATCTCTGCTTTGATGCTTCCCACTGGGTGAAGACATCCATAACACATTCTAAATCATATTTTTCCGGGTCAGCAACCCATTTATGTGCCAAATTATTCAACGTTTCTTTCTTCCTAGAATCAGGCTGTTGACTACGCAACTGTTTGCGCTCTGTGTCAGGAGTTACACTCATTGCACCAAAGAGAGGATGCAAAAAATTAGCGACAGTACTAGCCACTCTCTGACGAACAGAAGAAGAAGTCGATGAAAAGACAAGAGGGAAAGCAGGGTGAGACAAGGCAGATGCAGAGGCAGTGTCAGGAGAAGTACCAGGAGTGGTAGTCGATATAGTAGTCAAAGTTGCAGGAAGCATAGGAGGAGCAGATGTTAAAGTCGGTGGCCCTTGAGGAGGCTGCACCGGAGGAGCAGGAGCCAGCTGAAGAGTAGCTGGTGGGTGCTGTGGAGGAGCAGGAGGCAATGCAATCACAGGTTGCGCAACTAAAGGTTGCGGAGGTGCCGTAGCATTTTGCACATAGGGGGGTGGCGAACTTAACAAATGTGCCATTAACGGGTCTTTTTCAAGCTCTTTTGCTGCATCTTGCTGAAGAGGCGGCAAAACTGGATAGCATTTATCTATTACCATTTTACGTTGCCTGTGCAACTGCTCACTCGTCTGTTCTTCTTCATTGTCTTTAAACTGCATAGCAGCTTGCATTATCGAAATACCCCTTTCTCTCTTATTTTTCTTCTCTAATTTAATTTCCTTCTGTTTGGCTTCCTTACGCCATAGGCGGAAAGAGTCAAACATCGCCGGCCTGGCTTTCTTCTTAAAAAGCCTAACTTCGAGGTTATCTAAGATTTCTGTATCAAAGCTACCATTTTAAAACACCATCTTTTCTGGTGTAGCGGATCCACACTTCATTATATGTGATGGGGCCTACTCCATGTTTCACATTCAATTCATAAGTTGGAGTTCCAATCGGAGGAACCAGACACGAGTCCTCCAATCGGGAGTCCCTATTATTACAACCAAGACAAAACAAATTTCCAAGTCTGCTAAGACCAGGCATCTTCGCTCACTAGTCTAACTTCAAACTTCAAAGGATTATCGATTGCGATATTGCTCGTGAATACACGAGTCCTTTGGCTTTGGCACTTGCAAGTTCCAAAAAAATGATCCCAAAGGGGGTACTCAAACTAAGACCAACTAAGGACTGGGAGACGCTCCACTTATACTTAACTGAGATATCAATGACATAACCAGAAGACTCGTCTTATCGTTTCGCTCTACCAAACTTCAAGGGTCCAAATCAGGGCGATATCCAGGGCAGCAGTCCTTTGTAGCCATCGGGAAGCGGGGAACCTCGCAGCAAAGACTTTCGGACCACGTCGACATGCAGGGGTCGATGAAGTGGTTGGCCTTCCTCCAGAATTTTCACACGAAGCTCCTCACGAACCTCTGGCTGGACTGGTACCGCTGGTATCGCCCCGCGTTGGGCGCCAACTGAGGTACTGGGTTTTTCAGAACCGGTACCGAACCGGTAACCCAGTGGTGTCAGGGTACACACCCAAAGACCTCGAGTACTTTCCTGATTTAGACCACAGAAACTCAGAGTCTTCTAGGTGAAGTCAAGGATCGATTTTATTGGCTGCAACCAAGGTAACAGGTGTCCTAGAAGTACAACAGCACGGGATGTATATTCTCAGGAGACTGCTCAATCTCACAAAGTCAGGCTTCTCTTTTTATACAAAATATTGTGCTTTAGGCAAACATTCTTCGAATTTTAGTATACCATTCACATGTTCCCATTACAAAGAAAAAGCAGTCATGATGACAAGCCCACATTACAGTTCATCCAGCCCATAATAAATCACCCGGCAAGGCCCAACAGTTTCATCAGATATCGGTGGACCCCAATAAAAACGGGCACCTCCCCATCATAAAGCAAGTGAGAAGAACAGAGCAGGGACAGGTGTGAGCAAGATTCGGCAGGGTGTGTGTGCGATGAAAAGGGTTTATGGCCTGTTGTGCCTTGATGCTATCTTGTTCGGCCACTGGGAGAGGACCTGACCAAACAGGTTCGGCCTGAGGCAAAGTTTTCAGCTTGCCCAGGTCAGAGAAAAGTCAATTAAGGTGTACGTGTCCTTTGGAATCGAATTCAGCTGTATTATAAGCCTATGTCAGGGCAACCCACAAAATGGCTGCCGTACACAAAATGGAAGCCAAGGGTTCAAGACGAAAATGCCGATTTCGAGGTGAAATCGTCACTCGAATATGACGAAAATGCTTGTACATAGTGTACTAGCCATTTTTGGTCTTTTGATATAAAAATCGTCATGCTACGACGAAGTTTTATTCACGAGTCCAGAATTTTCAGAACTACACAGGTTACAAAAACGGCGGCTTGTTGTTTTGCAATTATCAGATCTCTGTGGAAAATCTTTCCTTTGCTGCCTCCTCAGGCGCGTGCGCTAGTGGCAAGTAGCACGATTGTCAGCAGGCTAGACTATTGTAATGCCCTGCTGCTAGACTCTCCGAATTTCCTTTTGGACAGACTACAGAGGATCCAGTCAGCGGCGGCCAAGTTAGTTCTAGGGCTGCAAAGAAGTTCCTCTTCATCCGCGGCCTTGGCAGAATTGCACTGGCTCCCTCTGAGACAGAGAGTTCAGTTCAAGTCTCTCTGCCTTGTTTTTAAAGCCCTTCATGGGCTGGGTCCTGCGCTCATGCAGAAAAAATTTGAATGGTATGTCCCTATGAGAAGGCTCTGCTCCTCATCAGCGAGACTGGTGAAGGTACCGAGGTTTAGGAAAGTCAGGTCAGGTGATAGATCTTTTGGTGTGGCAGCGGCCAAACTTTGGAACGAACTCCCGTGGGAGATTAGACAAATTAGGGAGCTCCTCCCGTTTAGAAGGAGTTTGAAAACCTGGTTGTTCCCCAAGACATAGTTCGCCTGCCTATGCTTCCGACACACTCTTTTCCTGTACTCTGAGTTGCTTAGCGCCAGGATGCCTGCAAGGTGACAGCGCGCTCTACAAGTTAAATAAATAAATAAAATAAATAAATAAAGGCAATACAGTCAACAAATGATTGAAGAGGCAGCTGAGTTATGGGAACAAAAGTGGTCTGTTACTGTAATGTGATGTAGTGTTCTTGAAAGAGATGAGTCTACAACTCTTTTCTAAATTGGACTACGGTTTAGAATAGTCTGATGGATATAGGGATATAGTTCTGATCCTGGAAGCCTAGATGGAGCAGATCTGTTGTCTTATTTATAATTATTTACACTTCTCTGCCTCCAGTCTTTTTACTTGATGCAGCTGGTTTTGAAAGTAGTGTAGGCTGGCAAGGGAACCCAGTGGAGTACCATCAGGATTATGATGATGTGGTCATATTATTTCACTTCATGGATTAGATATGGACTATTCTGGACCGCAGCGCGCTGAACTACTCGCTGCTGTATTACTTGCTTTTAAACGTTTAATTACCTGCACTATCGCGCGCTCGCGCTGCCGCCGACCTTGGCTCTAGGCGCTATTCCTTTCTCCTTGTCTTTGGGGGCATTATATAGCTTAGCTTCTTACCTTGCACGATAATTGGACCTCACCCCGCATTTTGCGGGACTCAGGGCGCTTTAGGGCGTTCTAGGGCTCGTAGGGACATCGCGTTGCGGCGATTGCAGCCGCCATCTTAGGTGAGGGAACCAGGAACCAGGTGAGTGCCGATTAGCGGGCGCCATCGTGGTTGGGGGGCTAGTGTTTACATTGCAGGACTCCCGCGTTTACGGCTATATAATATGACTAACCACCAAGCGCGCAGCGGACGCGCCGCTGGCGCGCCGGAGGTGCGCCAGAGGTAAGCCCGTTTGCGCCCGTTCGCGAGCCAGTCGCGACCGGCGCCGCCTATGTTGGCCTTCCTGACTCTACCCGTTTCGCATACTCTAGGGAGGATCTCTTGCGCTATGATCAACGGTCCGTTTTGAATGGCAGCACTGATTCAGGCGGCAGGGGGACGCTGTCATGCGGTTTGATCAATGTTAGATCTCTGAAAAAACACCACGTGGAAATATCGCTCCTCATAGAGACACATGAGTTAGATGTTCTCTTCATGACGGAGACGTGGACCAGGGCCGATAGCGAGGTGGAACTGGGGTTTGCCTGTCCACCGGGCTATAGTTTCAGACACAACCCTCGAGTAGGAAGCCGAGGGGGTGGAGTTGGCCTTATTTTTAGAGACTCTTTAGATTTCTCTTTATTGGAGATCAAGACCGTGCCGGGCTTTGAACTTATGGGCTTTTCTCTGAAAGGGCAAGGAGGTGTGTTGCATTCCGGGTTGCTGTGCTATAGGCCCCCCGGAACTGCCCCGTCAGCTCTTCCCGAGCTGGTTGACCTTATTTACGATCTGTCTAATGCCCATGCGAGACTACTAATTTTAGGGGACTTTAATCTTTGGCCTAATGGGCCTCTGGACTCAGCGAGATCTTTCCCAGGCCTGTGACAATATACAGCTACAACAGATGGTGCTCTCTCAGACGCATCTGAAAGGTCACGCTCTCGATTTAGTGTTCGCGGCTAAGAATCAGGTTTTTATCAAAAATATTATTCCTCAATGTTGGACTGACCATGCCTTGGTCCTTTTTACTTTATCTCTCCCTGCTATCATACGCAAACGTGATAAGACAGGAACTTTCAATCTCACTAGGCAGTGGTCCTGTCTATTGAAGCAGTCCAGTCTTCCCACCCTACTATCTGGCAGATTTATCCTGGGAGACAGCGTGGCTATGAGTTATCTACGCCTCACTGAGCTAATCACAGACACCTTGGACAAAGTGATTCCTCTACGGAAAGCCAAAGACAGGTCCAAACTTGCCATGCCGTGGTACTCTGAAGACCTTCTTCATCAGAAGCTGCGGTGTAAGCAGGCGGAGAGGGCTTGGCGAAAGCACTACTTAGAGCCGGATAAAGTTCGATACAAAATGGCTCTGCAGTGCTATAAAGGACAGGTCAAATGTGCCAAAGCCAAGTTCCTCGAGGAGACACTGTTGCAGGCCACAAACAAATCTCAAACTTTGTTTAAAATCATCAAGGATCTATCTCATCCGGGCTGCGCGGCCAATTGCATCACTGCCTCTCAGTCTCTGTGTGATTCCTTGGCAGTGGCCTTTGAGGATAAGATCGCCACCATTCTGAGTGGGCTTTCTGTTCCAGCCTCCTCCTGCCCCCAGCCTCAGATGGATACGGCTCTTTTATCTATCCCTGGGACTTCGGAGACTCTGAAGGAACAAGCTAGGATTAACAATTTTCCCCTCCCTCTCTATGAGGAGTTTTGCCAACTAGCAAATGGCGTATCCTCTGGATCTCCTATGGACCCACTACCCCATCGATTGTGGAAGACGTTTTGTGAGGAATTGTTTCCTCCTCTGTTTTCCATCTGTTGTCAATCTCTCAACATGGCACCGGTCCCGGATAGTCGGAAACTTACTGTGGTCTTCCCCCTTCTGAAGAAGGCAACACTGGATCCCTCCTGCTTGGGCAACTACTGTCCCATCTCGTTTCTTCCGTTCCCCATCAAAATCTTGGAAAGGTGGGTCACTAAACATCTGTCCAGTTTTCTGGAAACTCATTCCTGGCTGGACATGGCCCAGTTTGGCTTCAGGCCTGCCCACGGCACTGAATCTGCGTTGGTGGTTGTCCTGGACGATCTTCGTTCGCGGGTCGACTCTGGTCATGCAGCTTTCTTAGTGCTGCTTGACATGTCGGCCGCGTTCGACACGGTCAGCCACGATATTCTTATCAGCAGATTAGAAGAGGCGGGGGTGACGGGCCTGGCCAGAGACTGGCTGGTTTCCTACCTTAAGGACAGACATCAAGTAGTGACTCTTTCGCTTTTTAAATCTGGCATAAAAAGAGTGGGGCAGGGGGTACCGCAGGGGTCAGCCATCAGTCCTATTCTATTCGACCTTTAACTCCGCCCCTAGTTAAGCTGATTAAATCTTTCGGTATCTCGGTCGTTAATTACGCCGATGATACTCAGCTTATCTTTTCACTGGAAGGTAAAGAGGCAGTGTCTCAGGAGACGTTCCACTGCTGTATGACATCTACTGCGTACTGGCTGCGTACCAACTCCCTCCAGTTTAATAGTTCAAAAACGGAGGTGCTGTACTGCTCCCTGGACCGTATCTCTCGGCCTTTGCCGGTAGATTTCTGGCCTTCCACTTTTCAGGGCACTGCTGCGGCGGCAGACTCAGCCCGCAACTTGGGTGTGGTGATTGGATCCAATTTGCAACTGAATGTTTTTGTAAATCAAACCATCACCACTTGTATGATGCTGCTTCGCAATTTGCGAAAAATTCTCCCCATGCTCCCGGCCCAAACTAGACCGGAAGTTGTGCGCAGTATTATCCTCAGTAAGTTGGATTACTGCAACGCACTGCTTTTGGGTGCCCCTGGGACTCTGATTAGCAAACTACAGCTTATTCAGAATATGGCTGCTAAATTAGCCCTATCTCGTTTGCGCTCGTCCTCTTCCTCCCAGGCGCTTAAGGACCTTCATTGGTTACTGGTCTATCAGCGCATCTGCTTTAAATCGCTATGTTTAGTTTTTAAGCACCTCCATGATCAGGGCCCTGTCCCGCTACAAGAGCTTTTCTCCTGGTACTCGACCTCTAGAACCCTCCGTTCTTCATCTGCCTATTTGGCCACAGTTCCTAAGATCCGGAGGACACGGATGGGAGGCCGTTCCTTTGGATACACTGCAGCCAAACTCTGGAACTCCTTGCCTTTGACTCTAAGGAGTATGGGGGATCTCTGCTTATTTAAAAAAGATCTAAAGTCCCATCTGTTCCCCAGATCAGTGTAGTGAGGTGTCTGTTGTTGGTCTGAATAAGTTAAAGCGCCAGGATACCCTTTGGGTGACAGTTTTTTGCGCTATACAAGTAGGCAATACATACATACATGCATATGCTCCAGCAAGTATAATACCGTCTAGGGTGACCAATGTGGAGTCTGCAAAGCCATGAAGCAGGACGTTACGTCCATCCACATGCAAGAGTATTTGGGCTTGAAAGCAGTTCTGAATTTGATTTCATTTCTGGAAGTGAAGTACTTTTCTTTAGAAGAGAGAGCTGGTACCAGGTTGTCTTTGCTTGCTTGCAATGTGTCCTTGAGGGTGAGGTTTGTGTCCATGATGAATCCAAGTGGCTTCACATTGGGTGGAAGTTCGTGTTCAAAGCCATCAAGGTTCATGTCATTAGCAAATAACAGTAATTCTGTGTTGGTGGAGCTGTGTACAGGTATGTGCTGGACATCTAGACCTGAAAGATTTATCGGCAACATTTGAGGCATTGGATATCTGGAAGGAATGAGACTTCAAAGTAGAGCTGCATATTACCAGAACGATGGTGAAGTCTGATGCTGTTATTGGAGAGTAGAGCCCCAAAGAGCTCTGTGTTGAGGATGAAGGTAACAGAAGACAAGAGGGAACCTTTTGGAATTTCCCAAGAAATATTGATCTCCAGAGAACTGGAGCTGCCCATCTGAACAAATTGGTGGCAAATGCCAAGATTGGAGGAGTGCCAGTGAAGGCCATTGCCAGTGAATCCTATTCAGGACTTCGTGGTTTGGATGAGAGTGGGATGGTTGACAGTGTAAAAGGTGGCTTTGAGGTCCACGAATATCAGGGAGTAGGGATTATCTTCATCTGTGGTCAGTAGGGCATCATCTATGTTGTGTAATGTAGCTGTTTCTGCGTGGCAGCATGATCTGAAGCTAGATTTGTAGTCATATAGGAGATGATTGCCATTGATGTGGTCTTGTAGTTGAGCATAGAGTGATTTTTCGATGATTTTGCTGTTGCAAAATAGATAAGTCATGGGCAGGTAGTTTGCAGACAGCAGGTTCTGGCCTGATGACATATTTTCTCTAGGAGATGGAATATCTGGCCGTCTTGATAGCATCTGGGAAGATGCCTTGAGCAAGGGATCCATTGACTATGGTGAGTAGGGGGTAAGAGACATTCTCCAGTGAGAACTTTGATAAGTGACCATTTTCAAATCAGGCTTCTTTGATGGAGCTAAATATGTTGGTGCGATGCACCAGAGATAGGGCTTTGAAGGATGACCTTTTTGAGATGGTACAAGAAGATGTGGGCTTATGAGGAGAAGCAGGATTGGTGTTGCCAATGTGCTGGTGGATTATCTGCATTTAGAACTGACGGAAAGATTGATGGTATTGCATTGGTTTGTGGAGTGTAGTAGAGCCAGGTCAGACAGGGGGTTGAGGCAGTGCTTGACTGTTTTGCTTCTGTTGGCTGTTTATAAAAACCAGTTTATAAATATTGACTGCTGCTGAATACCTTACTTAACCAACTCATGCTAGCCTGCTCCCCACAATAAAACCTACTCCAGAGCACTCAGCTGATCAGCCCAAACTGTCAGCCTAATTAGCTCAATCTATATCTAACTAAACTTAAATTGTCAAATTCAAAATCCAGTTTAATTACGGTCAACCAACCTAGATGCCAAACCTTACCCTGCTTCTTGTCATCAATTGTAAATATGAAGGAGTGCTGACACCTTTGACACCTAGGACATAGATTCCTAGAACCCCTCATAACCAGAAGTACATAGACTTCCATTTGTGATTTCCTAATAGTAAATTTTGGGCGATTCGCTATTAGGAAATCGTACACAGTGATGTACAACAGTATGTTTTACACTGTTTGCGATTCTCAATGGATCGCAAGGGACCTGTCTCATTATTCATGAGGCAGGCCGCAATTTGAGACCCATTGGGAATGGCTAGCACTCACAGGGATGGTGACCTGCTGGAGTCAGCAGACCACCATGTCTGTGACTGCTTTTTAAACAGAGCAGTTTTTTATTTTTGAAATGCAAACTGATTTCCGTAATGGAAAATGGGATGTATTTAAAAAAGAAAAATGAAAAGTTTCCTTTTAATTTTTTTAAGAATAGGCAGTGGTCAGTGGGACCACTGCATACTCTTAAAAATTTTTAATGCCCACATTCGTAAAGGGGAAGGGGACCCTTCCCGTTTGCAAATGGGTAACGACCACCTTCACGGAGTCAGTAAAGTATGAATGTTTTGTGACCGCATTCTGATCGCAAAACCTTCATACATGCCCCGTGACTAATTATTAGCAAGGGCCGCCCTTGGCACGCACCTACCTAATAGCGACTCGCAAACCCAATTTGCGATTTGGTATTAGCTTACTGAATCGCATATAGGGCTTTGTACATTGCGAATCATGCCCCATAACAGCACAACAAGAGACAAGCATTTGGAGCACTGTTCGTGAAGAAGTTATCTGTATTGTAAGTACCTATAACAGATACAATGGAAAAGCTTTGGTTACTACCAAGCCAAGGTGGTTGATCACCAACTGTAGCATTGTTCACTAATGAGACATTTTTAGGTATCTGACCAGTGTGAGGTGATATAAGGTATCACAGAAAGGATAGAAGCCAGACATGTCTGTGGAGGAAGGCGAGTAGCCCACCTCCACAGAACTCAGAGCTTACCTTCATGGGCTCAATGGCTAAAGCTGCCTGGCTGGAGTCTGGAGGCGAGGCAAGAAGGTTTCCATTGTATAGCATCCTCGCCAGCCTGGGTACCTGCTAATGACCGAGCTTAGTATAACATGTCTTTATTCGTCTGCGTGTAGCCGTGAACTCAACATTCAAAACCTGCATTCACTTCACTAAGCTCTAACTCTTACGTCACAGTTCCGCTGAGTCCATCAAGAGCCAAAAGGATTCCGTCATTACTAACTCACACAACACTATAGCTCCCCCTCTGGTAAATGAAAAAAAAAATGTTTTACAAATATATACAATCATAGCTCTTCAATGAATATTTGTGGCACTCTGATCACACATCTCAACTGTGTCTTCAGAAGCTAGGGAAAGGCAGTCGAAGTGTCCATGATCTGCGTTGGTGATGTAGAAACAACAGCAGTCAAGGGGTCTTCAATTGTCCTTTCAGACCCAGTCTCTGCATTGACATCAGTGCCTGATGAGTGATGAGCCACAAGTCGAAAATGCAGGGAATCTAGGGTAATGGACTTCCCAGGACATTGGGCAGTCACCATGTGTCCTTTGCTGGTCACAACATGAAATAGCTCAGAGTCAAAGGGAGCATCAGATTTCTGTTTTCTAGGCTGACAAACAAGCACTCAATCTCCTCTATTAAAAGTAATTTATTTGGCACATCGGCGCTTGTCTGCATAGACCTTCATTTTTCTTTTACGATCGAGTCTTTTATACAGATGTCTTCTTCAGTACTTGATCTTCTGTTGGTCCATTGAGGTACCTTGGTCGTCACTGCTCTTCAGAAAATTAAAGTTGCAGGGCTTTCCCCTGTGGTTGAGTGAGGGGTCGAACGGTAAGCTCAAAGTGTGAAGTTCAAGACAGTTTTACAGTCAAGCTTTTCCAATACAGCATGCTCAACAGCTTTCTTGAGAGTACTCATGAAAAGGCCATTGGCCTGTGGCCAAAGAGATGTGCTCTTCTGATTCTTCACATTATGATGACTGAGAAAGTCATTGAATTCTCGACTGTTGAAGTGTGGGCCATTGTCATATTTTTGGATTGCAGGAACACCCCATGTCGCGAAGATACCGTCTAATTTTGATGACCCTTTCTTGAATGACGGATGAGAGATTTTCTGTCAATGGAAAATGGGAGTATTCATCAACAATCACTATCAGGTGATGTCCATTGTCAAGAGGACCGAAGTAGTCAACAGCAATTTTTTCCATATGGCAACTCTGACATGTTTAACGTGTGTTGAGTGGTTTTTGGTGAAAGGCAGTTGCATAGATGACAGGGCTTCCATTCTCTTTCAACTCACTCATCGAGATGAGGAAACCAGACTTGGTCTTGGAGAACTTGTTTTGTGAAAACGGTTCTAAGATTTCCTTCATGAGCCATTTCAATTATCTATTGTTGCAGACTCTCCGGTATAACAATTCTCAAACCTCTCAGGATAACACCTTCTTGAGTCACAGATCGTTTATCTTTGACATTTTAAAACTTCTGGTATTCTCTCTCACTGGTAAGAGGTTGTGTATGCTGGTTGCAGGACTGATGTGTAATAACGTCTTTTAGTTTTAACATGTCCCTATCTTGGCTCAAGGCCGTGGCAATTTGTTCTCACGAAATGGTAGCTGAGGTGCTTGATTTCACAGTGAAATATATGTAAGGTTCGATCACTCAGCCATCTTGGAAGGGCTACCATGGCACTGTAGAGGCACTCATGAGAAGTAGTCAGCAGGGTTTTGGTCTTTACCTCGATGGTGTACAATTGTGTAGTTGTATTCTTGTAATCGTAGACCCCAGGGTTCAATGCGAGGAGGCATCTTGACCTTTGGATTGCTATAATGGCCAACAATGCCTGATGATCTGTCCCAATCGTGAAACGCTTTCTATAGAAGAATACGTAGGAATGTTCACAAGCCCAAATCACTGCTAAACTTGATTTCTCATGTTGGAACAAACACTTTCAGTTTGGGACATGCTTCTGCTTACATATGCCACAATGCATCTTCAAGCATCTGAGTGTTTGCTGTACTGTGCAAGGATTGCGCCTAACCAGACGGGGCTAGTATCAACAACAACCTTGGTATGAACCTTTGGATCAAAGTATGACATTTCAGTAGCTTTCTCAAGAGCTTGTTTGATTCTCTTAAAGCTTTGCTTGCATTCATGTGACCAATGAAATGAAACATTCTTTTTTAGCAAGTCTCTTAACAGAGTACTTCCGTTAGCAAAGTCGTGTATATATCTAGAACAGTAGCTGGCCATACCAAGGAGTACACGTAACATGGAAACATCTTGTGGAGGACTGGCCGTTGACAACGCTTGCTGCACTTCAGTTGGATTGGGTTGTCATGCCACATCAGAAAAGATATGGCCAAAGAAAGTTAGCTTATGGAACTCACATTTATGGGCATTCAAAGTCAAACCTACATCCACAAGTAAATGACTCATTTGCATGAGAGCTTTATCGTGCTCCTATGTAGCTCCGAAAACCAATATGTTATCACTATAATTAAACAAATTAATGACATGCTGTATTATACATCGAATTACATCTCGAAACAGCTCTGTTAATGTTAATGTTCAGTTGCATTTGTAAAGTGCTAATCACCAAAGGTCTCTAAGCGCTACAGCATGGGTCAGACAATCCAGAGTCCTTTCACACAGCTGAACTCAACATGGAAAAGCGTAAGCATGAGCGAACATCTCTGTGAACAGCATCATCTTGAGTCTCCTCTGGAGAAGAAGTAATCTGGCTTCCTTATACATACCATCCAGTAGCTTGTTCCAAATCTGGGGGATGGTAACTGAAAAAGCCCGGCCTCCTAAAGTGGCTTTATTGAAATGTGGGCATGTGAGGAAGCTAGCCTGTGACGAGCGAAAGTGACGTCCAGGCTCACAGGGCTTCAAGCGGTCTTTAATGTATTTGGGTGCTTCACCAAACTGGGATTTATGTGCAATGCACAGACCCTTGAAGCTAGCTACTTTGCTTAATGGCTAACCAATGCAACTGTTGCAACAGGGGCTGGCATGCGCTCTTCGAGGCAATTTGTAGATCAACCTTGCTGCGTAATTCATGACCACTTGGAGTTTCCCCAAGAGTTTACCAGGGAGACCAATGTAGACTGCATTGCCGTAATCAAGGCGGGATAAGATTAATGCAGTCACTGCCGTCTGCATGGTAGCGGGTGACAACAGGATCAACAATTTCCGGAGTCGCCGCATCAGTCCGATGCAGCTTCCCACTACGTCAGACACCTGGGTTTTTAGGGTCAGTCCAATGTCCAGCTCAATGCCTAAACTCTTCACGGCTGGCACAGGTATTGGAGCGGTGCCCAGCTCTTGGGGCCAGAAAAGGCTGGACCAGGGGGAGACCTCTGAGGTAAGAACCAGTACTTCGGTTTTGTCTGGGTTCACCTTCAGGGAGTTAGAGGTCATCCAGTTCCTGGTGAACCAGAGAATATTCTGAACGTTACGCTGTGAGTCAGGGGAGTTATCAATACGCACTATTAACTGAGTGTGATCCGTGTAGTTAAACATTTGATAATCTGCTTTTGCCAGAGCCTCAATGAGGGATTGAATGCAAAGAGCAAAGGGGACAGCACAGAACCCTGCGGAACCCCCCCAGCAAAGATTACTCTGCCTGGACATGCAGTCTCCTAATTGGACCCTTTGAGATCGATCCTCCAAAAAGGACGTGATCTACTGGAGGACCGTCCCAGTGACTCCCGACCGTCCCAGTGACTCCCAGCCGCCAGACATGAGCAAGTAACTGCACATGGTTCACCGTATCAAAGGCGGCTAAGAGATCAAGTAAGATCAATTCTGAGGGGGGGTCTTCTTATCGGCGGCGAGTCGCATATCATCCAGCACCGAGAGCATCACTAACTCAGTGCTGTTGTGGGCCCTAAACCCAGCTTGTCGATTATGTAGCAGCTGATGTTGTTCGCCATAAGACGAGAGGACTCTAAGTACATGTTGTTCAAGCACTTTAGCCAAGAACGGGAGCCGGGGTATAGGGCGGAAGTTTTTAAGATTCCCAATATCTGCCCCTGCTTTTTTCAACAGTGGGATCACTATAGCTTCCTTGAATCTCTATGGTACCATTCCTGTTGTCAGAGAGAGATTTAATAAGGACAACACCTCGGCCTCTACAAAAGGGATGATCATTTTAAACACCTTCGGTGGACAGGGGTCCTCTGGTGACTCAGATTTCACTTTGGCCACAATGTGAGCTAAATCCTGTGGTTCAAGCACAGGGAACCAAGAGAGAGAGATGCCCTGAGGGTGAGGGGGATCCTCCTCCACTAGCAGGAGACAAGGGGTGATGCAGGTATTATTGATATCAGAGATGATATATTTGACCTTGGTTAGGAAGAAGTCCTGTATGTTATCACAAACGGCTTGATTGGTGACCGGCCTTGGTTCGGTGAGCAGACTCAGCTCGCTGATTACAGTGAAAGTCTCTTTCTGTGTATCTCTTGCCTCGCTAATCCTGGCTTCGTAGTGTGCGGACCTGGTTTTAATAAGGGAGGCTTTATACGGAGCCAATTTTGCTTTGTACATCTCCTTAGACTCTGGGTCGGGTATTTCCACCATAAACGCTCATGTTGACGGATAACTCGTTTTTCACCTCTAAGCTCTTGTGTGGACCATGGCACTCCCCTCACACTATACATTATCATTACCCTCCGGGCAGGAACTACATCATCAATAGCTAGCATCAGCCGATGTGAAAGTGCATCGTACTCTAAGTCCTGGTCCTTGGAAAAGGGTCTAGGGGCTAAAGTCCTATTCAGTGCCTCCCTCAGGTTGGGGTCTTCTAACTTACGCCAGTTCCGTATTACCCTCCACCCCGCAGGCGCATGTTTAGGGCGGTTGTCTACCGGGAGTGAGAGGCTAACCAAGGAATGGTCAGACCAGCTGCAAGGTGTGCAATCGGCGTGAAGTTTGGCTGAAGACATAGTCCAAATGGTCAGACCAGCTGCAAGGTGTGCAATCGGCGTGAAGTTTGCTTGAAGTCATAGTCCAAATCAGGTCCAAGGTGTGACCCTTCTCGTGTGTGGGAGACTCCACAATTTGGTGCAGTCCTAACATAGTCATAGCATCGTCAAACTTACAGGACGTAAAATCTCTAAGAGTCAGGTCCCAGTGATAATTGAAATCCCCGAGGACCATGATTTGTTGGTATCTTGAGCAGAGGTTGCTCATCACTTCATAGAACAGGTCATTGAATAAGGGGGTGGGTCGGGGAGGACGGTAGACCACTACCACTATCAGGCAAGAAGAAGTGAGTCCGAGCTTGATCCCCAAAACTTCTGCCCCATCCAAACTCTCCTACACTATTCTCTTGGTGGCAAATGTCCTGCAACTAAGTATCGCAACACACCCACCTCTTTTGTTGCCCTGCCGATTGTAAGTCCAAGCATTATACTCAGTGGGGAGGGAGGCCACTAGGTCAGGCCCTGACATGTCATCTAGCCACGTCTCTGAGAGTGCAAAAATATACAGCTGTCTCCTGCAGCACTGTAAAGATTTCAAGGCTATGCTTAGTAAGGAATCTGGTGTTTAGCATGGCAACCTTGAGGCCGGGCGGGACCTCTGCACAAACGCGTGGAGGAAGCCTGTAGGAGACGCTTTTCAAGTTTATAAGTTCTTACCTAGAGTAAATCAACTTTCGACCAGGGCTCCTTGCCCCTGGCCATGGTCGGGCGCAGACGGGCTTGCCTTAGGCATGCCTTTGGAGCGCCAGTGGCGTGTCCGTTGCGCCCCCATCGCAGCATTGATTTTATCAGCGCGAGTATGGCCAGAGACTAGACAGCTAACTCTATCTAGGCAGAAGTGAGCCTAATGCTTTCTCCATTCAAACAGCACCAGCTGTGGTGGATCAGAAAGCGGCTCTACGGGAGGGGTATGACGGAGCAACAAGTACGTGCAAAGCTACAGGACAGAAGGTGAAAGGACGATTTAAAAGTTGAGACAATAGGTTAAAGCGGTTAATTAAAAAAACAGCATTCAACTAAAATTAGCTTCACAAAGACACGAATGTTTGAAGAAGGTTTAATAATAAACAATGTATTTAAAATGAACAAAGCTGAGCTGATGTCACACCAAAACTTAGTCTTTCGTATCAGAACAGACCAATATGTGTAGAAAAGGTTGTAATGAACCTGCAATTCTCCTCGAGTTCCAGCTGATGATACCCTTTATTCAGATCAAGGCAAGAGAACACCTTCGCACCATTCAATTGAGTTATCATGGCGGCAATGTGCAGACCTGGATGTTCTTGATTAATTGCCTTGTTTGCTTGATGCATGTCAATGCAGATGTTAACTGCTCATTCATTGCCCTTTTTGGGTACCACCACTATGGGAGAAACCCATGGCGTTGGACCATTGGAATGCTCAATGATATCATATTTGAGTAAGGATTCAAGTTATTTTTCAATAGATTCCTGTAAATGAAATGCAATTCATCTGTTTCTTTGAGGAGTAGGACGTATGTCCTCATTATTGTGTAATTGTACTTTCATAGTCTTGAGCATTCCTAACTCATTAAACAATGAAGGTTACTGACTTTCTATTTCGTGATGAGTACTGATATTGGTCCCATATTGGCAGCTGTATTGAAGCTGAGTAAACAGGCCCTTGACGCCGTCCCTTGAAGTACATGAATGGGTGCTTGTGCTTTTAATTTCTTGTGTTTCATCGTTGCTTCCAATGAACTTTGACTTTTTTATGGTATTGATGCAGCCCATGTATACACCTTCGTTTTCTATGGCGTTAGTTGCAGCAATGCAGATAGTTCAGTGTATTTCTCCTCAGTCATTATGTTTATCGATGCACCACTTTCAATAATAAAAGGTATTGAGTGACCCTTTGCCTTTAGTTTAATCTTCAGACATTATTTGAATAACTTCGGTGCTTTTTCAAGTCGATTTTTCTTTGCTCTGTATTTTTCTTAACAAGCGGCCAGTCCAATATTCGCACATTTTTCTGAGGTAAACATCGGCATTGGTGAATCATCATCTTTGCTTTCACTTGAAGTAGATACCGAAGAACCTTTTGACATGATTTAGATGACGATCGACTTCGTTTGGTGTTGATTTGCCTCACTTAGTGCGGTCCCTTGGCCTTGTGGACGATTGTTGCTTCTGAAGTGTTTCGGTCACCATTTTTGTCTTCACGCCATAAAGCACTTACTTTTTCCTTTTGCCTTGCAAACGGTTAAAAAATTGTTCTCCTTCCCACAACCTGTGCAAACCTGTCCAATGGCAGGACATTTACGTTTCTGTGGAAACAAAAAAACACACCTGAAGCACAACTTTTTCTTCTTTATCAACATCACTCTGGGTCCCTCTGTTGTGCTTTGGCTTACTTTTCCTGTTCATGACTGACTCACTCGAGCTTCCATGTTAGCAGCTTGTCGATGGGTATGCTCTACAGCTCTGGCAGGAATGAGAACTTGCTCCAGACTAAGAGTTTCTCTCAGCATTCGTGATCTGAATGAATCTGACAAGCATCTGCCAATAACTCTGAGGTGTATAGCTTCCTCATAACTAAAGTACTGAACATACAGTGTTTGATGAGTGTATCCAGTCTTTCAACACACTTGTTGAGAGTTTCACCATCTTTCTGTTGTTCATGACTAAAAATGGACCTTTTGTAATATACATTCAGCATTGGATTGAACTTCAGATTCAAGGCTTCTGTGTATGCAATTTTGCCAACTCCCTGCACTTTCTTTGTAACTTCATTTACACCTCCACCAGTTAGATTCTTAAGGTATTTGGTAATCTTCTTGTTATCTGGTTGTTCTAGCGTATCAATGAAATCATCAAATGTCTCTATCAAAGCAGTCCATCTGTTGCCAATATCCAGCTTTTTGATGGCATCGAATGGTGGTGATGATTTCAGGAAGGCGGTAGCATTATAACCATTTGTGTGATTGGGTGACACATAGTGAAGGTCTCTCTGATGATGTCTGCTGTCCGCTAGGACCTGCTTAGTTCTTACCATCTCTAAGGCCCTTGTGCTGTTCTGGCCTCTTGGTCATCTTGGCCAGTCGGTGGAAGTGTGACATCCCTGATGGTCTCCATGGTAGCCCTTTGCTTTTCTGGAGACCACTGAGTTGTTCTGAGCTGCCACCCAGCAGCTTTGATGGCGTGCCACTTTGGGTATTGTTAGACTTGGCTTTTTCAGCAGGTTTACCCCCAGACTTTTGCTTTTTGATCTCCTGCTTTTGACCCTGCTTTTGTTGGTCCTAGGACTCTGTGCACTTTACCACTGCTATTCAGTGCTAAAGTGCATGTGCTCTCCTGGTAAATTGTATTATGGATTGGTGTTTCCATAATTGGCATATCTGATTTACTGGTAAGTCCCTAGTAAAGTGCACTGAGAGTGCCAGAGCCTGTAAATCAAATGCTACTACTGGGCCTGCAGTACTGATTATGCCACCCACACGAGCACCCTTTAAAAGGGTTCTTAGACCTGCCACTGCAGTGTCTGCACGCAGTTGTGACTGTCATGTCGACCAAGCCCTAACCGTCACTTTTATTACATGTAAGTCACGCCAAGGTAGGCCCAAGGTACCCCTGTGGGCAGGGTGCAGTGTATGTGAAAGGTAGGACATGTACTGATGTGTGTGACATTTCCTGATAATGAAATATGGTGTATTTCGTTTGTCACTATGGAAAGGCTATCTGTCCGATAGGATATGATGGGAGATACTTTGTAACATCTTACAAGTATAACTTCCCATTGTGACAAGATAGAGAAAAGGAGTTTAGTATGCCTGAATTCAGAATGTAAAAATGCATCTTGTAGTAAAGATGATTTTTATGTTGTGTGTTTGAAAATACCACTTTTAGAAAGTGTGCATTTTCTTACTTAATCCTGGTCTGCAGAACATGCGTTTTAGCTCTGTCCCCTAGGTCATCAGGATGTGCTGATTGACCAGCTATAGTTACATACAAATCATATTGCAAAGATATATCGTATCACTTAGTTGATAGTTGAATGTTGAATTTTTATTCAAATACTTCCATATTTTATTTAGATGTTGTGTTCACATCTCTTTATGTATCCATTATTTCATTTCAAAACCATTGCTTTAACAATCCAATGCGACAAATAGTTCCTTATTCCCAATGCATTTCGGCGGACTGCGCCTTTGTCAAGGAATTAATCTATCAAGAAAACGATAATACATTTCATTATTCAAATGTTCTCCTGCCACCGTTGAAAACATATATAGTACATAACGTTATTACTGATACTTCTCAAATGTTTAACTCATAGCTAAGGATCTTCAAAAAAATACGTGCTTTAACCTGTGTCCTCCTTTAACTTGCATGTGTTGTATTGTCGTCCCTCCCCGAACTTGATTTTTTTATAAAAACAACCTCCTCTCATCTAACTATATCTATATTCTGTTGAATAACTCGCGGTGAGTGTTTCCAGGTTAAACCCACCCTTTACGGCAATGATATCTCATTAACGTAACTGACTAAATACATGAGACAAACGCTCTCTGAATGTTGTGATAAGCCCTCCGTGGAGGGTAGCGCTTACCGTGTTGGCGTTCTCGGATCCTTTCTACACTCTAAGCATGCTGGGAGCTGTGCTTGTTACGCGGGTGCGTTGTTCGTATATTTAAAAGGGCAGAGACTCTCTATGCATGTAAACTGCTCTTAAAGGCACAGTGTACTAATTAATCGCCTCATTACAGCATTCCTCAATATTTCAACTATTCCACCCCGTAAACATGTCAGATACTGTTCTATTCACAAATAACAAACAAGTTCGATCCTATCATTTAACCCTTTAGGTTTCATGGTTTGTAAAAAATAAATCCAATTATTTTCTCTTTAGATCAAAGTTTTCCTGTTGTCTCTTCCTGATATTCTGTCCACTTGTTCCAAGATACAAGCCTTCAAGTCTTCAATTTGATGTTGTGCCTCCACAAAGTGCATGGCTACTGACGATTTTATCGTTTTGGTTATAATGTTGCTTTTATGCTCGTTGAGCCTTACTTTTAGTTTCCTTTCTGTTTGTCCCACATACTGCTTGTTGCAAGGGCAACTTAGAAGATAAATAATGTTTGCGGAGTCACATGTTCCATTTACTTTAAGTTTTACCATCTTTCCACTTTGTGTATGGCGTATATGTTCACCTTTCATGATGTTTTCACAGTTATGACAGTTTAAACAGGGAATTGTTCCCTTATATTTGATGGGAGGTCCTTTTTTGATTTGAGGCTTGAGTAGTTCACCAATGTTTTTAGACCTTGTATATGCGAAAAAGTGGTTCTTGACTGAATTGCCCTTTGAAATCAGGTTCTGTGGCTAGTAGTACCCAATGTTTTTTGATGATTTTTTTAAAATGATAACTCACGGTGGAAAACTTGCTCACGCATGTAATGCGTTGATCTTCTCGTGTGTTCTGGGGTACAAATAATTCTTCTCTGCTTTTTTCTTCAATCCTTCCTCTTGCTTGACCTAATAATGAGTCTGGATATCCTCTGTTTTTGAATCTTTCCATCATAGATTCTGATTGATTTTCCAGTTGCTCTGGTTCCGAGACTATCCTTTTAACCCTCATCAGCTGAGAGAATGGTAGATGTTTCTTGAGTGATGGTGGGTGAAAACTGTTGAATTGTAAAGTATTGTTTCTGTCTGTATCTTTTCGGTATATGTTAGTTTGGAAACCTGTTGAGGTGTTTCGCACTTCTACATCCAAGAAGTGAATCTTCTCTGTGCTAATTTCCCATGAAAACTGAATCATTTCATCAATGTCATTTAATGCTCTGATTTGTTCAGCCAATGTTTCTGTCGCTCCTTCCCATGCAATGAAAATATCGTCTATAAACCTAATGTATAGACGAAGATGATTTTTCCATATGGTTTTTTGTAGAATGTGTGTTTCTTCAAAGTTTTTCATAAAAATATTTGCATATGTAGGAGCTGCTGGATTTCCCATGGACGTTCCACTCTTCTGGAGAAACCATTTTCCTTTGTAGTTAAAATAGCTGTGCATGAGGATAAATTGTACCAGTTCCAACAGAAATAATTGCATTTCTGTGTCATATTCACTCTCCAGTAGTGCTTTTTCGACAGCCTCTAAACCCAGGTTGTGGGGTATCGACATATATAAAGATTTCACGTCTAAAGTCGCTAATGTTATTGGTGGATTACCCACAATGTTGATCTCTCTTAACTTTGTTAAAAAGTCTGTAGTATCCTTAATGAATGATTGAGCTGCCATGGCGCTGGGTTGCAAATATTTATCTAGACATTTTCCAATGGGTTCTTGTAAGCTGTTCTTAGTGGATACAATTGGTCGGCATGGGGGTCTTTCTTGGTCCTTATGAATTTTCGGCACCATATAAAAAATAGGGCTTTTAGGGTGTTCTTGTATGGGGTATTTTTTAGTGCGTTCCAGTATGATGCCATTGTCAACTGCTTTCTGTATGATCTGTTGCAAGGTTTTTTTTATTTCTTGTGTTGGATCATTATCCATCTGCATGTACAGGCTCTCATCATTTAAATGCTCCATCACTTGTGTCTCATAGTAGGATGTGTCCATTATAACAAGTGCACCGCCCTTGTCTGCCTTCTGACAAATGATATCTTCATTGGTGCTGATGGCCTTGATTATGCCCTGTTGTTTCTTAGTCAAATTGCAGTGTTTCTTGATTCTCTGGGTATTAAGACTTTGTATATCTTGTTTACATAGTTGCTCAAAAAGATCTATTGCCTTATAGCTCACTGGTGCCATGTAGGTGCTCGTGGTTTTCAAACCCTTAAGTTGATCTTGGTCCTGTTGTTTCTTCTCAGTGACCACATTATCGAAGAAATTTCTCAATCTCAATTTGCGTGTTAGTTTGAACAAACTAATGTCTAGTTCCAGAATATTAGTGTCTGTCGTTGGGACAAATGATGTTCCCTTTTGCATCGTGTCTAGTTGTATAGAGGTCAATGGGCATTTCGAAATGTTGATAACTAAGTTGTCTGCTGTTTTCTCTTGTCGTTTTTGGCTGTCACGTTCCTTGTTTGTGCAAATTTCTTTCTTTGTCCTTTCCCCTACGGGGTCTCCCCTTTCTTCCAGGCCTCTTTCTAAAAAAGACTGGTCAGATGATGTTGTTGCTGTAATTTCTAGGGCAGGTTCTTGCCTCTTTTTGGTTACATTCGTTTCACTTCCTGTTGATGATGTATCCTTTTGTGATCCATATCGTGATTGTTGCCTTCTCTTGGCGTATATCTCCGCCCATGAATATACCTCCTCCAACTTATAGTCTAGCGTGTCTCTCCTGTATTTCCTTATTTTTCTATCATTCACCTCCTGTGTGTGTTTCGCTAGTTGACTTTGAATATCCGCCAGAATATTTGTTAGTTCCTCTGGTGTGATAAGTTTGTTCAATTCATCTTTGGCATTATTGATTTCCGTATCTAATTCTTCCAGGATTTTGGATAATTCTTCTATAATTAAAAGAATGAGATCAAGACTGCATTTGTTTAATATTGCATACCATTTGTCTGTAAACTGTTTGGTGTTTTTGCAAAGTGATGGTTTGAGGGATATCCGGAGGCCTCTCGGAATTCTCTGTGCTTTGTGGTATCTGATCATGGTATTGGCGTGGAGACGTTGATTGATTTGTTTGCGAGTTAAATACAAAAGTTGTTTAACATGTTGCTCTTTGTTTTTAACAGTGGTAAATTCTGTCGTATCGTCTTGAATTAGCGAATATATTCGAGCGCTTGCATCAGCTGTAAATGCAAACGTATCAGCTCTAATGTCTGTTAGTTGCGTTATTTCCTCAAATTGAATTGTCAAATTATTTGCGTGCTACAATCCCAGAGTTGAAAGTTATATAATATAATTATGATGCAGGGGTGTGCACTGCTTAGTATATTCTTGGTTGATTGCTTTTTCCGTGCTCCTAGGTATCACCCACTACTGTCGAGTGATTAAATGATAATCCTGGTCTGCAGAACATGCGTTTTAGCTCTGTCCCCTAGGGCATCAGGATGTGCTGATTGACCAGCTATAGTTACATACAAATCATATTGCAAAGATATATCGTATCACTTAGTTGATAGTTGAATGTTGAATTTTTATTCAAATACTTTCATATTTTATTTAGATGTTGTGTTCACATCTCTTTATGTATCCATTATTTCATTTCAAAAACATTGCTTTAACAATCCAATGCGACAAATAGTTCCTTATTCCCAATGCATTTCAGCGGACTGCGCCTTTGTCAAGGGATTAATCTATCAAGAAAACGATAATACATTTCATTATTCAAATGTTCTCCTGCCACCGTTGAAAACATATATAGTACATAACGTTATTACTGATACTTCTCAAATGTTTAACTCATAGCTAAGGATCTTCAAAAAATACGTGCTTTAACCTGTGTCCTCCTTTAACTTGCATGTGTTGTATTGTTGTCCCTCCCCGAACTTGATTTTTTTATAAAAACAACCTCCGCTCATCTAACTATATCTATATTCTGTTGAATAACTCGCGGTGAGTGTTTCCAGGTTAAACCCACCCTTTACGGGAATGATATCTCATTAACGTAACTGACTAAATACATGAGACAAACGTTCTCTGAATGTTGTGATAAGCCCTCCGTGGAGGGTAGCGCTTACCGTGTTGGCGTTCTCAGATCGTTTCTACATTCTAAGCATGCTGGGAGCTGTGCTTGTTACGTGGGCGCGTTGTTCGTATATTTAAAAGGGCAGAGACTCTCTATGCATGTAAACTGCTCTTAAAGGCACAGTGTACTAATTAATCGCCTCATTACAGCATTTCTCAATATTTCAACTATTCCACCCCGTAAACATGTCAGATACTGTTCTATTCACAAATAACAAACAAGTTCGATCCTATCATTTAACCCGTTAGGTTTCATGGTTTGTAAAAAATAAATCCAATGATTTTCTCTTTTGATCAAAGTTTTCCTGTTGTCTCTTCCTGATATTCTGTCCACTTGTTCCAAGATACAAGCCTTCAAGTCTTCAATTTGATGTTGTGTCTCCACAAAGTGCATGGCTACTGACGATTTTATCGTTTTGGTTCTAATGTTGCTTTTATGCTCGTTGAGCCTTACTTTTAGTTTCCTTTCTGTTTGTCCCACATACTGCTTGTTGCAAGGGCAACTTAGAAGATAAATAATGTTTGTGGAGTCACATGTTCCATTTACTTTAAGTTTTACCATCTTTCCACTTTGTGTATGGCGTATATGTTCGCCTTTCATGATGTTTCCACAGTTATGACAGTTTAAACAGGGAATTGTTCCCTTATATTTGATGGGAGGTCCTTTTTTGATTTGAGGCTTGAGTAGTTCACCAATGTTTTTAGACCTTGTATATGCGAAAAGTGGTTCTTGACTGAATTGCCCTTTGAAATCAGGTTCTGTGGCTAGTAGTACCCAATGTTTTTTGATGATTTTTTAAAAATGATAACTCAAGGTGGAAAACTTGCTCATGCATGTAATGCGTTGATCTTCTCGTGTGTTCCGGGGTACAAATAATTCTTCTCTGCTTTTTTCTTCAATCCTTCCTCTTGCTTGACCTAATAATGAGTCTGGATATCCTCTGTTTTTGAAGCTGTCCATCATAGATTCTGATTGATTTTCCAGTTGCTCTTTTTCCGAGACTATCCTTTTAACCCTCATCAGCTGAGAGAATGGTAGATGTTTCTTGAGTGATGGTGGGTGAAAACTGTTGAATTGTAAAGTATTGTTTCTGTCTGTATCTTTTCGGTATATGTTAGTTTTGAAACCTGTTGGGGTGTTTCGCACTTCTGCATCCAAGAAGTGAATCTTCTCTGTGCTAATTTCCCATGAAAACTGAATCCTTTCATCAATGTCATTCAATGCTTTGATTTGTTCAGCCAATGTTTCTGTCGCTCCTTCCCATGCAATGAAAATATCGTCTATAAACCTAATGTATAGACGAAGATGATTTTTCCATATGGTTTTTTGTAGAATGTGTGTTTCTTCAAAGTTTTTCATAAAAATATTTGCATATGTAGGAACTGCTGGATTTCCCATGGACGTTCCACTCTTCTGGAGAAACCATTTTCCTTTGTAGTTAAAATATGGGGTAAATAGTATATCATAGTATATAGTTAAAAAATGCATAAGGATAAATTGTACCAGTTCCAACAGAAATAATTGCATTTCTGTGTCATATTCACTCTCCAGTAGTGCTTTTTCGACAGCCTCTAAACCCAGGTTGTGGGGTATCGACGTATATAAAGATTTCACGTCTATAGTCGTTAATGTTATTGGTGGATTACCCACAATGTTGATCTCTCTTAACTTTGTTAAAAAGTCTGTAGTATCCTTAATGAATGATTGAGCTGCCATGGCGCTGGGTTGCAAATATTTATCTAGAAATTTTCCAATGGGTTCTTGTAAGCTGTTCTTAGTGGATACGATTGGTCGGCATGGGGGTCTTTCTTGGTCCTTATGAATTTTCGGCACCATATAAAAAATAGGGCTTTTAGGGTGTTCTTGTATGAGGTATTTTTTAGTGCGTTCCTGTATGATGCCATTGTCAACTGCTTTCTGTATGATCTGTTGCAAGTTTTTTTTTATTTCTTGTGTTGTGTCATTATCCATCTGCATGTACAGGTTCTCATCATTTAAATGCTCCATCACTTGTGTCTCATAGAAGGATGTGTCCATTATAACAAGTGCGCCGCCCTTGTCTGCCTTCTGACAAATGATATCTTCATTGGTGCTGATGGCCTTGATTATGCCCTGTTGTTTCTTAGTCAAATTGCAGTGTTTCTTGATTCTCTGGGTATTAAGACTTTGTATATCTTGTTTACATAGTTGCTCAAAAAGATCTATTGCCTTATGGCTCACTGGGGCCATGTAGGTGCTCGTGGTTTTCAAACCCTTAAGTTGATCTTGGTCCTGTTGTTTCTTCTCAGTGACCACATTATCGAAGACATCTCTCAATCTCAATTTGCGTGTTAGTTTGAACAAACTAATGTCTAGTTCCAGAATATTAGTGTCTGTCGTTGGGACAAATGATGTTCCCTTTTGCATCGTGTCTAGTTGTATAGAGGTCAATGGGCATTTCGAAATGTTGCTAACTAAGTTGTCTGCTGTTTTCTCTTGTCTTTTTTGGCTGTCACGTTCCTTGTTTGTGGCAAATTTCTTTCTTTGTCCTTTTCCCCTACGGGGTCTCCCCTTTCTTCCTGGCCTCTTTCTAAAAAAGACTGGTCAGATGATGTTGTTGCTGTAATTTCTAGGGCAGGTTCTTGCCTCTTTTTGGTTACATTCGTTTCACTTCCTGTTGATGATGTATCCGTTTGTGATCCATATCGTGATTGTTGCCTTCTCTTGGCGTATATCTCCGCCCATGAATATACCTCCTCCAACTTATAGTCTAGCGTGTCTCTCCTGTATTTCCTTATTTTTCTATCATTCACCTCCTGTGTGTGTTTCGCTAGTTGACTTTGAATATCCGCCAGAATATTCGTTAGTTCCTCTGGTGTGATAAGTTTGTTCAATTCATCTTTGGCATTATTAATTTCCGTATCTAATTCTTCCAGGATTTTGGAAAATTCTTCTATAATTAAAAGAATGAGATCAAGACTGCATTTGTTTAATATTGCATACCATTTGTCTGTAAACTGTTTGGTGTTTTTGCAAAGTGATGGTTTGAGGGACTATGTAAACAAGATATACAAAGTCTTAATACCCAGAGAATCAAGAAACACTGCAATTTGACTAAGAAACAATAGGGCATAATCAAGGCCATCAGCACCAATGAAGATATCATTTGTCAGAAGGCAGACAAGGGCGGCGCACTTGTTATAATGGACACATCCTACTATGAGACACAAGTGATGGAGCATTTAAATGATGAGAACCTGTACATGCAGATGGATAATGATCCAACACAAGAAATAAAAAAAAACTTGCAACAGATCATACAGAAAGCAGTTGACAATGGCATCACACAGGAACGCACTAAAAAATACCTCATACAAGAACACCCTAAAAGCCCTATTTTTTATATGGTGCCGAAAATTCATAAGGACCAAGAAAGACCCCTATGCCGTCCAATCGTATCCACTAAGAACAGCTTACAAGAACCCATTGGAACATTTCTAGATAAATATTTGCAACCCAGCGCCATGGCAGCTCAATCATTCATTAAGGATACTACAGACTTTTTAACAAAGTTAAGAGAGTTCAACATTGTGGGTAATCCACCAATAACATTAGCGACTATAGACGTGAAATCTTTATATACGTCGATACCCCACAACCTGGGTTTAGAGGCTGTCGAAAAAACACTACTGGAGAGTGAATATGACACAGAAATGCAATTATTTCTGTTGGAACTGGTACAATTTATCCCCATGCACAGCTATTTTAACTACAAAGGAAAATGGTTTCTCCAGAAGAGTGGAACGTCCATGGGAAATCCAGCAGCTCCTACATATGCAAATATTTGTATGAAAAACTTTGAAGAAACACACATTCTACAAAAAACCATATGGAAAAATCATCTTCGTTTATACATTAGGTTTATAGACGATATTTTCATTGCATGGGAAGGAGCGACAGAAACATTGGCTGAACAAATCAGAGCATTGAATGACATTGATGAAAGGATTCAGTTTTCATGGGAAATTAGCACAGAGAAGATTCACTTCTTGGATGTAGAAGTGCGAAACACCCCAACAGGTTTCAAAACTCACATATACCGAAAAGATACAGACAGAAACAATACTTTACAATTCAACAGTTTTCACCCACCATCACTCAAGAAACATCCACCATTCTCTCAGCTGATGAGGGTTAAAAGGATAGTCTCGGAACCAGAGCAACTGGAAAATCAATCAGAGTCTATGATGGAAAGATTCAAAAACAGAGGATATCCAGACTCATTATTAGGTCAAGCAAGAGGAAGGATTGAAGAAAAAAGCAGAGAAGAATTATTTGTACCCCGGAACACACGAGAAGATCAACGCATTACATGCGTGAGCAAGTTTTCCACCTTGAGTATCATTTTAAAAAAATCATCAAAAAACATTGGGTACTACTAGCCACAGAACCTGATTTGAAAGGGCAATTCAGTCAAGAACCACTTTTCGCATATACAAGGTCTAAAAACATTGGTGAACTACTCAAGCCTCAAATCAAAAAAGGACCTCCCATCAAATATAAGGGAACAATTCCCTGTTTAAACTGTCATAACTGTGGAAACATCATGAAAGGCGAACATATACGCCATACACAAAGTGGAAAGATGGTGAAACTTAAAGTAAATGGAACATGTGACTCCACAAACATTATTTATCTTCTAAGTTGCCCTTGCAACAAGCAGTATGTGGGACAAACAGAAAGGAAACTAAAAGTAAGGCTCAACGAGCATAAAAGCAACATTAGAACCAAAACGATGAAATCGTCAGTAGCCATGCACTTTGTGGAGTCACAACATCAAATTGAAGCCTTGAAGGCTTGTATCTTGGAACAAGTGGACAGAATATCAGGAAGAGACAACAGGAAAACTTTGATCAAAAGAGAAAATCATTGGATTTATTTTTTACAAACCATGAAACCTAAAGGGTTAAATGATAGGATCGAACTTGTTTGTTATTTATGAATAGAACAGTATCTGACATGTTTACGGGGTGGAATAGTTGAAATATTGAGAAATGCTGTAATGAGGCGATTAATTAGTACACTGTGCCTTTAAGAGCAGTTTACATGCATAGAGAGTCTCTGCCCTTTTAAACATGCGAACAACGCGCCCGCATAACAAGCCCAGCTCCCAGCATGCTTAGAGTGTAGAAACGATCCGAGAACGCCAATACGGTAAGCGCTACCCTCCACGGAGGGCTTATCACAACATTCAGAGAGCGTTTGTCTCATGTATTTAGTCAGTTACGTTAATGAGATATCATTGCCGTAAAGGGTGGGTTTAACCTGGAAACACTCACCGCGAGTTAATTAACAGAATATAGATATAGTTAGATGAGCGGAGGTTGTTTTTATAAAAAAATCAAGTTCGGGGAGGGACGACAATACAACACATGCAAGTTAAAGGAGGACACAGGTTAAAGCACGTATTTTTTGAAGATCCTTAGCTATGAGTTAAACATTTGAGAAGTATCAGTAATAACGTTATGTACTATATATGTTTTCAACGGTGGCAGGAGAACATTTGAATAATGAAATGTATTATCGTTTTCTTGATAGATTAATCCCTTGACAAAGGCGCAGTCCGCCGAAATGCATTGGGAATAAGGAACTATTTGTCGCATTGGATTGGTAAAGCAATGTTTTTTAAATGAAATAATGGATACATAAAGAGATATGAACACAACATCTAAATAAAATACGGAAGTATTTGAATAAAAATTCAACATTCAACTATCAACTAAGTGATACGATATATCTTTGCAATATGATTTGTATGTAACTATAGCTGGTCAATCAGCACATCCTGATGCCCTAGGGGACAGAGCTAAAACGCATGTTCTGCAGACCAGGATTATCA
Organism: Lissotriton helveticus; assembly: GCF_964261635.1. Taxonomy (NCBI): domain Eukaryota; kingdom Metazoa; phylum Chordata; class Amphibia; order Caudata; family Salamandridae; genus Lissotriton; species Lissotriton helveticus. The sequence goes on along the minus strand of NC_136069.1, from coordinate 1,020,280,678 downwards.
TTTAATCACTCGAGAGTAGTGGGTGATACCTAGGAGCACGGAAAAAGCAATCAACCAAGAATATACTAAGCAGTGCACACCCCTGCATCATAATTGTATCATTTTCTTACTTAGCCATACTGTGTGCCTCTGCTGGGTTGTGGATTGATTGTCTGGCTTTGAAATGACAGGGGCTGGAGATGTGCCTTCACTGTAGACATCCACTGGGTGGGGGGGGGGGGTTGAGGTGTGTTGTGCCTTTCCTGGATGAGTCAGGGCAGGGCTGAATAGACCTGGGCTGCATTCAGAGTAGTGAGAGGAGCTTCACTAGAACCTCAATAGGCCTGTTCTGTATTTAGAATGGTGGGAGGAGATTTCCCTTGTACCTGAATGGGCCTGGTCTGCCTTGCACAATGCTATCCCCCCCTCCTACCCAGAAGTTGGACCAGGGAAGACAGAACTGGTTTGGCCTAAGCGCAGACACTCTCTGCTCAAAAGAACAAAGAGAAACTGAGTATAAATATTGGGGCTCAGACCCCAGATTACTGCTGAACTAAGGAACCTGCCAAGAAGAAGAGCTGGAAAAGCTGTCAGGAGGAACTGCCACTTTGCTGCGTGCTCTGCTGTGTTGGCCTGCTGCTTCTGTTTAGGGCAGAAAAAGGACTTGATTGTACTTTCATCATCCTGCTGTTAGAATTTCCTCTGAGGGCTGGAAGTAGAGATTGCCTCCTGTTGGAAGTCTCAGGGAGATAAAAGACTTCAGATCTTGGATCAAGGAACCTGTCAAGAAGAAGAGCTGGAAGAATTGCCAGGAGGAGTACTGCCCCTTTGCTATGTTGTTGCTTTGCTGGGTCGGCCTGCACTTGCTGCTTCTGCCTTGGGCAGAGAAAGTACTGGAAGGAACTTTCTTCGCTGGTTACTGAGTATCTCCAAGGGCTTGAAATAGAGCTTGCCTCCTATTCACAAAGTCTTAGGGATAGCAAAGACGTCACTTACCTCTGGGTACTGCCTCTGGAACCGTGGGTTTGAGTTGCCCCAGAGGGGGATAGCAGCCAACACCGTCACTCACACTGCTGCTGGTTCCATGTCCTAAAGACACCACCGCACTTAGCACCGCAACCCTGATCTCCCTGACAACAATGACCGCCGCTGCCACCGAGATGCTGCTGGCACCGCGACCTGTGGGCACCACACTCCGCACCGCCTCACTTTACTCTGCTGCCCTGGCCTCACCGATGATGTCACTGCTTGCTGACCTCGACACCTGTGACTGCACCATGGTTGGGGGTACCACTCGTAAGTCACACAACGCACCGCCCGCGCCACACCGCCATCTGGGCCAACAGTTGGCAGCTCCCATCAACTGGCACTGCCGCTTGCGCCATGACCTGTCAGCACAGCAATGACCACCGCTACACTTCATATCCCAACCGCAACAGTTGCAATGGCTGACCCCCACCAACGCAGTGGGCCGGAACCTAAGGTACTGTTTACTAGTCTGTTTATACTAACGCTGGTCCGCACCGATGCGGTGGCCCAAAACTGTTGTATTCTTTTGTTTTCAGCACTGTGTTAGCCCCAGATGGAGCTATCGGCTGTAAGGAACTGCATTTTAATGTCATTCTTGCAAAGTGCACATTTTTGATTACAGGTATGTTGGTCTTTTATTGTTTAGGTCTTGTTTGCACAGATAAATATTGGTTCTTTTTCTACAACTGGTGTGGTGTCCCTTTGTAATGTTTTCACTGTATTACTGCTGGTTATGTGCAAATGCTTTACACACTGCCTCCGCGATAAGCCTGACTGCTCGTGTCAAGCTACCAAGGGGGTGTGCAGGGGTTATTTCAGTAGTATATTCCCCCCTTATCCTTACTAGAAGGAAGGGTCCTTTTTTGGACATAGGTGCAAACCATTGCCAACTAGAGACCCCCCTTTCTAAAAGGTATGGACAGCTCTGTAAAGACAACCCCAGGCACTTCTTATGGGGCTACTCCGCCCAACGCTATGGTGTGATCACTCTCATTTCTCAGTTCTGGTAGGCAGATCGTCATTTCTTGTATGGGAATCGCTGTATTTTTAGGCGTCTCTTTGTACTGCCTGACACCTGGTTGATCTCTGCCTCGCAGCTCTCCTGAATGCAGAACTAGCTTGTAATTCATTGTCGCTATTTGCTGCGCTTTCAAAACTTGGTGGTGTCCGCCTTTAGCGTTATCACTTTGTATGATGTATAGTTTTAGGTTGCATAGTAGTGTGGGACCTCTCTTTATGGCCTTCCCAGCAGGGTTCTTGCTCAATGATGTGTAGACTTCTCAATGAGGCTTCTGTTATCTTTAAATGCCTTATATAGGCTGGAGTTGCACTTTGAATCCACATATGGCAAATGCTGATTCATAAGTTCGACTGAGGACACCTGGCATGCACAAGTAGTTTGCTGGAACACGGCAAACTCTCTGGGAAAGCACTGTTGATCGTCTGGTAACTTAACCCCTATCTCGTTCCCAGTTGTAGCGTCCTCCCCAGCCTGGGTACCCGCTAATGACTACGCCACACACGGAGCTTGGAATAACATGTCTTTATTCGTCTGTGTGTAACCGCAAACTCAACATTCTAAACCTGCATTCACTTCACTTCAATCTAACACTTACGTCACAGTTCTATGTAGTCCATCAGGAGCCAAAAGGGTTCCATCATTAGTCACTCACATGACAATACATGTTGTACTCTTCTGGAAGAGGCATGTGTAGAGACTGCTATTACCGTGCTGTGTGGGGCATACCTCAGCACCGTGGTAACAGTCCCATACTAAGATAGGGCACAAATGTTTGTACTTCTATAGGTAGGTCTTAACTTGCTGACTGTACTCTACTACAAGATAGTAGCCACATTCCTTTATACTTTTGGATAGTGGGTGACAAAGAAAGTACACAAACATGGGTTTGATGCCTTACAACTAAATTCCCGATACGCTCTCTGCTACTGCAACACTTTGCTTCCAGCTTGTACATTGTGGTTCACTTTTCTTATTTTCTCGTGTTCCTCTCTGGGTTTTGCTTGATGGTGTCTCCTTTTAATCCAGGCATTATGCCACTTTATTTTTTGTAATGTCAGAACGTTTTGTATTTATCATGCCCCTCCTGTGTATGCATTATGACTCAGAGACCTTTCAGAACACTTCAAGGAAGAAGCACTCCTACTGCTTGAAGGGTGAGAAGTCTTATTCTCATGCTATTGTGAACAAATTATTCTGTCCATAAGTGCATTCTACATCTAGATACTCTTGTCCAGTTTCTCTCCTTTATTGTAAATAAGTCATAATACCTTAGATCTATCTAGCCCTGGGTTATTCCTGTAGCCCTTCCTTCAGCCCCATGCTTTCACATGTTTCTTAGGGAAATCTCTAATCTTGTGCACAAATTTCTCTGCAAAAGCACACCAGCCCACAATAGCATACATGCCAAGATTTTAAAAGGGAAAAGTGGAAGATTTAAAAAAAAGAATCAGAAGAATGTATTTCCCACATCAACATCTATTGAGGCCTGATTCGGGTTATTGTCATATATGGTACTTGTAAGTGTGCTGTGCAGGATCGGATATTAGAAATGTAAACATACTTTTTTTATCTTACCGGTCAGGAGCACGGAGAAAGTGCTATGGCAGGAAGAGAGAGCTTGATAAAAATGTTATGACTGGCCTGCAGTAGCAGGTTACGGGCAGTGCACACTATGAGTCACACAAGACTAGTGCCTTCCAGCTGAAGACCACAGAGGAATGATGTTTTGCATGAAGGAATTGGGAGGCGGGAGACTACCTTTGAAATCGGTAGTCTCCCGCATGAATTGGGAGAGTTGGCATATATGCATTAGTGCTCCTCCCTGCCAGCTTTGATGCCTCTGGGCTTCCCCACAGTCTGGCCATGTCTCTATATGCAATATGCTACATTCACATATTACAGATTCAATTACATTATGGTATATCTTTGTAGAGTCTTGTAATCAAAGAAGAGAGAGAGGAACTAGAATGGCTAGTTCGCTTCCCCTAGGGATTATGAAAAAACAAAAAGTACTAGCTATTGGGATAGTATTTGCGTACTATGTGTCTGTATGTGGAAACCCATTGGTTTTGTATGAAGGCCCTCACCCACCAACCTAGTTGGTGGCATTCTTCATCATCAGGCCCCACCCGAGGCACCGAGTGCGCCTCAGGTGTGCTGCGACTCCAGGTTACTGCGGAGCGGGTTTTTGAAGCGTGAGTGTGCTGTGCTGGTGTATTGAGTGAGGTTTAAAATACTGTCCTTGAAGTCCCCAAAATTTACTTTATTGGCGGGCCCCAGGCAGAGATTAAAAAGAAAGGCTTAGGACGCGTGGGGGTAGACTTATGGTCTCCCACATCCAGTGTGGTCGACTAGTTTCAGCCAGGCCTTCTTACTAAAGCAACTTTCATCAGGACCTATTATGTGTGGGGGTGTTACAGGGGTATATGTGTTTGTCAGTGCCCTGTATGTGTAGCACATGCTAAGGTGCTTTATCTGTGAGAGGTGTTTCCTCTCAGTTTGTACCTTTGGGGAGAAAACGGATAGGACAGGACAAACAAAAGAAACATATGATTTAAAAACACGCAATTTTCAACCACATCGATTGTGGATCAGCGCCTGGTGCCTAAATGTGAGAATGGGTAAAGCGAGTGATTTAGGCGCTGGTGGCGGATCGTGGCATTTGCCGTTTTAATGATTATGCGATGCAGGTGCTAGTACCTATAGGCGGCAGCTAATTGCTGTGAAAATGCAGCGAGAAATATGCACAATATATATAATTATGGTGCTTACTCCTATCTACAAAGGACAAACTCCAAGGGTCTCTGCCAGGGGTCGGGACTCTTGTGCACTCTAGAGTATGGGGAGAAAAAGGTAAAGGGCATCTGAGCAGGTGAGGCAAGACCACTCGCTACAAGCAGTAAAAAGATGCACGCACAGTTATGGCCAATGGCAGCAGAACTGGTGGCTGTCCACGAGCGGGGCCGGCCTCCACACTACTTGGCAGGGTCTCGAAACCCACTGGAAAACCTATGATAAGGTCACGAGCTCCACTGTAAAGGAATGCTCGTAGCCGGCGTGGTTAAGTACCCTCTCGTTGCCGCAGGTGTAGCTCGTTTGAGGCAGGCGGGGTTTCTGTGAGTAGCGTCGCCGTGTAGCGTCCGGCTGAGCCTGCAGTCAGTACTTGTTTCGGCGGGCATGTCTCTGGTTGAGCAGCGTCTGTAGAATAGGAAGGATAGACAGAGAAAAAACATACGCGTGGGTCCTAAGGACTTCGTATGGATCACTCATTTAAGTGTCCAAAGAAAAGAGTTATATTAATTTCCAGGCTGGCGGGTAAGTTATTTAGAAAGACACACGGTCTCTTCTCAAAAGTGCTCCGTAGGTGGAGCGATGTGATAATCTTGCAGGCAGAGGCAGGATAGCGTGGTGCTCAGATGTCCCTGACAGTTTGTCCCTACGCTGTGGGTCAGTGTAAAAGCGGTAGGAGGCATCTATTAGCAACATGTTTGTGTCTCATTATTGAGGTGACAGAGCTTCAGTAGAAGCAGGGCACGAGGAAGTGTGACACGGAGGGTGGATGACCAGTGTGTGAGCACTAAGTGGGTGCTGGGAAGGTCAGTGTGGCACTGTGGCAGAATGGTTCAGTTGCTGCTGGCCAGGTTTTAAAAGGTATGCGTGTCAGTACCCAGCGGGTCAGGGTCATGTGATTATTTCATTAATATCATTTAGACCCTGGATGTGGGTGGACAGTCTATAAATCCAGCGTTGTTCTTTTGTTAAAAGTGTTTTCTCATTGTCAGTGGGGTTGACAGGGATTTGTGAAACTACTGTCCACCGCATGTCATTTGGGGTGTGTCCTGCTTGGAGAAAATGGTCCATGAGTCTGCTGTTGTTTTTTTTTGCATCGGATGGAGCTCCTGTGTTCTGTGATCCGCATGCACACTTTCCTTGTGGTCATTCCCATGTATCTGAGTTTGCATGGGCACTCTATTAGATATATTAAGTTCGTGGAGTTGCAGTTGGTGTGCTTTAGTTGGTGCCATGTTTTCCCTGGTTCCAGTTATAGGGTCTTGCTGTGCTGCATAAGGTGGCAAATGCTGCAATCACCACAGGGGTAGTGTCCTGTGACCCTAGGTAGGCTCCACGCTGTGTGTAATGTAGTGCTTGCTGTTGGTTCAGTGGCCCTGGGTCGTGTGGACACCAGTTGGTCTTTCAAACTGCTGGATTTCTTGTAGGCGAATAGAGGTTGCACCCAGTCTCGCTTGCCAGTGTTCAGGATCCTCCAATTTTTCCTTATTATTTTGGCCACTTGGTTTGAGAAACTATTGTAGGTTGTGACACATGTGAGGGGCGGAGTGTCCTCAGTTCGTTCTGGAACCTCTAGGAGGGCTTCTCGGTTCTGGTTCCGTCAACGCTTCTTGGTGTTCTCAATTATTCTTTTCGGGTAACCAAGTTGATGTAATTTTTGGGCCAGGTCAGTTGCCTGTTTGTTGTAGTCCTCGCTGGTGCTGCAATTGCGCCTGATGCACAAAAATTGCCCGAAGGTCAGCTTTTCCCTGAGGGGGCGTGGGTGAAAACTTCTGAATTGGAGTAATGAGTTCCTTGAGGTCATTTTGTAATATGTGGTTGTGGCGAGTTTGGTTTGCCACCTTTAGCATTGGTCATGAGGTCGAGGATTGGCAATTGGTTATTGCTGCTTGTGCTGGTGAAGTGCAGGAATGAGTCTTGTGTGTTTAGCCAGGATAGGAAGTGGTGTAGCGTCTCCTCAGTGCCAGTCCATATCATGGACGCTACATCAACATCCTCATGACATACTCCAATTCGGAGGTTTTCACCCACGCCCCCTCAGGTAAAATCTGCCCTTCGGGCAATTTTTGCGCATCAGGCGGAATTGCAATTTTTAAACCATATGTGTCTTTTGTTTGTCCTGTCCGTTTTCTCCCCACAGGTACAAACACCTCTCACAGATAAAGCACCTTAGCGTGTGCTACACATACAGGGCACTGACAAACACATATACCCCTGTAACACCCCCACACATAATAGGTCCTGATGAAAGCCAGTTTAGTAAGAAGGCCTGGCTGAATCTAGTCGACCACACTGGACGTGGGGGACTATAAGTCTACCCCACACGTCCTAAGCCTTTCTTTTTAATCTCTGCCTGGGGCCCAACAATATAGTACATTTTTGGGACCCCAAGGACAGTAATTTGAACCTCACTCAATACACCAGCCCAGCACACTCACGCTTCAAAAATCCGCAGCACACCTGAGGCGCACTCGGTGCCTCGGGTGGGGCCCGATGATGAAGCATGCCACCAACTAGGTTGGTGGGTGAGGGCCTTCATACAAAACCAATGGGTTCCCCCATACAGACACATAATACGCAAATACTATCCTAAAAGCTAGTTCTTTTTGTTTTTCATATCTTTGTAGAGTATCATCAGACTATATTCCTAACTATACCAATTTTGTGTTTGGGAACAGCATAGCCTCCAGAACTAAATTCAGATATTCAATTACTCTTTCCTAGAAATTCCTCAATCTGGGACAAAACTAAAATACGTGGAAGAAATCTTGCACCTGATCATCTCATACAGAAGTCTCATTCTACTTAGCCCATCTTTTTTTAAACATTGTTCAGATTTATAACAATCAGTGTAATATTTTTGAGTATTTCTCCTGCCTGAAAGGCTACCTGTCTCAGATGCTGAAGGACTTCCTTCCAATCAGACTTTTCCATTTCTCCCAGATATGCCATCCCCCTGGCTTGTGATCCATTTATATTTCACAAGGGCATTATTAATCATGGTCTTGTATGTGATAGATACTGCTTACCTACACAACTTCTCATACAATTTTCTGTAATCCAGCGGACTCTCATCTAGGATGTGTAAGCCTTATATAACATGAGTCTGCAGGGCACGATGATATTGTACACAGTGGAATATTTCTGTATGCTCGTACCTGTTGCTCGAAGAATTTTAAGTTATCCGCCCCCTATAATTCTCCCAGAGGAAATCCCAATAAAATCACAGCTTCAGCAGCCTTACAGTGTACGTAGTTCTCAGTGACTTACTAGCCCATAGATAGGTGATCCTTGTCAACTTACCTTTTCAGCCCAAGTTTTTGTTAGCATGTCTCCACATCCTTATTGGAAATTTTCCCTTTCTGCAGGGTCGTAGTCACTCAGAATTGTTGCCTTTTTTGATGTACCATATTTTTGGGGGCTATAGAACTCTGTGCATGTTACACCTGCTAACCAGTGGTAAAGTGCTTGTGCTCCTCCTTTCAATATGGTAAAATTGGTGTGGACCTGATTGGCACATTTAACTTACCTATAAGTGCCCAATATATGGTACCATGGACTACACAGGGCCTGCAAGTTAAATGTCACAAGGGGACTGCAGCAACCACTGTGCCATCCACTCCAACGACATTGTAAACAGGATTGCAGGCCTGCTACCAGTTGCATGGTTGTGCAGGTCAACGCCGTCTCATCCTCCTGCTTCAACGCCCTCCGCATGCTCCGCAAGATCTACAGTTGGATCCCCACGAAACAAGAACGGTCACCCAGGCCCTCATCAGCAGCAGGCTGGACTACGAAAACGCCCTCACTGCAGGAGCCTCGGCCAAACTACTGAAACTACTACAACGCATTCAGAACGCCTCTGCACGCCTGATCCTCGACATCCCCCGCCGGAGCCACATCACACTGCACCTGAGAAACCTGCACTGGCTCCCAGTCAACAAGAGGATCACCTTCAAGCTCCTCATCCATGCACACAAGGCACAACACAACACCGGACCAGCATACCTCAACAGACTACTCACCATCTACACCCCCAAACGCCAGCTCCGCTCAGCCGTCCTCCCCTCGTCCCTCTCATCTGAAGAGCTACTCGAGCAGTAGCAGCCTCCCCCCCTCAGCGCCTTGAGACCTCTACGGGTAAGTAGTGCGCTTTACAAATGTTCTGATTGATTGATTGAAGTGCAAACCCCCTTTTTGACAGGCTTAAACCTGCAGAGTGCATGGTATTTAAAAGTAGGACGTGTAAAAGATTAATGTCTTTACAGTAAAAATGCCATTAAAGCTATTTTTTACTGTAGCATGGTTGCCTGTACCATATGAAAGCACTGAGATTCAATATTAAGTTTAATAAGTGTTATCTCCGCCTTGGAAACAGCTGGATAAATATTTCAAGGACTCTTTTTAATAGTTAAACAATATTCTATTTAATAGTAGAAGACAGACGGTTTTGAGGGCAATCAATTCATATTCATAACAAGGATGAAGTGAATTAAACTTCCAGTCAGCCCTGAGAAGGTTTATTCTTGCTCAGTTTATTTTTTACTTCATTGATCCAAAACTCAGTTGCCTGAGTTTTATTGGTTAACTTACTTTTTACAGAACTCAACTGGCCAACAGGTGTTTCATGACCATATGCAAACATATATGCTGCTTAATCAGTGCCTTAATTCGCATTAGGTGATGATACAAGAATGGTTACTCTCAGTTGTCAAGTACTACCGTTTTTCTTCTCATTACAAGTACAATGTTCTGTCCATTCAATTTCAAATAACAAGAAAAGATAATTCTATACGTTTTATTACCAACGGGGATGCTAACCACCTCCTGATAAAGTGATGTAATTGCATGCACAGAGCTCCAATTTAATCATAAAGTTCAATTTTGTTAAACTATTACAGAAAAGGTTTCTTAAAAATGTTCCTTTTGCCTGCCTAAAGCTTTTAGGGGCTTTCAGTGACCGTTGGTGATTTCCAGGTGTAAACTGCTACCAGGAGCAAACAATAGACTGACCTGAATGAGCAGAGATGACCCATCTGAACCGACTGGTACAATCCTCTTTGACATTAAAGTGTCTGGTCCTGTTTGACTGTCACATCCTCGCAGACAGGTCTGCTGTGGCTTTTTTTGGGAAGCCCTAAAAAGTGGCCTCCCCTGTAACAGGCAAATGTTAGCTGACACTTGGGAGAGCCCTTCTGTTGTCCTAACAACCAGTCAGGCCCCAATCACAGTGGGACTCTCTTTGACAGTACAGTGTCACAGCATGTTTGACAAGTTGGCTGGGTTTACATATAACATTTGGGGCATACTCCAAAGGAGGGAAACAGCATGCCAAAACACTTTATATGTATCCTCTGTCTGAGTGCTGAAAACACAGCTTTGATTTTAAAAGAATTCAGTATCTTAGGTTGTTGAGGTTACAGGGACTGCCTAAACCTGGATTTTAGTATTAGATGTGGGAGGACATCAGGACTGCCGTTGTACACTCCCCCAGCCCTTGGAGCCTGATTTTAGTGTGGCTGAAGACTTTGGCCATCTTGCAAATGCTCAAAGTGGGTAGGATTAGCCCCAGAAATCTTTAGTCCATTGGTTAGTGCATCCTGAGGGGTCATTCCCACCCACTAGCTCATGTCAGGCATGAATCTGGCACCCAATTCAGAACACTTCTGAACTGGAAGAATATCAGAAGAGGACTAGACCTGCTCTCTCTTATATCCAGGACAAAGAAGGGGACTCCAATGTTCATAAGGCCGACCTCCTGTAAAAGCTACAGGGGCACAACAAGCTACTAGAGGCCTTTTACTGCAACTGCCCAGGTGACCACTGGCAACTGGACCTGGACCGGACTCTGCTTCCCACCCTCTGAGTCCCTAAATGCGGTCCTGGGGGTGTTTTAGAAGCATACTCCTGTGGTGGATTGGGCCCTAAAGTGCTGAAGTCAGAGTGTAAAACCTGTGACCAGGATGTACTTGGTTAAAGTATGCAACCTGTGTTCCATTGAGGTCAGCGTCAAAATGTGCATAGGTCTTGTTCTACCATGTCCATTGACTATTAATATCAGTTTGTGTTCTATAGCGCAATTTTTTGTTAAACTTTAAAAATTCATATCTCTGGATCGCCTTATTTTATTTTTGTCTTTTTTATGGCATTTTGTTTATTAAATCCTTCTCTATCTTTCTAACTTTGTTTTGGGATTGATATTTTTTTGCATTTCGGTTTTATTAGTGCTTTAGTACTATTTGCCTTTTTGCCTGTACACATTGCCTTTAAGTTAAGCCTGCTCTTTGCAATGGCTACCAGGCAGTTGGGATCTACTGACTTTGAAGGTTCCTCTTATAAAGATTGTGGTTGTTAGATGAGGTAGGCATCTAACCCCCTTTGACTAATACTTCAACTCCATGCAACCCCAATTCCAGCATATCTTGGTAGGGATGTCAGTTGTGTTAACCAATACAGTGCTGCTAAATAACCTATATCTCACATAGTGCATCTATCAACCTGGATCAAGGGTTCTTGCTGTGATGAAAACACCCATTCATTGATCACAACTAACTGTGGTCCTCAATAATGCATCCTCAGGTCTGGCAGTAGAATTTACCCATCATACTCCCTTGTTATATAGCTCTCAGATTATGAAAAGCCCCCCCCCCCCGCATTCACCTTCCTGAAGGGAAAGGAGTGTCCCTCCATTTAGTCCCAGGCTGATAGAGTATCTATAACTGATTTATGCCAATTGATACTATATCTGGCGATTTACAGAATGTGCTCAAAATAACTGACATGTTATCAATTGCTATGATTGCATCCACTATGTGCAAGAGGTTGTCGGCATAAAGGCATATGCTCTTAGCATATTGAGTGGGTCCCATCTAAATTTTCTGATTTGTGAGTCTTTTCTAATCAACACTGTTCTCCGCTCCAATGCTAGTGCAAAAAATGACGGGAGCATCCTTGTATTTTCCCTTCTCCAATAGAAAGTTTAAAAAAAGTATACTGTTCACTTTTACTCTAGCAATGGGAGCTGTATATAGAATCCTTATCCATGACAGGAACTGTGGCTTATGCCCAGTTTTTTGCAACATATAGGATCACTCAAAGAATCTAAGGCCTTGGCTGTGTCCAACGATAAATTGGAGTTGTTTCTGTAACCCCTCTCATATATGCCATACATTTATGTAGGTGCTTAGGGTTGTGCCTAATATGTCTGGGAGGCATTAAAGCAGTCTGGTCTAGACGGACCAAAGACTCCACTACTCTCCTGAGGTGGTTTGTTAGAGTCTCAGCCAGGATCTTAGTTTCAGGCATTAACAGGTAGATCAGCTGGTATGACCCATATTTAGCCCTGGCTTTCCCATCTCTATTGATCACCACTATTGCCACCATTTGCAAGTCCTGGGAAAGGCAGTTCTCTTCCCTAGATGTGCTAAACGTTTGATGGAGGTATTTTACTAGCCAAGCATTTAAACAACTCATGAGGTAGCCAATTAGGCCCGATATCTTGTTACTATTTATTGGGGTGATCACCTCTGCCGTTTCTCCTGCTCTCGGTGGGGCCTTATGCGCGTCTTTTTTTAGCAACGGAGAGTGTTGGAACTGGTACTTCTTTCAGCTTAAGATAATTTGAAGTAGTCAACAAACTGATGCACTATATTTGCCCTGGCTGTTGGTAGAGTTCCTCGTTCAGGCTGTATTGCTCCAACCCATCTATCACACCCTCTTATTTGCTAAGCCATGCTAATAGCTTCCTGGCTTTATTTCTCCCTTTGTAAAACCTTTTTGAAGTTATGTCTTGAGTAGGAGCCTCAGAAGTAGCTTGCAAGCTAGGCTTTGCCTTGTTAAACCTAATTTGTCCATCCAATCATCTAACTTTACCATGTCCTCTCCACATCAAGCTCCCTTCTCTCCCCGCAAAGCTATGATGCAGGTTTTAAAACTATCTGCCACCCCAATCCACAGTGAGCCCTTAGTTCCACCAAAAACTTAGTTGAACCAAAATGACAGCCCAGCCACATCTGAGTAGTACACTATGGGGCATAATGATGGGTCCCGTAATCCCGACAGGCTCAACCTTCCAACAGTCTCCTTAAAAGATTTATAAGAGAATCTCCTCTGGGTCCTATTGTCGAAGTTTGGGAAGGTGGGGGTTCCTACGTGCCACACATCTCGGAGGAAGTACCTCTGCTCATCATTTCCACAGTATCAGCCCATATCCATCAAATACTCCCTCCTGTACCTAATGCTTAAATACAGGCTTCTAATACACCATTCGATAATATGTTGTTAATTTTTTTATCTGACTGCCTTTCGCCAGTTTTCCAGCCATTTCCATGCATACCCTGGACATAAAAAGAACCATAATGCATCCTATGCTAAAACCAAAGCCGAACTGAAAACAATATTTTACATTCAGACAACAGGTACAGTCAGTATGTGTATTACTGCATCATTGTCTTGCAATACACAGTGCCTCAAACTAAAAATGGAATTTTTTTACAACTTTGTTTACAACATTCACTAGCTGTTTGTGCTCAAGACAAGTGTCTTTGGGAACAACCTCTCTATGCACCTTAAACGTGGGAGCTCCTTGCAACAGAGAGGTATTTTCAATCTCAGCATAGAGTTCTTGACATTTCAACCCTTCATGTGCAGGGCCAATCTTCTCACCAATGACTTTTTCATCTTTTCTCTTTCTGCTGGTGTTTACCTGGGGCTTATTCTGCCTTTTGATCCCTCCCTCAGTTAGTAATCTTTGACCAGTTAAGTGCCTTCCACGTCCACGTCCCCCCCCCCCACAATTGCATTGTGTCTCAAGCCTTCGTGTATTCTCTCTGCACTCCTTGGGTAGCAATGTGCTCTTACATTGTGACCGTTTGGTGACTTTCTTGGGTATCTTTACAAGAAATTATGCTCTGCTGTTTTGCTGCAGCGGAGATTTAAAACTTTTACCGCTACAGTACAACACTTCCTAACGCCATGTTAGCGGTGTATTTACAATACAGTACTAGATGGCATTCGGAAGATTTACCGGCAGAAAAAGCAGACGCTGAAGTGAGCATCAAGTTGATAAAACAAATCACAAATCAATAAGTAATTCTTGGCCAATTGGCGCCTAAAAAACACATGCTAGCCGGCCTAATGTCACATTTCTATGCATAGTGCTGCAACGCACCATCAACGCCTTCTTCGAATCCGGCACTTTCCCACCACCGACTGGATACGCGCAGAAGCCAAGCCTCTCCTCAAGAAACCCTGTACAGACCGGACGGCCCTGAAGAACTACCGACGCATTTCTCTCCTTCCCTTCGCACTGCACTGGCTCTGCTCCTTCCTCACCGGCAGAACCCAATGGATCAGACTCCTGCCTTTCTTCTCCAAAACCACAGAGATCAACTGCGGAGTACCCCTAGGATCATCGCTCAGTCTCACGCTCTTCAACATATACACGGCCACCCTCGCCGCCATCGTCAGACAGCATGGTCTGAAACTCAACTCAGAGAAGACAGAAGTCCTCGTCCTTGGACCCACCTCCTCAGCTTGGGACAACTCCTGGTGGCCCGACAGATCAACGCCATCGCCTCCACCTGATCCAACACCCTGTCACCCACGCACTCATAACAAGCAGACTGGACTTTGGAAACGTCCTGTATACTGGAATCAACAAATCCCTGCTACACAAACTCCAGACTATCCAGAACACCGCGGCCAGACTTGCCATTGGCATCCCACGACATGAGCACATCACCCAACACCTGCAAGACCTTCACTGGCTCCCCGTCGAGAAGAGAGTAACCTACAAGCTACTCACCCACGCCTACAAATCCCTCCACAACACCGGACCCAAACACCTCATCAAAAGAGTCACCTTTCACATACCCAAAAGAAACCTCCGCTCCGCCGACATCGCTCTAGCAGAAACCCCACGCATCCGCAGAACCAGAGCAGGTGGAAGTGCCTTCTACATGGCAGCCAAAGCCTGGAACGAGCTCCCAGTCAACATCAGATGCTTCCCTACTCTGCACACCTTCAGGAAGAGCCTCAAGACCTGGCTTTTTGGCTGACTCAGAGCTGCACTAAGAGGAGAAAAAAAAAGCTACACTTACCCGAACGCAGATATTGAGCAGCCAGGAGCGAGCACAGCACAGGACAACAACCCCACTATCAGCCAGGATGACCAGCCAGAGTCCCAAGGGGAAAGGAAGAGGAAGTGCAAGTTCAGTCAGGAGGAGAATGAGATCTTGATCAAGGAGGTGACGGAGCACTAACACCAGCTTTTCGTCAGCTCCAAACTGTCATTGGGGAAGAAAAAGACCATATGGCAGTCCATAGTGAACAGGGTAGCTGAAGTCAAGAGGACAGTGACAGACTATAAGAAGCATAGGCATGATGCCAAGAGCATAACTAAGGAGAAACTGTCAACCACCCAACCAACAGGTAGCATTGTAGACTGGAGGTGGCAGTCCAGTGCCCCAGGAAGAGCTGGATCCCTTGGAGGAGCAGGTGTCCGCAGTCACGTCTGAGGAGTCGGTGGTTGGCATTGCGGAACAGGACAGTGCTGACTGAATGTGAGAAGTTGGCCTGATGTATGATGTCCACAGTTCTGTGGGCACCTTGTATCAGTCCAAACAATCCCTTATGGTGGTGGTTGTAAGTCAACCTTATAGACTAGCTATCCTAGGGGTAGCATGGACCTAAGCAGTCTTAGGCCTAACTCAGGAGGGCATGTGAAGCCAGCTGTTTTACCATATGCAGTCCTGTAATATCAAATTAAAGGACACCGCACAAGTTATATATTATAAAAATATATGTATTTATTACTAGAATAATCCTATGTACTCTTTATGAGTGCAGAGGCACAAGCGTTTAAACAAAAGCATAGTTAAACATACAAAAGTTGCACAGTTATGGATAGGGCCGGTGGCCACTCAAACCATATATTAAATAAGTGGTATAAGAACCGCTTTACGAATAATGGTAGGGCCTAGGGCATCGCTGGGACTTCACTGGACTAACAGTAGTTAGGACGGGAGTTGCCCGCGGGATTCGGGTGCAGCGCTAAAAGCACACGCATGCACCAATGCAAAGTCAATGGTGCGTAAAAGTTATAAAGTTACTGTTTTGGAAGTCTTCCGACTGGAATAGAATTAAGCCACTTTAAACTAGGACACTAGAGGTGTAAACCACTACAGGAGCACCGGTGTTAGATCGTTACCTCACCCACAGGAAGCGGGTGCATAGGTGCCAAAGTGTGTCGGGTTTCGTCGTGGTGATCTTTGGAGCCTGGAGATGAAGATTCTGCAGGCGGCCAGGAGAGAAGAGTCCGGTTGGATCCAAGGGTGGATCGAAGATGTAGAGTACCTGAAAGCAGTGGGGACAGAGTCTGGGTCACTTGGCAGTGACCAGGATGGAACCAGGAAGGAACCAGGCAATGTCGGGCGCAATCAGGTGGTTGTCGTGAAGCTTGTCTCCGCTGCCATGTAGACTCGGGGGCATCGAGGATGACCAGGAATGGATCACGAGCTGTCCCACGAAGGCTCTCGCTGTCGGCGGTGTCGGCTTCCGGATCGGAGTTAACAGGCCATGGCAAATGCAACCCACGCAGGATTTGAAGATCGCTTCTTACTCGGACCAGCAAGGTCAGAGCGGTGGCACCTTTTCAGGAGAGCAAGGGCCAGTCTGGAGCAACCAGACCAGCGGTGTAAATTTGAAGGTTCGTCAGTACTGGGGCCACTAGCCAATGGGCAAGTGACCGGACCAACGCGTCGAGCAGGAAAATGTAAAAGGGCCCCACGCAGCACTCGGTGAGTGTAGAGGGGTGATCTTCGGTGCACGAGCTGCTCGGGGCTGGTGCTTCTCAAACCCCAATGCACAGCTTCGAGGGTGCCTCGGGAGCTGCACGGTCAGCACTTCGCAGTCTTTTCAAGATGGCCGGCCCCACGCTTCACGTCACCTCCACGGGTCTCAGATTTGCTGGGACTGTGGATCGGGTTGTTAGAAGTCAGGGAAGCTGGGTCTTGTTGATCTCTGTCGCTCGAGTTCCAGCAGGAACTGCAACAAAGCAAACCGTTGGGCGCTGGATGTTGCCTGTTTGCACAGGGTGGCCACTCCTTGACCACAAGGGAGATTCTTCAATCTTCCACGTCGAGTGGGATGTCGAAGGGTCCAGAGTTCTGTATCAAAGTTTCAGTCAGGATTATCTGATGTGCATTGGCACAGCTCCTACCTTTATTCCAAATCAGGGGGCTGGATATCCTGCTAGGTCCCTCCTATGGGTGGGACCCAGGAAGGGGGTGGTTACACCCCTTTCCCTTTGTCCAGTTTCGCACCAGAGCTGGGGTTGGAGTGCCCCAGGACCGGTTTGAACTGGGCTATGCATGGGGAGCCTTGTGCGCCCCAGGCAGTGTCTAGTTTCACTCGCCCTGCCTGCCTCAATCCACTATCTCCTGTCTGGGGTTGTGTAACACCTCCCTGTGACAGGATACCTTTTGTCCAAGCCTCCCCTGCCAAGTTTCGGTCAGCAGCAGGAGGCCGGACTTGTGTCGGTGGCAGCAGCATCCATTTTGTGATGCTGGGGCTCTGGTTAGATTTAACCGCGTTTTAAGTAAAGTTACATGTCTTCTCCCTCTAGAAGGGTGGAATGCTACCCCCGTCGCCAGAACTGGCGAGGGGGTAGTATTCCAAAGTGTATGACACCTTACACGACATGTTTTGATAAAGCCAAACCAAAGTTAGCAATAACCGCGCGAATTATAATGCACCTAAGAGTATTTGGTATGGCAATACCCTGGAACAGCTATAAGGAAATGATTCAAAAAGCTGCAGACATCCTCAGCTCATGCTAGAGCACCATCTCACATAAAACCAAGCACTCTGCCTCTAGGATTGTTAAGGCCGGCCATAGGAGTGACTTATAGGTATATATGTGTCCAGATATAGGTTTAGATATAGGTATACTATATCTAAGCAAGGGTTTATTACACGACCTTGCCCCAGCTGAGTGATCAGCCAGTTGTGTCTGTTTGAAGGGCCAGCCAGGGGTGGCAAAAGATATGCTGCAGCCCCTGTTAGGCCTTGGATGCACCTACGCCCTGGGTACCTATAGTACTCTGTACAGGGGCTGACAAGGTGTCCAATACCAAATTGGTGTTGTACCTATAGTATATGTATGTGAATTTAGAGAGAGAACAGCAGGCTGTGGGTCTGATTAGCAGGCCCACAGCCACATTAAGTCGAAAACCAGTGAAGCAAAAAGCAAAAATTGGGGTGACCATAGGAAAGCAGACCCTACTCTCCTACATAAACCCCCCCCCCCCAAAACACAGGGACATTAAACTTAACCTTGACCAGATAAGTCTTCATGTTCTAAGTGGAAGTACCTGGAGAGACCATCTGCATTGCCATGGTCAGTCCCTGGTCTGTGCTCCACTGTAAAGTCCATCCCCACCTGAGCAGTTTGGGATTCTCACCCTTCATCTGATTAAGCCACAAGAGGGGCTTATGGTCGGTCTGAATCTTGAAGTGAGTGCCAAACAAGTATGGTCTCAACTTCTTCAGGGCCCAAACCACAGCAAAGACCTCCCTCTCAATGGCTGACCAATGTTTCTCTCTAGGGGTCAGCCTTCTGCTAATAAAAGCAATGGGCTGGTCTTGACCATCTACATTAAGTTGTGAAAGCACAGCTCCCACCCCCAACTCAGAAGCATCTGTTTGGACAATGAACTCTTTGGAGTAGTCAGGACTCCTTAGGATAGGTGCAGAGCACATGCCCTTCTTCAGGTCATCAAATGCCCTTTGACAGCTAACTGTCCACTGAACCTTTTTGGGCATCTTCTTGGATGTCAGATCATTCAATGGTGTCACAATGGACCCAATGGATAGTTCTTTACAAATTTTCTGTAGTACCCAGTCAGGCCCAAGAAGGCCCTGACTTGTGTCCGGGTAGTTGGAGGAGCCCAGTCCTGTATGGCCTGGATCTTGCTCTCCAATGGTTGAACCTGACCCCCTCCTACTAGGTGGCCCAGGTACACAACCTTGCTCTGCCCTATCTGGCACTTGGTAGCCTTGATAGTCAGGCCTGCCTTTTGCAGGGCCTCCAGAACTTTCTTCAGGTGGATCAGGTGATCCTCCCAGGTAGAGCTGAAGACAGCAATATCATCTAGATATGCTGCACAAAAGTCATCCAACCCAGCAAGGACTTGTTTCACCAACCGTTGGAAAGTGGCAGGTGCATTCTTCAAACCAAAGGGCATTACCACAAATTGATAATGTCCACTGGGGGTTGAGAATGCTGTTTTGGCCTTAGACTCCTCAGCTAACCTGATTTGCCAATAGCCAGCTGTCAGATCAAACGTGCTCAGAAATTTGGCAGAAGCCAACTTATCTATGAGCTCATCTGCCCTTGGAATAGGATGAGCATCTGTCCTAGTGACAGCATGGAGGCCTCTATAGTCCACACAAAATCTCATTTCTCTCTTTCCATCTTTGGTATGAGGTTTTGGCAAAAGGACTACTGGGCTGGCCCAGGGGCTTTCTGATGGCTCAATAACTCCACGTTCAAGCATTTTCTGCACCTCAGCCTTTATACAATCCCTGACATGGTCAGGTTGCCTGTAGATTTTATTCTTCACAGGCAGACTGTCACCAGTGTCCACCTCATGGATGCACCAGTTAGTTTGACTGGGTGTAAGAGAAAACATATGTCTGTGAGCCTGCAGAACTTGTCTGCAGTCCAATTGCTGCTGGTCAGAGAGGCTGCCTGCCAAGGCTACTCCATCCACTGAACCATCATCAGGGTTTTGGGATAACAGGTCTGGGAGAGGGTCACTCTCTTCCTCCTGGTCCCCATCTGTTGCCATGAGCAAGCCCATGTCTGCGATGTCCACATATGCTTTCAATCTGTTTACATAGAGCACCCTATGGGGGCTCCTAGGGGTGTCAAGGTCCACCAAGTAGGTGACCTCTCCCTTTTTCTCAAGTATGGTGTGGGGTCCAGACCATTTGTCTTGGAGGGCTGCTGGGGCCACTGGCTCCAACACCCACACCCTCTGTCCTGGCTGGTACTCAGTCAGCACAGCCTTTTGGTCATGCCAAGCTTTCTGTAATTCTTGACTGGTCTCAAGGTTTTTGGTTGCCTTCTCTATGTATTCAGCCATCCTGGAGCGGAGACCAAGTACATAGTCCACAATATCAAGTTTAGGCTTTTTGAGAGGTAACTCCCATCCTTACTTCACAAGACACAATGGACCCCTCACAGGTTGGCCAAACAAAAGTTCAAAAGGGCTGTAGCCAACCACCTTCTGTGGGACCTCTCTGTAAGCAAAGAGCAGGCAGGGTAAAAGGATGTCCCATCTTCGCCTAAGCTTTTCAGGTAACCCTTTTATCATTCGCTTTAGGGTCTTGTTGAACCTTTCAACAAGCCCATTGCACTGTGGATGGTAGGGTGTGGTGAACTTATAGTTCACACCACACTCTTTCCACATTGCTTTGAAATATCCAGACATGAAGTTGGTACCTCTGTCTGAAAGGACCTCCTTTGGAAAGCCCACTCTGGAGAAAACTCCAAGTAGGGCCCTTGCCACAACAGGAGCTGTTGTGGTCCTCAGGGGAATTGCCTCTGGATACCGGGGATACAAAAACACGGGTATGACCCAAAAAGTCACTGGGACCTGGGTAAGAATGCGGCGTGTACAAAAGGGGGTCCCAGAACATAGGAAATCAAAAACAATTTACAAAACACATTAATGAAAAAACTTAAACCTGAACTTATTACACACTGTCATTTAATCACAGTGTGTAAGTGTAATGAATCATGTTCAACTCATCAAATACAGTCAATTATTCAAACAGCATTCGTGCCCCAGAAAAGGAGGGGGGGGAAGTGAAGGTATTGAGAGGAGTGCAGGGTAATAGGAATTGTGACATAACATTGGTCAAAAAGACCTCAATAAACAACACAATAAATCAGTTTTTTGAAAAACATTATGGACCAATGGTTCAAAAGACTATATGCATGTCATACGTCCTAAATATTTCACTCAATGATACATAGGGGAGGAAGTTGACAGGGGGAGAGACTGTCGACGTTTCGACCCTCGAGTAATTGCAGGTGATTGCAGGAGCCTTGCTGAGGGGGCTTCATCAGGACGGAATGGAGAGATAGGGCAAATTACCTTTAAAAGCAAAATTGAATAATGTGAATGTGGTCTTAAAAAGATCCAAATTACTCTAAACAAAAGAACAGGTTGGGAAGGTGGTTACCATATGGTGATCAGAGTTCTGGTCATGGTACCGGGTTTTCATAATAAGCGAGGAACATCGTGAAATTTATTATCTGCGGGGGAGCAAGCGAACGTATATTGGTATGACATCCTGACAGGATGTACGGAAAACATGAGCTTGTGTAATGGCAGATTTACAAAATGACTTACAAAAATGGATGGCCAAGAATTGCCTACAATGCAATGTGGGCAAAACTGAGGTTTTGTTGTTGGGGGGGGCAGCTGCACTGTGGTCTGGGGAGTGGTGGCCTACAGAACTGGGGCCAGTTCCTGTCCCTAAGCAGACTGTCAAAAACTTGGGGGTGTTATTCGATCAAGCCTTGACTTTCAAACATCATGTCAACCAAGTTGCTGGCACCTGCTTTAGGGCTATTGGACTATTAAAAAGGGTCTTTCCCTTTTTACCTGATAGTCACAGGAAAACCCTAGTTCAAGCACTAGTGATCAGTAGATTGGACTACTGTAATGGCCTTCTATTGTCTGCTAATGAAGGCCAATTAAACAAACTACAAGTGGTCCAAAATACGGCGGCGAGGTTAGTTCTCAACGTTCCATCCAGAACTCCCTCCCGCCCTCTACTGGTCAAACTTCACTGGCTGCCAGTGCGGCAACGCACAAAGTTCAAAATTCTGTGTACTATTCATAAATGCTTGACAGGAAGGGGTCCTAAATATCTGACCAAAGTTTTTCAACCCTATGTTCCAGGCTGATCACTTCGATCGAGCAATACTCAATTGTTACAGGTCCCTAAAATAAAAAAATCTCGTCAGGGAGGTCGTGCGCTGTCATATACAGGACCTGCTCTCTGGAACTCCCTCCCCCTTAAACTCAAATTCATCACTAATCATTTATCCTTTCGCAAAGCCCTTAAGACCCACCTTTTCATGATTAATTAACCAGCTGTTACTTACTACCTCTGTTAAATGACCAGGCATGAGACAAGTTTTTCATATTTTAGAATAAGCGCGGAGATATCCCTTCGGGGATCTATTCAGGCGCTATAAAAGCACATAAATAAAATAAATAAAAATGACTAGTAGTCAGTAAATCTTCCACAGCCATGGAGATAGGACATTATACGGTCCGTATGTAATAATTCACTATGGAAAATAAAACAAACAGGACCGCTGGAGGTTAGAAAATCTTTAAAAGAAAGTGGAAAATAGTTCAAGTCGACACTTCGTGTACAATGAGGAGCCAAACTCACAAGGATTCAATTATCGATGAGACATGGCAGACCCTGCCGCCAGATCGGGAATCTGTAAAGAAGAAAGGCATACGATGAAATACTAATGCCCAATGGATACAGTGTCAGCATTTAGGCGGTACACTAGGAATCAAGGCAATGGAGTACCTGTTCGTTTAAAAAGCCTAGGCGTGTCTCGTGGGTCCCGTCGGACTGATCGGGAATCTAAGGAACAAAGGAAGGCCGAGGGGCAAAACCGTTAGGAAAGGGCCTTCAAATTACAGTAAAAATGTTTAGACTGATGTAAAATTTGATAAGCGCTAAACAAGCATACCTGGTATCGAAGAGTTATTCTCCGACGTGTTGTTCCTGCGGGTAACCGGCCAAGTGCTTGGCCCCGGTATCTAGGCTACCAGGGATCATGTGACCCAGAAGCCGTAATCAGTACAAAAGTAGGAATAACATCTAACAGGGCTGCCAATTGGTTGCAGTCAACATGTGACTCTCTGGATGAGCAAAAGGCTCATTGAATGGATGTCAGTTGCCAAGCGATAGGTAACAACAACGGATGTGCTCCGTATAGTGTCAGTGGGTAATTGCATGCGATCGGCATAAAGAATAAATCAAATCTGGACACCTCATAGGTCAAATTACTTGTGGGGGTATATAGGACCTAGAGCAATGGTAATAATAAACAAACCCATAAAAACTGCTCGAACCGGCGTACCTATCAAGCATGATGGTAAAGGGAGGTCCTTTAAAACATATTACAGAACATGGGCGTATGTTGGAATACAAATTCAAAATACATCAATTAGGAAAAGAATAGGAAAAAAGAGAGAATATCATTGTTCACATTGGCACTATTATTGTTCACATTAGCACTGACCATATCATAGCATGATGTGTGGTTCTGCATATAATAAGATGTATGGATTAGCAAAAGTGAGTCCCAAATGGTCTCAATGTCAGTGTGAGTGATCTCAAATTGGCTAATTGTGCAAAAGTACAATCGTTCTCATTCAGACCCTCTTGTACAGAGTTGAAAAAGAACATCCATTTAGACTCTTGGATGTTAAGTATGTTCCCAATGTTACCGCCCCTAGGACTAGTAAAGTTACATGTCTTCTCCCTCTAGGAGGGTGGAATGCTACCCCCGTCGCCAGAACTGGCGAGGGGGTAGTATTCCAAAGTGTATGACACCTTACACAACATGTTTTGATAAAGCCAAACCAAAGTTAGCAATAACCGCGAGGATTATAATGCACTTAAGAGTATATGGTATGGCAATACCCTGGAACAGCTATAAGGATATGGTTCCGAAAGCTGCTGACAGGTTCAGCTCATGCTAGAGCACCATCTCACATAAAACCAAGCACACTGCCTCCAGGATTGTTAAGGCTTGCCATAGGAGTGACTTATAGGTATATATGTGTCCAGATATAGGTTTAGATATAGGTATACTATATCTAAGCAAGGGGTGATTACACAACCTTGACCCAGCTGAGTGATCAGCCAGTTGTGTCTGTTTGAAGGGCCAGCCAGGGGTGGCAAAAGATATGCTGCAGCCCCTCGAAAGCCTTCTAGCTGTCTTATCGTACCTCAAAATGAAAGAGCAGCAATTTGCTGTTTTAACAAGATCCAGCACATTCCTGTCTTAACTGCCTGCGCTGGTGGACAAACAGGAAATATACACCAAAGGAGGCACCCCTGCACCATGGTTCAGGGGTACCTGCATTGGTGCTAGCCAGCTGAATGTGCACCAGCAGAAAGGAAAGCACAGGGATACGTTGTATTGTCGTCATCACAGCACAAGCCTGCACTTTCCTATTCACACAGTTTTGCTCAGCAAGATGGTTTCTTGCGAAGCGCCACATGTCTATGAAAGATGCCCCCATGTCTCACCAAGGCCCATGCACATTAACCTAGTCTACACATTCCTAGCATTCAGTTGGTATCTCACAGGAGAAGCAACACACCTAAGAGGGGGATAGGTGGGACATGGGTAGTACCTACATATAGTGACTACTATGACATGGCCCATCCACTCAGAGTAGGCACACAGGGGTAGTAATGACAATGATAAGATCCAGTCACCTCAAAGGGAAATACAGAAGTATTTCTGATTCACATCCTGGCGTAACAGCTGTCCTACGCATCAATGAGGAACTGAAAGTGTAATGTAATGCACTTTGTCAACTGCTGTAACTGTGTCAACATTGAGAAGACATCACCAATAGCATTTTCTCATATCATTGCAGAAGATGAACCCTCACTTCCTGTCCAGCACTCTGTCCCAGACATCAGTGATGATGGCGATGATGACAACCTACAGCCATTGACCTGGACACCTTTCAAGTGCTCCCGGACTCCATTGGGACACCATCTCCGGACAAGGGGAGGGTCAGCAGTGTTGTGGCATCTCCACATCCCTGTCTAACAACCAACAGGCACCACCTACCATCCCACCCACACTCCTGGACTCTGAGGACCCCTAGATTACCTTCCAACGTGCTGCGTTAGGAGTCCAGTGGGTGTTTGGAGATCAGGTGCTGGCAGGCATGGAGACTGGCAGCCACCCTACAGGGAGTCCCTGGGTGCCTTAGTCCCAATAGTAACAACTCTGCTGCCATCAGAAGTACCTACTCTCCGCTCCGTGGCCTCCAGCAGTCCCTGGCTGGCATCACTGGTGTGCAGAGGCATAAACAACTGCCCTGCCAAAGTGGCACCCGCGAGGTGGCCAAAGAGCTGGGAGGAAGCAGAACCATCTCTGAGTACATGAAGCGGAAGCAGGACTCCCATGTGGCTGTCTACCAACGCAACATGGCTACTGTGATACAAAACCAGCAGATCCTCCTCCCTGCTGTGCTGCCTCATGTGTAGGCACAGGTGAATGCTGCTGCAGGAATGGGATCCACATCTTCTGCCTCAGATGTGTGTGTGCCTCCCTTGTCTGCTGCATCAAAAACACCATCCTCACAGGAGACACCAAACACATCAGAGGAGGAAGATGTGGAAGGTACCAATTCCAAAAGAGGTGTCGGTAGCATTCATCTGTACCATGTACCCATTTTCTCCTTAGCCCTATGCTGATCAACATCTGCTGTCATGGTCCTCATTTTGACTTCACCCTGTTCACAGTAACAAAACTGTCAGAGGCCTATCCTTCCTAATAACATTGTGGTCATCCTCCTGACTGAAGACTCCTCTCTCAACATATCCCATGCCGTGTTCCCCACATTGACTCTGAACATCCACTGGCTCTAAACATCCTTTGGGGTTGTTGTCCAATGAACTTTAGCTCTGATCCCCTTCAACATTTGCACTTGTAAATAAATGCACTAATAATTACTATATGTGTGTCTCTAGGAGTCAGAACCAGTTTGACCATTGGCCATTCTGAGAGGCAACTACACCAACTACTAGCCAAAGGGACATGTCTTTTTTTTGTGGAGTCTGGGACTATGCTATTCAATTGGATTCCACTGAACTGTCCACCATTCAACTGTAAGCTACTACACTCTACCCCACTCCAGTGTACACCAGTCCAGTCTACACCACTCCACTGTACGCTATTCCGCTCCACGCCACTCCACTGTGCCCTAGTCCAAAGCCCATTGGCCACCACTCCACTCTGACATTCCACTGTATGATATTCCACTCTATCCCATTGCACTGCATGCCACTCCAGTTTATGCCAATCCACTAAACTCTATGCTATTCCACTTTACTCCACACCACTTTATGCTATTAAATTCTACACAACTTCAGTCTTTGTCACTCTACTGTATGGTATTCCACTCTAACCCACTCCACTGTACTCCACTCTATGCTTTTCCATTGGTTGTTACTCAACTCCACTTTATGCTACTACTCTTTATAGCACTCTATGATATTTTATTCCTATACACTCCACTGTCCAGCTCTATGAATTTAAATAAATGAAATACCAGCATTTATAAAGCACACAGCTACCCCGGAGAGGTGTACTGGTGCTGGGGGCCGTCGGGAAGATTAAGCAAGCTATTGCCCAGAGTCACATGGTGCTGGCCTAACCTGCCGCCATCACCGGGGATCGAATCGTGAACCCCGTGGTCTGGAGTCAGGCATTCTGGCCGCTGCACCACACCTCTTCCACACACTATGCCAGTACACTCCATTGTACAACAATATTCCAGTATACACTTTTCTATACTCTAAGACATACCACTACAATCTACTGAAAGAGACCCTACTCCAATTTATAACAGTTTACTACCTACGCTACGCCACGCCACAACACTACACTCCATCCTATTCTCCTCTATGACACGCCAATACACTCTATTCTATCATACTTTCCCCACACTCCATTCGACTCTACTCTGCTGTACGAGACTTTACCTCATGGGAGAGTAGTGAGTTATAGTTAGAATTCTCTTGTAAGGACGCTGAAGAGAGTGTGTATGAAGATGCGCTACATATAATAATTTGAAGGTGGTTGCTAAAATGTAAAGGAAAGTTATAACTAGAACTTCAGAATTTCTAAAGCTTGTGTAGTTTAAGTTTGGTTTGTATAGGGAAAAAAAGTTTTCCTACCTATAACTAACCTTTAACCTTTGTTTTTTTCATTGAATATTTTATACATACATATACATATATATATATATATATACACACACACACACACATACATACTTACACACACGTGTAACAAAGGTAGGAACCATACCTTGTGCAATTTAAAGTTAAATTAATTAGAACAACATATAATTCATCAAACAACCAGTGCCATTTGGAGTGGTTTTCTGTTGCTTCATCAGGGGCACTTATTGTATGTCTTTAAATTCATACAAATGAGCTAAGGAAAAGTAAATTACCTTAATTATTTCATTAACTTTTCAAATGTTGTATTAAAAACAATATATGCACAATATTGCACCTTTCCTCATTTCTTTGACCAATGCCATTGTCAGTGATATTCAGCTCTATCAGTGACCAAATGTCCTCATCTCCTTATCATTCTTTTAGTACGGGTTCGGGGGTTGAGGTGTATTTCCATGTATTCAGTCCCATGCTAATAGTATTCTATTCTATTGAAACATTTACCCAGATATCTATGTTGACAAAACAGGCGGGAGTACAAAACATGTTAACTTCTGGGTGAGAATTTGAAGGTGATTTTCATTGACAAAGTGTTTCCAGAACTTTAGATGGGCAATGGAGATTGGAAACCGGTCAAAAAATAATCAAACCTTCTGAATTCCTGTTCCGTGCTTTATGAGAAAAGGAATGACATGGCTGGTCTATACGATTTTTTTAAATGAGGATATGACCAAGTTTGTTAGGTATGAAATGAGGGATGGAAAAATATACTTCAATATCTTGGCTGGGATCAGAGGAGTGGGAGGAAGGTACGAGATGTTCTTTGTCAAATCTGTCTGCTTAATCTTCTAGAATAAAGACCAGAACTTTTAGGTTGTGTGGGTTAAGGTAACATAGGCTATGTAAGGAATATACCATCTGCAAAAGTTATAGCTTTCTTGTTTTGTCCTGAAAAAATGGAGAACTATTTTTTTACAGGTCCCCAATCCAGCTCCCCCCTCGCTGCAGATCAGCAGGCCTTCCTGATCGCACTCTCTCTCTTTGCCACCGCGCCTTTATTAATGCGTGTATTTATTTTGCTTCCGCTGTATTCCTTATTATTTAAACTTTTGATAAACTTGTTTATACCACTGTTGCAGTGGTATAGCACTGCAAGTCTCCCTCACTGTTGCCGAAGGTGCGCCAAAGGCAAGGCTGTATGTGAACGTCTGTGCCTGGACTGCACCAAGCATCGAGAACCCTGGCCCACCCACGACCCGCTGATACACCACAGCTGAACTCATAGCACTAGACTCCAGACTCTGCAACGACAAATACTGCTGCATCTCCCCTCAAACAACAACGGGACCTTTTTTTGTACCTGAACTGTCGCATCGCCTGAAACACTAGAGCACTGGCGCAGACGAAGAGAACCACTACCACACCGATGTCAACCACCACTTCTACACATCTCCACTGCCTCCTGCTCAACGCATGATCTCTCTGCAAGCATGCAATTAAGATATGGGACACCATCACTTCCCTCAACCCAGATGTCCTCTTCCTCACAGAGTCCTGGATCAAAATAGCATTTGCGTCCAACATCGCTTCAGCAACACCCAACAGCTACAAGATTGCACACCGAGACTGCATCAAAAAACACAGAGGTGGAATCCCATAATCCACAAAAGACACCATCCAGTGCACCACTGAGGGAGATAATAAAACTACAGTACATGGAGCACATCAAATTCCAACCCCACACCATTGGAAAATCCATCATCAGGGGAACCCTTGCCCACAGACCACCTAGGCCTCGCCCCAGCATCTGCGACCCATTCACGATTTCATTGCCCTGCTTGCCATTGACTCCAAACAATACATTTTCCTTTGCATCCTTAATTTTCACCTGGACAACCCAAACGACACTAACACCATCCACCTCCTGGAAAGCATGAGCAACATCGACCTCACCCAGCATGTAACCAAGTACAGCCATGTCACCGAGCTGACCTGAACTGGCAATTGTGCACTTCACCATCGCAGAACATCCCCCGACAGGCACAGCCACTGAGCCGTACAGCACCACCCACTAGAACTGGAGCAAAGTATCAGAGAGCCAGTGGTCAAACGCCCTCAAAACCGCCTGCCCATGCAACACAACCAACCTTGAACAGGTGATCAAGAACTTTACCGCACGGATCACCAATTGCGCTGACACAACTGTCTCATCCAACCCACCAAACCCAAGAGATCTTCCAAACAGGTCAGCTGGTACATCACAGAACTGAGAACTACCAAATGAAACGGCAAGCAACTCGAAAGGAAATGGCTCACCAGCACAGCCCACAGACTGTGCCTCATTCAAGACCTCCCTCAACCTATACCACCAACTCCTGAAAGAGACAAAAAGGAGTGCCCACATTTGACTGCCGAGGATGCTCCTTCTCCTACCTCGCCACGAAATCCAGGAACAAACTCCCCCCTCAACTAGGCAGCATCCTTGCTGCTTGAATTCAGGCAAGGACCTGGCTGATCAGGAGCTGATCACATCAAAGCCAGTTCTAATCACAGTAAAGAACTCTTCAACATCGGCAGAGAATTCTCCAACTCTTCAACCACCGAAACCCCCTCCCAGAAATGCTGTGATACCCTGACGCACTTCTTCCAGGACAAGATCACCTCTATCTAGAAAATCTTTGCACCCCAACCGCCGACACCCTCAGCCTCCTCGTCCCAATACACATGAAACCAGACCTCATGCTCACTATCTGGAATGAGCTCACCACCGACACCACTGCCAGCATGAGTTCCATCCACTCAGAATCACCTATGGAACCCTGTCCTCACCACATAGAAACGGCAAGATAATCAGCAATGAACTCACTACCATCCTCTACGCAGCCATCATCACAGCCACCATCCCCGATTGAATGGAAACATGCAGCAGTCAAACCTCTCCTCAAGAAACCTTTCGCCGACCTCAGCGAACTTAAGAACTATTGTTCAGTCTCCCTGCTCCCTTTCACCGACAAAGTCTTCGAAAAGGCCATAAACTTATAGAACACATGGAATGTTAGAATCTACTGGACACCTCTCAATTGGATTCTGCTCCAACCACAACACCGAAACTGCCGTGATTGCAACCACTGATGACATCAGAACAGTCCTTGACCGGAGAAACACAGCGGCCCTGATCTTCCTCAACCTATCAGCCGTTTTCAACACTGTATACCATCACACCCTCAACAAGATGACTTTGCCACATTGCAATCCAAGGAGATGCCCTCAAATCACCGCCTTCCTCACTGACAGAACCCAAAGAATCTGCCTACCTCCTTTTACCTCGGAACTAAGATCATCATCTGCTGCATCCCTCAAGGCTCGTCCCTCAGCCCTACTCCATTCAACACCTATATGACCCCCATCCCCAGGCCAACATTGTCAGAAACCACGGACTAAGCATCATATTCTACTCAGACGACATTCAACTCATCCTCTCTCAGAACACACGTCCACCACCATGACCAATTTCCATAGGTGCATGACAAGGATGGCCAAATGGATGAGGACAACTGCCTAAAACTTAACACAGACAAGACAGAAATTCTTATCTTCAGGAACAACACCTCCCCATGGAGCGACTCTGGTGGCCTTCAGAACTAGGACCCTCGGTCACGCCGACAGACCATGCCCACAACCATGGAAACATCCCTGACAGTGTAGTGTTTTCATTATTTCTTCTATGGTCTCGCGCGACTTCCCTCGCACTAGTTAATATGTGTTCTGTTTTGGAATGTTAATTGTAGACTGAATGTACCAGTTTCAGTTGCCCACATCTTACCTTGCCTGCTGGTCGCTGCGTGGCGCTTGTCCCGAATAAAGACTTTCATCTTTTTACCACCTGCGTGAAGTATTTATTCACTACAATATTTGTGGCGACGATCGATGTCAAGGAGGCAAGTGCCAAAGAACCAACGAAGAAGAAGGCTTTCGGCATCTCCATTATTTTCCACTCGGCGTAAGACTGTTTCCATTTCGGAATTGTTTGCTGAAGGAAAAGGTACTCTTTTAATTTATCTTTAAAGGTCTTTGACCTTTAGCGGCACTAGCAGGAAGAGCGGAATAGTTTTTGGGAAGAGAGAACAGACAGTGACGGTTACGGATCAAGCTACGTCACTGGAACGCAGTTTTGAAACGCAAGTGTTGACATTGGCTACGTCACTGGGACGCAGTTCTCAGGCACGCAAAGTACAGTGTAACCTAACCACCATTTTGAGGGTAGAGCAGAAGTACTTGTTGTCACGTCACTGAATGCTGACTGGAACGCAGCGTAACGTGACACCATTTTGAAGAGTATGCTCGTCTTGTCGTTTTAAGACACGAAACAACTACCACAGATACTTTGTACCAATATTCTTTTGCACAACAAGGGTGTTGGTTTTATCAAAACATCATCTTTATTTACTTATTGAGACTATGCGTATTTAAAATAAAATAAAACGTTTTGTTGGAGCGTGCACAGTGACACGCACAATGAAAATGCATTGTGTCGGAGCGTGCACAGTGACATGCACACTGAAAGGGTTGACACAGAGCGTGCACAGTGACATGCACACTGAAAGGGTTGGCACTGGATTTCTAATATTTTTTTATTGTTTTGTCACATTTGACGCACATTTTGGCATGTATTTTTAAATTTAGTTGGTTCACCCACAGTTATTCACAAGACAGTGGTGTGCATATTTTTGTAAAGGTTTTAAACTCATTATTTGTACATATTGTGAGAAGCTCTATTCATTAACAGTGTTACATTTTGGTTGCAAACAGTGTTTATTTACAGGGACGTGTATTGCTGACGGAAGGTTGGAAATTAAACTGCGACACACCGATTTTAGTTGGAAAGACAAACATAACAACACTTTTTCTTAATATTGTCCTTTTTATCTTATATGTGGGCAACAGAGTAGAAATAGTTTGTGTCAAAGTTTTGCATATAAAAAAATGTTTATTATTTATTAAGTTTTAGCATAGTTTATTGTAGGATATTGTTTTTTTTTAACTTCAATTAAACATGCAGTCAGTTTCTCCTCCTCCGCCTTTCCTTGAGTCACCAGGTGTCCCGCCCATACAATGGAGAAATTGGTATGATGCTTTTGCGACTTATATTGGTGCAATAGGAGCATCAAGGTTCAGAGCAGAGCGTAGGAAGTATCTTCTTCTCGATTCCTTGGGTTTTGAGGGTAGATCAGTGTATAAACATTTACCAGATTTAGTGCGGAATGCAAATGATGAAGAGCTTGATGAATATGCAGAAGCTGTTAAAAAATTTGACATTTTTTTGATATTCAACCTAGCATTGTTGATATCAGACATAAGTTTTTTAAAAGAGAACAAAAGTCTGGTGAAGACGTTGATCAATTTATCTCTGTTTTAAGAAAGGTAAGTGCTGACTGTCAATTTGAAGGGTTAAATGAAGAATTGATTAGAGATCAATATATTTGCAAGTGTTTAGATAAGAATATTCCACAAAAGTTGTTGTCAATGGGTATTCTAACTCTTGAAGAAACCATACGCACTGCTAAAAGCATTGAGCTTTCAAAGATTTCAGTAAAAGAGTTGGATGAAAAAATTGTTTCTAATGAAAATGTTACGGTTGTTCGGACAAAAGAAAATAGAGGTTATTTTGTAAACCGTTTTGAAAACTAAGGTTTCAAACAGAGTAATATATGTTACCGTTGCAGTAATCTTCCATATTTCAGGTCTGGCCGACCATGTCCTGCTAAGAATGTTGTTTGTAGAGTTTGTGGGAGATTAGGGCATTTTGCCAAAATTTGTCAGACTGGAAAACATATTTTACCTGAAGTGAAACAGTCATCTTCTTCTGTGGCTAATGTTTCTACTTTTGAGAACAGTGAAAAAGATCTTAATAGAATTCAAGATGACTTAAAAGACATGGTTGTTGTTGTTGTAGGAGATTTGTCTGGCATTACAGAGGATGGTTCTGAATGTGTTGATCCTTATATTGACGTCAATATTGGTGGGGAAAAAGTAAATTTATTGGTGGATTCTGGTGCACGAATCACCATGATTACACAGGAGTTATTTGCAGAAATCTGGGGTTCACGTCCTTTGATGGCACCGGATAGATCTCCAGTTTCATATGAAGGGAGGAAGATTGAATTGGCAGGTTTCTTTGAAGATACGTTGGAGTTCAGAGGAAGAACTATACATGGAAAAATGTATGTTGCAATCAAAGGATTGTTGATTCTAGGATGGTACCACCAAGGTTTATTTAAAATGGTTTTGCGACCTGGAACGAAAGATCAGGTTTCTGTAGTTGGCTCTGATGATTTTGTAGTCAAATTGTCCGAGCATTATCCATTGGTTTTTAGTAAAAGTCTTGGCAAAATTAAAGATTTTTCACATGTCATCAAAGTGAAAGAACGAGCGATTCCTGTAAAACACTGTTTAAGAAATGTGCCTTTTAGTGTAAGAGATCAGTTAGAAAAAGAACTTAGAGATTTGTGTGGTAAAGGGATTATAGAGCCTATTGAGTCTTCGTTATGGTTGTCTCCATTGGTCGTTGCTAAGAAGAAAAACTGTGACCTTTGCGTATGTGTTGATTTGCGCAGTCTAAACAAGAACATATGGGTGGATTCTCATCCCCTGCTAAAGATTGCTGACATGTTGAGTATGATTCGTGGTTCAAAATTGTTTTCTAAATTGGATTTAGCGTCAGCATACCACCAGGTGATCCTTGATCCCTCATCGAGACATCTTAATGCGTTTGTGTCACCTTTTGGGTCATTTCAATACTGTTGCATGCCTTTCGGATTGGCCTCTGCGGCAGCGGTATTTCAGCCGATTATGACTGGAATGCTCAAGGGTATCAAGGGTGTTGTCGTCTTTCAAGATGATGTGTTGATCCATGGTGATTCTGATGTATCACACGATGAGGCACTTTACCGTGTACTTAATGTCATGCAAGACTATGGTGTTGTATTAAAGCAAGAAAAGTGTGTTTTTAATGTCAAGAAAATTGAATATTAGGGGCATATTGTGTCTGAGCAAGGAATAGAGCCCAGACCTGCACTTGTTAAAGCCATTGTTGACAGCCCAGCTCCTAAAGACAAGAGTGATCTTAAATCATTCATAGGTCTTTGTGAATGTTATTCTTGTTTCGTGCCAGATTATGCCATAACTCAACCCCTTACTAACATGTTAAAAAAAGATGTTCAGTTCACTTGGAATTCAATTTTTCAAAAAACGTTTGACTGGGTTAAAGCACAATTGATTTGCCCTAAAATCCTGAAACCTTTTGATCTAAGTTCTATATGCACAATCACTGTAGATGCTAGTGGTTTGGGTCTGGGTGCTGTTTTGACTCAGGTAGTTAATAGAGTGGAGAATACATTGGGTTTTGCATCGAGAGTTTTACGTGGCGCAGAGTTGAATTTTGTGGTCATTGAAAGAGAACTACTGGCTTGTTGGTGGGCAGTTAGGAAATGTAACCCTTATATTTGAGTAGACATTTTCAGATACGTACTGATCATAGCCCACTTGTTTCAATTCTTTCAGGTGAGAAGTTAAGGGATCAAACACCAAGGATAGCCCGTTTATCTCCAAAACTTTTACAATATGATATTGACATATCATACATTCCAGGAAGTAAGAATGTGAGGGCTGACTATTTTTCTAGGTTTCCTGTTGAAGATTTTGATGTAGATTTAGAGGATGGAGATGAATGTTTCATTGCTAGTTTGGTACTAGATGACATGTATGCTATTAGTGAGAAAGAATGGAGATTAGAACTGGAAAAAGATAATTTACTTTCATGTGTAATTAAACATGTCAAGGAAGGTTGGCCCAGAGAAAAAAATGTTTCATCTAATCTTCAAACGTTTGTGAAAGTATCATCTGAAATTTCTGTTGAAGATGGTTTGTTGGTACGTAATGACAGGTTAATTCCTCCTGACACATTGAAATTAGGTTTAGTTAAAGGAGCACATGAGGGTCATTTGGGAAGAACATTAACTAAGAGAAGGTTACGTGAATATTTTTGGTGGCCTCAGATGGATATAGATGTTGATATCTTTGTGGGAGATTGTGTGGTCTGTTCTGGAGCAGAGAAAAATGTTGTTGTGAGAACACCACCTTCACAACCTATAGAGTTGCCTGATTCACCATGGAAGAAAATTGTAATTGATTTGGTTGGTCCATTCAATGTTCTTCCATCTTCATCTAGATTTGCTATAGCAGCAATAGATTAGTTTTCGAAATGGCCTGAAGTGCGTTTCATTGGTGAACCAAATTCTAGAAATGTAATTGACTTTTTAAAAGATATTTTCTTGCGTGAGAGGTTCCCATCAACTATTGTAAGTGAAAATGGTGCAGTTTGTGAGTCATGAGTTTGGAGAATTTTTGAAAGAAAGTGTTATCAGTCATTGCAAAAGTTCACTTTCTCATCCACAAACATATGGATTAGTAGAAAGGATTAACCGGGTTCTTAACAATTGTGTTCAGTGGGTTATAGCAGAAAAATGCAATGTGCAAAATGCAGTTAGATCTATGCTATGGTTTTATCGTACAACTCCGCATTCTTCTACCAAAGTCTCTCCCTATGAGCTTTTACGTGGGAGGAAACCGTGTTCAAAAATCTGTCCAGGATGGATGTCAAAGTGGGTAAAGATGAATTCTATTTCTGGTATTCATAAAGTTGTTAGAGAAAATGTTTCTTTAGCGCAATCTAAGCAGAAAAAATATTTTGATTTCAGGTAACGTGTTGTTTCTAATTCATTTGCTATTGGTGATGTTGTACGTGTCAAGTTTCCTATGCACAAAAAGAAAGGAAGCTCTAAATTCTCAGATCCAATGATCATTGAGAAAGGTCAAGGAAATGCTGTTAAGATGACTAACAAGCAGTGGTGGAATGTTTCTAGAATTGTGAGAAATGTTGGAGGTATAAGACCCATGGGAGCATTTTCTAGTGGTGATGATGTTTCTCTTAATTCTGAACATTCCGGTACTGTTTTACGCAGGAGTAATAGACAGAGAATTGTTCCTGCTAGATTTCGTTAGTTTTATGGTGTTTTTTTTTAAAAATCTAGCACTGTTTCACACAGTGCCAAAGGTCAAAGAATTGTTCCTGCAAGTTATTATTAGTTTTCCATTTTTTTTATTTTTTATTTTGTTATTTATTTATTTTTACATTTTGTTTTTTTATTTTTGTATGAGAAGGAGGATAATGTAGTGTTTTCATTATTCCTGCTATGGTCTAGCGCGACTTCCCTCGCGCTAGTTAATATGTGTTCTGTTTTGGAATGTTAATTGTAGACTGAATGTACCAGTTTCAGTTGCCCACATCTTACCTTGCCTGCTGATCGCTGCGTGGCGCTTGTCCCGAATAAAGACTTTCATCTTTCTACCACCTGCGTGAAGTATTTATTCACTACAGACAGCAAACTCACCATGAGAACCCAGATCAACATTTCACCTCTGCCTGCTTCTTCATCGTCTGCATGCTCTGTAAGATCTTCAAATGGCTCCTTGTCGACACCAGATGAACTGTCTGTCACTCAAGCCCTCATCACCGGCTGGATGGACTACGGGTAATGCCCTCTACATAGGAATCACCTCTCACATCCTGAAAAGCCTACAGACAATACAGAATGCAGCGGCCAGGCTCATTCACGAAGTTCCCAGACTGACTCACATCACCCCTTCACCTTAAGAAGCTCCACTGGCTTCCCATCCTGAAGAGATGCCCATTCAAGATGTTCACCCACAAGGCCCTTCACAATGAGGGACCAGCTTACATCAACCACCACCTGAACTTCCACCAACCCTCCGGACACCAGACACTTATGCTATGCCTCGCTCTCCTTCGCTCAGACCCCTGTATCCTCCGTAGCGACTGCGAAGGATGCTCCTCCTACCTTTGCCAAGAAATCCTTGAACAAGCTCGCCCCTCATCTACAGACAGCATACTTGCTGCTTGAATTTAGGAAAGGACTCAAGACCTGACTGGTCAATTGATCTTGCATCACAGCAGGATCCTCAGTGCCTGGATACTCTCCTGGGTGACAAGTTGTGCTCTATAAATATAATTTGATTAATTGACAGTTTTATTTGGAGGGTGTAATGTCAAGGATGTGTTTTGGGTGGAGTGGGTCTTTTTTTAACTTTTTTTTTGGAATTTTCTTGCGTTCGTACATCATGAATTAGTGCAATGTTAGGTACACATACAATCAATTCGTCTTCTAGCATGTATACCACCCAGTCCCCCGTGCAACAGTTCTCCATATAGTGTCACTGTAACATCGTAGGTAGTCCCACCCAGTTGGTATAAGGGTTCACATTTTCTTGCAAGGCCGACACAATACCAACACATCCCTACATAAAACTATCTCCTCAAAACAATACCCAAAAGGTGTCATTCCCGCCCCACAATGCCAGATATAATGATATCTTTAAAGTAAATATCCAATGTATGTACATAGTATAAATCGGTAACAGCTCCTGAAACAATAAGGGACACGGTATGCATTCAGTAGTTCATGTCTACAGTCTATGCGCCAGTCAGTTGGCAGCTACCATATTGCCTATAACAGAAGAAAAAGAAAAAAAAAAAAACTCCACGGGGATTCTAGGAGATCACTCCTCCTCAGTATCGTTATTCCCTTCCAATAAATAACATTGCAATGGGGACCATATATCCGTGGGTCTGGAAGCGATAGGTAATAATTCAGAATACGTATGGAACTGTTCTTGACAATAGGTAAGGTCCCGCAGCCAGTCCTTAAATTTAGGGGCCCTGCCCCTACCCCATCTACATGCAACTCTTCTTTTAGCTACTAAGAGGGCTAATGCAACAAATTTGCGGTGTACCGCCTGTACGGGCTCCACATAACCCAGCACCGCCAGAACAGGGGATGGATCTAGCAATGTATGTACCATTTTGGACAGTGCCATAAAGACCTGTTGCCAGTACAGCTGTACTACTTTACAATCCCATGCCAGATGTAAAAAATCAGCATCGAGGGTGCCACATCTGTCACAGTTGTCAGTGGCGCGAAGCTGAAACCGACACATACGAGCCGGAGTATAATACAGTCGGTGTACAAATTTATAATGTAGAATTCTATATCTGCTGCTAGAAGAGATACGTTCCGTTTGTTGAAGGCAGAATTCCCATTGCTTATCAGTGAGCAGTGCTTCCAATTCCTGATCCCACCGTAGTCTAGCTGGCAGTGGCGCGTATTCTACCTGCGTGTGTACCGATCTGTAAAGTGTTGATACCAACTTGCTAGGAGTGTCATTGAGAAGAATACGCTGCAAGGGTGCTAGGGCCTGCGGCTCTCGAGGAAAATCGGGCGTAATCGCCTTTAATCCCTGGCGCAGTCGGACGTAGAGAAAAATGTCAAGCGGAGACGGTTGTATCCCCTCATACAAATGAGCCCTAAATCGAAATTCCCCATTGTGGTACAGGTCCCCCCAATTCGTGACATGTATACTACGGATCAGTCTACGGAATAGTGCTTCTTGTAGGAGTGGCAATTGTGGATGGTAAACGAGCGGCAAAAGCGGTGCATAAAGCATATCAGTCCCCAACCTGGCAGCGAGGCGGTTCCAGGCGGTAATGGTACTCATCACTGATGTAGGCGTCTTATCTCCGCCAGGCACCAAGGAATACAGCGCCCCCTCTATCGGGATCGGATGTGCCAGCCAGTGCTCCGCAGCCAGCTGGGGCATGTATCGAGGTTGGCGTATCCAAAAAAAGGCATAGTGAGCCTGAGCAGCCTGGTAGTATAATTCAAAGTTTGGAATGCCAAACCCACCCTGAGTGTATGGTCTAGTCATAACGTCCCATTGAAGCCGAGGCGACTTCCCGCCCCATACTAGTCTGATGAGCTCAGTACGTAGGTGCTGAAAAAAGTATCTACCCGGGTGGAAAGGGATATTCAAGAACAGGTACAAAAGTTGGGGAAGGATCACCATCTTAATCAAGGATGTCCTACCTGCCATGGAAAGTGGCAGAGTAATCCACCTTGTGATGTTCTCACTGATGCGCGTCATTGAAGTGCCATAATTGGCTCTGAGCAATGCCTCGCGATCTTTTTCTATATGGATACCTAGGTATGTAAAATCACCGTCACACCAAGCAAGGGGGTAGTCAAGCCCAAATCGGCTCGTGGATGCCGTTAGCGGAAATATGCACGACTTACCCCAATTGATCTGTACTCCGGAGAGTCTTCCAAATCTAATAAACTCTCTGAGAATGGGGTTTAAGTTTACGCCAGGGTCACGGACATACAACGTGATATCATCTACGTACATGGATATAAGTATTTGTCTCTGAAAGCATCTGAGTGCACTATCTTTGTGGTGCTGTCTCAACTTCGCTGCAAGGGGCTCCGTAGCTATCGCAAATAGGAGCGGAGACAGAGGGCATCCCTGTCTTGTGCCTCTAGAGATAGGGAATTCAGAGGAGAGTTTGCCATTAATCAGGACTCTAGCCACGGGATTCTCATACAGCAATCTAATCCAGGAAATAAATATGAGTGGAAAGCCCATTCGCTCAAGCACCTGAAACACATAATCCCATTCCAGGGAATCAAAGGCTTTTGTGGCATCAAGAAAGATGGCCGCCATAGGAAGGTCGTCGTGCACTGAATTAAGGATCGAGAAGAAAGTACGCAGATTATGTGACGTCGCTCTACCAGGCACAAAGCCCGATTGATCGGGGAGGATCAAAGTAGGAAGGAGGAGGCTGATACGTGTAGCAATAACCTTAGCAAGTATCTTTACGTCGCAATTTAATAAAGAAAGGGGTCTGTAGGAATCACATTTATGTGCAGGCTTCCCAGGCTTAAGAAGTGAAGTAATAAGCGCTGCACGCATGGAGGACGGCAGGTGGCCTACCTCGAGCGCATCCTCGTAGACCTCACGTAGTACAGGAGCCATAAACTCAATATACGTTTTGTAAAATTCTATTGGGATCCCATCAATACCCGTAGCCTTCCCCGACCTCATATGCATGATCGCATCCCGTATTTCATCCAACTCAAATGGGGCACTTAAAAAGGCTCTTTGTGCATCGCTCAGCCACCCAAGGGACACATCAGCAAGATATTCTTGCAAGTTTAGGTCTCCGGCTCTAGTAGATGTGTAAAGCGTACTGTAGTGCATCACAAATGCATTTAGTATCTGTGCAGTGCTCCTGAAGGCTTCTCCCTCCGGATTGTCGAGCTCTATTATAATATTAGGCGCACGTGTCAGTTTAACCGTTGCAGCTAAGGCTTTCCCTGGTCTCTCACCTTCGCCATATCTACGAGCCACCCAATATTTGCCTCTAAATTGTGATTCTCTAGTGGCTTCCTCAGCGTACTCCGAGATTTTCTCACGGATCACAGAAAGGCTAGCATCATCAGGACACAATGCCAAGGATGCCTCCGCACCCTTAAGTTCCCTCTCTAGTGTTCTCAACCGGGTCATGATGCTCTTCAGGACTCCGGACCCCTTAGCAATACAGACCCCCCTCAATGTCACTTTGAATGCATCCCAAATCGTTTCTACATCATTAACAGAGTCTTTATTTCGCTTAAAAAATTCTAGACATTCCTCACGGAGTTCTTCCTGAAATGCAGCGTCCAGCAGCATCGTAGGTTGCATCCGCCAGGCCGGGGGACCCAAATCCACTGATCTCAGAGTGGTCTGCACTGGGGAATGATCAGAGAATGTTCTAGGGAGGTGTAGCGATCTAACCAATGCAGTATACAGTTGTGATGACATAAAAATATAATCTAGTCTAGCCCAAGAGCGCGCTTGTGCTGTAAAGTGAGTACCTTCCCGCGTTCCCACGTGCAGATGTCTCCAGGTGTCCAGCAAATGATGGTTTTCGACTGCAGCACGCAATGCTTCCCTTGCCTTAGTGTAACGGAGAGGGGCCGGGTGTGATCTATCAATTAGTGGGTCAATTGTGGTGTTGAAGTCCCCCCCCAGAGCAAATGTTGAGGGCCTGTCCCCACGATCGCCGCCCACAACTCCGTAAAGAATTGCGGGTCGTCGATGTTTGGACCGTAACAGCAAACCAATGTGACCGCAATGTGTCCTAGCCTGCCCCACATCAGACAGTACCTCCCTTGGGCATCTACCATGGAACCTGCCATATAGAAGGGCGTACCTTTTTTAACTAATATAGCAGTGCCCCGAGCATACGTAGAAAAAGATGAGAAAACTGCGTGACTGGCCCAGCGCCCAGCAAATGAATGAGTGGTTTGTGCCCTAAAATGAGTTTCTTGAAGAAAAGCTATGTGAACCGAGTGACGGTCTAGATATTGCAGAATTTGCCGACGTTTCCGTGGGTCTCCCAGACCCCTCACATTCCACGTCATTATATTTAGGTCAGTATCCCCCATGTATAGTGTATTTGTTAGATAGGAGATAGCTAATCAAGCAACTGCGTGAGGCCTCAGAGTTGCGAACTGCAGCTATCAAGTCTTGTAATCTACCATTGTGCCAGTGATCGATCAAACCGGGTCCTAAAGCAATACACATGCCAATGCAATTTTTGAGAATATTGCTTGAGTGTACAACATGCACTGCGAGAGTGTCCCCTCGCCGGGTGTCCTCACATAATCCTGACAAATCCAACCAGAACATCACTGTGTTATATATCACTTCCAGTCTGAACCTGTAACTTAAAAACTCCCCATCCCTCCCCCCCTGCAACTGCCATGTCTCCTCTTCCCTTAGTCCTCCCCCCACCCACTGAAGCAACCCCAACGTGCCAGAATCCCCATCCCACCCACCACCCCGTGCATGAGATAAACAACCCAACATATTCAATACGATCAACAAGTATCGTGGGGAATTCCCTATAGGGGTCATCTGAGGTGCACACGTCTCCACCCCCATACCTCTCCCTCTGTCCCATGTAGCCCCCTAGGGCCACATTTTGGAGGAGGGGGGTGGTGCCTGGTATACATTACCACCTACAGTCCAATACCCGTCCATGGTATTCTCGAACAGCAGCGCCATCCCCAGTCAGAGGAGCGCCATAGCAGGTCTCACAATGAGTGCACTGGAGCAATATCCACAGACCCTTATTCACAACGCCATTGTCCTCATTTTCAGATCGGTCCCCTTCATGTTCTTCGTCTGCACCATTTCGCCGCCCTTGTCTAGCTCGACGTAGAGTCTTCATGAAGTCCTCCACGTGCTGCGGATTCGTGAAAAAATGTTGTTTGGCTTGATGGGTCACTCTGAGCTTAGCTGGATATAGGAGGGCATAGTCGATCCGGAGTGCACGGAGCTTTTTCTTGACTTCCAAGAATTTACGCCTTTGCTCCTGCACGACCGGCGTAAAGTCCGGATAAATGGAGAAACTGACGCCATCGCATGTCAAGTTCTGGTTCGTCCTCGCCGCACGTAGTGCAGTGTCGCGGTCTCGGTAGTTAAGGAGGCGGGCGATGATAGGTCTAGGCGGGGCCCCCGGCTTTGGGCACGGTCCAAGTGATCGATGGGCCCTCTCAACAATGAAGTGCCCGGAGAACGCATCTGATCCCACTGCTGTCAAGAGGATCTTTTCCACATATTCCTCCATCCGACCAGTGTTGGTGGACTCTGGAACGCCTACGACGCGGATATTATTGCGCCGGCTGCGCGCCTCCAACTCCTCGTTCTTTGCAGCAATCACTCTGAGGACATTGTCCATCCGGGAAAGGCGTGAGTCATGCGCGGCCGTAGTGTCATCATTTTCAGAAATACGCCTTTCAACTTCTGCGATTCTCTCCTCATGCACATCCATTTTCTGTGCAATGGCGTCCATTCTGGATGATAGGCGATCAACTTTATCCACTATGGTGGCGAATCCCTGACGCATTTCTTGCATCATCATTTGGATGTCCGGCGTGGCAGAGGTGGAGGGGCCTGTTGTAGTAGATGGACTGTGGACGTTTCCGGTATCCGACGTGCCCCTGGTCCCTTTCTTAGCAGCCGCAGGCTCAAATGACAACTTGGGTTGACGATTGTCCTGTTTCCCCATGGTCAGTCTCTTGTAAGGGCTCGCAGCAGCAGGTGAGAGACGCTTGCCTCGTTCCTCTTTTGATTGGGAGGGGCCTTTATTCATGAGCGCAGGTATAGCAACAAGATATATTGCCAATATCTCACAGGAAATCAAGGGTGTTAATATCAATGGTGCAGAACAACCAGCGGGCAGATCACACCACTGTCCTGTAGTCAACACCTTGCGCTGTATGTTATCGTTTATTTACAGCTATGGCTCCGAGTTGTAAGTCCCAGTCAACAAAGTTGCGATATGTAATTGTCACTTCGCCCAAGGCCAGCGAAGCTGTTCACCGCAGTGCTATGCAAGTCCTCGAGTGTAGACCAGCTATACCACCAGTATCTCACAGAGGTATTGTGGGGATCAATCAGACTGTAGTCTCTCCCAATACGAACGATAGCAAAGTAGGAAAGTAGGATAATGAAGTTCGCAGAAGAAGGCAACAATCACCAATGCTACCTCCACTGTGCTCCCTCGGTGTCGTGCAATAAGGCTCAGGTCCTATAGCATAGGAAATCAGCAAGGGTGGCACCTTCAGCAACACCGCGCGTCTCAGCTCTCCGAACTGTTCCAAAGCCACACACACTCAGCACTGCATTCCGCAGGCGGCTGCAGGAAGTACCCCGTCCAGTAAGATAGTCAGCAGTGGGTCCTATGCAGCCTGCAGTGTCCGTGCAGCACGATCCAGTAGCCCATATATTTAGCCTAGTCTCTCACGCGTTGTATCTGATCTCGGCCGGTGCAGAGGTACCAACATACAGCTGCACACATTCCAGGTGGATAGGTAATATATGGCAATGAATTACCTCCGGTAGGGCTCCTCAGGCCAAACCACTACACAGTCCCATGGTTAGCACTATGTTGGGCTCACTGAGTGCAGTCGAATTAGCCTGTGGCAATGCCTGCTCCACGTGACAGAGTCGCAATTTACACACATCCAAAGCACCTCCCAGCCACTGATTGATGCAGTCCGGGCAATTCAGTGTATGAAGTGTCGATGCGTGTGCATACTGTACAGCAAGGGTGGCGGCGGCGTTTTTCCCTGCACAGCCCGGGGGGGCTCACAATACTACACGGAGTCTCCAATGAGACCTCGGTAACCTTTATCTGTGGGGCAGTTGCACCCCCGCCTCACCGCACCAAGTACTTCCAGGCTTTAGGATGATTATATTATATGGGGCCAGCAGGGCAAGGGACCCGAGGCCACCCACAGCCCACAGTGCCAGCTGTATCAGGAGATGACGGTTGAAGTGGCACTCAGTGGCTGGGCCCCCGGCGGCACGTACCTCTGCCCAGTCGTCTGATCAGCACGGGCACCTCTGGTCCCAAACGATCGGGAACAGCTTCAGGAGTCGAGGGCAGTGCTACCTCATCTTGCCATGTCCAACGCTGTCCCCAGTCCAGCTCAATCGTCTTGTGGGGTGATTATGCCCGGCAGAGACTGCCCGCTGGGCCTACACACCTCGTGTGAAGCCGTGGCGTCGCGTAGTGCACTCCCCCAGCCAGGCGCACTGCAGGCTCCGGCGCTTGTACCGGGCTGATCTTCTTCCTGCACGAAGT
This sequence comes from Lissotriton helveticus, assembly GCF_964261635.1. Lineage (NCBI taxonomy): Eukaryota > Metazoa > Chordata > Amphibia > Caudata > Salamandridae > Lissotriton > Lissotriton helveticus. Next base: position 1,020,236,207 of record NC_136069.1, on the reverse strand, counting down.
CCGGGCTGCGTGGTCACAGGGCTTTCTAAAATTTCACCGGAGGTGCTCCAAGACGCCCTTAACACTCGTCTGTAATTTCAGACGGGCAGGTGCAGGTTAAGTAGGATAAATGACGGATTTCCCGACCAGGCTGCTGGAGCCTCACACTAGAGCGGCCATTCAGCTTGTGCGCCCTCTAGCGCCCCTGGGTGGAGTGGGTCTTGTATGTTTTTTTCACAATTACTGAGAGTTTCTTGGGGCAGTTTATTGCCATATTTATCTCATCTTCGTCAAAATTATACCTTTGCCTCAAACATGTCAAATGAGAATGCCTTCTGTTTGGATCTTAAATTTGTCAAGTCACAGTAGAAGGGATTTTTTCCTCTATGTCTTCTCAGCAACTCTAAGAAGTTTTCTCTTGGTGTAGTTCTATGACAAACTAATAAAAAGAGGTGGGGCTCTTGTGCGTTTTTGTTTACGTGAGGTAATTTCATCTAGTACTTCAGTTACAAATGCTTTGTAAAGAGCTGCTAAACTAGTATCGTCCATATCAGATCTGGGTTAAATAATTTTAAAGTAATCTTGTTTTCAAAAACCCAGCTGTCAGAGTCTCTGAAGTTTCTGATCCATAACTTTTGTTTCTTTATTTATCGTGACATAGGTTTTGGTACAGAGAAGGGTGAAAATTACTACAAGTGGGTGGACCAGTCCACTGGGACTGCTTTTTTACTTTTTCCAGTCAGCATTAATGATCAGGTTGTCAGAGATCGACCCTTCCACATGAGTGGGTGCTCTGTATAATTGATTTGGTTTTTTTTTAAGTGGGCTAATGGCAATACATTAGATTCACTTGCATCTCGCCAATGCAGATTGAAGTCACTGAGACGCTGTTTTTTGTGGCAGAAATCATTCCATCAGCTAAGTTTATTAGCTGTTAAATGACTAATGCACTTTCCCCTTCGGGTAGGTGAATTCATGGGGTTCTTTTATGATGATATTGCATTGATGGAGAGACATTGGAAGGTGGGGAACTGATGCATTTTCGGAAATTTGCACTGAATGGATTTTCTGTATTAACACAATGCCGCCAGCTGGGTTCATGATTCAGTTGTTTTACAGAGCCGGTTGGTAAGAGGAGAGCCACAACTGGCTGAGGGGAGTCGGTAAGGCAGGTTTCTGCCACAAACATTAGGTTACGATTTTCAGCAGTAGTCAGATCAGAGTTTTCTAGACGACATTTGGCTGCAGATCTTCAATTATGAAGGGAACATTTAAAGGAGTGTACCTTTTTTGATAACAGGGACTGGATCAATCAGGGTTTGGAATATGTTGCAAGCTTTGATTTAGAACTGTTGTGACAAGGATGAGGGTTCTCCGTTACTTGCAATTGATGCAATCACTGAGAAATTAAATGAAATGAGAAGGATTTATAAGAGCGCAACACATGCCCAAAGGTGTCAATGCGCTAAAGTATGGTTAGTTGTGATGAGAAATATAGTCAGCAAGAATAGAGCCTTTATATTCATGGAGTCATCGCGCCTTCATTAAAGAGTGCAGAGCCAGGTATTCAAGGCTTTTCGAAAAGGGGCATGAGTCTGAAGGTAGGTGATACAATAGGGGACGGGAGTTCCAGAGCTTGGCTGCAGCCACCAAGAAGGCTCTATCTCCCCACCTTGCCTTCAAGAATTTGAGGACAACCACACAGTTATGACTTACAATACAGGGCTGTCTAAAAGGAATGTACCAATGGAACAAGGTTCTAATTCCGCCAGGCTCTGTTTTCTGTAGTCGCTTGTGTACAATGCATAGGGCTTTAAACATAATGTTATCATTCATCGGTAACCAATGAAGCTAGTATAGCCCTGCAGAGAAGGAATGGTATTTCGGGATTTCAAGTATCAGTCTCGCTGCCGCATTCTGTACCAACTGTAGATTAGCTATTGCAGACATTAATATTCAGGTGTAGTGCATTACAATAATCAAGCCTGGACGAAATCAAGGCCAGGGCCACTTGCTTGCACGCACGTATAGGAATAAAAGGGAACACTTTCCTAAGAGTCTAACGACTCCCAGGCTTTTTGCTAAATCAGTGGGAGTGGGCGGTGTACCCAGCATTTCCGGCCTCCTAGAGTTGTTTGAGATGGATGGTGGCTACCAAAGATCAAGACGTCAGTCTTGTCCCCATTGAGTCCAAGATAGTTTTTGCCCATCCAAGTGGATACTGCCTGCAGGCAGTTTTTTAAAATGAGCAGAAATGGCCTCTGTATCTTTGGTGATCGACACAATTATTTGCATGTCGTTGGCATAAGAGAGCACCTGTAGACCAAAGGACCACATCAGTTTGGCCAGTGGGGAGACATACAAGATGAATTGTGTTAGGCTCGGGGTTAGGCCCTGATGAACTCCACATGGCATGGTGATCGATTCAGACTTGAAATTATTAACTATTACCGTCTGTGACCTGCCCATAAGGAAGGAAGTTAGCAGTTTTAATGCAGAGTCTGTTAGCCCCAATTCCCACAGCTGGCTGCCAAGCAGGGTCGGGGAGATGGTATAGATGGGTAACAAGATTAAGAGCCTTTGTACGATACACTCGAGTAGTTTATGTCATAGATAAAGTATGCAACGATTTAATCAGTTGAGGCTCTATATTATTTCATGGGACAGAATTACGCTGAACTCTAACAAAGATGAGACAGGAGCAATACTAGTGAAGGTGGGATTTGAACATTCATTCTACAGCATTTATAGATCTGCTGATGTGACTGAGAAAGTGATAAAGGTAGAATTTGCAGGGCAAGGACATCAATTTTACCCACAAGAGACTTTGGGCCATATGTATCAAAAAAGAGTTTTGCGATTCTCAAATTGCGATTTTGAGCGAATCGCAATTAGAGAATCACAAAATGCAATGTATGTAGGATTTGCTAAAAATGTTGCGAATCCTACATATTTCTTATTTGCGAATCGCAAATTGAGATTCGCAAATAAGGAATACCTTCCTATTCATTCCTATGGGCTAGGAGGCCCATAAGAATGAATGGGAAGACATTCTCAATTTGCAATTAACAATTAGAGAATCACAAATTGAGAATACAATTTCAAGGTTGCAAGGGTGCCAAAAGGACACCCTGTTGCACCTCTGAAATATGCCTGTGAGCACATTTTACGCACATACATGCCCTAAGGGCATCTATGTGCAACTTATGGCACTTTAAAAAAATTTAAAAGTGTTTTTTAAAGAAAATTGCAAATTACCACCAACTTGAAGTTGCCGGTAATATGCAATTCCTTAAGGCCAAATAGCAAATTTCTGGTACTTCCAGAATTGCATTTAAGGATTCGCAATTTGAAATTCCATAATTGCATTCGCAAAATAGAGAATCGCAAATTTTGCAATTCTCCATTTTGCGATGTATCAGCCCAAACGGCTTTTTCCAATTTGCAAACGGGCCGATTCTGAGAATCTGCCTGTTTGCAAATGGGAAAAAGGCTTGATACCTATGGCTCTTTATGTCCAGATCTGTGTGAGGCGAGGATCATTTATACTCCTGGTAGGCAGCGAGGCATGTTTAGAAAGTGCTATTTGTAATTCTCTCGCTCTCAGATTCTAAAACGGGAGGAAGAGCCAGAATGTTAGTATGGAATGATATTTCTTTTTGCTGTTGCTCCCTTGGAGATTCTTTTTGAGCTGTGGGGTTATAAGTCCTGGAAGAGTAAGGACTAGACGGAAATAGTAATACAGTGGCGCTCCATAAATTGGGTTTGAGATCAGTAAGAGTCACCTCATGTGCTACAGTTTGACCTGAAATAGGAGAACTTAACCACTAGTCCACAAGTTCCAGCTGCCTTTGAGGATCTTCTGTATTTTCACCAAATCCTGAAGTTTGCTCGTGACAATCATCGACAGTATCTCAATTATTTGTAGGTGCTGCTTTGCCCCGACAGATTCCATTCTTCTTCTGGTTGTGGGCAACTGACAAATCAATAGGAGAAAGCATAATTTGAACAGTCATGATACTTACACTTAACAATGCCATTCAACGCTGTTGAACACGGCATTCTTTTGCTACACCTTAAAGCAATGGAAATGGCTACCACTTGCCTGGATCCAGTGTTAGCTTTCTGGACATTCTATTGTGGCATCGCCCCCCCCCCAATATGTTTGAGCACCTTAAGAACGAGACTGAGTTATCCATGATTTTTTATTATTGACTATTGGTATTTTATTTAACTCCTTTATGGTCTGATCCTTTGTTCAGAGCTTTAAAATATATATGTTCATCAATTACGCATAGGTCCCCCTGCTGCTTGGATGGGGGGGAAACAGGAGAAGACTAGGAGGTATGGACTACACTTCTTAGGACTTGTCTTTTGAAATGAGCATTTGATCTGTCCCAATATGTTGTAGTTTAGGTTTACTCTAACTGATTTCACAGATCAAAGCAGCCATTTAGTAGTTTTTAGTTTACCATTTATTAAAAGACAAACTGTGGGTGATATACCTAAAAACACTAATCAGCAACGTATTTAACGCTACTGTCCAGAAAATATACAGTTGCCATGGAGCAAAAAACCCTTCCCTGGCATCAAAAGGGTGAAAAGAAAGAGTACCTGCTAGCTGTAACATTCTTTTTGCCAATGCCTTCTTCAAGTACCAAGTTATTAGGCTATTTCTTTTCTGTGGTGACCCCTTACCTTCCTAATGAATGCCCTTCAGATTTGAAAAGCTTCCTCTTTCCCTGGTTACAGCACGCCTTTTATTTGTTGGTCTCATGGCTCCTATAAACCTATGAGTGAATGTATGCTTCTATAAATAAACAATACTTTAAAACACTATTAAAAGTTGTTTCATTCCCATCTAAAACGGGCAGTAATATGCCCTTAGCATGCAATAAGGGGAACAGACGGCACAGGTATGCAAATCATTAATGAGGAACACTAAATGTTTGGCTTCAGTGAACAAAAGTGAAGTTAATGTTCAGAAGTCACAGGTGTGTTCTACTGGGGTTGGGACTTATCGAAAGGACATTGTTAACATTATTTGAAAGTTTCTCTATTTCTAAAAGCTATTCCATATTTAGATGACAGCCATACACAGAGGTTTTTTAATAAGTAGGAGAAAGCTTTTTATATATAAATACACACATATCCTGTCCAGGGGACCACAGGGCAAACAGGGACTCTTGTGCTTCAACCATAGGGGTTGCCTTTGATTTCCCAGGGTCTGTCTTACAATAACTTTGCAAACTGGGTCAATTACAAACCCTTCAGCACTTGACACTCGGTGATAGCGATAGCAAGCAGTCCTAGGCTTCTTCAAGAGGTAGTGTAGAGGTGCTTCAAGCTCAGGTCTCCAGAATCGCCCAGCAGCGCAATACCTGGATTATCAAACCCAGTGCTTTACTTTGTTAAAAGAAACATACTTTTATCTACACAGAAAACCCAATACTCCCATAGCTAGTGTCCTCTTGCCCTCTTCTCTCCCCTTCTCCTGGGTTTGAGTGTTGGCTGTGCAGGCATCGTGCCCCTTTTTACTTGGTTGTATGCTTAGTTCATTTAGTAATCCCATATTTGCAATTTTCTCACCACAGCAGTGTTTCAGTTCCTCTAGTGCGGCCAGCAGGCACAAGCAGCACATGTCTGCTCACTCCATCTAGCAGGAGAGTCACCGGTTAATGGTGCTCCTGTGTCTGTGTATGCATGTAAACGCTCAGCATCACTGCAGGTCTTCTGATGGTGGCAAGCCCGCTTCGGGTGAGAAAGTCTTTGGTGTGGGGGTCACAGGACTGCCTAGATGCAGTCTAACTTTGGCACGACCATGCCACAGCACAATTCACTGTTGTAGCGGCACAGTCTTCTCGGGTAGGGTTTGCTGTCACTGAGGCTTGTCTACTTGGACACACCTGGTCATTATTGCAGCACAGCTTGCTAGGGTACAGTTTGTTTTCATAGTAGCACTGTCTGCTTGGGAATAGTTTGTCATTGCAGAGGCACAGCCTGCCCCTTCCAGCTTTGAGAATATCAGCAATACACTACTACTGTCTGAAAAATGAACCTAACCGCCATCTTGTGCACAAGAACGGGCCAGTGGCTTTCAAAATGGAACCCACAGTCGTTCATTACTCCGATTCAGTCATACACGCAATGCATGTGCCACACAGGCCACTGAACATTAACTCTACATGTTAGCGCTAGGACCTGTGGAACAGCAAAGAAGTGGAATTTCACAAGTGGGCCTGTCTGTCTTCACTACCGTGACACAGACAAAAAGTCTGGTCTTAACTAATAATTCACAAAACACGGTACACTGCCGCCACCGCCCTATCTGCTAAACCCACGACAGGAACGGTAGTCCAAAGTCAGACAAATGATGGCACACCCATCTAAGTCTTGGCCATGTCCAGGAACTATCTCTCGTCAAGGTACAGGCCTAAGGTTTCACCCACGCAGTGGATTGGGGCCAAAATCAAAAGACAGGATACCAGATACTCACAGTCTGGAACACAGGATAGGGGTCCACTACTATACACCATGCAGGGAACATTCCTGTCCCAATACACACACACACACACACACACAAACACACGTGCACACGCGCGCGCGCACACACACGTACATTCTGGGAAACAATAATTCTCTTTAGGGTTCTGCATTGGTAATGAGAAGGTCAAGCCTCCAAGGAACAATCTATCAGTGTTGAAAATAACCCCTAGACTGTTTGCTTTCTTAAATATACATGCGTGCAAACTACCACTCGTTTAAAGCCATGTCCCCCAGAGCGATGGCCTCCGTGGCATGAGAATCAACTTTGCTGGGCTGAGGATTGGAGGGAGTCAAGCTGTTAGAAGAGGGCCAGCACTGGGAGGTCAAGAGATGCAAAACAAAAAAAACAGTAAAGCGAGAGGAAAATTCAAACAAGTGAGCTATGGTGGGAAAGGGGAAATACGTGCCGCGAAATAACACGAGGTTGTTACCCTGGGGAGCTAAAGAAAAGTTCATTTAGCTAAAATATCAAACAAGATACACTGATAAAACACATTCTCAAAAGCTAACAGGCGAGAAGCGTTTTATTACTTGAGTTTAGAAAAGTAAAGCTGCCATTTTAAGTGACTACAAGAATTGCTCGATGGACTTGCCTTTATTGGAACCCTTTAAAAGACATGCAAACACCACAGCCTTCCCTACAGCTGTGACTCGCGTCCGGCCTGTTAATGCAAAACAAATGTAAATCTTTAAACAAAATACAAAAATCAGAAAGACAGGAGCTCATGATCACGAACTTGCCGTGGTTGTACAGCAAAACTGCAAAAAAATCCACACAATACTTCACTCAACAGGTGTCTGTCTGGTGACGATAAAAATGTTTTTTTTAAAAAAGCAATTGGTGGAAAAACAACAATGCGATCACGATCAACAAAAGGGACCGTATAAAAGCGTCAGCACAAACAATAAGAAAATGTACTAACTGGTCCCTTAGCCGTACCTTTGTTGCTTCATTCCCTAATAAGGGGAAGGGCCCTTTAACAATCGACTACATTGGCGTAGGGGTATTTAAAATCATCACTAAAACAAAGAATTCATAGTCCTGCTAACAGCGTGGAATATTGTGGGCCCAAAAACAGAGTGTGTGTCCATGCTGCAAAGTGCAAATAGCCAGCAACATTCCACACAGCTGCTGCTTAAAACAAAGGCTTCGTTTGTTGTGAAATATGTATTTACTAACAGTCATTTCCTTCACATAAATTAAGAAAAGAATGCCATACCAATTTAATTCAGTACATCGGGGAAACGTTGCGCTTAACTCCGGCTAAAATAAATGTTACCCCTTCTACAAAAGAAACCCAAAGTAACCAGTAATGAAAGCATGCAGCACAGTGAACTTTTCTTGAACGTGTAACAGTCCGAGATGTTCCCACAGCCTGCTCAAGCACACGGCTACGCAGAGGAGATGGATTACAGTTTCAGAGGGATAACGGGCCAGTATTTGGGCTGCTTTTTATCACAGTTCCTGTCAAAGTTGAGCTGCATGGCCGTTTCCATGCCCTGGATTTTGGCCACGTCCTCGCCGTAGAGCTTCTTCATCTCGGCCGCTCGCCTCTCCCCGGGCCTCTCGCTGGGGGGCAGCACAGAGCGCTTGGTGTGGAAGTGAAGGTCGTGGTCGGCGGCTACGTACATCTCGTGCTTCTCGTCGTCGATCAGCTGCTGTTTACCTGAACATCAAGCAAACGACACACAGTGAGAAACGGCGCCAAATCGTCATGAGCACAAATCAATGCATAACCAGAAAAGAAGATGAAAGAAGGCAACTTTAAAACGGAGATCCGTGCCTTTAATGCAAGGACTCCTATGAAAGGAACAGTTACGATCTCAACAGCGGTAAGCAGCTTCTCTGTGTAAAGTAGGAGGATTGAAGGTACAGCAGTGCTTTAAATGGGCCGGGCCTGTCCGGTACCGAGTACTGGCACTTTATTGTGTTGAAAGGAAGAGTACCTGCACTACTAAAGCAGTTCATAGTTTTGGGATTCCATTTTTTCAAATCTTATTTGCTTTTCAGTAACGATAAAACATAGCATATCAAACCCAAACCAAACGTGGCGCTTCATTATTTCCATTTACAATTGCTACAATGTCGATTTGCCAAAACCACAAATAAACTGAGAAATATCACATGGAAGTGAAATCCATCAGTGTGTATGTGACAGCTGAAATACTCATTCCAAGGCCCCTTTTACAGTCCAGCCGCATTTTCCACACTCAACCAGTATATTGTTTTCAATTTCAATTAATGACGCTTATTTTGGTAAATAAAAGTGTTAAACCTATTGAAAATACAAGCATGTTGTTACAATCGATTGACACGTATAACATTTAGGTTTCTACCATGCATTAATACCCTGGCATTGTATATAGCATGATATGCAAACATTTAGCTACATCATGGTTAAGCCTCTTTTAGCTAGAGCAGAAAATAGCTTGCATAAATCGTGAGCGGAGGCACACATCTCTCAACACTGAAATGACAGAGAAATAAATCATGTCCAGCTGTTTCACATTGGTCCACACTGTGTACTGTACTTTCTGTCGATCAATTCAAAAGGGGCAATGGGTTCACATGACACAAGGTGTAACTCTCAAGCTTTTGGTTCAAAAATGCCCTCTCTTTCTCTGTGGGGCACTGATATATTTTTTTTAAAGAGTTTGTTTTAAGTGGGCGCGAGTGGTAGGAGGAGGGTTCTCCAAGATGGTAAATAACTGTAGTGCCAAAGATTATCATAATGCCAACTAAAGTCCAGAGAAATATCATCGGGCCAGAAAAGAGTCGGAAGTAACTAGCACGTCTTTCGATAATATTTATTTGACCTCGAGTATGGCATGGAAAAGGTCAACAGTTAAATAGAAGGGGGCCCACAAGCAAGCTTGTTTTACACCATGAAAAGTATGGTCCTTTACTGTAATGCAATCTCCTAGCATCTCCTATGAGCCTCCAAGCTATACATTTTAGCAAACAATATGATCGCACACGTTTTGAAAATAAATGCAAATGCAGTGTTATTTTTCGTAAGTTTTTTAGTTATCAGTTTGTTACTGTTAACTATTGTTTATGGAAAACGATTGTAAGAATGGGGAAAATATAATTTTGTGACGCCCAATTTTGTGGGTCAAGAGAAGTTCCTTTCCAAATATTTTGCTTGCAGGGTGAAGCATTGCTAGGAGGTTGTAGTTCAAAGAAGAAATGTTGTCACTTGTTTTGAAGACTGGAACCTTAAGGACCTCTCCCGATATGTCGGATCACTTCCCAAGCACCCAACTGCTCCAAAAGCTCTACAAACTACTGATGTGTACCATTCAAGGAAACCCAACAAGGCAATCACTGTACAGCCACTGGGACATATTTCTCGAAAGGACTGGAGGGATTCTATTATACACAGAAGGTCAACAGAGACCCAAAATGGCCGCCAAGGAGGCACTCTCTCATGGGTGGGACTGGCATAGACTGACAGATCAATCAATCTGGATTTGTAAAGCGCGTCTAATCACCAGTGAGGGTATCTAGTGTGTAGGAGGTTTTTGGCTATTTGTTGGCCTGTTCAATGTTCTGCTGCGCAGGTTTTTATTATTGATTATTGCCATTACCATATGCATTGCCTCCAGCAAGCACAAATGCATGCAGTATCCAATACATTGCAAAACACATTCACAGCATGTCTTTACAAGTTCAAAAGTGCCCTGATATACAAATGTGGGCCACTGTTTTAACTAGGATTCACTGACTGCAACAACTTTTATTTTGGTGCCCGGACCCATCTCCTGACTCTGATGCTCACCCTTGAACAAGTATAAAATGTCTTTAGCCAAGTGTCCTTAAATTTCGGGTTCACTCGACTGAACATCAGTTCGCAACTTTAGCCATGCTTAACTAACTGCCAACATTTGCAATAACTGATTCTGTAATGCTAAGCGCATGCAAGCCAACTTTTTCACATGAGCTATTTTTATTTTAATCAAATTTTTGGGACTGTATTATGTGCTTTAAAGCAGTCCTTAAAAGGGCAATATAAATCTAGAGTGCACCTGTGGAAATTTGCAAAACGTTTCGCCTTCTTTAACAAAACTTCAATTGCGCCGAGCCATTCTTGGATGTGAAGTTTTCTTATTACCAGTCCATAGTGCGTGCAAACGTTAAGATTCTTCTATTGGACACTTCGAGTTTGTTATACATTTTAATAACCAACTGTTCCGTAGCATCCTGGCTAAGTAACCTTCTTCACTTCCAAGTCGTAATCAGTTTGAAATAAAGACATTATATTTACTCTCAAGCCAAACAGATAATCCATCAGAACAAAGGTAGTTCCACTTATAAAGAACATTTTGCCAGGCAATAATGTAATTATATGAGGAAGGTACATCTGCCAACCTTGTTAAATGTATTATCAAGTATTACAGAGCCTTTACTCAGGGGTCTTAGTACCTTGCTCGGTATGTCTTACTTATTCGAATCATATACATATTTTTTTGTTTAACAGCGTGCAGTAGTGTTATGTACCAATCCTATTACGTGCACACCTGTATTTTTTCACATTGATCAACGTGTCAAGCTCTTAAAATGACAACCATACTAGTATTGGGTATTCAACAAATAATGTGAGTTTTGGTTTATGGCAACAAAAACTTGAATACAATCCCAGCACCACCTGCTTCTACATCCCATGTACGTACAGCAAAAAATGCTTCAGCCAAAACAAACATAATTTCTTAGTCCAGTCCGTCGCCCTCGATTTATCTTTCAGCAGTCTCTTGTGTTGACCATCTCCTCCATTTCATATTTCTGTTGGAGGCATGATCCGAAGTGCCCTCAAAGTTCCTGAGCAAGTGAACAATCTAAAATCTCTTGTGAAGAAATCCAACAGTGGGTTCAATTTGTTAATAATTATATTCCGATACCCAAGATATTATGGCAGATCTTCTCCAATCCCAAAACATGCCATAGCCAATGGTACTAGACTAACTTGATCTGTGGATTTTCCTTACCCCACTTCCCCATAAGCATCTGCTTAGCTGTTAGTAACAATAATTCCAGTTTATGGTGCCTTTCACTGACCCCCCCCCCCCCCCAGTTGACTTCAGGAGTGCTATATCTTTCAGGACCTATGGCCAGAAACTGCCGATTTGGGGCACTGCAATAGGATATGGGCTATGGATCCCTTCTTTCCACAACTCCAACAGGAGTCAGTTCTGGTGTTGCAAAAAGCAAGTAGTCTAAAAAGGGAGTAATCCCACTCTTTGGGAATATAGGTGTTCAGTCTGGTAAAAATCACGCAACATTTGGACAGAAGGAGAATAAACAACACACTAAGTTGGGAGTATTTAGATTGTTTGAAGCACTTGATTGCCATCACTTTTTTTTTTTTTTTTTTTTGTTCCAAAGCTTCTATTTGATATGAAGAACAAATTACTTACCTTTGGTAACACTCTTTCAGGTGACACTCTAACCGCAGATTCCTCACCTTTATACTATTCAAGAGACGCCAAACTGGAGCCAGAAACGTTTCATTGCAGTGCTTCCACTTGCTACTAAGTGGCACGTAGGCTTTGTTCTGCATGGAAGTGCAGAGCTGAGCTGCATATAAGCACCACCCCTGTACGCCGATGTCAGTTTCCTGCTTGACACTTTCTGCGCCCTCAAACGCAGAGCATAAAACAAATGTCCATACCAGTGTGCAAATCTCTAATTTAGGACCTTTTTATATGGAAAAAAGAGGCCAGTCTACAGTACAGGGAAGTGGGAGAGCAGTGAGAGAGAGTCGCCAGGAGAAAAAGCATTACAGAAGGGAAGTAACTTGTTATTCTGGTAGATATTTCTAACAGCAGATTATTCACCCTTAGAATAGATAGCAAGGCAGCACCTGCAAAGGTTGACGATCTGTTGAGTGGACTCAGAACAACAAATCTTGCATGACTGAGAGGGCGAAATGTCCTTCCAGCCGGACTTGCCATAAAAGTAGCAGTGTTTCAAGCGTGTTTGCACAGATTCCCACATTGCAGCCTGGCAGAAGTCAAGGACAGGCACTCAGTGTGCCAACATAGTGATAGCAACCTTAGCCCAGGTGGAATCGGCACTCGGATCTTCTACAAACTGTTCTATGGCCAACGTGTAGCAGATCTTAATGTAGAGTACTATCCATTTCAACAGAGCCCTCTTTTGCATAGCCTTCCCTTTCTTTGCTCCTGAGAACCCCTTGAAAAGCTGACTGCACACCCGATTGTCCTTGGTATGATCGATGTTAAAGCTTACATTTCTTTTGGGGTCCAACCAATGGAGTCGCTCTTCCTCTTTTTGAGGTGGGGCAAAGAATGCTGGACTGCCTAACTTGTAAAGGATTCGCCGAGAAGGTCCTCCAGGTCCTCAGCACCTCTTTGCCCAGAAAAGAGGTGGTGTAGGAAGGTTATACTGACATTCACACGACAAGATGAAGTGATCGCAATGAAGAAGACAGTTTATAAGGTCAGAAGATGAAACTAGCAGTTGTGCATAAGCTAGAAGTGACTGCACATGAGAAATGTCAAGACCAATTTAAGGTCCAACTGTGGTATCACAAATGGTGTGAGAGGGAACATGTGAGTTATACTTTTAAGAAACTGCATCGCAACAGGTGATAGTAACAAGGAAGTTTGGTCCAGTAAAGGCGAAAAGGCTGAAATGGCTGACAAATAACCATTAATAGTACCCACTGTAGGGCCTCGCTGGACCAACGACAAAACAAACAACAAAACATTCGAGAACTTGGCTTGTGAAGTGTCTGATTTTTGTACTTCACACTATGACACAAACATGCCTTAGAGCCAGGCGTAAATTGACTTTGCAGACTCGCAGCAAGGCTAATGTTCACAACTCAGGTGTGAGATCAACGCAGCAACTGCCGCCAATCATTCCCCATGCACGAAGAGCTAGGGTGCAGAACATTCCCTTGGTGCTGTGACAGATCTTTCCAGAGCGGCAGCCTGATTGTGGGCGGACGCTCATGCGCCGAAGCTGCGGGTACCCACACTCTCCTGGCCTACTAGTATGACTTGGGCAGGGTTATTCCCGATTTTCTTCAGAACTCTGGGCAGGGGAGGCAACCGGGGTAAGACATACAGGAGTACTCTGTTCCACTTCAACATGAATGTATCCCCTAACAAGAGTTTTTGGGGAACTCCAACGCATATATCTTTTGACACTATGCTCTCTTTACAGTGGTGCAGAGATATAGCCAGGGTTCCCCCACTGCCAGAATTTGCCCTGTGCCTCCTCAGGATGCAGCTGCCAGTCATGATCCGCTGCTATCTGAGCTCATGAGCGGTGGCGTTCAAGGATCTAGTTAGGCTGTTCATGATCAGGAATACAATGTGATGATTAAGCCAACCCCAGAGGCACATAGTCTTTTAGCACAGGACCCAGGACCCCACTTCGCCCTGCTTGTACCATATGTCTGTGGTATTGCCCATGAGAACCTGTACCAGCTTCCCCTTGAGGGACGGCAGGAAGACCATCACCATCAGATGAATAGCTTGCAAATCCAACAGAGTGATATGGAGCCAGGCCTCTGCCACAGACCAGAGTCGTCTGATGTCTACATCCCACAAATGACCCCACAACCCATCAGTGATGCAACGGTTACTATAGACAGCTCTGGTTGGTGAAGGAAGAGGGGTCTGCCGCTAATCCAATTGCGGTCGAGAAGCCATAATTGCAGATTGCATGCATTACAATAAACCTGGAGGGTATCTTACCTTTGTGCTGGGCCCACTGGGAGTTCACAATCCACTGCAAAGCTTGCATGTGCACCCTAGCTTATTCGACAATCAGGATGTGTGCCAAGAAGCCTCAATGCTGCTCTGATTGAATGCATGAATGAAGAGATATTTATAGAGCCCAATTGCTGCTTCAGAAGAAGCGTCCTGGTGATAGCAAAAGACAAGTAGGAGCTGGGGATTACAGATTACTGCACCGCACCCTTTTCAGCTGTGCCTTAAACAGGCTTTTGGAGGGCATAGAAAAGAGGGATTGAGGGAGGGCGTTCCAAAGACTAGGTGCAAGAACCACAAAGGATCTGTCCCCTGCTCTGGCTCTACAATACCAGGGGATGCACAGGAGGTTGAGATTAGATGAACGGGGAGTCCTTGCAGGAAAATAGGGGCAAGTCTTATATGTATCTGGGACCCCTTTGGTGAAGGGCTTTGTGAGTGGTCATGTGAGTTTTGAACTTTATCCTAGGCAATCAGTGTAGTTCTTTGGGCCCTAGTCTGATGGACTGACGTTTGGGGATATTCAGAAGAAGCCTTACTGCAGCATTTTGTACGCGCTGCAGTCAGGCCAGTAGATTCTCAGGGGCACCTAGGCAGAGAATGTTGGAGCAATGCAGCCTGGAGGTGATGAGTGTGTGTACAATTCATTTGCGGGTGTCCAGGAGTATTTGAACAGCTTCCTCCGGTATTTAAGCAGAACGAAGCAGGTGGCAGCCGAGGCCTTAACATGGGGCTTGAAAGAGAGGGCAATATTCATCATGACCCCCAGGTTCCTGAATACAGTGGAAGGGTTGGTGACCGGTCCTAAGTCAGACGACCAAAGGCGTAAGGCGTCAAGGGAGGGAAGAGGGTCCAAATGCTAGAATTTAATTTTTGTCGGGATTTAGTCATAGACCACCATTATGCATCCACTGCTCAATGGATTTGAGACAGCCCTGAACATTTTCTGAAACTATAATATCAGGATCATAGCCCGAATGCCCTGGACTCATCACAATGGAGGGAAAGGCTTGAACTGCACTATGTCCAAGACAGCTTCTTTAAAAGAGAATCTTAGTAAAGGAGTCCAGAACAACTTTGGTTTGTTGATCATTAATCCAAATGGTATCAGGAGGTACGGTGTTGCTATGGTGGTCTATGACCGACTGTGGTGAGCTCACCTTTAACGGCCAGTCGTCAAGGTAGGAGAAAACTGGCATCCCGAACTCTGAAGATGGGTAGTGACCACCGCCATAACTTTCATGAACGCTTGAGGGGCATTGGTGAGCTAAAGCTACTGTCCTACCTTGAAGTGAAGGTAATGACTGTGGGTCTGCAATATAGGTATATGAAAATATGCGTCCTGAAGATTCAAGGACCCCATCCAGGATATGCTGCATGCCCTCAAATATCTTGTTCTGCTGCAGCGTTGCGGAAGGCCTGGGGAACAGGGGGTGCATTGGGATCAACTACGGAATAGGCTCCTCAATTGGAGATCGGGAGCAAGATTGATCAGCCTCTTTACACCCTCTGGACTTCTCGTGTGATGGAGAGTGGAGAGATGGGGCCGGGACAAGGACCAGGTAGGTCTTCTTATTCTTTCATGTGGACTTTGACTTACCTGAGGTTTGTAACCGCGATGACGCCTTCTTGCAGAAGTGGCATTGTGAGTGGCAGCAGGTCCACACCCTCGACTTGGAATCGGAACAAGACTTACACAAGGCCTTTTATTTCTTCCTGTGTTCTCAGACATATAGCTTCGCTTTTGGTCCCGGATTGTCTTTGGGTGCGTAAGGGCACACTCATTGCAAAGCCTGGAGTCATGGCCACAGCACCAAAGACACCTTGTGTGGGTCCATGACGACATCTGTTTTCAGCAGTCACGGCATGGTTTGAAGCGAGTAGTTTTAGGAAGGGACATTTTTTCCTTGCACACTGAATTTAATTTTCGGGGGCGTCAAACAAAAGTGGGAGCAGAGCTCCAGATCCAGATTAAACATGCAGAAAGGGACAGATGTTGGCACACAGGGGTGGGGCTTGTATGTGGCTTTGCTCAGTCACTTCTATAGGGGGAACAAAGCATAAGTAGAGCCACGCGGAGCCACATGCCAGTGTGTAGGAGTTTCCATATCCAGTCTGGCATCTGGGAAAATTCTAAAGGTGAAGAATTTGCAGTTGGAAGCATCTACCATCTAGGCTGGCTGCTCTAATATATGCTTTAACAACTTCTTAGTCAGATGGCTAAGCATAATATAGAGGTTGGTAAAAATTGGTAGAACTTTCTTGCCTTTTCCACTTCTTCTGTTAGCATAACACCCTCTTCATCCCCAATAGTGCTGATGTATAATTAGTTGATTTTAGCGGTCATTCTGATAGTCAAAAGCCTCCCTGCTTTATTTCCCCCACATAGACTCTTTGATCAGTTGTAGCCAGGGAGATTTTTTTGCTCTAATTAGGTTCAACATCTGGAGTTGACCTCATATGCTCAGGACTTTGCCCACACGTTTTGTGATTCATTGTGGTTTTCTGCCTTGCCCAGTTCTTTTTACAGCTTAGCCCTCAAATCTTCTCTAATCTTCTTTAGATGCAAACCTTCAGCTGGTTACCTCGTGGAATAATCTGCACTTTTGAAACATCAGCATCAAAAGGTCCTACTACATGTTGACCGTGGAGCCTTCAAATTGAAAGTCTTCTGGTTTCCTGGCTCCTGCCATAACCCTCGCCTTGAGCTGAAAGCGATAAACCCTGGTTAAACTAGCCGGGACACAAGTGTCTGTTTGCCCCAGGGTGGCCGTTCTGTCCAACTGTATTTGCTCTGTATGTTCCAACCCCGGTATAATCCTGGAAATGAATTGACACATAAGCTTTGATAGCAGCGTCCTCTCCATCCCAGGGTAGGGCACACATGGGTTGCAGACATGATTAGATTAGATTAAAATACTTGTAAAGCGCATGGCTGCCTCGGCAAAAAGGCGCCCAAGCGCTGGAGCACGACTAAGCAGGTGACAAGACCAAGAGGTTAGACCTGAGAGAAGAGCCAGGTTTTCACAAGACGTCTGAAGGCCTGATGATCAGGGTTTATGCGAATATGTAGGGGAAGAGAATTCCAAAGAGTGGGAGCCAGGAGTCTGAAAGAGCGGCTGCCGGATCTGGTTTTATGTATACGAGGAATACGTGCAAGACACTGGTTCGCTGAACACAGTGCACACGATGTAAATGTAAATGTAGTAGTACTTGTATAGCGCACAAATCACCCATGAGGGTATCTCGGCGCTTGTACGCATACCGCTGTGGAACCCTTCCTGGCTTTTCCCTGTGTGTCAGATCCGAGGAAATTGAGCCCAAGACCCGCCGAGGCGGGAATTGAACCCTGGTCCCGGGCTAGACCTCTGTATCAGGGTCTGCCGCTCTAACCGTTGAGCCACACTTCTCCAATGGAGTGTACAGAGTGCACAGATCGCCTAGAATGTCTGGGGCGACTCCCGTCAGTATCTTGTGCGTGATGCAAAGCGTCTTAAAGCAAACACGCTGTTCGATGGGCAGCCAGTGTAGACTACAGAGGAGATTAGAGGCATGGTATATCGTCTAACATTTCTACGAGGATTATGTTTTGTTCTTTCAAATTCACAACCTACAACCTCTTGACTCAAGAACTCTTGCTATGTTGAACCGTTTTTGGTAGATTCTTCGAGGTTTGACATTCTTTTCCTTACTTGATGAACATCTTCCTGTAACTATTGGAGATCTTTACTCCAAACCACCCTTTATTAAACAATGTTGATTTTTAGGCCTTGGAAAAATGGCAACATAAAGTCTTACAGAACTGTGTATCTTCTGCTGTAGACCTGGTTTTTGTTACTATTGTTATTTATTAGAAGTGGAGAGATATAGCACACAGTAACAGAAGGTCATGCAGATCGGTAAATTCCACATCACCATCAGCCTTTTGTATTCCGAGACACCGGTCATATAATATCAATGAATATAGCAACCATAACAATTTGGTGAAGTACAGTCCAGTCGTTATACAATAAGCATTATGAACTGCAGCTGTCCTGTCAAATGCTCCAGCAGGTGCGAAGTCCGCCAAGCGCCACACATGTTCCACAAAGGCACAAGGCAAATGTCAGCCGCCCATCAATCCCAACTAGGTGCCGAGGTAAGCAGTTCCGGTGTGGCCTAATCCACAGCCCCACAGTAAAGTGCGAAATAGTAAACTGCTCAAGACCTGCTTAACCACCTTACAAGAACACTAGACAACCCATGCATGCTCTATGGCAGTGGTTCTTAACCAGTGTTCCAAAGGACCCTGGGGTGGGGGGTCTGCAATACCGAATCAAGGGGTTCCATGACCGATTATAAAATTAAATAATATTAGCAGCCTAATATATAACAACACTACATTTTAAGTTTTAAAACCCTCTGTAAATATTAAGGAAATGAAAAATGAAACCTAAATATAAAGTTGATGTAATTAGCTTGATTTGTGGCATCTGGAGAAGTACCTCAAATGGAATCTAGAATAAATGGTTGGTGACCTCAACTAAAGCACCACTGGCATATGCCAACAAAAACAGATCATGCATGAGGATGAAAAACAGACAACATGATGGGCTAGAATCTAGAGTATTTTCGTCTTTTAGAAATAAAACTACATCTTGATAGTTTCCAACTCTCTCGTGAAAATTACAACTTTTGCACATTTTTTGTTTGTGCATTAAGTAAAATGTTCCATAACTTGTGTATGGATTCGATGTACACTTGTTTCTGAATTTTTGTATATTATTTTGAGGGTCAAGGCATAGAAATTGCGCAGGTAGAGGTCCCTGGCTTCCAGCAGTTTGTCAGTCAAAAGTGCTTTATTCGAGTATTACTCATAAAAGCAGACATACATACATGTAATAAAAAACGATTAAATTTACAAGTCAATTAGACATAAGCACATAAATGATGTTTAAAAAACAGTACACGTATAAAATGTCAGGTGCAAGTTCATTATAAAAAAGTGCCTGATTGATAATCACAAAAGGCAATTTGGAAAAATTCATATCATAAAATTTCATACCGATGATACATTAAATTAGTATGTTACATTAAGAGAGTAAAATAGACACGAGTCTAGCAGTCTCTGGCCAACTAATCAACATTTGTAGAGAATAAACAATAGTCTAGCAGTCTCTGAATTTACATTAAGTTGTTACAGAGAATAGACATGTATCTAACAATTTGCTGTCAACTAAGCGATAAATAATTATCCTGCCAGCAATCTCTGTCTTATAATCCAGGCCCACCCCAGGTACTTTGCAGTAGCAATTATAATCCAATTAACAGAAGTAGATCTTACAATCCGCAATGCTACCATACTATTTTTTGTACCTAGGTTCCTGCACATGGGAGCCAACCAAGCTCGCCTTGGTGCAGAGTACATTGGACAAGAGAACAAAAAATGACCAAGAGTCTCGTTGCCTACCCCACAGACTGG
This sequence comes from Lissotriton helveticus, assembly GCF_964261635.1. Lineage (NCBI taxonomy): Eukaryota > Metazoa > Chordata > Amphibia > Caudata > Salamandridae > Lissotriton > Lissotriton helveticus. The sequence continues at coordinate 1,020,216,478 of NC_136069.1, read as the reverse complement.
ACAGATTGGTACACCCCCTGCTTTCCATTTAGATGTTAAGTTACAGAGGGGGAGGGAACCTACCCTCAATTGGAAGAGCAATTTCCTGTCCATGGGGTTTGATATGTAATCCCAATACATTTCATAAATTGGGTACAATTTGATCTCTAAGTAACTAATGGTCATAAACCCACCGTTTGTACTAAGCATACTCTTATTAACAACATGTTCCCAGTAAATGTTTTTTAGGGTGGACTTGGAAGGGAATAAAGCCCCAGCTGGATCAATCCATAGAGCATTAAGTCCTAATTCAAACAAAGCAATCTTTAATGATTTAAACCATTTTATTTTGTTATAGCAGTCGGCTTTGACAACGTCTTTGAACCCATTCGCGTAGTGAGAGAGCTCTAGCGTGGTCCAAAGCCTGCGCCAGTATAAAATCGGGCGCAGTTTGGCTTTATCAGAGATCGCTCTCCTACCTAATTCGTATCTTAGGGGCAATAGCGGGCTGCTCTGTGGGGCACCTATCAGTGTCCTGTAAAATTTGTTTTCTGAGGTTTGGAGTTCCTGAAGGTTTTCATGCCCCCATAACTCCGCACCATACAAGGCAGACCCTATTGCTTTTGCCTCATAGATTATCAGTGGTGGTTTAATGGGCTTAGTGAGCGATTTCCTTTGCTCCTTAATAATTGTGCCAGCTAATTGCTTGTGCCTTAAAGTAGCAATATTAAGATGTAGCTGCCACCTGTTGTCATTAGAAATATGGATCCCTAGATAAGTGAAAGATTTTACAACCTCCAGGGTACGACCACTCAAGGAAATTTTGGGTTTAAAATTTCTGTGGGGATTGAAGGCCATGAGTTTTGTCTTAGACCCATTTACCTCCAATCCATGAACTACACAGAAATCATCAAATATTGCTAATGCTTTTTGCAACCCAGCTGGTGTTTTAGATAAAATTAAGGTATCATCGGCGAACATTAAAATTTGAACTTTTTCACCTGCAAGAGAGGGAGCATCCACTGCCTGAGATTGCATGCAAGAAACCACACCGTTAATAAAAAGGGTGAACAGAGTAGGGGCCATTGAACAACCCTGCCGAACCCCACGCTCAACTGGGAATTCGGCAGTGTCATTACCGTACCCACCCCAGCGAATTTTAGCGTAATTGCCCTCGTGTAAACGCATAATTAAGGACAACAGTTCCCCAGGGACCCCAAGAGTCGCAAGAACTTCCCACAATTTTGCCCTTGGTACCAGGTCGAAGGCAGCCCGCAAATCAACAAATGCTGCATACAGGCTGCCTCCGCCTAGTACCACGGTCCTCCACTGGATCAGTTGGAGACGGAAGACTTGGTCCACAGTACTGGTTGCCCTGCGAAAACCAGCCTGATAGGGGGATAAAATGTTGTTATCCTCAGCCCAATCAAGCAACCTGTTAACGATTACACGCCCCACTATTTTTTGGATAGTGTCGATCAAACTAATTGGGCGGTAATTACTAGGCTGAGCGCGGTCTCCTTTCTTATATATCGGGATGATAACAGCACCCCGCCATGTTTCTGGAATATCTACACCTCTGGCAATATGATTTATTAACAGATGAATATATTTGCACCATCTTGCAGTGTCGTTTAAAAAAACGTCTGCAGGAACTCCGTCAATGCCGGGGGCACGACCACTATGAACAGTTTTGAGTGCAATTAGTATTTCACACTGCATAAAAGTGTCATCTTCTATCAAAGAAGAGGGTGGGCGTACACTATCAACGGACTGGTCACTAGAGGCGTATTGTTCGCTAAAGAATTTTACCCAGGCATCCTGGGGGACATTGTTTGTAGTGGCATCTTCAAGCCTGTCATGACCCCATTTGACTATGTGCCAGAATAACCTGGAATGATTTTGGTCACTAGCACTCTTTAGCAAATTCCAATGGGCTTCATCCCAGTCTTTTTTCGCTTTTGCTATGGAACGTTTATATTCATTCCTAGCTATCCTAGTGGCCTCCTTATTTTTGTTCTTGATTGCATCACCCAAGCGGGCCCTGGCCCCCTTACAGTCCTGATTGTACCATTTAGCAGGCCTATAGACCCCGGGCTTCTTTTTATTTGCCGGTTTTAAGAAATGGCATTTTATTTCTTTGAAAAGGTCATTATGGACCTTGGTAACATTATTTTGGGTAGGAGAATGCCCAGCCTCTCCTTCAAGGGCCAGTATAGCCTTATCAGTAGCCATACTTATTTTATCTAAGACCATCGGGTCAGTTCTAACACTAGTCCACCTCAGCCTGCGCAAATCATTGGTGGGTACAGTCAACGGTGGAAGAGATTCAACACGAGTACTTGAAACAACATCAGACATCCACCATTTATGGAGAACACAAAGGATTATGGTCACTCTCGAGCCTTTCCAAAACAACCATGTCAGTGACAGTTGGCCATAGGGGCATACTACATATAACGTAGTCAATACGGCTCTTATTTCTCCCATTATTAAATGTCATGGCTGGTACTCTGTCAGACATTGTCCGACCATTCAAGGCCCTTAACCCATGTTCGAGGCACATAGCGTTTAGGCCAAGAATATCCTCAGTCCAGCATGTTATTGGGGTTGTATTAAGAGCGGGAATATCCCACAACATATCTTCCTCCATGCCCAAATGTGCATCGCCAATGTCTAAAGGTTCGAAAGTGCGATTTAGGTCGCCAGCTATTAGTGTATTTTTCCCAGATGAGTGAGTTTCTAGCAATTTATACAAAGACAAAAGGACCTCAGATTTTCCTGCACTACCCCCTCTAGCATATACATTATAAATATCTATGGGGGTAGATGGGTTACCCTTTAGTCGTATGAGCTGGATGTCTTTTTGGTAGAGCTCAATGTTTCTCACATCAATCCTAAGAGACTGGCGCACCCATATAGTGAGTCCGCCCATCGGTCGCCCTTTTGGGCCCTTAGTGGCCGGAAGATAAAAGTTCAAATAGCCCAATGCAAATACAGGATCGCAGGCCCAGGTCTCTTGAAAAATACAAACATCGTACTGGCTGACAAAACTGAACCATTCTCCACAATCCATTTTGGAACAAAGCCCAGCAATATTCCAAGACAATAAATTCCCGGTAGCATTTACCATTATTGGATAATTACTGTGAGCTGGCCCTGTTGGCGTTGAATCGACAATACCTATTTAATTTATATTTACTGCAGTTAATCCAGCTCTAGGTACATTAATGACTGACACATTTTGTAAAAGTGTTGAACAACTAGACACCTCTATAGAACAAGCAGCCGTAGGAATTTGCAGCAAGGTGGAGGGGTTAGATGGTAGTCAATCACATGCGTCTAGGTTGGAAAGAGCAGAAAATCTGTTTTCCAATCCTAGACCCCACTCACCAAGATCAGAGTTCTTGCTGCCCCGCTTAGTTACAACATTCCATTTTGTTCTTAGTGTGCTGCAATTAGGGCCTCTGCCTTTCCTAGGATAGAAGAAATCTAGGGTCAATGGGACAATTGGGGTAAATCTTTTCTGAGGTGGGTGAAGATTGGGCAGGATGTTTGGCAAGACCTCGGGGTCAGAGAAGTTAAGCACAACACAGTCCCCCTTGAATTTTTTTACCCTGTTCCCAATCCACTCAACCCTTCTTGCATTCACCAGTTCTTCGGCTAATTGCTCTTTGCCCCAGGAAGTTATGGCCATGTTGTTGGTTAGCCATGATAAAGATTTGTTTAGCAATGATGAAGTTGATTCGACATCACCTGGGGCTAGTGGGGGTACATTAGCAAGAACAAGAACTAATGGTGAAGCTTCCACAACAAGCTCTGATGATCCTTTCAAGGAGTTAGGTTCCCCCTGAAGTAAAGCAGATGGTGCGTCGCTGGAGGGCCTATTAGATACGTTTGTCAATGAAGACAACGGGGGATTTGGTGCAACAACAGGAGTCGGTCCGTTAAATTTGCCAGATTGGATTTCACTCATCAATGGCTGGACACTTGTTGTAATAACTTCTGGAAGTTTTCTCACTTCCCCCAGAGTTTTTCCTAATAGACCTTCCAGTTTGCTTACCTCAGCAGTTAATTTATCAATTTTACTAATCAGGGGTTTTACCATCCCTTTGATTTTTGTGTCCATCAGGCAACAAAGTTTCTGTAATAGATCATCGGAAAGAGTCACGTAGGTTTCCCCTGTCAAGTCTTCCTCGTCATCGTCGGTAGATTTCCTTGGTGGCGTAGCAGCTTTGTTTTTGGATGATCTTAGGCATCCACGCTTTTGAATGGCTTTTTTTTTACCCCCTGAAACCCTTGGTGCGGGGATGGGGGGAGCGATGGAGATAATAGATTCGCTATTTGTAGAGAGCACAGTCAAAGCGTCAATGTCACTATTTTCTTCAGTGTTGGCTACTATGCCACTGGGCTGAATGCTATTTATGTCCTGGAGGGAGTCGTGAGCCCCACCCAGGAGGCTATTATTTAGCAAAGCGAATGAATCCTCATTCTCGATATCTACCAGTGGTGATTGTATAGGGGATTCTAATCCCAAAGAAGTCCTTCTATCAGTGTTAATTTTTGTCACAACTTGAACGAGATAGTTCTCCATTGTGTTTGTGACAGAGGTTAGCTTTTTAGCAGGCATTGCTCAGCCAAGGCGCACTTGAAACAAAAAGTTATAATATGCAGGAGAAATGAGATTTATGTTTACCTGGAGTTCAGTGGGCCTGGTATGCTTTATCCAAAAGAGAGTATTTAGTAGAAAAGGCAGAATCCCTGGCCCAACCCAACCTTGTCCGGCCTCAGACGGCCCGCCCTTTGCCCGGGCTTAGCCCCGGGCGCTCCCGCGCGCTCCCGCGACGCGGGGATCCGTCTGCTTTTGTGCTGGCTGTTGGCGCTCTCTGGCGCTTGTTGCGTCACCTGCACGTGCCGCCGCGTTGCCTGCCGGGTGTTGTGGTCCCCCGGAGCGGCGGCGCGGAGTCTGATGCCCTCGTGACTCTTGGCGGTGGCGGCTGAGGCTATAGCGGGTTTCACGTGGATTTCAAATGGCCAGGTAAGACTCTCGGCAGTGTCGGCGTTGCGGTGCTCTCCAGCAGTGATTTTTGGGTGGATCCACGCAAATCAAAAGGTTAAGAATCACTGCTCTATGGAAATTTAGTGTAGGCCAGGGTATCATCCTCCATACCTGCCGGGAAAGACTCCAGATGCAGCGAACTGCATCAAGAGAAACTGACCACTGGCACTGGTGAATAGCAGGATCTCAAATTCATCAAGACACGTAGTAAGCAAAATATAAACTCGGGTAGGTTATTATTCAATATTAGTAATGCCTTTTCCATAATTCAGTGCAGTGTGCATTCATTGGGAGCAGGGGCAACAGCTATCTGGCAGCCTTTCTGCCCTTGCTTACCATGACATGGAAAAGACTGGCACATACCTCCAGGCGCTTAGAAATGCCAGCCTACAGCATTTCTGCTTGCCATTGCTTGTTGCTGCTTTTAACCGTTGAAGTGTGCTTCACAGGTGCCTCTATGTAATTAAGGCTTAAATAAGGCAGCGATGTGGAAGTGTGGCTAGCAGTGATGGAATTGCACTTAATGAAAGGCTTTGCCTGAAACACCTGCAGTGGAATACCCAAGGTGTTAAACTGAAAAAGAAATTGCAGTTGAAAGATGCAAAGCATGTAGTTGGCAACAGAAGATGCAAATTTGATCATATAGCAATTATTAAGACCAGAGCAGTTTATTTAAAAATAGCACACCTCTGAATTAAGGCAGAGAAAGATGTTAGTTCTGTATGCAAAGCAATCAACACTATTGGTGCACTTTTGTTCCAAGGCGGAGGAAGGTTTATAAAGCTAGCTGCAGACAGCCAGGAAGGGATCTAGAGTGCACTGTTTGGCATGTATGAGTTTCTGAGTCTCAGAAACTTATTCCATTTGACAAAGAGGCATGCAGGTGAAACTGCGACCCTATATATGTATGTATGTATGTATATGTTGTATTTCCTTATCAGGAAAACTAGCCCAAAGGCAGCAGAGGTACTGTACAGAGTAAAAGACAACCCTAACGTCAATGAGTGATAGGACAGGTATCTGGTTTGTGGAAAGTTCACACAATGTGAAATAATGCTCTTTAAGGAGGTGAGCCTTCAACTCTTTCCCAAATTAAAGCAGCGATGGGGCGGTCCTGATGAATACGGGGATGTTGTTCCAGTTACTGGATGTATAGAAGGAAAAGGCTTGTTGCCTTGCTTTTCTTTCTTAGTCTCAGCCCTTGAATAAAACCATATCACAACAGAGTTTTGCTTACTGCATTCTATTAAAGCCCAGAAAAAGGTGTCACGCGGTTCCTTCAAAGTAAACCATTTAATTGGTTCTCTTAGTCTCACAGCGTTTTAAATAAAGTACGAGCAGACCTATTCTTCATTTGGTCAAGCCATTGCTCCAGTCTAGTCCTGGAAGACAAAGTCGAATATTGTGAGAGGATACACTCGGCTATTCAGTTCGCCAATAAGTGGAGTTTTCTTTCTCTGGACATTCAGGAAGATTTCAACTTTGCTAACCCTACCCGTATGAATACTTTCCTCGTACTTTTTGCTCACCCTTCATTATCAGTATACAGGATGTATGATGTTTGACAATTTTCTGAAAGTGCTATTAATAAGTTCAATTAGCCTTGGATTAATGCACAAAACTAAAGTTTTTCAAACATCTAAAATAATAGTGGCAAAAATAATTATATGACTGGATGGCAATCGAAGCACTTGTCTTCTTCGTATAGTTATATGCAAATATTTTCATGAATTTCCCATTTTCAACAATATACAATCATCGGGCCCATATACACAGCGCAACACCTTGATATAATAAAATGCACAATTATAGCGTAACAGTCTTAGACACTTGCTTCAAGTCATAATGAACCACCACTCAGTACACATTAAAATCTCTGATACAGTATGACAATCATTGTTCACAGGTAAATGTCTGAAATGTCCATACATCCCGATACCTTCATGGTTCAACCCACCCCTGTGGGAACCAACCCGGAAGAAGTTTGTGATGTAGTCGTTTGCGCGATTTCTAAGAGGTAGGCTTTCAGGGGTCCCCAATTTCCTTAAGTCTCGAAGTCCTAGGTAACGTGTGGGAAAACAGATTAGTGTTAGTGTTACAATAAATTAGGCTACTCAGCCACGCTTTTTCTGAAGGGACTCGTCTACTTTCCCAGGCAACAGCAATTTCTCTTTTCGCCAGTAATAATGCTATTGAGGTATACCTCCGCAACTGCTTGGGGATGTTGCGTACATAACCTAACAGAGACACCTGTGGCTTAGGCTGTAGTTCCAACTCAGGCATCTTACTCAGCACCTCATATATCCTAGTCCAATATGCAGAAATGTTTGTGAAATTCCAAGTCATGTGGGCAAAGTCAGCCTGTAAGGCCCCATATTTAGGGCATGTGTGGGGTCGGGACTGGTCAACGGAGTGCAGTTTCGCCGGGGACATATAGGCTCTACATAGGAACTTGGAGTGTAATAACTTGTGCCTGCAGTGATACATCCTTGATTCGGGAGCCACAAAACGCCCATTGATAGTCATCAACAGGATGACCCAAGTCACGTTCCCAGACTGCTCGGATTTTAGCATCTCTCGCAGGTAATAGAAACATAGCTGGCTTGTACAATTTAGAATTTAAGCGGTCGCCCTGTGCGATTTTGGTCAGGGTGGTCAGTGGTGTAAAGGTTTCAGGTTCTAAGGGGTATTCAGGCAGAAGTGTTCTAGGTGCGCAGCATAGTCTGTTTAGCGTGAATCTATCCATGAAGCGTTCAGAAACAGTATCTTCTGAACTATGAAATATTTGGCCACTAGGAAACAGGCCACCAATGGTGTGTAGTGCGTAGCGGGTGAGTGTTCTTTGGACAATTTTCTCTTCAGTGATAGATACCCAAGGGTTATTAGCAAGTGGAATGGCTGATGAATGTAACTTGTCCCCCCATGTGGCAATAGACAACTTATGCCAAGCCCAACTAGTAGGGGAGACAGTTTGGATGTCAACTGGATCTCTGGGAACCCTTGGGTAGGATTGTTCTTAATGGGCTCAGGTTAACTAAATCAATTTCTAGTTTGGAGTGGGGAATGTGTGCGTCCGGGTGGTACCAGGAGTGAGTGTAGCTGCACTGTGCGACTAGATAGTAAATGTGTAAATTCGGCACCCCCAGTCCGCCTCTCTCATATGGAAGGTTCAAAACGTCCCAGGACACTCTGGCCCGTTTCCCACCCCAAGAAAGTCGAAGAAGGGGTGATCGTAATGTAAGAAAACAATTTTTAGGGAGCAGAATAGGTATATTTTGAAACAAATACAAAAGTCTAGGGAGCACTACCATTTTAATCAGTGCCACTCTGCCAGCTAACGAAAGAGGCAATTGAATATATCTCTTTCCACTTGTTGCTCCAGGGCGCATACTGCCGGGCCATAATTCAAGCGAATCACGTGTTCAGCCTCCGTATGCAAATGGATCCCCAAGTATTTAGTGGAACTCTCGCACCATGTCAATGGGAATTCACAATCCCATTTGGTAGTACTAGCTGTTAGTGGGAATATCTCGGATTTCCCCCAGTTGATTGCTAAGCCAGAGAAACCACCAAAGCGTATAATTTCCCGGTTTAAATGTACTAGATTTTCTTGGGGCTTACGAACATATAAGACCACACTGTCTGTGTATAGTGATATTAGCAAAGGCCCAGTTGTGAATTGTAGCTCGCTGTGCCAGTGTTTCGCCTGTAGATATCTGACCAATGGATCGGATCCATGGCTATGATGAACAGCAATGGGGATAGTGGGCATCCCTGCCCGGTGCCTCGCGTCAGTTGGAATTGGGGTGAGAGGGTGCCGTTCAGCCTAAGACGGGCGATGGGCAATATGTAAAGTAGAGCGGTAAGTTCGATAAAGCCTTTCGGCATACCCACCTTCCTCATAACTGCTAAAACAAGCATTTGCAATGCAATAGGTCTCGCGTTACTTACAGTCAGAACTGTTGGCATTTTAAATAACAATGTTTTTAATTTTGTTTATTTGCAGTGGATTTATTATATAAAATAAAAGCATGCTGCCGCTAGAATAGCGTACTATGCTGCAAAAACATTTAGATGAAAAAGTGCAAGCAAAGCAGCACCGTTGCAGGAAAGTATGTTGTGTCTGCAGTAGGAGAAACCACTAAAGAAAATAGTGCTTACAGACTAAATAAAACCTACAGTGTTAACAACTGAAATAAAAAGGGCCAGTCCTCAAGGGAGGATACAAATGAAGACAAGGACTAACACGCCTATTAACGAATCAGCGTTTCAGGGCGAGACAGGAGCCCGGTAGGTTTCTGCAAAGAGGAAGCGAGTTTTCAGGGCGAGACAAGAGGCGCAGGTTTCTGCAAAGTGAAGGGTGTGTGCTGGGGTAAGAAAGAACTCCAGCAGATTTATGCAAAGTGAGATATATGTACCATTAGAGCCATGCAAACATACCCGATGTGAAGGTATATACAAAGGGTGAGACAATAGCACTGCAGATACCATCAAGATGTCTCTATGGGCAGTGCAGGAGCTCTGCAGATTTCTGCAAAGTAAAGGGCGCGTGCTAAAGTAAGAAGTAGTCCTGCAGCTTACTGTAAAGCGAAGAGTGCACATGGAGTGAGAAAAAGCCCGGCAGGTGTCTACAACGTGAAGCATATGTGCTATTAGATGCCTGCAGAATTCTGCAGGGGTAAACGTTGTATGAGACAGGAGCCCTGCAGATTTTGCAAAAAGAAAGTTAGGGGACTCAATGGTGGAAAAGATCAAGTAATCGAGCTCGTCCTCCTTCTGCCAGAATTCCTTGAACCTGGATGACAATCGAGACCCTTTAAACCAGACTTCGAAGGATGGGGCTGATCTATGACCCTCCAGACGCAGCTGGGGACGAAGTGTACAAAAAGCAGGAGCTGGCAAACTCAAGGTTGCACTAAAGAACCATTCCATGCCATCCTGACCAGTGTCTGGATCACGCGGCACATGTTGGGTGGGTCAAGAGGATGCAGGAAAAGCAATCTGTAAGAAAGGTCTCTGTGCACATTAACTTCCTAATGCCACATCTGTGAACCATCATAGGCAGCACCCGCGGTAATTTGCACTCTGCAGACCTCACAGCATAAGTAACAACTGACATCACTTCTACACGTGCTGCACTGTTTTATTTAAGCAGAATCTGGGGTCCCTTCAGTAATACGAACTTCTCAGGCGCCTGGGGACCATGCACATATTAAGTAGGGCGTGAATGGCCATCACATTACTGCCTCTGACCAACTTTTCAGTTTGTCTAATCAACAAAATTTCACTAGATTTACCTAACGCATACCACAACAACATTTTAAAAAATAAAAATTGATAGGTAGATTCAAATCTGAGCTAAACCACTCTGAATCCAGCCAACGAACCACCGCTCCCTGATTTAACGGACAGTGCATCGGTGGATTTAGAATACAGGACCTGGTTTCCCCCCAAAAAGTAGTAAATAAACATATCACAATAAAGCGATACAGCCATATTCCCGAACCTTTCACGTGCCTATCTGGACAAAGCTGTGAAACAAGAGGGAGGGTATATTAACACTGGGTTTAGGACTGGGAAGGAAAGACACCTAGAATTTGCCAATTTAACCATTTCACTTGTGACCTGTTAGATCTGAAAGCTAGTATGGGCAAGAGGCCACCACAACGCAGCCTAGAGATGGGACTTCCATCGCTCCATGAATCAGTTTCATTGCACAGAGGGGGCTCGGAGAGGAGACTTGTGCAGCACCGCTCCACAGATTAGTTTCACTGTATAGAGGGGGTCCAGAGAGGAGACGTGTGTAGCATCACTCACCGATCAGTTTCACTGCACAGAGGGGGCCCAGAGATGGGACTTGTGCAGCATCGATCCACAGATCAGTTTCACTGCACAGAGGGGGCCTTGAGAGGAGGCTTGTGCAGCACCACTCACAGATCAGTTTCATTGCAGAGAGGGGGCAGCAGACCCACTTCATTGAAGCTGTGGACACAAGGGCATCCTGGCTATTTGCCTTTAACAACGGCCACACTGAGGCTACTTGATGTTCTTCTGCTGTGCAGCAAAGGAGGCCTCGAGCTGCCTTGTAAGGACTGTATCCGTTAACTTAGGCCATCCATTCACACGTGATTGGTTCTACATGTATGCAGATAATATGCAAATGTAAAAGCTATAGATCCTCTGATCGAGGGTTGGTGACTGCTCCTAAGCAAACAGTGCTTGGGTGCGTTTAAAGCCGTGTGGAAGAGGGCAGGAGTCTTTGGGGATCACCGGCATGTCTGGACGAACATCCGCCTGACAACATTCACAAAACCTGGTCCCAAACCACGGACACCCGTGTCATGGGTGTTTAGCCTGAAGGAGCCTACCTCCGGGTCAGGTCAGCTCGGGAGTCAGCACTTGATCCTTCCAGCTGAAGGACCTCCGGCAAACTGTTGCCCATGCTCGGCTGTCGAACAAATGCACTTCTTGGACATCTCCATCAAGTGTATAATAACAGAAGAGAAGGGATGTATTTGTGGAGCGCAAGTTCCCCTCGAGGAGTTTCAAGGTGGTGTGGAAAGAAACAGAAAACAAACGTTGAATGTTATCCCACTAGATGGTACTCATTTCATCAACCTCAGGAGGATGAAAGGCTGAGTAGACTCGCTGGGAACTGAATCTGATCATGAACACAAGCACAGATCCTTGCAGTGGATGCATGAGTCCATGGGCCCCTAACCCCAGCAGAATGCAGCAGTACACCTCCAGGTCAGATTCACAAGGAGATGGTACCTGCTCCACTCCAGAGGCAAGAGGCATCGGTTCTACTCCCTGCACATCATCCACGGAGCTTTCCAAACCCGGAGCTCATTCCTTTCTGGTCCAATCTAAGAACGGTTCTGTGGCAACTCCCTGGTTCTTAGTCTCTGGGTTCAATCCATTTACTTTCACCGAGGAGGTAAAGTTTGATGCACAATCTCACGGTCAAATTCTTCACCCGGTCGAGATGGTGCCTCCGAGATCTTATAAATGAAAAACTCTCCGTTCAACCCACCGTAGGGCACTCACTGACAGTTCAGATGCTAATTGAGACCTGGAGCCGGAGGCAGCCAGCTGAAGGTGTACTTTAAACTTCCTAAATGTTACTTTCTTTCTAAATGGTAACTGAATGCCCACCCTTCCTAGAGAGGCCAGTTGCACCAGCGTATGTTACCAGATGTGGTGGCTACAAACCAAACAAGTGAATGTGCGACGAGAGATGCACTGACAGAGCAGATGCTGCTGGACAGACCTGCGCCCTACTCCATGTTGCAGTGATTGCAAAGCAACTATGCAAATGCAAGGAGTAGCAGCAGGGGTTGCCGGGCAACAGCATCAGATTAAGGAAGGAGGCAAGAGCCGCTGCAGGTCACTTTGAATTAGAGAACCCAGAGAGCCATGCATGCCAGGGGCAAAGCCTGCCACCGTGCATATGGGCCAAGTGGCATCATGCCACTGAGCACGCCTGGCAGCCTCACTTACTACAGGTGCCCACTCGCGTCTTCCTTCGGCACGGTCATCTACTACAATGAGCAGGGCCGACTGGCACACTGGACGTCCATCTCTACATCCCTCAGATGTGTTTAACATACGTGACTTGTAAAGGTGAAATCCATCGTGGGCACAACCGAGGAGCAAGGAGGAAAATGGAGGTCCGTGCAAAGGCAGGGCCGGCGGCTCGACGGGTGGCTGGTAAAGTCTCTCTGAAAGAGACAAGATGGGAGGGCTCTCGTACCGGCAAAAGCGGCCCCCGAATGGAGGAACAAACAAGAAGTGGTACACCTCTCAACCCAAAAATGGAAAAAAGAGGGAGGAACCCAGAGAGGTTCCCCATTGAGAATGTGCAACCGTCAAGCCTACCACTGCCCGCTCCATAGACGCATCCACGACACCTGATCTCAGAGGGTGCCAGCGAGTGGGCACTGTGCCAAGGACGGGCACTGGAGTTTAGGAGCAGCGTAAGAGGGGCCAGGTTTCATACTGCAGGGTGTGCATTTCCTTGTTAAACAAGAGATCCGATAAGGGGCTGGCTCCCAGGCCGCTGCTGCTGGCCCATCAATAGGTGCACAAACTCGAATTGTAACACAAAGAATACCTCCTCTCTGGCTTTATAGCCGCATCGACTGACTAGCACGGAAAGGAGAACAAGACAGGCGGATCGGACAAGAAGCATACAAGACGTCAGCGTTTCTTTCATGTAATTGCTTCCCTGTGAAATGGATCCAAAAGAGAACAATCCTGCGGGTGGTGCGCGCGCCACAGCGAGACGTGCTTTCAATTATTGCGCCTGTGTCTGGGCACCATAATTGAAACCACATGACGGCCGGTGCTCGTAACAGACACCAATAGGCCATGGGCGGAGCAATGCGCCCGCCTTTGGCCTATTGTGTGCTGTCTTAGTGAAAAACACGAACGCAAAGCCCAAAAGCGTGCCACAAAAGGAAAAGCACACGCTCGTGTGTGTGCCATTCCTAGGTCAGCTTCTGAAACCCCATTTTTACCTACTAAATGTCTTGTGCTGCGAGCACAGTGCTACGCACTGCAAAGCTAGGTGCGAGACCTAAAAAGGGCCACTCCAGGGAGTCAAACGCCTTTAGGTGTCTATTAGCTCGCTGGCTGCAGAAAAGTGTGGGTCCATAATATTGATGGTAGCAAATAGAGTATTTTCATGAGTTGTTTGTGTAAGTACTTCTTATCCAACAACAATGTGTTGAATGTGATTTAGACTTAGAGTGTAAGAAACAATAAAAACAAGCCAAGTGTATAATGGAGCAAACCTAGTACTCTACGGCACAATGATGATCTAAAGTTATACACTTGATGAGCTATAATAAGCAACAAACAGGACAAAAACATGTTATGGCCAGACTGAGGAAGGAAAAACAAATTAGCGGGACATCTTTGACCCCCATCTTCACATCTTTCTACAACATTACGATCAATACCCCACAACCCTATCACTAGTCTGCCATCATCTTTTTGACAAACATCCATCAACCCATGAAAGCCCCACAGTGGTCCCAGCGTGCTGACACTAACAAACTAACAGAGGCGAACTGGACAACCATCCTACACGAGACCAAACCTGAAAGCACAGGCATCCTGGCACGCCACATCGAGAACTTCAACAAGTGGACCACCAACCGTGCCAGCATTCTGCACCCCCCCCCACAAAACGAAGCAACACAGCATAAATGAAAACACAAGCCAGTTGGTACACATAAGACCTAAAAATACCCAAATGGCATTGCAAAAAACTGGAACATAAATGTAGGACCAGCAAAGGGGAAATGGAAAAAAGACAACCTTCACAGCTGCCATGGGGAGGCAACGCCAGTTCCTCAGATTTACCAAAAGGAGGGCCCTAGATGAACGAATTAACACCAGCTTTAACCGCCCTAACACCAGCAAAGGCATCTTCTAATTTGCCAAGAACTTCACCACACCCACAGCTGTCACCAGAAACAACAATCCATCACAAGATCTGTGCAACGACCTCTTGAACTTCTTTTACAGCAAAATAGCAACTACATACAGCAAACTTTCTGTTAGATTTGGGGGTCTCTAGGTGGCACAGTTAGGTACTTGTGACAAATAGGGACCCTCTCCTCAAGTCAGGATAAGGGGATTACACTCCAAAAATAACCCCTGCTCACCCCCTTGGTAGCTTGGCACAAGCAGAAGGGCTTTACTTCAGAGGCGTTGTAAGTTAAGCAGTTGTGACCACATACAGTAACACTACAAACGGACACCACACAGGTTTTTATATAAAAAATAAGAAGGGTTTATATAGAGTTACCACAAGACCATAAACAACAAATATACACACTATGATTTCTTAAGATGGTAGATTTTAAGTTTGGTTCAGTTCAGTTCTTAAATGCAACACTCTGTGTCAATGTACCTTAGGTTGCGTTGCGCTTCCACGACAATTAATGTCGCAGCGATGGGAAATGCGGCAAAGTTCAGATACAAAGAAATGAAGACGTGAAGGTCTTCCAGATGCGGCCTGCTTCTTGGGGATGCGAGAAGTTCTCGGTTCGATGTGTCGACTGCAGCGGCGACACCCTTACGATGCGATGACAGCAGCTCTAGCGGCGACGCTCTTCTCCCACGATGCGTGAAGCTTCCGCTCGATGCGACAACTACAGCGGCATCAAAGATGCGACGGCAGCAGCTCCGACAGTGGCGCGCTTCTCGGGGATGCGAGGTGCTCTTGGTCGATGCGGTGCAATGCGACAGTTCCAGCGGCGACACCCTCCGGAGTTGCGATGGCAGGCACAGCGACTGCGACAAGCTCCGACCTCGTTGCGAAATTCTTCTCCTGGTGCGGTGCAGTGCGACAACTACAGCGGCGACACCCTCCTACGGAGTTGCGACGGCCTCAGCAGCGACAGCGACACGCTTCCTCTTCGTTGCGGCACGCTTCTCTCCGATGCGGTGAGACCGTTCCAGCGGCGACACCCTCCTTCGGAGTTGCGACAGCAGGCACAGCGACCGCGACACGCTTCTTCTTGTTGAGTCGCGCTTCCAGCTCCTTGAGACACGCAGTTCCTCAGAAGGCCCAAAACAGCAGCCGGCACTTCCAAAAGAACGCTGGGGGGGGGGGGGGGGGTGAAGTCTGTTGTCCCTGAGACTTCAGCAGGATGCAAGCTCTTTTCCAGGCCCTTGGAGATCCTTCACAAGTTGAAAGCAAAGTACACAAAGTTCCTTTCTCCTTCCTTTGGCAGTAAGGCAACCACTGCAGGCCAATCCCCCAAGCAGCACTTCTGCTTGGGAATAGTTTCTTCAGGTTCCTCTCCTCAGTAAAGGTTTCTTCTTGTAGTCCAAAGTGATCTAATTTCATGGGATCAGGGTCCCAATAGTTATACCCCAAAATCATTTGTTCTCTGAGGGGAGAGGGGCCTTTGCCCAGTCCAAACCATTTCTGAAGCACTCTGTTTACCAGACTTCTCCTTTCACTTCACAGTGCAGGGCAGGCACATCAGACGCCCCACAGGAGGTGGACCCAGCATTGTGGAAGGCAAGTACAGTCCTGGAGCACTTTGTTTACAGGACTCCTTCTCTTCTTTCAGTGTGCAGGGCAGAGACGTCAGACGCTCCCCAGGGGGTGCAGTCAGCATTGTGGAAGGCAGGCACAGCACTATTCAAGGTTCAGGTGCAACTCCTCCCTCACATCTAGATGCAGATCTCTCTATTCACCACTGGGTGACTCAGCCTGTCTCTTGGAATTGCCCAGCCCTTTGACTCACAAAACCAGTCATAGGAATACACAACCTGGCAGAGGTAGGTTTAAAACGTTAGACAAGCAAATACCTACTTCCTAAAAGTGGTTTTTGCAAACACAGAATATTAAAACCAACTTCACTAAAAGATGTATTTTATTATTCTGAGTTGAGGCATACTAAACTCTAATTTCTACCATGTTCTCTGAGACAGTTAGGATTATAAAATGTAATAACTAACAGCCCATTCTGGCCAATGGAGAAAAGTTAGCCGTGCAATAGTGAAAAACGAAAATGGCTGTAATTCGCTTTTAGGGCTTGTCCTACCTTATGCTTCCAATGCACCCTGCCCTTGGGCCTACCACAGGGGTGACTGATATGAAGAAAAGGTAAGGTTTAGGGACTGGCAAGTGGGTGCACTTGCCCAGTCAGCATGACAGTACCAGACTGCATGCAGGCTCTGCAATGGCAGACCTTAGACACATTTTACAAGGCTGCTTCTGTGGGTGGCACAACCAGTGCTGCAGGCCCACCAGCAGCATTTGGATTTACACGCCCTGGGCACACTCAGTGCACTAGACTAGGGTCTGACAAGTAAACCAAATAGCCAAACATGGAACCACTGATTAGTACATCAATTTACAGAAGGGAGCACTTGCACTGTGGCACTGGATAGCAGTGGCACAGTGCCCAAAGCATCTAACACCAGCAAAAATACATGAGGCAACAACAAAAATGGAGGGAGACCCACACCAATGATGCCAGGTCTAACACTATCCCTCACAACCAGACCTCCTGGCCCTCTTAAGGAGTCTCCCAGTGATGAAGGAAGTCAACACAATAACCACATGGGATACCATTAGAACAGCTGAAACCACAACAGACATGAACAACATTCATTCCGGGGCCCTGAAGAACCCCGCCCCACCACACGTTCCATATACAAGCAATTCCTATCACAAAGCCCTCACCTCTATCCTTAACTCCATCAGTACAGCCACCTTCTTGGAACCACTGAAACACACAACACTCCCAAAAAAAACCTTGACTGATCTGACCAAACTTGCCAATTACCGACCAATATCCCTCCTTCCCTACCGAACCAAAGTCTTGGAAAATTCCACAACAAGCACCTCTCTGACCACCTTGCCAAACACCAGCTGGTTGACACCCCACAATTAGGCTTCAGACCTAACCTCAGCAAGGAAACTGCACTTATAGCAGCAACGGTTGAAATTGCATGATCCTTGACAGAGGTGGGGGACCCGTAGCCCTCATTCTCCTCGACCCATTGGCAACCTTTGGCACCATCACCCACCCAATCCTAATCAGACGACTCCATGAAGCAGGCATTCACAGACTCGTCCTCAAATGGACTGCTGCAGGGCTCCTTGTTCAGCCCAACGCTCTTCAACATCTACATGACCCCACTGGCCAAAGTCATACAAGTTCACAGTGTAAACATCCTTACTTATGCCGATGACATAACTTATACTGTCCCTCGCGGACAAAACATCCAACACCAGGAACAAGATGACCACATGCATGACAGAAGTGGCCACCCAGATAAAATCCAATTACCTCAAAGTGGACAGAGACAGGGTGGTAGTCTTCGGAAAGAATGCCTAGCCATGGGACTCAACCTGGTGGGCCACAGACCTTGGGCTCACCACCATGACAGGCTCACAAGCGAGAAACCTTAGAATCAACATAGACAACAAACAAGACATTAATGCCCAAGTCAATGCAGTGGTCTTGTCTTGCTTCAATTCACTAAGGACGCTGAAGCAAATCTTCAAGTGGCTACCAGATAACACCCGGAAAAAGATCTCCCAAGCCCCTATCACCAGAAGACTAGACTATGGAAACACTCTGTATGCAGGGATTACCTACCAACTCAAAAGAAGACTGCAGACTGCCCAAAACACAGCAGCCAGACTAGCCCTCAACCTCCCACAACAAGCCCACATCACACCACATCTTAGGGAACTCCATTGGCTCCAAATACAAAAGTGTGCAAACTTTAAACTCCTCACCCACACCTAAAAGGTTCTCTACAACAATGGCCCTACCAACTTGAACACCTGCATTCACTTCCGCTAACCTTCCAGACACCGCTTCCGTGCCAATATCTCACTAGCACACTTTCCACGCATATACAAAAGCAGAACAGGGGGGCTGCCTTCTCGTACCTAGCCCCTAAAGGCTGAAATGACTTCCCACAATACATTAGAGCCTCCTCCTCTCTTCTTGACTTTCACAAGAAGCTAAAGAACTGGATTTTCGAGTAGGCTCCAAAGGCTGATGTCACACACCTGCTGTAGAGCGCCTGGATACCCGCACGGTTGACTAACATGCTAGAGAAACACCAAGAACATAACATGGCCTGTAATCATATAGCATGGTATGGTATAGCATGGCCTGCCATTGTATAGTATGGTATGGCATGCACTGTGATTGTATAGTGCGGTATGATACAGTACAGTGTGGCCGGTCATTGTATAGTATGGTTCATCATTGTATAGTAAGGAGAAGCTTGTCATAGCATACCATGGTATGTTATAGCCTGTCTGTTTAGTGCTGTATGGCATAGGATGGCCTGTCTCTGAATAGCATAGTACGGTATGGCCCGTCACTGTATAGTATGGTATGGTCAGTCATTGTACAGTATGGTATAGCATGGTACGGTATGGCAAGTCATTCATTGTATGGTATGGTATGGCCTGTAACGGTCTAGTATGGCCAGTCATTGTATAGTATGGAATGGCTGGTCATTGTATGATATGTTATGGTACGACCTTTTGTACAGTATGATATGGCCTCTCATTATGGTCTGTGATTGTATACTATGGCCTGCCATTCTTTGCATATTGTGAGTTTGTGTGTTGATAAAATTGTGCATTATTAACATGAAGAAAATGGTTCTACACTTGATTGTACAGTATAAACTGATATAGTGCTATTGCCTTCAAAATGATTTTATTATGACATATGTGTGTGCCTTTTTGTGGTTTATGCTAAGTAGGCCTGTAATCCAGCCCTCGCAGTCTACAGGATGTCAAAAATACTTTTCACTAAGAAGGTGGTGGGAGGGGAAAAGCCTTGGGTCACTGGTACAACCACAGCTTAAACATCACCTTAAAAACCGGTTTGGTGACAGCTCTATAAAAAAAAAGTTCGACTCACACCGAGCAATAGCGACATTTACTCTTCCTGTTTATTTTAAGGGGACAAAGCGCTTCTCACTGCAGGACCAAGAGAAGAGCCCTTGATGAAGCCCTAACAGCAAATAGCTGACGAGACGACTGAGCAACAGCCCTGTTATTCTTTATGCGTTTATTTTTTTTTATTTTCTTCTTTACAAATAACTGACTGTGTTAAGAATAACCTCCAGCCAGCATTGAACTTTAAAAGGCTGACGTATCCTTGTGTGACCACAAGGCCTAAATTAGACCTCAACGCCATCTTGTTCAAAATGGATGTCTCACCCTGCACATTCACTGTTTATTATTTCTGCTGCAGATAGTTAAGCAAAGTAATGTTTGTTTATTTCCTTTGACGTTCTCCAAGAAAACTTTTCAACATGGGCTTAGTAATGTTGCAACCACTCAAGGTCTCTTCTGCTAGCTCCCTGTACTGCATTCATTCATTCTCAATAGTTCGCTGCTTTGTTTTATTTTTTTTTAAATATGTTTATTGATAATTTTTTACACCAATTTTTACCCCCCTCCCCCGCACCAGTCAATATCTTTCAACATCAGGTAAATTTCTTAAATAGTCACATAAAAGATTCCATTGCATACTCCAATATATATACATAAACAAAATTAAAGAAAGAAAAACAATAATCAACAATCAGCAATCCTTAGTCCCAGTTCCAAGATCAAAAAATGTAGAGAGGGCAGAGAATACCCCAAATTGCATATATATATAGTTTAACCCACTCCAACTATCACTCTATCACTCCCCTAGGCTCCTGCCACCCTGCTTTTCCATTCTGCGATAGGCTTCCACAGCTGTAGACCAAGCGCTCTACCCTTTTTTCCCCTTCTAGCATAGATAGTGTGATGTATTCCTATAGGTTCTGTATCGATCCCCCTATTCCTGACCCTATTCTGGTTAGCAAACTAACAAGTTAACTAGCAGTCAGCCCATGAGGCAGAAAACCCCCATGATGCAGGAACCGTTATCTGATAAAGCCACACTACGGCACAGGAACGTGTTATCTGATTAGGTCATAACGCTTGCCATCTAATTAGACAAGCGATATTCCTCCAGCCCCTGATAAGGCATACGGAGTTCTCATAACAAATCAAACCTATGACAGACCTGGGAAAAACCCTGCGGCCATTGTTTTGATTTCACCGAGAACTTCAGCAAAAGAATGTGCTAACGACCTGGTCGTATGACATCCTTATTGACGTATCTATGTCCATCCTTACGTCAATCTCGGCACCTTAAAGGTATAAATATTACCGATATTGCCCTATGCAAACACACGCGGTGGTGACGAGGACGGAGCAGCCAGACTTGCCGAAGCCCAGAGCAGAGCAGACCCCGCTGGCGCAGCCCCGCCTTCTTGACGCGCTGAAATCGAGCAGCTGCCTATTTCTCCTGCCGAGAAATCCAGCTCCGGCGCTTCCAAGCAGCCCTCGCAGGCAGCCTGGAATATCGAGACCAGAGACGAGAGATACCATCCCTCATTCATCCTAACTTCCAGGTACAGAACTGAATAACCGCTCACAGAGAATTCTTTAGTCAGTCACTTGGCAAAAACGAACTTAACTTAAACTGTAACTTTCTATTCCCGCCCACGTATTAGGCTTAGGTCAGGTACACGGGGTAGGCGTATCTAGAAACACCAGTTGAGTACGTTTAGTCAAATGTATATGTGTATGTAATATATTTTATTCATTTTAAACCTTCATATGGCTTAGAAACCATATCAATGTTTTTACAGTATTATTTTATACTTCTGCTTCTAATGTATGCACTTTACTTAACTATAAGTATTGCAATAATATCGATCCATTTCTCTTGTACGAGAAAAGAGACTGATCAATAAATAACATCTTTTATTGAACACGCCCATCTCTTCCTTTTCTCTACATTCTGATGAGACTAAGAATGCACGTACTGACTGAGTAAAATAAATTGCCTTTTGTTCACACGACTCTCGAGATACACTCTTGATTAGGGGAGAGCAAAGTTGTCATGTTCTATGGTTGTCAGAAACTAACTCCCTTCTTGTCTAATCAGGGAAGTTAATTCCTTCCTGAACATTCGAGAAAGTTTCTAGTGAACTCTGAGCTAGCTGGCAAACCCAAAACTTTAAGTCTAATATCGACAGTAGTAGACCTAGTTAACGTCTGGTCTAGGCCTATACTATTGAAGGTATTATTCCAATGCGCAGAGCCTATTGGGATAATAGGAACTACACTACAATAGCTTTCTCCAGATTATACATATACAATAACTTAGCCAACCAGTGCTGGAACGGGGGTGGTATCTTGTCTTTCCATGCAGCTGCTATACATAAGCGCAGGACAGCCATAGCCACAAACATAAAACCCCCATCTTGATATTGCTGTGAGGTACTCCCCTCCCCTCCTAGTAGTATTACTTCTGGTGTCAGCTTCAATTTATATGCCAAGGATTTGTCGAGGAATGTTTCGATATTTTTTATTAGCGGAGAGAGGTTTGGGCATCCCGCAAACATATGCACTATATCTGCCTCTGTGCTGTCACACCTAGGACACCGAATCCCCTGTGTTCCTCCCCACTGAGCAATTCTGGCTGGTGTATAATAGAGTTTATAAAGAGTCTTATAGTGTTGTGCCTGCAACGCTGCCGAGCAAAGGGTTTCCCGTCCCAATCTTAATGACTTTAAGAATACGCCCTCTGATACTCCTAAGGCTTCCCTCCATTTGGTCTCATATTTTTCCAAGTCATCCCCTCGGTGTTCTAGTAATTCTGCATACAACCTTTTAATTGAACATAATTGACCCCCCTCCACCATCTGTAGTATCGGATTTCCTTTAAAGCCCATCGGTCCGCCTCGCTTATTTCCTAGGAAACTTCTTAATTGCAAATATTTAAAAAAAGTCCTATTGCTAACACCAAATTCCTGCTGAATTTCTGTGAATTGTCGTACCCCTCCCCTATTAGGTCCCCCATATTTTTAATCCCCGCACAAGCCCATTCCTTGAATATAGTATCTGCAAATATTTCTGATGGTAACGTTGGATCGTCCAATAATCTAGTGTATGCATGAAATCTCCCCAGGCCAAAACTTTTCTTAAATGATTTCCATATTTTATCGGCAGCTTCTAATGTCTTGAACCTAGTTCGCTTAAAATAACTTGGCTCCGAGTACCTAAGGAAAGCATTATTTGTCTCCTCGCCGAGTATTATCCCATACACTTCCGTTGACCCTGTTGGGATTTCCGTTTCCCCCTCAGCCCCTCCCAATAAACCAGTCATCTGCTGTAATGCAGCCGCCCAATAGTACATTTTAAAATCTGGCAACGCCCATCCCCCCCTATCCCGTGGTAATGACATATATTTCAACGCTCTTCTCGTCCTCCCCTGGGACCACACAAATCGATTTACCATATTCTCCAACTTATTAAACCAAATCATGCTAAAAAACAGCGGTATTGTTCTAAATAAATACAAAAATTTCGGCAACAAATTCATTTTAACGTAGTTCACTCTACCTACTATAGACATGTGTAAATTATTTACCCTATCCAAATCTTTCTTTGCTTTTATAATTATGGGGTTAATGTTGATTTCCACCAATTTTTCCAGATCAGCCGTGATCGTGATACCTAAATACATCCCCTCGTCAACCACCCGTGCATCCGTGCATATTGTGTAAGCGTTCTTTATGATTTGTGACTTGGTTTTGTTCAAAGCATACCCCGCTATTCGTCCAAACCGATCTGCCTCTAGTTCTATTTCCCTTATCGCATCTATTGGGCTGGATGTAATAACCGCAATGTCATCTGCATACGCTAGGACTTTAATATCGCCCCTACTAGTAGATATCGAATTAATTCGATCATTCTGTTCTAGCCACCGTATCAGGGGATCAATATACATAGCGAACAAGAGGGGTGAGCAAGGGCATCCTTGCCTAGTGCCCCTTGTAATAGCCAGGTCTAGTGCGGCCAGAGTTCACCCTAACACAGGCAGTAGGATTCGTATAAAGTGATTGAATAACTTTAACAAAAACTTCACCTACCCCTCCCCTTCTTAAAACCTCCCACAAGTAATCCCATGCCACCCTGTCAAAGACTTTTTCTGTGTCCAGTAACATAGCTGCTATAGGATTCCCTTCTACTGCCTGAGCGTCAAAGAGTGTTATCATTTTCCTAATATGTAAAGTAGTACCCCTTTGCGGTATAAAGCCATGTTGATTAATGCTAACTAATTGGGTGATTATCTTAGCAAATCTAGCTGCCTGTATTTTCGAGAATATTTTGGTGTCTGCATTAATTAATGTTATAGGACGGTACGACCCTGGTTCTGTTGCATCCTTTCCTTTTTTAAGTATTATTACAATGTCCGCCCCTGCCCAACTTGCCGGCATTGCCTGCCCCTGCTGCACCCCCCTAAATGTTCTTGCTAGGTCTTTAAATATTGAATGCAGAAATACCTTATAGAACTCTCCTGGTATCAAGTCTGGGCCGGCTGCTTTCCCCTTTGGTAAACCCAATATAGCTTCATTGATCTCTTCGTCCCTCAAATCAGCATCAAGAAATTCTCTATCCTCACTATTCAGGACTTTACCCGGGATGTTCTGTAGATAGTCCGCTATTTCCCCCCCTGTCTCGTATTTGTTCTTCTTTGTATAACTTGCTGTAAAACTCCCTAAATACCTCTGCTATCCCCTTCTCATCCGTAACTAGACGCCCCGCATTATCTTTTATTTCCTTAATCTCTCCCTTGGCCACCCTCTGTCTTGAACGTGCTGCTAAGGTATGTCCTATCTTTTCACTGAATTCATAGCACCTTTCCCTTTGTGTATCGTATATTCTAGCAGCCTTAATTGCCACTCCTTCTACCGCCTCTGCTCTTGCTATCGCTACTTCCAATACCCGCTCGTTGTACTCACACTGGTCTAAAGTGGCTTGTTCCAATCTTACTTCCGCTATTCTCAAGGCATTATTTACCCGCTCAGTCTCTATTCTTTCCTTCCTTCGTTTGGCAGTAGAGTAGCTCAGTGTCTCACCTCTTACCCCTGCCTTAAATGTGTCCCAATCATTCCCAATGGTGGTGCTCCCCCTATTAATGTCCCAAAACTCCCTAATCCACATGTGCATATGTGTAATATAATCATCATCTTTCAACAATCCCCTTTCGAATGTCCATGTACCTACCACCCTCTTGAACCCGCTTCCCTCTATTGTTAATTTTAGGGGATTATGGTCTGACAATATGCTTGGCAACCTATCTATCGCCGAGTCACCTAATAGTGTCCTAGACACAACAAAATAATCTAACCTAACGCATTTCCGATGCGGAGCCGAGAAAAATGTATATCCAGGATCAGAGGGCTTCTTTGCCCCCCACACATCCACCAGTGCATTATTTCTTGCTAAATTCTGTATTGCCCTACATACCCTCTTTTTCCTCCCCTGGTATTGTCCCATGGAGTCTAACCCCAATCTCCTAGCCCCATCGATATTAAAGTCTCCTGCCAAGATAACTCTTGGCGCCCATACGGATATTTCGGTGTCTAGAAAATCAACCAGCTCTGGATCATCCTCTGTTGACCCATAGATAGAGCCTATAGTAACCCATTCTTCCCCTATGAAGCACTCGATCAAAGCACATCTCCCCGACTGATCCTCAAATTTCTTCCTCGTTCTAATGTCTGAATGTTTTGTCAAGATAGCAACCCCTCTAATTCTAGCCCCCTGTTTGGAAATGGCAAGTAACCTACAAACCATTTGCTCCAGCAAAAAAAGACCTACTCCCCTCTACATGCGTTTCCTGTAAGCAAAAGAAATCCGCCCCAGTGTTTTTCAGTAATAAAGCTACCCGCTGCCTTTTTATTCTGTCGTTCAGCCCACATACATTCATAGTCACGATTTTAATATTTGTACTCATAAGGAATTTTCAGAACTTCCGACATTCTATGCTTCCCTTCTCTTAACCCATCTCTTATGCCCCGATATCCTACGCAATTCTTATTTTTGTTACTTCTTCTCATTTTCATCAATTTCTTTTCTTTCCCCTGTATGCTGGAATCTTGTTTCTCTTTTTTACCAACAACCTGCACTATCATCCCTGTCACTCTTTTTCTGGTGCAACCCCCCCCTGACCCCTCCCCCCACCCCCCTTTCCACAGGCAACAAGGTCAATCCTGACCTACGTATGACTGGTTCCCAAACCCCATGAGTGATGCTGCGTCCCCCCCTCTCCCTGCCTGTACACTCCATGATTAGCTGCGAATGCAAAATTAAAAAGATTGATTTTTAAAAATATCCCATAAACCCCTTCTGAGAATTCCTTACCCCGTCAACGTGTCCTACAAATGCAACTCCCCCTGTGTATATACAAAGTACTATAATCCATCACCCCATTAAGTCCTTTCCGACCAACACCCCATTAAGTCCTTTAACCAATTCAGTTAGCATCTCATCCTTTGTTTTCTTGCTTTCTAATTCTGGTTCTATTTTCTTTTTTTTCCCTTTTCTCTTAGTTCAGTCAAAAAGCTCTGTGCTTTGATTTCCGAGAAGAACATTGGAGTACGCCCCTCTAATATTACTTTCAGCCTTGCAGGGAATAGGAGGTAGGCCTCACAGCCAGCTTTTTGAAACGGATCTATCATTTGCCGTAGTCTCCATCTCCTCTCAACCGTGGCATGACAAAAATCCGGACGAGCAAAGAAGGAGTTTCCTTTAAAAGCCCGATGATCTTGAGGCCTGGCTTTATCCATAATCTCCTGTCTGGCCAGGAAATTCCCGATGTATATAAGCATAGCTCTTGGTCTCTCATTCTGAGGAGCGCCATATGATTTCTTAATTGTCAGAGGAAATCTGTGGGCCCGTTGTACCTCTATGTCCCAATTCCAGGCAGTGATCTCCGGAAACGATTCTCTTATCAAGGCGATCACAAGGGCCCTAGGATTCTGCTCCTCGATCCCCTCTGGGATCCCAAGTAGCCTAATGTTATTCCTCCTCTGTCTGTTCTCCGCATCTTCTGCCTTCCATTGTAAGTCCTCATTGAATTTTTTCTGCGCCATCTTAAACTCCTTCCACTGAGAGACTTCGTCCTCCAGTTGGCCTGTTCTTTCCTCCACTTCTGTCATTCGCTGCTTTGTAACTAGTTTGTCCTGCCATCTCCAGATGACATTAGCATAGAATGGTTGAATCAATATTCATTTAGAGCATGAGGCAATACGACTTTTAATAAAACTGTGCTTAGATTTATCAACATTTTAATTCTTTTTCTCATCAGCATGATGAATGTGCAGTTTTAGGTAGGATGAACCCTCAAATTTGGGGGCGATGCAGCAGATTCTCTTGGTGACTTTTTGATGCTTCTAGGGACACTGTGATTTCATTCTGACTTTGCTTCTCATTGTGACTTAGAATAATTCTTTATTTTGCTCACTATTCTGTATTGCCCTATTACTGAGAGCCTTCCTTGGCAATGACTTCTTGCATTTGCACTTTAAGATTGCTGTATTGTATTTTCTTAAATTTTGTAACAAACATTTCTAAATCTTTCATTCTGTCCTAGAACTCAATTGAGTCTGCCTTGACTCAACTGACTGTATTTTTTCTATGCCTTATCTCTGTAGACACTGCCTCCTGAATTCGAAGTTTAACACCGTCTGACCCATTCACCCCAAAAATTGTCATTTTGGGTGTAAGACTTCAGGAATTCCCCATGGCCACAACACTAAGATATGGTATGCCTGCCATTGTATAGGATGGTATGGCCTTTCATTGAATAGTATAATTTGGTATGGTACGGCCTGTCATTGTATGGTATGGTATGGCCTGTCATTGTATAGTATGGTATGGCTTGTCAATGTCTAGTATTGTTTGACCCAGTATGGTCCGAATAGTACGGTAATCTTCTTAACAATGTGCACATTAAGCCACAGACGGAAGCAAAATAGGATCAGCCAAACGAGCAAAAAAAAGTGCTTCACAAAATAACGTTATTTTCATGCTGGAAAGTTCTACCCAACCTGTAATCGTGCAAACATAAACCAATTTAAAACACTCCACGTTTTGTACATACAACATTTTAATCATCCAATGACATCCTATAGATCACTAAATATGTACCAAAATCGTGTAAAGACATTTGTCCTGGTGGTTTCCGGTGCTCAGCATAGGCACTTATTTTACAGGGCAGGTACAGTAGCTTTTTATCATGCGGGCAGCAGCAGTGTTAACAATTTTTCAAAGATGATTGCCCTCAGCAAGGCAGCTGTATTTTTCCCAAATCATCTTTCGAGCTTCTTTCACCAAATGCCGTCACAACGCCTGCACCCTGCCGGACCGTCTCACTAGCCAATCATAACTGGGGGCCTGGCTCATGGCTCGGGTGGGGCAAGCTTGGAAACAGCAGGCCCAGGACGTTCTTAGCAATGATGTAAAGTAACTAGAAAACGAAAGTGCAGACTTTATGCTCACCTGTGTGCCTGTCGCCTAGTAACAAAATATTACTCATAGGCCTATCACTGTCTTTCCCCAGCTAAGCTGGCACTTAGGCGGAGCCCAGAGTTCTCCTCACCCCTCATAAACTACTTGTGTCATGAGTGCTGCCGAATGGAAAGAATTGAGGGCGAGGGAGGATGGCTGGGAGAATGAATGTCACTGTGCCTTCTTTTCTCAATTCTAAATAATGCCTGAACCGTGGACCTCTAGTTGCCCGCGCTTGTGGTATGCAGAGGTGACTGCTGTTGCCTGCATCTCGCTGCCTGGGACAGCCTCTTGGGAACTCATTTGCTGGGTGATGAGCAGGAAGGGACCGCTGGGATAGACTTCAGTATGAATCTGCCAGTGAGTGCCTCTCTTTACCTCTCCTCCAGTACAGGGCCTCATTGAATATGCTGGGCTACACAGAAAGAGAGAATCCTTTCCATAACTAATGTCAACTTACCTCCAGTAACAAATAACCAATAATTGCAGACTGGAGCTATATCGAGGGCTACTTACTTTTAAAAATGAAGCATGGCAGGGAGAGCCAAATTCTAGGCCCACACGATTATCAGGACTACCATTTCCAGTGCTTAATTTGCGCTGGTGCTTGCAGGTGCTGGCCCAGGGTCATTTTTAGGGATTGGAACAGAAGAAGAGAGAAAGTTAACAATGGGTAAAGATGCAAGAAGGGAATGACTTGAAAATAGAGACAAAGGGAAAAAGTAGGAGTGAAAAGTACAGGCAAAAGTGGGATAAACGGGCTGGGAGTGTCTGATAGATGAATCAAATGTCAACCCTGCATTTGGCAGCAGTGGTATTGAGATTTTGAAATAACACTTTGAGCCCCAAGCACTTATTTTATTACAAATTAAGTACTGCATACATTTATTTTTAAATCCATTTTTAGGTCGCGCCTGGCTAAAGCAGCGCATGCGCTGCTTTCGCCATGGAGAGGACCTTTTGGAATCGATTCAGCCAAAGCTGAATGCACACGCATCCAAATGGACAAAGATGGCTGCTCTCGCCATCTGCAAAGCTAAACATGCACGCGTAGGGACAAAAAAAGGCACGTGCATGTGGACAGCCCGACGCCATCTTTGTGCACACATGCGCACATTTTTTTGTCCCTACACGTGCATGGCGGCGTGCTTTCGCTTTCCCAGACAGGCTGAAGGGCCCGGCGGCAGTGCTGAGGAATCCGCCGCAGCGTTCGCGGCCACTGCTGGACCCCGGCAGCAGTGCTGAGGAATCAAAAACTACAAGATCTGTGACACCAGCTCTGTTCTTATTAGTCTTGTAAGTCCCAAGAGACCAAAGGCATATACAGAACTTTGGGCAAAACAAGCGTAAGCCTTGATCATCTCGACCACTCAGCGGTAGCTTTAACATTAAAGCTTTGAGACAATCTGCAAGTTTAGCATGTCAAGTAAGAAAGAGTATAAAACACTTAATCAGGTCATTCTTACGTTACCTTTCTTCAGACTGTTTTCTCTCCTCCCACACAATACTAAATGTCAAGCCTCTTGCTCCATAAGGCCCCTGTTCCATAAATACGAGTGTCTCCTCAAAGATATGGACGGTGACATTACATGACCAATGCTGCCTATTGTATTGTAATTGCAGCCCAACGCACAATGCAGTCTACGACTGAACTGATACTGCCGCATTTTATTACACTCGCTAAATGTTTCAGTTGGGTTTTCCCCGGTCCCACACCTGGGAGACTCTGTTGGTAAAGTAGCACATTGTTATGTCCTAGAGTACAAATCCGTCACTGGCTATCAAAACATCATCACCACTTCTGTCGACGCACTGTTCGCAGCCAGTAAATCGGGGCTTCTGTTTTTTTCACATTCTTTTCCTCTCTTCCGTGATGCGCACACACTTCTATAAAGCAGGCTCCGCCTCTTCTGTACTCCCCAACCCCCCTCAGCCCCCAAATCCTCATATTACACCTGGCACTGTTCCTTTCTCTCCAAGGCTCTACTCCCCCCTTTTCATCTTCTCCCTTGGCTAGCTGAAACGCCACCTGCACTGCCACCCTAAAACCCACCATCCGTTGCATCCATTCTCGGGTATGATAATCTTCATCTACCAATTGCGCCCTCAAGAACTGTGAACTATCTGCGACAATAGAAGGCTGGGTTATTTGTACTAGTTGTTGTGCAGCTCCTTCGTGCGGGTACTCTTCTCTCTTTGTCGTTTGCCTCCCCTTGCCTCTTTGCTAAGCACTGCTATCGAGGCAGCGGTCGCAAAAATCATATTCCCACTGTTAATGGTAAAGTATGTACACTCTTTTACCACTGACATATACCCATAGAAGAATGTACGCCTGACTTACCAGATACTTCCCGTTGGGGGAGAATGCTCCAACTTGCCCAGAGAGTTTGAAGAGCTAGGAGAAGGTCATTGCTCCGGGTACTCCCGGGCATTTCAAACCAGCCGCTGTTTCTACTGCCGCGGCTCAACTGACAGCCACCCACGCCGGAAGCTAGCTACCAAACGCACTTCTGCTGCTGAGCAGGTATCATCAGGTAACCACGGAAACAACAGTAGACTGCGAGGTTCCCGGAAGAAATTCCAAGACAGATTTAAGACTACAGTACCCATGAGTCTCTGCTCAGTTTCTCACATGTCTATTAATGGGATGTGTAGTCTAATTATTTGACTTCAAACAGAAATCTTGTTTTATTATTACAAGCGTTACGCTGAGCTCTGCTCGGAATGATGCCTTCCCTTGATTATTGCTTTGTAGATGGGATTGATGAGCAAGTCATTAGCACAGGTACTTGTAAGAACACTCTCTAATCCTCATATTGACAGTTCCTCCTGAACAGACACGGGTAGGGCTGCTGTTTCAGGTAAGCAAGCTTTGACTTCATTCTCCAGTTAGCTCCCGCATGCCCACTCAAGGTCCTTTAGCAGGATATAGTGCAATGCTAGATAGAATATATAATTTTCGCATTAGGCGTAATACAATATTATTATTGAAGGATCAAGTGCAATGAAAAAAATATATTTATAACTTCTGAATTGGGTGGGGAAAGGGGGAGCAGTGGCAGATATAGCAGTTGATTTGTACAGTTAAAAATTAAAGCACATATTTGTTACTAAACAAACTTTATCTTTATCTGCTAGATATAAAAAGTATTGTTAAAAAGATCTAAGTAAAAACAGCAAAAATTGTTGATGATTTAAAAACACCTCAATGGGGTATTAGATATGGTCGGGATAAACATACAGTGCAATATGAGCATACCACTTTGCTCTAGTCAGTGCGTAATGTAGCGTAGGTTCTAGTCATGATCAGACAAAGAATTTTCTTTCATAGTTTTCTTAATGATAGCTCTAAGAATACACAACATGGAGTATAATAACCTCGACATGGAAAACACAATAGGTGTGTCGGTTTTATACTTAAACAGCCTAAACGCCTCTACACAGTGTCTACTCCCCATGTTTCTACACACTTGTAGTAACCATTGCAACCTTGTCTTTCCATAGGCGGGGCAGAAAAAAACCCCATGCATTTCAGTTTCCTTTGCTCGGTCACACCCTGGGCAGTCTAATGTGTGAGAGCCCTGACACTTGTTCGTAAATGATCGAAGCAGGAGGACCCCGTGTCTAAATTGAAGAAAGAGTTCCTTCGCTAGAAGCGGTTGGATGTCATCCAGGGCCGTTTTAAGCCTATATTGCTGTTTTATATCTAGGAACTTGAAAGTAAGGCCACCCTGCTTGGTCCCCTGCCATAATTGAACCAGTTTAAATTCTCTATAGGACTCGAGCAGTGCCTTCCTAGAAGTGCCTTCCTAGATGTCATAGGACAGATCTCTTCTGGGGATGACCACATGTTTGCCCTCCCTAGGGCCTGACCGATGTTTCGGATGTAGGCTAGCCAGGGGAGTTTTCCTGCACCGAGGAGCCTCATAACGTCTTTCAACTCTTGTTTATATTCTGCTAATTCTTGTGTACTCCAAAGGCGTCGCCAGTAAAGCAGGGGTCTTGAAAAATGACATCTGCTATAGGGCTAATCCCTAGGTCCATCCGAAGTGGTGTTAACTGAGAGCTAGTAGGAAGACCCAGCAATTGCCCAAGAAATTGGTTCTCTGCCATTGAGAGGGAAGCAGCTGGATGGTGGCCCCAAAATTCTGCCCCATACAGTGCCGAACCCCTAGCCTGAGTCTTATAAATTTCTGCAACAGGTCCTATTACTTTGTGTGAGCAATTCTTGTAGACTTTTGTAATGCCTCCCGTGGATTGGGTTACTTTTAGGCTAGCTTTCTTCATTACAGTGAGTGATTCCGAGATAATCACAAATGGACACCCTATCTAGGGCCCTTCCACCTAATCTGGGATTTGGACAGTTCGTATTGTTAGCGTTAAAAACCATATATTTAGTTTTTTGAAGATTAATCTCCAATCCCCGATTTTTGCAGAAAGTGCTGAATACATCAAGCACCCTCTGCATGCCCCTGGGGAATTTAGAAAGTAAAAGCGTGTCATCCACAAAAATAAGAGTTGGAATTTTGCGGTTTGCTAGCCTAGGTGCGTCAATATCTTTACCCTCCAACAGAGATTTAATAAGGCCGTTTATAAAAGCTTAAGTTAATAGAAGACTTAAAACAAGTTACCATGTTGCTAGATGCTCAGATTATTCAGAAGAAAATTCTGGGTAGCATAAATGAGATAATTTGCATTTAAAAATATGTGGACCTTAAAAGTAAAACTTTTTGCTCTCCGCATGGCCATGAAAAAGTATATCTAAATGGTCCTACGTCGTTTTTTGTAAGAGGTGATTGAAAACTGTCATTGGCATCTTGGACCTGGGTGCAAACTTTTTTTTAATTTACCCTTGGGAATACATTATATAGATAATTCTTAAGAGAAAGAAGATTGTAAGATATCCCTGCAACAAGGCAACTGGAATAACAAGCTGGATCCATTGTATGCGTTTTGAGGTTGGTTTAGTAATGCTGTAATAACCTTCTATAGACACAAGGCTATACCAGATAACACGTTATTCTGGTATCCCGTTGCATTAACATTGGTACTGTCAGAACAAACCATCCCCATGATGTCAGTTGGAGTCTTTCCTCAAGAGGAAAGGAAATTCTGCGTTTTTAGGACCAGCCATAACATTCTATGTTGGCCTGCCTAATCCATATGAAAGAGGTCAGTATCTTTAGGGCTGCCTAGAGACAACTGCTCGTTTTTTTTAACAGCATACTGTTTTCCAAAATATTCATAATGCAATTTACTGAATATATATAGAGCGAGGGAACTGGGGGGGCGGGGGGGGGGGCAGTCTTCTTCAACCATTGATTAGTCTCTTTGGGTGTCCTTTTCAGCTGGCTTCCACCCACAACAGCTTGCAGCATGGGTCAGTGGGTCATCTCACGTCCTCCGTTGACTGTCTTGGACTGAGAGTGACAGAATTTTGACAAACAGATGTGAACAATTAAAGAGTTTTACCAGGTTCGGATTGGTAAGGGGGGCACTGGAGCAATGGACTGGTATCCGAAGTGTAGCTGTGGGCTGCTTTTCTGGGCAGCTTGGGCTATGTCTCTGCTCTTCATATGCCGCCAGCGGCCCAGTGGGGGCTGAACGGCCTTACTGGCGGCAAATGGGCCTCTATTACCTCCGTTTTACCAAGGAGGAGGTGTCACTATCAGTCTCTCGTTGGGCTGGCCTATTAAGGTACGCATATAGTGCAGGGGTGGGGCCTGAGCAGGAATGGCCTCACTTCTATTCAGGTGTTATTCACCATTGTGAACTAATCCGTGCACAAAGAGCCCTGGCAGTGTTTTTTTTTTTAACTCCGTTAAGTTAAGAAAACATGGGGGAGAGGAGTTGGTCTAACGGCTGGGGCGGTCGTCCTAGAATCTGGGGATCTGGGGTCGAGTCTCGACAATGACGCTGAACATCCTGTGATTCTGGGCAAATCACTTAATCTCCCCGTGCCTAACAAAAATGAATGTGTCCTCGTGTAATGCAACTGGTGCTATGTAAAGCGCTCTGATACCCAATGCGGGTCAAGTTTGCGCTATATAAAACTCTGTAAAATAAAAAAAAATAAGGGCACTGAGTGAAAGAGGAACCTGGACAAAGGCAAAGCCCAAGGGAGGGGTGACTGCCTTGGGAACTGGCCTTACAGGATATAGGCTTGCCTTGCTGCAGCCGTCTGCCAGTCAGTGATAAACATTACTTTTCTGCATAGGACAGCAGCTGAGACATCTCAGAGAATGTGGATTCAGTACTATGAAGAGTGTTGCTCATTGATTAGAGAGTAAATTAGGGACTTGGGCATCTCTGAGTCTCCCTGACTGGCCTGACAGACATGTATCCACATGGCCTAAGGAGGATGGCAAAATGCCAAAACCAAACACAGGGGCCTAGAAAGGAGGTCACAAAGGAGGTAAGAATGGTGTGGAGCATGAAAGGGAAACATCAATTGACTCCAAGATGAAAGAAGTGGAGGAAAAAAGAGAACAGGCGTAATACCAAATCTAATGGCAGGGAAAAGGGAAGGAGTGTGGTCTAAAGCAGTGAAACTTTGTCAGTACTGCCGAAGTATCAGAGTTATAGAGCAGCTCTTTGATGTCTTACTTTTTTCAGGAGAATATGTCCTTTATGATTATTATCAAGATATACATCAAACTATCTTTTAAGAACCATGTGGAAAAAACTAAATGGTCCAGAGCCTGGGGCCAGCTTAGTGTCCTCCAGGAACCAAAAACATTTTTCACACCTCACTATGAATAACACCTTGTTCACTAGGTTCCTTCACTCAACACTGGTGCCATCGAAAGACAAATTCATGCATTCATCCACCCGATAGTAAAATGCCCACACCCTCCCAACCTGAAGCCACTGCATTGAGCCCCCTAACAGTCCACATCAAATTTCAGGGATATTACCAGATCTCCAAGGATGCTAAATCCCAGAAAACTTTTTGACAATAGGGAGATAGGTCCTGGGACGTAAGGTCAGCTGGACCATATATAATATTATAAGAAGACAAGTGCTGACCATACAAGAAACTTCTAATTTCTCCTCATTTGGAATGACAAATCTACTTGAGTCTAAAATTTGTCTGGTATTTTATTTATACCTTTGAATTTTATTTTTCAGGAATTAGAAAATTGATTTGTTTGAAAAAGACATACCACATATATTACACATAAATCAACATATACTTCATCACAATACTATCAAATCTAAACAACAATACATGAATGACAACATATCATATATACATTAGCACTACGGTTTGTGCTACAACAACAATATTCATGATTTGCACTATCTTTTTTATGAGTGAAGTATATTCACAAAAAGGAAGAATCAAATGGAGACAAAAAATATCAATGTCATAAACAATATTGGATGAAACTGAAAGAATTAATCAAAATTTCAGTCATTAAAGGATTCAGTTATTCCTAGCTGTTCCAATGCTAGTCTCCAATGGGCCGACGCGTTTCGAACTCGCTATTTAAATTCGCGTGTTCTCATCAGGGCTTTTCACTTCATAGGTTCTCGCAGTTACGTAGGGTTCAATTTATCTGTGCGGAGGTCCCTGTCGCAGTTTAGCTTTATCGGTGTTTGTCAAATCCAATCTTTTCTTTAAACGTGGAGTTTAATAAGTCAGTGATCCCGCTTTTTATCAGGGGCGCCCATGTGGGTCCTGTTTGCCTGCCTGCTATCGCCGCTCGGCGTTGTCCCTGCTGGCTTCTGATTGCAGAATTTGTTCGTTTATTTAATGTGGGCGCTCTGTTCCCTAGTCTCAGCTGCTCTCTGCTGCTCTGGGCTTCACTTCCCCTTCGCAGTCGATCTGCCAGGGGGAAGTAAACTCCAATGGCCAATGAAGGATCGCCTGGATGAAATAGAAACTGACATAGCGACTGCATTTAAATCTTACACCGCAACCAACACTGGGTTCAACTGCATCACAGGCATAGCTGATCCTCCCCTCGTAGTAGGCCACCAGTGCATGCGGCTTAAAGTTCAGCTCAGGAACGGGTAACAAACAAGTCCCTGGGTGTCGCCCTGCCATCTGCACGGAATGTTTTGTTAAATGGCACCCAAGATTACGCCCCGTAGGAGTCTCAATGTGGGGGCTGTAGGTAAAAGTACTGTATTACTAATAGCGGGATACCGGAATCAAGCTGGCATGATAAGAGGGGATAATAGGCATATGTATAATAACCCAAGCTCCACTATCTTAAACCTAACCCCAATGGCTTACCCATACGTTCTGGTAATGGCAGGTTTGCCACCTTGGCAATATGGGAAGAGATACGTAACAAGGTTAATCATTGGTGTAATGCGCACAGAAATGTCAATGTTGAAGATAACTGAGAAAAGCCCTTCTAGTAAAAATATAGCTGGGGACAGCATTGTTGTCAACTTTAGGGACCCATTTAGTGTGAATAAACATTTGGGCGGGAGAGCAGATAATACTAATATTGTCACCGTACTCCTGGGCTATATTAATAAGTCACCCAAGAGACGTCCATGCCAGTCCCCGAGCAATCTATGGCACCAGTCATACCAGGACTTTACAAACACCTACAGGTATGCAGCCTTGGAGCTCCATTGACCAGTAGCCTCTAACCCGCTGGTGAAGGATGTGTTGAGCACATTTGGGCTGTCCTTTGGAGTTCCAGGGCATGGGCGAGGATCAAACTACCCCAGGTGTGCCTATAACACCAGCTGACGAGGACCGTCCATGTGCAAACCTAAAGTCTCCTGCCCAAATGCCCCGTCAACTGAACCCACACCAATGCTGGTGTGCCTTATGAAAGACCTTACTCTATCACCTTTAACTGTTAAAAATTCCTCAATAAGAATACTAAGCTGGAACATAGCTGGTCTCCACTCCAAGTTACTGCTTCCTGATTGACAACTGTTCATGAAGTCATACGATATCCTGCTAATGCAAGAAATCTTGGAAACTAACTCTATAGCGTTAGAAGGCTTTATGTGCTTCAGTCACTCGGCTGTTCCATCCTGTGAAGGCCGTGCCGCCAGTGGTTTGTCCATTTGGATTCATTTACTACTCGGGGGTAACGCAGAGGAGTTGAAAACCCCAGGAAATGGCTATAAGTCATTTTTAAAGGAGCTATAACTTTACATCTCATCAATTAACGTGAAGCTTCAAAGAATCCCAGGCTTGTTTGATTATATAGAAGCCATTGTGGAGCATAAGTCCCATCAGGACCAACAAACATATCTATGCTTGGCAAGTGATGTTAATGCTGGACTACCTAGTTATAGAGCTGGTAAGGATCAAGAAATCCTCGTGAGAACAGACCTGAGAGGTAATGAATTGGAGATCCTGCTCACGACTTTGGATTTGTATGATGTGGTTAAAGGGGTGGGCTTAGGCATGCAGGGGTTACCCACCTTCTGGGGGAAGGAATAGATAATCGATTATATTTTCATATTGCAAAATCTGGTAAAATCGCCTGCTATATGGTATCATCACTAGCACCAGTTTCAGTAAACATAATCAGATTGAGATATCTTTGGCGATACTCCCCTGGGAATGGCCCAAAGCTATACCTAGTCTTAGTAACATACTGCTAACCACAGATAATCTTCGATTACACTGGAAATTGTCTGAGCCTCTGAAGTTCAGGAAGAAGGTGGTAAATACGAATGAGGACCTAGTGATGGGATGTCTAATAGAGGGCGATGGAAATGGAGCAGTAATAGTTAACTTTGTCTCTGTGTACTAGGATTAGACATTCCCGTTTAAAACCGTGTAAACGGGCATGCCAGGCTCCACTGTGGTTTGACCATGACTGCTCTATGGCCATTCGCCTTTTGCATAGGGCCCTTAACTCCCATCCTCGTGACCGAGCACATGTGGCTAGTCGGCAAAAGGGCTATAAAACGGCTATACAGAAGCAAAGGCATGTAATTTTTACCTAGCAAAGGGCTATATTAACAGATACCGCCCAAACTAGAGACAGCAAGACATTTTGGTGGGCTGTATCAAGCATGAGATCTTTAGTTAAGGCAGGGACATCCATTAGCATGAATATAAAAGGTGAGGAATTGGAGGCACATTTTTAAAAGATTTGTGCAGTCAGTAATGCCAGTAGTGAACAGATAATACACGAAGATCCACCCTCTTTTTGTATCTGTTACTCTGCAGGAAGTCACGGTCACTATTCAGGAGAGTATGGAGGTGGAAAGCACCCGGCCCGGATGGGTCCCCATCGATCTGATTAAATGCAATGTTAATCTCTGGGTACCCTTGTTGAAAAAATGTCTAGAACAGCCTGAGTCATTCTACGATTCAAACCTCCTGGGCCACCTCAACTGTAGTCCCAATTTTTAGGAAAGGTAGTCTATCTGCACCCAAATGCTATCGTCCTATCTCACTGATTGAAATCCCGCCAATATTTTAGGCAGGGTACTATATAACAGAATATTGGAATGGGTCAATGATAATATATTGAATGCCTGCAAGTTTGGCTTTTGCAGTGGCATAGAATAGTGGAACAATGTCTTATCTATATTACTCATTGGGAAGTACACTGTAGCAAAACAGTCAGCCATATTCCTTGCTTTTATGGATCTGGAGATGGCTTTCCACTGTGTTAATCGATCTACGCTGTGGCAACTCCTTATTGAATTGGGAATGGATCCAACACTTGTACACTCCCTGATCTCTTTGCATCAAGGCAGAAATACATGGGTTAGGTTTGGTACAAATGGGGAAGTGACAGATGAATTTAACATTGGACAAGGGGTGTGAAAAGAGTGTGTGCTTAAACCCTTGCTTTTTATTCTGTATATAATTAATTTAAGCACAGAACTGGCCAAGTGCGCCCCTGATGTACCAAGGATAAATAAAGCCCCTCTTCCCGCATTACTCTAAGCAGATGGTGCTGTGTTAATTGCTCGTACCCCCAAAGCTCTGCGTCACCTGGTTTATTCATTTGTGAGCTTCATGTCGAACCTTGACCAGTCAATTAATTTTGCCAAATCTTTCACAATGTGGTGTGAGGCTGAAAAATATTCAATTTTCAGCTATTAGAGTAGGCTCAAACATATTATTAAATACTAGCACTTTATCTTACTTGGGTGTCACCTTTGCCCCCACTGGTTCACGAGCCCCCCAAATTGCACATAGCAGGGCAAAACTGTCCAGAGTGGGCTCACTCCTAAATTCACCATTTCTGCCGGACGGAAGAGCACTGGCACCGTTGTTACAAATATAGTCCACCCAATGTGTACCCCTCGCCACTTATGGGGCGGGAATCAGTGACCCAAAGATACTATAAAGGG
Source organism: Lissotriton helveticus (assembly GCF_964261635.1). NCBI lineage: Eukaryota > Metazoa > Chordata > Amphibia > Caudata > Salamandridae > Lissotriton > Lissotriton helveticus. Next base: position 1,020,177,218 of record NC_136069.1, on the reverse strand, counting down.
AGGAAAATCATTTTTGCAGAAGAATTCATACTGTCCTTGTCTACCTCACATTTTATTTGCCACAAGGAGCTGGGTTTAACCTACTTAAGTGATCGTCTCTGTATTCCCCCACCTCTACTGTGGCTATCTATTATGAGCAAGGACGAAGCTGCACTTACAAGGAGCATAATTGCCGATTGGGTGGCATGTAACAAAGGCATTTCCATGCCCTGGCTAGCGTATGTAAAAAGGTCTTTTGAAGGAATCGGCCTAATGAACATCTTCTCTCTGACATAGACTTGAATGCAGGTTGGAAGCACAAGTTTAACTGATAGAACATCTACAAGCTGAGCGGCTAAGTGTGGAGGCTCAGAGTCTAATGTTGGGAGGTATTTACATCTTAAACTCGGGGTTTTTCTTACAGTTTACCTGTGGAATACCAGTAGGAGCTGGGAGCGCTCCCAATTATTTCGATTCAGTGCTGGTACAGTGAAATATTATTGATGCTTCCCGCTTGGGTATCAGCAGAACCTCGATTCTAAAATATGTCCTCTTAATAATATGTCCAAGCAAGCAAAGGCTCATTTTCATCGATTACTATAAGCCTCATGCTAAAAAGATTTTGGTACCCCTTATAAGGCTCAGAAATTTTCAGAAATGTCTCCAGGCGTATCCTTTTTTTACAAGAATTGTCAGACAATGAAATTTGCCATTGTGTAAGTGTTTCCCTGGCAGCAGCACGCTCCAGAAGGACATTGCAGTTTGACTTGAGTACGTGGACTTGGACTTTTTAAAGATCTTCTTATTTTATCTTTGTATGTATGTGTGCACTTTTATGGCTATCTTCTGTTTTCAACCGAATTAAGTTCATTGCTGTAATACTTCATATTTTTCAAACCGTTTTTGAAAGCAGGAAACGTTCTAGAGTCTTTTCTGCCAAGCCCCTGTTTCTCCGCCCGATTCTGTTCTATAATTTGGAAAAGACTTGAGAATCCCCACAACTAAAGAGCAAAGCATATTCTGTTTTTGAGTCAGGCTTGATTCAGAGGAGTAAAGACACCCAGCAGTCTTCCTATTCTAACGACTAACCACCTGGATTCTAATTTTGATCAAAGTAACATGCTGGTGCAGTCTAAGAATCCTAACCAGTGACCTGATATTTAACCGCTACCGCGTTTTCCCGCTGTGCGCGGGAATTTCAAAAATGGCTTGTTTATGACAAAGCCAGCTCGTCATCCGCGCAGCGCAGGTAACGCTGATGACGAGCTGGCTTTGTCATCAGCACAGAAGGGGTTAAGTATCACAGCTACACACAACTGAGTGAGAAGTGTGAAATAACAGGTCTGTGCGGCAAATCTTGGCAACTGCCGGTAAGCTGACTTAGTTGGTGGCGTTAATGGACAAAAGCTAGATGCTTCATTAACGCTCTGCTGAAGACAAAATTATGTTCTCTTTGAAAAACAACAAAAGCATTTGAGTTACCAAGAAAGTTTTATAGAATCAAATGGAGGAGATCCTTTGTTATCCTATTGTTTAGCATGTTTATTTCTTAAACTATTAGGACTCTCCAGGATGGAACCTACTAGACTTTATCCCACCTACCTCCATCCAAGATATATAATGGGGCACCTTCCCACCCCACCTGCCAGAGACTTATTAGAGGTCCTTCCCAATTTACCCTTTGGTTTCTCACCCTTTTGTCTGACCATCGAGAAGCGATGCTGAGAGTGGAACACTGGCCTTGGGAACTTTGTCCCCCCACATATTACCCTCTTGGCATCACCTCCCAGGATTTCTGTTTGGGACTCCCAGGCCTTGGGGGTGGGAGGATCTATCATCTAAACCCTTCCCTTTACCAGCTATCCCAAACCTGACTAAACCTTCACTCCTTCAACTATTCTAAAATACTAGCCGTTTTTCCTCATCCCTTAACCCCTCACTCTTTCAGTTGAACTGACACACTAATCATATTTGTGGACAGCATTAAGCTAATAAGTAGCATTACATTACCTAACAACACTACATTACACTACAATTTAACTCTGGGTTTGCTCTACACCTACGATTTTACTGCCACTAGCTCCTTTGACTTACCTTCATGGTGTACTTACCCACATTACGTGCTGTTACACCTTGACCAGGAGTTGCTCCTATATTATCCCTTGCCTGACCTTCAGTCTAAGGCATCTGTCCCCTGGAAGTGCCCCACAAATCCTTCTGCCCTGGCTGCAGGGTAGATCCTAAAAGTAATTTGCAATGGCTACCTGTAACCAGAGCACGCCGCGGATTGCTTCTTTGCCGTGGTTGGGCTGACCATATAGAATACTTATGCTGGCTGCATGCCACTGGCCTGCTCCTCTGTCACTCCTAGGTTGAGCCTATAGAGAATTTCTCCCCACATGACCTGGTCTTCTCGACTTTTAGGTCTTGGGTGAACCCTAGAGACCATTTATTTCGGCAGCCTGTCCTGACAGCATGTCATGGTTTGCTACTCAGTCACTCCTTTATGTACCCTACAGTGTGTATACCTGGCCTTCAGAAACGTGGGCTAGTTTCTGTTAACCCAGAGTGGACACCATGGACCTATTATCATGGCTCTGTGAGGCCAGTGCACAGTGGGTGAACTTTATGGAGTAGTCAATCAAGTTGCCTGTTTTTCAGTCTTAGGCTATTCCTCTTAACCTCTGACTGCCCCTCCATCACCTGAACTTTAGTAAAGAGTATCTAAAGCCTTCTGGGCACAGCACATTTTCCATGGCAAAGAGCTGCGTATTCTTAAAAGCCGTTCTTTATCCAATAGTCTCAGGATTTGTTACATCCGTCTTTACTTGTCTCATTAGTCTACAGTCCTTGAGTGCAAGCCTCCTATGACCGTGTGTAATCAGTAAATGCCTGCTGTTTACTCATAATTGGTCCTGGTTAGAACATGAGGAGCATTCACTATGGCTGCATTTACCCTGAATTTATCTACTGGTTACACACTTGGTTTAACTCTTTAGTGCATGCCACTGGCCTATCTTCTGTCTCTCATGGTTTTATGCTATGGCGCATTTAAGCTGCCTAGAACGAGTTCATGCTCTTGAGTACCATGGCTTACATTCTCCCTCTAACTGCTTCTTGAGCTGCTTCTCCAACGTTCATAGGTAGGCTCCAAAAAGCTCTTACTAAGGCTGTTTTTCTTGTGTGCCTGCAAGACGTAGATTGCTCCCATTGCTACTAAGGTGATTGTGTAGAGTACCGCACAATTAAGGCAGAACAATACTAAGTGAATGTTAAGACACCAAAACATTTCTCACGTAGGACTAACTGCAATCCAACATTCTTCCAACCAGTAACTCCATCAAGGGGCAGTGGGTTAACTACCTTTTAATGTGGTCCGGCACTTCAATAACGGTATGAAGTGCTATACAAATACAAGACAAGAACCAGGGCATTAAGTGGGATGAAAAAACTGGGATGGGTCTCAAAGAGGCCTGCCTATGTAATTAGTATTTATTGTATAGAGCTAGGTGGAAACGCTTTTATGACTGAAGTCGAATAAAGCTTTAAAATTGAATTGTAATTAAGGGCGTGGCTTAGAAACACCTGAGCTAAAAACCTGTTCTTATCATAGTGTGCCGTCCTACTGGTATTTTGCTGCTTCTGTCATAGCATCCAGATACATAATACAACAAGTAACATTATACCTACCACAAGCCAGGCCTATTGGATGTGTCAATGGTTGTTAGTTGCATAAGATAAATAAGCAAAAACTGTGGCTTTGTTGTAAATAATATTGATAATGCTTTAGTTCTGAAATGATGAGACTGTGAAAGACCTACAACGAGTCTCTTCGAAGTTACATCAAGGCAGCGAAGGGTGGTACTGCTGCAGAGTTCAGATTTAATTTTTTCACCGAGGGTGAGGGCAGAAATTGAGAGCCCGGCAGGACCCGGCCCACTTGAAGCCCTGACAACAAAAAAAACCACAGAAATCATCCCAATGTTAACACAAGCACACGCACTCGCGTGTACCAGGGCGGCTTCTGAACGTGCCACTGAGTTATATATTCCACTCAGGCGATTTCTGGAAGCTGTAAACGCAGATTTATGTCGCCTGAAACACAAACCATCTGCAAGTCAGACACAGCTGAAAACTTTTCCAGCCGGTTTGTGGCCCGTCTGCACTTAGTTCTTAAGTAATGTGCTGAAGAGCCAACTGCGTATCAGGCTTGTGAGACCAATTGTCCCACATTCTTGGAAAACACATTTTTGAAAATGTGCTCCCGTGTAATCTGGCATTTATAGTTTGGAACAAATCTCTCTTCAAGGGAGACAGTAAAGCTTTTTTTACTCAAGAACAGTTCGTTGCAAAATATTTGGCCATGATTTTTTCATTACACAGAGAGCATTACTGAATATGCAGTCTTAGTGCACATTTTTCCACATCAGAGTGTGGGTGAAAGGAGACAGTGGTGAACTAGGCCGCATCAAAATGTAGGAAAGCCTTGAGAGGGAATTCCATGCGGTTTTAAACTCGTCTATCCGCAGCTGCTCTGATTAAGTGCTTTTGTTCCACTGCATTGAACATTTTTACAAACTCTCAAAGCACCAACAAAATAGAGATGCATAAAATGTTTGGATATTGTATCTCATGCTGCTGTCAAGATGGCTCAGTGATTTATCGCACGCCACTTACATCTGCAGTGATCTAAAGGTTAGAGGTATGAATTCCGGCATGGTAGACATATTTGTATCCATCCCAGGCCCGTAGTTAGAAAACCAGCGTACTGGGTGATAATACATAGGGGTCCGATTACGATGTTGGTCGTAAAGCCTCCGACCGTTATCGGAAGCTTTTTGACCGAAACGATGTTGGCAGTCGGAACTAAACCTGGTCGGTCATTCCGACTTGGCTCCGACCGGCTCTCAGAAAGTAGTATGAAAACTGAACAAAGTCGCAAAGTACACAACTTGTTTTTTCTTATTCAGAAAATTCTAAGTAATTTACTATTCCATCACACAATTTTCTTCTTTTAGTTCATTAAAAGGGAGCCATAACTTCATTTTCAAAAAGAACGTTTTTATTTAAGTTTCATCAATACCGTGCACTTCAGCAGAGCTAACGTATTTTGTCCTGAATAGGACTTCATCTGGCTAGAATTTAAAAATATATATATTCTTTTTACCAAACAATTTTACAAAAAATTATATTTTTCCAAAAACTTTATTTCTAAAACATGGTCTACATGTTTTTAAATAAACATACAATATGTACAAAACCAATGTGAAAACAGAAACCATGAAGTCTCCCCACAACCTCCAACAATACACAATCGCCAAAAGAACAGTCTGTATATTTATTTTTGTATACCTTGCACCCAGGTAAAAGTATTGGGTCTTTACTCCTGCACACATTTTGGTATGGGTTACCTGTAACATATAGGAATGCAGTTTATACGAACAAGTTACTGACCATCGTGAATGCTTTTTCTGGTAGAGCTCTATCTAACCAAAGTTTTCTCACCATGTGAATTCTCCCAGGTGCCAGACTGAATCTGAAAACGTCTGTAGCAATTCCCTCACGCACTGACAGTTAGCTTTGTGTAGCTCAGTGTGAAATAGGACCTGCCCTGAATATGCAGTCAGGGACCCAACATATGCACCACCTCGGCGCTTGATGTCAGTTCTTTTCTTTCTGCATCTACCAATACGGATCCGTGTGTCACATCTCACAAACATTTTTTCCCGTAAAAGTTTGAGCAAGAATGTACACTGAGTTGTAACTATAGATGGAAGATGTCTATTACGGACACCTACGTCATCTGTCTATAGTGCCTCAGCTCCAAACAGGACTGCGCCAAGATGAAAAAGAAAACCACTCGCAAAGGCAAAACTCGCAGTTGCCGAACTTTGTAGGTCAAAAAAGCACTCGCGGTCTAAAGTGCAATGTTCCTGGCCAAAATCGAGGATGCGCTCCTGCTCCAGATGCCACACCTGTGATATATCATCATCATCATCGAGGTCACAGGATCAGTCAAGTCAAAGAACAAAAAACAAGCATTTACAATGCAATGGTCTCGGCATTATTAAAGTTAGAGCTATTGGTATTGTTTATTATTTTTTAAGTTTTTTTCTAAATTATAAATAAATAGCATTGTCTTTTTAATTTGCAATAGCTTAATCGTTAAATAAATGGCATTGTCATTTGCAATGCTAACAGCTTAATCTTTTGCATATGCATGACCTTTTGAATTTACACATACATAGCCACACACACACACACACATACAGAGCCACACCTAGATAGAGTTGTTCACAGCCACCCTCACACAGAGACACTTAGACAGAGCCACCCTCACACAGACATTGGCACTTACACAGAGTCACCTACAAAAAAAGCTATTTACACAGAGTTACATACCTACACAGAGGCACACATTCACACACACACACACACACACACACACACACACACACATAGACAGAGCTACACACACAGAGCCACACACACAGAGCCACACACACACACAAGACTTCTACGGATTGGTTACCAGGTCTATCATTTTTTTTTTTTTAGAAAGTATATGACACATGCTTACACCTTCTTGTGAGACAACTCGCACTCTATGCAATTGGGTAAAACGTGTAGCACCAGTAAAGTACCCTCGTCAGGTACCCTCGTTTTAAGTTTGGGTTGCTCCTTTTTCCAGTCACATAGTTATGAATTCCACATGATGAGAGGTAAAGTATAGCTTTTTTAGTAAAACGTCAGCGTGTTACTAACTTTGAGGTGGACAAACCTTTAGGGTTTATTTGCTTAATGGACACTAAGCCCAACAACAAACGGGTCCATGATTAGCCCTAACCCTATGTTCAACACAAGTTCTTGTCAATGTATTTTTGCTAATTCCTTCACAACTCGCAAGCACTGCACTGTATAATGTATTTGGAGTTCCTTTTCATACTTTAATGTTAACTTTTGAAGCTCAAATATAATGTTTATATATTGCTTTATGACTGCAAGTTTGTTCTGTTTTGTCTATGGATGATTAATTTCACAAAATATACATTCATGTATATAGGGAATGGCTCAGAGGGAACTACTGTTAACTATACTTTGTATGCCTAAGCTTGAAATTTAATACAACTAGTGGACCAAAGAAGATGAAAGAAAACCAATCCGAAAAAGTCTGCTCATCAGTCAAACACCTTTTTTTTTTTTTCAAAAAGGGGGTGGTGATGGACAGAGTATCTGAGTTAATCAGAACACTCCTACACAGTCAACAGATCAGGGCTTGATCCATCACCGTTTTTTAGCTCACTGCACCATCCCAGTTTAGAGCCTGGCTATATGCAAATTAGTCTGTCCCTGGCCCAGTGCATCATGGGAACAGGGCAGACCAAACTACCAAGCCAATTCTTCACTGGAAAGGAAACAAGCTTCCGGGGACCGGTTTCTGGCATTACAGCCGTCTTCGGCCCGGCTTGCTTGAATCCTGATGGTGCAGTGAGCAAGGGACTCATGTCTGAGCATACCCTTCCACACTCATGGTGGCCAAAATAATTTCAAAAAGGGGGTGGTGATGGACAGAGTATCTGAGTTAATCAGAACACTCCTACCCAGTCAACAGATCAGGGCTTGATCCATCACCGTTTTTTAGCTCACTGCACCATCCCAGTTTAGAACCTGGCTATATGCAAGTTAGTCTGTCCCTGGCCCAGTGCATCATGGGAACAGGGCAGACCAAACTACCAAGCCAATTCTTCACTGGAAAGGAAACAAGCTTCCGGGGACCGGTTTCTGGCATTACAGCCGTCTTCGGCCCGGCTTGCTTGAATCCTGATGGTCCATCACCACCCCCCTTTTTGAATCATCAGTCAAACACCAGCAGAAATATATATCAGTTGCTCTGCTAGTACGGACAGGCTGTGAGGGGAAGGGAGCAATATGGAATGCACAGGGTTGGGGATGTGAGAAGAGAAGCAGCACTCGAGAGCAAGAAAACATACACACCAACAGAGTGCTCCAAGAAAAATAAATCCCTACTGGCAGCGGCGGGAAAAAAACAAGTCATCCAAACAAACATTGTAAAAAAGCTATGCTCTGGATAGGGACAAACTCAAGCAGAGGAACGAAAGCCACTGAATAAAAATCAAGAAAGTGTGATTGACAAAGTCAATCCATGCTAAACAACTGAGCTGACCCAAAGCACACTCTGGGTAATGACATTGTACAAAATAAGTCTTCGACAACAGACAGCTACAAACTACACCTAAAAATCCTGCAGCAGATTTTTGCCACTGCTCATTAAAAGAGGATACTGCCACCTAATTAAATGCCGTCTGTCATGGATACTCCAAAACAGTCTCCTGAGTCTCACACCGACAACCAACAGCGTGTAAAGCCCATACTCCTAACATACAATGCAGAAAACTAATGCCAATTACATAGCTCTATACAATGAAAGAGGGATATGGATGTCAGAAACGTCAATTCCCCAGAAAAATACATTCATGGCACGTTGGAAGAGCTAGTATGCACAACAGAACAAGGAGTAGAGTGGTCAGGCAGCGGAGAAGCAGGCAGGTATATCCAGGAATAAGCAAATATGGAGCTGACGAAAAAGCGTATATCGGTGTACCAGAGATGCAAATAATCAGGGAAACAAAAGTGGGGTATGGGGGCACATCAGAAGAGAAGCATTTTTAGGAGCACGACAGAAGGGAGACATTGAGAAACAAAGGGGAGGCAGGTATGAGGGCAACAGAGGAAAGGCAGGTATGAGGGCAACAGAGGAAAGGCAGGTATGAGGGCAACAGAGGAAAGGCCGTTAAGGGTGTAAGAGCAGAGAGGCACAAGAGAAGTAGGAATTGGAGCAGTAGAGGAAGAGCAGAACTAGAGGCAAAGGGCGCTCTTGAGGTATTCACGGTAAAGGTATTATTTCGTGCGTGCGAAACGATAAGCTGGAATATTTGCCAGTGTACATCATAGAGAACAAGAAAGGGATAGGTAACGTGCACAAGCCTAGGATGCTGGCAGGGGGCGAGGAAGATGGGTTGAAAGCTGGCTACTCACAATCAAGGTGCTTCTTCTTCGGGCCCATTATTTCGTGCGTGGTGGATTTGCACACCACTTTTGAGATGGCGGAGCCGGTGACGCTGTGCTGGGCAGCTGTGATCCGATCTGTGCTGGACTGTCCCGACATTGTGGCACAGACACCACAGGGGGACTGCTCAGCTTGGTCCTAGAAGCCTGGCGCGCCGGCCGCAGGGGACTCGGGGAAAAATGGGAACAGGGGGACAGAGCGCTAGGGAGGTGGGCACCGGGAGGGGTAGGGGTTCCGGGGGGAGGGTCTGCAGCATGGCGGCGACGGCTAGTCCCCAGCACAGGAAACGACCTAGCGACGACGCCTGCGTCACATGACCGGCACGTACCCACAGGACATTGCGTATGCGCTTTGCTCCTACTCTCATCTTTGGTCGGTGCTGTGACAGCGGAGTATGTGATTGAACCGGGAGCTCGGCTATCCGTGGTTTGCCATTGGTTTAGTTGGCAGCTCGAGAGAGCCCAAGGAAAGAACCAGGAGAGGGACAAAGGTTGCAAACCCGATGAAGGTCTGTGTGTGGGTAGGTCGGCAGGTCGGTGCGGGCGACGGTGCCAACCGAAGAGAACAACAACAAAAAAATGGCGGCCGCAAACATCCAAAAATTTCGGATTCGGGGGCGTGTTTTTGGAGTTCTGAGTGACGGATGACGTCACAGTTGAAAGAACGCAAAAACACACGCCCCCGAATCCGAAAGAGACGGGGCTTGAAAGGAGTGACGCCCCTCTCCTCCATTGGCTGGCCTCCGTTTAGGAAGCCAGCCAATGGAGGAGAGAGGCGGGTTCAAGCCCCCATACTCAAAATCATTAAATCGCCTCCCGGAGACTGCGCAAGCGCAGCCTTCGGTCCTCGACCTAAAAAACCATTAGAAGTTAAAGCATGGTTCTCATGCGTCCCTCCTCTTTCACCATTCGGAGTCCCTCCACTAGGTCACAGAGTCATTCTCCAACCGTGGAACCCTTTCAGACGTTGGTTCCATTCCAGCCCTATGCCAAAATCCAGAATAAACACTAACATTGCTCTTGATAGCCATGGGCAATTGAATACTGATACTGAGGACCATTGGATGAGGTGGGATTAGGACTTTTTAAGGTATGGCTTATGGCTCAAGTTCAAAGTGGTCGAGTACTTTTTAATCGCTATTCCAAACCCAGCTACTATCAAAAGGGTGCTTTTAAAATGCGATCTGCTATATTAGGGTTCCTATTAAATATTTGGTACACACTGTTATGGGCTAATGCATCAAAGCTAGTGATATTTCGGGATTCAGGCTTACATTTTCCTTAGTACTCTAACCTTCTGAGCCAAATGAATTTTCTCCGTTCTCACTTGTTATGACCACTCCTGCTAATTGCGACCTAGTCTCTAAATTATATCATACACCTCTGCAGGTGAGGCCAACTGGTGCAGAAAAGGCTAGAGCTGCTTGGAGGAGAGATTTGGGTACTCCTATTTCAGATACAATATGGTACTACTGCAGTACGCAGACCAAATTAATTTCCTGTAAACATCAGCAGAAGATACTGCATTGCAAATATCTGCACCGAACCTACACCACTCCTGCTGCCCTCGCTAAGTCTGACCCTACCAGCTATTACTGCTGTTCAAAATGCCATACTGATCATGCGGATTTCCTCCACTTGACGTCGACATGTGGCGCTTAAGCGACTTTTTGGTTGGATGTCTATTCTACTTTATCATTAATGGTCAGTCAGACACTTACACCCGACCCACTAATGGCCTTGCTGGGGTATGTCAAACCATTGCCACTGGGTATCCAATGCTTCACTGCCATGGCGTTACTGTTTTCCAAGAGGCAAATTTCACTAAATATGAGCGCCTCAGTTTCCCCCTCAAAGGCAGCATGGCTGAAAGTCCTATCCTACTATAACACCACTTCTGAGATCTATGACTCTTTGCAGCCCATCACTTTGCAGCCTATCACTTAACGACCCATGGATATTTCGCAGCCGCTCAGAAAATATTTGCTGTCTATGCAGAGCACTATGATGTAGATTGAATGAGTTGTGTTTGCCTGCTCTATGCTGGAGACGTTTTGATATATGTGCAACACTGCTAACATGTATGCCCCTGATTCTTACTGTGACATTGCATGCTTATATCGCGATTTCCTTAGTACATTGTGATTGTTATGCACTTCCGTCTCTCCCTACCTCCTTCCTCGTGCACTTTGAGCCATTTATGTCAAGGACTGCAATACAGTGCTGATTTATGTTTTATATTGATCTCGAAATTTCCCAAATAAATATTTCTTCAAAAATGTTTGCCATAGTACTCTGAACTATCAAATGAGTTGGTTATTCCAATCCCCGTGCTATGTTTATTTGCAGATATTGAGGTAAAATGCTCTATCACGAAATCTGTATTCTTTAAATACCGTATTTGACCTAGTCCAATTTAGAAGATGTAGAGGAAGACAAGCTCCTTTCTATTAGATGTTTTTATAAATGTTCTTTAATTTAAAGATGGGAGCAGCCAAAATAAATCTAACAGATGGTCTGCAAGGCAAGAGGGGTGGGTGTGGGGGAGGATAAATTGCTTAACTATAATCCTAGTTTTTTCCAGGGGAATCCTCATCAAAGTCATAAGCAGTGAATATTCCCGCCCACATGCGGGACCCCAGAGCACATATTATATATGTCTCAAAAGCTTCAGCTCTCTGTCCGCCATCTCCTTGTGCTTGCTTTGTTCGCCCTAAGTTGGCAGGGTATGACCAGACGTGGGTCCCTTGCTCACTTTGCCACTGGATTCAAGCCAGCCTGGCTTATGTAGGGTGTTACCCATAAACTGGTCCCAGGATGCTGGTTTCTGGTTCAGGGAAGACCTGATTTGGCCGTCCGGGCTGGACTGTTCCCATGAGGCACAGGGTCAAGACTGATTTGCATATAGCTGGGTCTGATCTGAGGTGGCGAAGTGAGCTAAAGAATGATGATGGATTCAACCCAGATCTGTGACTTTGGGTGAGTGTCTGAAAAGTTTCAGCACTCCGTCCATCATCTCCTTGTCTTTGATATTTATAGAAATATATATATGATTTCCGTGAGTCTTCAGTCTCTTGACAGCAGCGGGCTCACACCGAGGTCATGTACCTCGTTACATCCATCCATGGTGTTTCTATAAACAAACCCAATTCTGAGCCCAATTCCTTATTGGAGTGAATGCTTATTTAATCAGAAACAGCGAAAAACGCCCAAGGCGTTTTGGAGCAGCCGCTCCCTGATCACGGGTCTCAAGGAGCGGCTGCTCCAAAATGTGTTGGGCTTTTTTCGCTTTTTATGATTAAATAAGCATTCGCTCCAAAAAGGAATTGGGCTCAGCATTGGTTTTGTTTATAGAAACACCACAGATGGATATATATATAACCTCATTAATGCATCTAGTACTTTTAGAGACACACGTATATATATATTATATATAGTCTACTCCAATCCTGGCGGAAGCGAACAGTCAGGCACAGACTCCGTGAAATGATGGCACATAGGTTTTTTAATCCAACAACATCTTAGACGCGTTTCGGCGGCGTACAGCCTTGGTCACTACGTCTGGTACACATGGGAATTACACTTATATGCGCCTTGCTTCACATGGTTGTCACAGCAACCTTACCGACATAGTCCTAGACATAGACACTACCTATGACCATTACACCATGACATTGCAAAACCAATTTCTCTAACGTAAAATACATGCCACAAAGTAAAAACGTTATTTTGCAATAGTAATCGAAATGTAAATGTATTAATGGCATACATAAAAAACAAATAAAGTGAAAAGAACTGAAATATGAGAAACGGGGGCAAGCCTGTGCCCGTGTGTGACATCATCCTGTTCTCATGTATAGACATAAAAGAAACATGTAAGCGCCCGCATTTATCCTAATGTAGTCATATCACAAGGTGCTTAATGTACAGAGGTAGAGGAAAGTGTTGGAGAATTGCTGTGACCAGCTTCGGTAGACTGTTGAATATAACCCCCATAAGCGCAAAGATGCAGTAGCTGAGCAACGGTAAGACTGCGCTTATTTGTAAGGCCGATTAATGTGGCAAGCGAAGTGCTCCCATTAGCCTCATACCTATGGCCTAAGACATTAATGCTGCCCCAGTGGGCTGCGGTGGGATATTGCCCACATGTCGTTGCGTCGGTCCTTAGAAAGCCCTCACTACATTAAGTGGACATAGGTATATAGTTAATCGTGTCATAAAGTAATCAAGGATTTACATGTCTGCCGGAAAGGCTGGAAAAATGAAAGAACAAAAAATATAGTTGAAACAGAAAAATGTTGCCCCAGTGGGCTACGGATGTGTAGCGATCACGTTGCCAACAGGGCTACTACCATACCATTCACGTAGGTTCTGCTGTTTCCCTGGTCGATCACCTAGAATAGGTGTTTATCCTAAAGACTGCAACTACCAGCATGCTTAGGGGCAGGAACTGTGAGGCTTAGGGTGGACTTTACTTAAGCACCTCCTTCACATGAAGAAGGTGCTTGTCAATCAACCTGGTTTCTTTGAGGAATGGCGGATGGTGTTCCCCGCCGGATTTCAGCTTGAAGATTGTAGCCTCTGGAGTTCGGGACATTAATCAGGAGATTCGTGAGCAGTTGAGAACTGCATCAGGTACTTTCGCGGTTGGAGTGCGGGCTCGCCTCCTCCGTGTTTCGTCTCAGGTCTAGTGTACTTTTGTAAAGAAAAGCCGCGGTGCAGTTTTAAATGAGAGGCTTCGCGTTTATTTTGCAGACAGCGGGTAGATCGCGATGTTGCTCTGAACGCGTCTGATACTAAAGACGCGTCTTGAGTGAAATCGTTTGTAGCACTCAGGGGGAGTAGCCGTGTCTCCTACTTTTGGCAATTCAACTCCGTGGATGAGATAAGTCCTGTACCTTTTACATCGAGGTCTTATCGGCTGGAGAACAGTTTGCTTTCTCTGCGTTGTGCCTTTAACAACGCCTGTCGTCTGGACAAGACTTTTGCCTGAGTATTATGATCAAGTGACATTGGGAATACTTCCTGTTTTTGTGGCTAACAAAAATCACGTACTGTGTAGTTGTTGTATGCACCATCAGAGGAACACTTCGGATTGGACAATATTTTTATGTTTCACATTTATTTTTGTTTTGGTGAAGGAAAAGGGAAATAATTACCTTGAGCAGCTGTATTACCTCTGGTAAGGCGAGGCCACAGTATCATGCATTTAGCTGTTACTATTAAGGAATAAACAGGCATTATATGTTTGCATTCTTGTCCCCTTCTGCAGAGTGGGAGTCCTTCTTAGTGCCTAGCAGTGCCTTTTGACCAGACCTTGAGGGAACCACTGGAACTAAAGCTCTTTTATTAATTTGTCCACTTCCCTTTTCCCCGGGGCACGAATCCACGCAGAGGATGTCAAGATACCTTTGTTGGGAGTCGTGCTGGGGTGGAACTGGGAGGCCTTTCGTCAAACATCGTCTCTGCTGGACACAAGTTGAGGTTAGTGGCATTTCTTATCCTTGAGCTACTGCCAATCCTGACAGATTGACAAGCCCAAGAATAGACGCCCGGCCTAGACGATGGATGTTGAGGTCATGTTGGCTTCTTTGGTAGAAAGCATGGCCGCCTTACAGCGAGAGGTGCACACATCTAGAACTGAGTCCCAGGTATTATACAAAGAGGTGGGCACCTTACGGAGAGAGGTGGCAGGGCTAACACGTAGGGGTACAGGAGGGGTTCCTTACATCAAACCAGCTACACTGCCACCACCTGTATCCACCACTCAGATGCCCTCTGTAGGAGCAGAAGGGGGTGGGTTCACTATACCCCCTCCTGTTACTGTTCCCCCTTCTGACCCTACCCACACAGTGCATATTGTACAAAATATGGGAATCCCATTAGCACCCCCTGAACGATTCTTTGGGGATACCCAGAAGTTTGAGACCTTTCTGAATCAATGTAGATTAAATTTTTTATGTAAACCTGGGGTATTTCAGGACGACTCAGCAAAAACGGCATTTATGATGTCATACATGAGCGGAAACGCTGCGAGCTGGACTGTTCCCTTGTTGGAACGGAATGACCCTGTCCTGCATAATTTTTCTGATTTTTGTTTGGAACTCCGGAAGCTTTTTGATAGGAAATCCCATATGATGACCCTAGACAGGGAGTTGTTAACCTTACGTCAGGGTTCCCAGGATCTGTTGACTTATATTACATCCTTCAACAGACTGGTGGTTGAAACAGACTGGCCTTCTAGTAAACGTATTACTCTGTTCTATCAAGGTTTGAGAGGGGAGCTTAAAGATGTCCTGGCACAAGTAGTGCAGCTTCCTACTACTTGTGAAGAACTCATAGAATTGACCGTCCAGCTGGATCATCGACTCTTAGATCGAAAAGGGGACAAGAACAGGGGGGATGGTCGGTATAAGTCTCCTCGTTTCAGAATTCCCCTTGAAGACCGTCCTAAAGTAGCAGAAGGAACAGAGCCTATGCAAATTGGAGGCATCCGCGGCCCCCTTTCTCAGGAAGAAAAGGAGAAAAGGCGAAGACTGAAACAATGTCTGTATTGCGGAAAAGGGGGGCATTTCATAAAGGACTGTAGAGCAAGAAATGCATTACCTGGACGTCCTTTTGTGCCTCGTGTTCAAGCAATAGTGAAAGCAGGAGAGCCGGCGGAAAACTAGGAAACCCAAATCAGGAAGAGGTCTCTGCCTTGGGTTGCCAAAAGTCCACGATCTCACCAGTACTTGCCAATACGCTTCATCCAGCTGTCGCCCATATGAATCTCAAGGTCACGCTATGGGTAACTTCCAAAGAAGCCATGGAATTAGATGCATTAGTGGATTCCGGTGCCACTGGTAAATATATTGATCAAGAATATGCCATGAGAATCGGAATAATCTGTGAAAAGAAGGAGAAACCTGAGTTGGTGAAGGCAGTCGATGGAACCGTTCTTTCCTCCGGTCCTGTGTCATACCATACGTGTTCCTTATTGATGCAGACCATCCAAAAACATCAGGAGTATATTCAATTTGATCTCATCAACGCACCTCAATTTCGGCTTATCTTGGGAATGCCCTGGTTAACCCTTCACGATCCTAAGGTCAGTTGGGCAGCACGTACCATTACATTTTCATCTGACTACTGCCAGGAACATTCTAAACAGAACGTTACTATGCCTGACTCCCCTCTCAGTACACCTTCAGTGTGTCTGGCAATGGAAAGCCCCCCTGAACACTTTTGTTGTGCCACCATTCTTCCTGAAGAGTACAAGGAATATCTTCCGGTGTTCAATCAACAAAAGGCTACCACCCTGCCTCCGCATAGGGTATATGACTGCCGCATCGAACTGGTGCCAGGAGCAGACATCCCGTGCAGTCGAGTTTATGCCCTGACTGAGAAGGAGAGACAGTACCTCAAGACCTATATAGAGGAGAATCTTGCATCTGGGTTTATCAGGCATTCAACATCTCCAGCCTCATCCCCAATGTTCTTTATTCCTAAGAAGGTTTGCGCTGAATTAAGACCGTGTATCGACTACAGAGCGATTAATCATATTACCATCAAGAATCTATACCCTCTCCCCTTAATACCAGTATTGATGGCCCAACTCAAGGGAGCCCGCTTTTTTACCAAACTTGAACTTCGCGGAGCATATCATCTGGTCCGAGTACAAAAAGGGGATGAGTGGAAGACGGCGTTTCGAACAAAATTTGGGTTGTTTGAATACAGGGTGATGCCCTTCGGGCTGTGTAACGCCCCTGCCGCGTTCCAGTTTTTTATGGACGAAGTGCTGAGAGGATGCCTGGAGACCTTTTGCGTCGTATATATAGACGACATACTGGTTTATTCATCTACCGTTTCGGAGCAGGTCACTCATGTGAAAATAGTGCTAGATAAATTACAAAAATATTCGCTTTATGCGAAACTTGAGAAATGCTTGTTCCATGTGCAGGAAGTCACTTTTCTTGGCTATGTCATCAATGAAAACGGATTTCAAATGGATATGTCTAAAGTAGAAGCCATTACTAACTGGAACACTCCTCAAAATGTCAAATCGGTACAAAGCTTTCTCGGCTTCTCGAATTATTACCGAAGATTTATTAAAGACTTCTCAAAAATAATACATCCTATTTCGAGCCTGTTGAGAAAGAATACTCCCTTTGTTTGGAGCAAGGAGGCCGACTGTTCATTTCGTTATTTGAAGAAACAGTTCACTCAGGCTTCAATCCTTCGTCATCCTGATCCACAAAGGCCTTTTATACTAGAAACAGATGCGTCTCAAAATGCTGTGGGAGGTGTGTTATCCCAAAGACATCCTGTGACTGGCCAAGTACATCCTGTTACCTTCTTCTCGAAGAAACTTACACCTTGTGAATGTAATTATACCGTCACAGACAAAGAGCTTCTTGCGATTAAAAGAGCATGTGAAGAATGGCGTCATTATCTTCTGGGTGCAGCACACACCGTGGAAATATATACGGATCACAGGAATTTATTGTTTTTGAAAACTGCCAAGGCACTCACCCCATGGCAACTGAGATGGACATTGTTCTTTTCGGACTATGATTTCATTATCAAGTACAAACCGGGGTCCCAAAACGGGAAAGCAGATGCCCTTTCCCGCATAGGAGAAACAGATGATCAGATGAGATCTGATAATCCCCAACCTCCGTTCATATTAAAGGATATGAGTGATCTGACCCCATCGGTAGCACTGTTGTCCTCACAGGACTTCCTGGAAGATGTGAAGGTGGCTCTAGCACAGGAGAATCTACAGGAATGGGTCTTGGAAGATCCGGAACATCGTGTCGAAAAAGATGATCTTGCCTATCATGACGCGGCTCTTTTTGTTCCAACAAAGGCGTTACGGCAGCAAGTGCTAGCATGGGTCCACGATTCTACACTGGGTGGGCATGTGGGAATATACAAAACCATCGCCCATGTGGAACGCTCCTTTTGGTGGCCCCGAATGCGAGAGGATGTGCGACAATATATCAAGAACTGTGCGATCTGTGCACAAGGAAAAGCGATCCATACAAAACCTGTAGGACTCTTAAGACCTTTACCTAAACCTCCACAACCTTGGCATACGCTGTCAATGGATTTTATAGTCGAGATGCCACCTTGTGACGATAAGACGGTGATCTTGGTTGTGGTAGATCACCTGACAAAAATGGGACATTTTATACCGTTGTCAGGATTACCAACAGCTGCGGAACTGGCAGAGGTGTTTCTCCAACACATTGTACGAGCTCATGGTATCCCTTGTGTTCTAATAACGGATAGGGGGTCTCAGTTCACTTCTCGGTTCTGGAAAGCTCTTTGTAAAACACTGAACATCGATGCACGACTCTCCTCTAGTTACCATCCCCAGACGGATGGTAAAACCGAACGTCTGAACCAGACTCTAGAACAGTACCTTCGATGCTTCACACTGCAAAACAATCTGGAATGGACTACCTTGTTGTGGATGGCAGAATTCGCTTTCAATAATGCTGTGCATACCACTCTGGGTTGTTCGCCTTTTTTCTGCCTTCAGGGTTTTCACCCCAATGCCCTTCCTTTTGATTGGCCTGTTCGTTCTCCTGTACCTAGTATACATGAACATCACGCACACCTTAGAGCAGTGCTCATAGCAGCTAAACACAATCTAGCTGAGGCCCAGTCCACACAGAAAACCTTTGCCGATAGGAAGAGAACCCTAGAACCGGACTTTAAGGTGGGGGATAAGGTTTGGCTCTCCACGAAACACCTACATCTAAAGGGGGTCTCTAGATTGAAAACCGAAGTATGTGGGCCCGTACAGTGTAGTGGAGGTTATTAACCCGGTGGCTATCAAGCTCTCCCTTCCTGTTTCATGGCAGATCCATCCTGTTTTTCATGTTTCCTTGCTCCGGCCGTGTCCCATCAGTATGAGACTTCCTGATCGACCCCTTCCTGTTGAAGTAGATGGTCAGGAGGAGTATGAGGTGCAGGCCATTCTTGACTCTAAGATGGTGAGGGGCAGGGTTCAGTATCTGGTGGAGTGGAAAGGTTATGGGCCCGAAGAAAGAACCTGGGAGCCTGTGGCCAACTTACATTGTCCTGAATTGGTGGCTCTCTTTCATGCTGCGCATCCTGGTCGACCTGGGCGACCGCCGGGACGGCTGTCCTCGGGAGGGGGTTCTGTAGCGATCACGTTGCCAACAGGGCTACTACCATACCATTCACGTAGGTTCTGCTGTTTCCCTGGTCGATCACCTAGAATAGGTGTTTATCCTAAAGACTGCAACTACCAGCATGCTTAGGGGCAGGAACTGTGAGGCTTAGGGCGGACTTTACTTAAGCACCTCCTTCACATGAAGAAGGTGCCTGTCAATCAACCTGGTTTCTTTGAGGAATGGCGGATGGTGTTCCCCGCCGGATTTCAGCTTGAAGATTGTAGCCTCTGGAGTTCGGGACATTAATCAGGAGATTCGTGAGCAGTTGAGAACTGCATCAGGTACTTTCGCTGTTGGAGTGCGGGCTCGCCTCCTCCGTGTTTCGTCTCAGGTCTAGTGTACTTTTGTAAAGAAAAGCCGCGGTGCAGTTTTAAATGCGAGGCTTCGCGTTTATTTTGCAGACAGCGGGTAGATCGCGATGTTGCTCTGAACGAGTCTGATACTAAAGACGCGTTTTGAGTGAAATCGTTTGTAGCACTCAGGGGGAGTAGCCGTGTCTCCTACTTTTGGCAATTCAACTCCGTGGATGAGATAAGTCCTGTACCTTTTACATCGAGGTCTTATCGGCTGGAGAACAGTTTGCTTTCTCTGCGTTGTGCCTTTAACAACGCCTGTCGTCTGGACAAGACTTTTGCCTGAGTATTATGATCAAGTGACATTGGGAATACTTCCTGTTTTTGTGGCTAACAAAAATCACGTACTGTGTAGTTGTTGTATGCACCATCAGAGGAACACTTCGGATTGGACAATATTTTTATGTTTCACATTTATTTTTGTTTTGGTGAAGGAAAAGGGAAAGAATTACCTTGAGCAGCTGTATTACCTCTGGTAAGGCGAGGCCACAGTATCATGCATTTAGCCGTTACTATTAAGGAATAAACAGGCATTATGTGTTTGCATTCTTGTCCCCTTCTGCAGAGTGGGAGTCCTTCTTAGTGCCTAGCAGTGCCTTTTGACCAGACCTTGAGGGAACCACTGGAACTAAAGCTCTTTTATTAATTTGTCCACTTCCCTTTTCCCCGGGGCACGAATCTACGCAGAGGGTGTCAAGATACCTTTGTTGGGAGTCGTGCTGGGGTGGAACTGGGAGGCCTTTCGTCAAACATCGTCTCTGCTGGACACAAGTTGAGGTTAGTGGCATTTCTTATCCTTGAGCTACTGCCAATCCTGACAGGATGTTAACCGCTAAAAACTCCCTTCTGTTAAGTGAAGTGCGACTACTTAAGGTAAAAAAAGGGGCACTAAAAAGTCAAGGCGAGAGCAGGGTGTCACAAGGTAAGATGCTTCATCGTGGGTGAAAAAAGGTGATTTAACTAAATAAAAACAAAAATTAATGTGAGTGTGTCCTAACGTCACAGAGTCTGGACTGGGGGCGGGACAAGCAGCGAAGGACCTATCATAGGTGTACAGTTAACGCTTCATCCGCATTCATTCCATTAGGGATTTTGGATTTGTATAGGATGATGTAGCGTGATTCAAGTCTTCTCAGGGCAAGTTGTCTGTTGCCTTCCCTAGGGTTTTTGGGGATGGTATCAACCACATAGAAGGAAAGATCTTGCGCCTTACACCATTGTGGACCGTGTTGATATGTCGGGCAACAGGGTAGGAAGGGTCGTTGTTGGTGATTGCCCTGAGGTGTTGCAGGATGCGTACGTGCACTGGGTGGATGGTACTGCCCACGTATATTTTCCCACATGTGCATGACAGGACATAGACTGCAAAGTCAGATTTGCATGGGTAGTTCCCTCTGATGACATACGGGGATTGTCTGAAAGGTAGTTTGAACTCTTTATTTAGAGAATTTCTATAGCGCTAGCCAGGCCCGAGGGTATCGGAGCGCTTTACAACATGATGAAGAGGAGACAAAATACAAGACAATGGCAGGTAGACAAATACAGAAAAGTTAAAACTTTACAGTTCTGCTGAACGTCAGAGGTGTGTCGTTGAGGTAGAGAGGTCGAGGGATCCGAGGAGTAGCATTGAGGAAGAGGGGCCAAGAGGTAGTCTCCAAGCCAAGGGAAAGCAAGTCTTATTGAGTAAATGTTCACTTAGCGGTGCCGACCCAGGTAGCTGAGAGTTCAGGAAGAGAGCATGAGGTAGGTAGTGGTTGTGTGATGTCTGATGGCTGCCCGGTGGGGGCGCTGTCAGGTGACTGCCTGCTGGAGGCGAGTGCGTCACGTAATTGCGTTTGGGTAGGCGCGGTTGAGGTAAAGGGTTTTTAGGAGGCTTTTGAATTTAGGAAAGGAGGGGGTGGTTCTGATGTCGACTGGCATGGCGTTCCAGATTTTCGGAGCGTTTCCTGCAAAAGAGTGGGCTGCAGTCTTTTGTTAACGTGTTTTCAGGGGAATGAGTAGGAAGGAGTTGGAACTCCTGATGCTTCTTGCTTGCCCGGCTTTCTTGAGTTTGGAGGCTAGGTATTCCGGTTTCCCTGTGTGCAGGGCTTTGTGTGTGAGGCAGGGAGTTCTGAAACTGGCCCGCATTTCGACTGGGAGCCATTTTAGATCTCCGAGTGCAGGAGATATATGGTCAAATTTTTTGATTCCGGTGACCATTCTGGTTGCTGCATTGAGGGTAGTTTTGAGTGGGGCTAGGTGGGAGCGAGCTGTACCGGAGAGGGCTGCGTTCCCATAGTCCAGTCTGGACAACACCAGGGATTGGGTGGGTTGTTTGAGGTCGGTAGGAGGGATGTGGGGTTTGATTTTGTTGAGGAGCTTCAGATTGAGGAAGGCGCTCTTGGCGGAGTTCTTGATGTGATTGGTCATGGATAGTTTGTGGTCAACGGTGATTCCCAGGGATGTGACTGAGGTTGCCAGGGTGAGATTTCCGTTGAGGGAGCAATAGCTTTCACCCATTCCACGATTTGCGGGTTTTCTTCCTTGTTTGAGATGAGGAAGATCTCGGGTTTTCCCTGATTTAGTTTGAGGTGGTTCGTTGATAGCCATTTTTGGACTTCTCTGAGCGTATTGTTGAGTCTTAGAATGTCGTTAAAGGAGGAGGTTTCCAAGTAGATCTGTGTGTCATCTGCATATAGATGAAAGGGGATGTTCGCTTTTTTTCAGAATGGAGGTGAGGGGTTCCATATATATTTTGAACAGTTGAGCCCCCACTTTTTGTTTTGCAAGGAGCGTTGTTAACTATCTCCTGCCTCATAGACTTTGCTCTCCTGAAGGTAATCTGGGGAGTTTTACTGGAAATGGTGCCAATGACAGGGTTATTTTTGACTGAGTTCCAGTGTCTGTGTATTATTCTCCTTCCTTGGGCATGGTATGCATTAAAACCTGTAATTAATCTGGGTGTGGTAATGGTAGTACCTTTCATTGCTTTAGTTGTACTTCCTGTCTCATTGGCTAAAAGCTCTCTTCGGGTGTTCCTTGCTACTTTGTTTCTAGCTTTATTGAGTGTCTCTTGACTGTACCCTCTGAGTGCCAGTCTATCGCTGAATTCATCCGTTGCTTGATCTAGGCTGCTGGTGGTACTACAATTGCGCTTCATGCGTAGGCACTCGGCATAGGGTATGCTTTCTTTCAAAGAAGTGGGGTGGAAGCTGTGTGTGTGTAGTATTGCGTTCCTTGCAGTGGGCTTTCTAAATGTCTTAGATTGCAGTTTGCCTCCTTCTACATAAAATTCTAAGTCTAGAAAGTGTATGCTTTATCTACTGGTGTTGCAAGTGAAACTCAGATTAAGTGAGTTGCTGTTAATTTCTGCAGAGAAGGTTTTAGCACTCTCTACAGACCCTCTCCACAGTATAAACTTTCTTCGATGTACCTTACATACATTATGACGTTTTCAGCAAATGTAACTAATATATATATATATATATATATATATACACATACATACATACACATATATATATATATATACATACATATATACACACACACACACACACACACACACCCACACACACACGCCCACGCACAAATATATAGGTGCAACCTATAGTAGGGGATAAAAAATGCTCGAATCATATCAAGTTTTCATTTAAAAACGTCTCACAATTATCTACGTGTGTGCAGGAGAAAGAGAGACCATAAAATACAAACACAGTCTTTACTGAAAGGAAATCGCAAATGAATGAGAGGCCTTGGTAGCGAATAGGCTGCATTTAAAGCATGACAGGTTAAAAACTGTCAAAGTGCCTTTAAGACCTCCCAGGACCTCCTAGAGACAGTTAGGTCAGGTCTGTTTTACGGTGATATGAAAAACAGAACAAAGGATGTAGAAACTGCTGCAGGACAGGCGGGAGGGTTGCTTCTGACTTTAATGAGGATTCCCCTGGAAGAGAACGCGCAGGAGATTGTAACACTGCAGAGTTATTGAGGATAATCTCTCCTCCCAAAGGCACACTCTTGCTGGTATGTCAATGTTCAGCCTAACATTGACCCTAACAAACACGTAGTTGAATGTGGTCAAGTCATTTATTGGGGATACTCTTGCTGGTGGAGTGTCTGTTAGTGTGGGAGAGTAGTGCCCCACTGAAGAACTAGAGATTGTAGACCAGGTACGAGAACTACGTCTATGATGCCGTGACTGGGATCGGTGAGACCTCTGGGATCTCGAGGCCTATCTGGCCCTTGTGGTCCTGGACCTTGACCAATTCCTCAGAGGTGTCCTG
Source organism: Lissotriton helveticus (assembly GCF_964261635.1). NCBI lineage: Eukaryota > Metazoa > Chordata > Amphibia > Caudata > Salamandridae > Lissotriton > Lissotriton helveticus. Next base: position 1,020,153,344 of record NC_136069.1, on the reverse strand, counting down.
GGTCGTTTTGGATATCTAGATGCAGGGACACATTGCCCTAGAGGAGAAGGAGAAGCCGGAGAGAACACAGGTGGCATGTTTGGATTCGGTGATTAAGGCATGGCCTTAGACGGTGAGTGTGTCTGTGAATATTCCAGGCTCTGCTGTACAGTCTTTTTGCAGAGACTTTCCAGAAAGCATGGAGACATGTTGAGTGGGGTCCCAGGAGGTGGATACTCTAAACGAGATCAGACGTTCATGGGTTGTGAAGGCAATACCTGAACTTCAGAGTTAATGGAACGTCATACTGGTGTTGAAGGTATTGTTTTGACCGGGGACTGTGACCTTGTGCGATTGGATGATGAGCGCCTCTTGTCTGCCTGATGTCTCGATGTTGATGGAGTTTGATGTCTGAACGTCGCCGGTTAAGTTAAGTGCACCCTGATGAGGCTGCCGCATAGGGCTTTGACATCGAGCGGAGTTTTAACGAAGACAGTGGCCAGACCGGCGGTGTGTGCCTTGACTTTGGTAGACTAGGCTGTTTTGACATTGACTGGCCCCTTGACACTGAGGAGTGATGCTTGGTGTCGACGGATGCTCCGCCAGGGATGTACGTCTTGATGTCGAAGTACGATGCTCAGATGTTAGAGGAGGCCTTGTCGGTCATGAGTGCCTTGACGTCGGGTGAGGAGGTTGCCGGACACAGATGAAGGTCTTACCAGCGAAGAGTTCCTTGATGTTAAGTGGCGTCAGTGAGAAGGCACTTTCAAAGTCGATCTCGACACCATCAGCGAACAGATAGGAATATGCCCCGATCTCGACATCCTACCTCTTGATGTCAATTGGGAGCAACGTTTTCCCCGCCTCTCTGGAGATTTCACTCTGGAACATGACTTTGGTGATAGGAGGGCACTTTGGAGGTAGATGGGAAGCCCCTAAGGCCCCTTGAAGACACTCTCTTTCCTCTCTCCTGCAGCCCATGCAGGCGGGTCTATTCCCTGTCTTTCAGAATGGCTATAATGGCACTTCTCAGGAGTATGTATCTCGGAGAGGCAGATGATAGAGACAGAATAAGTCTGTCTGTGCCTTCTTTTTTTCCACAAGGACACTTCACAAAAAGTGAAGGCACGGTTTGAAAAAATTAAGTTTTTTGTTAAAAAGTGGTCTTTTATTTACTATGTACTGAAAAACATCGGAGGTGAGACGAGAAGGAGGAGGAGGAAGAAGAGGACGCAGAGGAGGAGGAAGAAGCGGAGGAGGAAGAAGCGGAGGAGGAAGAGGAGGAGGAGGAGGAAGAAGAAAAGAAGGAGGAGGAAGAAAAGGAGGAGGAGGAAGAGGAGGAGGAAGAAGAAGAGGAAGAGAAACAGGAGTTTAAAGAAATGCGTACTTTCATACAACAGACATAAAAAAGTACTGAGTCAGTCAATATGACTGGCATATAAGAGACACAGTTATTTTTGTGATTGTGGAGTATGTATGGTTGGGCAAGTGGGTTAGTGGGTGAATACGAGTACAAGTCAATAGTTAGATGAATTGATGTTCAAGTTAGACCATATTAATCTGCAAGTTATCTTCTGGAGTTTCTCTTTAGTCCAAAAGTACCAAGTCATTTCCAGATAGAGACTCGGCAGTTTCTCTTAACGTATCGCTGAAACGTAATGCCAGACATGCTCTTATATAAAATCAGGTGAGGCTCTAGCGAAACATACGGGAGGCTAAAAACAAACACTTAAGAAAAGACAAAGGCTGATGTGGTACCATGACCTTTCTAAGCTCCTACCTAACTTATGACTAAGTAACAACATCATGAATGGAAATGTTAAATGACAATAGCTCCTTTTTTTCAGGCATTCGGTAAAAAAACCGGATGAAGGATGAGAATTAGCTTTATGTAGGGCTTTTAATAATGCAAGGGAAAGCTGAAAGTACAGGCTGCGATTCTCAGTTTCAATTGAAAACGACTGAAATAACACATTTTATAGTCGCCTGCTAAACATTTGTTGGGCTTTTCAGGAACCTTTGGCTCTTACTCCCCTGCGGTTTGGTGGATGGATCCCAACAATCATATTTTACATAGACGACAGGACAACCCAAATGAAGCCCAGCACAGCGGGAACGTGAGCAGTGTCCTAAGGGCAGCAGGTCAAGACAAAGAATAACAGTGATGAACGTAGCTCGCTGCATTACGTCTAGGTCCCATAAGTACAGCCCTAACGAGACAATTCTGGCAGGAAAGTCAAAATAACATTATTTTTCGAAAAGTACTGGCTCACATTTAAATTCTAATCAGGCCTTGGCATTTAGACTATTGCTATTTATTTCAATCCATGTTCCAAAATCTAGAGGATAAATGAACACTTTTCAAACTTAATAACGTGGAACATCAGACCTATCCAACACTAAGCAATGCGATTGGACATCCTTACATTAACTGAGGCTTAGGAAGTCCTCTGTATTTTGTAATGTATTTTACATGGCATTGCAATGCACCAGGTCATTTGTATTTTTATGCATGTCAACATTTATGGCACGCTCTCTTTCCAGGCATGAGATGTGATAGTTAAAACAATAAGTGGACACTCAAAATATTGTAAATGTAGCTTTGCAGGGGAAGAGATGTATCGGATTGTTGGGTGTTGGTCCCCTCATGTGCTGATTTTGTGGACTACTGCTCAGTCTGAAGGGTGTCCGCGTTTAGAATGTTAGCGTGTCGTATTGTGCTTCTGGACTGGATATGGACTGGATACTTCAGATGAAGGCGGAAGCTGAGCAAAAGCTACCTTGCTTGTGGTGGCCATCATTTGCCCTAATCAGTAACATGGCTTAATAAAACGCTACTAACAGCAATTGCAGAGTCAATGCTTGTTTATAGAACTTGATATGGATCCTTTGCGTTTTCTGTCTTTCCTGGTTGCAGCAGAGCTGGAATAACACTGTGGCAACACCACTAGGAGCAGAATAAAACGACTTGAGCTCAATCTCGGTTTATTATGCGACAAGAAGCATTAGACCTCGCATGGAATCACAATATTCTGACTTATAGAGTCGTAAAAGTAACACTATAAAGGTGCTTCTATCTCCAGTACACCATAATGTAGAGACAGCAGTTGAGCAGACCACCATGAGCCAAGAATCATCTAACAGAGTGAAGGACTACAGCAACTGAATTCTGAGTTTGGAACCAGATGAACACACTAGGCTGTAAAGGAGTCTGCTGGAACCAGGCAGTGGTGATCTCAGAGTTCAGTCTGCCTCTAGGAAAACCCATGCGCTAGGGACAGAGTATTCTCCTGCAGAGGAAATGTCTGTGTGTTCAGGATAGTTTTATTCCATACGTTCAAAGATGAATTAGTCTTCTTAATTGAAGACTGGCTGTCAAGCACTGACAGTAACAAAAGCACATACCGGGACAGAAACCTTGGAAGACAACCCTCCTTGAAGAAAGGGTGTGCGACAAATTTATTTGGGAAGCCAGGTCGGCATATGAAAACAGATATCTTCACAGGTAGAACGTATATAAAGATAATGGAAACAGCATTCAGACAGAACTCGCAAGTAACATGCTGTTCATATTCATTCGGATAGCAAAATATTTTTACTAAACCACGTGGATTGGAATACTGATACAGATCTATAAATGGAGAATCAAAGTAACATCTGTTGTAAATGGAAAGCCAAAAATCGTCCAGATGTATGTCCTTAAATGGCTAGGAATTCACACATCACAAAAAAACAAGACCGGGAATTTGCCACAGATGCAAATGTCTACTGCTCTCAATGAAATTAGTGAAGGTTCTATCCTATGTTTAACTAGAATTAGTTATTTAGCTGTACTATGGGCTTGATTATGATCCTGGCAGATGGGATACTTTGTCTCGAACGTGACGGATATCCTGACCGCCATATTACAAGTTTCAGAGGATATAATGGAACTTGTAATACTATGAAACTTGTACTACAGTAGACAGGATATATGTCACGTTTGTGACAGAGTAGCACATCCGCCAAGCTCGTAGTCAGGCCCTAAATTTTGAATTAGGCTCTTTGAACCTTCTCAATTAGCTTTGGCAAATGTTTTTTGGAATAGGACCAGTAAAGAAGCTAGAGAGAAAGGTAGCTGGAAACCCTAATGCTTCTCAAGTGCTTTAAGCAGCTTATGACCTCCTTATTAATATGGGAAATAAGGTATCAAAGTGGAAGTCCATGATTCTAGACGACCCGTGCTCTGAATTATTTGATCATCAAGCAGTAGCAAAATAGGAATAGGGATACATTAATCGTTATAACAGGAAATGTGAGAGTAATGTTCCCATTTCTTTCAGCTCATCACAAAGGGCTCAAAGCTTTCTTTCAGGAGTAGGGGTGATTTACTTCTGGTAGTAAAGGAATAAACTAAGAGTACTTATAAAAAAAGTTGATAAATCGGGTCCACTTCTCCCTGGGCAGAACCCTTGTATAGAGACCACGACAACCTGCACCAATTTCACCAGCGACATCAGAGACTTTGTTGCACCCCTCATTATCAACGCCTGCCCCTTCATCCTTCTTGAATATCTTAATTCTCACCTCAAAGATCGCACTAAACAAAACTCTCAGCCCTTCTAGAAAAACTTGGAAACCTTGGCCTCACTCAGCATGTTACCGACCCCAACCACACTGTCTGACACCCATTAGACTCGAATTTCTCCACAATCAGCAACATCAGTGTCTACAAGCTAGCAACTATGACCTGGAAAGACCACGCCCTCATCAGTTTCAGCATACCCATCCAGCACCTTCACAGACCCACCACCACTGAAACGGTCTGCCACAGGTGGAAAAGCATCTGTGAAGAGGAGTGTGCTTATGCACTCTCTAAGCACTGGCCCAGGCATACTACAACATGCTTAAAGCAATCAAAAACCTCAAAAGCTGGATCACTGCATTTGTCGACACCCTGGCTCCTCTCAACAGCAAACCAACGGCAAGAGCGCAACTACAGGCTACCTGGCACACCGAGACACTCATGCTGACAAAACGCCACTGCAAGCAACTAGAGCACAAATGGAGAACAAGTTTAGACACTACAGATAAAAACATCTTCAAATCAGCCCTAAGACGCTACAACCAGCAGACACTGAACACCAAGCACACAACTCTTTCAGATCGCATCAACGCCAGCACTAACCGCAGCAAGAAAATCTTCGCCATAATCAATAATGTCACTGCTCCTCCTGCTGCCTCCAGTAACATCACACCTTATAAGATCTTTGCAACAAGCTCTTGCAAATCTTCTGTAAAAAATGGTACCTCCATATACTGCAACTTCGACCCCCAACCTGACCTCATCAACGTCAAACTCAACTTCCGTCACAACCATCAAAATCACTGCTACCATGAAGACCATTCACTTGGGGGCTCCATGTGACCCTTGCCCCACCACGCCTTCACCAAAGCATGCCTACTGATCAGTGAAGCACTAACACCTATCTTCAAAACCTCCATCGACTCCGCTACATTCCCGGACACCTGGAAACCTGCCACCGTCATGACCCTGTTCAAGAAACCAGCCGCTGGCTCAGCCACACTTTCCAACTGCAGACCCCTTTACCTCCTCCCATACCTGGCCAAGGTGTTAGATAAGCTAATCAACTGACGCCTTACCAACCACCAGCTCCTCAACGTCACACAGTCTGGATTCAGGTCCAACCACAGCACAGAAACAGCACTCATTGCCACCAGAGACATTTGCATGATTCTTGACAGAGGAGATCTGGCAGGTCTCGTTCTCGTGGACCTCTCACACCATCCAAATGTGGATTATTATTATTATTATTATTATAATAGAGACCCTAACGGGTGATTGTGCGCTATACAAATGTGGATTATACAAATGTGGATTATTATTATTATTATTATTATTATCCACATTAGATGCCTAAATGAGATTATCACTCAAGCACCCGCTCTCTTCTGGCTCTGCTCCTTCTGAACTTGTAGTACACTAACTGTCAGTCTGGCACCGTACTCTTCGGAAACCCGCAAACTCTTCTCCGGTGTGCCTCAAAACTATCGCTCTACCCCACTCTCTTCAATGCATACATGATGCATCCGCTCACACAACATCAACATCCTCTCCTGCACAGACAACATGCAACTCACTCTCCCTCTTGGGCAAGACCCGAACACAAGAAAGAAGTTCAGTGCCTGCATGACCGAAATCACAAACAAGATGAAAAACAACTGTCTTAAGGTGAACAGTGACAAGACAGATGTAGTGATCTTCAGCAAGAACACCTCACCATGGGACTTCAACTGGTAGCCGGACCAACTTGGACCCAATCCCAGAACCCATACTAGGAACCTCGGAATAATCATCTACAGAAAACTGGACATGATTTCACAAGCCAAAGCCGGCACTGAATCCGGCTTCCACACCCGGAAGATATTCAAATGACTTCTAAGCAACACTAGAAAAACGGTCACTAACTTGCGGGTGATTAGGGTGTGAGACTATGGGAACACCTGCTACGTCAGGATCCCCAAGCAACTCACTAGAAGAGTGCCAACGTTCCAGAACTCTGCACCAGTCTAATCCTTAACCCACACAGAACTTGCATGACACCACACCTCAAAAAACTACACCGGCTCCCGATACACAAACGTGCTCAATTAAAAACAAAAAACACACAAACACACAAACACACAAACACACAAACACACAAACACACAAACACACAAACACACACAAACACACACAAACACACACAAACACACACACAAACACACACACACACACACACACACACACACACACACACACACACACACACACACACACACACACACACACACACACTTTATATTTTTACCAATAATTCTCAAATTATTTACAATGCAGATTCGAGAACGATACTACAGTGAAAATATTCAAAAATATTTGAATCTGCATGAGAGCATCTTTTCCCAGTTAAGTCTTTCGGTATTGATTGGCATAGACAGTTTATTGCAGACATGATTACCTGAGCAAGGTTAATTGCGAATCCAGTGTTGCAGGAAAGAAAATAAGGGGAAATATGGGGCAGTAGAGGCATGATGTGGGAGGATTACAGAGTGGCAGATCCCGCCATAAAAATAAAAAAGAAATTTTGTTGCATGATCTGCAGGCCCAGATTAAGAACCCATAGATATTAATTTCTGCATTTTGTGTAGCAGTCCACCCACAAATATTTGCATATCTAGAGGCACAGAAAGAACATTTGTGGAGGGCAAAGGGAGAGGAAGGAGCAGTCCCCGTCTCAAAGGAAGATGTGAGGGATTTACAGGACAACTCCCTAAAACAATGAATATGTGACATCCTGGATGCAAACTGGAGACCTGTGTATACAGTGGGGCCAAAACGGCTCTGCAGATTTAATAAATCATGGTGCTAGCCTTTTTAGAATAAAGTGGTTCATTTGATGGCCACAGATTTAAAAAAACAAAATAGAAAACGAACAGAGCTGAAATGGACCTAGGTGGCACGAAGACTGGGTATACAGTTTGACCGAAGACAAGGTGCTGATGCTCAGAGGTGCCATGTACTTCTGGTTCTGCGAGTATGGCTGCAAATTGGATTTCATCACAATACATTTATATTAGCCCTATAGCTGGGTTTCGGGGATCAGGTTGGGTCCTTCTTCGCTGTTCAGGCCAAGGCCTCGGAGTGTGCTCATAGATCCTCTGGTACTTAGACGGTTGCCACTCCAATCACAGAAGTAGACTAGGCTAATGAAGTGTCTTCTATTTGGGTTAAGCAAATTTCTTGATGTTCCAGTTGCAGATGGTCCAGAATGTGGACGTTTTGTAGAAGTGTGCACACAGGAGCCATTATGTGTCATTTCAGGGCTCTTCGCTGGTTACCTAGTGGTTCTGTATTTGATCATTTTGGCCTTGCTCCCTCAACGCATACATAACAAGGCGTGCCCCTTCTACTACTTCTGAGCTTGCAGTCAGAAGTTAGTGTCTTGCTTTCACTGCAAATGAAAGGTAACAGGACTTTTCCTACTAAGCAACAACATTTGAGGAAACCCTCTGCTGGGGTTACAACTAGTAACTAATCCTCTCCAATTCAGGAAAACATGAGTGAAGGAACGATGCCAGGAGGGTAAAGTGAGGGCAAAATGTATTAAGAAATTCGATGTTATCTCCCAATCTCTTCTAGCAGACATCTCTCCTCAGACCAGCATTCCAATTATCAACATTCCTTATGACATCAGAGACTGGACTGAACTAGAAGGGGGGGAGAAACAGGGAAGGAAATTATGACACATCATAACACTTAGAAAGTACTTATTTTTGATGTGAGTATATATCGTGTTAGCCTACTGTCTGCAGGAGCAAAGTAATCTTTTTCGAAGTATGTGAGCTTTATAATTACCACAAAAATGCATAAAAACCTGTCGATTGAATGTTAAAATTTTGCCAGGATTTTATATAGTCAAACAGCACGCTTGCAAGTATTCTTTTTTAATATGTATTGATTATATTATATGCTTTAAACCGGAACCTTATATACAACTTAGAAGGATTTTTATTGTCAGTGCACTAAAACCACTAAACCAGCTGGAAATTGATTACTTATTAAGGCCCACACGTGGGATAGATGAGTGATTGTACCCCATGTTATTACACAGTGGTTGCCTCTAAAATAGAAGTGGATGCAAAAGACCAGGAAAAGGTGAAGCCAGCAGAAAACGATCACCGGGGTAACCGATTTGTCTCTTATTTTTTTTTTTACAAATTTGCTTGGCTGGGTAGAACTCTGCAGTTTGTGTGGAATTTGGCAACACTATGGACTCTTTTTGCCCTTCTCCCCACTACGTGAACATCAAAAAGATGAAGACAGCAACATTTCAGTCGATGCTAATTAATTTTGCCGTCTTGTCGCAAATGTGAAAAACAACTGAAAAACAGTAGTTGCATTTCACTTCCCCATTTTACGGGAAAAAAGCACCAACGCGTACGTGCAGTCTACATTTTTAACTGAACATAAAATCTTAATTTATTTCTTTGCCCTTTTCCAAAGAACACGAAGGCTGATTCTGCTCTTTTTAGAAACGAGCGATCAATTGCCCTACCCGTCTACTGGTGCCTCCGTAGAGTAGGGAATATAAGCAGCCAATAGGCTCTCAGGCTGTCTGCAGAGGCAACATTGAACTTACGTGTTGGAAGTGTGGGATGCAGAGCTGTGCAGCTCTCTCGCCCACTGGTGCAATTTCCCCGTCAATCAAGATAATTTATAAGCTGCAAGGCATCAATCAGAAGCACATTTAGGAAGCAAGCTTGAACAGGGAAAACACAAGCCGTTACAAATGTTCGGCCAGATGCACAGTAAAATGAGTATAAAATCATCTCAGCCTCCTAAGCAATAAAGTACTCACTGGCAAGACTGAGGAAAGGTAAACCTGCTCAGGCTCGATGCACATTTATTCACAGTTTGACTAACAGATGGATGAAACCAAGATGCAGGTATATTCATTACACCACATGGGCGAAATCTGTTAAACCTCGTCTCCACGAACCCTTGTGCCCTGTAGCCGATCAAGGTATCACCCAAGGCCCAAGCAGAGGCTCTATGGAAACCAGGTCGGTAAATCAACAAACGTATTAACTCTGGGCACAAAGGGAAAGAGAGCTGTATTGAGGAGGTACCTGAATTTAAATATTGAAGCCGATATGTTGTATGTGAAGAAAGAGGCAGATATGGAATCAAAATTAGCAAGCTTTGGTGTTCGGCAAACCCAGATCTTTGTTAGCACTGGCAGGAGGCGCCTAAGAAATCTGAGGGTCCCAGCCAGCACTTGAGTTTTTACAATTTAAGCAGTAACACAAATCTGTCAGTAACTTCCAATCGTTCAGATATACAGAATTTAAAGGTGACTAAGAGCAATCAAAGTTTGTGTTGCCCATCCGAGACCAGCCTAATGGAAGAGGCCTGCCGTAGCCCAGTGCATCTATGATGCATGTGCTGAAAGGGCATCCTCTAGAATGCCTTGTGGGCATGCTGTAAAATGGAAAGTATGAATGCATGGAATGTTGGTGTCTGTGGGCTGGAAGAATGCTGCACTAACAGAACCTATCAGGCTGTGGCAGTAACCTAAGCGCTTAGCATGAAATAAATATCTTACAGCCTACCCAACTGGCTCCTCCAGACTTGTGTGTAAATACTGTTCTTCAGCTAAAAGAGTGCCCAAATCAGACATTCTTCAATCACAGGGAAAGAGTTCATAATCAGGCAAAAGAACCTCTAAATGTACAGTGATATTTGGTTAAAATTGATACATATTTAGAAAGCTCATTTTTGGGGAACTAGAAATGATTATTTCAAAAAACCTGGGGCCCGATGAGAGAGCTGAAATGAATGGCCAGACTCTGCAGCTCAAGGTCGAGTCTGTCAAACTTGCATGCTTTATTCATTGGGCTAGAGGAAGGAAAGTGTTGCGGTCGTGTAACATATCCTTTTTCACTTCTTTTGAAAACCTTTAATGGACTTTCCATGCATTTGGCACGCTCTGTTTATCATATAAAGCAACTCATTCTGCTGCACCATTATTTTGTTAAACACAGTTATTGATAAAAAAAGATATACCAATGAGATTCCTCCTTCCACATCCTTAAGATGCTGAGGAAGACCTTTAAATGGCTCCCAAGCAACACCATAAAAACATCACATACCAGTAAGTTGGACTATTGTAACACCCTCAATGCTAAAATCACCAGGCAACTCTACCCAGAAGACTGCACACCATCCAGAACTCAGCAGCCATACTCCTCCTAAACCTCCCACACAGAACTCTTCACTCCTCAGTGAGCTCCATTGGCTCCCGATACACAAGCGCGCTCCTTTCAAATCCTTCACACGCACACACACATTTAAGGCACTACACAACTCAAGCCCCACCTACGAGAATAGTCGGATCTTTTTCCAACAACCACCCAGACACCTCCACAGGGCTCCTACTGGCACACAGAACCAGATCAGGATGGGATTTCTCTTATATCCGCATGGAACGACCTCCCTCGCCACATCAGATCCTCCTCCTCTCTGTCACAAGAAGTTGAGTTTGAGCTTGAGTTTTCAATTAACCAACCTACCCTAAGGAGGTCTAAGCGTGCACGAACACACAATACCCTCAGGGGTGAGAATGCATTTTACAAATACACATAACATAACAAAGAAATAAAGTGGTTTCTTAAAAAGGTGAAACGGGCACACACACACATTCAGAAGATTCTATCCAAAATGTTATTCGCAAACAACCTGTAAACGCATATAATATTGCACCCAGCAGAAAACAAACCTATGGGTCTTCACAGTTCAGCAACTTTTAAAACCTATATTATGGAGATTAGTGCCAGGTGTTTTCTAAGCTCGCACCATCAGCGGAACTTAATAACTGCTGCGCTTTAAATGACATTGTTCTATCCTCAAGTGTCCCTATAGCGGTACATGTTGTATCACTATTTGCTAAAATATAATAAATTGGCCAATGGTTACAAATGTGGATTTGAGTTTTTGCCATTTATGTTTTCTGCTGCTTAAGGTGCGTGCTAATTGAATTTTCCCAGTTGTTTGTTTCCCTGTGAAGAACACGTACTGAGAGACTGATTTACTGAAACTTGCCCCACCAGATGCGGTCTCCATTTCCATCCAATGCACATCTTGAGAATTCCCATTCAAATCAGCACCTCATGTCCCAGAGGCGTGAAAGGGATCATGGGTTCAAGCTAGACTCGGTACACTGATGTAAGTGTGATTAGATGAAGAAGGCTCAACGGATTCTGTACCCACAGATATCCTGAGCATGTTTCCCATTACTAGGAGGCCAAGGCACAATTAGAAATTATCCACCTCAAATAAAATCTAACAGGATGTCTCTCCTGAGCCCCAGCGGCTACCAGTCTCCGCAACAGCACCTGCTTGCGTATAGTAAAAAAACACAGGATTAGACGGTCCAGTGATGTGGTGGCATATTGTATTTTTTAATTAAATGCATATGTGTTCCTTCATTTTTTTTTTAGCAGGGATCTTTGTGAATATGCTATTGCCTGCTGGCCGGTTATAAAGAACCCGCCGGGCGAGAATCCCGGAATTTTGCACATATAAACTTCTTTTACACGAGGCATCACCATCCCCTCTTCAGTAGAAAGCATTATTTCAGCTCATCTTTGCTCCCAATGTAGAGGAGTCAAAAGCAGTAGAACGCTATGTTTTCCCTGATTTTGTGCATTTGCAAATGTTTTTCTTTCACATGAACGCATTAGCTCCATGCAGAGCAGCAAGGGCACCTCCTTCGCAATGTAGTTTCTTTCTTCTGACAATCCCCATTGAGGCGAAAGAGCTTATGTAGCGAGGGACGTTTCACGAGCTGGAAGTTTACCAACAAGGCATACAATTGTGTTCCATAGTAACCAAAGCAACCTAGCCCGGCCAGTGAATAATTCCCCATTAAGAAACCGTACGCGTCGTATTTGGATGAGCGTGCACTGTTCAGAAAAAGGTATAAAGTTTTCTCTGTGCACCATAAAATAGTTTTTGTTTTTTTAACTTCAGGAAACGATAACAAAGGTAAATCATGGCTACATTTTCCACCGTTTGGAGTAACCAGGATATATCTTTGCAATGTCTATGTTAGTGCCAGCAGTAATTCTCTCCAGCTGTGTTTAAATGAGGAGAGAGGATTCTATGTCACTGAATTGCCTCATTTTAGTTTCTATAGCCCAAATTAAAGCAGATTCCTCACTATATAGTTCAGGGTTTTGATCTAGAGTTAGTTCAGATATGGAAGCCTGCCTGAAGGAGACATCGGAAAGCCTGAGAAAAGCACTCAAACAGGCATTCTGCAACTTGCAATCCGACAAAAAAAAAACCACACGCTAATGAGCATGGCGCTCCTTTAAGTCTAAAGATCTAATTTCTCTTTAAAAAACACCAATTACGTTTGTGCAAGGAATTTTGACCGGTGCACAAATTAAGCGCACAGCACACAAACGCACACACCAAGCCCCTGCCCGGCCAGGCCTCACAGAAACATGCGTCATCGGCGCTGACTGCCTCGGATGCTGCACTATTTGTTATTGGAAGACCTGCGGAGAATGAGAAGGAAGACTGTTGCTAAGACAACTGATGAATATAAATATCACAGGGTCTGTCAGCCGTTATTTCTGTTCTGCACGCCTGTAGGGCATAACCGGGAGCACAAGTAGCAACGGGAAGAGGGCCTTTGTTTAGGCCTTCAAGAGCACCTTCCACCCTGAACTGTCAGATGTTTAGGTTTTGCCTGCACAGAAATCTATTGTTTTTAATATAAACTTAAAAGGGACTTGCATCCTGCCTCCTCTCTTTCTTGGGTTCTCATGGGTTCCTGTGTGTGTCACTTACCTTTTCTCCATTTCTATTGGCTGTAGCATATTTTCTTGCACTTACCAATGTTTATTCCTCATCTGCTTCTCTTATCAGTTTACTGCCGCTGAAATACTGTTAACATTCGCCTTGATAGAACCATATTTTCATAAACTTTTGCATTTTACGTTGGCAGCATATTTATGTAAAAATGTATCACCCAGAGAGATTTAGTGATTTGCATAGAATGGCAGAATGTTGCGCCGCCGAGACTCTTAATGGTATCCCAGCTCTCAGGTGAGCAGCTCTGGTCACTGTGTCACACCCTCTCCACTAGCGTGTTCTCTGTCATGGAGCTCTTTCAGTTTTCCGTATGATCATTGATGAAAACAGCTCTCTATTGATTACATAGGCAAAACCGATGCATTACCAATGCTTGTTTTGTGGATGTAACTGGTTACGTAATCTACAAAAGAACACAGGCATTGGCAAAGCCCATACATTAAAAAACACAAAAGATGATGGGAGGATGCTTGCAGTACGCCTAACACCACTGGCAATCGCACTGGGTAGAATTCCAAACCATTGTTCTTCTGCCAACCACGCTAAATCAGTTTGGACATGGCCGTATGCAAATGAGTAGTGGTCCTACTCCAATAGGGGGTGTAGGTGGGGGGGACAGGGGTAACGGGACAGGACACTTTTGGTGTATGCTGGACTTCTGCCTTGGAGGTAGCCAGGAACTACACCTCCCTGGGTACCACGCTACTGTGACCCGTGACGCCGTGACGGCCTAGAGGCTGAGGAGCTAGGCACTTTTATCAAAAAGAATTCCTTTCTGTGTATTAGTCTTTCAATAAGTGACCAACAGGCCTACACGTTTGGATCAATTGTTATTACTTTATGGTTATAGATTTACTCAACCATAGTACGCCACACTAGAATGTCATTTTTAGTTACTCTCAAAGTGTTATTTTTTTATAGAAAGACATTTGTATTTATAAACTTTGTATTGAATTTTACACACTTAAAATTATTAAAAGGGTGCTCTGTTACACTTTTACCTACTATCTAACAATTCCAAATTACGGTTTCTAATTCAGAGTCACACCAAGTTAAAAAGATTTTGTATCTTCACATTAAATACATCAATACAAAACAGTTCATGTACAGTTAATAAGTCCCAGGAGCTAGGCACTACATGGTGTGCTCTGCCCTCAGACAGTGGTCTCTATTAAATTAACCAAAAGTTTGAATTATTTTTTTCTTACATGGAATATTTTTTTTTTACCGCTAGTCACACTAGAAGGCTGACTTTCCAACTCTAACAGGAGGGCTGGTATATTAACAGACAGCAAAACACATAGGGATTTAGTCCGACCCAAAATGTTAATTTCTGTTCGTAAGAATGAATTCTGGTAAAGTTTAACCTTTGCTTAAGTAATTAATGCCGGTGAGTCCCTTTCCTTGTATTAAGGCCCTTAGCGATATCTACTCCATTCCTATACGTGTCCACTATCAGCAAGGATTCAGTCGCCTCTATAAGATTATTATTTATTTTTTATTTTTTATTATTTGCATAGTTTTATATAGCACTGACTGGACCTCGAGGTATCAGAGCGCATTACATGAGGATTAGTGAGTAACAGGTTCCATAATTACATAGACAAGTATAGACATAGGAGAAAGGAAAAAAAATAGGAGATTACACAATAATGTGAGAATTATTAGCGCATAAACACGTCTTATGCAGAGGGTAGAGGGGGAATGGAATAAAATGCTATAAAATTAGATGGGGGTCTAGTCGCAACCCAGGGCTCTTAGTCATACACTGCACCCTTAGGACCCTTCAACAATATCTGTGACAATTCGCAGAGATACCGATATAGATTCAGACTAGATAAACAAACAACATGGCCAGGTCAATGAATTCAATCAATTAGTTAGTGCCACACCTAGCCAATAATCCTAAGCGGACAATGTTTTCATTCTGATTATTACTTATTTACATATTTTTTTTCATTTCAATATGTGCGAAAGCAAGACACTGTTGTCAAAAACATTAAACACCACCGATACAAACATTACATGAATCACAAATGAAAGACATTCATATATACACCATATAAACAAGGGAAAAATAGGTGGAAAATGCCTCCGAAATCTTATGTTCATGGGGCACCAGTCCTGATGTTTTATGTACCGAAACAAGCGGCCAAACAATACTTTCAAAAGGGCCTGCCTGTAAATTACACTAGAAACTGTTTTTTAGCAGGGTCTGGTTGCGGGGAAAAAAATTATTTAAACTTCATCCCTGCACCGCCCATTGTAATTCTTGTTCCAGCGTAGAGTCAACGTGTTTCGAACCCTTAGATTAGCCTGGGCTTCTCCTCAGGACATGGACTGGAGGTGGCCTATAACAATAAAAATTGGTGTAAGTGTTTTTTTTCCCCATTGTGATCTAAGACATTCAGGCTCCACCTATAACACCTAAAAGTACCTGTATATCTTTTTTTCTTAGATATAACAAAGAGGGGGGAGAGAGAGAAAGAAGTGGATTCAGTCTCCCTAGGCATTTATGAATAAACAGAATAGAATCCACTAAGGGGGTGGCAGTGGTCCCTAAAGTGATGGGGAACACACAGTGTTGTATAAATGCCCCTCACACACCAACAGGCCCCTTGGTGTCATGCTTCATCATTGGGGCCTACGCATCCCTCTATGGGATGCGGCGTGCTGCGACTAACGACTACGTAGGAGCACTAAGTAGTGAACTATGTGGGGGAATGTGTGTTTAAGGAAAAGAGTGTGAGTGAGGTGAGGTGAGGTGAAAAAAGTGAATAAAAAATACCTGGCACGTAGGAAAACAATTATTTATTATATCCTCGGCTGGTATTAGTAAAAGGTGCAGAGTCTGGTTGAAAAAATACGTGCTAGGGTATATCAACCATAGGTGTCAACATGTTTCGGAGCGCAAGGCTCCTTCTTCAGGACAAGGATATGCACTTTATCCTCACCTTACTCACATGAAGTGTGAAAGTGTTTAAATTTAGAAAAATACTTCATCGGAGCAGCGTTGAGGGGAAGGCAGGCGATTGAACCAGGCAGCAACCGTTGTTTACCGGGCAACGAGGGAGGATACCCCCAATACCACGCATAGGCTCATGAGGTTATCTGAAGTATTGAAAATACGTTTTTTCATACGCCAATTGGGCGCAACGTACATACCTATTTAAAAAACACGGATAGGTACATTACACATTTATTTTTCTAAATTTAAACACTTTCACACTTCATGTGAGTAAGGTGAGGATAAAGTGCATATCCTTGTCCTGAAGAAGGAGCCTTGCGCTCCGAAACATGTTGACACCTATGGTTGATATACCCTAGCACGTATTTTTTCAACCAGACTCTGCACCTTTTACTAATACCAGCCGAGGATATAATAAATAATTGTTTTCCTACGTGCCAGGTATTTTTTATTCACTTTTTTCACCTCACCTCACTCACACTCTTTTCCTTAAACACACATTCCCCCACATAGTTCACTACTTAGTGCTCCTACGTAGTCGTTAGTCGCAGCACGCCGCATCCCGTAGAGGGATGCGAAGGCCCCAATGATGAAGCATGACACCAAGGGGCTTGTTGGTGTGTGAGGGGCATTTATACAACACTGTGTGTTCCCCATCACTTTAGGGACCACTATCTTTTTTTCTTCCCAGTACTGCTGTCTACCTTTCGTGTAGAGCGGGGAATGTCTATAAATGAATATAAATTGATAGACAACATCAGTCACTGTTGTTTGTAGGCATTCGTTCTTAACTCTCTGTTTAATATAGATCAAAGCTGGTATGTACTTTGGACCTGTGTTTATTTTGCTTGGTCCCTTATTCCATCAACGATTTGCGCTGTAATAAGGTGTTGGCGCTGCCCTGTAAAGGACAATGACAGATTCTGAGTTCATATGCCTTCCATCGAGGGAGTTATAATGGAAATTGTTTCACATGATAAAAACACAAATTGTACCTCTGAACTTCTCGTCACTGCGAGTTCAGATGCAGCATGGCTACCTTGATGTCTGGTCGGCAGGGCGTGCCTTTTAATTCACTCTATGAAAGCAATCAGAGCAAGTTTGTACTCCAGGGATTGTTCACTCGTTTGTTGGGGTGGGCGCGCATTTGTCATTGTTATCGCATAGCAGGACATGACATTTGGCGGAACATATCCTTTAAATGATTATTTGCTCGTTTATAGAGTTAAGGACGCCTTTGTCATTGATAGCGCATTTATCATAGATAGCGCTTAGCACAGAATGAATGGAATTTTGCAAAAACGTGTGCTTTGTTTGCTTTCTACATTCACACGGCAGAAGCAGTTAATCAGTAGTCATGGATGAACAGGGAGTCGGGCTGGGGGGAGGGGACATGGCCTCAGATGTAGACACAGTCATTGGGAGCGGGTTTGTACTTCTTCTCCACCCTGGACGTTACTACCATCAACTTTAAGGGCCCTTTAAATGTCTCAGGGGTGGATTTTAGAATGCCCTTGAGCATGGGCAGAAACTGCACTGTCTGCTCAGATTTAGAAGGCATTGCTCAGAGTAAGTCCTCTTCCTCTTGGAGGACATGCATATCCACCTTGTGGAAGGCAGCAGCTATCCTGTGGTAAAGTCCGGGGTGCATTGACATGATAGGGATAGAGGTTTAGGTCACCAGGGGATCAATATTGTAGTCACCCCAGGGGTCATCTGTGGGCCTTGGCTTGAAGCACTTTTCATAAAGATCAGCAAGATCAAAGGGGCTGCCTGGATTAGAAAATGAACTTGGAGATCCTTAAGGTGACACTGACCAAGTAAGCAGGGGGTGGTTGCATGGAGCTTGGCAGCAGAGGAACATAGAGGGTAATACTAGTGACCCAGTCTCTATGCCTCTTCGTCTACTGATCCAAGCTGGCCTCAGATGCACGGTCCTCCCTGAAAGCAAAGCCTACTCTTACAAGGCTGAGTGTTTGCTGGCTTCTGCAGAGGTGGTTTAGCAAAAGCAATGTCAGTGACAGGAGGAATAAAGAGGTTCTTCTGCCTGGCAATGAGCTCTGTTGGAGCCTTTACAGGATGGGCTGCTCAGAGTCCGCTCAGCCGACCATCAATGGTGATTTCTAGGTCGACATGGACTTTATAGTGGATGGAGCCCTCGGCCTGGACAGTGGCTTCAGAGCTGGCTTCCAATGGTAGCAAGGCTGATCGCTGCCTTTGGGATCAATGGAGCTCGATGACTGAGAGGTGTCAACTGGAGTTCAAGGCAGTAGAAGGCCCGGAGGTGGCAGTTTTTCATGCACGGGCCTCAATTCCTGACTCCCTCAGGATTGGTGCTCCATGTCGGCATGGGACCTCTTGTGAGTGTTGAAGCTGAGCGCACTTATGACTCTAGAGGTGAACTTTTCTTAGGAGGGCTTTTTTTCCTTCCTCAGTGTCTGTTTACTGAAGATGTGGGAGGTGTCTGGGGACGACGATTGGTGCATCTTGTGGTGCAACCAATGCCTATCCCTTTGGTACTGAAAGGTCTTTTTCAAGCTGAAGGAGAGGCAGGATGCGTAGGAGGTGTCATCGGTGTTTTGGGGCATGGGGGTATGGTGGAAGGCACATGTTACAGACCTCATGATGGTCTGACCACAGGTACTTCGTGTGGCATCGGAGGCCGTTCTGGAAGGGCATCAGGTTCCATCATCCTTTAATGTTCAACTTCTTCTGGTGCCGAAGGCCGATGAAAAGGGCCCGATGGCCCTAGCATGAGTGGATTAAGTCCACAGGGTATCAGTCTTCGGAGGTTGTCCGATGGGGAAAACGCGATTGAAGATAGTGCCAACTGGTTCTTCAGAGTGTTTGAGTCGATTTCTCACCTTTGGGCCTGGAAAACAAAATGCTAAACACGGTGAATCTCAGAGTCTCGTCAGCATACCCCAAACTCAATAGCAGAAAGAAAAACCTATCCAACAATGACTTGGTGCCCATGCAAATCCTCCACTAAGGGAGGGGGAGCGGGGGTCACACTGCATCCTGTAATTCAGAAGGCTCCTTTGAGGAAAAACAACCTGCAAGCTTCCAGACCCAAAACTAGATTGCAAGAGTATGTAGAGCATATATATCCACAGATACACTTAGCTACAAACGTATTATTACAAGAGATTGGCAACTGCTTTAGATATTATCCCTGGCATGATTTGGAGAGTGATTTGCGCTGTAGGTTGCTTTTGCTTCCTCTATGGTTGCACCGTAAATACACAAACTGGGCTTCTCATTGACTTTATCCAAGTCATTTTAGCTGACAAGCTCTGTGAGCACCTGCGCGCTGAGAGTGGCACTAACCCTGAGGAAACTGCGGCAGCACGTCCAGCGACCTATGAACATTTTCCCCACGGATGAAAGAGGAATCTAGAAACACGTGTCTGGGGATACACTTGAAAAGAATACTGGTACTGGCACTGGCCAACGAACTGTGTGTGAAGCGAGTAACACTGAACCACATCGACCATGATGCATGAGGTAATTCAGCTGTGACGTGTCAGCAGGGTGCTCCAAATCCCTTTGACTCATTTTACTCCATCTAGCATTATCTGACATGCTTTGGGTTTTAGATATTTCAGCTGGTCCGTGAACCATGAGAGCTGAGGGAATCTGAATAGATTTCCAATTCCCCAGTGCAACATTGTTCAAGAATAGCGGTCATCCATCCTCAGAGCTGAATAGTTGATCCTTAGTTAGAATTTGCTCAGAGATGGAATTCAGTGATTCATTCAGCGGGCCTGGGGAAAAACTAGCAATACCCATTCTTTACCTAAGTTTGCATTATCGTAAAGGCACACATTTGGCCAACTAATATGTCTAGTGTCTGTTTACAGTTAAAACGTCAGAATAGAAAATAAATGTTCACAACCAAACTATCTGGAAACCCTCGAGGAAGTTCCCTGGAGCATTTGAGACATAGGGTTTCCAGATGCATAATAAAATCCCCCCTGCAAGCATAGTTTTCGACTTCCCCATGACATCTGTGCGGAATTCTTGGAACGGACTGATAAAAGTGACTGTCGAGCCAAGAAAACGGTTGATTACCTCGGCATTAATGCAGTTTATGTCTGAGGGATGCAAGTCAGTTGCAGTAATCTCTCGTATTGAAAACGAGGAAAGAATTGAGAATATTGGCTTTAATAACAAAGATTTAACCCCCCAAATGTGGCAACTCTAGCATTCTAAGGAGTTGCAGCAGTAGTTACATAGTTTCTCATAACCTGATGAACAACCAATAGGCATTGGCAGATGGGGAGCACAATACAGTGCGAGTGCGCTATGGACAGAAGGATGCTTGCCTGTCATATAGTCTATATATAGGTAATGTTATGCGTTCGAACAAGAATTGTACGCTTATTGTGTTTTGTTACTGGACTAATGCATGAATTTGAAGCGCAAAGGAGTGAAATCTGGGATGCTTAAGCATAAAATGACAGAATGAACAGACTGTGTGAGTGCGGTTTGGCCTGGTGGGTAGTGTTCTGGTGCTGTGCAGGTATGGCAGAGACTACTCAAGCGATATCGCTACAAGCGCATAGGTGCGCCTGTGCATGGGTTCAGCAGAAAACTGCAAGAACAGACGCAATAGCACATGCACATAAATATGCCTGCTGTCTAGGTGCAGCCATATCTTTGAGAGGAGATACAAAATGTTTTGAAAGGTATTCTAGTTTGATCCTAAAATCATGAACATGTACAGAATACTGCACTACAGAGCATGCATTTATTAGCACACCACAAGTATTTCCCTACATGCAGTTTTTTTTTGCCAGCCCTGGAATATACTGGTTGATTATTGAATGTGCTGACCCCACTCTCGCCCTCATTTAGTGGCTTTCCTTTTGCTTGCTTTTCTTCCATATTTTCACCGTTGCGTTTTTTGGGGTTTTTTTTATGAACCACTTTGTCTTTTGTTTTCTGGCATATTTCCATCTAACCTCCTAACACTCACATATATGGTTGGGTTTCGCTGTGGACTTTTTGCATTTGGTTTCATTTATATGGAAATGGAGAGATGAATAGGAGTCGGCCCAAAGAACGGCAATTTTACTAGCTGTGTATGTGACAATCAAAGTAGCTCCCCACTTCAGCAGCTACCGTGGGGGCCACCACTGGGCCCCATGGCTCGACAGGCAGGTTAACACTAAAGGAGTAAATAGTGTTCTTTGGAGACTTGTATCTGCAGAAGAGACTCCTAATTACCACTTCACGTGTAAGAGAAGAGCTGCGAAAAGCATGTTGAGGGCTATCAAAGTAGTTAAGCAAAGGAATGGAGAAAGTGAAATAAAGTTATGAAAATTGGGAAGAAAGAACAGAGTGAGCAAATGGAGAGAGAGAAGATACTGAAATGAAAAATTAAGTAGGGGAGAAAAAGAAAAAAGAGGTGCTAAAACGGAGGTAATGATACAATGTGGAAAGAAAAGGGGGACATAAAGAGGAAAGAAAGAATGAAAGCTAGAAAGTGAGCACCAAAGAAAAGAAAAAGAGACGGAAAAATAAGGAAACATAAAAAAACAAAGACAAAAGCAAGAAAAGCTGGGAGGGGGCGGTCTTAGAAGCAGGCAATAAATACTTCTTTGGAATATTTCATACTCGCCACTTTAGACACGCCTGGAATACAGTTCACTTTATGGAAAAATAGTTTTAAAAAAGCTAAACTGTAGTAAAATACACCATTTTGTATTTTAAAACGTTTTTAAGGAGGAGAACGCAACTTCACCCTCCAGAGCACATCTAAAAGCACCCGTACTCATACGCTTGGCTCACCGGGTAACCTTGATGTATGGCTCGAAATAGGGGGCATTTTAATTTTCAGGCAACTGATTTGCAGCAACATGAGGTGGTACACAAGAGAGAAGGGGATGCTATATGTTTCTGTAGTGGACTGTAGGATCACTGAACAGACAGAAATACCAATATTATGCAATATTAAGTTGCTACATCCATTACTAGCTCCTGCACTCCCCGCTGACCCCTAAAACACATCCCAGAGAATGAATACCATCGGCGTGAAATGTCTTAATTGGCAAGCCATTGAAGGATGTGAAGTTACTTCAACTGGGCATTGAAAAATTAGCACAGGCAACTTGAAACCGACTA
Organism: Lissotriton helveticus; assembly: GCF_964261635.1. Taxonomy (NCBI): domain Eukaryota; kingdom Metazoa; phylum Chordata; class Amphibia; order Caudata; family Salamandridae; genus Lissotriton; species Lissotriton helveticus. The sequence goes on along the minus strand of NC_136069.1, from coordinate 1,020,130,842 downwards.
CAGCAGCCATGCTTCAGTACGGAAACCTTCGCCCAGATTAGCTGTAAACAACTACATTGCGCGGGCATGAAAATTAGTTGGTTATAGTTAAGGATGCGAGCACACAAGCTGCAGCAGTTTTCGTGCCTTTTGCTATCATCCGTTCAAGTTTCAGGTATCTAAAGATCTGGCGCCCCCTCGTGGTCGATATACGCAGCAACACATTGAAACTTAAAGTAAGAAAGTGATGTTTAAGACTAGGTTAAAATCTACCAATGTGTTACCTCAATGGCTCCTGATGGAGCAGCAATGTTATCATTCAACTATTTATCACAATTTTGCACAGAAATGGTTTTATGACACTAATTTACAAGAAAAATGACAAAGCGTGTATTAGGTTTCCATGTTTCAAGAACCACACACAAATGAAGTTCTGATTTAGATGCTGCATCATAAAAGCATGCATAAATGTTAGAAAGAAATTTCTGATAACATCTAATAGTTAATAAGAATGTGAAAATTGACATTTTAGTAAGGAGTGTTCATATGCTTAGATAAATGTAACAAATAAATGATAACACAGGCGATCACTACGTAAATATAAACCTGTTTCATGTGTTAGGAAAACAGATAATATTGGAATGTGTAACATGAGCACTGACAATGACTAGAAAAGTAGCTGTTACATGTAAAATGTATTAAGACTTATTTCGAAAAACTTAACATTGATGTGAGATTCCTATTTTAGCACAAATTCATCATGCCTTAGCTGTATTTCATGAAGGCCTCAAACTTTGCTTTCTTTTCTAATATGAACTTAGGAACTGAAAAGTCTGAAACCTAGGAAACGTGTAGTGAAGTTTCCACTTGTGTTCTAACACTCAATTGTCTCTTTTACCTTTGTAGCTTACTTGACTAGACTTGCAACAAAAGTGTTACTTCCCAGAGCAATGCTTGAGCATGGGACTGACAAGAGATGAGAGCATGAACTCGCCTACTTTCTAAATGCAAGAAATACGACAAAATTACAGTGGTCCTAAGGAAAATTACAAGTAATGGATTACTTAATTCTTCCGGATTTGTATACTTTTTGCTTACTACATTATCTCATCATATCGATAGTGACCAATGGGACACAGTGGTCCGAGAAATTTGGTGTTCTCAAGGGGTGTAAACCTGGAAACAATGGAGTATAATTGCCTACATTTTGAACTAAGGATGTCTCTCCTTTACCCATCTTGAAGTACAGAGACTGACGATTTGGGATTTCAAGAACAAAGCGAACCGTGACGGAATATGGTGTTTGCTGCCGGCTGGTATACTATCGTGGTGGAACCTTTTCGGCTGAAAGGGTTCGTATCGGGTGGCTGTGGCATTGATGCTGCAGTGCTGTCAATGGTAGACAAATATGTCTATAAACTGGTCATTTGGTAATTTTCCTTCTGGATTGGTATAAGATTCGACTGTTTCCATTCTAATGGGTCTCCTTACAATATAATATTTCTCGGCTGAGGGAAGATAGATAGGCAAATTGGTACCAAGCATTAATTGCGTTTTGTTCTTGTTTTATTGCAGGCAACTTGATTTGAATTGGAAACCCTTTGCCATGTGGACCATTTTTGTTTACACCGTGTATAGTTGGTATATGTCTGTCTACTGTAACATGATAAGCACAAACAATCTCTTTGTATTTTACCATGTTTTTAATGAAAATGTAATAATAATTTCTACTATTTTGACAAAATTCCTTTGGTGTGTATAGATTGGTTTTTCGTTTCTATTTGATTAGTATTCCTTGTTCAATTCCTTTCTGGAGCCATTGTGCTTTTCATTACTTAACGGCCAGAGGTTCTGGATTAATAGGGTCTCCCCTGTTGGGCATAATCATCAATGTATTATAGCACATTCCCCATTATTGTTAACATTTCACTACCAGCTCCTTCTCTAGTGGATCTTTCCCAGGAGTTGCACCAACGCTTTTTGTCATCTGGGACAAGAACAGTATCTTATGGTCTGGGGGACGAAGAGGTTAGAGGGACGACTGAGAAGACAGTGTTGCAGGCGAACAGTTAATTACTGGACTCATCTCGGCCGTGTTGGCTTGACTGCAGGCTCCAAGGTGGGAGCATAAAATAAGTATAATTTAATCAAAACAATTATACAGGTCTGCTGAGAAAACATCCATAAGTAAACCCACAGAGGTAATTTTTTAAATAGGCACAAAAGTCTATTAGACAATCAACTGACACTGGTAAGTAGAAGGTACTTTAACTCTGAAAAAGTGTTCATTCACTCCTGGGATAAAGTCAATAGCCTGCCACCACCTGTCAACTTATTTCACAATCTATCAACACTTTGGTCACAGTTTTTTGAAAATACAGCTTTAAAAAAAAAAATACATTGGAAAGACTTTTGAGGCGCTTGACCATTAAGTACACTGAAATCTGTTCCACATTTCAATATACCATTTGAAGATGTATCTATTCGCAGACGAGACCAGGGGGGTTGACGGACCCATTTATTTGGAAGGCAGGTACTGCATTAAGAAGGAGTCCAGGTTTCTTCTTAGAACTTCATGATCGTCTTTGAATGAATGAATGAATGAACGGAGATTTGTATCGCGCAACTTAGCCCAAGGGCATCAAGGCGCCAACAACAGACAGGACACATAGTCTTAGGGTACCGGATCCAAGATCTACTGATAGGCCTCAGCAAAAAGCCAGGTTTTAAGTTGTTTGCGGAAGAGCGCCAAAGAGGATTGTCCTACCAGTTCTGGAGGGAGGGAGTTCCAGAGCTTGGGTACCATGGTGGAGAAAGCTCTGCCTCCCCACCTAGCTCTTGCAAATCTGGGGACTAGAAGAAGATTTTTAGAGGCAGAGCGGAGTGCTCTGCTGGGTACATAGGCAGAAACAAGGGACCTGATGCCTTCAGGTCCAGAGCCATAGAAAGCCCTATGAGCAAAGCAAAGAAGTTTAAAGGAGATCCTGGATTGAACAGGAAGCCAGTGGAGATTTTTCCTGGCCAGAGATACAGAGGAAAGCCTCGGGAGATTCAGGACCATTCTGGCTGCGGCATTCTGTACCATCTGAAGTCGATGAACAGAGCTCTTATTTATGCCACTATACAGGGCATTACACAAGGGCATCTGTAGCTTGCTTCCGAGCAGCAGGAGACAGATAGGAAGAGATCTTTCTAAGTGTCCTGATAATGCCACAACAAGTGGACACTGTCCTATTGACCTGAAGGTCAAAGGAAAGCGCAGAATCTATCAGGACCCCCAGATTCCTAGCGGAATGGACGAGATGGGGACACTCCCCAAGGGAGACCAGCCACCAGTCATTAGACCAGAAGTCCTGATTGCCCCCGAAGATTAAGACCTCTGTCTTCTCCCCGTTAAGTTTTAAAAAGTTCCGGATCATCCATTGGGATACTGCCTCCATACAGGATCTAAATTTAAGAGCTGAATCGTTGACCGACTGAGTAATAGAGACCATATTTTGTGTGTCGTCGGCATACGACAACACCTCAAATCCAAAGGATCTCACCACCTTAGCCAGTGGGGTTACATAGATATTAAAGAGTAGGGGACTCAACGTCTTTGATAGTACTCGGACGGTCAAGAGAGAAACAATCTCATTTCTTGTACTGTTTAGGTATACTTATAAGGCACTACAAAGTTTGCAATTTTAAAGAACAATTTTGAAAATGAATTCAAATTAAACACAGTATGAAAGTTGATTTTGGTGATTGGTTGACTTGAGGGTTCAAAGACAGAACTAAATCTACGATGAGTTTTATGTTTCTTACTTTTGTGGGAGTTGTTGGGGGAGCTCCCAGTTCTTCTGGCAATACTGCCAGGAGATCAAAATGTTTCCACTCATTGAATGTTAAAATCAGTTGTTGATGCACTGAGTTTAAGGCAGTCTCTTATCAGACGCTGTTTAGTGGCTCTAAGGAAGTCACGTTCACTTGTAGATTTTCAGGTTTGAGACCTATGTGCACAGTAGTGGACTAATGTCCATAATGCGCTGGGAGATGATTCAGTCTTGAGGTAGTCCTGGCTTCGTGTTTTATTTATTTTGATGTGTTGAAGAGAAGTACTCAGATAATGCTTGATCTGTCCTTCCTTAAGTAAGGAAGGATTCCAGTCAAGGATGCTTCCTTCAATGTCAATTTCTTTTATCTAGTATAGAAGTGAATTGTGGTGCACAGTGTTTAAGCATGTTGATAGGTCGAGGAGTAGTAGGATATTATTGAAGGTTTGTGGGTAGCAGGGGGCTGATGGTGTGTCAGGAGACCCAATTGCCTTCACAGTGACATGACATTCAAAGGTAGGGATCTGCTATTTTTTTAATCCCAAAGACACATATTTAATAGGAATGATTGGAATGAATTCTATAAGGCCAATGTGCACAAAGGAGACTTATTTTTGGGGAAAAAGATGAGTAACTACAAAGTCAGTTCCACAGGAAGAATACAAGTATTGTTAGATTTCAGTTGATGCAGGTTTCGCATGTGTCACAACAGATAGGAAATAGGGAAGTTCTTCCAATTCTCAATGATGCTGTGATTGTGGACACAACTGTTTTCTGCATGACGTATAGTATACATCCCATCTCTCGATGTACGGTCCATCAACTGATCTCCTGATTGGCTTGGAGAGATACTTTCTTTTAAGAAGGTATATTCAACTGTGAAGGTAGCCTATCACCAATGAAAAACCTTCAAGCGCATTCAATTTTTACAACATTTAGCAAGAACAGTATCTCACCACAATGTTGCAAATTCAACAGTACTATCACCGAAAAACAATGTAATTGCATGAACTATCCAAATCAAGGTTTCACTAGAGAAGGGAGACATTGTGCACTGCAACAAAAGTAAAAACCTAAACCAATAATTACAACAGGCATGATTCTAAATGTTCACTTACGTAGCTCCTCTCGGTGTCGCTCGGTCTGTGCAAAGAACTGTCGAAGCTCATCTGTAATCTCCATGTTGCTGACATCACACTCTATTACTTCCTCTTCGGAGTCTGAATCCTCATGGTCTTCTGACTCTGAATCACTTTCCACAGCCTTTCGCTCTTTCAAACTATGGTGGGCTGCCAACTGATGCTGTGGCCAGGGGAGATGCCCAAGTCTGTTCTGTAGATTGTAAAGTGAAGAGAACTTGCTATGTGTCGCCTCCACTCCCTCCCAATCAGCATAACGGTAAGGCGGAATACTTTCAGGAGGGAATCCTGGAGGGCAGTATAGAGATGCCATGGCAGTTTTGTAAGCGTTCTTGTGCCTGTACAGCCAGTACATGGCTTGGTTGTAATGTTTCCAATACCTTGCATAGACTTTACCAGCATACCATGGTTCAACATCGTCATGCCCTGAATCTGCCTGGAAGGGAAAAAACAAAAGAGAGGTGAAACAAAGTAGAACAACGTGGAATCAAGATGAGAATTAATATGGTACCAAAAGGTTAACAATATCTAAGAGTCACAGAGCGGACCAGCTGAATTGATAGCTTTTTATTCCTCCCTTTAAATATTTTGTAAAAAAAAAAAAAAAAAAAAAAAAAGATATAATCAATGCTATATACATGGGTGTTGTGAGCTCCACACAAATTCAAAACATATGTAAACAGAACAAAAGCCAAATAACATCACAACATAACATGTTCGGGGGGAAAAAAAACAATCGCACCCAGTCACGTGCTACAAAAAGTAAACATATCAGGACATTAGACACAAAATGAATAATAATGTCATGAAAATTATTCCATATTATTAATATGATAGTTGTACAGCTTTAGGACCTTTTTGCATCCTTTCTCTCATTTATGAAACACAATATAAGGAGATAGAAGTGCGCCACGTTTCGGAAGTTTTGAAATTGTTGAGGAGAACAGTGCAAACTTCATCAGGGCACTGTCTACTTTTTTTAAGAGCATTAATGAGAGCTCACAATCGGTTTCAATACTGATCTGCAATATGAAATGGATAAAATTACTTCACTGCATAAGAAGTGGGCTAGGGAAAGGAAAAACTAAGATAGCAGACTGGGTTGTTCTAGAAAACCGCAAAACACACAAGGTGATGGACGGAATGTTGCACATTGGCAAAACATTCACCCCCAGTCACAGATCTGGGTTTAATCCATCATTATTTTGCTCACCACGACACCCCAGTTCTGACATGGCCATATGCAAATCAGTCTTGACCCTGTGACTCATGGGAACAGTCCAGCCCGAACTGCCAAGCCATGTCTTTCCTGGACCGGAATCAAGCATCCTAGGAAAGGTTTCTGGCTATCAGCCGTCATCAGCCAGGATACCTTGACTCCAGTGGGCCCAGATCTCTGTACTGGGGTAAATGTATGACATTGTTCTGCATTCTGTCCATCAACTGTTGTTTTTGCATGGGTTGTTCTAGAAACCAGAAAATATTTTTTTTTTAAGTGTGTATAGTACCCCAAATATCCTTGTGATAGGTATTTCTATGTATACCCTTATGACATGCATAGTCCAGAATATCAGGAGAAATGAACAGGAAGTGCTATGTGTACACAGGATAAGTGAGCCGTCTTAGAACGTACATGGGGCATGTTATGCTATGAGAGAGGAGGTGAAAAGGAAAGAAATACCTACTTATGTACATGATGACCAAACATTTATTTTGAAGGGAAAATTGTCAAATGGGTGTCACGTCCAAAGTATAACTTGTAGGATATCCCACCAAAGGCCAAGAGTACTGTCTCCTTATATTGTGGTTCATAAAAGAGAGAAAAGACACAAAAAAGTCCTAAAGCTGTAGGACTATCATATTAATACCCATGGAATAATTTTCAGAACATTATAATTCATTTTGTGTCTAATGTCCCGATATGTTTACTTTTTGTAGAGCACTACTATGAGAACCTGTAAAGAACATAAACTTCAGCTCTAATGGCACCAACAAGAATACTTTATTCAGATGTCGCTTCTAAGTAAAAAGACAACCTTGAGGGTCGAGTTGGATGCCCCCATGATTGGCAATAGGGTGCAAATGATTGCTTCACAATGACCTTTTGAAAAATATTTCAGAATTTCCTGTTTAAATCAATGGCCAAGGTATATGCTAAAATATTGCCTATCTCCATAGAAACAATAATTCCTTCTACGGCTATATAAATGACCTACAACACTGGGGCAAGCAAGCAACTTCCTAGATGTGCAGGGCAATCGTTGTAAAAAATGTTCTTCCCAGGTTTCTGCATGCAATGAACTACTTTCCAGTAAAGATCCCTCACAAAGTGATCAAATGGTTATAAACACATTCAATTTTATTAGTGGGAACAAGTGCTGAAGAGAATAGAAATAGAAGTTTTATGGGTCTTCTGGAAAGGTTTGAGTTATGGTACCAAATGCTTTGGACTGCTTGACAGCAGCATATCTGGTCAACATACTCAGTCACTTGATGGCTCCAACAAACAATGGGTTCAGCCAGAACAATTGGATGACCTTATGCCACTGGGTGTTCAGTATCAAATTCCCAAATCTGTTCTATTGCCACTACATTGGCTGACTGGTACAGGGTGACCCAAAAGCTCAGACTCAAACCTACCTATCTGCTGTCACACCTATTTTTTACAACCCTAGCTTTCACAGCTGGCCTGAACCCAGCTAGATTACACAGCTAAAGGGCATTTGGCTCATACGTATTTGCCACTTATGAAACAGGCACATCATGTGATTTTAAGCTATGCAAAAACATCCCCTATAATCACAGAGGCGTACCATTTGCGCTCCATTCAACTAAATTATCAGTCTTCGCATGAAGAGATGCAATAGAGAGGCTTTGGACCAGTCATTCCTTTGAAATATGCCACAACAGCCTGAAAAGAAGAATATTTTTTGTCCAAAATCAAACACTAATACACACATAGGAGTTTCGCTATCCCACATTCACCAATGCAAATTTGAATCTGGGACAGAGATCGCAGATGAAACATGGTCCACAATCTAGTTCAGAGAAGCCTTCATCAGATGCACCTTCAATTAGGACTGTGGGCAAGTAGGGCAGATAAAGATTGCCGAGGGCTGAGGGCCAGGGGAGCAAGAGGGGCTGGGGCAGAACCACAGCCCCAGCCTGTTCGGATAGAAACTAGTGACCGCACCAGGAGGCTTATTTTCAGCGCTGGTGCCCTGTGAGCCAGAAGAGCCTGGGGGGTTGGACCTAACCTCAAGCCGAACTATAAACTCCAGGCGACAAGCCCCGGTCTGCTGCTTTAACCGGCCATAAAACTCCAAAAACGAGCAATAACCAGTCTCAAAACCTGCTGCCCAACTTCTACTCTAAGGGGAGGACCGACGCATCGGCCTCCGATTCAGCTGCCACAAGTCGCCACCTAACGGAGAAAGAGGGCTTGAGGATTGGGACCGGGGGAGACTGGTAGACCAAGCAAAGGGGCAAAAGGAGAAGCACGGAGAGACAGGGAAGATACACAGGGGGCTAAGACTTAGACACCCACCTGATCACTATCTCACCTAGCAAGCCCAGTTAGTTTTCACGCACCACACTAAGCCAGAAACCAACCTGCACCCTAACCAGAGATCGGCACAGGAGGTGCAGGGGTCAGGAGACCCAGGAACCAAGGAACATGGGGAAGCCCAAAACAATGAGATCTGGCAGGGTAAAAGGAGGGCCCTGGTTCAGAACAAAAACAAACCAGCGCAAAAGGAAATCCCAGTCACCTCAGGGCATAATGGCAGAATCTCAGCTCAAAATCAGACTAGACCCTGAGTCAGACTGCTCTATAATAGAAATAGCTTCGCCACAGGCAACCTACACCATATTCCGGTTTCTGAAAAATGCAGGAGACACTCTCCTCCCAAGTACAACTGCAGTCCAGGGCCTTCAAACACCGCTCGAACCGCTCCAACTGCAGGACAACGGCTGCAGCAGGAACGGATCAGATCCCTGTTCAAGCACCAGACTTGATATAGAAATCCAACTTGGACCTGAGGCTAATCAACTTACTGCAGCAGTTTCAGGATCGGGCCCACAGCATCAAGCATCACCCTCATTGCAGAATCCCCAACACCCTGTTTAGCTGGTCAAAGCAGAGTAATAGCAACTCGAGAACAAGGACCAAAAAGGGGGTTGGCGGTGGAGAAACAGAGCCGCCCGGAAGGGCACCCCACAGCAGCAACATGAGGAGTAATTTCATCACAAACGACGACTTAATAATAACAGAGTTGGGGAGCTCACAGACGCACAAGCAAACCCGGACTTCCTCTAACGAAGCAAAGTTCAAACCCATCCTAATGCCAAACGGACTCAACATAGAACTCCAAACACCACCAACAACCAGATCAGAACTTGCATCAAGACATGAGCCTAGAGACCCGGAACAGCTCTCAAATCTCAACACGAAGGAATGGGATGTATTGCTGGGAACCTACTCACACGACTCGCCAGCAAAGCCCACGAGCGATTCTCTGCGAGACTCCAAAGCACAGGAGCACCTTGAAGTAAGAGAACCAGGAGATAGAAGAGCCAACATTAGGGACAAGGATCAGAAGTCTTACCGAGGTGGCACAAAAATTACATTCTGAAAGCGCCTAGGCAAGCTTGCTCAAAACAGTGCAACTATTGGTGGAAGCCCTCCAGTACCAATCAGACAAAATGGACACTCAGCTAATCTTATTGAACATCCTGGTGGTTTTTGTGTTAATCAACGGGAAGCAAGGAGCCCTAAACACATTCCTTCAAAACAGACAGGGAAATCCTGAAGACAACAAATTAAGCTGCAGCTGCGGCCCAATCGCCGACAAATTAGCCTCCATCCCCTCAATGCTTAGAAACCTGTGCACGCAACTCAAAAGTGCTTCCCAGAGACCAACCACGTCTCAGCTAGAGGAGCAACCCCTTACAGCAATACAAGAAAGCATGAGAACATACCATCCAAAGAGCTGGGTACAAAAGTTTTCCCCCGTAAAACAGCATTTAAACCTGAACTCACTAACAACGCATGTAATAAAGCAACAACACGGAACCGGCCACCAAGTCCCGGGAAAGAACCTGACTCTCAGGGAACAAAAACAAACGCATAACAAAGACGAGCTCAAAGGAGGAAAGGCTGAAATCATAAGCCCAGCATAGGTCAGGAAGACTTCTCACTCCTATTTAGGCTGACACTACTTGAGACGCAAGAACATACTAAACAACAAACCACATCTGCAGTGGACGCGAGGAACAAATACCCCATGCTTGCCGGAAAGGCGGCAAACCAAAACTGCAAGGAACAAACCATCACCACAGGGACGCTGCAGAAATTAAGGCAGGCTGGGGATGAAGACAAAAACCCACTCAACCACAATAACTTCCAACAAGATGCAGAACCCTCGGGCCAATCAAACACACTCATTGCCCTGTCTACCAATTATTTTAACAGTAGCACCATCAGACCACCAAGCAGTTAAGGCCCCCCAGGCCTCCACTGCAACATCTACCAACCAGCCTACCCTCCACTCAGACCCTAGGGAGCTTCATTCCACATTCTCAACCAAACTCTCAATTGACCTTGTCACATCATCAAGCATGGATGAGAGGCCGGAAGTCTCGATTCCATCCAAGCAAAGCAAGCCCGGTCTTTGGTCCTTTTTTCCGTCAGGAGAAACCTATCATTCAACATTGAACCCAATGAAAATAAAAACCACAGTGGTGGGTGCATGGTTGACACTGTGCCGCCGATAATACTGGACATACCAGGCAACAATAACCGCCATTCGATTCCAAACACACACCCAGCACCCTTGGCTGGCAACCCAAATAGGCGTGGAAACATCCTCATGTTTATACCAGAATTTAATTCAAGCGGCCCACATGATACATTGAATCGGGGAAATACTTTGCCTGATGTCACACATACCAACTCTGACAGACTTAACTACCAGAGATTTGGATTCAGTAGAATTCATTCACCGCTAAGACCCCCAGGGGGGAGAGGACACAAAGACCACATGATGAAAGCCGTCTGTCGCACAAAAAGTACCCTCAGAAAGCCCTGTATTCAAGAGCTGGGGATAAACATCATTCCCATCATGGAACCTGGCTATCCTGTTCCACTAACTTGGGAGTACACGGATAGCACATCGGCGGTCCTAAAACACACCACAAGATCAGTTTTAAAAGGAGCAAGAGGGCACTCTCCAACCACAAAGGAGCACTTTCAGGAAACAAACAGAAGTCATCTGGAATCTGTACATCCAGGGACCGGCATGAGGCCATGAGATGGCTCTCAATGACAATCAATAACCAAACAAGGAATAATTGACAAGGCAGCCATCAACCCTCCCAAACAGAAGTAATCACTCTACTGCGGATATGCTCTTGGAACAAAAACGGACTGTCCAGTAAGATGTCAGATCGGGACTTCATCAATGATCACAGGTCATTCCACATTATAGCACTGCAGGAGACTTGGCTGATTGACCCACCACACTTCCAAGGATACCTGCGCTTCTTTACCCCAGCTGTTAGGGTGGAAAGATATGGGCATTTGAAAGGCGCACTCGTGGTCTCCAACATCCATCATCAGAAACTATTGGAATAAAAATATCCGCACCAACTGTGTCATTGGGAAATAGATACAATGACATAATTATAAATGCTTATATACATCCAAAAAGGAAAACCAAGGCAGCAAAACAACTGACAGACTTCTTGGAGTCATGCATAAGCGAGGTAAACAGAACAGACATGATCCTCACCGGGGACCTTAATTTACATCCAATAGGTTCCTCGACTGTCAACGAAGTGTCCTCTCAAAACTCGGTCTGTAACATTCCATTGCAGGGGAAGAGTCCATTGGGTCGCCCAACAAAAACTGGCCAGTGTCTTTTAGATGACCTTGAACACCTCAACTTAAGAGCAGTCAAGGGCAGAACTGTGGGTGACAACCCTCTAGCATTTACTCACTATTCTTCAATGAGAAATTCTATTTTAGATTATACTTTTGTCTCTCTTGCTTTGTGTAATCAAATTATTTCATTTCATATGGCCGAAAAAGTGGATAGCGATCATCGCCCACAGGAAATCACACTTCGAACAAAACGTGCCTAAGTTCGAACAGTCCCAGACCCTACAAGGAGTGAACTTCACAATTAACTACCGGAAAATTAAATTTGTGCAAGCATCACGCGGGAGCTTTCTGCAAACTGCAACACTCCTTTTCAGAGCACGAGTAGGAAGGAATAAAATGGAGAAATGGGTGAACTTTACAACCACAATGGTAGAGGCTTTCGCCGCCCGATCAAACCAAGAGCACACTTCAGCCACGGCAGCGTGAGCAATATTTCAAAAGCGCATAAAATCCAGATAAGGCTCATAAAAAATGCAATGTACCGCACGCTGAGATACCTTTGACATAACCCAACCGACATAACGCACTCTGCCGACAGAAATATAGGCGGCCAAGAGAGCCTCGGAGGAAGCGGCCTGGGTGAAACTGCATGTTGACATCAAACAGAACGACAGTGCAAGATTCTAGGGAACAATAAACCGTCTTACTCGTCCCACACACGAGGTAATATCATCTAACATATCAAAAGAATTTTGGGCAACTTACCTTGGAGAGCACTTCAATCAAGATCACAATTCATTAGCTACAAGATCAAGGATCATATCAATTCCGCAAGGAGCATCCCCTGAAACCCAACAGGAAGAAGGGAGTGCTCTAGTACCCCAAGGAAAGGGCGGGAGAGAGGGGGCCTGGGCCCCAACGGAATCCCGCCGGTCTTAAACAAGCAAGATGCAGATCACTGGGCCAAAGCACTCAGCCCTCTCTTCACCGAAGTAAGGCAGTCCACCTTACTGTCCCCTCCTGGAGGGCCTCGATAATTTCTCCAATCTTTAAATCATGAGACAAATCCCTGCCAAAAAAATTCCGCTTAGTAGCTCTCTTGGACAACGAGGCAAAATGTTTTGCAGGAATACTCCGAGTAGTGCTCCAATCCTGGGTCGAAGGAAGATCAATTCTTCCCCTAAATCAGACTGGCTTTTTAAAATCTGTTGGAACAATAAAAACATCATGAGCATGGCATTGCTGATCGATAGGGCAGAAATAACAAAAATGCCATTCCATCTTTGTTTTATCGACCACGTTTGACCATGTAAATAAAAACAGACTGTGGTCAAAATTGGCAAAATGGGGCATTCCACAGCTACTGCTGAACTTGATTATGAAACTGCACACAGATAGATGGATCCAAATAAAGTTGAGTGATGGATCGTCCCTGTCAAGACGAACAAAAATTACGAAGGGGATCAAACAAGGTTGTGTATTGGCCCGGACCCCGTTTATTTTGTTCCTACCAGATCTCGTCCCGATATTAAATGACAATAACTCATGCGCCCCAAGAATAGGGGGGTTACCTCTACCATGCCTACTCTACATGGACGACTTAGTCCTAAATCAGTCAGACGCAGGTGGGTCTACAATAATTTCTTACCACCGCACAGGAATACTTTGAAGCCAATGACCTAAGTATTAATTTGGAGAAAACTAAGAATATGACAATCAGGAAGAATTCAAAGAAATCACTGACTGATTCTGGGGGACCACACACATTGAATCTGCACCAGCATACAAATATCTAGGTATGGTCATTGACAAGGGGGGGCCACTTCACTGCCCAGAAGAACTCAATCAAAAGGAAGGGCCTCGCCCTGGCAGTTTCATTAAGGAATCTCAACTCCAAACTGAGCAGTCCATCGCTACTCCCCTTAGCTCAAGTCGTACAGGCAAAACTCGTACCAACAATAGCCAACGGTAGCAAGCCACAGAGGGGTTGGGACTACAAAGTATTGGATAGCACAGTCATAGCAGCGTACCAAATTATTTTCGGCCTAGCAAAGCATACCTCGCCTGCACAGATCAGGCCGGAGTTTGGCATACAAAAACAGACCCAGACAAGGAGCATATATCTTCTTCTGCAGCAGGAACTCTCAACCGACGCCTGTGGTTAGCACTACAACGGCAATATTAATCACCTGCCGCAAATTACCTTCAAACCAGTCTGCCCACCACAGGGTTAACTCAGCTCTGGGAAACACCAACCAACAACTACACATTTAAAAAGTTAGTATGAAAATCAGTCAAACTCCTATCATGGATCGAGGACAAAGCTTTCCTATAAAAAAAGGACTCATGGCTGGATGACCCTGAATACTTACTCGACACCTGCTGCTGAGGTACTCTAAAACTATTAAAACCCAATTTTTTAAATATCGACTAGGCCTGCTACCCTGCAAAAAGCACTTTCCACATTGTCTGAAGGTCAAAGCGGACCCCCACCTGCCGCCTTTGTGGCACAGCACTGAAGGACATGTTGCACCTACTTTGCACATGTAAGGACCCCTTGAATGAACGAAAGCAACTTCTAAAAACGAATTTTAATCAACGAGGTATTCGCCCCCAGAGGCAAGCTGTGTTGGCCTGCTTCGCACCCGATGATCCACAGCTGAAATGCTGCTCGGTGAAGTTCCTCAGATTGGTAGGGAAAAAATGCCAGATCAAAGTTGGAGCTCTAACCAATGGGATCTCTGAGATACATCACAGTTATCCTGAAGGAAGCGCTGGTTCCTAAACTCCACCATCCTCCATACCGTGACTGCTTAGCAATAACATCAGACTAAACTGATAGGCTCTCAACAGAAGCCCAGGGAAAGAACTTCAAATTTCAAGCTGAAATGAAAAGGAACAATAACTTATCTTAATTAAACTCCTTTATTTATTTTATTAGTATTATATAACTTTTCCCCCGAAAAATGGTAATCGATGTGTGTCGAGGTAATGGTTTTAAGTAACCAAGCTAATAAAATAAACTAAAACTAAACATTCAGGTCCCAAGGAGGAGAGGGAGAATGTACAGGTGGGAACACCGTCGTCAACCCCTCTACGAAATCCTTTACCAGAGATATTTGGAAGAATGACCTCTGGGCAGGGGACTTCCTGTACGCAGTATTGGGTGCAAGATGTACCCTAATCGAGAATTGCAGACCAAAGTCTGCTAAATGGAAAAGATACGGTAATATTAAATCTTCCTGCCCCTGAATTGGATGGAGTTCATTTTGAACACACCACATGTAAAGTAAAAGTCCACATTTTGTAAAGCGCACAATCACCCGTAAGGGTCTCTAGGCGCTGGGGGGCCGTCGGGAAGATTAAGCGAGCTATTGCCCAGAGTCACTTGGTGCTGGGCTGACCTGCCGCCGGAGCCGGGGATCGAACCGTGGTCCCCAGATTCCAGCGTCAGTCGCCCTGGCCGCGGCGCCACACCTCTTCCACTGTAAAATCTCTTACACTTGAAAGTATAGGAGTCAATCAATCAATCAATCAGTGACATTTATAAAGCGCGCTACATACCCGTAGGGTCTCAAGGCGCTGGGGGGGGGGGGGGGGGTGCCGCTACTGCTCGAACAGCCAGGTCTTCAGCTTCTTCCTGAAGGAGAGGTGGTCTTGGGTCAGGCGCAGGTCGGGAGGGAGGGAGTTCCAGGTCTTGGCGGCCAGGTAGGAGAAGGACCTTCCTCCTGTAGTCGCTCTTCGGATGCGGGGGACGGCGGCGAGGGCGTGGTTGGCTGATCGGAGGTGGCGTTTGGGAGCGTAGAAGTTGACTCGGCTGTTGAGGTAGCTCGGGCCTTGGTCGTGTAGGGCTTTGTGTGCGTGGGTGAGGAGGCGGAAGGTGATTCTTTTGTTGACGGGGAGCCAGTGAAGGTCTCTCAGATGTCCGGAGATGTGGCTGGTTCGTGGGATGTCGAGGATGAGTCTGGCTGAGGCGTTCTGGATCCGCTGGAGTCTCTTCTGGAGCTTGGCGGTGGTGCCGGCGTAGAGGGCGTTGCCGTAGTCCAGCCGGCTGGTGACGAGGGCCTGGGTGACGGTCTTTCTGGTCTCGGTGGGGATCCACCAGAAGATCTTCCGTAGCATGCGTAGGATGTTGAAGCATGACGAGGAGACGGCGTTGACTTGTCTGGTCATGGAGAGGGAGGAGTCCAGGATGACGCCCAGGTTTCGTGCATGGTCTGCCGGTTTGGGTGCGGTGCCCAGGGCGGGAGGCCACCAGGAGTCGTCCCAGGCGGAGGGTGAGGAGCCCAGGATGAGGACCTCCGTCTTGTCCGAGTTCAGCTTCAGGCGGCTGGTCGTCATCCACTCGGCTACCTCTTTCATCCCTTCGTGCAGGTTGGCTCTGGCGGCGGCGGGGTCGTTGGTCAGGGAGAGGATCAGCTGGGTGTCGTCGGCGTAGGAGATTATGCTGAGGTTGTGTTTGCGTACGATGGCCGCGAGGGGGCTCATGTAGACGTTGAAGAGGGTGGGGCTCAGAGATGATCCTTGGGGGACGCCGCAGATGACTTCGGAGGCCTCTGACTTGTACGGTGGTAGGCGGACTCTCTGTGTTCTTCCGTCGAGGAAGGAGGTGATCCATTCCAGCGCCTTGTCCTGGATGCCGATGTTGCTGAGGCGCCGTACCAGGGTGCGGTGGCAGACCGTGTCGAAAGCCGCGGAGAGGTCTAGGAGGATGAGGGCCGCTGTTTCTCCATTGTCCATCAGGGCTCGGATGTCATCGGTGGCGGCGATGAGGGCGGTCTCGGTGCTGTGGTTGGCTCGGAAGCCGGACTGTGAGGGGTCGAGGGATCCGTTCGTCTCGAGGAAGGCGGCCATCTGCTTGTTGACGGTCTTCTCGATGAGTGTCTGGTCGATGGCCTTTTGGACTCGTTTAGAAAGTCCATGCACTCTTGAGAGAGACCCAAGTGTCCATACAGGAGGAATTCAGGAGCCACGCTTTTTAAGCTCAGAGAGGGAAGGCTAGGGTGGAAAATCTTCCCTCCGAGCTTGTAGAGGAGATCTGGTCTGCATGGCAGCCTCCCGTGTGGTCTTTCTGAAACGTGGAGATCATCCAGGAACCACCACTGGCGAAGCCATTCCAGAGCTTACAATCATTCTGGTCCTGGCTCGGTACAGTTTGCTGATGACTGTCGGCATCAGTGGAATGGGAGCAAATGCATGCAGAAATGCCCAAGACCAGTTTATCAAAAGAGCATTCCCCTTTGTTCCTGGTCAGTAGGACCTGGATGCGGACTCTGAGCTTTTGTTGTTGTTTTCGTCTTCAAACAGGCCGATTTGGGGAGGACAACACTCTTGAAAGATGTCTTGCACAACAGTCATGCACAATCCAGTTGTGCGCCTTGGCAAAATTGCGTCTCATAGTCTGCTTGTGTGTTATGGATTCCTAGCAGGTGAATAACTGAGATTGCCAGCTTTTTGGCTATTAGCCAGTCCCAGATGGCCTTTGCCTCCAGAGATAGGGGGTGAGAATAAGTGCCACCCCTGCTTGTTTAGGTAGTGCATCATGGTCATGCTGTCTGTTTGGACAAGGATGAAGCTGGTTGGAATGGATGGACAGCCCATCTAAGCACCCGGTCCCTGGAGGGATGCATCTGTGATGAGTTTGCGTAGGAGTGTCCTCTTGAAAACAGATACCTACAAGCAAATTTTAACAGTGAGACCACCATGGTAGTGCCAGTCTCACAGCCTGTGTGAGTGTCAGCTGGTCGTCCCAATGGTCTGAGAAGTGGTTCCATTGATCTTTCCGGTTCTGTTGCAAAGGTCTCATGTGCAGCCTGGCATTGGGGACAATGAAGATACACGGGGCCAACAATGCCAGAGGCCAATGATGCCAGAAGAGATACTACCTATCTGGCGGCTGGATGAGGAGCGTGGAGAAGGTTGTAATACTTCTGAATGATGGAGGACACTTTTGCGACTTGTGTGTCCAGTGATGCCTCTAGACAGAGTAGTCTCAGGGTTGGCGTCTAAATTTATTTTTCAACACTGATCTGAAGACCCAGATATTGGAGGGTCTTGATACAAATGCAGTAATATTTTTCCGCCAAATCCGAGGAGGAGATGAGCCAGTCATCTAGGTAGACGAATATTCTTTTTCTCCTTAAGACTGCTGCTATAATGGCCATGCACTTCGAGAAAGTGCGTGGGGCTGACTTCAGGCCGAACAGCAGCACCTTGTACTGATAATGCCTGGATGCTACTTTGAATCACAGGAACGTCCAAAGTGTCTTGGTGATTGGAATGTGGAAGTAGGTATCCTGGAGATTGATGGAACACATCCAATCCTCCTGATGGAGTAGATCTGGTGGAGAGCAAGCATCCTGAATTTCTCCTTGCGTATGTGTTTGTTTAGCAGTCGTGAGTCCCGAATGGGTCTAAATTCTCTGTTTGGGCCTTTTTTCCTTACCAGGAAATAACAAGAGTATACTCCAACTCCCCTTTGAAAGAGTGGGACCTCCTCTATGGTCTCCTTTCAAAGCAGAGTGGAAACTTCGCTCTGTAGCAGAATTTGTTGGTTGCATGGGGCTTTTGAAGGTGTAACAGTGGGAGGAGGGGACTTGAACCGTAGTGAGTACCCATTCTGTACAATATTTAAGACCCAGTTGTCGCTGGTGATGGATCGCCACTCGTCCAGGTGTCTAGAGATACTTACCCCATCGGAGTGGGTAACAGAGAGAGGGGAAGTGATCACTCATTGTTTGGCTGGTGTTTTAGAGGAAGCTGCTGGCTAGCGATTAGGTCCTCGTACCAGTGCTGGTGTGCAAGGCTGGTACGGACACTGGGTTTGTTGGTGGTGAAGCGGAACCCAATGAGGGGTGTGAATCCTCTGTTGGTAGGGTTGTCTGTCAAAAGGTCTGTACCTTCGATGGAAGTCCTTCCTTTTTTTGAAACCCATGGCTATTAGTGTGTGTAATTTCATTTTCATTTTGGCAGTTGTGTCGTCTATGTGCAAACCAAATAGCAAATTGCCGCTGAATGGAATGTTAAGGATGCGCTGCTGTGCCTCTGGCTTAAGGCATGCAAAGCAATGCCATAATGAACGGCCGGCACATATTTCATGTGAGTATCCATATGCAGACAGGTCGAAAGTGTTGGCAGCTGCATTAATGACCCTTCTTGTAGTATCTCCTGGAAGTCCTGTCTTCTTTGGGTAACATTTCTGTAAATTTGGATAGCGAGTCCCAGAGAGACCTGTCATATGTACCTAGCAATGCTGATGCGCTAGCCACCTTAATAAAAAAGAGGCAGATGTGTGACACATCTTTTTTCCCCCAAGGCATCCATATGCTTATGTTCTTTATCCGGAGGAACCAAAGACTAAACTGCGATGGTGTCTGTCTTAGCGGTGGCTATGATGACAGAGTCTGGTGGCGGGCGGTTCTGAGGAATAAAGAATAGTGATCTGGAGCCTTGAATTTCTTAAGGATCCTAGCTGGAGCCCCCTGTAGGGAGGCTGGAGTGAGAAAAGGGTCCAATACTGGCTGAAGTAGGCCTGTGACCAAAGGAAGCAGTGGCCTCAATGATGACCTATGGTGCAAAGTCTCAATGATGATGGGTGAGGACGTTGAGGGGTGTTGGATATAACGTTTCAACTTAGCAGCACCCCTAACCAATACCTTAGTAAAAGGGCTCAGGTCATCTAGTGGGGATACTCCCGATGGTGGAGTTGTTAGTAAACATTGGTGAGTAATCCCTTATTGAACATCTTGTGGATGTAGACCAGGTAGTGGATATAGTCTGCACTGACATGACCTAGAATGTCGAGACCTCTGAGGAGGTGTGGATGATCTTGTTCTGCTCCTGTGGCGAGATCTACTCTTTATATGTGAACTGGTTCTGTGTTGAGGTCTGTTCTCCCTAGGTAACCTGGATCTTCTTGTGGATCTAGGTGGACTGTTCTATATTGGCGCAGCTGGAGCAGTGGTAAGGTGCAGGACTGGCCTGGGAGATGGAGCATGGGGAGCAGACCGTGACGGAGAGTAGATCCGTGAATACTGCGAACCTAGACTATGTCATGCAGGCCACTTGCGGACGCTCTCCAGTCAGCGTGGTGACCGATTAATAGGGGTCTCAGAAACCTCTTGGTGATGAGGAGAAATCTGTCCTGAACAGGAATGAGAGGAAGCCCATGACATTGTGCGTCTAGATGATGTTCGCCTTTCTGAAATGTGCCTCAACAGCGAGAGGTGGTTTGATGTCAGAATGGTCTGTGACACTGAATGGTGGTGCAACGCAGATGATGCAGTGGGTGAATCCTACCTCGACACAGAGCAGTGAAGTGCTGCCATAGATGGAGGCCTCATAGGCTATGTAAGTCTCGACGTGAAGAGACAATTCAAGACCATGGATGGAGTCTTTGCAGATGAAGCATGCCTCGCCGTCGAAATGGCTCTGTGTTGCAGCCAATGGAGTCGGTCTAGGCAATGCTTGCCTCGACGCCGAACAACTATATGTAGCCATCAACGGAGTTTCTCTTTGTTCTGCCTCGACATCGACTGGTGGTGTACCGCCTTCAACGGAGACTTTTACTTCGATGCGTCACTCGACATCGAGTGGCCGTGATCGGACGACGGAATTCTTCTTGGCGACCTTCCTTTGAAATATTATAAGTCACCTCTAAGTAGGCCTTATTGCCATAAGGCAGGGTGCATGGTATTTAAAAGTAGGACATGTATAACTTTAAAGTTCTTTGCTGTGAAAAAGAAATAAACACCACTTTCACTGTAGCAGGGTTGGCTGTTTCATAGGAAAGCACTGGGAAACAATATTAAGTTTAATAAATGTTATCTCCGCCTATTAAAGAGCTACCAATTTAGTTCTGGGACTCTTTTAAATAAATATTTATTAACAGGCCAATTCACTAGTGAATTTTGATTTGTAAAAAATCTATTTCTTTTTTAAATGTTACTTTTGCCCTGCCTGAAATCGCTGTAGGCTAAATCTGCATTTTGTTGTCCCGATACTGCCAACCAGTAATTATTATTTCAATAGGTGTGACGGAGGTGTGAACTTGCTCCCTGAGCAGGGACAAAAGACCTTGGGTGTGGGGATGTTTTTGTGCCTGTGATGGCCTGTGGACTGGGTCCAAGGACTTGCTTAACTTCATAGAGGCCTACCCAAATCATCTGACACTTGAAAGGAGAAAACAAAACACCAAACCGATTCGTGCATAGCCACTGTATGGTGACTGAAAGCTCAGCTTTGTTTTACCAGCCTCAGTCTCTAAATTTGATGTGGGACTGGGTCTGCCTAAACCGGATTTCAGTTTGAAGTGGGAAGACATTAGGATTAGCATAGTGCACTTGCCACACAAATTCCCAGCCCTCAGAGCCAGAGTTTAGTGTGAGCTTCCATGTGCCTCCCCGGAGGTCTTGAGGGGGCTCTAGAAGTGTACTCCTATGGTGTAATGGGACTTAATGGAATAACATCAGAAGGTACATTTTTTGACCAGCATGAACCTGCTTAGTGTATCTGACCTGCACTCCATCACAGCCAATGTCAAAATGTGCTTAGGTCCTGTTCAATAGAGACTATTGACTAGCATTGGAACTTGGTACTTCTTGTCGCTACATTTACTTAAAACTTTACAAATTAAAATCTCTAGTTGCTCTTTTTTGGACTTGTGTCATTTTGTTTATTAAATTATAAAAAAAATAATAGAATACTTTGAAATAATAAAAATAAAAAAACAATAACTCAATTTTTCTAATTCACTTTGGGACTTTTATTGTTCTGCATGTCAACTCTATTACTGTTTTAGTATTGCATAAACACTTTACACATTGCCTCTAAATTAAACCGGTCTGCTCTGTGCTATAGCTACCAGGGGGTTGAGCTCAGGTTAATTTAGTGACTTTAAGGGTTCACCCTGACAAGGACTTTGATTATTACTTGATGTGGGTATTTTACCTACTCTACTAACAAACCAATGTCTTGCAGTTAGAGTTACTGGTTTTGCCTTCAGCAAGCTCTCACCCCCTTTTCTGTACTCTTCAAGGACATGTATAATAAACTCCTCCACAACCTTCAGGTGATATTGGTCTTATCTAGACAGGAGGCCCACTGAACTGGTGATCTGCCAGTGAATAACCGCCTCGGAAGCTCCTCTTTTCCCAGCCACATCTATACTCTTCGGCCCTTTATTTGGAGGAGGATCCTCTCCAATGGTTTGAGCAGATACTTTATGCAATACTGAGTCAGGGGTAATTGCTCCTCTGATGTAGGGTGGATCTTCTGGGGCTAGTTTACACATTCACAAAGCAAGGGGTTGCACCATTGCTTCCAGTGAGTATTAAACATGTTCATTGTGGTCTTTACCATACCCTTAAGCAGAGGCAGGTAGCTAACAGAACTTTGTGTCTTGGAAAGGGTTTCTAAAAAGAAGTCCTGCTCATCCTCAATGGAATGCATTTGTACCTGGTGATGAATAGTTACCCACTGTATGACAGCATGATAGGCTGTTTTATCATCTTGCAAGGACAGTTTTAAGGGTACGGCTCATGATCCGGGTCATCCTGTGGGTAGACTATATAGTATTCTCAAGGACCTCCTCCCTCTTGTGGCCTAAATGGCTCTATTCCTGTAATTTGAGGGTAATAAGGGCTACCTGGGTCGGAGTCGGTCTCCTGAATGTCAGTATGTCAGTAATGTGGCGGTAGTGGAGGAGTTAGTAAAGGAGGTATTGTTGGACTGTAATGACATCGGGGGCTAGTAGCTGTATACCATGAAAGACATGGTAATACGTTTTGCTTTTATCTCAATACAACAAAATCTGGTGCAGAACCAGCCTTCTGTGCTCTCTAAAAGACAGAACTAACACTTCTGGAGGCCTATTATGGAAAGGGCACACTGTTCCCATTTAAGTCATGGCACACCTTTAAAGATGGATGTAGTTGGAAAACTTAGCATTTAAGAAAATTTAGTCAGAAAGGGACTCTACAAGATCTTTGCAAGCTCATTTAGTAAGATGATATGCCACCACTAGTGAGTGCATCACTTTCATGTAGGAGGATTTAAACCTCAGGTTAAAAATCCTTAAAAAGCCAAATATAATTTCATATATTAACTGCCACAAGGATGGCATCCCAATAACAGAATAATGCAAAAAGAAAAAAAATTGGAGAGCGTGTTCGGACCTAGGAACACTGGTCATTCAGTGAAATATTGGATGTCCCAACAAATGGGAATTTAACCCATCTGGCATAAGCATACATTAGAAATACAGAAACAAAAGCTGTAATGCACGCTGTTCAATATACACAAAATGTCCACAAATTTTGTGTGAAGTGTTGTGGTAGGCCACGCCCAAGCCTGTACAAATAATTGAGGGGAAACCTAGATCAATCAATCAAAAAATGTATAGAGCGCGCTACTCACCAGTTAGGGTCTCAAGGCGCTGGGGGCGGGGTGCTGCTACTGCTCGAAGAGCCAGGTCTTGAGGTGCTTCCTGAAGCTTAGGTGGTCCTGGGTCAGTCGTAGGTGGGTGGGGAGGGATCTTCCTCCGGTGGTGGCTCTGCGGATCCGTAGGATGATGGCGAGGGCGAGGTTGGTGGAGCGGAGCTGGCGGGTGGGTGGGGGTGTAGAACGTGAGTCGGCTGTTGAGGTATTCCGGGCCTATGTTGTGGAGTGCTTTGTGTGAGTGGGTGAGCAATCTGAACGTGGTCCTTTTGCTGATGGGGAGCCAGTGGAGATTTCTCAGGTGGGTAGAGATGTGGCTGTGGGGTGGAATGTTGAGGATGAGTCGGGCGGTGGCGTTTTGTATGCGCTGGAGACGGTTCTGGAGTTTGACGGTTGTTCCGGCATAGAGGGCGTTCCCGTAGTCCAGTCGGCTGGTGACGAGGGCCTGGGTGACTGTTCTTCTGGTATCGGTGGGGATCCATCGGAAGATCTTTCGGAGCATGTGCAGGGTGTTGAAGCAAGAGGATGAGACGGCGTTGACTTGTTTGGACATAGTGAGCAAGGAGTCCAGAATGAATTCCAGGTTGCGTGCGTGGTCCGTGGGTGTCGGTGCGGTGCCCAACTCCGGGGGCCACCAGGAGTTGTCCCATGCAGAGGGGTATTGACCGAGGATGAGGACCTCCGTCTTGTCTGAGTTGAGTCTGAGACGGCTGTGCTTCATCCAGTCAGCTACTTCTTTCATTCCTTCCTGGAAGTTTGATTTGGCAGTGGCTGGGTTCTTGGTGGGGGAAGAGTATCAGCTGGGTGTCGTCGGCGTAGATGATGTTGATGTTGTGAGTTCGTGCAAGGGTGGCGAGCGGGCTCATGTAGACATTGAAGAGTGTTGGGCTGAGTGAGGATCCCTGGGGTACGCCGCAGATGATTTCGGTTGCCGCGGAGCGGAAAGGGGGAGGCGGACTCTCTGGGTTCTGTCGGAGAGGAATGAGGTGATCCATTCCAGGGCCTTCCCCTGGATGCCCATGTTGTTGAGGCGGTGTACTAGGGTGCGGTGGCATACGGTGTCGAAGGCTGCTGAGAGGTCCAGGAGGATGAGGGCGGCTGTTTCTCCGTTGTCCATCAGGGTTCTGATGTCGTCTGTGGCTGCGATGAGGGCGGTCTCGGTGCTGTGGTTAGCTCGGAATCCGGACTGGGACGGGTCGAGCGAGTTGTTGTCCTCGAGGAAGGCGGTCAGCTGTTTGTCGACGGTCTTCTCGATGACTTTGGCAGGGAAGGGGAGCAGTGAGATCGGCCGGAAGTTCTTGAGGTCCCTGGGGTCTGCAGTGGTTTTTTTCAGGAGGGCGTTGATTTCGGAGTGCTTCCAGTTCTCCGGGAAGGTAGCTGACTTGAAGGAGCTGTTTATGACGTTCCGTAGGTGGGGTGCGATGATGGTGTCGGCTCTGTTGAAGATGTGGTGGGGGCATGGGTCGGAAGGGGAGCCGGAGTGGATGGTGTTCATGACGTGGATTGTGTCTACGCTGCTGATGGGGGCCCAGGAGTTGATGGTGGTGGTCGTTGAGCTGGTGTCCGGCGGAGGGGGTCGGGGTCCGAAGCTCTCGTGAATGTCTGCAATCTTGAGGTGGAAGAACGTGGGAAGGAGGTTCAGAGTTTTTGCGAAGGGGTGATGTCGTTGTTGGCTTCAGGGTTCGAGAACTCTTTGACGATGCTGAAGAGTTCCTTGCTGTTGTGGGTGTTGTTGCTTAGTCGTTTCTTGAGCGATGTTCTCTTGGTGTTCCGGATCTGCTGGTGGTATTCGCGTGTGGCCGTTTTGAGGGCTGTCATGTTTTCCGTTGTCCGATCTTTGCGCCAGGCCTTTGAGAGTACAGCAGGATTTCTTTGCTGCTTTGAGGGCGTTTGTGAACCATGAGGGTTTTCTGGTGGTGGTCTTGCTGTGGGTGTTTTTGAGTGGAGCGAGGTCGTCGGCGCAGTTGGTGATCCACCGTGTGAGGCTGAGTGCGGCGGTGTTGGCGTCGGGTATGTTGGTGTCGGCAGGTTGGTTCTGGCTCAGTGCCGCGGTGAGTTGGTCCGTGGTGAGTTTGCCCCAGCATCTGCGAGGGATTCGAAGCATGTGGTGGTGAGATGTGGTCTTCTTGAATGTGAAGTGTGCACAGCTGTGGTCGGTCCAGTGTAATCCTGTGGCGTGGTTGAAGGTGGTGTGGTTGCTGGCTGTAAAGATGGCGTCAAGGGTGTGGCCGGCGAGGTGAGTGGGGGAGTCCACTAGTTGCTTGAGTCGAGGGTGTCGAGTAGTGTGGTGGTGGCGCGATCGTTGTTTTCTAGATGGAAGTTCAGGTCTCCTAGGAGGATGTAGTCTGGTGAGGCTAGGGCGTGCGGGCTGATTAGGTCGGCGATGGTTTTGCTGAATTGTGCGCCTGGGGGTCTGTAGATGAGCGTTCCTCTGAGGGTGGTCTGTGGGTCGGTGTGGATCTGGAAGTGTAGGTGTTCAGCGATGGGGATGGTGTCGTCAGTGTTGGTCGTGACGCTGATGGTGTTCCTGTAGATGATGGCGATCCCTCCTCCTGTTTTGTTGATGCGGTCCTTCCGGGTGATTTTGTAGACGTTCGGGATGGCTATGGCGATGTCGGGGGCAGAGGAGGCGTTCATCAAGGTTTCGGTGAGGAAGGAGACGTCAGGTGCTGTTGTGTCGAGGAGGTTCCAGAGTTCGATGGCATACTTGTGTACGGAGCGGGTGATGAGGAGGATGCATTTGAGGTGGTTGTTGTTGTTGCTTGGTTTGACAGGCGTGGTGCGGGGTTGAAGGCAGGTGAATTTGCAGCTTCGGCATGTGAAGGGTCCGTGGGTGCGCCTGGGGGTGGCTTGATGGCAGGAGGTCGGTTGTCCGGTGTTGAGTGCGTTGAGGGTGGCGGAGTTGTATCGCAGTCGGTTGGTCTGGGTCCGGTGAGGTCCAGGGGTTCTGGCGCAGGTAAGTATGATATGAAATGATATTTGGCCTTTTAATCACTGTCCTAGACTTAAACCATGATCAAATTCATGAGATGTGAAACATTCAAAATGGCCACTTCAGAATTGACCAAGCTCTCCATCAATCAAGGAGACTTCCTATATGTTTTAGACCCAAGGATATTTACTTCCACTGAAGAGTTAAACACAAGAGGTACTTCCATCATGGGAAAGGTTATCCTCTTCAGTCCAAAGGCTGCAAATATCGTTCATCTTGCAGTTTTTTTAACTTTAATATCAGCTTTATTGGTTATCAATTTTATAGCATTATTTTCAATGGAACATTCAGCAGTTTGTATCAGAGATCTGCAACAACGAATTCTGGACACAGAATTGCAGATACACATATGAAACAAAAAATTATTTCCCATGACCACAAATTCTCAAAAATCTTAAAATGCTAATTTCTGATATATAAGGCCTCAGTTTTGCCATTTACATAAAAAACAAACAATGCGCTCATTAATATTACTCATAAAAAGGGTTTGCCTATTTTAGGATAAAGGATAACAGAAAACAAAATCCCAAGGCATAGTCACCATTGTTTTCTATTTGTCAAGAGGGCTTAAAATGTACCTTAAAAAAATATTTAGAGTTTTCAATGGGGGAAAACATTTTGAAACAATCACCTATAATGATTTCAAATATCATAAATCCACAATATTCCGAAAACCAAAAGTCATTACCTTCACTCCCGATCCAAGAGCATATTATTAATCAACTGTAGATGGCCCTCCAAAATCCTATAATTGAACTGTTTGCCACCACTTGCTAGAGCAGAACAAAGGACTGTCCCATTTCAAAGGCACTGGCAATAACAGTTGTTTAACAACACCTACATTTTGAGAGCACCATGTTGATACACATTAAGATAGTCCCTGACAGGTCTGCTGTGACCACATCCATGGTTTCAATGTGACTGACAGACTGTAAAAAGGTAAGCTCCTATCTTGATCCGCAGCGCTGTGTTTTAAAAACAAATGCACGGGGAGGAGCCAAGCTCGCGTCCGAGATGGCTGCGCTTTAGCTCGGCTCCGTCTACTTTCCTGTTCGAAACATAAATCCTGCTTTTATCCTGCCCCGGGAAGACAATTTCTGCTACGCTGTGGATCTACGGCGATTTATAGGCACTTACCGTCTGTCCCGGTTGTCTCTGGGTGCCGTAGTTCCGGAACTGTGCCTTCGCTCGCTTCGGGGCCTCCGGAGCGGACTGGCCTGAGTCTCCTCGGCGGCGCCCGGACGGGGCGCTACGCTGTGGCCGACCCTTGATGGCGCAGTGGGCTCGGCCGACGAGGCGGTTGTGCGGAGAGGCCGGTTGCGGCTTTCTGGCCTGATCAGGCGGTCCCGCGGCCTGGGGTGGAGGCGCTGCCTTCTGTTGACGGGGCTGACCGTAAATGTGGCTTGTCCCCCCCTTTGTTCTCCGGTCCGGCCATTTTGAGTGCCTCCGCCTGGACTCGGAGAACGGGGCCGGTGGCGTTGGGGGGCCGGCGATCCTCCTTCTTCTGGTGGCCCCCCTTCCTGCTCTGGACGTGCCTCTGCTGGTGGTTGACTGAATTCCGTTTGCCTTGCTGCGGCCCGGTCGGGGGTCGAGGACCGCTGCGACCCCGCCGGGCTTCCAAGATGGCGGCCGACACTGTATATCTCAGCCGGGACGAGATGGGCAGCGGTGGTCCACGATGTTGCACAGAAGCCGGATACTGTAAAGGTGTTCCTACACTTGCCGACATCCTCGCCGCCCTGCGCTCCTGGGGTACTCCTGTGGCCGCACCCGCTGTTAACCTAGAGGAGGCTCGTTTCGCTGGGCCGTTTGAGCCCCCCCTGGCATGTGCGGCTACGTCGCTGCTGGGTGCGGCTGGAACTATCCTGTAAATTGTGGACCCGGTGGCTGCCGTTTCTGCGGATATGCGGAGTTCCGCTGCCCT
Organism: Lissotriton helveticus; assembly: GCF_964261635.1. Classification (NCBI taxonomy): domain Eukaryota; kingdom Metazoa; phylum Chordata; class Amphibia; order Caudata; family Salamandridae; genus Lissotriton; species Lissotriton helveticus. The sequence continues at coordinate 1,020,102,674 of NC_136069.1, read as the reverse complement.
CCATCGTGATATGTCCTCTCCTGTGCTGTGGGTCGGTGGGCCGGGTCCTGTCCGGGCCGGTCTTGGTGGTTCTTCCTGTTCTTCATCTCCTCGAATGGCCGAACGTAGATCCGGTGCTGTCTCCGCTGGGTCGGCTTTCCTCAGATCCTCTTCGGAACTGTGCCTGCATGATGTACAATGGTTTCTGACTGTTCCGGATCATCCGAGTTGTACACGAAACTTCTTCTGTGGGTTGAAGTTTGACCTCCCTGTTCTCTGCCTCCTGTTCTTCGTGGTCTGGTTCTTCGTGAGGCGGACTGCTACAGATTTGGAAAAACAAGGACAGGGATGAGACGATCTTGCCTTTGTGGACTGTTGTCTTGTAATGGCTGGATGATCGGTTGGTACGGTATGACCATGTCTGATTTTTGTCGTATTCCTGGACTGTATCCTTAGAATCTTTGTCTTCCCGTGGACACTGATGTTTCGGACGGGAGGGTGGGAGCCTATGATTCTGTTTTATGGCCCTCTCCCGTGTTCTTTCCTCCCTTATTCCTTCTTTTCCCCCCCCTTTTTTGTCTTTATGGTTCCATCTTGCTTTAGCTCTTCTATATTTCGGGTTCTGATTAGGGCGACAGGCACGCTGCTGGGGGGTAGGCCAAAGCCTTCTGCAGGGGTGCAGGGTGGGCTTGCGGGGTGGGGGGGAGGGTCTGTCATTTCTTTGGGGTTTTTTCTCCCCTCATTTTTCTTACTTTTTTGGTTCTATGGCTCTTGTGTGTCCTCTTTTTCGGGACGCGGTCTCAGCATGTGTCCCTCTGGGTGGGTTATTTTTGATACACTAGCCGTTTGGTTTTACTGTGACTTTGGCTCACTACGTAATTTTACTCCGGTTACTACTGGTTCTGTATACCGATTTGTGGTTTCCGGCCTCGTTTGCCATGGGGCGCATGCTTGAGGTGGCGTTCTTTCTTTTGCCTTTTGTCCCCTTCTCCCTCTTTTTCCTCCCTTCCTCCCCCCTCTCGTGGGGGGGTTTTTCCTTATTCCCTGGGTTGTGTGACGGAGGGCTTTATTTGATAAGCTTTTTTCGACTCTGTTGATATGATGCGTTCTTGTTGTGGTGGGTGGGCGCTGAACGGCGGTTGCCACTGTTTTTCTGGCGAGACTCCTATTCTGCTTTTACCGATATGTGTTTGTCATTATTGAGTTATCCTATATCTTCTACCGCGGCTTGTTCACGGCCCACCACGGCCCTCCGAGACTTCCTACCTGTTATTATCCTGTCATACCCGTTATTATATTAGAAAATCAACCTTCTCGTATCCTGCCCCTGCTGGTTGCTGTATGGCTTTTAGCCCTTATTTCCTGTATGATTTGTTGTGATATCCTGTATGCGTTTCTGTACTGTTGACCATGTTCCTTATTTGTGGTGGCCGGCCCGCTGGGTTGTAGGCCCGTATTTGTGAGCCTTCTCTGTACAATAAAGGTTTAAAAAAAAAAAAACAACAAAAAAAAACAAAAAAAACAAATGCAATTTAACAGTTCCCTAATCAGAAAACATGCTGGAATTGGACTTTAAGTGCAAACGGCTTTTGGGGCATTCGAGCATACAGAGCAATTATAATACCACCCAAAACATAGGAGGGTACTTTTGTTTTTACACTTCACTAACAGATTAAATTGACATTTGTTTCAGTTAGCATGAGTGAAATTAAATAGAAGTTCAGTGAAAAGCAGAGTATTTGGACTGCAATCCTTCCCCCTTGAGAGTACAAATTTGAGAAAAACTTTGTTTTGCTCCTCAGGCAGACCAATTTGAAATGGCTCACAGCTACACGAACAAATGAGGTGATCGGCTGTCATTTTGTACTACTGCCATGCCCGTTTGCTGTGTTAGAGTGCTAAGATATTCCACTGTATTGGTGTACTGCGTCAGAGTTGCTGGGCGAGTCCCTTTCTTTCAGGTGGTATGTTACAACTTATGCTGTTTCAGAATAAACATTTTCCCAACTACCCAGAAGGTGACGAGAGATATACACAGTGGACCCACTGGGAAAGGAGGGAGGACCAAAATTGACGGACGGTGGATAAGATACAACAGTAACTGTAAAGTGCCGCCTTCACAGGCATATACTTAAGGCCATGGTCTTGGTACTCTCAAACGAGTGTTTACACAAAGCTTATTTCATGCCGACCAGTCTGGTTTACAGTGATCTTTTGAATGTTATGAGTAGTTGTTGGTCTGGGAGTGTGCTGTGGAGTATAGTCATGTTTATCCTCGATGGAGTCTTAAAAACAGGCAAAGTCTATAGATCTAGCTTCAATAAGCATACAAACATCATTTGTTTATGCTTATATTTGCATATATTGGCACATTAAATACATACCTACTGGCTTTCTGAGCAATGGTGGTGGGTAGGGGAAAATGTGGACATAATATTGGTGGGTGTAACAATGGTGATACCAGGTCTGGTGGCTCAGTGGACTAAGGCCCCCACATCAGAGATCTGTGTTTAACCTCAACTCTGGACACAGAATTGCTGGCACACAATGACCGGCAGATGATTCACACTTTGATCCCTCAGATGTTGATAAAGTGCGCACCGTTACATTTGGTACCAATAACCAACTCAACACAAAGCTACCATTTTGGGCAAACGTTCCCTTTACAAATACATATAGCATATTATGTTACGTAATGGGGTAATGGTGATGGTTGTAAGAATGGTGCTGGTCGTTGTGTTGGTAGTACAAATGGTTATTATAATGAGAATGGCAGAGGCAGTGAGTCATGGTAGTCCATATAGATGGTGGTGACTGGGGGTAGAAAAGGTAGTTCAAGTGAAAACAGAGATGGTAATGGCGGCCATCTTAGGGGCAGCTTTACACACAACCTGGCAAAATAAAATACATAAAAAGCCTACAACAGTGAAAGAAAACATAAAACAGGCAATGGCAAAGACATTAGGCCTGGGTGTAATATGCTAATCCATGCAGCATAAACTCCTTAAATCCAAAGAGGCACACTGTATCGAAGGCTTACTATTTGTGTAGTAGTCCTTCTTGCAGTTACTTGCAAGCACTGATGTGGAGGCGGAAATAAACACCTCAATTACATTAAGTGAGAGAAGAACAGGCTGAGCAAAGACATGCTTTTTAACGTCAAAAGTAAATGGCTGAGAGAGGCACTTCAAAGAAAGCAGATGGTTGAGAGGGGAAGACTCAAAGCCCAGGTCTGATTTTTCAGATGTAAAGTAGCCGTGTAGAACTTGGCCCTTTTTGGCTAAAGTTCCCTAAACCTTTCGCTGTCCCCCTAGATCTTTTTCTGACTTGGTGCTGCCAACTTAGAAGCTTTGTGCCCTATGCGACTGCTGATCGGTGTCAAAGTGCAAGTGCTCCCTGTATAAAGTATAATGGTAATTGGTTGTCCATGATTGGTATGTTTGCCTTACTAGTAAAGTCCATAGTAAAGTGCACTGTGTGTGCCAGGGCTGGTAATGCAAATGCTACTAGTGGGCCTGCAGCACTTCTTGTGCCACCCACACCAGCAGCCTTAAAGAGGGAACTCAGTCCTGCCATTGCAGTGCCTGCGCGCAGTTTGTTAAACTGCCCTGTTGTTCTGACAAGTGCACCCACTTGCCAGACATTACCGTTCCCTCTCTATGCACATCAGACACCCCTATGGTAGGTCCAGGCTACCCCCTGGGCAGGGTGCAGTGCTTGTGAAAGGTAGGACATGTACTAAGGTGTGTACCATGTCCTGACAGTGAAATAATCTCCATTTCGTTTTTCATTGTTGAAAGGCCATCTTGCCCATAGGATAGAATGGGGAGGCTGCACAATATGTTTTCCAGCCTATCTTCCCAAAGGCTTAAGATGGAGAGGTGAAGTTTAGTGTGCCTGAGCTCACAATGTAATAACACATCTTTTTATGTAGGTGGTTTTTGCATTGTGTGTTTAGAAGCCACTCTTTTAGAAGTGGGTGGGTTTTTGTGCTCTAACATTTGTGTGCGTCTCTGCCTGGTTGTGGGTTGACTGTCTGGATTTGAAAGAGAAAGGATCTGGGGAATGCCTTGCCCCAGGGGAGGAGGTGAGACAGCAAAAGGCTGACCTGTATCGGGAAACGGCCTCTACAACGAAGCCGTTTCCACGAAAACCTTTACCACGCATGCATTACAACGCATGCGTGGTAACAACGAGAGGATTTACCACGCATATCTTTACTACGAAATACGTAGTAAAGGTATGTGTGGTAAATGAAAAAAAAGGGGGGGGTTTGGGGGGTCTCCCCCCAAAAACGGAAAAAATCGAGGGATAAAAAAAGGGGGGTTGGGGGGGCTTCCCCCCAAAAATAAATAAATACCTGAAGTGACGACATGCGATCAGCGTCGTAAAAGAGGAAACGGAATTAAACTTCCGCTTCCTCTTTTGAAAAGGTAAGGGAAAATTATTATTTTTTTTTTTTAAATAAGGGTTAATGGCAGGGGTAATGAAAAGGAGTAGAGGCTGGGGACGTGAAAGAGGACAGGTGTAACCTTTAACAAGAATATGCCCTCACCATGCATAAATTAACAACGAAAAACGTTGTTAATCTATGCGTGGTAAAGGAATATTAGTGGTAAAGGTTATGCGTAGAAAACGAATTCCGTTGTAACGCATGCGTGGTAAAGGCATGCGTTGCAACGGAATTCGTTGTAACGTCATATATTCACCTGTATCTGGAGTGTAGGGGGGAGGAGAAGCCCCTAGAGGTGAGAAGGCCTGGGTTGCTGCTATAAAACAATTGTCCCATCTCCTGCTGAGTGATTGAGAATCCAGAATCCCACTAATCAAAGGAAGAAGGTGTCACTGGCAGGGAGGCACCTGGTTTGAACAGGGGTCAGTGCCCACTGAACACAAAGACTTCAAAGCCATTGAGGGGTATAACATGAGAGCTGAAGCCCCTGAACTTTGGAGAATGGCTTGATCAAGACTGAACAAGACTAGAGCTACTTCAGGGTCAAGAGGAACCGTTGCCAAGGAAGAAACAACTGAAGAGACTGAAGATAAGGACTGACCCTTGCTGTGTGTTCTTGGGCTGGCCTGCAGTTTGCTGTTTTAACCAAGGAAAGGCTGAAGGGAATTTGCCGTGTGCTGTGTCCCCCTGCTTTAAAGGGCTTTGCTGTGCTGTGTCCTTAAGTAACTTATCCCCAGGGGCCCGAGGTGAGCGGGTTCCCTGTTGCGGAAACTCAGGAACACAAAACTTTCCAGGAGAGTCTCAGCGATGCTGTGTGCGGGTGCTTTTTGCAGCCTGAGTCCCTCGTAAGGAGTGCCCTGTGATCGTAGGCACCTGGAATCCAAGTGAGGCTCAGCGACGCTGTGTGTGTGTGCTTTTTGCAGCCTGAACCCTTCGTGAGGATCATCCTGTTATCGTGTGCACCGGAATCCAAGTGAGTCTCCACGACGCTGTGTGCGTGTGCTTTGTGAAGCCTGAGACCTTCGTGAGGATTGCCTTGCTAATGTGCACACACGGAATCCAAGTGAGTCTCAGCGACGCTGTGTGCGTGGTGCAGCCTGAGACCTTTGTGAGGGTTGCCTTGTTATTGTGCACCCGGAGTTAAAGTGAGTATCAGCGACGCTGTGCGAGTGTTCTTTGTGCAGCCTGAGACCTTCGTGAGGAGTTCCCGGTTATCGTGCACCCGAAGCTCAAGGGAGTCTCAGCGACGCTGTGTGTGTGTGTGCCCTTTGGCAGCCTGAGATCTTCGTAGCAGTAGCAGCCCCGACCGGCAACCCCGGATGAGCTGAGCTGCCGGCCCGAGCCCGCCGTTGCCAATTCACAAAGATTGTATTGGAGGCCCAAGTCGCTAGAAGAGGTGAGGAGAGGGAGGTCGCACACCCCAGGTAATGTGTGTCGATGCCTGGGGCTGGGTGCGGGCTCGGAGGGAGACGCTCTCGGCCTCTCTCTCATTCCGGCAGCGCAAGCCTCTGCTTTGGCTTGTATCAGGGCCTGTACTGGCCAAAGAAGTGACAGTACCGGGCCGGAGTGCGGAGCTGCACTTATTGTCATACCATACCCGTGTTGGGGGCAACTGTTGACAGCGGCTAACTGCAAGTCAGCACAAGTGGCGGAGAGACCGACTAATGCACCGTGATCGGTGGTGGAGTGTATTATGCATTACTTTGTTTCCGCATAACTGAGTACCTGTTTGTCGTATTACACATTGCATTATTGCTGCATAACGGAGTACCTGATTAGCGTATTATGCATTGCATTATTCCTGCATAACGAACTACCTGATTAGTGTATTACGCATGGTATTATTACTGCATAACGAACTACCCGATTGTCGTAGGAAGCATTGCATTGTTTCAGCATAACAAACTACCTGATTAGCGTATTACGCATTGCATTATTCCTGCATAATGAACTACCTGATTAGTGTATTACGCATTGCATTATTTCTGCATAACAAAGTACCTGGTTGTTGCGTTACGCACTGCATTATTTCTACATTGCAAAGTGCAAGATTGTTGCGTTACGCATTGCACTATTTTTACATTGCACAGTGCTCCATTGTTGCGTTACGCATTGCATTACTTTTCCATTGCAAAGTGCCTGATTCTAGCATTACGAACTGCATAACTTTGTATTATGACTACAGTGGAACGTTTAGAAGTGCTCATTAATATCACCAGAACTTACAAGGGCTGGCTGGCCTAACAACCAGCCAGGAGGAATATTACACATACTTATCATATATCTTTTTATATAAAATGTATACCTGTTTTTATAAAAACTTGCGTGGAGTCCATTTGTGGTGTCATCATTGGGTTGCTGTGAGCATGGTTGCAAACATTTTACACATTTACCTTGAAGATAAGACTTGCTACTCATGCCAAGCTACCAAGGGGGTGAGCGGGGCTATCTCAGGTGTCCTTCCTTTTCCTGACGTGGAAACGCGGGTCCCTATTTGGCCTAAGGTACCTACCTCAGCCAATCCAAAAGCCAACCAGGGATCCCGGGTCTAACAAGCCCTTTAAGCATTGTAATCCAAAGCACTTCATAGGAGGTGAAACAATACAGCAAACAGCCAACAGTATTATGAGTGAGTAAAGCTCCTGGGACGTGAGACAAAGCTCACTGTGTATATTTCAACGAATTGATAACAAGAGACAGCTGCATTTTCGAGCCAGGCGTAAAAACAAATATATTGAGGAATTGCAGAAAATAAACAGACACAGTTTTTTAAATACTTTTTAAACTGCAGCTTTTCAAGATACAATTTACATAGATGATTTAGATCTACTTACCATATTTAACTGCCTCCTTTAGTTATACACCATGCAGCTAGAAACAAAATATATCACAACGTTAAAAATGTAACACTTTGGCAAGATCAGCATTAGTAATTCTCATCTTCATACTACTATCAGCCATGGTCTATGACTTGAATCTTTGGGTTACATCATATTATTTCTATTGGAATATTTCAGTCCCGCTACCTGAACTCTTCATATCAAAGTCTGTAATATTTTCTTCTGAAATGCTAATTTGCGACAGTCAGTAGAACAGCTATTTTGTTGGAACGGTCACTAAAGACGAGTCTTCGTTATTTCTCAGTCTTACACCTTTCTGAAAACACTTTCACATTCATTGTCTCTTTACCAGTAGTGCCGCGGAGAAATAAAAAAAAAAAGTTGTTGATTTCATTTTACAATAATTATTGCGATTTTCTGTTGATTAATTTTTTTAATATAATTTTTTAACAGTTAAATGTCGCAAATTCAAATACACTCCGAAGTAAGCCGTGTGAATCGCCAAACCTCATTACAGTTAAAGTCTATAGGTTTAGTTATTGTCTAGTTCATACAGAGGCACACACTGTAAGGACTCTTAACAGAGCACTCAATCAGACCAATCAAATCCCAGTCTTCCATTTTCACACGGACAAACAGACATACAGACATACATACATACATACATACATACATACAAGCACCCACGCACATACCAAAAGACAAAGTGACAGTCAAACTAAGGCGGCTGTGTAGGCGCAGACTCTCTCTGTGACTTTGCGTTATGCCGCCTGTTCGCTCTGGATCGTTTTGTTTTAATAGCATCATTGAATTGTGCGAGTTGCTTGTGTTTTTACATTGTAGGTGCCCCGTATGTTACCTGAAGGAAGGTGGGCCACTGCGACCCAAGGGAAAGTCTAAGGCCTATACTTGTGATCAGGGCAAGAGCTGTCATGCGTCACCACTGCCAACAGCAGGGAACTACATTTCTCATGAAGTGGGCCTGTGGCCCTTTAACATTTCAGAAAGTCTTATTAATGGGGCGTGACAGGCACAACAATGATGGCAACCCCAGAGTCATTAGTCTGTTTGTTGTACTTGTACCACACTTGTACCTTCTGGATGAGAGTATGCAAGGCTACTGCAAGTCCCAAGGTAAATTCTATTGAGCTTGAACAAGCTTCTATGCTTGTGGGAGTCGCATTCACGCATTAGTAGTAAAGTCTTGATGCACTTGTGTAAAAGGATCCTCACTCTTCAAGACAGCAACAAACAAAAAATGCTCTGCTGCGTGGAACCGAGATATCCTCCAGGTCTCACAACGTACACCCCACTACAACTAGTAGACTTTTAGTACACAAAGATATGATGATCTGAGTCAGTAGTAATGTAGTGAAGGGTTGAAATTGGGGTTCGCCTTCGGTTGTCTTGCCAGACTCCAGTTCCTTTAAGTGCTTGACTGACAGCAAGCCATATTTAATTTGCGTGCTTAAGTATGACGTCTTCACACCTTTCCTGTAACGTTGGTTAGCATCCTTATGTTGCCCTTTACCTTGGTGGTTGACTCCTTCCCACCACTTTCAAGAAACAGGAGTGGGTATGCATTTTGCATGTTTCATGCTCTGCTCCTCTGGATATTGGTCAGGGGTATCTCCATCCTAAACTCTTACAGATAACCAGGATACCAGGCTAGAGGCTTTCTTACTGGCTCGCCCTAACTTCAGATCCACAAGCGTCCACTACATGATCTCCTTTTAAAATTACTGGATATAAAAGGTTAAGATTCTGGTAGTCCGGCAAACGTATTTCTAGGACCATTTGGGGGTATGTATTCAGACTCTGCCCCCTCAGTTGTATTGGAGAATAGAATGGGCTCCAAGGGCGAAGAGTATATCATACAGTAGAAAATATAATGCTTGCATATCAACTCTCTGGCTACATTTGCCCACTTGAGGCTCTGGGCTGTACGATCCTTTTTAATGTTTTTTAACTTATAAACAATAGAGTTTTACAATTTGTTTTAGCAAAAACATATCTCACTTCAGAACTACTGTGGTGTAGTTCCCCTGCAAGACCTGTGCTTTTGGATAACATACACTGTAGGCCTGGTGGCAGACTGAATCTGAGCACCCCCACTGTGTATGTTAGACTGGTTTGCATTATTTGCATTAGCTAGCCCACAGTGCCACTAGAACCTCCTTTTATCAGAGAGATTCGTTTTTGGCAACCTCAGAACACAACAACCCTGATTCCTTGCGGAAACAATGTACTAATTTTCGTCCAGTCACTCGTGTTTGCTCATTTGTTCACAGAGAGTTACACAGAAGAAACAGTTGAGCATGTTTATAAGAATTTATTGTACAGTTGTTCTTCTAGTGTAAAATATGTGCTGCAACAACTGTTAAACAGTAGCAGAGATATATGATCAGCAGTACAGTGAATAAAAAGGGAATGGCACAGTTCTATCATTTTGCAATAGTCATGAACATATACATGAATATAAAATGCATTTATAAAATAAAGTAAATACTCCTACGATGCCTGTCTAGATGTACCTAAGTGTACCTAGCATGTGAATAGGTGTGAAAGAAGCCAAGAATCCCGCTAGGATTTAGTCAAACCCCATTACCTGAATAATGATAGTGTGGGACCTCGTCCTGGTCTCGAGTTGGACACCCCGCAAGGGATGGTTAGACCACTGTCAGCTGGAGCGACTTCATGCAGGAGCCTCAGGGTCTCTGGTCAGTGTGTCTGCCTGGAAGTCTCGATTCCTTCTATCTACTGATAGCAAGAGGTGCTGTATTTATACAGAAAAGTATAGAGTCCATTTGTCCCTTGTGTTAGCCATTGTTGGGCATGAAGAGGTCGTATGGAAAGAACCTTTAACGTAGATGTTTAAGCAGGTGGATTCTAGCCCCTGCCTGGTTTCCTAGAAAGTTGATGAATATTTAATCATACTGCATGAGCACATCGAAGATGGTATAGGACGCCATTGTTCGGGAAAAACTCTCATTCTGTACCTAAACCACAGTCTAGATAAGGTTCAGCCCTCACCGCCTGTTATTGTGGAGAATAAGGAACTAATGTAGGTGAAAGATGATGCCTATATTAGGGCATCTCAAACCATGCCTAGATTAGGGCATCTACATGAAACATAACACCCACTCCTCTATTAGTCAACAATAATAAACAATGACAGTAAACTACTAATTCACTGTAGGTGGTAGCGCATATAATGGTCAGTGAGCCACATAAAACATTTTTTAAATCTTTAACAGCATTATAAAAACATTTCTAAGAGGGGAGAAATGTGTGGTCAGTATTTGAATTTGTACTCAAGCTAAAGTGTAACCGAGTTCCTTTATAGAATTTAAAACTCCTATAGCGTTTTAGAAGGCCATGCTTTCTCTAGCCATGGTGTCAATTTAGTAGGAAATGTTCCAAATGTAATCAGAGTCAAAAAGAAAAAGGAAAACTCCGAATTCTTTCCCAGCACACGATGAGCCAATTGTAGATTAAGTGTCCTGGCTGGGAGATGCAATATCCCAATCACTTGCTGCAGGGGACGGAAATTGTAATATTTCACACAGTACGTCGATGGAGCACAGATGATATTCAGTACTGTCCATAGATGGTATATCGGCAGCCGGTGCTGTAGTAGGGACCTCAGTGCCCTTAGTGCTACTTGCAGCACTGCTTGTGCTGGTGTCAGCGCTAGAGGTGGCTGACCTGATGCTCACCCTAGTTGTAGCAAAAGGCACCTGCAGGTTTTCAAGGAATGCATTAGTCAGGACAGCAATACGCTGGGGACACAGCCGAGCGTGGGACCTCAGCGGTTCCAGCCTTGTGTTCAAGTCCGCAGGCGTCTCAGTCTCGAGTGTCTGAAAGATGTCCAACACGCATTCTTCACCGCAGAACAGGCATCGAAGAACAGGTAAGATGCAATCCATCCAGACTGGTCGAAACAATAAGAACCAAGAAGCACTCAGTTCTCGAAGGCGGGGTACGCCCAGAAGTTGTACCATGCGCTCACTGTATCTACGCTCCAGAAGTGCTTTTGCCATTTCGTTTGTGATTGAGCCATCCATTGCGTATCAGGTAAATGACGATCAGTATTGCAGCTATTAAAAGCAGTATCAGAGGTAAACCTCCAAAGATGCTTCCAAATACGGAGTGTAAAAATTTGGGATAACTCCGAGGACTGTTTGGAAGGTGCTTAGAAATACTGACCCTATGGTCTTAAATAGGGGCACAATACCACTCGTATCAGACATGTTCAAGATACGACCCACCATTTCTATGAAATGAAAGGGGAGGTTTGTACGAATAAGTGCCTGGATCTCGGTCGAGGTCCTAGCAACTTCAAGAGTAAGGTCTCTCGAGCGGAGGTTAAGGGTATAATTTGCTGTAAAAGCATGGCTTTCATTCTGCTCGAAGTGTCAAAATCTATATGGTAAATCCCAGGATTTTTTATTGTATTATTTACCCAATTTTTCATATCTGCCTGCCTGCCTTTGTTCAAGGCAATAGTGAAACTGAAACGATCAGAAGAGTCAGTAGGTGACAGAGAGTATCACATTAGCCACCACTGTTCCATAGGGACATGTTTGAGATTCCTATCACATGGCAAAAATGGAAAGAAACTTACTGAGACATGTTTGTTGGAGCAATACCAGCCTTTCATGAAAATACATTAGACTTGAGCAAACAGTGACATTGAGGGGCCAACATAATGTTCTGGGCACCATAAGAGGATAACATGTTCTTTTCAAATTATATAAGATCTTTCAGCAAAATGCAAAATAAAGAAAAATGATAAATCTGATAAGATCCTGACAACGTGCCTAAGAGCCCATCAAAAAAGAGCATTTGTGACAAAGCTTAGAACATCAGATGGGGCGCATAAGGGCAGGAGGAACCAAGTGTGAACTTTTCCTTTTCCACTGCTTCTACCAAGGTCTACATAATAAGTGGTCGGAAGCTGGGGGTAAGGTGTCCAAATATTCGACAAAGCTCATAACAGTAGCTAAGGCCCATCATGCAAGAGATCGACCTAACTTACGCAGAGGCTGGGCTAGGACCCACAGTTATGTGCTTCTTATAGCTTGTCTGCACTAAGGAAAACAGATACCAAACTTTACAAAGTCCCTATGAATTACCAGGACAAGCTTGTGGCTTACCTCTGTGAGCGCTTTTGTATGTTTAAATCAATATGTACATTCTTAACAGCGTACAGAACAACTAGTCTACACTTAAATTCACATGTGTATATAGACATACAGCTATTACAATTGAAACAAACTTATTATGACATTTTAAAATGTGTTTTTCTGGCATAGGCTAAATAGGCCTCAGTTAAATCTGGACACCACTGTGTGCAAAAAGAATGCTGCATCATGTTTATTCTAGGTCTATATTTCTGCCTGACACTACATTCAGCAAGATGCAGATTTATTTATGTTTTTTAAAACACTGTTCTCGAAGAAAGCCTGCTAGGAGTAGCTTCTGGAAACAGTTTTGAGGACCATCCACTTACAGACGGTATGGCATTTATTCAGTAGTTCACTATTGCTTCAGTAACTAGTATCTTCAGACACCTCCGGATGAAATTGGGTCAAAAGGACCAAATCAATATTCATGTAGTGGGTTAGTGCTAAGGTGATAGGGTTACATGACGATTAATAATGCTGTAAAATGATTTGTTGAAAATGTAATTCTTTGGTCAAACCATGATGAATTTCCAGTTTCAAAGCTTTCTTACGGAGAAAATGGCTATATAAACCTTTCAATTTGGGGGTGGAGGTGGCAGAGACACTTTGCCATCTACTAGGGATGCTGCCTGAATTCTTACTGCTTTTGTTGAATATCAGAAATTTAGTCTAGATCTGATTTTGCCTATTCTGCATTGTTCACATCGCCGAGACGCTTCATGGTAATAACCTTATGCACTTTAAGGAGACTATTGCTGCATTTACAATTTCTGCATTGTACTTTTAAATTTTGTATTAACCCTAATGGGTTTTCTAAATGTTGCCCTAGAACTCACTTTTTGAGTTTGTTCTTTACTTCTTGATTGTACTTTGAAATGCGGTTTTAAACCTGGTCTCTGTGGTACATTGCCTCATGATTGGAGGTAACACAGTCGCCCATCCCACCCAATATATTGGCACACCATTTAAGGGCAGATTTGACTTTAGGGGTAGAATTCTTTTTGTTTGGCTCCTAACATTCCGATCCACATGAACATAATTAAGAAGTATGGGGTGGGATTGAAGAAACACCAGCAGTTTTATATTACTCTGGAAAAGTAAGTTTCTTTTTGGGGCTTAGGAAATCTACCAAGTGTGAACCCAACAAATTCAATTTTGGGAAAACACGACAGTGCTGCCTACTACTCTTCCAGTTATATTATTATTCACCTCTTATTCAAATTCTAACATTGCACACCCCAATGGCCTCCACCAAGCGATCATGTCTTTCTGACCAAAATGCCCTGCAGCTCCTCTCTCACTCTCCTTACCTTGTTTATGACGGAGGTTACTAGTTTGCAAGAGGAAGTTGTTAACATTAGCATCCTGCATTTCCCTCTTGAACAGAGGGGGCGTTGTCCTACTGCAGCTCCCAGACATTTCACAAGTTTATGGCGAAGGCGAGGAAAGTATGTGCAAGTGCCCTCTGCTTCTCTCCTCAGGCCCAGCATTGCCAGTGCTTTTGAGCTGCGGCTTTTGTTCAACAAGATTTTAATCCGTTGGTATGAACATTAACATATAATAATATTCTTGGCCATTACATAAACGAAAAATAACGACCCTACACAATCCCCCTGACTGCTAGGTGCAGACAGTTCTATTCAAGCACATCCAGAAAAGCTCTTAACTTTCACGTAGAACACAGTAACAAAGTACAACAAGGAGGACACAACTGCTGTGAAGCTTTTGGTGTCGAAGGCCACTAACTGACTAAATTAGTCACTTAGCACTGGTATTTCCAATTTTTACGTGGAGTCCTACACTCTGGGCGCCTGCTGGTGTTCATAATTGCTGCAAAGAGGGAAGAATAAGGCCATTGCTCTCCCAGGAATGGGTAAGATCGCGGACCATTGAGAGGCACAATGACGGCCCAGCAGCACTGATGCGGAGACCCAACTGAGAGCAGCCCATGCCGGAGGACATAGTTGCTGACTGGTGACTCATACAAAGGACATCCTGGGACCAATAGGGCGCCTGATTGAGCAACGAAGGCTAGATGTGCTACGGAGATGGTTGCTGGCCGATGCGGAGGAGAAGGTGGGTCTGTGGGAGATGCATCCACTGGACCGAGCTATGGGCAAAGGCAGCCCTTGTTTGCTAAGCTAATTATATCAAACAAAAGGCTCAGGGAGAAAGAAAAATTGTTAAAACAACGGAAAAGTATCCATTATAATAGTCAGAGAAGCCCAGTAGTATCAAAAATTATATATTTATTTAATTTCCCATTTGGTAAGAAATTTGTTTAGTAGTATAAATAGTCTCATACAAGAAAAACGCTGGTATACAAAAAAAGGAATACATATAAACCAGACAAGTGGCAACAACAATACATATCACAGAACAAAAAAAGGAACACCATAAACATAAATACTGTGTCCTTATAATAATTTTAGCCACAGAAAAGCGTCGACGGCGTTTCGACCGATACGTTATTTAACGGTCATCTTCAGGACTCGACAAGTATTCTTGGACAAGAGATCTTCTATATTAAAATATGCGGCATAGACCGATAGAGATTCAGGTCCTCCAGCATCGATATTCAATATCGAACTAAAAATAAATCGCTGCACGGTGAAGCCTTGCTACTTCATAGCATAATGTAGGGATCGTCAAAAACCTTAAGAGGGCCAATTAATGACCGCCGTGATGATATACGAAATTAATCACCAACACAACGTTTTTGCGCGCATGTTCACTACAAGGACGCCAACTCGTTTCCACGTGCATGAAGCTGGTTTGCTAAGCGGCACTGCGTACATGCCACTATGTGCACCGAGCGATATGGACTTGCCCCTAGGGTGCCATGGGACGTAGATTGGTGAGGTAAGCTTCGGCGCAACTTGTCTGCTGCCATGATGAGAACAGCATTGCACCGTGGGCTACAGTTAGGTTCCTAGAAAACATATATAATACGTGGCCACCGTGGACTTTGGGCCTCTCCATATATATTTACAATCAATCAAGGTGCTGTCATATAGATACGCTTTGCCTATATGCTGTGTTAAGTTAGCATGAGCTTATTAGAAGTTTAAACGCCATTTCACCTTTCTGCTGCTTTTGCACACAACAAAACTGTTGTTTTAGCTTTGAGCCTAGTAGAGCATTTTGATTCACACGAGAATAATATGTTATTACTCTGATATCAGCATTGCTTAGTGAACTGTGTCTGTACAGTGAGTGCTGAAACCTTCAAGGATAACCCGACACAGTGGTTGTTGTGAGGTCTGATCTTCGCACCTTCCTAGACATAACATACATGCAGCTGCAGCCAAATTCTGGCTTTAGGCACGTTTTATATTGCTTCACACAGAACACCCACACACACTTGATGGTGCTTCGCACGCAGAGAGCTGGTGGAAGATGATGTGATCCCTTACCACTAGGATCTTGAGGTATGGGGCCGCCCTGCTAAAACCCAATGAGACCTTCTTAGATATAATATAAATATACTAGTTAGGGAGGGTGAGAATTAGGTGTTGCTAAACCCTATTCATTTCAGCATTTTAGCATGTTGTCACCTTTTGCATTCTATGGACTAGTAACTATGCTGATTACTTTGCTTCTTATAATATGTTTGCTGGTATTATCTAAGATACTGCATTTGAGAACTCTGCATTAGTAAATAAACATTTCAAATATGCTTGCGTCCTCATTTACTCCTTGTTTTGAAATGATTGTATAACGAAAGAGTGTTCATGTGTTCCACGTTACCTGAGGTATTCTAAGTCCATGTTCTGGTTTGTCCAAGTATTGGGAGTTTGTAATGACCAATGAGACACTGTAGCTAGTCTGGTAGGGGATTTTGGGTACTAAGGTGAGTTTTGGCACACCCTAACTCACGGAGGTTCCAAGTCTCTATGCACAGTTCTGTAGGAGAACAGGATCCCTGCGACAGTGCTGGCTGGGGATGGTCCTCCCCTCCCTTACCTTGCCTAGTGGTGGGAGGGGTTGCTATAGCTGCACCAGCTCGGGATAAGCTGTATCTACCCGGGAGACAGCAGAGGGTCCCCAAAGCCTGTGAGGTCTAGGTGTGTTTGAGCTCCCCCCTACGATCTAAGGCAATTGTGGAAAACTGGGGACGAGGAGGGACCTGGCCTGAACATCAAGAACATTTGGATTGTGGTTGCCCCCCCTGCATATTAACAATAAACGTTGTCATCATAAGCAGTCTGGGATATGGATTATTACTTTCCTGCCACACAAGGTGCTGACCGGTACGGCCCTGTATCTGACATCCGCATCATTACCCCTTGTCTTGGGGACTATCAGCCACTCACGAACACTCTTGACGTGTGAGGCCGTCAATTGGAGGTGCATTGGGTGTGGGTGACACTTTCTTATTTGTTTGTTCCCTGTGTGAGCCCCCTCGCCCCCCCCCCCCCAAGCCTCACTAGGGGAAAAGTGGATGCTAAACAGCAAAAATTGCATTTTGAACAACGAAGGGGCACAAGTTTGATGACTGCAGAGCATGTAATTGGAGTATGACCAGACCTGGCACAGGAGTCAAATGATGAGGAGGATATGAACTCATTACCTAAAGCTATGCAAATAAGTCTGGTCTCCACTGACCAAAAGATAGACACCCTAAATACACAGATGGACAGAATTGTCCATAGGTTGGAGCATGACAGCAGGTTACTGGAGGCAGAGCAGAGAATTACAGCAGCGAAGGTAGCCCGGCCAGGCCTCAAACACGTTAGTGTTGCAAAGAACGGGGTCTTGGATGCGAGATCTCATCGGAACAATATTCATATGTTGCGTGTGCATGTATCTGCTAACACTGGAAAGATGGAGGAATAAGTGGAGTGGCTTCTCCTTACAGTCTTTGGCTTCGAGGCATTATCAAACTTCTTGACAGTGGAGAGGGCACAACAATCCTTGGCGGTGTGTCCACCTCCAAGAGCCCTAGCTCATTCCATCATCATACACCTTCTCGATTTCCGAGATAGAGCAACAGCACTGAAGCTGGCCCAGGAGAAACATATGGTGAATTTTGAGGAAACATCATCTTGTTCCAGGATTTCACTATCACCGTCGAGGAGGCAAGATGCAAGTTCACCGATGTTAAACAGAAAATGCTCCAGGCCAGTAGAAAATACATCCAGCCAATCTAAAGATCATTCATCATGGGAAAGAACACATCATTCATACTCTACAGTAGGCATCATAACTTCTTAATAAACTGCCCCAAGAAGCCCAGCACTGCTGCTTACCCTGGGGTCCGAATGGTTCTCAGTCTTTATTGGTGGCCTTGGACTAGGCCCCTGGTTCTCTGGATGGGGTGCTCCAGATACTGAAACATCACAGCACCAGAGGGAGACTTATCCCCTACCCTACAAATATAGCCCTCCCCCTAGAGGTTACTGCTCGACACAGGCATGCTGGAGCAGGATTATGCGGATGTCTCTGTTCTTGGCCTCTAGTATAGCCTAGTTCAGCAGCTGCTAGTCACCGGAGAGACATTATGTCAGAACATAATTTGCTAGATATATGGAATCATAAACATCCACAGTCTCAGGAGGGTGCTTTCTACTCAGAGGTGCAGAATATGTGGTTGAGGCTGGACTTCTGGCTGATATAATGTGACCTGGGACATTGGTTAAAAAATTTGACACTTGACCTGTCCTCTATCTACTCATTCACCTGTACTTATTTGCTTCTCGAATACGAGGTGGACTCCAATAGGAGAAAGCTGGTGTGTGATCCCTGATGAATAGGGCCTTCACTGATGAGTTGTGAACTGTGATTCAGGACTATTTCCAGCTGAATATTAGCCCTGTTAAAGTCTTGGGTGTGGTGTGGGAGGTCTTTAAAGGCTACGATTAGAGGCGTACGCGTATCTAAAGAAAACAGTACCAGGAAGTCTGGCAGGCACACTTTCTCAGTCTGGAGCACAACCCGCTGGACCTGGAAAGGGATCTGGGGGATGGGGGTGGATATCCAGTGCGTGAGCAGGTTCGAAGTAAACTCACAGAGTTCTCTGAAGTGGGAGAGAGGAAATGTAAATTCTAAGGCAAATATGATCAGGTTAGAGTGTAAGGAAAGGGAGACAGACCTAGTAGATCCTTGGCCCTGCTCATTAAATGCAAATGGGGTAAACACGGTATGCTGACAGTGGAAGATATAACTGAGACCCTCCTCCAACAAGACACTTCCAATATTCTTAATACCTTCTTTTTTATTTATAAATTCACAGCAGCAAGATTACAAAAAACAATGTGGAACTTACTCAAAATATCAATTAATAGCAATTAATACTGAACAAATGAATACATTGATAAATAAGTCAATCAATAGATCACCCTTCAAAGTAATCCCTAAAAGCACCCCAGATACTTAAACCAATCTTACGTTTCTTTGATCCTTTAACAGAAAACAAACCCCATTCTAGCTTAAAAAAATTATAAATTTTCGCCCGCCACAATTCAAATGCAGGTGGATCTACCTGATGCCATTCAGCAGCAATACATAAACGTGCAACAGTCATGAAAAAAAAATAAGCCTTCGATGAACATAGAGTGGATTCACCATATTGCTTTCAGGCCCCTTCCCAATTAACATCATGGCAGGTGTGATAGTCAAGCATACATTCATAAACAAAGACAAAAACTTTTCTATATCAGTTATAAATCTAAACAATTTATCGCATTTAAAAAAAATGTGTACGCTATCCGCACTATCCTCCCCACAGCAAAAACACTTGCCATCAAACTCAGTCCACCCTTTTAGTCATCCGTGCCGGGGTACAATATAAATCAAAAAGGGACTTAAAAAATTGGGCCTTCAGATTCGCTGACATTAGTATCTGCCTAGAAGCTGCAATAAGTTTCTCAACCCTAATGTCTGCCACTCCCAACTCCCTTGACCATTTTATGTTATATTTATCCAAATCATCAGGTCTGTCGGCCAATAATAATTGATATAAAGCTCCGAATCTAGATTGTCGTCTAACCATTTCTATAAAAGAATGGGGTTTCATATTAAGCTTAATCCGAAACAAAAAAATCCCTAATCTGCAAATATTAAAAAAATTATGATCTAGGGATACCATACTGTAAAACCAAATCATCAAAAGATTTACAAACCCCATCAGTAAAGTAGAAATCACCTAAAATCCTAATACTATTTTTCATCTAAGCTAAAGCAATGTTATCCTGAAATATACCAGGTAGGATCTTCACTGCATGCAAAGGCTTGTAGTATGAAGTTTTCCCCATTATAGTCGGCATCTGCATTCGTTTCTACACTTTATAAGCACTAGTCAAGACATTAAATCGCGTTTGTTTAAAGTAGCTACCATCCACTTCCATAAATAAATGAGAGAGAGAGAGAGAGAGAGACGAGAGAGACTGAGACAGAGACAGAGACAGAGACAGAGACAGAGACAGAGACAGAGAGAGAGAGAGAGAGACTAATGACGAGCTGGGCTCGTCATGGCGCGCACCAGTCGTGCGCGGATGACAAGGCCAGCTCGTCATCAGCCCCACCCTCGGGGGAAGCGCTGGCGCCCCCCCCCCGAGGGTCTCCGATCTTCGTTGTTTTGCTGGGGGCGGCAGCGGAAGAGCTTCCGCTTCCGCCCCGACCCCCCCCCATGGGAATCCCTGATGACGTCAGCGCACACAGCACGCGCTGACATCATCAGGGATTCCCAGCGCTCGGGAAGCCATTTGCTTCCTGAGCGCTGGAGTGCAAGGTGGGTTTCTGGTGCCCGGCGGAGGTTTGGGGGCAGCGAAGAGGCATCAGGGGAGAGGAAAGAGATTTTCCTCTCCCCTGATGTCTCTTTGCAGGGCATTTCTGCCTCACGATCGCGCACAGCGTCACGATCGTGCGGCGGAAATGCCCCCACTATCACCAGGGATTTAATTTTAGTTTATAGGAAGCGACCCCTTGGGCAAGGGTCGCTTCCAGGCGGGCTGTGATTATGTTTTCGTTTTTCTGCCCCCCCTTGGGGCAAATCGGCCCGTTTTTTCGGCCGTTTTGCCCCCAGGGGGAGCAGAAATTCCCCACTAGCACCAGGGTTGTTTTTTGGAGCCAAGATGGTGGCCATGTTTTTTGTTTACGTTTTTCTGTCCCCCCTGGGGGCAAATCGGACCGTTTTTTTTTTGCCGTTTTGCCCCCAGGGGGAACAGAAAATGCCCATTAGCACCAGGGATTTTGTTTTTAGCTTTTAGGAAGCGACCCCTTGGGCAAGGGTCGCTTCCAGGTGGCCATGATTGTGTTTTTGTTTTTCTGTCCACCCTGGGGGCAAATCGGCCCGTTTTTTTGGCCGTTTTACCCCCGGGGGGGGCAGAAAATGCCCACTAGCACCAGGGAATTAAAATTTTGTTTTTAGGAAGCGACCCCTTGGGCAAGGAGTAGTGCTTGGCTGGCGGTGTGTGTGGAGTGGCGCTTGGCTGGATGGTGTGCGTGCAGTGGTACTTGGCTGTCTGTGCACGGAGTGCTGCTTTGCTGGCGGTGTGTGTGGAGTGGTGCTTGGCTGGATGGTGTGCGTGGAGTGGTACTTGGTTGTCTGTGCACGGAGTGGTGTTTGGCTGGTGGTGTGTGTGGAGTGGTGTTTGGCTGGAGGTGTGTGTGGAGTGGTACTTGGCTGGATGGTGTGCGTGGAGCGGTGTTTGGCTGGCGGTGAGTGGTACTTGGCTGTCGGTGTGTGCTGAGTGGTGTTTGGCTGGCGGTGTGCGTGGAGGGGTACTTGGCTATCTATGCACGGAGTGGTGCTTGGCTGGTGGTGTGTGTGGAGTGGCGCTTGGCTGGTGGTGTGCGTGGAGTGCTACTTTGCTGTCTGTGCACGGAGTGGTGCTTGGCTGGCGGTGTGTGTGGAGTGGCGCTTGGCTGGTGGTGTGCGTGGAGTGCTACTTTGCTGTCTGTGCACAGAGTGCTGCTTGATTGGCAGTGTGTGTGGAGTGGCGCTTGGCTGGTGGTGTGCGTGGAGTGGTACTTGGTTGTCTGTGCACGGAGTGGTGTTTGGCTGGTGGTGTGTGTGGAGTGGTGTTTGGCTGGCGGTGTGTGTGGAGTGGTACTTGGCTGGATGGTGTGCGTGGAGCGGTGCTTGGCTGGCGGTGAGTGGCGTTTGGCTTGCGGTGTGCGTGGAGTGGTGCTTGGCTGGCGGTGTGTGTGGAGTGGTACTTGGCTATCGGTGTGCGCTGAGTGGTGTTTGGCTGGCGGTGTGCGTGGAGGGGTACTTGGCTATCTATGCACGGACTGGTGCTTGGC
Organism: Lissotriton helveticus; assembly: GCF_964261635.1. NCBI lineage: Eukaryota > Metazoa > Chordata > Amphibia > Caudata > Salamandridae > Lissotriton > Lissotriton helveticus. The sequence continues at coordinate 1,020,080,964 of NC_136069.1, read as the reverse complement.
TGGCGGTGTGTGTGGAGTTGCGCTTGGCTGGTGGTGTGTGTGGAGTGGTCATTTGCTGTATGTGCACGGAGTGCTGCTTGGCTGGCGGTGTGTGTGGAGTGGCGCTTGGCTGGTGGTGTGCGTGGAGTGCTACTTTGCTGTCTGTGCACGGAGTGGTGCTTGGCTGGCGGTGTGCGTGGAGTGCTACTTTGCTGTCTGTGCGCGGAGTGGTGCTTGGCTGGCGGTGTGTGTGGAGTGGCGCTTGGCTGGATGGTGTGCGTGGAGTGGTACTTGGCTGTCGGTGTGCGCTGAGTGGTGTTTGGCTGGCGGTGTGCATGGTCTGGTGCTTGGATGGTGGTGTGGGTGGACTGGCACTCGGCTGGCGGTGTGTGAGTAGTTACTTTCTGTTGGTCACTACACACACTGCTAGTTGAGTGACACTCTACGCAGTCCATCATTTTCTGAAGTTACTGTGTCAGATATGTGGGCGTGTGAAAGTGATGGGCCCTTGAATGGCGCTGGCGGTGTGAATGTTTTGTGTGTGTCACACGTACAAAAGGTGTATGAATGTCCTTACTGCCCCTGTGTGATGGGGGTACTGGTAGGAGCAAAAGACTGACTGGCACCAAAGGGGTCAGGCAGTAAAAAAAAAAAAAAAAAAATGAACCAGTGTCTTGATGTTAAACCTCATCTAATCCCAATTGGTCTAAGCCCTATTTGATGGCCCATCTGGCCGAATTTAAATTTGGGGGGCAAATTTGTGTGTTGTTGTTTTAATTGTTATATTGTTTGTGAAATGTGGTAGTAATTATTTTTTCTTCTCTATTTTTGTCTTGTTCCAGGCTTTTGCTGTTTGGATTGTTGTAGGTTGCGTGTCTGTTTGCAGCTTGTGTAGTTGCTTGTGCTTGGTAAGTGAATGTATGTTGTACTACTTTCCCTTGATGTTTGTCTTTTTGAAAAAGGTTGTACTTCTAGCAGTTTGTGTGGCTCTGTGGTTTTTTTTGTTTTTGTTTTTCAGCATTAGTGTTTGATGTGCACTTTGTTTTCTAATCTGTCATTTCTTTTTATCTTTCTAGTGGGATATCATTTCTTTTTGCTCTGTCTCAGCAGAGTAGGTGCTGGTGAGTGTAGCTATATTTGGTAAGAGTGAAATTGTTTTGGATTGTATTTATCTTTTTGTGAAAGCCTTACCTTGTTTACTTCTTACTTTGCACAGTGTAGGTTGTTGTTCACTTGTGTGCAGTCTTCTTGCTTTGTAAGGATAATGGCTAGTCGCAGGATTACTGCTCAGCAGGTTCTTGGTTTGCTTTTTGAGTCTTCCTCTGACCATGGTTCAGAGACTGAGTCCAATTCGGACTCCCAGGTAGGGGCAGAAGATTCAGGCAGTGAGTTTTCTCTTCGCATGGAATCATCATCATCGGATGATGAATCTTCTTCTAGTGCTGTTGAAGGGCCTATGTTAGAGGAGGACATTGAGGTGCCGGTAGTGGGCCAAGAGGCACCTGTGCTGCTGCCTAGGGCCGCAAGGTTTCCTTTCTTTTTACGTCGGCAAGAGGCATGTGGGCTGGAGCCTGCACCCAAAAGGCTTCACATTGCTGTGGTGCGCAAAGAGGCATCTGGTGCTTTTCGTCTTCCTGCTGGTGTAGTGCAGCAAGAGGCATCTGGGGCTGTTAGGCTTCCCATTGGTGTAGAGCGGCAAGAGGCATCTGGGCCTGCTTGGTTTCCCGGTGGTGTAGTGCAGCAAGAAGCATCTCAGGCTGCTGGGCTTCCCGTTGGTGTAGTGCAGGAAGAGCCCTCTGGGGATGCTATGTCTTCTGTTGGTGTTGTGCAGCCAGAAGTATCTGTGGCTGTTAGGCTTCCCATTGGTGTAGAGCGGCAAGAGGCATCTGGGCCTGCTTGGTTTCCCGGTGGTGTAGTGCAGCAAGAAGCATCTCAGGCTGCTGGGCTTCCCGTTGGTGTAGTGCAGGAAGAGCCCTCTGGGGATGCTATGTCTTCTGTTGGTGTTGTGCAGCCAGAAGTATCTGTGGCTGTTAGGCTTCCCATTGGTGTAGAGCGGCAAGAGGCATCTGGGCCTGCTTGGTTTCCCGGTGGTGTAGTGCAGCAAGAAGCATCTCAGGCTGCTGGGCTTTCCGTTGGTGTAGTGCAGGAAGAGCCCTCTGGGGATGCTATGTCTTCTGTTGGTGTTGTGCAGCCAGAAGTATCTGTGGCTGTTAGGCTTCCCATTGGTGTAGAGCGGCAAGAGGCATCTGGGCCTGCTTGGTTTCCCGGTGGTGTAGTGCAGCAAGAAGCATCTCAGGCTGCTGGGCTTCCCGTTGGTGTAGTGCAGGAAGAGCCCTCTGGGGATGCTATGTCTTCTGTTGGTGTTGTGCAGCCAGAAGTATCTGTGGCTGTTAGGCTTCCCATTGGTGTAGAGCGGCAAGAGGCATCTGGGCCTGCTTGGTTTCCCGGTGGTGTAGTGCAGCAAGAAGCATCTCAGGCTGCTGGGCTTCCCGTTGGTGTAGTGCAGGAAGAGCCCTCTGGGGATGCTATGTCTTCAAAAGGCTTCACATTGCTGTGGTGCGCAAAGAGGCATCTGGTGCTTTTCGTCTTCCTGCTGGTGTAGTGCAGCAAGAGGCATCTGGGGCTGTTAGGCTTCCCATTGGTGTAGAGCGGCAAGAGGCATCTGGGCCTGCTTGGTTTCCCGGTGGTGTAGTGCAGCAAGAAGCATCTCAGGCTGCTGGGCTTCCCGTTGGTGTAGTGCAGGAAGAGCCCTCTGGGGATGCTATGTCTTCTGTTGGTGTTGTGCAGCCAGAAGTATCTGTGGCTGTTAGGCTTCCCATTGGTGTAGAGCGGCAAGAGGCATCTGGGCCTGCTTGGTTTCCCGGTGGTGTAGTGCAGCAAGAAGCATCTCAGGCTGCTGGGCTTCCCGTTGGTGTAGTGCAGGAAGAGCCCTCTGGGGATGCTATGTCTTCTGTTGGTGTTGTACAGCTAGAAGTATCTGTGGCTGTTGGGCTTCCCGTTGGTGAACAGCAGCAAGAGGCTTCTGGGCTGCAGGCTGGGGTGGCTGCTCCCCCCGTTGATAGGGATGGCCTCTGGGTTCCCCCTGGCTTGGTGCAGCCGGCATTGCCAGAGTTCACTGGTGTTCCTGGGTGTAGAGTGAATACTGAGAATTTTCTGCCAATAAATTTTTTTCAGTTGTTTTTTGACGATGTGTTTTTGCAAGAGATTGTTGAGCAAACCAATTTGTATGCAGAACTATTTTTGAGGGCCAACAGTGCCAGACTTAAGCCCTATTCTAGAGCAATCCGGTGGACTCCCACAAATGTTGACGAGATGAAGAAGTTTTTGGGATTAACTTTTTTGATGGGCTTGCTAAGGAAGCCATCAATGACTTCATATTGGTCCACTAGTCCCTTGATGGCAACAGCTATATTTCCAGCAGTCATAAGTCGTGATCGGTATATGCTTCTTCTTCGGATGATGCATTTTGTTGATAATAGTTTAGCGTTGTCACGCGATCACACCGATTGTGACCGTTTGTTTAAAATTCGGTCTGTCCTTGATCACTTTGTTGATCGTTTTTCTGAGATCTTTGTCCCTGGTAAAGAAATTGCAGTGGATGAGTCTTTGCTGTTGTTCAAGGACCGCTTGGTTTTTAGGCAATACATTCCTAGTAAGAGGGCACGCTATGGAATCAAACTGTATATGCTGTGTGACAGTGAGACTGGATATGTCTACAATTTCAGGGTGTACACTGGTAAGGAGTCCAGCATTAACCCTCCTGGTTGTCCTTCTACTTTTGGAGTGACTGAGAAAATTGTGTGGGAACTAGGTAGAGGATTATTTAACAAAGGCCATCATTTATATGTAGATAACTTCTACACTGGTGTGCGGTTGTTCAAGGAGTTGGCCAAAGTGGGCACTGTTGCTTGTGGCACAATGCGCAGTAACTGTAAAGGTTTCCCAAAGGAACTTGTTTGCAAAAGGCTTGTGCGGGGACAGTCTACGGCATTGCGATGTGGGGAGCTTCTAGCTGTGAAGTTTTCAGACAAGAGAGATGTGTACATGCTGACTACTATCCACGATGAAAGTACAGAACCTGTGCCTGTTTGGGGTCAGGGTGCTGAAGTGCGCAAACCTGTGTGCATTTTAGCTTACAATAAGTTCATGGGTGGTGTTGACAGAGTAGATCAGAGGTTGGAACCTTATGCTGCTCTTCGAAAGGCTTACGTTTGGTACAAGAAGTTGGCTATCCATCTGTTCCACTTGGTATCCTTTAATGCTTTCGTTGTGTACCAGAAGTCTTGTCCTGAGAAGAAGATGTCTTTTGTTAAGTTTCAGGAGTCTATAATAGGCAGCCTTCTACTTGTGGAGCAGGCAAGTGTTCCTAGATTTGGAGTGGTGGAGGAAGTGGCTAGATTGAAAGATCGCCACTTTCCTGAATCTATTCCTTCCACTACCGCAAGAGACTTTCCGACTAGAAGATGCAGAGTCTGTTGGCGAAGAGGTGTGCGGAAGGAGTCTCGTATATACTGTCCTGACTGTCCTTCTAAGCCTGGATTGTGTCTGTCAGCTTGTTTTAAATCGTACCACACGCAAAAGAAGTTTTGGGAGTTTTAATGAGCTGTAAAGTGAATTGCCTGGTCTGCATTCTGTAAAAAATGTTTAGTTTGTTATAAGGATTGGCATTAGTGCAAAGTTTTTATTTTAAGAATTTGTGTTAGATGATTTGTAGGTATTTCAATTTGTTTAGTGTTATTTTCAAAAAAAGAATTCTAAATGTGTTTGTGGTGTGTGCAGGCTGGTGCTTGGCTGGCGGTGTGTGTGGAGTTGTGCTTGGCTGGTGGTGTGCGTGGGGTGGCGCTTGGCTGGTGGTGTTTGTGGAGTGGTACTTGGCTGTCTGTGCATGGAGTGGTGTTTGGCTGGTGGTGTGTGTGGAGTGGTGCTTGGCTGGCGGTGTGTGTGGAGTGGTGCTTGGCTGGCGGTGTGTGTGGAGTTGCGCTTGGCTGGTGGTGTTTGTGGAGTAGTACTTGGCTGTCTGTGCACAGAGTGGTGCTTGGCTGGCGGTGTGTGTGGAGTGGCGCTTGGCTGGTGGTGTTCGTGGAGTGGTACTTGGCTGTCTGTGCATGGAGTGGTGTTTGGCTGGTGGTGTGTGTGTGGAGTGGTGTTTGGCTGGCAGTGTGTGTGGAGTGGTACTTGGCTGTCTGTGCACGGAGTTGTGCTTGGCTGTCGGTGTGCGCTGAGTGGTGTTTGGCTGGCGGTGTGCATGGTCTGGTGCTTGGATGGTGGTGTGGGTGGACTGGCGCTCGGCTGGCGGTGTGTGAGTAGTTACTTTCTGTTGGTCACTACACACACTGCTAGTTGAGTGACACTCCACGCAGTCCATCATTTTGTGTAGTTGCAGTGTCAGAAATGTGGGCGTGTGAAAGTGATGGGCCCTTGAATGGCGCTGTTTGCTGGTGTGAGTGTTGAAATGTGATGGGTCCGCGGCTGGCGGTGTGAATGTTTTGAATGTGTCACACGTACGAAAGGTGTATGAATGGCCTGTAAAGAGGTTGGTGCCTTGACGTGGCTTTACAGCTCACGAGCTGTGAGTCAGTGGTTCAGTTAATCATACTTTCAATTATACGCAGTGTATTTCATTTTTTGTGAAATTACTTGCGAATACAATTGTATGTACTGAATCATCACTCACCCTCGTGCCAAATCCAACCAGTATGTGTGTGTGCTTGCGGATTACATGGCTGTGCAGTACTTTTTTTTTTCTCTTTCTGCAGTAGGGTGTACCTTGTCCCTTATTGTGATTGTAGTAATGTGTTGCTTTTCTTCCAGATGGTGTCAGTGGTCTGGTTTGTATCAGGTATGAAAGGTGCGTGAATGGCCTGTAAAACGGTTGGTGCCTTGTCGTGGCTTTACAGCTCACGAGTTGCGAGTCACTGGTTCGGTTTTTATGCATTTATTTATTAACAGAGCATTTCATTTTTTTGAAATATCATGTTAATAAAATTTTATGTACTGAACCATCACTCGCCCTCGTGCCAAATCCAACCTGTATGTGTGTGTCTTTGAGGAATAGATAGCCGTGCTTGATTCTTTGTCTTTTGAGTAACTCAGTTATGGTGTATATTATAGCTATAAATAACTTTCTAAATTTAGATATTATTGGTAATTCATGGTAGTATATGGTCATGTCTTTCTGGTGAATTCTATTGTTGTTTTTTGTCCACAATCTCCTGTAAACTTGAAATTGTCTGTCACAATTTTCATGCGATATTGTCCCCTGAATCGCATGTTCTCCAACTGAAAACTTAATTCATTCACAACAATTTGGTTTTGCAAGGGTGTTCCCATGAGTTTTTGGCCCGGGGCTTGGCGGGCATCTTTGGAAACTGCCAAACCCAAACAGTTCTGAGAACTAGACACCCGGGGTAGTCCAGGGAGGTATGGCATGCGTGGGTCCCCCAATGTTTCCCTACCTAGAAACCCCTGCAAACCTTAAATTTAGGTTAAAAAACCCACTTTTCCTTACTTTTTTGGGTGGGATCTCGCTGCCGGCACAAATGTCCTACCACCCAGCGTTCCCCTTGTTCTCCCGAGTAAAATGATACCTCACTTGTGTGGGTGCGCCAAAGGCCTGTGACTAAGGTAGGGGGGCTTAATTTGTAAAACTTAAATACTACTTTTTTCAAAATTCATTTTTGGCCTGTTCTGCTTTGGGGCACCCACACAAGTGAGGTATCCTTTTACTCGGGAGAACAAGGGGAACGCTGGGTGGTAGGACATTTTTGCCGGCACGGAGATCCCACGCAAAAAAGTTTGGAAAAGTGATATTTTTACCTAATTTTAAGGTTTGCAAGGAGTTCTGGGTAGGAAAACATTGGGGGACCCACGCATGCCATACCTCCCTGGACTCCCCCGGGTGTCTAGTTTTCAGAACTGTTCGGGTTTGGTACTTTCCAAAGAATACCACCGAGCCCCGGGCCAAAAACTCAGGTGCCCCCCCAAAAATCAAGCTTGTTTTGCAATAGGGTATTGTAAATTCACCACCGTACGATTTAAACCGTTTCCTGTTGCAGCCACTATGCCTATCCACGCAAGTGAGGTACCATTTTTTTCGGGAGACCTGGGGGAACGCTGGGTGGGTGGATATTTGTTGATCCACGCAGATTCCAGAACTTTCCACCACAGAAATGTGAGGAAAATGTGTTTTTTTTGTCAAAATCTTAGCTTTGCAAGGGATTCTGGGGAACAAAACCTGGGGGTAGGCAGACGAGTCACCCCATCCTGAATTCCCCTGGGTGTCTAGTTTTAAAAAATGTATAGGTTTGCTAGGTTTCCCTAGGTGCTGGCAGAGCTAGGGCGCAAAAACAAAAGGTAGTCTTTTTGTCCAAAAAGTGCAAGATTTCACTGGGAAATTGAGGTGCGACCATGTTGCGTTTTGCGCTGTTTCATGTCGCAGCCACTATGCCTACCCACGCAAGTGAGGTACCATTTTTTACGGGAGACCTGGGGGAACGCTGGGTGGGTGGAAATTTGTTGATCCACGCAGATTCCAGAACTTTCCACCACAGAAATGTGAGGAAAATGTATTTTGTTGTCAAATTCTTAGCTTTGCAAGGGATTCTGGGTAACAAAACCTAGTGGTAGGCAGTCGAGTCACCCCATCCTGAATTCCCCTGTGTGTCTAGTTTTCAAAAATGTATAGCTTTGCTAGGTTTCCCTAGGTGCTGGCAGAGCTAGGGCTCAAAAACAAAAGGTAGTCTCTTTGTCCAAAAAGCGCAAGATTTCACTGGGAAATTGAGGTGCGACCACGTTGCGTTTTGCACTGTTTCGTGTCGCAGACACTATGCCTACCCACGTAAGTGAGGTACCATTTTTTTTGGGAGACCTGGGGGAACGCTGAGTGGCTGGAAATTTGTTGATCCACGCAGATTCCATAACTTTCCACCACAGAAATGTGAGGAAAATGTGTTTTTTTTGTCAAATTCTTAGCTTTGCAAGGGATTCTGGGTACCAAAACCTGGTGGTAGGCAGTCGAGTCACCCCATCCTGAATTCCCCTGGGTGTCTACTTTTCAAAAATCTATAGGTTTGCTAGGTTTCCCTAGGTGCCGGCAGAGCTAGGGTGCAAAAACTACAGGTAGGCACTTTGCCAAAAAAGGGTCAATTTGTAACTGCAAAATTTAGGTGTGACCACGTTGCATTTTGCGCCGTTTCCTGTCGCAGGCACAAGGCCGACCCACACAAGTGAGGTACCGTTTTTATCGGGAGACTTGGGGTAATTCAGATTTGTAAATCAACTGTTATTACCAATTCAGCTTTAATGCATTTCTCCCTTTCAATGAAAGACATTGTGTAAAAATTTTTTTTTGAAAAATGACCAATAATTCTCATGCTAGTATGAGTATTCCCAATTTTGAAAATGTGCAATTATATACTGTTTCTGAACTCTATAATTTGTACCCAATTCAGAAATACATAGGTGTCTTTCATACAGATTTTTCCATGTATACATTTTCCAAGACAAAGTGCTGTATACCCAGTAAATGAAAAAATACCATTGCAAGTTGCTGCTCAGTTTTTGAATCTGGGTTTGTCGGGTTCTTGGTGAAACTACAAGTCCTATATATCCCCACAACCAGGAAGGTCTAACGGATGTAACGGTATATTGCTTTCCAAGAGCTGTCAAAATTAGAAAAAGTTATAGGTGAAAACGTTGAGACAAAAGGCTGTTTTTTTCAACAAATTTTCAATTATTCCAATATTTAACTGTTAGTTTCTATAAAGAAACCTTCATTGATTTAGACAAATGACCCCTTTCTGAATTCAGAATTTTGTCTACTTTTCGAAAATGTACAGCTTTCCTGGATCCATTATTGCTTTCAAACTCATTTCTACCATTAACTGGAAGGAGGTGGAAAGCTCTAAAAATAGCAAAAATAGGCTATGTCCCAGAAAAATGCCAAAACTGTGTGAAAAATGTCGGTTCTCTGACAAAAGACTGTCATTCCCTAGAAGCTGAGAAAATGGAGATTTCAGCCCCACAAACCCTTTTTTGATAACATTTTCAGAGAAAAACCCAGAGGCTTTCATTTGCAGCCCGTTTTTCCAATTTTTCTGAAAAAAACAAAAATTTCACTATATTTTGGTTAATTTCTGGGGCTCCTCCACAAACCCTGGGCTCCTTTAGAATCCACATGATGTTGGAAGAAAAGGACGCAAAATTGGCGTGGATACCTTATGTGGTCAAAAAGTTACAAGGGCCTAAGCGCGCACTACCCCAAAACGCCAAAAAAAGCCTCAGCACAGGAGGGGAAAAGGCCTAGCAGCGAAGGGGTTAATGATATTACATCGCCCTATTATTGTAAAATGTAGTCTCCCCATTTGTCCAAGGAATTGGTAATATTGGCAATCAATAAGTTCCAATTTACTTCCATCAATTCAGACATAGAAGATCGTATTTGAATACCCAGGTATGTCACCACTTTAATTACTTGCGCATCCCTCCATTCAATACTGTCAGAGCACAGGATTTGTGTTTTAGACACGTTGAGCTTGTAACCTGCCATCACCCCAAACTCTGTTGCTAACTGCTCAATTTCATGCATTGCACCAGCGGGGTTCACAGTAATCACAGCTATGTAGTCTGCATATGCAAAAACAGAAAATTGAAAATCATAAGCCAAAAAGGGAGGAATACGGACATTATGCGATAGTCGTTCTATAAAAGGATTTATATAAAGGGCAAATAATAGGGGAGAACAGGGGCAGCCTTGACGGGTACCTCGAGATATAGGCACCACCTCTGATAACAAACCCATTGCGGAGATCTTAGCAGTAGGAGCTTCATACAAAGCATGTATCGCTCGTATAAACTTATCTCCGAAGCCGCTTCGATCCATCAGTTGCCACAAGTATCCCCATTCCACGCGATCAAAAGCTTTTTCTGAGTCCAATAAGATCAACGCTAAATCCCTCTTTTCAGTACTAGCAATGTCAAATATTGTGACGACTTTATTAACCGCATGCGTGCGGGCGGAATTCCGCCAGTACGCTGGGTTTTTCGTAATCGCACTTTACGTGACGAGCTGGGCTCGTCATGAGCGTGCGAGGAGGCTACGCCATGACGAGCCCAGCTCGTCATGAGCGTCGAAGGGGTTAATATGTTCAGTGGTTCCACGTTGCGGAATAAACCCATGTTGGTTTAGGGATACCAAAGAAGAAATAACTGTAGAAAGTCGGTTGGCCAGAATTTTTTAAAAGATCTTATTATCACAATTTAGTAAGGAGATTGGGCGATAAGATCCAACCAACTCCGGAGGTTTGCCCTTTTTACAGAAAACCGCAATTGTAGCTTCTGACCAAGATTTGGGTGGTTGCCCAGCCTGTGCTACCTGAAAAACCTTTAACATCTCATCTTTAATCAAAGGAAAAAATAACCTATACACCTCCACGGGTATCCTATCGGGTCTCGCCGCTTTTCCTACAGCTAAACTTTTTACAGCCATTTCTAGTTCCTTCATAGAGATCGGGGAGTGAAGTTGCTCTGCCAAAAAAGGATCTAATTGCGCCAATTCTTCCCACACAGGTACATTTACACCCCCATTCAGGACTCCCTGATGGGTGTAAAGGGTGGAGTAAAACTGCTGAAAAATAGAGAGTATCTGTTAAAGATCAGAATGTAACACCCCATTCTGATCTTTCATTGCCTGAATAGTTATAGCAGATCCCTTCATTCGAAGCCGCAGAGCCAATGATCTTCCAATAGTCTCCCCAAATTCGTGAATTTGTTGTTTCGAAATAAGATATTTCCTGGCATTCTCTTCACTCCAAAAACCCAAAACCCTTGCACGGCATTTAGCCACAGTGTTCACTAACTTAGAGATATCCTGCTTACCTACAACGATCCCTGTAGTTAAAGTGCCTTCCGCCACTCTCAAAGCCTCGTAATATCGAGCCAACTCCAGCTTTCGTTTTTTCTGCAAGTGTAAACTAAAGCTAAGAACTTCCCCCCCAAAAACAAGCCTTAAAAGAGTCCCAAATAATAGTAATGGGGGCAGACAAATTGTTATTTAAAAAAAAAATCCTTGATCCAATAACCCATATGTACCTTGAATTCTTTATTTAAACAAAGTTTCCTATCGAATGCAAAAGAATTACAGGATCGCCTACCCCTAGGTACCATTAGTTCTAAGACAACTGGGGCATGATCGGACGAGATCCTCGGAAATACCTGAATAGAAGCCGCAGGTAAAAAAAAAGCGGATGCAAAAAAGTAATCTAACCTTACTAATTTTTTATGTGGATGTGAGTAAAAGGTAAACCCCAAATCTTGTCCTTTTATTTTACCCCAGGCATCCACTAAGCCATGATCCAGAGTTAGATCATAAAGTGCTTTAAAAACTTTAGGTTTCCGTCCAACATATCTCTGGGGGCCATCCTGTAAAGCCTGATTAGTCAAATTAATGTTGATATCCCCACATATTATCAAGGGGGATGGCCATGTGGCTAATTCTGAATTTAAATCAACCAAAGTCCCCGGATCATCCAAATTGGACCCATAAATAGTGCAAAGCGTAAAATTATAACCCTCAGCCCCACATTCAGCAATAGCTCACTGGCCGAGTTGATCAGCCAAGAGCTCCGCCCAATATTCACAGAGTTACTACTAGCTAAAATAGCTACCCCCCCCTCCCCGAGTCATACCCAATTGGCCCGACACAGATAATAATGAGAATCCCAAATCTTTCAATAACCCTCGATTAGGCCAGGGTATATGCGTCTCCTGTATGGAGAGTATATCAGGCCGAATGTGTCGTAGTTCCGCGGCCACTTTTTGTCGCTTTTCCCAATTATTAAGACCCGACAAATTTAGTTAACAGATTTTTATTCCATCACCCGACATTATTAGGTTGTATGTTAATCTTCCCACTACAAGCAATGCCAACCTTAAAAAAAACTTGAGAAACCTGCCATCCGACACCTGCCTGTTATCTTTATTTGAGTTTTAGTTTTACCAAATAAACAATTACTTGCCACTGTGAAATGTTTTCCCCTTTAATACCTTCTTTAGATACTTGAAAACCTATACACATTATTGGTAGTGAGGTCTTCTCTTCAGATAGTAGGGTAGGATACGGCGCTCAGCTGACAGAGCAACTCTCAGCACCTCTTTCTTGCTTAACCATGTACCCTAGATGAGAACAAAATTGTCATAGGAGAGCTTTCTACTTACAGGCACCAGGATCAGATGGCTTTCAGTCTGTGTTTTATAAACTAAATGCAGACATTATGACCTCGTACTGGCTGGACTTATACAAGGAGGATAATGCGGCACAATCTACCCCCCTCATTAGCTAAAACAGTTTTGATAACTGATCGATCAAGCCTGAGAAACAGACAGATAGAAGAGTTTTACCATCCTCTGTAGCTTCTGAATTGTAATGGTAAAATATCAGTTAAATTAATTGCCAATCACCCAATACCTATCATGCCAGATTTGGTTAGACCTGATCAATGAGGTTTTATTCTGTTTTTCTGGATGCCTCGAAAGCATTGGACTCTCGGAGAGGGGATACCTCTCAATGATTCTTCAGAGAATTGTTCTCACCCTGTCTTTAGTGGCCTGGATTGAGTTGCTTTGTAGCTCTCAATGGCCTGGGTCCGTATCAATGGTGCCTTCTCGTCCGCCATAGTAATATCCTGTGGTACGAGACAGAGGTGCCCTCTCTCTCCACTCCTCTTTGAATCATTAAATCAAACTACTGACAAACTCAACACATGCTCTGAGTAGTGCTGGTAGAGTTAAACTAGTAGACACATAACAATATCAATATGCACTGACGACCTAACACTGTATCTCAGGAACCACAGATGATGCATCAGCATGATTATGAGGGAGTACATAAAATGTGGGTCCCTTTCGGGAATCTCCATAAACTGGGATGAATCCCAGTTTTTGCTACTCACCAACAACGTCACACAGGTCAAGCCAGATTTCCCATTGACGTGATATTATGGCTCCATAAAAAATCTGAGCATCTGGATCAACAGGCATATGGGAAAAGTCATGAGGGAGAACTATGGGGTGGCCAGCTCCAAAATCACTAACCAAAATGATTTGTCGGTTGGTGCCCCCATCGTCACTTGTGTCCCGGATAGGACTAATAAAGGTAATACTCCCAAAATTAATATACCTCTTTGTGGACACATCTCTTTTGCTCATTAATTCCTTCTTTCGGACAGCGCGCACCCAACTTATGAGATTAGCTTGGGCAGGTAAATATCCTACCCTTCTAACAGAGTGGTTTCGAGTCTCCAGATCCAGAGCTATACTATCTATTTGCACAGGCACATTTTACACAGAAGTGAAGAGAAGGATGGCTCAGCGCACATCCAGTTCTAGTCGTTGGTTGGCACACCCACACCCCACCATGCACATATAGAAGACCAGTAGGGCTGGAATGCGATTCGGAGAAGGGTGTGAATGGATATACTATACTCCCCCACTGCTGCCCATTAGCATTCACCCACTGCTTCCTAAAGACATTTCCCAATGAATGTCTTGTGGCAACAGCCTCTGTAAATCCTATGTATTCTCTCATAATCATGCTGTCGTGTGCCCCACAAGACTTACCTCTGCTTGTGAAGCGATTCCGCAGAGACGACTAGAGCCACCGCGCCTGTACCCACCTGACCCTTGTGGACTGTAGTACCCAGCAGGGATGAGATGGAAGCAGGGAAGGGAGCCAGAAAAGAATGTAGAGGCTTGGTGTGGGTATGGAGGTTGGGTAGATCGTGGTGCCAACTGGGGAAACAGGAAAAGACCCGATTAGGAAAAGACGACACCGCCCGTGTTCAGCACAGACCCTGAAACACATACAGAAACGGATATGCCCTTAGGGAACTCACAAGTGCTTTTGTAGCCCTCTGAACCAAGACATCAAATGAGCTCCGAAGGAAAAACCAAGGTAAAGCGCTCCTGCGCTGTGATGCACAAATCAAGAGTTAAAGTACAACTCCAATGTGGTATGCCTGGGTGGCGAAGTAATCCAGGATATCGCTCCTGTTCCTGAGGAACTGTACCCCAAGGCTGCGCTCCTGCGCGGTGAGATACTTCCCCACTGTAAGGAAAATAAACAAATGCAGCGCTCCTGCGCGGTGTTCCTTAACCCCAGGACAGCACTCCTGCGCGGCTAGGGTTTCAGGACCAAAGTGTTTGCAACCCCCAGAATAGCGCTCCAGCGCGGTGTAGTCTAATGTCACTGACTAGCGCTCCTGCGCGTGACAAAGGCAAAAGAAAACAAATAAGCGCTCCTGCGCGGCGAGGGTAAGTAGATCAAAAACGTTTAACACCCCAGAAACAGTGCACCAGCGCGACGACGAAGAAAACCAGAGCGCGCTCCAGCGCGGCGAGGGTCCGCAGTCTCCAGGATACGTCTCCGGGCTCCGTGGACAAACAGCGCATCCAGAAGCGGGAAGGAATCCGAAGCACTGAGCCGGCGGAAAACGCGATGTTTAAGCTTTTCCCCCGGAAGTGCTTCGGTGCGGAAGGTCAACAGCAAAAGACTGGACCGGTTCTCCACTTCCGCCCGGAAGTGTGTATCCCGGCTTTCTGTATGTGTTTTGGCCGGGAACGGCAATAGCCGCGAACGTGACACATGCCTCGGACATTTGCAAGGACAGATCCCTCATCACATTAACAGATTTCAAGGGGTACATCCCCTACACCTCCTCGGGATGTATTTTTGTATTTCCCTGTACGTGGCTCAAGTATGTTGGTTTTCCCAGCCCTTCCTGCCGAGCCCACTCCCTTTCGGGCATTGGGAAAATTACTTTCGGCCACCAATCCTACGCATCTACTTTCTAATCTGTACCACACAGAAAGGGACCCAAATTGTATGTATTCTCTCTTAATAACGCCTCAGACTTCTAAAAGGACAGCAACATCATCACATTAACAGATTTCAAGGGGGACATCGCCAACACCCCTCTGGATGTATTTTGTATTTCCACCTACATGGCTCAAGTAGGTCAGTTTCACTGGCCTTTCCTGCTGAGCCCAATCCAATTTAGGTACAATATTAGTACATCCAGAGATCCTTGTTTGGTAAAGGAATGTGGGCCTTGTCTGTGGAGTCATGAATAAATGATCCCCGATACCAAATAAAGGTGGGCCTCGACCTTGCGTGGACAATGTGGGACAGTGGGAAATGCGTCCAGATGTCCGGCATAAGGGATGCATGGTCGCTGCGTATACTGTGCCCTGATTGGCTCGGTCACACCCCAAACAACTTCTCATAAGTCCACCCCCAGACAACCACTCACCGTCCCATTCACAGACCCATACCTTACTCACACACACACACCCACCCACTCACGCCTCCATAGAGGCACTCACACCCCCACTCACTCACTTGTACAGCCACTCACACAACCATTCACTCACTCATACAAGTCACTTACCCGTAGACCCACTCACATAGCCACACACTCACCCATACAGCTAATCACACACACACACTTATTTACCTACACAGTCACTCACACACCCACTTACTTACCTACACAGCCTCCCAACACATCCATTCACTCATCCATACAGCCATTCACACAAACACTCTCAATACAGCCACTCAAACACAACCAACTCCCTTAGCCAAAAACCCACACACTCGCCCATACAGTCACTTACACACCACTTACCCACGCATAGAACCACTCACACAGCCACTCACTCACCCATACAGCCACTGACGCACCCATGCACTAACCAATACCGCCACTCATTCAGCATCTCACTCACCCATACAACTACTCACACACTGACTTATACACCTATACAGCCACTAATACACCCATACACACAAGGATACCTACAGTCACACAGCCACTCACTTAATATATGTTAGAAGTAGTATCACTCAGTAGCAGTGCACCTAGTATACAAATTTAACATTTGTAATATTTTAGTATATATGTTTAACACCCATAAACTTTTAAAACACTTACATTTGAGATTACACCAGTAATGTCACTGATTATTTCATAAGTGATGTAATATGAGGTTATAAGCAGTGCGTTGAGGTTGCATAAGTTAAAGGTATAGCTCAGGTAACGATAACTGCTGAATGCCACTGGTTGTGTACAAGTGATATCTGAGCCGCAGTGCGTTGAGGTTGCATAAGTTAAAGGTATAGCTCAGGTAACGATAACTGCTGAATGCCACTGGTTGTGTACAAGTGATATCTGAGCCTAACTACGATGCCCCTGTAACCTTTGTTTTTTCCAGTGAAAATATAACCTAGTGGCGGTAGAGACTAGGTAGCTATAGTTAGGTCTGCTTTTCCACAGAAAGACCCCTTTTGGTTTGCTAATAACTTTGGCCCCGTTTGAAGAATCTTCACAAATCATTCCCCCAAAAAAGTTCGACACCAGCTCCTTCCCAGAACGTTTCGGGGTGATCCACCAAGTGAGGTGAGAAAAGAGGGGTGTCACAAAACCCCCATGCATTTTCCAATGACTTCTTTAGACAAGGCCACAGGCAAAATTGCTGAACAGAATTACACCAAATGTGTCAGGAAGCTAGATCTTGATCCGCAGATTGTGCTTTATATGATTTGGTGCAAACCCGCTCAGTTGTTTTTGAGAAATTAAAGGACAAGACTATTGTATATCTAGACAGTTGGCTTTTTCAAGACTCTTGTGGGAGCGCCAGTTTAAAAATAGAGCGCTCTGAATGGCCCATGGAGCCTTATTTCGTATGGGTCATCCCGCCCCACGTGAGTCAGACTGCCTTGGGAGTGAGGTCTGATTGGCTGCCAGCAACATGAGAAAAATTTTGCTGGCAGTCATTACAGGACTCGAGATTTAGTCTCCTGTCATCAAGTAAAAAAAGAATTAAAAAAAATGGAACGGGCAAGGTAGGGATACCCTGAACCCCCAGCCCGCATGAGGGAGATCCAGAGGGCCCCTCCACCCCCACCGGGAGCAACCAAAAAAAATCTAAAAATCGGCAAAAAATGCTGCAATGCCGCAAGATCGGAAAAATAATGGCAACCGGGCTGCATTCCGTAACCTCATGCTCTGGGGAGCCCACCCCCAGGACTGTGTTTATAAAGTGGAGAGGGTCTGCATGCCCCCAACCCATCCTGTCGAGGCACCACAGAGCCCACCCACAGGCTGATAATAGTTTATATGGAGAGGGGGCAGCGCAGCCCCCCCCCCAAGCCTACAGAGGCCTTAGGGAGTTTACCCCAGGGCAGAAATTCATTTATATGGGGGTGGGATCATACGGCCCCCATGCACGAGCCTACAGAGGCCCTGCGGAACCCACCCCTGGGGCCAGCTCACCAGATATGTTGTGGGGAACCCGTCTCTGAGACTTAGCAGGTTTCCGGCCTGCAGCAGAACCGGCAGGGAAACGCTCTCACTTGGTGGGAGCATTTCTGAATTTCCTGCCAAACGGAAACACTGGTCGGAAACTTTGAAAATGCTCCCGCCCTCTGGAAGCAAACTTTTGATCTGTTTCCATGCTTGCTGTGATCAAAATGTTTCTACTGCACTGAGGGAGCAGCATTAGTAGCTGCTCCCTGAAGGTCAGAGCAAAGCCGATACCGCTGCATGCCGGAAACTGGCTGGGGCCTTGGGTCGCACTGGGGCACCCACAAGCATCAAAAAATCTACTCGCTTACTCGAAATTGCAAGTAAAATTTTAACAGGTTGAGCTATTTTTAGAACCTACTAGTCCCATCTGGCGAGTAAACTTAGGCTAGCAAGGAACAGGTGTTCTTTCATTCAGTAAGTGAATAAGCAATAAAGATGCCATTAACTCTTGTTTTTATCTTGACACACCTACTGTCTGTTCAAGGAAAGAGCTCAAATGTCAGTTTGTCTTTTAAGTAATTGCTGCTTGGAAACTTAGGTTTATTTTTCTCTCTCTTACTAGAGCTAGGGGTTTCTGTCAAGTGAGCTGTCTGAAGATGTCAGTTATTTTACTCTAACGAAAATATTACAAGCGTAACCGCTTGTCCTAATGCGCACAGTTGCACTGCCTGCTGGGATGCTACTGTTTAGATAGTATGCTTTTCTAGACCAGTATTACATACCATCTCATTGTTAGAACAACATAATCAATTCAAAAAACAATTTCATGAATAACCTTTTTACTTGATTCTTAACACAAAAAGAAGAAATCACTTATTTTAACCAATTACATATATCATTGGGTTATTGTTTCACATTCACAGTTCATACATGAACATTTTATGCATTTCTTTGTGATGCCCTATGCATTTCGGGCCCCATGGCCCTTCCTCAGGGGCAGAGTCTGTAAAAATCAAAAAGAAATACATTCTATTTGATCACATTCTTAATCTGTGAGGGATATACAGTCGAATATACTAATACAGGCATTACTCCTGAATACAATAGTGTGCGGACATGCCATAATACCAGTGAAGGGGTGAAAAGAAGAGATGAAGAGAGAAGGTCAGGGGAGTTATTATAAAAAGTGGCTGAAAAAGTAGGGCGAAAAGATGAATAAATAAATAAATAAATAAATAAACACAGATGTCGGAGGTGGTGATGCAGTACGACGAACAGGAGTGTGACCGTTACTCTACACCCGGTGGAAAAGGAAGTTTTTCTAGTGGTATCACTGACCTTGATATGCTGTATGGTAAAGAAGGGGTAGTTCATAGGACACACTCAAATGTCATGCGCGAATTCTAAAAAAATGCGGAGGGATGTGTTTAGACATCATAGGTAATACGGTGGTCGGGGTTTACAGAGAAAAATTGAAATAATCCTACCTCGACGGGTTCACGGAAACCAATATCGTAGTGGTTGATGTTTGGTAGATTCAAACGGGTGAAGTCCTCAATCTAAAAACGCATTCGAGCGGGATTCATTAAATGCTCGTTAAGGAAACCATTCACGAAAGAAAACAAAACCCACGGCTGCCATGGGGAGGGACTCACCTTGCACAACTTTAAGGTGCTCCGTGAAACTTCACGGGGGAATTCTGGTGTAGCTGCTGGATCGATGGCGGGATACCGCGCATGCGTGCCACGGGCTTAAGAAAGCTAAAACTAGAAAACGGACTACATCGCGTGTACGGGGATGTACTAAGGGTCGGTGGCGGCCATTAATAAAAAGGGTGGAATACATTGAATGACATGAATGTGGAAAGAATTGGGCATTAAGAAGTAGGAAAAAGATGGAAGGGTATGTGTGGGGTGGTACCTGGCTAGTGCATAACATAAATATTCCAAACAATGAAAACAAACTTATACATACATTTTGTTATATGTTTTTTCTTGAATGCATACTGTTATTTGTAAGGTGGGTGCTGAACACAAAGGTCGCACGCAGACGACTTGCGGAGCATTATCACAGGTAACATCCTAAATCTGCTCTGTCATTGATCCCTTTGGGATCCTGTGTATCTAGTTTCCTTATCCAGAAAATTTCTCTTTGGAGTAATTTTTTAGTGGTATCCTTCCCAGGGGTGGGTTTGACTACCTCGAGAACCTGGAACTTAAGCTGTGCTATTGTGTGTCTGTGTTTGGTCCAATGTGTTGCTAAACTGCTGTTGGGGTGGTTGTTACGAATAGTGCTTTTGTGCTCCGATATAAGTGTCTTAATCTTTCGTTCAGTTTTTCCTACGTATAGGAGGCCGCACGGGCATTTTATGGCATAAATGAGATGTGTGGAGTTGCAATCTGCATTGTGTTTAGTTTTAAAAGTTTCCCCGGAGTGGGGATGCCTGATGTTATCCCTCACAATAACGTTGTTGCACTGTACGCAGTTGTGACATTTTCTGGTGCCACGATAGACTTCTTGAACGCTCAAGGTGGGTGCTTTCAGCATCTCTTTTATGTTTCTGGACCTCTTATAGGCAAAGATCGGTCTATCTTTAAACAACCCTTGGAAATCATTTTCATTGCTGAGAAGGTCCCAGTGCTGGTTGATACTCTTCTTAATTTCTCTTGAGCTAGTTGAGTATTTAGATACAAATACTTGACGACTCATCTCTGGTTTCGTTACAGATGTAAGCAATGATTCCCGATTTCTTTCTGCTACTTTAAGTTTAGTGTTTTCCAGGAGGGTCTTTGGATATTTCTTCTCGATGTATTTATCGGTGATCATTTCTAGATTACGTTCAAGTGTATCGGTATCCGTGCATATCCTTTTGGCTCTCAACATCTGTGAGTATGGCAAATTGACGATCAGGTTTTTTGGGTGAAAGCTGTTAAACATTAGTGCTGTGTTTTTGTCTGTAGCTTTATGGTATATTTCAGTTCGAATTTCATTGTCTTCCAATTTCACTAGTACATCCAGAAAAGGAATTTTTTTAAGCTCTACTGTGCTGGTAAACTGGAGATGTTCATCTAGTGTATTTAGCTGGGTTATTTTTTGTTCAAGCATTTCTTTGGTATTGTGCCATATTAGGAAAATATCATCTATGTATCGGCAGTACAAAGTTACATTGTCCTGCCATTCGGGATCTGTCAATAGTTGCTCTTCCTCAAATTTCGCCATATAGGTATTGGCGTAGGCCGGTGCCCCAGAAAATCCCATGGAGGTCCCTTTATTCTGTAAAAAGAACTCATTTTTGTGTTTAAAGTATCCATGGTGGAGACAGAAGTGTAACAGTTCAAGTAGAAATACTTTATCAGCTCTTATTTCTTCTTGTTTTAACAGAGCCCATTCCACAGCTTCAATTCCTCCTCTGTGGGGAATGGATGTATATAAGGCTTTTACATCCAAACTGCATAGTATGAGTCCTTCCTTGAATTGCACTGTAGCCAATTTTTGTAGAAAATGTGTGGTATCTTTGATGTATGAGTACCAGGTTTGTACAAAAGGTTGCAAGAAGTGGTCAAGGTATTTTCCCAGGGGTTCGAAGATCGTTCCACACCCTGCTACTATCGGGCGAAAAGGTGGTTTTTGAAGGTCTTTATGGAGCTTCGGTAGCATGTATATGTTTGGTTGTTTAGGGTGCTGTACTGTAAGAAATTGCCTAGTTTTCACGGAGATCCATTTCATGTTCTCTGCCTGGTCTAGAAGCTGGTTTAGGGTCATTTTCAAATCTTCCATGGGGTCTTTGTCCAGTTTTATGTATATTTCTGTGTCGTTAATGTGTTCTTTGACACTGGTTTCGTAAAACTGTTGATCCATGATCACGATAGCTCCGCCTTTGTCAGCTCTCTCTATGTGAATATTTGGATTTTCAGCCAGTTCTTTCAGTGTATGTTTTTCGTATTTGGAAAAGTTCATAGTTCTCTTTTTCAGGTGTTGATTTTCTTGAAATCATTCAATACTAGGTTCTCAAATGCATCGAGAATCTTATGTGATGTAGGAGCTACAAAAGAAGATTTAGGTCTGAACTCTTCCAGTTCGGTGTCAGTTGGGGTAATTCCAAGGTCTGGGATATTCTTGAAAAAATATTTCAGACGTAACACTCTCATAAACTGGGTGTAGAGTAACGGTCACACTCCTGTTCGTCGTACTGCATCACCACCTCCGACATCTGTGTTTATTTATTTATTTATTCATCTTTTCGCCCTACTTTTTCAGCCACTTTTTATAATAACTCCCCTGACCTTCTCTCTTCATCTCTTCTTTTCACCCCTTCACTGGTATTATGGCATGTCCGCACACTATTGTATTCAGGAGTAATGCCTGTATCAGTATATTCGACTGTATATCCCTCACAGATTAAGAACGTGATCAAATAGAATGCATTTCTTTTTGATTTTTACAGACTCTGCCCCTGAGGAAGGGCCATGGGGCCCGAAATGCATAGGGCATCACAAAGAAATGCATAAAATGTTCATGTATGAACTGTGAATGTGAAACAATAACCCAATGATATATGTAATTGGTTAAAATAAGTGATTTCTTCTTTTTGTGTTAAGAACCAAGTAAAAAGGTTATTCATGAAATTGTTTTTTGAATTGATTATGTTGTTCTAACAATGAGACGGTATGTAATACTGGTCTAGAAAAGCATACTATCTAAACAGCAGCATCCCAGCAGGCAGTGCAACTGTGCGCATTAGGACAAGCGGTTACGCTTGTAATATTTTCGTTATTGAATAGCACAATATGGACATTGTGCTAACCTAAGCAGCACGCATTAAGTAACAATACAAACTTAATATATTTTTTCCTAAAAGACAGGTATGCCCAGCCTTCACTTTAATCTTTCTAGTAGTTTGTCCTCCAGGCAGGAGCACCCCCAGTTTAAAAATGTCATTTGATGCAATTACAGGGCTTACAGACAATAGAGCCACTACACTGGCTTACACAAACGAACAAGCCACTGAAATATACTCGCTCATACAAGATATACGTTCTTTTAATGTGCAGGGAAGCAGTCTTCCACAACAACTCAAACAATTGGAATTCCTAACCAAAAGACGACTGAACCAACGACTGCACGCATCGACCCTGGTGCAATATCACCGAGCTAAAAGGATCCCGAGAGGACTGAGGATGCCAATAAAACCAATGCTATTTAGGTTCCACATGAAAAAGGACTTTATGGACAAATGGTACGCTGTACTTAATAAATGTTCTCTTGACTTGTTATTATTACTAATAGAAGAACTAGCAGTAGTGATTAAAGAAATAACAGAGGAGATTGATCTAATAGAAACTGACTTAGAAAGTCGCATGGATGCTACAGATTGGACCAAATTCCTGGAAGAAATGAACAAAAAATTAGACGTCTACACAAAAGACATACATGAAGGCAAATTGAGGAAATATAAACGAGACACCCTGGACTACAAGTTGAACGAGGTGTATACATGGGCAGAGGTATATGCCCAGAGGAGAACATACTTCAAAAGAACCACCAATACCTCATCTCAGGAAAGTATAACCTCCGAAAGCGAAACAAATCCTAGCAGAGCACCTCCCATTATACAAACAACCACAGGAGCATCCGGTGAAACAAGTACGGGAGGAGTGACAGGTGCTAAAACGTCTTTTTCTCAACAGGACGGGGATTCAAGCCAACCACCAGGCAAACAAAAAGGAAAACCAGGCGAAGCCAAAGAAGTAATAAAACCAAACCTGAGGAGCACAAAACAAACATAGTGGTTAACATCTCCACTCAAGCTATAACTGACCAACAAGTAAAAGTATTAAACAAAGGCTTCAACTTCGTACCTACCTACAATACTAATCAACTTGAGACCGAAATCGATTTCTTCAAATTTATGAGAGTGTTACGTCTGAAATATTTTTTCAAGAATATCCCAGACCTTGGAATTACCCCAACTGACACCGAACTGGAAGAGTTCAGACCTAAATCTTCTTTTGTAGCTCCTACATCACATAAGATTCTCGATGCATTTGAGAACCTAGTATTGAATGATTTCAAGAAAATCAACACCTGGAAAAAGAGAACTATGAACTTTTCCAAATACGAAAAACATACACTGAAAGAACTGGCTGAAAATCCAAATATTCACATAGAGAGAGCCGACAAAGGCGGAGCTATCGTGATCATGGATCAACAGTTTTACGAAACCAGTGTCAAAGAACACATTAACGACACAGAAATATACATAAAACTGGACAAAGACCCCATGGAAGATTTGAAAATGACCCTAAACCAGCTTCTAGACCAGGCAGAGAACATGAAATGGATCTCCGTGAAAACTAGGCAATTTCTTACAGTACAGCACCCTAAACAACCAAACATATACATGCTACCGAAGTTCCATAAAGACCTTCAAAAACCACCTTTTCGCCCGATAGTAGCAGGGTGTGGAACGATCTTCGAACCCCTGGGAAAATACCTTGACCACTTCTTGCAACCTTTCGTACAAACCTGGTACTCATACATCAAAGATACCACACATTTTCTACAAAAATTGGCTACAGTGCAATTCAAGGAAGGACTCATACTATGCAGTTTGGATGTAAAAGCCTTATATACATCCATTCCCCACAGAGGAGGAATTGAAGCTGTGGAATGGGCTCTGTTAAAACAAGAAGAAATAAGAGCTGATAAAGTATTTCTACTTGAACTGTTACACTTCTGTCTCCACCATGGATACTTTAAACACAAAAATGAGTTCTTTTTACAGAATAAAGGGACCTCCATGGGATTTTCTGGGGCACCGGCCTACGCCAATACCTATATGGCGAAATTTGAGGAAGAGCAACTATTGACAGATCCCGAATGGCAGGACAATGTAACTTTGTACTGCCGATACATAGATGATATTTTCCTAATATGGCACAATACCAAAGAAATGCTTGAACAAAAAATAACCCAGCTAAATACACTAGATGAACATCTCCAGTTTACCAGCACAGTAGAGCTTAAAGAAATTCCTTTTCTGGATGTACTAGTGAAATTGGAAGACAATGAAATTCGAACTGAAATATACCATAAAGCTACAGACAAAAACACAGCACTAATGTTTAACAGCTTTCACCCAAAAAACCTGATCGTCAATTTGCCATACTCACAGATGTTGAGAGCCAAAAGGATATGCACGGATACCGATACACTTGAACGTAATCTAGAAATGATCACCGATAAATACATCGAGAAGAAATATCCAAAGACCCTCCTGGAAAACACTAAACTTAAAGTAGCAGAAAGAAATCGGGAATCATTGCTTACATCTGTAACGAAACCAGAGATGAGTCGTCAAGTATTTGTATCTAAATACTCAACTAGCTCAAGAGAAATTAAGAAGAGTATCAACCAGCACTGGGACCTTCTCAGCAATGAAAATGATTTCCAAGGGTTGTTTAAAGATAGACCGATCTTTGCCTATAAGAGGTCCAGAAACATAAAAGAGATGCTGAAAGCACCCACCTTGAGCGTTCAAGAAGTCTATCGTGGCACCAGAAAATGTCACAACTGCGTACAGTGCAACAACGTTATTGTGAGTGATAACATCAGGCATCCCCACTCCGGGGAAACTTTTAAAACTAAACACAATGCAGATTGCAACTCCACACATCTCATTTATGCCATAAAATGCCCGTGCGGCCTCCTATACGTAGGAAAAACTGAACGAAAGATTAAGACACGTATATTGCAGCACAAAAGCACTATTCGTAACAACAACCCCAACAGCAGTTTAGCAACACATTGGACCAAACACAGACACACAATAGCACAGCTTAAGTTCCAGGTTCTCGAGGTAGTCAAACCCACCCCTGGGAAGGATACCACTAAAAAATTACTCCAAAGAGAAATTTTCTGGATAAGGAAACTAGATACACAGGATCCCAAAGGGATCAATGACAGAGCAGATTTAGGATGTTACCTGTGATAATGCTCCGCAAGTCGTCTGCGTGCGACCTTTGTGTTCAGCACCCACCTTACAAATAACAGTATGCATTCAAGAAAAAACATATAACAACATGTATGTATAAGTTTGTTTTCATTGTTTGGAATATTTATGTTATGCACTAGCCAGGTACCACCCCACACATACCCTTCCATCTTTTTCCTACTTCTTAATGCCCAATTCTTTCCACATTCATGTCATTCAATGTATTCCACCCTTTTTATTAATGGCCGCCACCGACCCTTAGTACATCCCCGTTCACGCGATGTAGTCCGTTTTCTAGTTTTAGCTTTCTTAAGCCCGTGGCACGCATGCGCGGTATCCCGCCATCGATCCAGCAGCTACACCAGAATTCCCCCGTGAAGTTTCACGGAGCACCTTAAAGTTGTGCAAGGTGAGTCCCTCCCCATGGCAGCCGTGGGTTTTGTTTTCTTTCGTGAATGGTTTCCTTAACGAGCAATTAATGAATCCCGCTCGATTGCGTTTTTAGATTGAGGACTTCACCCGTTTGAATCTACCAAACATCAACCACTACGATATTGGTTTCCGTGAACCCGTCGAGGTAGGATTATTTCAATTTTTCTCTGTAAACCCCGACCACCGTATTACCTATGATGTCTAAACACATCCCTCCGCATTTTTTTAGAATTCGCGCATGACATTTGAGTGTGTCCTATGAACTACCCCTTCTTTACCATACAGCATATCAAGGTCAGTGATACCACTAGAAAAACTTCCTTTTCCACCGGGTGTAGAGTAACGGTCACACTCCTGTTCGTCGTACTGCATCACCACCTCCGACATCTGTGTTTATTTATTCATCTTTTCGCCCTACTTTTTCAGCCACTTTTTATAATAACTCCCCTGACCTTCTCTCTTCATCTCTTCTTTTCACCCCTTCACTGGTATTATGGCATGTCCGCACACTATTGTATTCAGGAGTAATGCCTGTATTAGTATATTCGACTGTATATCCCTCACAGATTAAGAACGTGATCAAATAGAATGTATTTATTTTTGATTTTTACAGACTCTGCCCTTGAGGAAGGGCCATGGGGCCCGAAATGCATAGGGCATCACAAAGAAATGCATAAAATGTTCATGTATGAACTGTGAATGTGAAACAATAACCCAATGATATATGTAATTGGTTAAAATAAGTGATTTCTTCTTTTTGTGTTAAGAACCAAGTAAAAAGGTTATTCATGAAACTGTTTTTTTAATTGATTATGTTGTTCTAACAATGAGACGGTATGTAATACTGGTCTAGAAAAGCATACTATCTAAACAGTAGCATCCCAGCAGGCAGTGCAACTGTGCGCATTAGGACAAGCGGTTACGCTTGTAATATTTTCGTTATTGAATAGCACAATATGGACATTGTGCTAACCTAAGCAGCACGCATTAAGTAACAATACAAACTTAATATATTTTTTCCTAAAAGACAGGTGTGCCCAGCCTTCACTTTAATCTTTCTAGTTATTTTTCTCTAACACAACATTTAAATCAATAGTCTGTAAATTAATATTATAAATATTTCAAAATATATCAGGAATTACTAAAGCATTTTTTTCGTAATTAAGAAGTGTGATGGAAACAAATAGTTAACTAGGAGCAAATCAAACCAGAACACTTTACTTGGTGATGTGCAAATGACACATATTTGGAGAAACTATTTCCAAACATTATTGTTTGTACATTATAAAGTTTTATCAGTAAAGTTGCATGTCAGTGGGAAGGTTTGTGTCCATTTCAAAGTAAAATCTGCTGATTACAAATGACAGTGTGCTACCACTTCATGCTTTAGTTATGTATTTATTCATCCATATAGAGATCACAATCCTATCTCTGCCAAGATAGTGTTACCTTATAGGGAACAGAAGCCTAAGCCTGTATTCACCCTGGCACTATCCACTAAAGATGCTAGGCACAGGGTGGTTTGGCGCACAGCAAACATGAGTAGTATTATGTCACAGGTAATCCCGATTAGCTCTGCACTGGTTTTTAGTTGCAATTGTTTCCCAGACTAGCCGTCTCGCATTTTACAAGCGTTTGCAACCCTGCTGGATAAAGTTAACCATCTATTTTCTAAACCTATTTCCCAGTCCTGTAATCGGGTTCACACCTGGTTTGACAAGGCTTGTAGAGAGGCTAATAATACCCTACGCAGGGCTCTAAAATAAAATTCCAGAGACCAGACGATGATCAGGGAAAGCAGAAAGATGTATAAGCTTGCCACAAAAGAAAGAAAGCTAGCATTAAAGGAGGAGAAGTGGGACTTTTTGGTTGGCTCTGGTCTCTCAAAAGATCCTCGGGCTTTTTGGAAGGCTGTACTGCCAGTTTTATCTCCCACCCTACCAGCCGACAAAGTAACTGTCCACATACCTCCTGAGTCTTGGGTAACTCATTACGCTGGCCTTTACTCCATTGACTTTGCTGTAAAGGATGCCCCATCATTGTTGAATTTAACATGCCCAAAATCTTATTTTTCATGAAGGGGAAGTCTGGAAAGCAATTGTCAACAGTAAAGGAAAGAAGGCACCGGGCCCAGATGGAATTCTGTGGTTCTGAAAAATCTGGATTCATATTCTAGTACTGGACTCGAGAATAAAAACTTTGTCGAAATAGGACGAATTTGGTATCAGAAGACCGAGAATGACGAGTACATCAAGTACATGTATTTTCGGCATATTCGAGTGACGATTTCACCTCGAAATCGTCTTTTACCTTCTAAACCCTTAGCTGCATGTTGCCCTTTACATAGGCCTTAATCCAGTTGAATTTGATTCCACAAGGACACATACTCCTTAATCGACTTCTCCCTGACCCCAGTACAAGTTAGAACCATTGCCCCAGGCCGAACTCGTTAGGTCAGTTCCCTCCCAGTGGCCGAGCAAGATAGCATCTAGGCCCAACCAGCCATAAAACCATTTCAGCGCGCACACCTGCCATATCTCGCTCACATCTTTCTCCACTCCTTTCCTTCACTTCCTTTATGATGGGGAGGTGACTATTTTTATTAGGGGTCTAGCGATATCTGATGAAATGTTGGGCCTTGCCGGATGATTTGTTATGGGCAGCACGACGTGAAATATGTACATGTCATCATGACTCTGCTTTTCTTTTGTAATCAGTAACCATAAATGAAATACCACGAATCCAAGGAATGTTTTGCCCAAGGCTGAATATTATGTATAAGAAGGGAAGCCTAACTTCGTGAAAGTGTGCAGTCTCCTGAATATACTCGTATTGTACTTCTAGGACCCTGTCACCTTGGTTGCAGCCAATAAACTAATCTTTGACTTCACCTGGAAGACTCCGAGTTTCTGTGGGTCTGACTCAGGAGAACCCGAGGTCTCTGGGTGTTGATCCCCTGGCACCGCTGGGTTACCGGTTCTGTGCCGGTTCTTAAAAACCCAGTACCTCAATTGGCGCCCAGCGTTTGGGGCGATTCCAGTGGTACCAATCAGCCTGAAGATCGTGAGGAGCTTCGTGTGAAAATTCCGGAGGAGGGCCCACCACCTCATCGACCCCTGCATGTCGACGTGGTCCGAAGGTCTTTACTGCGAGGTTCCCCGCTTCCAGACGGCTACAAGGACTGCTGCCCTGGCTATCGCCCTGATGTTGGACCCTTGAAATTTTCGGTAGAGCGAAACGCTGAGACGAGTCTTCTGGTGAAGCCATCGATATTTTTCAGTTAAGTATAAGTGGAGCGTCTCCCAGTCCTTAGTTGGACTTACTTTGTGGTATCTTGGAGATACAAAAGGTTTTTATTGGTACTTGCAAGCACCATAACCGAAGGACTCGTGTATTCACGAGAAATATCGTAATCGATAAATCCTTTGAAGTTTTGGAACTAGACTAGAGAGCGAGGATGCCTAGTCTTAGACTCGGGAATTGGTTTTGTCTTGGTAGTAATAATAGGGACTCCCGATTGGAGGACTCATGTCCGGTTCCTCCAGTTGGAACTCCGACTTACGAGCTATACGTTAAACATGGGATAGGCCCCATCGTTTACAACGAGGTATGGATTAAATACACTAGGAAAGATGGTGTTTTAAAATGGCCCCAATATGGTAGCTTTGATTCTGAAATCTTAGACAACCTTGAAGTTAAACTCTTCAAAAAGAAAGCCCGGCCGGCGATGTTTGACTCTTTCCGCTTATGGCGCAAAGAAGCCAAACAAAAAGAAATTAAATTAGCTAAGAAAAATAAGAGAGAAGGGGGACTTTCAGTAATGCAAGCTGCCGTGCAGTTTAAAGATAATGAGGAAGAGCAGATAAATGAGCAGTTGCACAGGCAACGTAAAATGGCAATAGATAAGTGTTATCCAGTTTTGCCGTCTCTTCAGCAAGGGACAGCAAAAGAGCGTGAAAAAGACCAATTAATGTCGCAATTATTAACTTCACCACCCCCCTATGCGCAGAATGCCACAGCACCCCCGCAACCTTTAGTTGCACAAGCTGCGCCTCCGGCTCTTCCACAGCACCCACCAGCTGTTCTTCAGCTGGCTCCTACTTCTTCGGTGCAGCCTCCTCCAGGCCCACCGACCACTTCTGTTTCACCTGTGTTTTCTACGATTTTGCCTACTGTACTTTCTACATCTCCTAATGCCCCCTCTAGGATTTTGCCTAGTACCACATCTATTATTCCCGATACCTCTTCTGCCATCTCTACCCCCGCCTTATCTCACCCCGTTTTTCCATCTGTTTGTCCTTCAGTTTCACCTTCCCTTCGGCAGAAAATGGCCAGCACTGTTACTAATCTTCTTTTACCTCTTTTCGGGTCGCCTGCTACGACCCCTAACATAGGTAGAAGACAGTTGCGAAGTCAACTGCCTGATTATCAAGAGAGAGATTCCCTGAATAGTTTAGCTCGGAAATGGGTCCTGGACACTGCAAAATATGATGTACAGTCTGTCATGGAAGTTTTCCATCAATGGGAAGCAGCGACACAGAGATATGTGTTCGAACAGATGTGTGTCTTTCTTGGCGAAGATTTAGAAGACAATGATCAAGAATGCATCCCACAAGAGATGTGTCGTGTACGATTTAAATTTGGAGAGGGTATGATTGTAGGTCCCGATGTGGAAAAAGCAGTTGAAATGCTATTTTCATATCGAAGTAAGGGAAGCAGTTCTGGGTCACCATCGGAATCCAGTGCATCTAGTAGGAAAAAGGCACGACAATACCCTATGAGAGAAGTTCCCCCACAATGGAGAGAGGGTGACGCGACAGCTGTCCCACCTGTCCTGCCCCACTTTCACCGCGTATGGGTACATGTCCCATGGAAGCGAGCTGAAGTTTTAGCACTCAAACAAACACTACCAGATCCGCGTAAAAATCCTGCAGGGTACTATAAAGAATTGTCGCAAACTGCTGGGTCATGTATAATGAATTTGGCCGATATCGATATGTTATTCGGGAACGTTGTTCCACAGCCTTTATGGGGAAAAATTCTCCATGTAGATCATGACCAGGAATTAGGTGACACGTGGGTTAATATTACTGCTGCAGATGCACGACAAGTTGGTGGTGCTAAGCCTGAGCCTCTGATAGCGGAACTACCTGGTAGAATAGTAGATTACATGAAAACGATAATGCCTGCAATACGCGTAAATTGGGATAAGTTATCTGCATGCAAGCAAAAGAAAGAAGAAACTGTTTCAGATTTCTTCACCAGATTTGAAGAAACATTCATTGACCACAGCGGTCAAGATATGACCACAGAAGGTGGTCAGAGATTGTTTGTCGATAAATTTGTGCACAACCTACTTCCAGACTTGTGTAGGAAATTGAAAGATTCTGAAAGTTCTTGGGCAGTCTCATCGTCAGCCCAGATATTAGCCACCGCACAGTACTACGAGAATAGAGGCAAAGATGAGAAAGATAAAGTAGAAAAGAAAACTAGAGAACTCAAAACGAAGGTTTTCCTACAGCAAGCCTATCCGCCACGTGGTGGTGGTAATAAAAATAATAATGGTCAGAATAACTACCAGAACACTTTTCAGCAGCCTCAGAGAAACTTGCAAAGATTCGATTACAATCAAAACCGCGTAGGTCCCAATCAGTGTTCATACTGCAAACAAGAGGGTCATTACAAATATGACTGTCCTGCCCTACCACAACGTGCAAATGGAATTTCTGGCGTAAGAGGTCGTGGTAGTCAGCAAGCGCCTAGAGGTAGAGGGCGTGGAAACGCCCCTCAGGACGCACGTCCCCTTCCACCACAAAACTCTATGAACAGGTTTGACCAGCAAAATAACGTATCTGACAGGACAGCTCAATACTACGTTGACGAGTATTACACAGAAAATGAGCAGTGGGAGAGTAATGATTGCTAGGACAGCCTAAGACAAGGAGAGGGAGTTGTTTCAGTTCCAGTAGATCAGAGTGGACCTTACGTTGAGGTGATTACATCGGGTGTGTCAGAACCTTTTCTGTTGGATACTGGTGCTACAAAGAGTTCTATTATGCACTCCAAACTCCCTGGCGCACCTTTGTCTGGCGAAATGAACGTTTCCGTAGGTTTTTCTGGCGCCCCGGTTAGAAATCAGATTTCTGACCCTTTATCTCTTTCTGTTGGTCCTTGTGAATTCGAAGCACCCCTTATTTTGACAACAGGTTATGGTGAAAATTTGCTAGGATTAGATTTGCTAAAAAGATTGTATGCGACTTTGTACTGTTCCCCCTCAGGAGTACAACTTACTTTAGGTAAGAAAGTGGTTTCTCCCATGTATTTGTCGAGAAATGCACTTCCAGCAGAATTGGCACTTCTCCCAGATATTCTTTGGGCTACTGGTCCGAATGATGTAGGTCTTTTAGAAATTCCACCGTATGTTGTAACATTGAAGTCGAATGTCAAAATGCCACGAATTCCCCAATACAGAATATCCAATGAGGGCGAAAAAGCTTTGCTAGCGATTGTTTACAAGTTGATTGAAAAAGACGTAATTGAAGAAACACGAGGCAATGTTTGCAATAGTCCTGTTCTGCCTGTTTTAAAACGAACTGACCCTTCTCAGCCACCTGTGTATAGACTCGTGATTGATCTTAGAGAAGTAAATAAGATAGTGGTGCCACAATTCCCAGTTGTCCCCGACATTACAACATTATTGACTATGATTCCAGCCTCTGCCACCTGGTTTTCGGTGATTGACCTGAAGAATGCTTTCTTCAGTGTCCCGATTGCCGAGGAAAGCAGGGATATTTTTTCCTTTAGTTTAGGTGGTCGCAGTTTCCGCTTTAAACGCGCCCCTCAAGGCTACTGCGAAAGCCCCTCAATATACAGTCAAGCTCTGAAAAGTCAGCTTGACACAATGGGTTTGCCCAAAGGTTCCACTCTCGTACAGTACGTGGACGATTTGCTCATCGCTGCGGATACTGAGAAAATATGTAAAATGGCCACGTTGGCATTACTGCGTCATCTATGTGATCTGCATCACAAGGTGTCACTTTCCAAGCTTCAATATTGCCGACAAGAGGTGACCTACTTAGGTCATCTCTTATCGAAGGAGGGGAGGAAACTGACCCCAGAAAGAATTCAGGCAATAGCAAAATTGCATGTGCCAAGAACGCAGAGAGAAGTACGCGCTTTCTTGGGCATTACATCGTACTGTAGACAGTGGATTCCAAATTTTTCGTTATTAGCCAAACCCTTATTGGCACTAACGTGTACAAATACACCCAATCCCATTCCTTGGTCTGATGAGTGTCAGAAAAGTTTTGTCGAATTACGCACAGCATTATGTTCGGCCCCTGTGTTAGGTAACCCCAACTACAGTAAACCTTTCACATTATATGTCCACGAGAAGGAGGGCTGTGCATTGTCTGTACTGACTCAGTTATACGGAGATAGACAGCGGCCATGCGCCTATTTTTCGTCAACTTTGGATCCGGTAGCACGAGCATTGCCAAGTTGTTTAAGGGCCACAGCAGCAGCAGCTGTTTCTATTCGACAGTCTGCAGGTCTAGTAATGAATAATACACTAATCGTGATGGTCCCGCATGCAGTAGACACGTTGTTAAATAGGACCAAGACACAGCACTTAACTAGTGCTCCACTGTCCAGTTATGAATTGACGCTACTAGCAAGCCATGTGCACATAAAAAGGTGCAGTACCTTGAACATAGCCACATTGTTACCAATTACAGAGGAATCGGATGCTTCAGAACAGCACGATTGTTTCCTCAGAACAGAGGAAGAGACGAAAGGGAGAGTTGATTTATTCGACACTCCTCTTGCCGAATGTGATGGTACATTATGGGTGGATGGTTCATGCTTTAAACTCCCAAATGGTAATGTGACTACAGCATATGCTGTCACAACTTTGCACACAATCATTGAAACTGCGCGAATACCACATGGTTCAGCTCAAGCCGCTGAACTCGTGGCACTGACGAGAGCATGTGTGTTATCCAAAGGAATGAAAGTGACTGTCTATACCGACAGTCAGTATGCTTTTGGAGTGGCTCACAGTTTTGGACGATTGTGGAGAGAACGTGGGTTCCTGACTTCGCATGGAGCTAAGATTCAGCATGGTCAGTTTGAGCTTCTTGAACCACTGACGTTGCCCCTGAAAGTAGCGATCGTGAAATGTAGTGCTCACAAGAAAGTGACTGATGATGTTGGTCGTGGAAATGCATTTGCTGATGAAACTGCTAAGGGAACTGCAAAGAATATGATGAGCCGAATGTATGTTGTGAGCCCAGAAAGACGGACTGGTGATGTTGGAATATGTGAAGACACGATAGAAAGTGTGAAGTCCATCCAAGCTGAGGCCACGGAGAAAGAGTTAAGCATGTGGAGGGAAAGTACAGGGAGAATGGATGCGAATGGTTGTTGGATTGAATCGACAAAGCAACCGAGATGGTTGTTACCCGATGCATATGTGCCTGCAGTGGTTACAATGGCTCATGGGATGGCCCATATCAGCGCGAAAGGGATTTGCGAGTTGTTGGCCCCAGTGTGGAAGAATTCAGGGATTCCCAAGTGTGCAGAGAATGTTGTCAAGAATTGCCTGGTATGTCTGAAACACAATCCTGGTAGGGGAACCCCAACTCCAGCTGGTCATTTTGCACCTCCTACGTATCCGTTCGAGGTTTTGCAGCTAGATTTCATACACATGGAGAGGTGCAACAACTTAAAATACGTGCTCGTGGTTGTTTGTGCCTTCTCAAGATGGGTAGAAGCCTATCCCCTAAGGGACAATACTGCCTTGTCCACAGCGAAAGCCCTTGTGAAAGAGTTCTTCCCCAGGTTCGGAATGCCTAGAATGTTCTGGTCTGACAACGGAAGTGAATTTGTGGGTTGTGTGATGAAAAGAGTGTGTGAAGGGCTAGGCATTAGGCAGAAGTTCCATGCTGCAAATCACCCCCAATCAGCTGGATTAGTGGAATGTTACAATGGCACGCTTAAACTTAAATTGGCCAAAATCCAAGCAAGCACAGGTCTTAAATGGCCTGACGCTCTACCCTTAGCACTCCTATCCACCAGAATGACTGTGCATTCGCGAGTGAAACTCAGCCCCTATGAAATAATCTTTGGTCGGCCAGCCAACATATGGGGAGTGCCTAGGCCCACGAAGTTTAGCGAGCTGCAACACCCCATTCTGCTTGACTATTTGTATGAATTGACGGCTAAATTGCGTGTTTTATATCAACAGGTCCACAACACCTTGCCTCCGGTCTCTGAGACACCGGGTCACTCCATTGACCCCGGTTCCTGGGTGCTTGTCAGAAACTTCCAAAGAACAAGAAACGACCAGCCCAGATGGACCGGGCCTCACCTCGTCCTCCTGTCTACAAGGTCGGCTGTTAGGGTGGAGGGGAAGGCCAATTGGGTCCACGGGATCCATTGTAAGAAAATATCCTTCCCTCTGCCACATGACCAATGGGTCCGGACAGGAGACACTGACTCAGAGCGCACAACTGATGAACGTGTAAAAGAAGCTAATCCTGATTGTAAAAGTGGGAACGTTTTTCAAGACACTGCGCCACCATCAGAACAATTGAACTCTGTGGAACCTGAGCTACTATTTCTGGACCAGACAGTACCCGGGAAAAGAAGCTACAAATTGCGATCAAGAAAAACAGACTAAAGTAAACGTGATTTATTTTATGATCCGAGAGAAAAACCTGTGGACTAATAAAAAATGTGTTTTTTCCCCAAATCCTATTTTTGAAAGTGCAGATTCTCCCATCTAGGTAACTTGCTTATTTTTGTTTTTCTTTGAACCGCCATCCGGGTTCCGCTGCTAGGGTCGCGGTTGATTAAAGACTTTTGGGTGCAGCTAACGACGATAGGTCGCTGGTTCCAGTTGGTCCAAGGGAGCTGCCCTAGACTGACGGAAGCATCCTTTAGCAGAAACAACCTACCGCCGCGGGCAGCACCTTAGAGAGGATGGAGTTTCCTGATGTGGAGAGGCCTGCCAAACAAATGAACTTTAAGCAGAGACTTTTGAAAACAATAAGGAAGAAAAATTTTATAATAAT
This sequence comes from Lissotriton helveticus, assembly GCF_964261635.1. Taxonomy (NCBI): domain Eukaryota; kingdom Metazoa; phylum Chordata; class Amphibia; order Caudata; family Salamandridae; genus Lissotriton; species Lissotriton helveticus. The sequence continues at coordinate 1,020,045,181 of NC_136069.1, read as the reverse complement.
GTGTATTTTTATGCTATTTAGCGTAATGGTCTTTTTGATAAGCTATGTTTTATTCTCTTTTCATGTGACATTTGCGCCCACTACATCACCCATACCTCCTCCTACTGTTTCCTCTCATTCTTTCCACCCTTTGCCTGACCACGAATCAAATAGGAGATTAGAGTTCATTAATAACTCCTTCGTTCAGTTATTACACCAACACCAACTTGTAATGAACACAACCAACTGTTGGGTGTGTGGTCTCATGCCCCACACCACGGATAAAGGTATCCCCTATTTGGTCCTGCCATTTAGTCACAATGGGTCAGTATGGGCATATAGGACAATGTTCATATATGCACGAGAAATCCAACCCCTACGTTCTGTAAAAGACAACCTCAAGACTAGCGCCCTAGTCAAGGGTATAGTTGACATGATCAAGGAAGTAACTTCTTACGAAGATACCCCAGATGATGAGATACTTGCATATGTAGGTTGGAATGTGACCGGATATGGCATTACATTAAGTGAGAAACAGCAAGCCAGGAGATCGTCCCCTATCTGGATCGTACCCCATCAAGGTCACCTGTGTCTGCAAGGTATTGGTAGGAATCCCAGAGCTCAGCTAGGGAAGAGTGTCTGTACAGAAACGTACGTTTTTGGATCTCAGACTTCCCCTGCCGTTTTAGCCGCTAAGGGTACTTATTTTATCTGCTATGATAGAGCCTATACATGGTTGCCCCTGACTTCTCGGGCTCATGTTTTGTTTCATTCCTGTTACCTCCCACCTACACAGCAGCGGCGGATTACCATCGGACAAGGGTAAATAGAGGTGTTCTGAGTAAAGAAGACACTGCAGGTCAAGAATTTGGTGACTTTGCAATGGGTGTCCTGCCGTTCTGGGGAGCCATGGCTAACAGCAGAAACATAAGGCAATTGACAAGGGTAGTTGAATCCACCGTGATTGAAACTGCTGGTGCCCTTAGTAACCTGACTGCTGAGCTCCAGTCGGATCGATTGATGACCCTTCAGAACCGGGTCACTTTGGATGTAATACTGGCGGACCGAGGTGGAGTATGCAAATTGATCCAGTCCAGTTGTTGCATTTTTATTCCAGATAATGCTCCGACAGTGTACGGGGCCATCTCCAAACTACATAAGATTTCCGAATCTATTCATGTGGAAAAAGGAGATTGGTCGTTAATGGGATGGTTCTGGGAACTGATATCTGCCTGGGGATGGAAAATTCTGATGGTCATTGGGATGGTCTTAGCCATTCTTTTCCTGTTCTGTCTATGCATACAGTGTGCTCCTGCAATATGTGGCCTCTGTGTTACATCATGTGTAAGGAAACCTGTGTCAAGACATGAGCTCAGCACTAGAATGATGTTGCAGCAACATCTCAACGACTTTAGGAATATAGATCTGGACTCAGATTAACATGAGGATAGATTAATTGCCTATGTAAGGGCAAAAGGAGGGTCTGTGGTTCTGAAAAATCTGGATTCATATTCTAGTACTGGACTCGAGAATAAAAACTTCGTCGAAATAGGACGAATTTGGTATCAGAAGACCGAGAATGACGAGTACATCAAGTACATGTATTTTCGGCATATTCGAGTGACGATTTCACCTCGAAATCGTCTTTTACCTTCTAAACCCTTAGCTGCATGTTGCCCTTTACATAGGCCTTAATCCAGTTGAATTTGATTCCACAAGGACACATACTCCTTAATCGACTTCTCCCTGACCCCAGTACAAGTTAGAACCATTGCCCCAGGCCGAACTCGTTAGGTCAGTTCCCTCCCAGTGGCCGAGCAAGATAGCATCTAGGCCCAACCAGCCATAAAACCATATCAGCGCGCACACCTGCCATATCTCGCTCACATCTTTCTCCACTCCTTTCCTTCACTTCCTTTATGATGGGGAGGTGACTATTTTTATTAGGGGTCTAGCGATATCTGATGAAATGTTGGGCCTTGCCGGATGATTTGTTATGGGCAGCACGACGTGAAATATGTACATGTCATCATGACTCTGCTTTTCTTTTGTAATCAGTAACCATAAATGAAATACCACGAATCCAAGGAATGTTTTGCCCAAGGCTGAATATTATGTATAAGAAGGGAAGCCTAACTTCGTGAAAGTGTGCAGTCTCCTGAATATACTCGTATTGTACTTCTAGGACCCTGTCACCTTGGTTGCAGCCAATAAACTAATCTTTGACTTCACCTGGAAGACTCCGAATTTCTGTGGGTCTGACTCAGGAGAACCCGAGGTCTCTGGGTGTTGATCCCCTGGCACCGCTGGGTTACCGGTTCTGTGCCGGTTCTTAAAAACCCAGTACCTCAATTCCTCTGGATTTGTTTAAGAAAGACCCAGCATTCTGGTCCCTGGTACTTACCACTGTATTTAATTCAGTTTGCAGTGAGGGTGTTCCAAAATCCTGGCATACATCTGTGATAGTGCCTGTAATCAAAAAAGGTGATGTGCACGATCCCAGATGTTATTGACCAATATCTAGTTTGGACCCCTCAGCCAAAGTAATTGGGAGAGTTGTGCTAGGTCGCCTACTGGACTGGATAAATGCTAACCATATCCTAGCTCCAACCCAGTACGGATTTAGGAAGGGCCTAAGTACGATCGAACAGTGCATTAATCTGCACCTCATCCTGGCTAAATATAAATTTGCGAAGGGCAACTTTACTCATCTAGCATTTATGAGTTTGACCAGCGCTTTCGACTATGTCTCACGCTCTGAGCTGTGGGACATTTTAGTAAACATAGGTGTCGATGCGGGTCTGGTCTCCTTTCTGAGGCTTCTCCAACATGATCTTTCTGCCTCAGTGAGGTATGGTAATGATGGCGAATACTCAGAACAGTTTAGCATTAAGACCAGGGTGTGCCAAGGATGTGTTCTCGCCCCAATCTATTTTCTCCTTTATACTAACAATTTGGAGAAAACTCTAGTTACGGCTGGGGCTGACGGGCCACAAGTTGAGAAAAAGCTGTGCCAGCACTTCTTTATGCGGATTACGCAGTCCTTATGGCAAGGACTGCGATCGGCCTAAAAAACACTCATTTCCAGCTACGCCAACTTTATGAAGGACTTGGGGCTGGAGCCAAACTATAAGAAAACTTTTGTCATGATTTGTGACCCCACAAATACTAAGTCCTGTAGCCTGAATATAGAGGGTAAAAAGCTGGAAAGGGTTAGTTCCTTCCCGTACTGAGGCCCGGATTATGATGAAGGCTGAACATGGCATACCTGCATAAATAATAGAATAATAAGATTCACACGCGCTGTTGGCACTACTTATTCACTTGCTATGTCCATAAGCAAAAATTTACAGCCCCAATTTTAGAGATTTACAAGCGCAAATGTATTCCAATTTTAACATATGGTATGTGGATTTGTGGTTGCAGGGACGTTTTTGCTGTGCAGCTGGAGGAGAATAGATTTTGCAGTAGAGTTTTAGGAGTGCCCCCCATCCTCGCCGCATTTTCCCTTCCATTTGGAGCTAGGTCTCGAGTATGTCCAAGACACCATAAGTGCTGCACCTCTAGCTACCAGATATTTTATCTAGACAAATGAAGAAGCTGATTTTAATCTGGCAATTATTAGAGACTGTTTAAGCTGTACTCGTGGTCTTTGTATCCCCAGGCACCAATACATTAAAACCGGCCTTACAGAACTTGGTTACTCCTCTTTGTTTGAGCACCCAGATCTAATTGGCAAAGGGGAATCGACAGAGGGTTTTGGTGGTATTTTGAAAACATAAAGAACCGTCTAGGGAACTGTCCGAAGTAGCCAAACCCACTGTCAGGGATTATTGCCTTGTACAAGTACCTCAATATATTGCCCCGTATTTACTATATGTAAATATTGTGCATGAAAGGAATTTGTTGACTAGATTCAGGATGGGGTCGTTTTGGTGGTTGGTATGCTTTCCCTTGGGTCAGTATTCTTGGGAATCTATTACTATCTGCCCTTGTGATGAACGTTTCGAGTCAAACCATTTTACATTTTGTCTTTTTTTTGCCAGTTTTATCTTCCATTTACCAGGAAATGTTTAATACCTCTTTTGCGCAGACACAAATTTTCCAAGTTGCAAAGGGGTTTGGTATTTTCTGCAGCAACTCAATAACCATGATGTTTGCTTTGCTGTTGGGAGCTTCCTGAAGTGTATTTTAGCAAAGAGAAGAAGCATGCTGTTTTAATTCAAAAGCACTTTGCCATTCTCCTGTATGGATTGTATATGTATTGCTGCTAAAATGTCCACCCCTGCACCTCTCCCTGAAAATCAAACGGGCCCAGGGGATGGGATTGCCTTTCTTAAAAAAAAAAAATTTTTTTAAATACACAGCCTGTGGTGAATGGAGTCTCCAGGGCCAGAAGAGGCTCAGGGGAGCATCACAACACCCTCTCCTTTTTTTTTTAGATACATGTACCCCCATGCAGGATTGGGTCCCAGGGACTAAAAAGAGGCTTGGATAAAGGGGGCTGAACAGCCCTCAGCCCTTTATTTAAATGAATGGCTCCAGGGGATGGGGTCCCTGGGGTATAAAACGTCACAGTGAGGGGCTCGGCATGAAACACCTCCCCAATATTTTTAGCAGTGGCCCTGGGGGATGGGGCCCAAGAAGCCTTGCGGAGGGAGCCATGCAGTCCACTTTCCCTTTATTTAAAAAGTGGCCCCTGGGGATGGGTCCTAGGACCTATAACAGCTCAGGGAAAGGGGAACACGCGGCACCTCCCCCCATTTATTTTTAGAAATGGGAATGGGGTCCCCAGGGCCTAAAGAGGCTAGGGGCCAGGCCCATCTTTTTCTTCACAAAGTTCAAGCCATACTGAACAGTCACACTGCTGTACAAAATGGCTAAAAGACATTGGCTTGCTCTAATTTGGTTTGGGAATGTTATTGTTTTGCCTTTATTAGTGTTTTGGTACTACATCATTACTTTGCACATTGCCTTAAATTACGCCGGTCTGCTATTTGCCATTGCTATCAATGGGCGGAGCTCAGGTTTATTTGGTAAGTAACCCTGACAAGGGTGGTGATTAAATCATGAGGAGGGTAGTCACCCAACTAAATCAATAATTTCATTTCTTGCACAATAACTAAAATGTCACATATGTACACCGAAAATATGGAAATGTCACATGTATCAAACAAGAAACCTAGCAGCTATGTGAGAAGAAACTTAAATTTAGAATATTGCTTAAAAGTGTAGCATATTGCACTACAAAAACATATACTGTTAAGAAAAACATTTTGAATTTTAAAAAGTTTTTTTTGTATTTACACAGCATTTGTTACAACATGCCCACGTCACTGTCTTCAACACCTCTCAGACAACACAGCCTCAAAAAGCGCCTCACTCTTCAACCACATCAATATACTTACCGTGATACAGCGTATCACAAAACGAACACTCCAGAGGTCACATCCTCAACCCATAACCCCAGAGTGGACCAACTACTTTGCCATCTTTATCTTCATGCTTAGCCTCCCATCAACTAACCAATGCAAATACAAAAGAGAAGACAAAACTTCCACGTCCTTTAAAGACTTCTCCTTAGCAAACCTAATACTTGAACTCCTCTCTCACCATCAACTCCATGTCAGACATCACTTTTCTAAACAACTTCAACAGTTTTAGAAAGATGTGTGACCATCCACACCCCAATTACAACAAGCTTGTGCAAGTGAAAGCCTGTTACTCTAAAGAGCTTGCTGACAATGAACGATCTACCCATAGACAATAAAGAAAATGGAAAAAACAGAGCTCCTGAGGACCTCTTGATACCAAATCCCTCCACTCAACACTCAGAAAGCTCATAATAACAGCAGAGGCAAAGCACTATACAAAGACCCTCACTGAATCCAACAAAAGAAGCACTACATCAACCCCCTGCCGGACTTAACTGTTCCTCATTTTCCATAGGAAAATGCAATTCCATCAACCTCTTCTTCAGTGAAAAAATAAGGGTGAAATGAAAGCACATCAGAGACACCAAGCCTGTTTAAATTTCTACACTCACCACTTTCCACAAAAGTTCAGTCTTCAAAGCCCCAACTCTCCCAGGTGTCACCAACATACTCAACTCCATCAAAGTCACTTCTTATGAAGATGACTTATCTTTCTTTATTAAAGCTCTCTCTGGAGATGCTCTCTGACGCCTACTTACTATTATCAATGCCTCCCACAATCAAGACATTGTCTCAGAAGACAGGCCAGATCCTCCCTGTCCTAAAGAAACCTACACTACACTCAGAGGACCTCTACAGCTTTCGGACCATAACTTGTCTACCGACAAAATCACCGAAAAAGAAGTCTATGTTCAACTCCAACACTACATCAATGCTAACCATCTCCAGCAGGACTACCAGTCTGGCTTCAGATCACACTGCAGCACAGAAACGGCTACCATACACATCATAGACTATGCTCTCTTGACCACAGATGAAGATTACCTCTGCCTCTTGATATTGCTGGACCTCTCACCTGCTTTCGATACAGTCGACCACCCCACTTTCGTATCCAACACGGTGCCTCAGATGAGATTCACCAGCATTGCCCTTAACTGGTTCTCCTCCTACCTACCCAACCTTGCTAACATAGGCACGGCCAGATCACAACAAATTTATTTTACCTGTGGAGTCTCCTAGGGCTCCATACTGTCTCCTGTCACATACAAATTATACATGGTGCATGTTTATTTATGTATTTATGGGTTTTTATAGCGCTTGAATCGACTCCAACTGGAGTATCTCTGCGCTTTTTGGCCAGTTAGCATAAACAGAGGATGCGGTATTGGCTGGGACTAGATCTCATTTTTAAACAGAAGAGTTTTGAGTTGTTTCCTGAATTTCAGATGTTCAGAACACAATCTGAGAGTCAGAGGTAGTTTATTCCATAGTGTGGGTCCCACTACTGAGAGTGCCTTACCTCCGTGTCTAGCCTTCTTGACATGAGGCACTACCAGTAGATGACTGTTGCTGGATCTGAGAGATCTGGGGGGAATATATGGAATGAATTTCTTTTCCAGGTATGTGGGGCCTTGTCCATTAACGCTCTTATGTATCAGACAGCATATTTTGAATTTAGTCCTCTGTCGAATTGAGAGCCAGTGCAGTTTGTCAAGGAGGGGCTTAGATGCAGTTCTTGGGGGGGCATTGAGGACTAGGCGGGCCGCCGTGTTTTGAATTACCTGGAGTCTGGACAGCACTCCCTCATTGGCGGAAAGAAACAGGCCATTGCAGTAGTCGATTCGACTTAAGACAAGGGCTTGGACTAAGGTTTTCCTGAAGGAGTCTGGCAGCAGGGGAAAGACTTTACGTAACAGGCTGATGGTGTGGAAACATGAGCCTGTAACGTAGTTACTGTGTTGTTTCAGCGATAATTCCTGGTCAAGTCGGATCCCCAGATTTTTGACGACCTGTTTAGGTTCTGGGACAGTTCCAAGATCATGCAGCCACCAGTCTGGGGTCCATAATATTTTTGCCTCCCCGAACAGCATGACCTGTCTTACTGACGTTGCACTGTAGGTAGTTAGTGGACATCCATTGTGCTACTGCCTTCATGCCTGATGAGAAGGAGCTCTTTACTTCAGCGGAGAGAGTCTTAAAGGGGAAGAGGAGCTGCGTGTCATCAGCATATGACACGGGAATGAAACCAAATTTGCGCATCACTCTTGCCAGGGGTGCCACATAGATGTTAAAGAGGGTTGGGCTCAGACATGAGCCCTGTGGCACCCCTTTTGAAATCTCTACCTCCGCTGAACGATATGCACCCATGGTGACAGTCTGGGTGTGATCGGATAAAAAGCTCCTTAGCCAGGCAAGGGCTTTGTTCTTGATTCCCACGTTCGCCAACCGGTCAATCAGGATGGTATGAGACACGGTGTCGAACGCTGCCGACAGATCCAATAATACCAGGATCACTGAGTAGCCTTTGTCCTGGTACATGTGCAAGTCATCAGTAACAGACAGAAGGGTGGACTCTGTACTGCGTTTCGGCCTGAACCCAGACTGGGAGTAGTCCAGGCCGCCAGCAAGTTCGATATAGCTGGATAGGTGACAGTTGACGTGTTTATCAGTCAGTTTCCCCAGAAAGGGTAGTAGGGAGATGGGCCTGAGATTGGCCAGTTCGGTCCATGGTGTGGAAGTGTTTTTCCTAATAGGCCTTCCTAGGGCACGCTTCCATTCTCTGGGGACGGTGCCTGTGCTGAGTGACAGATTAACGAGTTTCTCAATCATCGGGCATAGTATTCTAAGTAGAGTGGGCATTAGTCTGGCTGGAATAGTGTCATCCGGGCTGCCGCTTTTGATCTGCGTGATCAGTGCTGATGTCTCCTCGGGGGTGATAGGGGGAAAATATCCAGGGTGTGCATGTTTTGCTTATGTTCCGTATCGTGTTGGACAAGGGCTATGTTGGTGCTGTACTCACAGATAATGACAACAAGATTCACCAATATGCCAATGGTACACAGCTCTATGTGAAAGTCTACTCTCCTTCAGACATCCAACACCTCAAACTGTGCTTCCGCATCACTCAGACCTAGACCTGTAGCTCAATCCAAACAAGACATAATTCCTATTATATAAACAAGATAAAGTACAAACTTGTCTCCATGACACGAACCGTGATGCCTTTAAATCCCAAATTTCACAAACATTGCAAATCACATGGATTCACCTTAGACACCAACCTCACTCTGGAACAACACGTTGCCAAAAAAACAAAGACGGCTTGGGTCCAGATGTATCAACATTGCATTTTGCAATTCTATAACAGCAAATTTTACCGATTCGCTATTATAAAATCGCAAAATGCAATGTATGTAGGTTTTGCAAAAGAAATGGGGATTCCTGCATATTCCTTAATAGCGAATCGCAAATTGTGATACGCTATTATGGACTGCCTTCCCATTCATTCCTATGGGCCTAAAGGGCCATAGAAATTAATAGGAAGGCATTCGCAATTTGCAATTACCAAATTGGTAATCATAAATTGCAAATGCAATTTCAAGGGTGATAGTGGGCCAAAAGGCCACCCCGATGCACCCCCATAAAATGTCATGTGTGCACATGTGGCGTATACACATCCCCTTTGGGCATGTGTATGCCCCACATGGCACTTGGAAAAATGCAATTTTGTGGATTTTTCTAAAGATTGCAAATTACCACCAACTTAGCGATTCCTCAATGCAAAGTCACATTCTGAGAATGCTTCTTGCATTGCATTTAGGGAATCACAATTTCTGCAATTACTTATTTTGCGAATGTCTCTTGGGGTGACACACCCCACAAGGCTTTTTACTGTTCGCAAATGGGCCGATTCTGCGAAATCGGCCATTTGCGACTGGTAAAAGCCTTGATACATCTGGCCCTTGCTATCATATCTTCTTCTAAATAAAGCCAAAACTTATCTTCCAGAAAGCAACTTCGGAACTGCTGTTCAAGCCCTCATACTCTTGCATCTGGATGGTGGTACTGCCCTTCTCCATTGCCTCCAATTGGCAACGCACTGGCACCCCACAGGTTGCATCACGCCTCATCAAAGGCTTGAAGTGATATGATCATGTCACCCAATCCTGATGAAACCCAATTGGCTCACTTTGCTGGACCGCACCATCTTCAAAACCACCTGCATCATTTACAAAGTCATCATGACCAGGACCCCCGCTTATTTTACAGACTAGTTCACTCGGCACGCAGGCAGACAGGACACAGACTGCAGATTAAGAAGTGTAATAAAGAAAAGAAAATAGACAGACCTTTTCCATCATGCAGCACCCAGGAACTGGACCAACATCCCAGTATTCATCAGGAACGCCCAACACTGCACTAATTTAGGAAAGAGTTTTCCCCCTTTAAAGAACACTATATCACAAAACATTAACTATAATCATCCTAGCGCCAGCTCGCCTTTCCCCAACTTTATGCTTGTTTTTAACCATGTACAGCGCTCTGTGGCCTTTTGCCTAGGTATATGTGATAGCAGGGGCGGCCTCAGGCATGTGCAAGCTGTGCACCTGTACAGGGCCCCCAAACCCCAGGGGCCGCCACGCCATTATATATCCTTAATATAATAATCCTCTGAGGATGGATACATATTTGCGTGGTGGCCCCTGGCAGGGATTTGGCGGCCTCCAGCTCTTTTCCACTTCCAAACACCCTGACCACCCACCCTCTTCACTGGCCTCCCGCTCCGCCCCGCCTGGACTCCCTCTTCCGGGGCCCCCTACCTACGCTCCCTGCCCAGGGCCGCCATGAGCCTAGGGCCGCCATGAGCCTAGAGCCGCCCCTGGTGATAGAAATACTACATAACATACATACATTTACAGGCAATATCTTTTGAAAGCTCGGTTTGGGATTATGCCCTTAAACACAAGCCAAATTTCAAATTCAGGTATCAATAATCATAAAGCATGTTTGGACATTCTTGGATGCGGACATGAAACCCTTAAGATAAGACAATGTCATCCTATGCTAACAAGCACATTAAACTGCAAGTGCCTAAAGATAACATGTTTATGGCCACACAGTTTGAAGGTTTATTATATCTGTTATGACAAGGACCAACGTGGCCGCTATACAAAAGGAAGCTTCGAAAAGAAAATGCAGTATTCAGGAGCCGAGTTGCCAGTGGAATTAACAGATTATGAATAAAATACGGTAAGCCAAAGAAAGAAAGAAGAAAGATAAACAGGGACCATAGAACAGATGACCGCGTATCAAAATATTACCGCCAGCACATGACGAAAAGCGTTTGCCATCAAAATGTATTACTATCACTGCACAAAACACGTTTGGCGCCGCTGCTTCCTGTAAAGGAAATCAAGCCGTCTCACCTATGCTTTTGAGGTCAGTCGAGTATAAGGTACATCAAATCTGTAAGCAGCGAAAGCTCATTTGACGACTATTGACTCGCTAGAACAGGCACCACATTACAACGCCGGGTGGCTATACTCTCCACAAAGCATGTGATTGGCTAAAAGATAGAAAGCACCCGCCCAATAAGGAAGTGATTATCCTCCGCGCTCCGGAAATGACCGCTTCAGCCACTCTATGGTCGTCAATATGCGATTTCCATTAGAGAATAAATATTATTGCGTCTCTATGTAGCACGTTCACCTCTAGCTTTGTTTCAGCTTTTATTACTCCAGTAAGACGTAAATGAATCTCGAAGCAGTGATCCCCTTGGCTGCAGTGCACCAGACGGAAACCCTCAGCAGCGCTTTTGGTGCGTGCATTTGGCCACAGATTCCATTATCCGTGCTCGACGCCTGCAGAGTCCAGGGAGAGGTTGTGGCGTAATGGCCAGAGCCGCCGCCAAAGCGGACTAGGTTCGAGTCTCGGCGTTGGAACAACATCCTGTGATTCTGGGCAAATCACTTAATCTCCCCGTGCCTACAAACAATTAAGGTGACCTTGTGTAACATAACTGGTGCTCGTGTATTTTATTTAATTTATTTAATGCAGTTGCATATAGCACGAACTTTACCCAAAGGTGTCAGAGCGCTTTACAAAAGAACTAGGTAAGTACCATTAGGTACACAACATACACTAAGCATTCAAACAAGTTGCATATATAATAATAATAATAATAATCCACATTTGTATAGCGCACAATCAGGCGCGGTGCGTCCATTGGGGCGTAGGGGCGAAGCCCCACTAAGCCCCATGGACCCACCACGTCGTCACTAGAAGCCAAACACAATTATTTTAAAAAATCGCGCTATCTGCCGGCCGGGAAACCGGGAGACACCCGACCTTCCCGGAGTGCGCAAGGGGGGGTGGGGGGGGGGGATCGGCTGCTGCAGCTGCGCAAGTGTATTTTTGGGCACAAACATGCCCGCGCATGCGCAGATCGTTTTCTTGTGAATTCCCCCTTAGAGAGAGGACCAGGGGGCGGGCCGCAGCCCCCGGGGTTACACAGGGCGACTGGGCGAGGAGTCATGGTGCCCCCCAGCCAATCCTGGAGAAGGATTGGCTGGTCACTACATAGCTCGGTTACATAACCCCTGACGGATAGCACGGCCGACTTTGGTGCTGGGAAACCAGGTTCGAGCCTCTTATCGAACCATAAAAATTTATACATGACTTACTTTGGTGTTAAATAAATAGATATTTTAAAAAACAAATAAAAATGATGTTCCGACTAAGGTGTGAAATTGGTGTCGAATAAATACATGTTTTTAAAAACAATTAATATTAATCATGTATCATTGGTGCTGGAGTACAAGGTTCGAGAATGGTATTAAACACTGACAAGCTGTGTGCAAGTTATATGGTCATAAAAATACATGAATGATGGATGCAGGATGGGTGGATGCATGAATGGATGCAGGATGAATGATGGGTGGATGAATGGATGGGTGGATGCATGAATGAATGATGGATGCAGGATAGATGCAGGATGGGTGGATGGGTAGATGAATGAATGATGGATGCAGGATGGATGCAGGGTGGATGGATGGGTGCATGAATGAATGATGGATGCAGGATGGGTGGATGGATGGATGGATGATGGATGAATGATGGGTGGATGAATGGATGGGTGCAGGATGGATGGGTGGATGGATGGGTGCATGAATGAATGATGGAAGCAGGATGGATGGGTGGATGGATGGGTGCATGAATGAATGATGGATGCAGGATGGGTGGATGGATGGGTGGACACATGAATGGATGCAGTATGAATGATGGGTGGATGAATGGATGGGTAGATGCATGAATGAATGATGGATGCAGGATGGGTGGATGGGTAGATGAATGAATGATGGATGCAGGATGGATGCAGGGTGGATGGATGGGTGCATGAATGAATGATGGATGCAGGATGGGTGGATGGATGGATGGATGATGGATGAATGATGGGTGGATGAATGGATGGGTGGATGCATGAATGAATGATGGATGCAGGATGGATGCAGGATGGGTGGATGAATGAATGATGGATGCAGGATGGATGCAGGGTGGATGGATGGGTGCATGAATGAATGATGGATGGATGGATGGATGGGTGGGTGGATGCAGGAATGGATGCAGGATGGATGATGGATGGGTGGATGGATGGGTGGATGAATGGATGCATGATTGAATGAATGATGGATGCTGGATGGGTGGATGGATGCAAGGTGGTTCGGGCTCGCTCGCTGCGCTCGCTGCGCTCGCTGCGGTGCAATATGCAAATTAGTTTACGCCCCACCACTTTCAAATGTCACCAGCCGCCCCTGCGCACAATCACCCGTTAGGGTCTCTAGGCGCTGGGGGCCGTCGGGAAGATTAAGCAAGCTATTGCCCAGAGTCGCATGGTGCTGGGCTAACCTGCCGCCGGAGCCGGGGATCGATCCCCAGATTCCAGCGTCAGTCGCCCTGGCCGTGGCGCCACACCTCTCCCTATATACAGTTACAAAGTTACACAAGAACGACTGAGCATGCTAACAAGTTACATATATGCAGTTCCAAATCTAACTATTTGCATATATATTTTATTTTTGCAGATTTATATAGCACTAACTCAACTCAAAGGTATTGGAGCACTTTACATGAGCACCAGTTACATTACACAAGGACACATTCATTTTTAGGTCGAAGCCTGCGTTGCAGCGCATGCGCTGCTGCAGGCGAGAGTTCTTGTAAGCAAGAAGGGGCATGAAACCACGCCCCTTCTGCCATTGGCCGGCCTCGCGAAACGGAGGCCTGCCATTGGACAATGCCCCTGTTTGGATGATTTGTCCGGCTGTGATCCCGTCTTTTGAGGACTCGGTGACGTGACTTACAGTGTCGCAAGCGTATTCTCTGAAATATCGCCATGGCAACCATGAGTCAGGTCACCAGTCCGGGAGGGGCTGGATTAATTATCGCGTTTCCGGCAAAAAAAAAAAATTCTTTCGCATTTTTGCAGGCATTCCTACGCGTTCCTCGGCGGTGGAGGAGGTAGGGGAGAGGCGGTGCTGGTTTTCTCTCTCATCTTTGACAAAGGCATCCTCGTGTACTTTCGCTTATTCTCTCAGGCATCAGAATCCAGGTGTACGTACAGTTCGAGTGGATTATGTCAGTCTCTTTGTAGTTCACTGGCCCATTCCATGGTGTTTTGCTCTCTTAATGTCCCCCGAAAGTTTTCCTTGTTGCTTATTAGTCTCATTGTGGTCGCCTCGCTTATTCCAGGTGCGCACAAAGTTCTCACGGGGTTGAGTTACAATCCTGGCTATTCCTCGTAGCACCCCCTGCGACTCCCCGGGTCCTCACTCACCTATGGCTTGCATCCTGCACAGTGGTGGCTGACTGCCCATGGACCCGCCCCCTTGTACCGGCATTGTCCGACGCCTGCTTTCTCCTGGGGACTGCGGTTTGCTTTGCACATATCAGGCTGCTGCTCCCTGCCTTCCTTCCCTCCGCACGCCCACACCTGGGTGATGTCCGCAGCGCCATGCAGGGCAGAGGAAGGGCGTCTCGGACAGGAAGTGCAGCGTTGGACAATCCCGCAGCGGCTGCAGCCTGGGTTTGTCACTTCATTGAAGCAGCTTGACCATAAAGTGCTGTGGTGAACGCTCGTGCAAACGTCAGCGTATCCACAGCTTGTGAAAAGTGCGGTCTGTGAAAGGCTATGCAGACTGTGCAAATGAAATGAAAGTGCCATGGATATAGCCTTATAAAATTATTTCAGTGTGTATGGTGCTTTAAAGTGCACTGAACAGTTGGTGTGAAACGCACGGAGTCTGTAAAGTGCTTTGGTGATAGCCTGTCTATATAAAGGCGCCTGGTTGGCAGTACTTTGGGTAGGGAGAGTCTGTATGTTAGGCACTATGTAGTGTCTGTAAAAAGGCTCTGCAGCCAGTTTGCACTTACAGCGGAGCGTCCTTAATGCGTTTAGAAACACTTTTATTAAAGCCGTTCGGTGTGTTAAGTGTTTTAAATCCAGATTGTGTAACATAGATGGTCCCATTAAAGTGCACTATTAACGCTTTAAACCTACCCCCCTCCAACAAACAACTTGACACCCGCCTGAAAAGCAAGCTAATCTCTGAGTGATTCAGGTGAGCGGTAGTGTGTTTGGGATGCGCTGAGATTTTGCTTTCAGAGGCCAGTCACAATTCTGACGTAGACAGATTGAGACTGACCCCTGAACACAAAAGGGGTTCCCTGTTGCTCATTTTATTCACAAGTAGCAGAAAGGATGCCGCATTTCTTTCCACCCAGGGCGCTCTCCTGGCGAAGGACGACTCTGACTTTACGGTGCTTCATGTTCTCTTGCTAAGTACTGGATTCTAATAAGTAGCGTGAGCGGAGGTGAGTGGATGAAATGTGGAAGAAATATGCAGCCCACAGTCAATTGCAAATAGAAATGAAGGTATTGACATGGGTTGGTTGGGCTGCTTACATAGGAATACCTTCGATCACGGGGATGAAGACAACTTTCCGATTTATTTTCAGTTTATTTGCTTCTGATGTAAAAGAATATAGCAAACGCATCCAAGGAGAAAACAATTACTTAAGAAAAGCGTGTCCTCTTACCAGTAATCGTGAAAGCAAAATAGGCGTTTGCCAAAGTCAAACTCACTCTCTACTACTCACTCCTCACTCTCTACTACTCTCTACTCACTCTCTACTACTCACTCTCTACTACTCACACTCTACTACTCACACTACTATTCTCTACTACTCACTCTCTACTACTCTCCACTCACTCTACTACTCACTCTCTACTACTCTCCACTACTCACTCTCTACTACTCACACTCTACTACTCACTCTCTACTACTCTCTACTACTCACTCTCTACTATTCTCTACTACTCACTCGCTACTCCCTCTCTACTACTCGCTACTCACTCTACTCTCTACTACTCACTCTACTATTGTCTACTACTCACTCTACTACTCTCCAGGAGTAAAATACATATTTACAAAGTTGACCTCATGTGAGTACTAGATGTCCGTAAGGGTCAAGAAATTTGTTAAATTATTGCAGGAAGTGCCTTTGGAGGAGGAGAGTTTTAAGATCATTTTTGAAGTTCTGGAGAGAGGTGGTGGTTCGGAAGGATGGAGGAAGTCAGTTCCAGATTCTGGTCGCATTACCAGAGGGATTGAGCCATAAATCTTTCCCCTTTGAAGGTAGAAGGTTTGAGCAGTAAGTGTTCCGCATTGCATTAAGGTCTGCAGCCTCCAAAGATTTTGAGTTTATTAGCCAGATAGTGTGGGGTGTAGGAGTGCAAGACTTTGTAGGTGAAACAGGCAGTCTTGTAAATTGACCTTGCTTCGATAGGAAGCCAGCCAAGAGACAACAGTAAGGGTGTGATGTGATCATTTCTTTTAGCCCTATATACGAAGTGAGCTGCTGAGTGGAGGATGGATTTTAGAGGGGAAAGGTGGGATTTGGGGAAGCCAGCAAGGAGAGAGTTTCAGTAGTCCAATCTGGAAAGTACCAAAGATTGGACCAAGGTTTTTAGGTCTTGTTCAGGAAAGAATCACCAAACCCCCCAGAGAAGGCGCATTTGGTATTGTGCATTCTTGGTGATGGAATTGATATGGGACTGTAAATTGAGCCTTTTGTTTAGGATGACGCCTAGAGATTTGGCACTGTCAACAATGATAGGTTTGTTGTTGAGAATTTCCAGATTGTTCATCCAAGATTGGATAGGAGGAGGATATAGTGAGGTCGGGAGGAGAAAGAATTCTATTTTGGAAAGATTCAGAATTAGTTGATGAGTTGACAGCCAGTGGTGGATAGAGTTGAGAGTGGTGTTGAGGATTGAAATGTCATGAGTGGAAGATACCTTTAGGTAGATTTGGGTATCATCCGCATATAAGTGATAATGGATCCCAGATTTCTTTAGGAGATTACCCAGCGGTTCAATGTAAAGGTTGAACAGTGTGGGTGCGAGGATCGAGCCTTGAGGGACGCCTTGTCGAACAGCCATTGAAGTGGAGAGACAGTTTCCTATTTTGATCATCTGGGATCTGCCTGAGAGGAATGATTTGAACCATTTGAGCACTGAGCCTTCAAAACCCACTCTTAGCTTTAAAGTGTTCAGAAGAGTGTTGAGATTAACATTGTCAAAGGCTGTGGATAGGCCCAGAAGGATCAGGATACTAGATTCACCGGAGTCAAGTACTCTCAGGGCATCATCGATCACTTGAAGTAGGGGCGTTTTGGTACTGCAGCCTTGGGTAAAAACAGATTGGAATTCATCAAGGAGGAAGTTGTCCTTGGTGTGTTAGGAAAGCTGCTTCGCCACACAACTTTCTGTAATTTTAGTAATAAAAGGGAGGTTGGTGATAGGACAGAAGTTGTTGAGATTTTTCGCATCAGCAGAGGTTTTCTTAAGAAGTGGAGTAACCTGTCCTGTTTTAAGGGCAGCGGGAAGGGAGCCTCGGTTGAGGAAGAGGTTTATCAGACTGGTCCAGTAGGAGAATGTGTTGGAGTAAAGGTCGATGGCAATGTCAATGGGAATGGGGTCGATGGAATGGTTAGACGGTTTAGTTTTTAGAATGCTTTCAAGGAGGGCAGTTTCGGTGATGGTGTCAAAGTTCTGCAGGGTCGGATGGGTAACCTGATCCACAAGTGATTTTACTTCATCATCAAAGAAAACTGCAAATTCTGCCTTTATATGGGGGTGGGGGGTTGTCAAATATGGTGGGAGAGGGAGAGATGTTGGTGGTTTTGATAAGGTCAAATAACTTTTTAGGCCTGTTTTTGGCAGAATCGAGTAGGGTTCTGAATTGCATCGCTTTGTCATGGAAGATGTGTTTGTGATAACAAGATCTAGTGAGGCAAAGATTTGATGGATGGGGGGTGGAAGAGAATGTGTCTCCATAGCTTCCCAAAGCCCCTCAAGTTTTTTCTTTCTTCGTAGAAGGCTTTATTGAGGGAAACATCCTTTACAACGCAACTTTTACCACGCAGTGCCTTTACGACGCAACTTTTACAACGCAAACCATTACAACGCATTGCACTGGGGGGCGCTCTAGGATAGGGAATAGGTTTAATTTACTATCCAACACCTTCCCTACTATCCACGGGGACTGGAGTTGGAATAGTAAATTAAACTATTCACTATCCAGCGCCCCAAAGCACTATGTGTTGTAAAGGCATGCGTTGGAAAAACAGCGATGTAAAGGCATGCGATGTAAAAGCATGCGTTGTAATGTCATACATCCCTTTATTGAACCACGGAGCAGAAGGAGTGAGTCTTTTCTTCTTACTTTGCAGTGGAGCAACATTATCAATTGCAGCTGATAGGCTCGTGAGACATTGTGGGGTTAGGTCGTTAACATCAGAGTAGGGGTCTAAGATTGGAAGTGAGCTCATAGCAGTGTTGCACAAAATGTCAAGGTCAATGCTCTTGAAGTTTCAGAAAAAGGTAGTTGTTCTTTTAGGTTGGCCAACAGAATGAAATAGATGCAGAGAGTAGGGGATGAGGAAGTGATCTGACCAGTCTACAGGTATATGCTCATCAGAAGTTAGCATAGCGGCTTTGGAGATAACAAGGTCGAGGATGGAGCCCCTAGAGTGAGACGGTTTTGTGTTACGCTGAACCAGATTATTTCCTAAGAGAAAAGTGGCAAGCCTGTTGGCCGCTGAATCTTCCCTATTGCCCCAGTGAAGATTAAAATCTCCAATAAAAATCTGTTTTTTGCTTTGCGAGCATTGGTCGCTCGCAAAGTCGGTGAATTCCTCTGTGAAGGCGGAGCTGTCACCAGACGGGTGATAGATGGTATGAAACCTGACAGGGGAGTTTTGCTGTATTTGAAGCTCCAGAGAAAGGCATTCAAAGGAGCGGAAAGAGCTTCTGGGAAAAGCTTTGAACTGAAGATAGCTGCTACACCTTCCCAACATTATCTACTCTATTATTCCTGTGAATGGAATAGTCAGTGGGTAGCAGAAGATGGAAAGAAGAATGAGAAGTGTCATTAAGCCAGGTCTCAGTGAGGAAATGTATATCCACGCTGTGGAGATTAGTGATCTTGGAGATTTCCAGCTTGTGTTTGTTTGCGGATCTACAGTTGTGAAGCAGACAATGAACCTCATAGATGACTGTTATGGTGAAGGGGGAGTCAGGGCTTTTAGGGGTGATAGGGATAATGTTCATGAGAATAGGTGGATTGAAGGATTGAAGATGGTTGCAATAGTGCAGTGATTAGCTTTAGCTGGAGAGGAGAAGCTTTGGGGCTTGGAGTTGGAAGAATTATAGCTAGTCAACAGGTTGGAAATGTCAGTTGGTGACAGATTGAGTGATGCTTTTTTGGGGCGTGGGAGCAGGGTACTCCTCCGGAGTTTTGGAAGTGAGTGCTCGCAAAGGGAAGTAGGGATTTGGGAGAGTGGACATTTTGGTACTTAGGTGGGAGATGGTTAGTTCAAGCTGGGAGATAAAAGAGATGAGAAGTCCTAGTGTATTTTCTAGGGAGAGCAGAGTTGTAATGCTCGGTTGTACGATGGGTACGGAGAGGGGGGGTTAGCTTGAGAGGGATAGCATGGAGATGGGGTGGATGCAGGAATATAGAATGGAGGGAGACTCGTCAAGAGATGTTGATTGGAGGTTATTGTCAGTGTAGCTAAGGAGAAGAGAGAATTATCTGGATATACATTGAGTAAAATAGGAGTATCGACTTCTGACTGAGAAGGAGAAAGGTGGGGTCTGTAGTGAGAGGACAGGGGGGATAGAAGTGGGTCATAGGAAGGCAGAAAGTCAGGGGGAGAGAAGAGGGAGAGGTGGAGAAGGTGCGTAGGCTGGGTGCAGTGAGTGTATGGGGCAGGAAACAAGCATGGAAACAAGCATGAAAAGGGTGGTAGCCCTGGTTATAGAGAGTGTAAAGTTCAGCTAGGTTAGGGAAAAGGGGGGGGGAGGTTGTCATAAGGGGAGAGAGGTTCAAGCTGCAGTTGGGGGGGGGTGGAGAGAAATGAAAGGGGTTTGTCCAGGATTCATAAAAAAGGGGGAGGGGGGAGGTATGGAGGGGAGGATAGAATGGAGAGCATAAGATTGAAAAGTTACTGTGGGAGCTGGGAAGTCGGGATGTTGGAAAGATGGATTTATTAAGGGGGTGAGGGGGAAGGGGGGCATTAACCTGGCAAGGGGGAAGGTCTCTGTGGAATTCAAGACTATACTAGGGGTGTAGAGGAGGGAGCAGGCCATTGGCTGGGAAGGAGTGTTAAGGGTAGCATCCTAAATGGGGAAGGCAGGGTTGGGGGAGGGGTGTAAATGAGGACGCAGGCCATTGGCTGGTAAGGAGTGTTGAGGGAAGCATCCCAGATGGGGAAGGTGGGGTTGGGGGTATGTGAATCAGGTGTGAAGGAGGGGAATGGGACTGCCAGGGGGAAGGCTATGTCCCAAGGGAGGACTGAAAACTGGAGTCCCGGAGGGTAGGGTGAGGCGAGGGAGAATTGAGGGAGGAGGAAGATGAAGACTGCGAAATGGTGTTCTAGTGCAGTGGTTCCCAAACTTTTTCAACCCATTGCGCCCTTGGCTTGTTGGCTGTGGCTCTCTATTATGCAAATTATTTTTGCGGGTGGATGGCCTCGGGAGTACTTACACTTTTCTCCATGAAAATAATTGGGATAAAGTTGGGTCATGTACCCCATGACATGCCTAACAGTCATGGGGTACTCCTGTAGTGTAGAATGGGATGAAACACCTAGTTCAGTTGGGACATGTATCACACACAATAAATGTCCATTCTTTTATAAGAAGAAAAATTACTTAATTTACTTCAGGAAGATGTACTTTATAACTTCAGGAAGCCAAATATGCGTACAGGTCACCACAAACATTGTGTGGGTGTTGGAAGAAATAAAGCCACACAAATGAGGTTGCATTGAATTCAAGCATTTAAACAGGTAGGGACGCCAAACTGAATATGCCTTCTAAAACAACCAGCTCCACCAACTGTCCGTTCCAGCCATCTACAGCCTCCCAAAACTCCAGAATCAAGAACAGGAGAACACGCTCTCAATAACACAAGTAAGCATAAGTAAGCACTACTTACAAATAACAATAACAGTTAATAAATAATAATGCTTACCTATAATATTGTTGTAGAGCCTTTGAGGCAACTTCTTAGGAAAGGTGTGTCTTTCGTTTTGGTGAAGGAACAGATGTAGCTTTTGAGAAAGTCGAAGTATTTAGTTATGCGCTGTTAATAAAGAGTGCTCTGCTGCCATCTGGTGGATAAAGAGGTTTCATGCTTTTACCAAATAACTCACATTTATGTGATGTTACCGGCAATTTATGGCTTGAAATCGAAATTCTGAAACATTTGGAGCTCTGCGCCCCTGGCTAGTCTGGAGGGCCAACCAAGAAGCCACGGCGCACAGATTGGGAACAACTGTTCTAGTGGATAAGGGCAGGTGAGAGGGATTTGAGGGAGGAGTTAAAAGAGGAGTCTGGAGAGATCGTAATGCCAGGGATGGAGAGCAGGGATGGAAGGAAATAGGTGGTCGGAAAGAGAGAAATTAGTGTCTTTGGCCTGGATCAGGACTTCGCCGTTGTAAAGCGAGATATTGAGTGAGCCATCGAAACAAAGCTGAGGGGGATATTTTTAGTTGGAGCCCATGTGGGATATAGGAGGAGGAAGTAACGTTGAGGGAGTTATTGAAAATGGTGGCCGAGAAAGAGATGTTGCGGGTGAAGAACATGAGGTCAGTTTTGAGCCTCCCATAACGACCACTATGGTGTTGGTCAACAAAAAGGGAATCAGGAAATTGTTCAAGGGTGTTGCGTTTGAACCTTTTTGCTGATGCTTTCAACAAATTGGGGGGGGGGGGGGAATGATCTTGAAACAGTTGGCTCCAGCCTTCACTCATTTGGAAGACATGTTTGTAAGATGAGGAGGTTGAAGGGAGGGAGATGTGGGGGAAGAAGAGAAAGCCATGAATGAAGTGAAGGCAAGTAGAAGCAGAAGGAGAGGATGGCACATTATTCGGGAAGAGTTAAGTCAGAAAGGTGAACGGAGGGGAAGGACAATGAGTAGAACCGTTGTTCCCTTATGAAGTCTGCAATGGACGTCGCAGGTCAGACTTCACTCTCGGGTGCTGCGTCTCTGTGCATCACAGTCGCCAAGTTGGAATCAGGCAGCGGCGGGGATCTCTTCGCCAATCTCACTGATTGCGGTCCCCCACCAACTAGGAGTCGCCTGAGGGGTGTGGGCCGCCGCTGGCGGTTGTGACCATCAAAATCGAGGGTCGATGAGGCTCTATAGACATAGATTTGGTCAGGATAATTGTCGGTCCTTGCGGCGCTTCGGGACGGCACATCTACTCATCCATGTTGATAGCTGATAGTTCATGACGGCAGCTTGGCTGAAGCAGGGTCTGCAAGCTGGATGGGGTCACCTGTGTGGCGCTGGAGTTAGAAGTAGGTGAGTCCTGAAGTGGGGCAGGGGTTCGCAGAGAATACACGGAGACTTATTATCAAGCTATTAGCGTAAACGTAGTAAACGTGCACCGTCCCCTTTCACGAGTGGTGTTGCACGTTCAAGCCACAAAAGTATCTGGAATCAGGCCGGTCCAAATGGCCATCGCTGGAGAACCATAAAAAAATAAAAATGAAAAAAAGCAGTTGACCAATCTAAAAATGCTGCTATTCCTGGAGTTAGGTCGAGGAGCATCAGCCCAATACAAGATGACCGTTGCTCTTTCAGTTTTATTTGCTAGATTGTTCAGAAGTGATTAGGGAGAAGAGGGTTTAAGGACAAACCTCTTCTATTACTATAGAATTAAGCGAGTACTTAAAATGGATGCCAGGCGTTCATGGTTCTCCAACATGGAACCTCTGAGAACTTTGGTGATAGTGTGCAGCAAGGCTTCCATAAAAGTGATCTGGCGAGAAAACCACATCAGGGGGGGCAAAAGAACCCAGGGGAATCTTGCCCGGGGAGGGGGGGGAATCAATGCAAGAAGGCTTTTACTGGGCAGGTTACCACCAACTCACCCGTTGCTCAGTCGAACCTCTGCTGCCTCTCCCGATGTGAAGCACCACTCATCCCACTGAATCCATTGAGTTGTAAAGGGCTCCAATACCTTTGGGTCGAGTTCATGGTATATAAAACTGCTAAAAACAACTATGCAGCTGATTCGGGTGAGAGACTACAAAATTCAAGGTTAAACGCAATTCCTCTACAGCTGACACGGACTGGTTTTGTGCGACTCGGAGTATGCTCTGCCAGTAACCTGCTCCTGCAGGTGAGCGTACATCTGTCACACTCTTTCAGCCTGCCATAGCCCTTTCTCTGTTCTCTTTCCTGACAGGTGATGAAAAAGGTATATTGCATTTTTCTTATCCAGTCCTGCAGCAGCATACTTGAAATCCCCATACATGCCAATAGACCCGAATCGGGCCTCAATAGAAGTCAATTGGAGAAATATATTCTCCCTATTATTATTTTTAAATCTCCAAATGTAATCTTCTAAAATGTTGGCATGTATGCGCTCGCTCAGTATCACAGATGGACAACCATTTCGACCTTCCAGTCTACAGTTGCCACTTTTCCCAGAAAAAAATACCGGCCATTGTAGTGTCGTCCCAAGCCTCGGTACCTGCTAATGACTATGCCTTACATGGAGCTTACTTGATTCTTCTCAAACTCAACATTCTAAATCAGCCTTCATCGCATTCTGCGCTAATACCAACGACCTAGCTCCACGGATTCCATCAGGAGCCAAAGGGGTTCTGTCATTTCTAATTTGCAAGACACTACATAGCCCATTCTGTTAAACGAAAAAGCAATTTTGTTTACAAAATATACATATACTCAATTGAATCTCTTCACTCAGTCTTTTTTGCACTTTAGTTGTTTGAGCTGAACCTGTAACTGGGAACTGCCACCATCACTATCTAAGATCTGTGTTGATGATGGAAAGGCAACAGCAGTCACTGGTGCATCAGATTTAATCTCACCTTCAATATGTGGGTCTAATTAACATGGAGTTAAACACCGAAAGTGAGAAGAGTCTGTGGTAATTGACCTCCCAGGGCACTGGGCAGTCACCTTGTTTCCCTTTCTAGTCACCACTTAAAAAGGTTTTGCATCAAATTGAGCATCAGATTTTGTTTTCCACATCTGGTGTGCGAGCACTTAATCTTCTCTCCTAAAGACGATGTTCTTCGCATATTTTGTTAGCATACTCTTTCATCTTTGTTTCTGGACCAAGTTCCTTTCACGAATTGCATTCTCGTTTTTCTCTCTCTGATTGGTCCAATGAGGTATCTTGGTTGTCATTGCTCTCCCAAACTTCAGTGCCACAGGGCTTTCACCTGTGGTCGAGTGAGTTGTTGAACGAATAAGCTCTCAAAATAGAATTTAACACAGTCTTTAAATCAGACTTTTCAAGAGTAGATTGATGCTGTCTAGGTGGAGTTTTCGCCTGGTCGATCCCCATGGATCCAAAACTCACCCTGCTACATCTCACCAATGATTTAGGTGGTAATAGATATTGATTGTCTCTCTTATACCTAGGCCTAACCTTAGCAAAGCGGGATTTCGCACAGGAGTGGAAGGCTGCTGCCCTTCTGTCTTTTGACAGTGGGGAAGAATGGTGTGGACCATTGTGTGGGGTTGGAGGTGGCAGTATATAAAGCAAGAGCTTGTACCAGAAGCACCCCAAGATATGCCAAATATGGGCAGATTACCAGGATATCAAATTGGAACCTGTTCGACCAAATTTGTCAGTTGATGTAGGATGAAATAAAGGTCTTTACGGGTTGAAGGTGGACGGGGCAATTGTGGGACATGGACTGCTATCTATAGCTTTTCATTCTGTTCAGTTGATGGTTGGGAGGTGGGGGGCATGTGTGTGCAGACATTTGTATTTTTCGTTGTCATTATTTGTATTCATGTTTGGCCTTATGGGCTTTGTTTCCTGCTTAAATAGCAAACAAAAGTAAATATGTTTAAAAAAAAAAACGGTAGCAAGCAGCACTGCTTTATTTAGCATACTCATGAAACATTTAACTAGTCCACTGGCCTGCGGCTACAAAGGTGTGCTCTTGTGATATTTTATACTCAGATGCTCAAAGAAATATTTAAACTTATGACTGTTAAATGGTGTGCCAGATTTCGACAAGGCTGGAACACCTCATGTCGGAAAGATGCCTTTCAGTCCTTCAATTTCTCAGTCTTGAATAGTAGATGAAAGATCCTCAAGTAGAGAAAACAGTGAATGTTTAGCCACAATCACCATCAGGTGATGTCCATTGTCAAGTGGACCAACAAAGTCAATGGCTACTCTCTCCTAAGCATGCTTCTGAAGTTCTGACATGCTTAAAGGGTGTTGACCAACTTTAGTAGAAAGCAATTGCACTGATGACAGGCCTTTAGTTCCTTCTGAACCAGCTTTTCTAGATACTGAAACAAGACTCGGTCTCAAAGAGCTCATTTTGAAGTAATGATTCCACAATGTCCTTTGTGGGCCACCTCAATCATCTTCTGCCACAGTGTGTCCGGAATCGGTATTCTCGACCCTCACAATATCTCTCCTTTCTGAGCTCTAGAAAGTTCATCTTTGACATTTGTATATTTGTAATATTCACTATCACTGGTGAGAGGTTGAGGGTGTCGGTACCATGACTGATGTGTTATTATATCTTTCAACTTTAGCATGTCGCATTCACGGCTCATGGCAGTGATAATCTGGGCTAGCGAACTAGCTGCTGGTGTGTTTGATTTTACAATGAAATTGATATAGGCTTCAGCTTTTTTGTATGGGGGTTACCATGATCTTGGATGGGCCCTCTAGAAAAGTACAACAAAATGTAACAGAAGGGGGGAGAGAGAGGGTCAGTGGATTCGATCTCCCTGTACGTATACATAAACAAAGTGGAATCCACTCAAGGTAGTGATCCCAAAAGTGATGGGGAGACACACAGTGTTGTTTAAATGCCCCTCACACACCAACAGGCCCCTTGGTGTCATGCTTCATCATCGGGGCCTTCGCACCCCTCTACGGGATGCGGCGTGCTACGACTAGCGAGTGCGCAGGAGCACTTGGAAGTGAACTATGTGTGGGGGTGTGTGTGTATATATAACCAAAGTGTGAGTGAGGTGAGGTGAAAAAAGTGAAAAAGTTAAAAAATACCTGGCACGTGGGAGAAAAACAGAATTTTATTAGTCCCCGGCTGGTATTGTTAAAAAAGTGCAGAGCGTGGTTGGGTAGATACGAGTTAAGGTATCTAGAACCACTGTGAAAGTGTCAACATGTTTCGGAGGGCACAGCCTCCTTCTTCAGGACGAGG
The DNA here is from genome assembly GCF_964261635.1 of Lissotriton helveticus. Taxonomy (NCBI): domain Eukaryota; kingdom Metazoa; phylum Chordata; class Amphibia; order Caudata; family Salamandridae; genus Lissotriton; species Lissotriton helveticus. The sequence continues at coordinate 1,020,018,961 of NC_136069.1, read as the reverse complement.
GTTATGCACTTTCCCTCACCTTACTCACATGTAAAATGTAAAAGTGTTTAATTAAAAATTACCACAATGTGTAATGTTCCTAACAATGTTATTTGGTGTTAGTGAATGTCGTTGCGCCCAGTTGGCGAGAGAACCTGTAAAGAGAAATGCATACTTGAATACATACCAACAGATTCATTGAAAAAGAAGGAACAAGCCTTCTCAAAAATTCACGTGGTCAAACCTAAAAATACTGGGACCTTTGTGATGAAAAAGACACACTAAAGTACATCACTGTACTGACACACACAAATACATACAAAACACAAAAATACTCTCAACTCTGATGGAAAAAGAGAGCAGCTGGTCAATAAGAGAAAGTCTTACTTAGAGTCCTAATATGTGAGACCTCATGAGCCTAAGCGTATATTGGGGATCCCTCCTTCCTGCTCAGAAAGACCTAAAAACAACATTGGTAATCCGGGTTCAGTTGGAAAAAGGGAAAGTGTGGAGTTTACCACTACTATGGAGATAGAAACATCTGTCTACTATCACCCAATAACTCACGGTTACTGCATGTGCCAATCGCCTGCCTTCCCTCAACGCGGCTCCGATGAAGTGAGCCTCTCTAGGGAAACCGCCCTTTAAATATACCATCCCTCGTGATAATTAGTATTGGCTAATTGATTAATGAGAGTCGGTATATGCCCAAATATAGCGGACGCCATCGCCGATGATCCGGTACTGCGCTCCCGCGGTACACTATCTGCACGCATGCGCAGAAAGCCTGTCTTCTGCGCATGCGCGGTCAGGGAAGCGATCGCGCATGCCTCGAGAAGGAAACGCCACGCTTGCTGGGAGGCGATGTCTCCGCTGCAATAGAATGCCTGTCTTCTGCGCATGCGCGGTCAGAGAAGCGATCGCGCATGCCTCAAAATGGAAACACCACGCTCGCTGGGAGGCGCTGTCTCCACTGTTGTTAACTAGCTCCAACATGGAAAAAACGGGGCCAAGGGTCTTAATATTAAATGTATATTATGCAATAAGATGGGACAGGCTTATGTTTATCCTTTAATTTTAGAAAAACGGAGTGAGTTGGCTATACAGCACTGATGGATCAGGAGTGCTATACTGGGTGGTCACAATACAGAACACATAGCTGGTGACAATAGGAAGGCTAAGGAACCAACGAGATGTTATTAGGAACAGTTCATAGGCCTAAAAAACGCCTAGGAGGTTATGTTCAAACACAGTTTATCTCAAGAGGTTCCACGGGATTGAATCATTCAGTCCCGTGACGTCAGTACCCAACCTGAACACCCACCGCTGTTCCTTTTCCAAAAGGCCCACCTCTGAAGGTAATTGTTCAATGACTGTCCACTGCAGTTCATTCACGCAGTGTTGATGTACCAACGTATTCTTTTCCACAGGGGCACGAGATTAAATATACAACATTCTTGCTGTTGCAATTTGTAAACTTACGTTGCTCCCACTGTGTCCCATTTGAAAAAGTTAAGTTTAGGCTTTTTTTAGTGAGGTGGCAGTTGTTACAGTTACCACATGGGTAGTGACCATGTAGGCCCTGGAGTCTCGTTTGATCATTCTTCGTGGGGGGCGGTCTTGTATGGACAAGTGCCCCTGTGGAAAAGAATACGTTGGTATGACAACAAGACCTGTCAAAACAAGAATCAACGAACACAAAAGTAACATTAGGTGTAAGAGACTCACCACCAAAATGTCTACCCATTTCATTGAACATCAACACTGCGTGAATGAACTGCAGTGGACAGTCATTGAACAATTACCTTCAGAGGTGGGCCTTTTGGAAAAGGAACAGCGGTGGGTGTTCAGGTTGGGTACTGACGTCACGGGACTGAATGATTCAATCCCGTGGAACCTCTTGAGATAAACTGTGTTTGAACATAACCTCCTAGGCGTTTTTTAGGCCTATGAACTGTTCCTAATAACATCTCGTTGGTTCCTTAGCCTTCCTATTGTCACCAGCTATGTGTTCTGTATTGTGACCACCCAGTATAGCACTCCTGATCCATCAGTGCTGTATAGCCAACTCACTCCGTTTTTCTAAAATTAAAGGATAAACATAAGCCTGTCCCATCTTATTGCATAATATACATTTAATATTAAGACCCTTGGCCCCGTTTTTTCCATGTTGGAGCTAGTTAACAACAGTGGAGACAGCGCCTCCCAGCGAGCGTGGTGTTTCCATTTTGAGGCATGCGCGATCGCTTCTCTGACCGCGCATGCGCAGAAGACAGGCATTCTATTGCAGCGGAGACATCGCCTCCCAGCAAGCGTGGCGTTTCCTTCTCGAGGCATGCGCGATCGCTTCCCTGACCGCGCATGCGCAGAAGACAGGCTTTCTGCGCATGCGTGCAGATAGTGTACCGCGGGAGCGCAGTACCGGATCATCGGCGATGGCGTCCGCTATATTTGGGCATATACCGACTCTCATTAATCAATTAGCCAATACTAATTATCACGAGGGATGGTATATTTAAAGGGCGGTTTCCCTAGAGAGGCTCACTTCATCGGAGCCGCGTTGAGGGAAGGCAGGCGATTGGCACATGCAGTAACCGTGAGTTATTGGGTGATAGTAGACAGATGTTTCTATCTCCATAGTAGTGGTAAACTCCACACTTTCCCTTTTTCCAACTGAACCCGGATTACCAATGTTGTTTTTAGGTCTTTCTGAGCAGGAAGGAGGGATCCCCAATATACGCTTAGGCTCATGAGGTCTCACATATTAGGACTCTAAGTAAGACTTTCTCTTATTGACCAGCTGCTCTCTTTTTCCATCAGAGTTGAGAGTATTTTTGTGTTTTGTATGTATTTGTGTGTGTCAGTACAGTGATGTACTTTAGTGTGTCTTTTTCATCACAAAGGTCCCAGTATTTTTAGGTTTGACCACGTGAATTTTTGAGAAGGCTTGTTCCTTCTTTTTCAATGAATCTGTTGGTATGTATTCAAGTATGCATTTCTCTTTACAGGTTCTCTCGCCAACTGGGCGCAACGACATTCACTAACACCAAATAACATTGTTAGGAACATTACACATTGTGGTAATTTTTAATTAAACACTTTTACATTTTACATGTGAGTAAGGTGAGGGAAAGTGCATAACCCTCGTCCTGAAGAAGGAGGCTGTGCCCTCCGAAACATGTTGACACTTTCACAGTGGTTCTAGATACCTTAACTCGTATCTACCCAACCACGCTCTGCACTTTTTTAACAATACCAGCCGGGGACTAATAAAATTCTGTTTTTCTCCCACGTGCCAGGTATTTTTTAACTTTTTCACTTTTTTCACCTCACCTCACTCACACTTTGGTTATATATACACACACACCCCCACACATAGTTCACTTCCAAGTGCTCCTGCGCACTCGCTAGTCGTAGCACGCCGCATCCCGTAGAGGGGTGCGAAGGCCCCGATGATGAAGCATGACACCAAGGGGCCTGTTGGTGTGTGAGGGGCATTTAAACAACACTGTGTGTCTCCCCATCACTTTTGGGATCACTACCTTGAGTGGTTCCCTCTAGAAAAGTAGCCAGCAGGATTCTGGTCCTTCCCTGTGGGGAAGCTGGGATTTTAATCTAGATTTTCTTACCCATCTCTAGAATCCCAAACCCGGTCAACTGAACTTTTTCCCTGTTCTAGAAGTATAAAGAAAGATCTTGCATTGATAACTTTAACCCACTTCCAACTAAATCCAAATGAACTCAAAGGACCACTGACTACCACTGAAAAATTTAAAGATTTATTACAAAGCCAAAAATATTGAACATTCAAACATCTCAATAAAAGGTTAAGAAAATAAACAGGCACTAATACAAACATAATTCTACGCAAGATCCTTAAACGACTCAGGATAAAAAGCAAAGTTAACTCGAATAACATCAAGCAACCGAAAACAGTCCCAGCTTGAAGTCGGGACTGCATTTATAAAAAGGAAAGGAAATGGTTAGTCTGTCCCTACTCTACCCTAAAGTGGCATCCCTACATAGCATTCCCCTCAGACAAGAGTAAGGTGTCAGCAGTGAAGACTTCCAAAGAAGTACTGTCAGTTTCGGCTAAGCAGATAATCTACCATTGAGCTCGTTCTAAGATGCTCCTTCTACACCTCACACTACCTAAGTTTCCAAGACGCTCACTCTACAGCTTACTACATTCTGCTCTGTCAACCCCCTCTCAGAATCTGCTCTCCACCCTCGGGTGCTGTCCCTAATACAAAATCCCAAAATCAGTCGACACGCCCAGAGGTACGCCCCCCTGGCAGGTGAAGATCTTCGGAGTTTTCCAGCATGGCATCTTTCCATCCAGCGTCCGTTGGTGTGTCCTTGGATCTCAGGCACCTTCTCGCTAAACGTTGCACTCCCAAATTCCTTGGCATCTTTTCCTCCATCCGCGCCTACTATCCTAACTCCTAAACAATGGACTCTTCTACCTAACGAGCCTTGTGGCCTTGCACCTGCAAGCTGAAATACATGGGAACATTTCTGCAACCATTGGAAGCTACAATTTCATATCTTACTGAGGACAGCTTTCCCCAAGGAGAAAATCATTTCTTCTCGACTAGGTCTAACAAAAGAAAATATAGTTAGGCCTCTACGGCTTCACCATGTCTCAGGCTTCTGCACTTTTAAATGCATTTCTGACGCAGCACAACATTGCATTCTACTATTATAACACGTTAATTCTACTTTCAATGATGTGAGCACTATCTTTCATTTTAAAAAGCCTGTATTAATTCATTCAATATTAAACACATATTTCAAAGCATTTCATTAGCAATACGACATTTCTCATGCGGTTACTTTTCTGCATTAGGCAACACTGCATTTCGATTAAGCCCATTAGTCTCTGATTAATAAACACATATTTCATGCTGTTTCTCATCCTAATGTTACATCTCTATACTACATTAGTGATCTTCTAAATATGCGGGTGCTGACTACTTGGGACTATAATGCACCCCTACAAATTTTGAAATAACATGGCGCTCTCTCAGTTCCCCCCTTTGATAACCCGTGTCATCACACCCTGCACCATTCTTTGGGAAGAACCGACTTAGACAGAGCTAATTGCCATTTTCCCCCTCCTGAGCATTTCCATATTCTTCAGACTTTAAAACTGACTGTTCTGCAGTCTCTCCATACGTCTCTCTTGCACTCACATTGATCTCTCCAATCGACTTGACCTGTACCACTTGTACACTCTAATCAATCCCCACAATCCAATCACACAACACACCACTATTATTATGGGTTTCAAGATGTAACCTAGAATCCCCTTCCCAAGATTGGCAAACCAACTACCAATCTTTCCAAATCCTTTTCTAATCTTTTCTCAAACAGTTTCTTCAGTCAAGTCCTCAATCTCATAATGAATCGCAGTAATGTTGCTTATATATTTCTCCAGATCCTTGCTATTATCTGGCATATATAGTACAACATTCTTGAACCTTCAAAAGTTTACAGACTCCTCCCTCTTTTGCTAGGAGGACGTCTAATGCAAGACGATTTTGTAAAACCATAGTCCTTATAGACAACATCTCACCCTCAACCAGCACTAAGGACTTAGCTGTATTCATGGATAATTTGTCTACAACCGTTGCCAGCCTTCGGATCTTCACATCAATCAGAATCACTCCCACCATAGGTATCATTGCTCCAAAAACATCTCCAACTATGGCTCCTGCACTTTCACCTCGCTTCACTCTCACGTGTTGTCCTCCTTCTATTAGCTCAAAATCTTCTGTATGGTAAATCTTAGGGAAAATTATCGCTAAATAGCACGTTCCATACCACTTCTCAGGTAATCGCACATAAGCATTCCTCCTGTGGTTCTGAAAATTCTGGATTCATATAATAATTTTGGACTCGAGAATTAAAACTCTCCGAAACATGACGAATTTGGTATCAAAAGACCGAGAATGACGAGTACATTATGCACAAGCATTTTCATCGCATTCGAGTGATGGTTACACCTCAAAATCGTCACTTATATCTTGAACCCTTGGCTTCCATTTTGTATATGGCAGCCATTTTGTGTGTTGCCCTTTACATAGGCCTTAATCCAGCTGAATTCAATTCAGCAAGGACACATACTCCTTAATCGACTTTTCTTTGACCTATACAAGTTGGAACCATTGCCCCAGGCCAAACTCGTTAGGTCAGTTCCCCTCCCAGTGGCCGAGCGAGATAGCATCAAGGTTCAACAAGCCATAAAACCATTTCAGCGCGCACACCTGCCGTATCTCGCTCACATCTGTCTCCACTCCTTTTCTTCATTTTCTTTATGATGGGGAGGTAACCATTTTTATAGGGGGTCCAGCGATATCTGATGAAATGTTGGGCCTTGCCAGGTGATTTGTTATGGGCAGCACGACGTGAAATATGTACATGTCATCATGACTCTGCTTTTCTTTTGTAACCAAAACCTGTAAATGATATACTACGAATTCGAAGAATGTTTGCCTGAAGCCGAATATTCTGTATAAAGAGAGAAGCCTGATTTTGTAAAGTTGAGCAGTCTCCTGAGAATATACTCCCCGTGTGTTGTACTTCTAGGACACTTGTTACCTTGGTTGCAGCCAATAAAAATCGATCCTTGACTTCACCTAGAAGACTCCGAGTTTCTGTAGGTCTGAATCAGGAAGAACTCGAGGTCATTGGTGTGTTGTCCCTGGCACCGCTGGGTTACCGGTTCTGTGCCGGTTCTTAAGAAAACCCAGTACCTCAGCTGGCGCCCAACGTTTGGGGCGATTCCAGTGGTACCAGCCCAGCCAGAGGTTCGTGAGGAGCTTCGTGTGGAAATTCCAGAGGACGGCCAACCACTTCATCGACCCCTGCATGTCGACGTGGTCCGAAGGTCTTTGCTGCGAGGTTCCCCGCTCCCCGACGGCTACGAAGGACTGCTGCCCTGGCTATCGCCCTGATTTGGACCCTTGAAGTTTGGTAGAGCAAAACACTGAGACGAGTCTTCTGGTGAAGTCATCGATATTTCAGTTAAGTATAAGTGGAGCGTCTCCCAGTCCTTAGTGGTTCTTAGTTTTGGGTATCCTTTGGGATAGTTTTGTTGGTACTTGCAAGCACCAAAACCGAGGGACTTGTGTATTCACAAGAACTATCGTAATCGATAAATCCTTCGAAGTTTGGAACTAGACTAGAGAGCGAAGATGCCTAGTCTTAGACTTGGAAACTTGTTTTGTCTTGGTGGTAATAAAAGGGACTCCCGATTGGAGGACTCGTGTCCGGTTCCTCCGGTTGGAACTCCAACTTACGAGTTATATGTGAAACATGGGGTAGGCCCCATCACATACAATGAAGTGTGGATCAAATACACCAGAAAAGATGGTGTTTTAAAATGGCCCCAATACGGTAGCTTTGACACCGAAATCTTAGATAACCTTGAAGTTAAACTGTTCAAAAAGAAAGCCCGGCCGGCAATGTTTGACTCTTTCCGCCTATGGCGTAAGGAGTCCAAACAGAAGGAAATTAAATTAGCTAAGAAAAATAAGAGAGAAGGAGGACTTTCAGTAATGCAAGCTGCTATGCAGTATAAAGACAATGAAGAAGAGCAGATGAGTGAACAGTTGCACAGGCACCGTAAAATGGTAATAGACAAATGTTATCCAGTCTTGCCGACTCCTAAGCAAGATACAGCAAAAGAACGTGAAAAAGATCCATTAATGTCGCATTTATTAAGTTCGCCACCCCCTATGCGCAAAATGCTACGGCACCACTGCAGCCTTTAGTTGTGCAACCTACGCCTTCTGTTCCTCTACAGCACCCACTAGCTACTCTTCAGCTGGCTCATACTTCTCTGATGAAGCCTCCTCAAGGCTCACCGACCATTCCTGTTTCACCTGTACTCTCTACTTCTCCTAATGCTCCCTCTACGATTGTGCCTAGCGCTCCTTCTATTTCTCCCGATGTATCTTCTGCTATTGTCTCTGCCCCTGCCTTGTCTCACCCCGTTTTTCCCCCCGTTCTTCCTTCAGTTTCACCTTCCATTCGGCAGAAAATGGCCAGCACTGTCACTAACCTTTTCTCGCCTCTTTTTGGGTCGCCTACCACGACCCCTAACATGGAACGCAGACAGTTGTGAAGTCGACTGCCTGACTATCAAGAGAGAGACTCATTGAATCGTTTAGCGCGCAAATGGGTCATGGACACTGGGAAATGCGATATAGAGTCTGTCATGGAGGTCTTCCATCAATGGGAAGCCCCGACACAGAGATATGTTTTCGAACAGATGTGTGTTTTCCTTTGTGAGGATTTGGAAGACAATGATCTAGAATGCAACCCGCGAGAATTGTGTCGTGTGCGGTATAAGTTTGGAGAGGGTATGATTGTAGGTCCAGATGTCGAGAAAGCGGTTGAAATATTGTTATCATATCGGAGTAAGGGGAGCGCTTCTGGGTCACAATCTGAGCCTGGTTCATCTAGTAGGAAAAAGGCGCGACAATACCCCATGAGGGAAGTTCCCCCACAATGGAGAGAGGGCGACACGACTGTCGACCCCCCTATTCCGCCACATTTTCAGCGTGTATGGGTACATGTCCCATGGAAGCGAGCTGAAGTTTTAGCACTCAAGCAGACATTACCTGATCCGCGTAAAAATCCTGCAGGGTATTATAAAGAGTTGTCGCAAACTGCTGCATCATGTATAATGAATTTAGCCGATATAGATATGCTATTTGGGAATGTTGTTCCACAGCCTTTATGGAGTAAGATTCGTCATACGGATCACAATCAGGAATTAGGTGACTCATGGGCTAATATTGCTACGGCAGATGCCCGACAAGTTGGTGGTGCCAAGCCTGAGCCTTTGATAGCAGAACTCCCCGGTAAAATAGTAGATTACATGAAAACGATAATGCCTGCAATACGTGTAAATTGGGACAAGTTGTCTGCATGCAAGCAGAAGAAAGAAGAAACTGTCTCAGATTTCTTCACTAGGTTTGAAGAAACATTTGTCGATCACAGTGGTCAGGATATGACCACCGAAGGTGGTCAGAGGTTGTTCGTCGATAAATTCGTGCACAATCTACTTCCAGAATTATGTAAAAAGTTAAAGGATTCAGAAAGTTCTTGGGCAGTTTCGTCTTCAGCGCAGATATTAGCTACAGCACAGTATTACGAAAATAGGGACAAAGACGAGAAAGACAGAGCAGAAAGGAAAACTAAGGAGTTGAAAACGAAGGTTTTGTTACAACAAGCATATCCGCCACGTGGTGGTAGTAGCCAAAATAATAGTGGTGCCAGAATCACTATCAGAATAACTTTCAGCACCCTCAACAGTATCAAAGGAACTCGCAAAGAGTCGAGTATACTCAGCCACGTGTCACTATAGGCCCCAATCAGTGTTTATATTGCAAGGAAGAAGGTCATTTAAAAAATAATTGTCCAATTCTGTTACAGCGTGCAAATGGTGGTTCGACCACAAGAGGTCGAGGCGTTCAGCAAGCCTCTAGAGGTAGAGGACGTGGAAACGTCCCCCAAAACGCACGTCCACTTCCACCCCAAAATTCTATGAATAGGTTCGATCAGCAGAGCAACACATCTGACAGAACAGCTCAATACTATGTTGATGATTACTATACAGAAAGTGAAAATTGGGAAACTTATGATTGCTAGGACAGCCATAGACAAAGAGAGGGAGTTGTTTCAGTTCCAGTAGATCAGAGTGGACCATACGTTGAGGTAATTACATCAGGTGTGTCGGAACCTTTTCTTTTGGATACTGGTGCTATGAAGAGTTCTATTATACACTCCAAACTCCCTGGCGCACCTTTGTCTGGCGAAATGAACATTTCCGTAGGTTTTTCTGGCGCCCCAGTTAGAAATCCCATTTCTGACCCTCTGTCTCTTTCTGTTGGTCCTTGTGAATTCGAAGCGCCCCTCATTCTGACAACTGGTTGTGGTGAAAACTTGCTAGGATTGGATTTGTTAAAAAGATTGTATGCAACTTTATACTGTTCTCCTTCAGGAGTACAACTTACTTTAGGTAAGAAAGTGGTTTCTCCCATGTACCTGTCAATAGATAAACTTCCAGCAGAATTGTCGTTTCTTCCAGATATCCTTTGGGACGCTGGTCCTAATGATGTGGGTCTTTTAGAAATACCACCATATGTTGTAACATTGAAAACCAATGTGAAAATGCCTCAAATTCCCCAGTACCGAATTTCTAGTGAAGGTGAAAAAGCGTTGCTAGCGATCGTTTATGAATTGATTGAAAAGGATGTGATTGAAGAAACACGAGGCAACGTTTGCAATAGTCCTGTTCTGCCTGTTTTAAAACGAACTGACCCTTCTCAGCCACCTGTGTACAGATTCATAATTGATCTTAGAGAGGTCAATAAAATAGTCGTGCCACAATTCCCAGTTGTCTCTGACATTACAACATTATTGACTATGATTCCAGCTTCTGCGTCTTGGTTTTCGGTGCTTGACCTGAAGAATGCTTTCTTCAGCATCCCAATTGCTGAAGAGAGCAGGGATATTTTTTCCTTCAGTTTAGGAGGTCGCAGCTTCCGCTTTAAACGCGCTCCTCAGGGCTACTGTGAAAGTCCTTCAATATATAGTCAAGCTCTAAAAACACAGCTTGATACGATTGTTTTGCCTAAAGGTGCTACTCTTGTACAGTATGTTGACGATTTGCTCATTGCTGCAGATACTGAGAAAATCTGTAAAAAGGCAACGCTGTCATTATTGCGCCATCTCTGTGATTTGCATCACAAGGTGTCACTTTCCAAGCTGCAATATTGCCGACAAGAAGTGACCTACTTAGGTCACCTCTTATCGAAGGAGGGAAGGAAACTGACCCCAGAAAGAATTCAGGCAATAGCGAAATTGAGTGTGCCAAGAACACAGAGAGAAGTGCGTGCTTTCTTGGGCATGACATCGTACTGTAGACAGTGGATTCCAAATTTTTCGTTATTGGCCAAACCTTTGGTGGCATTAACATGTAAAGGCACACCCAATCCCATTCCTTGGTCTGAAGAGTGTCAGAATAGTTTTCTCGAATTGCGCACAGCATTATGTTCGGCTCCTGTGTTGGGTACCCCCAACTACAGTAAGCCTTTCACATTGTATGTCCACGAGAAAGAGGGCTGTGCATTGTCCGTGTTGACTCAGTTGTTTGGAGGTAGGCAGCGTCCATGTGCTTATTTTTCGGCGACTTTGGATCTGGTAGCCAAAGCATTGCCAAGTTGTTTAAGAGCCACAGCGGCAGCAGCTGTTTCTATTCGACAGTCTGCTGGTCTAGTAATGAATAATACACTAGTCGTGATGGTCCCACATGCAGTAGACACGTTGTTAAATAGAACCAAGACACAGCACTTAACTAGTGCTCGTCTGTCCAGTTACGAACTGACATTACTAGCAAGTCATGTGCACATAAAAAGGTGCAGCACTCTAAGCCTAGCCACATTATTGCCTATTGTAGGGGAATCAGATGTTTCAGAACAACACGATTGTTTTCTTAGAACAGAGGAAGAGACGAAAGGGAGAGTGGATTTATCGGACACTCCTCTTGCTGAATGTGATGGTACATTATGGGTGGATGGTTCATGCTTCAAGCTCCCGAATGGTGACACGACTGCAGCATATGCTGTCACGACTTTGCATACAATTGTTGAGGCTGCACGTGTCCCACATAATTCAGCTCAAGCAGCAGAACTAATCGCGCTCACGAGAGCATGTGTGTTGTCTAAAGGAATGAAAGTGACTGTCTATACCGACAGCCAGTATGCATTTGGAGTGGCTCACAGTTTTGGACGATTGTGGAGAGAACGTGGATTCCTGACTTCGCATGGAGCTAAGATTCAGCATGGTCAGTTGGTGAATGAGCTTCTTGTATCACTGACCCTGCCCCTGCAAATGGCGATTGTGAAATGTAGTGCTCACAAGAAGGTGACTGATGATGTTGGTCGTGGAAATGCATTCGCAGATAAAATCGCGAAAGAAACTGCAAAGAATGTGATGAGCCGAATGTATGTTGCAGGCCCTGCAAGATGGACTGGTGATGTGGGAATGTGTGAAGACACGATGGAAAGTGTGAAATCTATCCAAGCTGAGGCTACAGAGAAAGAGTTGAGCACATGGAGAGAAAGTACGGGTAGGATGGATGCAAATGGTTGTTGGGTTGAATTGTCTGAACACCAGAGATGGTTGTTACCCGATGCGTACATGCTTGCAGTAGTTACAATGGCTCATGGAATGGCTCATATCAGCGTGAAAGGGATTTGCGAGTTGTTGGCTCCAGTATGGAAGAATTCAGGGATTCCCAAGTGTGCAGAGAACGTTGTCAAGAATTGCATGGTATGCTTGAAACACAATCCTGGTAGGGGAACCCCAACTCCAGCTGGTCATTTTGCACCTCCTACGTATCCGTTCGAGGTTTTGCAGCTAGATTTCATCCACATGGAGAGGTGCAACAATTTAAAATACGTGCTAGTTGTTGTTTGTGCCTTCTCATGATGGGTAGAAGCATATCCCCTAAAAGACAATACTGCTCTGTCCACAGCGAAAGCCCTTGTAAACGAGTACTTCCCGAGATTCGGAATGCCTAGAATGATCTGGTCTGACAACGGGAGTGAATTTAAAGGCCGTGTGATGAAGAATGTATGTGAGGGATTAGGTATCAGACAGAAGTTCCACGCTGCAAATCACCCCCAATCAGCTGGATTAGTAGAATGCTACAACAGCACTTTAAAACTCAAACTGGCCAAAATCCAGGCGGGCACAGGTCTTAAATGGCCTGATGCTCTACCCTTAGCACTCCTGTCCACCAGAATGACTGTGCACTCACGAGTGAAACTTAGTCCATATGAGATAGTTTTTGGCCGGCCAGCCAATATATGGGGAGTGCCTAGACCCAGAAAATTTAGTGAACTGGAACACCCTGTTTTGCTCGATTATTTGTATGAACTGACGGCTAAATTGCGTGTTTTGTATCAACAGGTTCACGACACCCTGCCTCCGGTCTCTGAAACTCCAGGCCACACCATTGCCCCTGGATCCTGGGTGCTGGTTAGAAATTTTCAACGGACAAAGAACGACCAGCCCAGGTGGACCGGACCGCACCTCGTCCTTCTTTCCACCAGGTCAGCTGTTCGGGTGGAGGGGAAGGCCAACTGGGTCCACGGGACCCATTGCAAGAAACTCCCTTTCCCTCTGCCTCATGACCAGTGGGTCCAGAAGGGTGTCACTGACCCAGAACCTGATACCGTGGCACATGCCGTCCCTTTTAATGATTTGCACGTAAAAAGAACTGACTCTGAACCAGAAACTGAAAACATTTCGCACAAGGCTGTGCCACCATCCAAGCTATTGAACACTGCAGAGCCTGACCTTTTGTTTCCGGATCAGACAATACCTGGGAAACAACCATATAATCTAAGACCGAGAAAAACGAACTAATAAAACTATTTCTTTTGCAAATTGAGACCAAAACCTATGGACAAATAAATATATATTTTTCCCTCCAAAGTACTATTTTTGGAAAGCGCAGCTCTCCCATCTAGGAAACTTGCTCATTTTTGATTTTTCGAACCGCCATCCGGGTTCCGCTGCTAGGGCCGCGGTTGCCTAAAAAGTATTTTGGGTGCAGCTAACGACGTTAGGTCGGTAGTTCTGGTTGGTCTAAGGGAGTTGCCCTGGACTGACAGAAGCATCCTTTAGCAGAATCAACCTACCACCGTGGGCAGCACTCTAGAGAGGATGGAGTTTCCCGATGTGGAGAGACCTGCCAAACGAACGGAATTTAAGAACACATTGTGCAACGTAATGACAAAGAAAAGTTTTATAATATTGTGCATTTTCATGTTATTCAGTATGATGATATTTTTAATAAGTTACGTTTTATTCTCTTTCCGTGTAACATTCGCACCCACTGCATCCCCCATACCTCCTCCTACTGTTTCCTCTCATTCTTTTCACCCCCTTTCTGACCATGAATCCAATAGAAGGTTAGAGTTCATTAATAACTCCTTCATTCAGCTCTTGCACCAACACCAACTAGTAATGAACACAACTAACTGTTGGGTGTGTGGTCTGATGCCTCACACTACGGATAAAGGTATCCCTTATCTAGTTCTGCCTTTCAGTCATAATGGCTCTGTGTGGGCATACAGAACAATGTTCATATATGCACGAGAAGTCCAACCCCTACGTTCTGTAAAAGACAACCTCAAGACTAGTGCCCTAGTCAAAGGTATAGTTGACATGATTAAGGAAGTAATTTCCTATGAAGATACTCCGGATGATGAGATACTTGCATATGTCGGTTGGAACGTGACCGGATATGGGTCTACTTTAAGTGAGAAACAGCAAGCAAAGAGATCTTCCCCGATCTGAATTGTACCCCATCAGGGTAACCTGTGTCTGCAAGGTATTGGCAAGAACCCCAGAGCTCAGTTAGGGAGAAGTGTCTGTACAGAAACGTATGTTTTTGGGTCTCAGACTTCCCCTGCGTTTTTAGCAGCTAAGGGTACTTATTTCATCTGCCATGATAGAGCCTATACATGGTTGCCCCCTGACTTTTCGGGCTCATGTTTCGTTTCATTCCTGTTGCCTCCCACCTACACAGCAGCGGCGGACTACCACCGGACAAGGATAGTTAGAGGTGTCTTGAGTAAAGAAGACACTGCAGGTCAAGAATTTGGGGACTTTGCAAAGGGTTTCCTGCGGTTCTGGGGAGCCATGGCTAACAGTAGGAACATAAGGCAATTGACAAGGGTAGTTGAGTCCACCGTGACCGAAACTACTGGTGCCCTTAGTAACTTGACTGCTGAGCTCCAGTCGGATCGACTTATGACCCTTCAGAACCGGGTCGCTTTAGATGTTATACTTGCAGACCGAGGTGGGGTATGCAGATTGATCCAATCTAGCTGCTGTATTTTTATCCCAGATAACGCTCCAACGGTGTACCAGGCCATCTCCAGGCTACATAAGATTTCCGAATCTATTCATGTGGATAAAGGAGATTGGTCGTTAATGGGATGGTTCTGGGAACTGATATCTGCCTGGGGATGGAAAATCCTAATAGTCATTGGGATGGTGTTAGCCATTCTCTTCCTGTTCTGTCTGTGCATACAGTGTGCTCCTGCAATATGTGGCCTCTGTGTTACATCATGTGTAAGGAAGCCTGTGTCAAGAGATGAACTAAGTACTAGAATGATGTTACAGCAACATCTCAATGACTTTAGGAATATAGATCTGGACTCAGACTAACATGAGGATAGATTAATTGCCTATGTAAGGGCAAAAGGAGGGTTTGTGGTTCTGAAAATTCTGGATTCATATAATCATTTTGGACTCGAGAATTAAAACTCTCCGAAACATGACGAATTTGGTATCAAAAGACCGAGAATGACGAGTACATTATGCACAAGCATTTTCATCGCATTCGAGTGATGGTTACACCTCAAAATCGTCACTTATATCTTGAACCCTTGGCTTCCATTTTGTATATGGCAGCCATTTTGTGTGTTGCCCTTTACATAGGCCTTAATCCAGCTGAATTCAATTCAGCAAGGACACATACTCCTTAATCGACTTTTCTTTGACCTATACAAGTTGGAACCATTGCCCCAGGCCAAACTCGTTAGGTCAGTTCCCCTCCCAGTGGCCGAGCGAGATAGCATCAAGGTTCAACAAGCCATAAAACCATTTCAGCGCGCACACCTGCCGTATCTCGCTCACATCTGTCTCCACTCCTTTTCTTCATTTTCTTTATGATGGGGAGGTAACCATTTTTATAGGGGGTCCAGCGATATCTGTGAAATGTTGGGCCTTGCCAGGTGATTTGTTATGGGCAGCACGACGTGAAATATGTACATGTCATCATGACTCTGCTTTTCTTTTGTAACCAAAACCTGTAAATGATATACTACGAATTCGAAGAATGTTTGCCTGAAGCCGAATATTCTGTATAAAGAGAGAAGCCTGATTTTGTAAAGTTGAGCAGTCTCCTGAGAATATACTCCCCGTGTGTTGTACTTCTAGGACACTTGTTACCTTGGTTGCAGCCAATAAAAATCGATCCTTGACTTCACCTAGAAGACTCCGAGTTTCTGTAGGTCTGAATCAGGAAGAACTTGAGGTCATTGGTGTGTTGTCCCTGGCACCGCTGGGTTACCGGTTCTGTGCCGGTTCTTAAGAAAACCCAGTACCTCACTCCCACAGGCGAAATACACCGTCGGAATCACTTGCACCACACCTTGCAAAAAGTCCTTTGCATAGTACTCTAGACTGAATGTATGCTCACACGTGGTGTGACCTACATTGACATTCTCATAATATGTCTGTGGTCGGTGAATGCACAACTTCCCTTTCTGTACTTCAACTAAAGCTATTGGATCAAAGCTCCCTTTAGTCTTGTGCAACCTTTCCTCATCCGTCCAATCCACTTTACCTTGTCCTAAATCTCGCAACCGTTTTTGTTTTCGGTATCTATCTTCCACTTGATCAATACATTTCTTCTCGGTCTCTGATAACAGGCACGTCAAATTATGACGGTGCGCATAAGCTGTATCCAACTCCTGGGTCGGAATGAAATACGTTCGTAGCCTGTCCTCTGACTTATAATAATCATACTTAATCAAATGCTTATATGCCGGTACTTCAGGAAGCACCGCATCATAATTTGAAATTAAATATTCAAAATGATTACGACCATAAAATATGCTAAGCAACAAACTACATGAAATTCCATAAGTCAATGGGAGATGATGTTATCTAATACCCTCGTCTACAGAAGCAGGCAATTGCATACACACATAGCAGTCTTTCGCATCCATCGCATCAATGTACCCATACAACAATTTTGCATACGCATTAAGCTTGAAATTACCCTTGGACAGATCTACATGTAATCTATGACTTTTTTCTAGCAGCAAAGCTCTGTCACGTCCTACCTTTACCTCTTCTTTGCTAGGAGTAATAGGTGTAGGTGTACCTTCGACCTCTACTGCCTGCTCATGTGGTGCCAAGTATGAGACTACAACTACTAAAACAATGAAGAGTATTACTCCTCCTACAAGTGTGCCTACAATGCACCTAGCTCTACGATTCGGGTTCCCAGCCTCCATGGTCTCAGGACTTGTTTCTCGAAACAGTCGTTCTGCAACAATATTCAAAGTCTCTTTCTTCCTTCTTTACAATTGAAACACTCGATCCACACCTCAGAGGCCGAAAGTCCCTTTCAATTTCAGTTCCTTATTTACAGCAACAACAGACAACACTACTCTTCTCCGTCCTCTATGGGAAGTCCCTAAATTTCTTCTTCTTCCACTGGGACCTAGGTTATTTACAGCAAATATTTACAACAGTCTCATTCATCAATCATAAGGCTTGTTCCAACCGCTTCTAGCACATATTCCAAAAGTTCAAGACGGATAACAATGGATTCTTGAGCTGAAATTTCAGGGCCAAATGTAGGAAAAAGCAATCTACTCAAAATCAAATGACAAATTCTACTTAAAATTGGAGGATCCGGAACAGTGATGGTAAGTACCACTTCGATCTCGAGCCCTGGTACCAACAACAACATGTTTAACTTGATGTTAAGACTGTTACTGATCACCGTCACTGCCCTCACCCTTCCCGATCTCAGTATGCCTGGCATCAATCACAGGGTAGGTCCACTCAGGGGTCACGTACCTCCGGCAAGGCACTCTCTTTCGCCTTGATCTTCTTAATCCCTCGTGAGTTTGCTCTTCCCCTCCTCCGTCTGATTCAGACTCTTCAGACACCGGGGCAAGATCTCTTTCGGAAACCAGCCCCAGGTTCAGTCGCCTTTGCCTTTGCGGCCGCCGCTGGTCCTCCTGCTCTCGACCCGCTCACTTTGCTCACTGTTCTCTTCAGCTGAGTTCGGCTTTGGGTCACTTTCACAGTCACTTCCCCTTTCAGAGACTGTTTCCAATTCACTTTCGCTGTGACTCTCCTCAACTTGATCCGGTGAGTCACCAGCTTCTTCAGATACCCTCACAGCTTGGCTTGTCCCCTCATGTGGCCTTGCCACTGCAGCTGGATTTTCATCAGGGAGAGGAAATGTTTCTTCCAAGGGTGCTGGAACTCGACGGGTGTGTGAATCATGCACCCAATTCGGTAGCCCACCACACTTCACAGCAATGTTCGTGATAAGGATGACTTGGTAGGGCCCCTTCCAATGAGCATCCAAACAGCTTTTCCTCACCTGCTTCTGAACCAACACCCAGTCACCTGAACTCAGGTCGTGGCAGAGATAACTGGAAGCCAGAACCACAGCAGCCTGTGATCCAGCGGGCTATAGGAAATATGTCATAAACTACACTACCCAACTCCACTATATACACCATCAATCAGTAATTAATCACAAGGCCCATAAATCTACCATGACATATTTTTACCAACTGAATCATGTGACCTAATTAACCTATTCACAAATTATATACATTTATATACAACCGCGGTAAACAAATTCATCACACTTTACAAACCCTATGAATTAATTAAGCCACTGTGGCGATAAATCTAGCTATGATAACCTAAACTCATGAAATAACAAGACCAGCTTGTTTTCCAAAGTAAGATTTTTATTAGCTACTCATTTGGAAAATGTATTAGAATTTTTATTAAAGCATTTTTATTTGAATCATTGCAAATGGTTATGACAGTTTTATTATGAATCAAAATATTATTGCAAATGGAAATGATCAGTTTGGCATTTTCAAAACCTAAGTCCCTAACTAATGCTAACTATAATAAAGAATTAAAGAATAAAGTCTTTGAGGGCTCTTACGTGCTCCAAGGAAAGTTCATCTGCACGACACCCTCATCAAAAGGTCCGCAAGGAGAAGCATAACTCTTCCACGGGGCAAGAGTTTTTATACCTTTCTATGCTAAGCTAATCTAAGAAAATGTATTTTTCTCTGCTGAAATCGGAGTCCCATTGGTCCAAAAGTGACAGGCGACGTGTCACCACATTTTAGAATCACAGTTCCGTCACGTTCTTAGAGACCATTGTCTCTAGTTTTCGAACAACGCAGCTTCCTCCAGTTCGCAACATTTAATGCAAGGAAAGTTTTTGCTTCCTCGGATACGTAATTGTTTCAGGCCCTCTCGCCGGTTCCTGGCCTTGGCCTTGCTCGATTAAGGGATTTGTCAGCACAGCACGACAAACTTTTTTCAGGCAGGAGAAAGCTGTTGCCAACATGGACTCTCTCTGGCTCCAAGCAGATTATTAGTAAACGTGAGTTTTCACTAGGCCCAAAGCTTTTTCAAAAACTAGCATATAAACAAACACAAAAGAATAATTAATGCGAGTAATACAGTTCGTTCTGTTGCCACCCTCCATTTCTAATGATTAACCCTTTAGTTCTAAATTACCTAGCTGATAGCGTACAAATAAAGCAGCATTTTATATCTACCATTCTTCTTTTAATTCAGCAGGATTCTTTATGCACCTATAAGAATAGAGTGACACCACATAGACAGGGAAGCAAAATAAGCACATGCCATTTATTCTAAACAGCTGCAATTAATTATGACATAACAATAGACACGATTAATTTATTATTTTTCACGAACAAGGAAATGCAACATAATGCACGTTTATGAGCACACATGTTAGTAGCCCTTTATGTAATTTCTCGTGTATGTAACTTAAAACTAGGTTGGATTAATACACATACAGCACAATTGTTAGCAATATTATCTCTCATTATGGAAGTGTGATTTTGCGAGTTGAAATGAAAAACATTTCTGAATCTCGCTCCATCAACTCCCTCATCTGGTGATTCCCAAATCACCACACCATACCCAAAATTTAGCAAATTTTATCTTAAACGAAAATGGTTCAATTTCACTGTGTTAGTATTTTCTAAAGACTTGTTTCAGCAAAATCCTTGCAATTGTCATATTGAGCTCTGCGTAACTCCTCAAGCTCTACCTCCCTCTCTTGCTCCTTCTTGATTTTGTAAATTCTCTTCTTTTCCCTCATGTGCTTTTTTCTCTTGTGTAACATGCAACTGATCTTTGTCAAAACTATCACAAAAATTATCACGAACAAAGGTGTTAGAATCTTGCCAAGAACTGAACCACCAATTTCTTGAAACCAGGTTTTGATAGCTTGGAATCTTTTTGAAAGACGTTCTGAAAAATCATCCTCTTCTAAGGGAACTATTTCTGAGTGCATTTCTGTGATGTTTCTAATATACATTTCAATATTCTTACTCTCATCTGGAATGTAGGTACAGCAGTGCTGTACATGTAAAATGCCACAGACTCCTCCCTCTTTTGTTAGGAGTATGTCTAAAGCAAGGCGATTTTGCATCACCATCGATCTGACCGCAATGACCTCATCATCCACTAACTGAAAACCACCTGCTGTGTCAGTGGACAATCTGTCAACAATTGTGGACAATTTTCTGATTCTTCCTGCATTCAGGGTTATACCTACTAAAGGTATCACTGCCTCAAAAATGTTTCCTAAAATTTCTGAGAAACTTTCTCTTTTAAACCTGTTTGCATGACTACTGATTTCAAATGAACCTTCTGCATTTCTGTTAACATGAAAAATCTTCGGAAAAACAAGACCAACAAAACATGTCCCGTACCAATGGTCTGGGAGATAATAATAAGCTTTATCTCCACCGACAAAATAGATCCCAGGAAAAATTGGATCTTTGCCACCTTTGAATCCCCAACCCCCCATGATTTGGTAAGTGTCCTCACAATTGCTAGCTCCTACAAAATAATTATCGAAAATGGTATTGTCTCTTCTAATGCAAAGCTTGCCACTAATTGGTTTGTCTATGTGAATTGCAACATTGTCATAAGACTTGCCATTAAGCTTATGATCCTCCTTCTGCCAAAACTTCGATTTGGTCTGTTTGACCATCTCATTTCTTTTATAAATTACCCTTCTCTCCTCAACAAGATTCAGGAAAGTCTTTTCCTCAGCTCTCAATTTACAGGTTAAATTATTTCTGTATGCGTACTCATAGGTAAGTTCATTAGTAACTAAAAAGAATTCCCTCATCTGTTTGGCTTTTTTATGTTTATTTAAAGCATTTTCTATTTTCAAGTTAGCAAAAATCTCGTCACAATTTGAATAATAGTATTCTAAGCGACCAGTCTGATAAAAAAGACTAGCTATCACACTGCAGGTTATGCCATAAGTAAGAGGAAGCATATTGTATGTCACTCCCTCAGAGACAGAAGCAGGCAATTTTACACAGATATAGCAATCTTTGACACTCATGACCTTAACATACTCTCCCAAAAGCCTCGAAAATGTATTGCTTGAAAAATCACCAACAGACCTATCCTGATGAACATCTGGTCTGTGATCAATAACCTTGTTAGCGGGGGAGGAGCCAAGCTCGCGTCCGCGATGGCCGCGTTTTAGCTCGGCTCCGTTCGCTTTCCTGCCTGGAACGTCTATCCTGTGTCTTATCCTGCCCCGGGAAGTATTCTTTGGTAGATTATGGAACTTAGACATTTCGCTGGCACTTACCGTCTGATCCGTCTGTTCCTAGGTGCCGCGGATCCTGAGCTGCGCCCTTGTTCGCTTCGGGGCCTCCGGAGCGGGCGGGCCTGAAACTCCTCGGCGGCGCCTGGACGGGGCGGAGCGCTGTGGCCGGCCCTTGGTGGCGGTGTGGGCTCGGTCCGAGAGGCCGATGTGCAATTAGACCGGTTACGGCTCTCCGGGCCTGGTCCGGCGGTCCTGCGGCCTGGTGTTGGGGCGCTGCCTTCCATGGACGGGGGTTGACCGTGTATGTGGCTCGTCTCCCCTTTGTTCTCCTGTCCGGCCATCTTGAGTCCCTCCGCCCGGACTCGGAGAACGGAGCCGGTGGCGTGGGGAGCCGGCGACCCTCCTTATTCTGGTGGCCCGCCTTCCTGCCCTGGGGGTGCCTCTGCTTGTGGTCGGCTGTATCCTGTGTGACCCCGCTTGTGGTCGGACGGGGGTCGGATATTGCCGCGACCCTACCGGGCTTTCAAGATGGCGCCCGGCGCCCGGTCTCTCAGTCTGGCCGAGACTGGCGACTATGGTCCGCCGCGTGGCACGTTTGCTGAATACCGTAAAGGTGAGCCTACGCTTGGCGACATTCTCGCCGCCTTGCGCTCCTGGAGTGCTTCCATGACCGCACCTATCGCTGAACTGGAGGATGATCATTTCGCCGGGCCTGCTGGGCCCCTCCCGGTGTGTGCGGCTTCATCGCTGCTGTGTGCTGCTGGGACTTTCCTGGAGGTCGTGGACCCGGCGGCTGCCGCTTGTTTGGGTGTACGGATACCTGCCGCCCTCGATCATCATGTGCTCTTCCCTGTGCTGGGGGTCCACCGGCCGGGTCCCGTCCGGACAGGTCCCGTTGGATCTCCCATTCCTTTTTTGCCTCGAATGGCCGAACGAAGATCCTGTGGTTGCTCCGCCGAGACGACTTTCCTCCTATTGTCGGCAGAACTGTGCCTGCATTACCTGCGGTGGTTGCCGTCCTTTCCTGTTCATCCGGGTCGAAATCGATATGACTTATGTGGATTGCCGATTGGACTCCCTGCTATTTGCCTCTGGTTCCTCATGATCTGGTTCCTTGTGCGTTGGATGCCTACGGCTTTGAATAGACGAGGACAGGGTTGAGATGAACTTGCCTCGGTGGACTATTATTTTGCGGTATGGTCGGATGATCCGTTTGTGACTGTATGACTATGTTCGATTCTCCTTCATGTTCCTGGAGCTTATCCTGGTAATTACTATCTTCCCGTGGGCTCTGAGTATGTTCGGGCGGGGGGGTGGGAGCTGATGGTTTTGATTATGATGCTCCTCTCCCGCCGTTCTTCCCTATTTCCCCTTCTTCTTTTTGTCTTTGTGGTTCTTTCTTTACTTTTAACTCTTCTATATTTCGGGTTTCTGGTTAGGGCGACAGGCACGCTGCTGGGGGGTAGGCCATAGCCTTCTGCAGGGGTGCAGGGTGGGGTGTGCGGGGTGGGGGGGGTCTGTCATTTTGTTTTTTCCCCTTTTTTCCTTTTTTGGTTCTATGGCTCTTATGTATTCCCCTTTTTTCAGGACGCTGTATCAGCCTGTGGGCCCCCTGGGGTGTTTTTTGCTAGCATGGGCCTTCTGGTCTCCCTGCCGTCACGGTTTACTACGCATTCATTACTCCTGTTACCACTGGTTCCATGTGCCGGTCTATTTTTGAGTGCTTCGTTAGCCATGGGGCGCATGCTCTGATGCTGCGTTCTTTCTTCTCCCCCTTTTTTTCCCGAAGTCCTTTCCCTTTTTCCCCCTCCCCTTTTTTCTTTCCTCCCCTGGGTTGTTGTAGCGGAGGGCTCCTTGTTAAGCTAGCCTATATTTCGTTCTGTGTATCATTGTGTGTTCTCGTAGTGGTGGGTGGGCGCTGGGCAGCGGTTGCAATTGCTTATTAATGTAGGACTCATGTTCTGCCTTTGCTAAAATGTAACTGTTCTTTTTGAATTTTCCTGTGTTCTGTACTACTTCTTGCTCGCGGCCCGCCACGGCCCTCTGGACCTTAATGATTGCTATTATTCTGCTATACCCCTTCTTCTATTATAAAATCAACCTTCTCTCATCCTGCTCGTGGTGGTTGCTCTGTGACTTTTCGCCTTTGATTCCCGTTTGGATTACTGTGGTATCCTGCTGGAGCTTCTGTCCTGACCAATGTGTTTCTATAAGTGTGGTGGCCGGCCCGATGGGTTGTAGGCCCGTATTTGTGAGCAATTTCTGCACAATAAAGGTTTTCAAAAAAAATAAAAATAAATAAATAACCTTGTTAGCTTTGTGTGTTGCAATATGTTTGTCTTGACTAACTGAAGCTTTGCTTGTCATGTTGACCTTGTACCTCTCCTTATCGATCCCGAAAGGAAAGATGACAGCTATAACTAACCAGAGCAGAATGAATATGAGCATACATATCAGAGTCATCTTACAGCATTTTTTGCAAATGGAACATTTTGAAGTACCACGCGTCAAAACAAAAGGCATTTTTTTAGCCTTATTTACAAAAAGAGAAAACAAAAATGTTCAAAAATTTCTAAAACTTAACACCCCTCTTTTAAAAAAATTTTTTTTTAAAACCCTCTAACAAATTTTCTATGACCTTGCGTCACAAGTTATTCTCCAATTAAATACAATTTCTTCGACCTTGTGTCACCTACCACAATTTCTTCAGCCTTACGCCAAGAACAGAAACCTAAACTTAATCCTAAATTCTAACAGGTTAGTATTTCAATCGTTGTCACTATTGTCCTAAATTTCTTCCTGACTGCTACTGTTTATCTCAAATACAGGTGGGATTATTAAATAAGCCCACTCAGGAGACTTGTATTTTTGGTTCGGTTTTAAAACTCTCTTTGTCTTTCTAGAAATTACTTCTATTTTCTTTCCTTTCTCCGCTTTCCTTTCAGGATCCTCCTGACTCGTTATCTCATTCACTTGCTCTTTCGACCTCTTTACTAACCTGACCCTCAACCTTCCGTTTTCAGTTGGCCAGGTCTCTCCTTTTCTCAAGATTTTCCTTTTTGGCTCAGACACATTAGATTCTGTTTTCCACGATCTTTTCTTCACTCTTTCCCTCTGACACTCTCCATCACTCTCTCCAGAGTCACTGTCAGAAATTTCAATTGTTATCCCGGGATCTTTTCTAATCGGCAGTCTCTCTCCGTTAGGAACAGCACTCTTTCTCCCATCACTGGTACTCGGTAATTCGCCTTCCTCCAATTCTTCAATCACCTTTAACTTCCCAGATCCGGACTTCTTGTTCCTGCTTTCAGAGCTTGTTTTATGCTTTTCGATACTCTCCTGGTCTTGCTTCTGAACTTGATCAGACTCTTCTGATGTTTCTTTTTCTTTTCTTTTATCTTGATCACGTTCCTTTATTTCACCTGTTTCCTTGTTTGATTCTTTTGCTGATTCTTTGTCTAGCAGACCATCTTCATCTTCAGAATCTATTTCAATAATCCTCAAGTCTTTTCCGATCAAATCTCCATTCACAGATGATTTTTCCAGATGTTGACCTCTCTGTCGATCTTCAGAATCTGGATTTCTTACAGCTTCTTCTTCTTCAGAATCTGAATCATCTGTTGTCTCACTTTCTTCGTCAGAGTTTTCAGGTGTAGGTATCGGAATAGTGTGACTGGGATAGATCCACCTTTTCAATCCTATACACTTTACTGCATTTGTTGTTACGAGAATCACCTGCCTTGGTTTCTGCCACCTCGGAACCAAGCAGTTTCTTCTTCGATGAACTTTTGTTCTGACCCAGTCTCCAGGTCTCAGATCATGTGTCTGCACTTTGTCTTTTGATTGTATTTCAGTTCCCACCTGATTAGACACAAAAGTCACTACGTCAGACAGCTTTTTGCAATACTCCAAAATCGCACTGTCATTAATACTTAACAGTTTTCCTACTGGTACAAAAGCTTGTCTCATGACTCTGCCCATAAGAATTTCATGAGGACTCAGACCTGTCTTTTTATCTGGTGTACTTCTTATAGTCATCAGAACAAGTGCAAGAGCATCTGTCCACTTTATGCCTGTATCAAGACACATTTTTCCAATCCTATTTTTGATAGTTCCATTAATCTGCTCAACTACCCCAGATGCCTCTGGTCTGTATGCACAATGTATCTTCTGCTCAATGTGTAATGCTTCACAGATCAATTTCATCAGTTTGTTATCAAAATGTCCCCCTCCATCACTTTCAATAGTGACAGGGAAACCGTACCTAGGGATTATTTCTCGCAGAAGCAACTTTGCCACTGTAATTGAATCACTGTGACGTGTAGGAAATGCTTCTACCCACATTGAAAACAAACACACAATTACCAGAACATATTTCAAACAGTTGTGTGTCGGCATCTCAATGAAATCCATCTGTAATCTGGTGAAAGGACCACCCTCCCGACCTATGATTCCTGTTCCCACAACTGATTTCCTGTTTGGGTTCATTTGCTGGCAAGTCAAACACCTTTGGCAGAGAGACTCTGCAATCGTTCTAAACTTGGTATTGAACCAGGTCTCTTTGAAAAGCCTAATCATAGAATCTCTTCCAATATGACCAGGACCATGATACATTCTGGCCATGTCAGCAATCATGCAATTTGGTAAAACTATCCTGCCATTTTTGTAAGTCCAAACTCCATCCTCATCTCGCTGTCTACATTCTGCTTTCAACCATGTGTCTTTCTCTTCATCATCAGCTTCATTTTGCAAATCCCTGATTTCCTGCCATGTCTCAACAACAGATGTTAGCATCAGTGAATTTGAACCAAATTCTTTGTTTTTCTCCCGATTGAGTGCATAATTATTCCTTGCACAATAATTTTCGATTTCATCCGCATAAGCATTGCCTCTGGTGATACAATCTTCACCCTTTCTGTGAGCTGCACATTTTACTACAGCAATCTCTTTTGGCAGCTGTATGCCATCAATTAGTCTTTTAATAAATTCTGCATTTCTTATTGGGGAACCTGCTGATGTCAAGTAGCCTCTCTGAGACCAGAGCTGTCCATAATCATGTACAACTCCGTACCCATACTGGCTATCCGTAATTATGGTAATTCTCAAATCTTTTGCCAATTCACATGCACAAATTAAAGCAATCAATTCAGCCACCTGTGCTGAACGAATTCCTTCAAGACATGATGCTTCTTCAACATCTGCTACTGTGCAGACTGAGTATGCTGCTCTCAAAACACCTCCTTCTGATCTTAGACAGGAACCATCTACAAAGTAGGCGAAGTCTGACTCAGGCAATGGTACATCTTTAATGTCCTGCCTTTGCTTGGTACAGTATTCCATGACATCCAAGCACTCATACTCCATATCATTTTCATCAATATTTTCAGTATCAGGTAACAGTGTGGAAGGATTTAAATTAACACACCTTGCTATTGACACATTATCTGATCCCAGAATAATTTTTTCATATTTTGTCAACCTGTTGCTTGTCAGGTGCTGCGTTTTACTCCTTGTAAGGAGAATTTCAACTGAGTGGGGAACATAGACTTTTACAGGAAATCCCATTATGATTCCTTCACTCTGCTCCTGACCAACACTTGTTGCTGCAACTGCTTTTAAGCAACCTGGTAAGGCTTTTGCAACTGGATCAAGAACTGCTGAGAAGTAGGCAATAGGTTTTCTCATGTTTCCATGTCTCTGAATTAACACAGACAAGGCACATCCTTCCCTTTCACTGCAATACAGCTCAAATCCCTTTTCGTAATCTGGCATGCCCAGAGCTGGAGCTTCACATAGACTTCTTTTTAATTTTTCAAAAGCTTCCAACTCAATGTCAGTAAGTACAATTGGATCTTTTACATCCGATTTTGTCAATCTCTGCAGTGGCTTTGCAATAACTGAAAATCCACTGATCCATTGTCGACAGTAACCAACCATTCCCAAGAACATTCTCACCTGTCTTTGTGTTCTTGGAGGTTGCATTCCCTGAATCATTTTAATTCTCTCAATTGTCACCTGTCTCATTCCTTTTGCAATTCTATGACCAAGGTATTTCACCTCTTGTTTACAAAACTGCAACTTTGCAGGAGACACTTTATGTCCCTCATCTGCCAGATGATTCAAAAGAGTTATTGTATCTGTTACACAGTTTTCTCTTGTTTTCGCTGCAACCAACAGATCGTCAATGTACTGTACTAATGTCGATCTGCCTGGCAGATTCAAATCTTCCAATGATCTCTTCAATAACTCATTAAAGATAGAATGACTCTCTGTATACCCTTGAGGGATTCTGCACCATGCGAGGGTCCTACTCTGGAACCGAAAAGCAAAGATTTCCTGGCTCTCTGGATGCAATGGAACAGTAAAGAACACATTGCAAAGATCAATGCCAGTATACCATTCTGCATCATGCGGAATCTGGTAAAGAATGACAGCTGGGTTTGGAACAACTGGGCAACAAGGCACAACAATTTGGTTAATTTTTCTCAAATCCTGAACAATCCTAAATGTTCCGTTTGGCTTTTTGATCCCCATAATCGGTGGGTTACAAGGACTGCTCATAATTTCTTTTAAAACACCTTGCTTAATGAATTTTTCAATTACAGGAATAACACCCTCAATTGTTTCTGCCTTCATCTTGTACTGAGGAATGTTTGGAAATTCTATTCCCTGCTTCACTGTGATTTTGACTGGATCGACATGTTTCATCAGACCCATTTCGTTTCCAGTCAAATCCCAAATTTCATTTTTGACTGTCTTTTTCAGTTCCTCTGGTAAATGTTCTTTGTCAAAAGAAGGAAGCAATCTCGTTTCTTCTGCCTCAACCATTAGCATAGTCATTCTGTATAACCCATCTTCTTCCATGGTTTGTAATTCAATTCCATCAGGTGAACAATATATTCTGCAATTCATTTTGCACAATATATCTCTCCCTAGCAAATTTACAGGACTGCTGTTACAAGCTACAAATCTGTGCTTGTCTTTAAAACCACCTATCTCCACATTCACAGGTTCAGTAAGGCCTGGTCTCATCTGCTGATTAGTTACTCCGACTACTTGGACGGTATCCCCAGAGAGAGGTAGGTTTTCAATTTCCACTGATCTAACAGTAGAACGGGTAGCACCAGTGTCCACCAGAAAAGTGATTTCTACATCATTCACCTTTCCATTTATAAATGGACCAGACTGGTCAACGTCAAGAGTGGATCCAATTACACACTCTTCCCCCTCTCTCGGGCACCGTCAGAAGCAGTCATCAGAATCGCTTCCTTGGTTTCCTGTTAACAAAAATAGTCCTGTTGCATTTTGCAAATTTTTCCTTTGAGCTCTTATTACCTGTTCACCTCCGCTGAATCCAATATCTGGATTGTATTTTTGACCTCCCCCACAACTAGGAAAAGGAGCCAGTGGAATCTGATTCTGCTGTTGTGTCAACTGCTGTTGTAGCCGTCGCTGAAGACTCAGGTCATTCAGTTGACGCTGTAGCTGCAGCTGTTGTTGCAGATCAACGTCATTCTGCATTTGTGGGTTCAATGATGTATTTTTAAAATTTCGGGGTGGATTTTTACACTCGTTCTTCCAATGGCCTATCTCGCCGCAATTAAAACAAGGTAACTTTTGTTTTAACTCTTCAATTTTTGCATTAAACTTTGGCTTGTTAAAATTATTAAAATTATTTTTAAATTTTCCCTGACCCTGATTCTGGTTCTGTGCAAAGTTTCCATTCTTATTGTCAAGACTTGCAATCTGTTGCTCAGCCACCTTCACCTGTGCCCACATTGCCTTTTCTTTTAGCTTTTTCTGCTTGGCGTCCAGTTCATCACTGCAGTATTTTGCTTTCCTCAAAATATCATCAACTGAGTTTGATTGCCATCCAACAATATTATTCCTGATCATTTCTCCCATTTCTGTTCTGAGACCATAGACAAATCTGTAAATAAAGTGACTCATGTCCTTTTCATCAGATTTTTCATAGCCACTGTATTGTTTAAAAACCAGTAATAACCTTTCATAAAATGAATGAACTGATTCTTTTGGTTCCTGATTTGTTCTGTCTATTTTAACCCAATCTACTTCCTTTGGGGCAATTTTTTGTTTTAACCAGTAAATCACTTTTTCATAAAATTCCATGACCTCTGGTCCTGGAGCACCTGTTTCTTTAATTCGATCTGGTTCAGCTTTTGGCCAACTCACAGCAATTTTGCATTCTGTCCAAAGATCTGATGGGACGACAATGTCGAAAAATCCATCCAGATCAATCCACAGAACTTTTGAAACTTTAATAAACCTGTCTACCTGTCGGTACCATTCCACAGGCTTTTCTCTCAGCCGAGGAAAATCATTAGTAAAGAGCAGAATGTCCTGTCTTGTCCATGGTACATGTACATACCCACCACCTGCAATTTCTCTCATTGGAAACTGTTTAGACAAATTATCCAACTTATCCAACCTTTCATCTTCCCTCTTTTTTGTCCATTTCACTCTCCATTTACTCAAGTCACCTAATTTCTTGATGTAAACAATCAATTCTTTTTATGTGTGTAATTCTCCCTCCTGTATTGAAGTTCCCAATGTCCTTCTCTGTAAAGTCTAATCTGTAGTGCTTTCCAAGGTTTTTCTGTTTGCTCAAATCAATTTCTAATTCTGCTGCCAGTTCTTCCAATTGATCGTATTTATTCTTTGTTTTCCATTGAATGCTTTTACTGATGAACAGGAGTTCATCATCTCGATAAAATTTTAAACTGTCAGGACCGATTGTGCCAATTATTAATTCTTCCAAGTCTGCTTTTAATTTTGCAGCATCCAGTTTAAGATTTGACTCAGTTTTCTCCAGAGAATCAGCATCTGACTCTGCACCCATTGGTGTCTGGTTAAAAGAACCTTGATTAAAAGTCAAGTCAGGCATTCTTGATTTTTCACGATGTATTTCAGATAAATCTGAATAAAATTTTTCAGCTACTTTTTGAATTTCTGCATTTAATGGAATTGTTAAACCTGGCTGTTTAATTTCCTTTTGATCGAAAGCAGGCTGAACAGGACCAATCGTTACTGGAACTGTCACTGCTTCCATGCTTTTAGTTATTTGCCGAATTAATTCTTCTTTTGATCGCAAGTATTCTGAAGTATTTGCAACTTCCTCATTTCTGTCCGTTCTCATTAAGTTTCATGGGGCTTCCCTTTCCATTGGAAAACTTCTATTTTCACCAAAAGCACTAGAATTTGTTCTTGCCTCAAACTGTTCTGGAGTTCCAAAAGATTCAGAATTATTTGGGTACAATTTTGGGGAATCATTTACTGGAGGTGCACTAGGAGTGGTTCCGGTAGAAACCATTGGAGTAGACCATGAACGAGGCTGTCTCAAAGGAGCATTCTTATTATTTGTCGTATAAATTTTTTCTAAGACTGCGTCTTCTGAATCATTTTCTACAACTGCGTTATTTTTCTTTTCAGTTCTCTTTTCACCTGGAGACCCTAAAACCATTTCCCTAATTAAATAGAGACCATCGCACATATCTCCCTGTCTCCACTTACGCATTCTATCTTCATGCATTTCCCGTCGGTAACTCAGTGTTTTTGGAGGTCTTTTTATACCACCTGCTTCTTTCTGAAGTTGAAACATCTCATCCTCCCATTCAACTAAAGCTTCAAATTGTGTTGGTCTGGGCTTCGGTACAAGAGCTGACATTTTCTCTCAGAAATTTCTTAAAACCTTTACGTTAAATGAACCATCATCCGGCCAAGCCAATACGCCGTCATCCTTTGTATAATGCTTCCAAACATCAAACCACAGAACAGTATGGTAACCATATTCACCTTCCATATACGCTGCAGGTGTCTTGTATTTATGAAGTAATTTACCACCTCGCGTCTGTATTTTCTTGTCCGGTGAAATAAAATTTAAAATTTTTTGAAGTATTGAAGTCTTTTTCTCAACATGTTTATAATAATAAGTCATTTTTAAATCAAATCCGCTTAATCAGAAATGATCGTAAAGGTTTCCTGGTTGTTCTGCAACACCAGCCAATCCGTGCGCGAAACACACCAACAAGCCAATCAGGTTTGAGCTACATCACCACCCTGCTCGACCAGTAAAAACAGAGCTTCCCACCAAAGCCAATCAGCGTTCAGCTCAACAAAGTCACGTGAGCCAATCAGAGTACAGCTTGTGACGTATAGTACCCAATCCATGCGCGGACCGTGTGACGTACACAGCCGCTGCGGTTTCTCGCGTCTCACTCTCAGCGCTCACCCCTCCTTCACAAAAACTTTTCACAGCACCATTTTAAAGACGCTTTTCTCAATTAAATTTTGATTAATTAACAACAAATAAGAACAAATCATTTGTCTGTTTCTCTAAATAAGGCGATAGTTTTTTCAGACACACGAGAAATTATTTGCGTGGAATAGACGACGCTATTCTCACAGAATATACATTTGCCGATAAAGTAAACTTTTACTCTAACCTTCACACACGTAATAACGAACGCGTTTCTCTCTGAATGCACATAAAGTAGCAATTCAAAGTTTGACTCGAACAAAATTACAGAACCATTTACGCACTTTCAAGCGGAAAGTATCCCTAATCATACACACATGAAATCCTGGCAGGACTCTAACCCACCATAGATAACCTGAATCGTCAGTAAAATAAACGACGTTATCTTACCCTTCACTCAAGCTCGAATATATTCTATTACTTTCCCACTGTGAGTTTTAGAACGGGCACATTGTCCCTATACTCAAAGCTTCGATTTCATAGACAATCCTCACTATGCATATACTCCATTTAACACACCTAAATCCCTAACACGTGCTGCACGACGACAGCACTTGTGATATACGACGATACCACTATTTTGAAACAGATCAAATGCACTGTGTGACTCCACTCTTGCCACACTATTCTGTACCGGTACAACTAGGATTTTTCACACTGCAGGAAAAAACCTTTCGACTACACGTGACAAAAGTGAACGAACTCAACATATGTTAAACATCGATCCTATGCAACTACCATGTAGCATATCGGTTACCATAGCAACCATCCCCTGCTACCAGGAAATTGATCCAGCGGGCTATAGGAAATATGTCATAAACTACACTACCCAACTCCACTATATACACCATCAATCAGTAATTAATCACAAGGCCCATAAATCTACCATGACATATTTTTACCAACTGAATCATGTGACCTAATTAACCTATTCACAAATTATATACATTTATATACAACCGCGGTAAACGAATTCATCACATTTACAAACCCTATGGATTAATTAAGCCACTGTGGCGATAAATCTAGCTATGATAACCTAAACTCATGAAATAACAAGACCAGCTTGTTTTCCAAAGTAAGATTTTTATTAGCTACTCATTTGGAAAATGTATTAGAATTTTTATTAAAGCATTTTTATTTGAATCATTGCAAATGGTTATGACAGTTTTATTATGAATCAAAATATTATTGTAAATGGAAATTATCAGTTTGGCATTTTCAAAACCTAAGTCCCTAACTAATGCTAACTATAATAAAGAATTAAAGAATAAAGTCTTTGAGGGCTCTTACGTGCTCCAAGGAAAGTTCATCTGCACGACACCCTCATCAAAAGGTCCGCAAGGAGAAGCATAACTCTTCCACGGGGCAAGAGTTTTTATACCTTTCTACGCTAAGCTAATCTAAGAAAATGTATTTTTCTCTGCTGAAATCGGAGTCCCATTGGTCCAAAAGTGACAAGCGACGTGTCACCACATTTTAGAATCACAGTTCCGTCCCGTTCTTAGAGACCATTGTCTCTAGTTTTCGAACAACGCAGCTTCCTCCAGTTCGCAACATTTAGTGCAAGGAAAGTTTTTGCTTCCTCGGATACGTAATTGTTTCAGGCCCTCTCGCCGGTTCCTGGCCTTGGCCTTGCTCGATTAAGGGATTTGTCAGCACAGCACGACAAACTTTTTTCAGGCAGGAGAAAGCTGTTGCCAACATGGACTCTCTCTGGCTCCAAGCAGATTATTAGTAAACGTGAGTTTTCACTAGGCCCAAAGCTTTTTCAAAAACTAGCATATAAACAAACACAAAAGAATAATTAATGCGAGTAATACAGTTCGTTCTGTTGCCACCCTCCATTTCTAATGATTAACCCATTAGTTCTAAATTACCTAGCTGATAGCGTACAAATAAAGCAGCATTTTATATCTACCATTCTTCTTTTAATTCAACAGGATTCTTTATGCACCTATAAGAATAGAGCGACACCACATAGACAGGGAAGCAAAGTAAGCAGATGCCATTTATTCTAAACAGCTGCAATTAATTATGACATAACAATAGACACGATTAATTTATTATTTTTCACGAACAAGGAAATGCAACATAATGCACGTTTATGAGCACACATGTTAGTAGCCCTTTATGTAATTTCTCGTGTATGTAACTTAAAACTAGGTTGGATTAATACACATGCATCACAATTGTTAGCAATATTATCTCTCATTATGGAAGTGTGATTTCGCGAGTTGAAATGAAAAACATTTCTGAATCTCGCTCCATCACCTGCACCTGATGGGACACAGAACGGATGACATCAGCGAATCCCTTGCAATAATCAAGGATCAGATCATCTGTGATACTCAGCAAAGCTGTTGATGGCACCGCTGGTAACCCTATTGCCCTCCCCATCAGTAGTTCATGAGGCGATAGACCTGTTCTCCTGTCTTGGGTACTGTGCATACTCATCAACACCAAAGGCAAGACATCTGGCCACTTAAGGGACGTGGAGGAACACACTTTCGCCATCCGAGCTTTTAAAGTTCCGTTGATCTGCTCCACTATCCCAGAAGCCTCTGGTCGATAACTACAATGGAGCCTTTGATCAATGTTCAATGCCGTACAAATCATCTTCATGACCTCACTATGGAAGTGAGTTCCTCTGTCCGATTCCAAAGAGGTCGGGACCGCGAACCTAGGCACTAGTTCCCTCAACAATAGCTTAGCTACTGTAAGTGTGTTGCACCTGCGTGTCGGGTATGCCTCCACCCACCGTGAGAACACACACACCACCACCAAAATGTACCTCAAGTGATTGCATCTGGGCATCTCGATAAAATCCAATTGCATCCTGTTGAACGGTCCCCCTGACCTCCCAATGTGACTCATGGTGACTGTTGTTCTTTTCCCAACATTCATTTGTTGAAATGTAACACACCTTTGACATACAGCTTTGGCCACTGCACAAAACTTTGGATTGTACCACGTTTGTCTGAACACTCGGATCATCGCATCTCTTCCCAAGTGAACTGCCCCATGAATTTGCCTCGCCATCGGACTCAACAGCTCACCTGGCAACACCGCTCTTCCATCAGACGAGACCCAAATCTCCACATCTCCTTTCACACAGCCTGGATTGATCCACACATTTTTCTCATGTTCGGACACTTGTTCTTGCATACATCTGAGCTCATCCTAAGTATCGGCCATGGCAAGCATCATGTCTAATTCAGTTCTTTTCTCGCATCCTTCTATCTCCTGTTCAGTAAATGAATAACCTTGCTCAGCGTAGAATCGTGCAACTTGGTCCGCATATCGATTTCCAAGTGATAGGAAGTCTGTCCTTTACCATGAGCCGTGCACTTTACAACAGCAATTTCCAAAGGTTCCTGTAAAGCTTCTAAAAGCAGCCTAACAAATTCTCCATTCCGGATTGGTGTTCCTGATGAAGTCATGTACCCTCTCTGAGACCATAGCTGTCCATAGTCATGAACTACACCAAACCCGTATTGACTGTCGGTATAAATGGTAATCCGAATTACCTTTGCGGCCAAACAGGCACGCGTCAAAGCTATAAGTTCAGCCACCTGAGCGGAGTATACTCCTTCCAGGCATGCAGCTTCGACAACTCCTGAAATGGTGCATACAGCAAATGCTGCTCTCAACTGACCAACACTGTCTCTTATACATGAACCATCGACAAAGAAAGTTTCATCAGGGTCAAGCAATGGCTCATCAACAATGTCAGGTCTCGGTTTGGTGCAAAGTTTAGTCACATCAAGACAATCATGGTCCTCACAATCTTCATCAAACGTATTTGTCAACGGCATCAAGGTAGCAGGATTCAAAACAGAGCACCGCGTAAGGGTCACATTCTCCGCAGCAGGTATAACCTGCTCGTAGCGTGTGAGCCTGTTATTCGTCAAGTGCTGTGTCTTGGTCCTGGTCATCAACAGTTCAACTGAATGTGGTACAAAAACAGTCAATGGTTGTCCCATAACAATGCTTCACACCTTTCAATGCTGACACCTGTTGCAGCAACGGATTTAAGACATCCGGAATTTGGAATTTGGAATTTGGAGGGGTATTTATAAAGCGCGGCGTTCGCTCCGGAAGGAGCATCATGGCGCTGTGAATCCTAGAGCCCAAGTCACAGAGTGATAGGAGGGTGGGAGCTAGATAGCAGCTTTAGTCCAGTCGTCGGGAAGATTAAAAATCCAGGTTTTAAGGAGTTTCCTAAAGGGTTTCTCAAGGGTCTGAAGTCTGAGATGTCTTGGCATGCTGTTCCAGGCTTTGATAGCCAGGGTGCTAAGGGTTTTACCGCCTTTAGACTTCAGGTTGAACTTGGTGGAGGTCATAAGGTTTTCTTGTGAGGATCGAAGGGAGCGACTAGGATTATAGTGAGGGAAACGTCTGATAAGATAAGCGGGACCTGTGTGGTTGAGGGCTCGGAAAGCAACAATGAGAATTTTAAAGAGTATTCTCTTGTGCAAGGGGAGCCAGTGTAAGGTCTTGAGGGCTGTGGAGATTGATGATTTGCGTGGGAGTTTTAGAACAAGGCGGGCAGCGGTGTGTAGAATACTTTGAAGTTTCGAGAGAGTGGATTTTTTAGTCCCTGCCAGAAGACCATTACAGTAGTCCACCCGTGAGAGTATGAGGGCTACTGTAACTGTCTTTCTAGAGTCAAGGGGGAGAAAATCAAAGAACTTCCTCAAAGATTTGATTATGCCGAAGCATTTTCCTGCTATGGACGTGACATGATGATCAAATGAGAGGTCGGAATCAAAAATGACCCCGAGGTTTCTGGCAGAGGAGACCGTCTGAGGGGGGGCTACCGAGTTGTCAGGCCACCACATGGCAGGGCAGAAAGAGGCATTCTTTCCAATGGGGAGGATCTCAGTTTTATTTGAGTTGCAGCGAAGATGGTTCGTGTCCATCCATTGGAAAACTGCCGTTAGGCAGTGTTTGAGGTTAAGCTCTGCTTTGTTGGAGTTGTCGTCTAGGGGGATGATCAACTGAGTATCATCGGCATAGGAAGTTACGGTTATGCCAAATGATTCTATCAGAGTGAGAAGAGGGATGAGGTAAATGTTGAAGAGGAGGGGGCTTAGGATGGATCCTTGGGGGACTCCGGAGGAAACCTTTTTCTCATTAGACTTAAAAGGGCCAAGGGTGACAGTTTGGGACCTATTGCTGAGGAAGGATCTGATCCATGATAGGGCTGAGTTGGTGATGCCGATATCGATAAGTCTATTGATAAGGATGGAGTGAGATATGGTATCGAAAGCTGCCGTGAGGTCGAGAAGGATCAGAATAGCCTTCTTTCTTTGATCTTGTAGGGATTTAATGGTATCGGTCAGTTCGATTAAGGCAGTTTCAGTTGAATGATTGGACCGGAACCCGGATTGCTGGGGATGGAGCAGATTATGTGAGTCAAGAAAAGTCTTGAGCTCTTTGTGTACTAGCTGTTCTGCTATTTTACCCAGGGCGGGTAGCAGGGTGATGGGACGGAGGTTGGTCAAGTCCATTGGGGATTTGTTTGCCTTTTTCATAAGTGGCTTAACCATGCCGTTGCCACCGGGCAACGGTGAAGCTACTGGATCTAAAATAGCTGAGAAATAGGCAACTGGTCTACGGACACCTCCGTGCTCCTGAACTAAGACTGCTAATGCACAGCCCTCTCGTTCGCAGCAGAACACTGAAAAAGACTTATTGTAGTCGGGCATTCCCAGGGCTGGAGCACGGCAAAGGTCCTCTCGCAACTCAAGGAACGCCTTCATACAGTCGTTGTTCCATGGTACCGGATCACTCACATCCTTGTGCATCAGTCTCTGCAAAGGCTTCACCTTCAGTGAGAAGTTGGCAATCCACTGGGGACAGTAGCCAACCATCCCTAAGAACATTCTGACCTCTCTCTGAGTGGAAGGCACCATCATTTTCAATATTGCCTCGGTCCTGTCTGGTGATACCTTCCTTTTACCCTTCTCTATCCTGTGTCCCAAATACTGCACCTCGTTCAAACAGTATTGTAACTTATTTGGCGAGACCTTGTGTCCGTTCTCTGCCAAATGGTTCAGCAGAGCAATGGTATCAATCCTGCATGCATCTTCAGTCTCTGACGCAACAAGGAGGTCGTCTATGTACTGGACGAGAACAGAGTTCTGAGGCAGTACTAGACTCAATTCTTTTTCAAAATCTGATTAAATATCGATGGACTCTCTGTGTACCCCTGAGGGATACGACACCACGTTAAGACCCTGTTTTCCAGCCTGAAAGCAAATAAAAATTGGCTCTCCTCATGCAAAGGTATTAAAAAGAAAGCATGACAAAGGTCTATCACAGTGAACCACTCAGCTTGGCACGGGATCTGATATAAGATCACAGATGGATTCGGTACCACTGGACAACATGGAACAACTATGTTGTTCACCCGGCGAAGATCCTGTACAATCCTGAA
Source organism: Lissotriton helveticus (assembly GCF_964261635.1). Lineage (NCBI taxonomy): Eukaryota > Metazoa > Chordata > Amphibia > Caudata > Salamandridae > Lissotriton > Lissotriton helveticus. Next base: position 1,019,980,774 of record NC_136069.1, on the reverse strand, counting down.
CTTTCCACTTGGTTTCTGCAATCCCATTATTGGTGAATTACATGGACTCCCCAATATTTCCTTCAGTATTCCTTGTTTGATCATAGACTCAATCACAGGCTTTATCCCTGCAATCGTTTCTGGGGTCAGATTATACTGGGGTGTTCGGGGGGGGGGGAAATCGACATTCTCCTTGACCTGAATCTTGACTGGCTCGACACCCTTAATCAACCCAATGTCTTTTCCAGTAAAATCCCACACCACCTGGGAAACTTGTTTTTTGCAGAGTTTTATATAGCGCGAACTTGACCCGAACCGAACCGGGTATCAGAACGCTTTACATAGCACCAGTTACGTTACATGAGGACACACGTTCATTTTGTTAGGCACGGGGAGATTAAGTGATTTGCCCAGAATCACATTTCTATGCACACATGCTGATTGGCGACCTTAAAGGTAGCATCATCATCATTCGTCTGTAATTCCACTCCCTTGGGGGTGCAATAGATGGTGCAATTGAGCTTGCATAAGAGATCTCTCCCTAACAAGCAAACAGGACTTGAATCACACACCACAAATTGATGTCTATCTCTGAACGTCCCTATTCTCACAGGAATCGGTTCTGTTAAAGGATTTGTCAATTTCCTATTGGCAACACCTACAATTTGGATTGTCTGTCCTGAGAGGGGTAGGTTTGGGACTACTGTGGCTCTCACAGTAGAACGGGTAGCGCTAGTATCAACCAAAAATGTGGTAGGGTGACCATCAAGATGAGCTTCTACGAATGGTCTCCACTGGTCTACCTCCAGGACTGCCCCAAGAGTGCAGTCCTCCTCCTCTCTGGCACCGTAGGCTAACGTGTCCAAGTAACCATCATCACCTTCTTCAAGAAGGGGCATCTGCCGAACAGTCCGAGTCCCTGTCGATATCTTTGGTGGCTGGGGAACCTGTACTCGAGGAGCCAAGGTCCCCCCTTTGATCGACTTGGTCTTTCCTACTGCTGTCGTTGTCACCTGAGGCACCTGTTCCTGCACCAGTTCCTCCTTCGGCTGCTCCTGATTTGCAGTGTTAAAAGGGCACTCGCGTCTCCAGTGTCCAATCTGGTGACACTGATGGCACTCTGTAGTCTTTTTCAACGTCGCTATATCTACCCTTGGCTTAGTGTCATCCCCATTTCCCTTTTTCTGTCCATTTTGTTTCCTCCCTATTGTACCTCCCTTGTCTGCCGATTGCATCTGAACCATCATCAACTTGTCCTTGAGCTTTTTGTGCTTCAAGTCTATTTCCTCGCTACAGTATCTAGCATATCTCAAAATCTCATCCAGCGGTTTGTTCTGCCAACAAATTAAATGTTGCTGGATCATAAGACAAATATCAGGCCCCAACCCTAGAACGAACTTTGACACAAACTATCCCATGTCCCTAGGATTCATCTGATCTAACCCACTGTACTGCTTAAAGACCTGTAACAATCACTCATAGTACTCATGCACTGTCTCCTTAGGCTCCTGAGTCGTCTGGTCTATTTTCACTCAATCAATATCCTGTGGTGGTACCTTAGATTTCAACCACGTGATCACTTGCTCATATTTTTTCATTACAAGAGGTGAGGGTCCATTTGTGGCAGCAACCCGCTCTGGCTCCACAGTGGGCCATTCAACAATGACCTTGCATGCTATCCACAAATCCCCTGGACCAACAATGTCAAACAAGGTGTTTAAATCAATCCACAGCACCTTCGAAATCTTAACAAACCTCTCTACCTGCTTGTACCACTCAACTGGGTTCTCTCGCAGCTTTGGGAAATCATTCGTAAAGGCAGCCAAGTCTCCCCTACTCCAGGGCACATGCACATATCCCCCATTGGCCACCTCCCGCAAAGGGTATGTCTCAATTCCCGCCATTCCCCCTCCCGCAGGGGGTGTCTCAATAGTACTCTTTCTAACACTCTTTTTCTTCGACCACCTTTCTTCCCATTTGTCAAGCCTACTCCACGCTCGTATCCCTATAATCAGTTCCCGAATGTGGGTCTTTAATCCGATTGCTCTTTTCTCTTCCAAATCCTGGTCAGTATATTGCAGTCTGTGATTACCCTGCAACATTTTTTTCTTAGACAGGTCCACATCATATTTGTCTGCTAATTCAGTCAGTTTCTCGTGGGACGATCTAGCTTTCCAAGTCACATCCTTTGCCACAAACAGCAACTCATCGGGCTCATAAAGCTCAATCCTTTCTAAGGGCAAGTTTCCTTCAACAATCTCATCTACCTCTGCCTTCAATTGCATCACATCAATTCTTTTTGCCCTTATTGCCGCACTCAAGGTGCTACGACTAGATACACCACTCGATTCCCTGGACTCATTGTCCTGTCCCCTGCTTCTACAGATTTCAGGGGTGTTGGAAGGAACTGTCCTATTTCCAGTATTCCCATGATCCCACCCCTCTCTTGTTCTGTCACTTTGAGCCCCTTCAGCTGACTCCCATGTCCTGAAGTCCGGCCTCAACTCCCCTATAGATTTTGGCCCCTCAAATCCATTGGACCCGTAGATGAATCTGCTGACGCCGGCAATGGGGTACTTCACCCTGTAGGCCTTGGCATCTGACCCGCCCCATGTACCATACTATCTCGTTCACTGTTTATGCTCCCTTCCTTACCTATCCGTGATGGACTCTCACCATCTGTATGCTCTGAATTATACACTGACACTATGGGGCCAATAGTGACCGGTACCGTAAGAGCATCCGGCAGCTTCTGAGAACCGCCACTTCCCATGTTCTGTCCTTCTCCTGTCGAGATTTTTCCCACGACCTCGGTTCTGGAGGGGACTTGCGGTACCCTCACTTCCTCTACCAGGGCCGACTTCTCTTCCCCTGCCTCTAAATTGTATGGAGGTGGTCTCTCTGATAACAGCCTTTCTATCAAGCTATCATCCGTGTCACTGTCATCGTCCTCGGTGCTCTTTCTCTGCGCATCCCCTGCTTTAACCAACAGCGGGTACAACCTGTCTCCCTCAATCGTCTGTATTCTCCATCTCTTTTCCAAAGCATCCCACCTCGCGTCTTGGACGGCTCTGACTGATCTCTTCACTCTTTCCTGTCGCCTGTCCCTGTTCCTTTCGTGCGCCGCCCTGATCCATGCATTCAATGCCTCAAACTGTGTTGGTCTAGGCAGAGGTCGCAAAGAAGCCATAATTGCTTTCAACTGCTACAACACTTCCTGGCTAAACGTCCCGTACCTAAGGAAAGTCAACTCCTCATTTCCATCTGTCATTTTTGCCCAATTCTCGAGCCACAATATAGTGTGCAACCCAACATTTGTAGCCATAAAATGAGCCGGAGTATCCTCAGGTGGGACCTATTCTCCCCCCGGGGTTTTAACCTCTTTTCTTTTTCTGAATAAATCTCGCAAAACTTTAAAACATTTTGTGATGAAACCATCGTCTCTTCTCTCGCAGCGCTCTTTTACTTCCCGATGACACTCCTTCAATCACAGCGCGGCTTCATACCAACCACCCTATCCCAGCGCGGCACTCTCTGACGTCACTCACCTCCGCGGCGCAGCAGTTCCCCTCTCTCACAAGTTGTTTCTCACTCACACACACATGTCCCAAACATACACTGAAATGATCACTTCCGACCAAGCAACCACTTCGCTGACTGTACGTCCACAGTCTGACTGTACGTCCACAGTCGCGTAATTGTCACCGAACTGGCAACTGTCTGTCCACGAAACAACCGGACAATCACCTCAACTGATAGGTTACAACCACACAGCAACTCACGACCTGCGTCAGTTACTCACACACTCACACATTCGTTCCCCCTATCCGGGTCCAGCTGGCGATCTATGGAACAATGGTCGACAATTACTCTAGGTGTGCGGTACACCTGAACCACTTAAGCTACTCCTTGAGCTCAAGATTTTCCCAGGCTGCGCACGCTCACAGCCTGATCTCCTTTCATACAACAGTCATTCGAACTCCGCAATACATTTCAACACAACACAACATATTGATGAAGCAAAGCTTCGCATATTTTGCGGACTTGCTGAAGTCATGAACCTCGTGTATGTGTAATAAGGTAACAAATGTACGTCTTACTAACATTTATATTAAGTTTTGAGTAAAGGTACGAAGCTTGCCTATGTGTATTTCTAATGCATTTAATCCGTGTACTTAAAAATGGCCGCCGCTTGTATTTTAGTTACTGCGCATGCGTCAGCCACACTCACGTGTCCTGACGCGTCTGCAGAAGTGGAGGGAAATTTATGCGCATGCGTAATGCATAGCTGTGCCCATCATGTGGTACTGCTCGTGCCACTGCTCTTGTGCCTGTATCCATGTAGCTAACATTTAAACTGCATAAGTATATTTTATGATGATAAGTAGAAAGTACAAACCCTGTGATGTGTTTTCATGATGACATTATTATGTATTAATTTGTTTTCGCTTACTTTTCATGTACCGCGGGGAATGGGGGTCTGAGAGAGAGGAGAGCCATATTGGAGGTCCCTTCTGCGCCTGCGCAACTCTCTGCGGCACAGTGGACCTTGACTGATGGAACACAGCCAGTTGGCAGTGATGGGCAAGATGCTCCTGAGAAAGTCACCTCTGCCCCGCGAGAACAGCGAATGTGGCTCCTTATATGATACAATGTAATGTTGCGCTACTGTTTGCCGTGTAGCTTCTCATGGGAACCCCAATCTTAATAGGCGGTACCCAAGTATGCAAATACAGGCTTGAAATATTGTATTGTGATTGGTGTGTTACCCAAATCCTACCTTAGGACCAATCCGAATTGAAGGATTCTGACACTTTGCAACATTGGGGGGTGGTACACTGCCCTAAAACGTATATCTACCCTGGGTTCACCTAGGGAATCGTCCGACTTGTCTGGTTTAGCTGACCTGTCACTGACCCATCGCACTCAATAGGTGACTGAAGATACAGAGAGCTGCGGAGCACTCTGTCCGAAATTGACCATAGACTAAGGTTCTACTGAACCTTAAAGTGCTGGCGAAGCACTTTGCTGGGAGTTCGCTGACCCAATCGGGGTCTTGATCGATAGCTGCAGAGCGGGTGGAGCGCAGGCGTTGCTTCCGAGCTGTGGGTTCCGGTCCTGTCCTGAGCGGTCCTGTCCTGAGGGTTTGCTGTCCTGTCCTGAGGTCCTGTCCTGATTCCTATTCCGAGGGTATCCTGTCCTGTCTTGGGTGTCCATTCTGCACCTGCTGTCCTTTGAGTGGTATCCTTCCTTGAGGGTTTCCTGTCCTTAACTGACCCGTGGCCAGGGTTTGGTTTCCACACCATTCTAGGTAAATACTGTCCTGAAACTCTTAAATCTTGCACCTTCTGAATTTCTAACTTTTGCTTCAATAAAGTTTCCCATTGCATATGTTATTTTTCCATGTCTTTCCGCAACTATTGAAAGTCATTTGTATTTTTCCATAAGTTTTGTTCCTATGTCTTCTCACTTGTTAGAAATTATATTTTGCATTGCAGTTTGTCATTTTCTAATATGGTCTAGAACCTCCTTACCTAGACTATTCAAGGGCCCGTTCACTTTAAGTTTAGCGTGTTACTCTTTATAGGCCTTCCTATAGTTACCCATGCATAGTCTGTCCATGCTTGAAGATTTTGAGATTGTGTAGTATTTTTCATTGATATTCAATAGCAATTTTCAATGATTACCCTGACATTATTTCTCTATAGTTATATCATTTACATTTTATTAGTCATTGAATGTCTCATTCTCGTGTATTTGATGCAAGAAAACACTGAACTTTAGATAAACATTTTAAAACTTCCAGTTGTCCGTGGTCATTTCAACAGTATTTTGAATGTTATTGGTTGGGTTTGTATTTGGTTTGCCTTTTCTTTTACAGCTAGCTCCCTGATTCATTGTGGTCATTAGGTACCCGCATCGGTGGATGGTAAGTCGGGTGCACTGAGAAACAAATAGTAGGGAACACACACAAATTGGTAGAGCTCGTGAAGTCACCTGGTCAATGTAAATGGTGATTTGAAAGTATATGGGCCCTGAAGCCGGAAACGGCGAAAATTATTGGTCGGGTGGCCTCGCGCGCTCTATCAGTTTTACTGGTAGATCAGAGGATGGTTAGGGACTAGCTAAAGGTTAGGTAGAACTAGTTAGACTAGTTAAGTCGGAAGCTGCTAGTACATTAATGCTGCTATAAGAGCGGCTGTTCTGAGGGAACTGATCACTCTCTTGTGAATACGCTGCTGAAATTCATGAATTTTTGTATTGCCATTATTCTTGTTCTTATATTGTTATATGTATTAATCCATGCGTTAGTAAATCGTATTGTTTCGTGTTGTCCAAACTCCCCGGGGAATTGAAAGGGCAAGTGGTGAATAGAATCCATTGTCCTGAGGTCACAGGCTCGAGGAAAGTTAGGTGCAGGTTAAGATAACCGGGAAGCACTAACTAGGGTTTTCTGAATACATGTGTGAATAAATGTCAGTAACGGGGTTCATTGGCAAAATTCCCATAGTGGCGTAACCTAGTAAGGGTCACATCGGAAGAGTAGCAGGTTCCTCGGAGCTAGCGTGAAAGCAGAGGGGTCCGCTGGGAAACCTTAAACTCGGAATATATCCCGGAAAGAAGTGGATGAGTTTAGGGGAATAACAGGTTCACCGATGCTAGAGTGAAGGGTAGGCGGAAGAGATCTACCCGCAGCGTGTGAAAAGTAAATGGAAGTAGTTTACTTGCAGTAAAATAATTCTTTCTCTGTCTAGACACTTGAGCACTGTGGCGAATGTGTATTTGTTGTAAAATAACCAAGCACTGAGCACTTTAAAAGAAAGAAAGTTTCCGTTACCTTGTGAAGGGAGCGAGTCAGTCGCGAAGCGCCTCTGACGTCACTCTGTGCCGCGCTGGGATTGGTGGAAGCAGCGGGCGGGTAGCGGAGCTGGAATTATAAAGGAGGGGTGAGCGCCGGAGCGTGGGAACTGTCTTACGAAGGGGCCGCGCACCCATTGGCAGAGATTATTTAGAGTCGCGCACCCATTGGTTGCACGGATTTCTGAAGCGCGTTCTGATTGGAGGTAGTTTGTAAACAAAGTTAAGCGTAGAAGTCGTATGTGGCACTCGCAGACTACAGGAACTAGACCTGATCCAAGGCACCTAGGGTTTGAAAGGGATCAGTGGAAGACTAATAGATACGATATTATGTACGGAACAAAGAGAAAAATGTCCCTTGTAAGTAAGGTGAAGAATTATTTCAAAACGGACAAACCGATTAAATCTAGAGAAGGTGTTCTTGTCTCACCACCTAATACTCCTGCCTCATTCATGATGTTTGACCGAGGGTACAACACCTGTGTGTGGTTGGAGAATTGGGTGAAGTACACAAAGGATGACGGAGTATTGGCTTTTCCGTTAGAAGGCACTTTCAATGGTAGGATCTTATTTAATTTAAGAACCCGAATGAATGAACTGCATCCCAGACCGAGACTAACGCAATATGAAGCATTAGAGGAATGGGAAATAGAGGCTTTTGAAAGAGAAAGACCCCGAATGGACAAAGGTCTGACCAAATGGTACCCCAGGCAAAAACAGGAGTCCAGGGATAAAAGGATGAAGCAGTGGAGGCAGAGCATGATTGTTGAGGGTCTGTTTCCCATAATGCCAGCATGTCATAACCCTGCAGCGGGTGAGAAAGGTACTGAAAAGTGTAAGCATTGGGGGGCCCTTGGGGAGTCAGATGATGAATTGTTATATGACATCTGTACTAGAAGTCCGCCACCTTATAATGAGGGGGCCCCTCCTTCCAGTGTAGGAGATGCTCCCCGTCGCCATTTCCTAAAGGAAGAAGACCGATCCCTAGGACTGGGAGGGGGTGGTCAGGTATTGCCCTATTTTGAGAAACCCGAACCGGCGGAAACAAGGGATATATATCCCAAAGTGCCCGCAAGCCAGGAAGAAAAATATTCACGTACGAAAATTTTCTTTCCCAAACCCCTATATGAAAGCGAAGAGAAACCATCGAGTTCAGGACTGCCTTTTGTTCAACCTCCATATGAGGAAGAGCGCAGGTCCTTTAACACCGGAACCTTGTTCCCAAAACCGAATTATGGTGGGGGACCGAGTGAAACGCATCCTACTGCCCCGAGTTTTACTCCTCCATTGACCCCACAGATATTACATGACACGACTTTAAGAAGGATACTAGTGGAAAAGGAGCAAGAGGCTCTAGCTAGGCAAAGGACAGAAATAATTTAGAAAATCTCCCAGTTAAATACCAGTCCTGAGGCGTTGACCATTCCAGTAACTATTGGACCAGTGGTTCCGTTATACGGAAATGGTCAGGGAAATCCGATTACTCCAGTTATGACCCCAGTTATGGCACCCCCGAGACAGGAACCGATAATCATAGATGATCAGTCCAGTGAGTGCGAGTCTGAAGTTGCGTTCTTGGACTTGCCAAACAAACAGACCGGAAAGGGAATGCAGCAGAGGCATAACCCTTTTAATACGAAAGAAATTAAATTAGAATCAGCAACCGGTACTAGGAGTGTGTCTTTGGTAACTCCGGATGAAATTGAAAGTTGGAGTCGCGAACTAGAGAAACAGACTCCGCAAACAAAACCTTTAGACCTCTACAAGCTGAGGGTAGAAATAGAAGAATTAATGGCAGGAAATGTGGGATTGGATCGATTGAATACCTACTCTGAAGAAGAATTGTCGTTTATGTGTGAAAGCCTTACAAGGAATACCAGAGTGCTCCACGAAAAACTGACAGACACCGCAGCTAGTATGGGGGTAGATATTTCAAAATCCAAGCCCTTGCAGAAACCGTACAGGGCAGACTTCTCAGACAAAGATATAGAGCATCTGAATGTGGCAGGAAAAAAGTTGCAGATTAAAGAATTATTAGGGGTACTGCAAAAATGGGGAGATGTGGAAAGATGGAGAAGCAGGTGGGCGAGAAAGAAAGAAGAGGCTCGCTCCCGACAAGTGACTCCTGAGTTTGCTTTAAGGGAGGTAGAAAAACCTGAGCAGTTATGCCCCATGCGCGAAGTACCTGGAGGGAAATATGTGCATGTCCCTTGGTCCAGACAAGATATTGTGTCCTTTACGAATGATTTTCCAAAATTACGAGAGAAACCAGTAGACTGGTACAGGCAGGTGGAAAGGTTCGTGAAGGTACAGAAGTGTCTGTGGAAAGACCTGGATGGGTTTTTCGACATTGTGGTTCCGGTAGATTTATGGACCCAGTGTAAAATAGCCATAGACTGGCCTAGTGAAGAGTACCCAAGGAATAAAGAAACAGGGGAGCCATCGAAGGATGTCATGCGAAAATATGAGCAGGTAATTCAGCATTTGAAAGAAAAGGTGCCCGCAAAGGAAACTGATTGGACCAAGATAGATAGAACAACACAGGAAAGGGACGAGACAGTGCACTCCTTCTATGAGAGGTTATTGCAGGTATTCAAAACATACAGTGGTATTGATAACATCGAGATGAAAGACATGACGCATTTTATTTACAGGTTTGTAAATGGTTTAAGACCCGAAATTTGTCAGTGGATAAAAGATAATAAAATCTGTTGGCATACAAAAAAGATGGATGAGGTCCTGCGGTACGCAAAGTACTGCGAGGACGAGATGGCAGAAAAGAAAAAGGCCCTTAAGGAAAAGGTGATGTGGGCTCAAGTAAAGCTCGCAGAACAGCAGGAAAAACAGTTGAGTAACATGGTTAAAAATGCTGAAAACAAAAGTCCTGGGGGAGGGGGTGGAAGAAAGCCCCGGCCCAAATTTAGCAGGGAAGAGGCTATGAAGAAATTTCCCTGCCATCAGTGCGGCGAAATTGGACACTGGCGAAACGAGTGTCCCTATTTGACAGATGATAACCCCAAAACACCTGATTTAACTCCACAGACGCAGAAAGAAAGACCAAGAAAAACGCAACCACAGGTAAAAACAGTTCAGGTGCCTCGAGCGCCAAAGCAGGTATACAGGGGAAAACAGGCAGAGAGTGAGGAGATAGAAGTTTGGGAAAGCGGTGAGAACAGAAATACAGCAACTTCGCAGTATCTGCTGAATGATACCTTCCTTTGTAATGACCAGTACTGACGGGGCCTGAGAGGGGAGGACGAGGAGTGCGTACTTGGCGCTTCCTTGCCGGTAGACCAGTCTGGACCATACATTGAAGGAAAGGTTGACGGAAATGATGTCACCTTTCTGTTGGACACTGGCGCTACCCGTTCTACTGTAAGAACAGTGGACGTTCCAAACCTACCCCTCTCGGGAGAAAATATCCAAGTAGTGGGTGTATCTAATCAATTGATTAGTACTCCTGTTACCGAACCAATGGAGATTTCAATTGGAAATTTTAAACAAATGCATAGGTTTGTCGTCTGTGACACCAGTCCAGTGAATCTACTGGGTCGTGATTTGCTGTGCAAAATGAACTGTACCATCTTTTGCACACCAAAGGGTGTTGAAATTCAGACCCCAGATGAATATGGCATTTATAAATTATTGTTACTCAGACCTGACTCAGAAATTAAAAGATTGACCCTGCAGGACTTGCCCCAAGAACTCCAGGAAGCAGTAAAGCCTGAGGTGTGGGATTTCACTGGAAAAGATGTGGGATTAATGAAAGATGTGGACCCCATACAGATAGCCATCAAGGACAATGCAGTATATCCTAACACTAAGCCCTACCGAATGAATGCTGAAGTGAAAGCCGGTGTCACTCTGGAAATACAAAAATTATTAGAAGGAAACATCATACAGGAAGTGATGAGTAGCCCATGCAACTCACCGATTATGGGTATCAAGAAGCCTAGTGGCAAGTACAGGGTAGTGCAAGACCTAAGAAAGGTAAACAAAATTGTAGTTCCTTGCTGCCCTATTGTCCCGAACCCAGCAGTGATATTGTACCAGATTCCTTGGGATGCTGAGTGGTTCACTGTGATTGATTTGTGTCATGCATTCTTTTCGATACCCCTGCACCCCGACAGCAAATTTCTTTTCTCATTTGCCTTCGAAGGTCACGTGTATTGTTGGAACCGGGTCCCTCAGGGGTATACAGAGAGCCCCTCTATCTTTAATCAGATCTTGAAAAAATGTCTAGAGACTTTGACCTTACCTGGGAACTCTGTCTTAGTGCAGTACATAGACGACCTTCTACTGGCGTCTAAAAGTCATAGGGACTGTGTAGTTGACACCATTGCCCTACTAAATAATCTGTGTGAGAAAGGGCATAAAGTGGCCCCTGACAAACTACAGTTCTGTGCCAAATCAGTGAAATATCTAGGACACCAGATAGAAAAGGGTGTCAGAAAAGTTACATCAGAAAGAGTGAGAATAATTCAAAAGATGCAGTTGCCCCGTACTCAAAAAGAAGTCAGAATGTTCCTGGGTGTACAAGGGTACTGCAGGCAATGGATTCTGGGATTTGCAGTCTTAGCCAGGCCTTTGATAAAAATGACTACGAGAGGAATGCCAGATATTGTAGAATGGGACGATGAAAGCCTAATGGCCTTTACCAGACTGAAAAATTGTCTGTGTACAGCCCCTGCGTTGGGAATGCCAGATTATTCCAAAGAGTTTGCCCTATTCTGTGACACTCGCGATAATTGCGCCTTGTCAGTCCTGACTCAAGAACATGGCACGACCAGAAGGCCTGTGGCCTATTTCTCTGCCACCTTGGACCCAGTAGCTGCTGGGTTACCAGGCTGTCTGAAAGCAGTAGCTGCTACCTGCGCAAGTTTAGAACAGAGTGAGTCCATTGTCATGGGGCATCCTGTGACTGTGTATGTTTCACATGGAGTGGTAATTCTATTGACCAGAACCAAAACGCAGTATCTCACCCCTAGTCGGCTGACTAAATACGAGAGGATTCTTGTGGGTGCAGCAAATGTAAGCATTGTTAGGTGCGGTATTCTGAACCCTGCCACTTTACTCCCCGATCCCCTGGAGATGGAAGGGGGGGATGATGATGAACATGACTGCATTGATCTGACAGAGTTCAGCACCAAACCACGCCCAGACATAAAAGAAACGCCATTGCCTGAGCATGATAAAGAACTGTTTGTAGATGGTTCCTGTCTAAGACATGAACTAGGAGGCCTGAGTGCTGCATATGCTGTAGTCTCCTTAACAAAAATTGAAGAAGCAGGTTACCTATATAACATAAAGTCTGCACAAGTAGCCGAATTGATTGCTATGATAAAAGCTTGCAAAATTGGGAAGAACCTACGCATAACAGTGTATACTGACAGTCAGTACTGTTATGGAGTCGTGCATGACTTTGGCCAATTGTGGCTACAGAGGGAATTCCTGACTTCCTCAGGTACTCCCATTCGAAATGGAAAAGTTGTTCATGACCTTTTAGAGGCCATCCAGTTACCCAAGGAACTGGCAGTGGTAAAATGCGTTGCTCATAAGAAGAGCATGGACAAAGTATCACTGGGAAACGATTATGCTGACCGAGTGGCCCAATGGTGCGCCAGAGATCACTATATCGTTAATCCTAAACGAGGGGGGATCGGAGCCAGCTGCCAACTTCAAGTGTTTGAAGAAGTGCCTACTTGGGATGAAGTGAGAGAGTGGCAGGAGTCGGCCCCTTGGCAAGAAAGAGAGAAATGGAAGGAGGATGGGTGTAGACCGAGACGTGTGGATGGTGTCATTTTGGGCCCAACTGGTATGCCTGTGTTACCCCGACACTTGCTTGGCACAATGGCAAGATTAATACACGAGGGATCACACATTGGTAGGGATGCCATGATTCTGGTATTTCAACAGACTTGGTACAGTAAGAAGTTCAGGAAAGTAGCAGAGTCCCTCTGCCAGAGGTGCCTGTCATGTCAACAGATGAACCCAGGCAAGAGGACAATGGTTGAACTGAGCAAAATTGGGAGATCAGGGGGTCCCTTTGTAAGGATACAGATTGATTTCATCACCATGCCCCGTTGTGAAGGGAAGCGATATGTCCTTGTCATTGTTTGCGTATTTTCAAAATGGGTAGAAGCTTACCCTACTCCCCAAAGTGACGCACTGACAGTAGCGAAGTGTTTACTAAAAGAACTGATACCTAGATTTGGGGTGCCATTCATTATTGAATCAGATAAGGGTGGACATTTCCAGAATGAAATACTGGCTGAACTCTGTAAGGCCTTTGGAATAAGGCAGAAACTTCACTGTGCATATCATCCAGAGGCTTCTGGAGTAGTGGAACAAGTAAATGGAACTATCAAAAACAGACTAGCAAAGCTGACTGATGCAACTGGCATGACCTGGGTGAAGGCCCTGCCCCTGGTCCTGATGGGACTGAGAAGTGTTCCTGACCGCAAGACAGGCCTAAGTCCCCATGAAATCATTATGGGAAGAGTGATGAGACAAGCATGGGTGCCAGGAAGCAAACTGTTGAGTATTACTGATGATTTGGTGCTTGAATACTGCAGAAGATTGGGTGACCAAGTGCGTTCTATCTCTCGCCAGATTGGAGACGACGGCATCCTCAATCCAACGACTCCTCTCCACAACTTGGTTCCAGGAGACTGGGTCAAAATAAAGAAGCACACTCGATCAAGCTGTCTGGCACCAAGGTGGGGAAAGAAACGCCAAGTAATCCTGGTAACAACCACTGCAGTAAAGGTCGCAGGTATTCCCCAGTGGATCCACGCTGGCCACACCCAGAAGGTATTACCAGACAAGGAACTTGAAGAAGAAGGGCATCCAGCAGAGGACTCTGCAGGAGCCAGACCAGAAGCAGCTGACAACGAACAGCCCAGCACCAGTCAAGCTGCAGGAACAGCAGACGTTGGCCCAGGAGTAGTTGACTACGAACTGCCAAGAATCCAGCCTGCTGAAGAGGTCCAGGAAACTGAGCCAGGAGTAGCTGATGACGAGCTGCCAAGCATATGGCCAGAAGAATGGATACCATTGATTGATCTGACCGAAGATCCCATCCGAACAAGAGAGCGACTTTGTGAAGGTAGAGAGTGGACTAGTCAGGAAAAATAAGGCACAGGCGAAGAACCTCAGTCTCTTGAGATTCACATCAAAACTGAGGAAGAAGAAGGTCAGACAGGGACAGAACAGGTGTTCGATACACCTCCACTAACTCCTGATGTGGATAAGGGACAGCTTAGACATAGAGTGATAGTTCGAGCAGAAGAAAATCAAGAGATCGAAGTGCTTGAACAGGATCAGATAGAGTTAGAAGAACGGGTTCAGGAAACAGAAACAGAAACAGAAACAGAGACAATCGAAAGCCAAAAACAAAATATTCCTGAACAAGTCCAGATTAGTAACCAGGCAGAAGAACTAGATGCTAGCCCTGGAACTAGCCAGATAGGAGAAGAAGAAGAAGAAAGTGAAGTAGAATTACCACAAGCTAAAGAAAACAAGAGGATAAGAGAAGAAAGCGAAGTCCAAGTACCAACTAAGAGACTAAAGAAAAGAAACAACCTTGAGCCTAGGTTCGTAAAGAAATTGAGGCTAAGGATAAAGACGGTGGAAGAAAAACGTGCAGAAGCAAGGAGAAGTGCACGGATAGCAGGGCAAGAAGAAAAATCTTCCAAAAGAAGGAGTGAACGAATAAAAAGACAAAACAAAAAGTACAAGTCTCCTGAATGGACACTCGTTTTGGAGGAACTTGAAGACCTTGATATAACTGACGTAAGCGACGGAGAGCCCGTCCCTGAGTACTCTGCTGAAGAAGAAGACGAACCACCGTGAATTTACACAAAGTAAGCTAGCTGTGTAAAGACACAAAGAGGGGTCGAGAAACTTCTTCTGAGCCGAAATGTCTGATTCAATGGTGAATGGTAGACCTAGTTGCAGTCGTTGCAAGACGTGCTGCAAGGTGTGTATATGTAGTATAGTAGTACTGATAGTTATCTGGATAGGACTAACAATCTTTATACCCTTCACTGTAAGTAAAGATACTAACATTGTCCCTACTGAAATTGTAATGACGTAATCTTTTCTGAACTTCCTATACGTGGGAACTTGAATCCTGTACATATCAAAAGCGACACCATAAGATATATGGGAGACTACTTTTTGACTATAGGTAACATTGACATAGCTGATGCACACAGAGATAACTTGACTTGTTCTTTGCGTGAGCAGGAAAAGATGTTCCTGAACATGGCAGAGAAAAGAAGAATTAAAATACAAAAGAAGGCTAATGACGAAAGTCAGAAAAAGCCAAAGTGGGCTGAGAACATGGAAGGCACCTCAAATGGTGGGGCGGGACCTGCTCTGTTGCTGGATTTTGAAAAGAAAGGCAAGCTATGTCTTCACCGCGAGAAGACTAGCTATTATAATAATGTTTTCATTGGTTCCAGTGAATGCGAACACAATTACAAGGTAATTGGGGGTTGGGGTTTCAAAAATGGGTCAGAGCCTGTGTTTCCTGGAATTTATTATATTTGTGGGGACAAGGCTTATTTCAAATTGCCGGATCACTGGTATGGAAGCTGCTATTTTGGCATTGTCTTCCCGAAAATATACCATGTGAATGGAAAAGCTGGAAGCAATGAAAATACTAATGGCTTAGTGCGTAGTAAAAGAGAAAGTATAGGTGAAATCATGGGTAGTATTTTCAGTGCACTGATACCTGGAGTGGGAGTGGTTCTGAACACTCACAGAATTTGCAAATTGTCTACTATAGTGGATGTGCTGTCTACTGAAACAGCTCATGGATTTCTGCTGGTCAATACCGAAATGGTTGCGATCAGATCAATGGTTTTGCAGAATCGACTTGCTCTTGACACCTTATTAGCGAAAGAGGGCGGAGTCTGCCGGATGTTGAAGGCGCAACATTGTTGCACTTATATTCCGGACAAAAGTGTACAGATCAAAAGATATGTGAAAAACATTACTAATTTGACAAAGGAACTCAAACCACTCGAGGTTGATAGTGCCTGGAAGAGACTGGTAGATGGTCTCTCAAATGTAGGTCATTGGCTTGCTAGCGTAGGTAAAAGCTTATTGTTCAAAATACTGATGCCAATTGGTATTATAGGTCTTATCATATTTCTCATTTTTATCTGTTGTAAATGCCGCAAGCGCACTAAGAAGCACGAGGTAAATGCAAGAGGGTTGAAACGGAGTGTGGATGAGATTGAATTGGAAGAAGTGAATGATCAGATATACAAGAAGGGGAAGACTTCTCACCCTACCAGAACTGAAAGAGAGAAGTTGGAACGTTTGTTGGAAGAGATAGAGCTGTATAAAGTGTGAAAGAAAGTTGGCATCTGGTTCCATTTAGTTTGTGATGATAGTAAATATCATCAAAGAGGGGATTGATGAAGCAAAGCTTCGCATATTTTGCGGACTTGCTGAAGTCATGAACCTCGTGTATGTGTAATAAGGTAACAAATGTACGTCTTACTAACATTTATATTAAGTTTTGAGTAAAGGTACGAAGCTTGCCTATGTGTATTTCTAATGCATTTAATCCGTGTACTTAAAAATGGCCGCCGCTTGTATTTTAGTTACTGCGCATGCGTCAGCCACACTCACGTGTCCTGACGCGTCTGCAGAAGTGGAGGGAACTTTATGCGCATGCGTAATGCATAGCTGTGCCCATCATGTGGTACTGCTCGTGCCACTGCTCTTGTGCCTGTATCCATGTAGCTAACATTTAAACTGCATAAGTATATTTTATGATGATAAGTAGAAAGTACAAACCCTGTGATGTGTTTTCATGATGACATTATTATGTATTAATTTGTTTTCGCTTACTTTTCATGTACCGCGGGGAATGGGGGTCTGAGAGAGAGGAGAGCCATATTGGAGGTCCCTTCTGCGCCTGCGCAACTCTCTGCGGCACAGTGGACCTTGACTGATGGAACACAGCCAGTTGGCAGTGATGGGCAAGATGCTCCTGAGAAAGTCACCTCTGCCCCGCGAGAACAGCGAATGTGGCTCCTTATATGATACAATGTAATGTTGCGCTACTGTTTGCCGTGTAGCTTCTCATGGGAACCCCAATCTTAATAGGCGGTACCCAAGTATGCAAATACAGGCTTGAAATATTGTATTGTGATTGGTGTGTTACCCAAATCCTACCTTAGGACCAATCCGAATTGAAGGATTCTGACACTTTGCAACATTGGGGGGTGGTACACTGCCCTAAAACGTATATCTACCCTGGGTTCACCTAGGGAATCGTCCGACTTGTCTGGTTTAGCTGACCTGTCACTGACCCATCGCACTCAATAGGTGACTGAAGATACAGAGAGCTGCGGAGCACTCTGTCCAAAATTGACCATAGACTAAGGTTCTACTGAACCTTAAAGTGCTGGCGAAGCACTTTGCTGGGAGTTCGCTGACCCAATCGGGGTCTTGATCGATAGCTGCAGAGCGGGTGGAGCGCAGGCGTTGCTTCCGAGCTGTGGGTT
The DNA here is from genome assembly GCF_964261635.1 of Lissotriton helveticus. NCBI lineage: Eukaryota > Metazoa > Chordata > Amphibia > Caudata > Salamandridae > Lissotriton > Lissotriton helveticus. The sequence continues at coordinate 1,019,963,408 of NC_136069.1, read as the reverse complement.
CCGGTCCTGTCCTGAGCGGTCCTGTCCTGAGGGTTTGCTGTCCTGTCCTGAGGTCCTGTCCTGATTCCTATTCCGAGGGTATCCTGTCCTGTCTTGGGTGTCCATTCTGCACCTGCTGTCCTTTGAGTGGTATCCTTCCTTGAAGGTTTCCTGTCCTTAACTGACCCGTGGCCAGGGTTTGGTTTCCACACCATTCTAGGTAAATACTGTCCTGAAACTCTTAAATCTTGCACCTTCTGAATTTCTAACTTTTGCTTCAATAAAGTTTCCCATTGCATATGTTATTTTTCCATGTCTTTCCGCAACTATTGAAAGTCATTTGTATTTTTCCATAAGTTTTGTTCCTATGTCTTCTCACTTGTTAGAAATTATATTTTGCATTGCAGTTTGTCATTTTCTAATATGGTCTAGAACCTCCTTACCTAGACTATTCAAGGGCCCGTTCACTTTAAGTTTAGCGTGTTACTCTTTATAGGCCTTCCTATAGTTACCCATGCATAGTCTGTCCATGCTTGAAGATTTTGAGATTGTGTAGTATTTTTCATTTATATTCAATAGCAATTTTCAATGATTACCCTGACATTATTTCTCTATAGTTATATCATTTACATTTTATTAGTCATTGAATGTCTCATTCTCGTGTATTTGATGCAAGAAAACACTGAACTTTAGATAAACATTTTAAAACTTCCAGTTGTCCGTGGTCATTTCAACAGTATTTTGAATGTTATTGGTTGGGTTTGTATTTGGTTTGCCTTTTCTTTTACAGCTAGTTCCCTGATTCATTGTGGTCATTAGGTACCCGCATCGGTGGATGGTAAGTCGGGCGCACTGAGAAACAAATAGTAGGGAACACACACAAATTGGTAGAGCTCGTGAAGTCACCTGGTCAATGTATATGGTGATTTGAAAGTATATGGGCCCTGAAGCCGGAAACGGCGAAAATTATTGGTCGGGTGGCCTCGCGCGCTCTATCATTATATATCTTTCATACAACAGTCATTCGAACTCCGCAATACATTTCAACACAACACAACATATAAACACCGCAATCTAACAACATACAACCCTATTCATAGTCACTCTCCCACGAACTGCTGCTTTCCACCGCACCGTCACTCTCCATCAGTTTCCATGGAGCACCTTCTTCCACCGACAATCCACTGGGCCATCATCCTCTAATTTCTATGGGCCTTGGGAGCTTCGTATCCTAATCTAGATCAGATCTTTCCTTACTCTAGAAAGGGAACCAACCTCTGGCTTCCAACTGGGGAAGCTGGGATTTTAATCTAGATTTTCTTACCCGTCTCTAGAACCCCAAACCTGGTCGACTGAACTTTTTCCCTGTTCTAGAAGTATAAAGAAAGATCTTGCATTGATAACTTTAACCCACTTCCAACTAAATCCAAATGAACTCAAAGGACCACTGACTACCACTGAAAATTTTAAAGATTTATTACAAAGCCAAAAATAGTTGAACATACAAACATCTCAATAAAAGGTTAAGAAAATAAACAGGCACTAATACAAACATAATTCTACGCAACATCCTTAAACGACTCAGGATAAAGAGCAAAGTTAACTCGAGTAACATCAAGCAACCGAGAACAGTCCCAGCTTGAAGTCGGGACTGCATTTACAAAAAGAAAAGGAAATGGTTAGTCTGTCCCCACTCTACTCTAAAGTGGCATCCCTACATAACATTCCCCTCAGACAAGAGTAAGGTGTCAGCAGTGAAGACTTCCAAACAAGTACCGTCAGTTTTGGCTAAACAGATAATCTACCATTGAGCTCGTTCTATGATGCTCCTCTTACACCTCACACTACCTAAGTTCCCAAGATGCTCACTCTACAGCTTACTACATCCTGCTCTGTCAACCCCCTCTCAGAATCTGCTCTCCACTCTCGGGTGCTGTCCCTAATACAAAATCCCAAAATCAGTCGACACGCCCAGAGGTACGCCCCTCTGGCAGGTGAAGATCTTCGGAGTTTTCCAGCATGGCACCTTTCCATCCAGCGTCCGTTGGTGTGTCCTTGGGTCTCAGGCACCTTCTCGCTAAATGTTGCACTCCCAAATTCCTTGGCAGCTTTTCCCCCATCCGCGCCTACTATCTCAACTCCTAAACAATGGACTCTTCTACCTAACAAGCCTTGTGGCCTTGCACCTGCAAGCTGAAATACATGGTAACATTTCTAAAACCATTCGAAGCTACAATTTCATATCTTACTGAGGACAGCTTTCCCCAAGGAGAAAATCATTTCTTCTCGACTAAGGCTAACTAATGAAAATATAGTTAGGCCTCTACGGCTTCAGCATGTCTCAGGCCTCTGCACTTTTAAATGCATTTCTAACACAGCACAACATTGCATTCTACGATTATAACACATTAATTCTACTTTCAATGTGAGCACTAGCTTTCATTTTAAAAAGCCTGTATTAATTCATTCAATATTAAACACATATTTCAAAGCATTTCATTAGCAATACGACATTTCTCATGCGGTTACATTTCTGCATTAAGGAACACTGCATTTCGATTAAGCCCATTAGTCTCTGATTAATAAACACATATTTCATGCTGTTTCTCAGCCTAATGTTACATCTCTATACTACATTAGTAGGTCCTCTAAATATGCGGGTGCTGACTACTTGGGACTATAATGCACCCCTACAAATTTCCAAATAACATGGTGCTCTCTCACCTGGATGATGCACAAGACCTGGCTTGGCAATTTGGGCTGGGCTGTTCCCACGAGGCACAAGGTCAAAACTGATTTGCTCATAGCTGGGTCTGAACTGAGGTGGTGGAGTGAGCTAAAGAACGATGATGGATTCAATCCAGATCTTTGACTGGTGGTGAGTGCCTGAAAGGTTTCAGCGCTCCATCCATTATCTCCTTGTGTTTGCTTTGTTCGCCCTAAGTTGGCAGGGTATGCCCAGACGTGGGACCCTTGCTCACTTTGCCACTGGATTCAAGCTAGCCTGGCTGCTGAGGGGTGTTACCCCAAAACAGGTTCCAGGATGCTTGTTTCCGGTTCAGGGGGACAACTTTGGACCGAGCTGAGCCGGTACCGATTGCAGTAATTCATTTGTGCAACTCTGGGGAGCACGTGATCAAGTGACACGTTGCCCTTTGACGACTGGTGGTTGCTGGTATGCAGCTCATTGGCAGCCATCAGACCATATGAAAACTGAGAAAACACAAATCTGAATTAACAAAACCCCAACCTTGCCCTGATGAATTTGCTGAAACAACAGCAATGAAACATGTCGGCATCATTCAAGCATGGTATAATGTGAACCATTTTTTAATTGGGACCACTCGCAGCAACAGAATAAAGTCAATATAGCTAGCAAGTGCTCCCCATTTGTAACAGCATTGGCCATTCCCTTCCACATTGGCCATTGCAGGGGTTCTAAGTGCACTCACTGATATTTGGACACTTTTAGGAGACAGAAGAGGTGTTGATTGGATTATTTATTTACACAGCACTTCTTAATAGTTTGTATTCACGCATTCATTATCCTTTGGGTGTTCTTTTATGTTGTGTCTCTGTTTGGTTTGTCACGACAAAGAGAGAGCGACCAATGATGAGAAGTGGGTAAACTGACAATATCAGGTCAGGAACCCCCTCAGGTGTCACTACCGTGAGGCGCTCTCTTTTTGTTTTCACACGTTTTTTTGCCTTCACACGTTCTTCCCCACGGGTGGGAATGAGATAAGACCTTAGTATATGTTCACACCACGGCCTGTGGATTAGTGTTAAGGATACACTTCTTTTGAGTAAGAGCATGACCCTTTGTGCAACTCTACTCCAGGTCTGCCTGATTTGTTGGTGTCGGTTGGAGGAGGTATTTTGTGTTGAATACTGACTGAGTGGGGGGCTACCTCCTCCTTCCTAGTACCTTCCCCCTTGAGCTCCTTTTGTTGTTCATAGTCCGGTTCAGGGAAGACCTGGCTTGGCAGTTCGGGCTGGACTGTTCCCATGAGGCACAGGGTCAAGACGGATTTGCACATAGCTGGGTCTGAACTGAGGTGTCGAAGTGAGCCAAAGAACCATGATGGATTCAACCCAGATCTGTGACTGGGGGAGAGTGTCTGAAAAGTTTCAGCGCTCCGTCCATCATCAGCCTTGTATTTGCGATGCACAATTATTCCATTTGTAGAGTTACATAGTGTAGCTCATCACCCTTGAAGGTATCCAGGCGCTGTCCATGGGCACGAGGAGATTGAGTGATTTACCCAGAATCACAGAATGTTGAGCTGATGTCAAGACACAACCCTGGATCCCCAGCCTCCGAGTCCGTAGCTCTGGCCGCTACACTACATCCTGGCCTGTTGTAGTTGTACTCTTGTAACATAGTCCCCATTGTTCAATGCGAGCAGGCATCTTGGCCTTTGGATTGCCAGATATAGTTTGTAAAGCTTGTAGATCAGTTACCAGCATAAAATGCTTTCCGTACATGAATACATGGAAGTGTTCACAAGCCCATACCACTGCTAAACTTTAATTTTCAGGTTGTGAATAAGCATTATCTGTTTGGGCCTATGCCACAGTATGCCTATGAGTATTTGGCTGTCCGCTGTGCTGGGCAAAGATGGTGCCTAACCCTACTAGGCTAGCGTCGACAACACTCTCCGTATGAAGCTACGGATTGAAATACGCCATTTCAATAGCATTCTCAATTGCTTGTTTGATTTTCTTAAAATGTTTCTCACATTCGTGTGACCAATGAAATGAAACATTCTTCTTCGTCAGCTCGCTCAATTGAGCATTTACAGTAGCAACGTCTCATTTATATATGGAACAGTAGCTGACCATGCCAAGAAATGAACACACCATGGAACATTCATTCGTGTGGGAAATCAGCATTTGACAATTCTTGTGCTTTAGCAGGATTGGGTGTCATACCCTCATCAGAACAGATATTGCCAAAGAATTGAATGTAACTCAAATTTATCTACAAGTCAAACCTGCAACCTCAAGAAAACAACATACCTATGTGAGAGTCTTATCGTGCTCTTTTTGCGAAGCTCCAAAAACGAATATGTCATTGCTATAATTAAACACATTCATGACGCTGTATGGTACGTCGAATGACGTATTGAAAATATTCTTCACCCCAGGACACACCAAAACGTAGTCTTTTTTTTATCGAAACAGACCAACATGTGTAGTATAGGTCTTAATGTGTCTGCAATTTTTGTCAAGTTCCAACTGATGATAACCTTTATTTAATTCAAGGCGAGAGAAAACCTATGCTCCATTTAACTGCGTTATCAATATCATGTCAATATCACCAAGATGTATAGCTTCTTTATCATTACCTTAATTGAACTTACAGTCTTTGATGAGTGTGTCGGTCTCTCCACAAAGTCAAACTTTATGTTGTTCTTGACTGAAAATGTATCTTTTGTAATCTTTAGGCATTGGATTGAACTTGTGATCCAAAATGTCTTTAATCTGACAGTATTTGTTTTCTTTGTCAGTTCGTAGGATTTTCGTTATGGTTTCTTTTACACCGTTACCAGCAAGGTTTTTGAGGTATTTGATACTCTATTTGTTATTAGTCTTTTCAAGTGCCTCAACAAAATCTTCAAATGTCTCTATCCACACAATCCATCTAGCACCAGTGCTTAGCTTTTTGGTGGTATCCAAAGGTGGTTGTGGTTTCAGAAAGGCAGCAGTGTTGTTGACCAGTGTGGAACTTACTGACACCGCTGGTGGATCATGGTAACTTGGTGTAGGCAACTCATCCGTGAAGCCTTGCGATGAGCCAACCTCAGGATCATCATTCATGATAGCTGGACACTTGACTTTCTTCACTGTTATTCGAAAATTTCACTATTCAAAGTTGCTCTCTGCTGTTTATTCTTCGAAGACCTGAGCCCCACTCTGCAGTTTTGGTGACTGGCCATTTGTGTTTGCGGACTGCTCAGTAAGCACAACCATTGACACGTCTTTCTGAGCCACTTCACTGTGTGCAGCAGTACGATGACTCTGTAATGGCTTTGGTAAGTCAATTTGTACTTTCTGTCTCCTAGTTGGTCTCCACCTTGCAGCACTTCTGTTTGAAGCATTACTTTGTAATTTCAAATTATCAGTGACTGCTTTTTAAAAACCTGGTTGTGTCCGCCTTCAGCGCAGACACTCCGTATAACATATGATATTATTTTACGTGGCAGCGCAGTACCTTTATGTATGGCCTGAACAGCAGGTTCTCGACCTACGACATGTAGATTCTCTGTAATGCTTTAGTTATCACAGTTTTGGAGCTGTGCTTTGACTCCACATGAATAAAGCATTGATTCCGTACTTCGACAATGACACATGTGGCATGCAAGAGCAGCTCGCTTGGACCAAGGCAAACTCTCTGGGAGAGCTTTGTTGACCTTTGGGTTACTTATCCCTTATCTAGTCACCATTTGTAGATTCTTTCCCAGCCTGGGTACCCACAAATAACTACACAATTCACAGAGCTTAGTATTACGTGTCTTTATTCTTCTGCATGTAACTGCAAACTCAAAATTCTAAATTAGCCTTTATTGAATTCAGCTCTAAGACATACGTCACACCTCTAAGGAGTCCACAGGAGCCAAAAAGGGTTCAGTCATTGCGAACTCACAAGACACTACAGCCATTAGGGCTTTAAGTGGGTTGAAAAAGTGAGGGGAGGTCTCTCAAAGGGGCGTAACCTATGTAATAAATGGCATGGCTTAAACATGTAAGATAAAAATCTCTGCTGCCTGACTCCTGTTTTGCTGCCTCTTTCTGTTATTGCATCCAGATATATAGTAGAGCAACTTGCATGCACTTAAAACTAGCCCAGGCTATTGGCTATATCAGTGGTTGTAAGTTGCAAAAGATATATGAGTAACAACAATGACTCTGTGTTTAATAATAATAGTGAAAATGCTTCAATTCTGTCATTATGATACTGTCAAATAACTATACCACTACATTAGAAATGGTAAGTAAACCTCCTTGTAAAATACTTACCTTTATTTAACACCTTCGCTGCGGCTGCTATTCCGCCGCAGCGCTAAGGGGGGCGGGGGCGCGCGGCGCTCACACGCTGGTGACGGAACCGCTCCCTCACCAGCCTCGGGTGAGCTGTGCTGATGACGGAGCAGTTCCGTCATGGCCCCGCCCGCTCAATAGAACACGCCGCGCAGGCGCGAAATCAGCGCCGGGCAGGCGCGTCGGCCGGGCCAAGACGGAACCGCTCCGTCATCAGCACAGCGCCACCGCGGCTGATGACGGAGCGGTTCCGTCATCAGCGTCGAAGGTGTTAATGTGGGCTTGAATAAATGTCTAGAAGCTGAAAATGCTGAGAAGCGGCTGCCCATGCAACAGCCTTATCACTGCGGACCGGTTACATTTTGAGCCTGAGACTGAGCGCTGCCCTTCAACCCTCCTGCCATGCTGCAGATCACTATGGCGTGCACTTTCAAATCACTAGCAGGTGATCGTATCTTCTAATTAGGTCCTTCGTGGCATCATGCATAACAAAGGAGTCTCTGCCGGGTTACATCAAAGGCTAGTGATGGCTGGTAGTGCCTCAGAGTGAAGATTATTTTCATTTGCAGGGTGGGGGCAAAAATGAGGGACTCATCTCAACACCTGTTTTTAGGTCTCGTCCTACGCAGCACGCATGCTCTGCACTGGAGGAGAACTGTAGCCATCGGTCCCCTTTTTAAGCCACAACAGTGCACGCGTTCCATTGCCTTCAATGGCAACGCGTGCACGTGTGGCTATTCCCTTGCAGGCTCGAGCGCTGACACCATATGTTTGTAATTAAATTGTAAACATATGGTGTCAGCGCTCGTTCCCGTAAGGGAAGCCGGCGCAGGCCCCCTCCTCTCTCCTTCCCCCCTGCTGCCAGCGCGAGGCGCAGCACGCTTGTTTTTTATGCGAGTCCCCCCGGGGCGCAAGCAGGCATCCACTTCTGCTGTAATCACTGGGGGTGAGTGAATAAACCCAGATCAGTTGACTGGAGGTGAGTGAAATAAACCCAGATCAGTTGACTGGGGGTGAGTGAAATAAACCCAGATCAGTTGACTGGGGGTGAGTGAAATAAACCCAGATCAGTTGACTGGGGGTGAGTGAAATTTGATTTGCTCAAACGCTCCGTCCATCATCCCCTTTTGTATCAGCTGTAATGACAGAAGCGGATGCCTGCTTGTGCCCTGGGGGAACTGCAGGACAGCCGAGAATCTGTCTCGCAGGCCAAACTGCGATTCTCGTTTGGATTAGTATATTCTAAAGGCACAGCATGTCTTTTGCTGCCCCTGGAAGTGATCCCATCATGTATCTTAATATGTACTTGTAAGAAACGGTGCCTGCTCTGTGCCTCAGAAAGATGCTAAGGAAATAGTGAAGTCATTGGCGTTCCGGTTCCCAGGAAGCTTTTAAGGCCATAATCCATTGTTTGGTGAATGGTTTTGGTGACGTAAGATTGCGATAGTGCAGAGACTTTTCCTGACTTTCGCATTTACTGGTCTAGATTGGAGTCCTGGTGTATTAAGATTTTTTTCAGGGGGAAGTTGAGTCTATCTCATTTTTTTATTATGTGGTGGTCAGATGTAGGAATTCAAAATGCTCTGCTTATTTGTCACCTATTGGCCCGTGCCACAGAATTTGTGATTCTGTGTCTACTGTGTTTTCCACACTCATGGTTTTACCACATTTGCTATATACTTCCTCATTTGCTGCATAATAATCAGAATTTACACACAAAAAAACTGTTTGTAGCTTAAACGAACGAAAAGATACTAAACAAAATGCACCACATGTGGTCTCACACAGTGGCCTTTCCATTGCAAAGGTTAACAAATCACCTTCCAGCAGCTGACTGCAGCATTTAGGCGTTAAACTCGTACTAAAGAGATGAGGTGGAACTTAGGCCCATATAGTATTACTAGAAGTTAAAATAACAAAATAAAAATAAACTGCTAAAGATTGTGATGCATAATGCCACATAATTTGTGCCTTCTTACTGCATCATGTAGTCCTCCTACCGGATAGTTTGTTGCTCCACTGTCGTATAATTCCGTTCACCTGGTTATTCTTTGTGCCCTGAATTAAAATTGGAGCTCAGCGGACTGGCCAGGGCTCTGGAACTGAGGGGGCGAGTTCACTCGAAGACGTTGGTTTTGTTAACTATATTGTTTGTTCTTGCCAGTGCTGCTTTACAGTGTTAGTCTGTGTCCCAAGATGCTGTTCAGCACAGAGAAACAATGGCCTTCCTTAGAGGTGAGAAATGCACCCTCTCATGAACTACTGGAGCAATTATGATCCCAATAGGCGACTTTATGGTTTTTCTTTTCTCTCCGGTATAGGGTGTGTGTGGTACTGCCTATGAGGACATAAAATAATGAACACTACAGAAGCTTTCCAGTACTGACTGAGCCGTTATTGACTGTAACGAAATGTTGAAATACTGAGACTGTGAAGGCCTCCACTTCCCAATATGAATATTATTGAAAAGAAATCTTGAGTACTTCAAGTACCAGAATGCCAGTGGAAATTAGCTGTTCTGTTTAAGAACCACCTGCTATGAAACCTAACCTGACTAGTTTTGATATATTGAGGAGAGTGGTGCCAGAAACTGCAGTGACTAGCAGGTCTTTGTGCAGCATGATCAGAGTTATGGCTGCAGCTTTTACATTTAGGAAATTGTTGATTTGTCTGTCAGGGGTGAGGCCGATTCTTTAAGGGCTGTTTCACGGGTTTTGCATTATTTATTTGAAAGGATGAAGTTCCATATCTATCTATCTATCTATCTATCTATCTATCTATCTATCTATCTATCTATCTATCTATCTATCTATCTATCTATCTATCTATCTATCTATCTATCTATCTATCTATCTATCTATCTATCTATCTATCTATCTATCTATCTATCTATCTATCTATCTATCTATCTATCTATCTATCTATCTATCTCCCTCACTCTATCTATCTATCTATCGCCCTCACGCTATCTATCTATCACCCTCACTCTATCTATCTTTAGTGTGCTGATGCATGAAAATGTTCCCTTCTCAGGTGAGACACTTTGGGCTCGATTCTGATCCGTTAAAAATCACCGTCCGTATGACTCGCATCCGGAGCCGTTTCCATACGACTCGTACGGACGCCGTACGACCGGACGATTCCGATCGGGCGACCCGGACGCGATTCGTACGGTCCACGTCGATTCGTACGGAAATGAGCACAATCACCTACACACCGTACGGCGCGTACCCCCATGATTGCAGGGGTACGCGCCGTACCCCTGCGATCATGGGGGTACGTGTCATACACCCAGCGTACATGGGGGGGTACGTGCCATACACCCAGCGTACATGGGGTACGGCACGTACCCCATGTACGCTGGGTGTAAGGCACGTACCCCCCATTATCGCAGGGGTACGTGCCGTACCCCTGCGATCATGGGGGGTACGCGCCGTACCCAGGGGGGCTGTTCCGTACCTGTTTCGGGGCGAACTCTGACCGTACGACAGTTTCCAGCTCCCGTAGAAAAAGGGTCGTACGGAGCGTACACAACACGGATCGTACTCGCCGGGTCGTAAAAAGCAGCCGCGACCCGTATAAATGTCGTGTACAGCGGCTTCCGAGGGCGATTCGTACGGGAATTTCATTCGTACGGTCCCTGGTACGATTCGTACGGATAGCTGCATTGGGTGTGGATCGTACTACGTCGTTCGTACGGGGACGGTTACGGGTACGATTCGTACGGAAAAAAATGCTCCGTACGACGATTCGGAGCGCTTTTTACGGGATCGGAATCGACCCCTTTGTGTGACACTGTATTACAAACATAGTCAATGACCCAAGCAATTACATTTTATCCACGAGTAGCAGAATTTTCACATACTGGGATAACCCGTGCCTCATAACAGAGGACTTGCCTTAACAGCAACAGGAATTTTCCTAGTAACAAAAATTAACTTTAGAGGGGACTCTGGAGGACTGCTCAGATAGTAACATTACGTTGAATGGTATCTGCCACCATCATCCGCCTAGTAAAAACATGTGCAGTGTCTTTCGCGAAAGGCCTCTGGATCCTGCATTGCTTTGGTGTCAACGACAACTATGGTTTTCAAAAACTGGATATTCAAGGAGAAGAGTAGGGCACAAGCAGCATGGAGGACCTCTGAGGCTCAGAGCAGGTTTCAGACAGCAGAGCAGTCCTTTTTCGTGCTGCAAAGCAGTCCCTCTGAAGTGCACAACAGACAACAGCAGCAGGAAGTCCTCTGAGAGTCCAGGTCCTGGAGTGAAATGAAGAGTGGGTCTGTATTATTATACCCGGTGCCTTCTTTGAAGTAAGACACGTTTCTAGAGGTTCCCCTTTCAAAAGTTTCCCGCCTTTCTGCCCTGGTCCCAGTCTGTAGACACAACAGCTTAGTGTGAAGTTCCTTGTGTGAAGGCAGGGCGCATCCTATTGACTTGAAAGTGGACTGTGCCCATCTCCACCCTCCCATCCTGCCTGCGATAGCCTATCCAGGCACAGCTAATCCCTCTATTGTATCGCAGTTTGCGAGAAATATACAACAGCCAACTGTCAACTACACCCAGTGTATAAATCAAGCAGCAGGTATCAAATGGGAAAGGAAACTGCCAACGTTTTAAAAGTGACATTTTCAAAAGTGTGACTAAAAGTCCCACTTTAACATTAAAGAGGTTTTTAAATGAAAGTTTCTCAGACACCAAACATGACTTTCCTACCTGCTCCCAGCCAAAGGTTTGCACTTGTTAAATGTAATAAGGCAGCCCAATTTTAACTAATGGGAAAGGTGGGCCTCAGGCTAGCGAAAAACAAATGTGGTCATTTTTCCTCTACCAGGACATGTAAAATGTACACACACATGTCCAACTTTTTTATTACAATGCACCCTGCCCTATGGGCTCTGTAGGTCCTAAATTAGGTGTGACTTATATGTAATTAAAAGAGAGTTTAAGGTTTGGTAAGGGGGTCATTTTGCCAAGTTGAATTGGCAGTTTAAAAAACTTTTAACAGGCTGCAATGGCAGACCTTTGGCATGTTTTAAGGGGCTACTTAAGTGGGAAGCAATATAAGTGTTGCTAGCCCACCTGTAGAATTTAATTTACCTGCAATGGGGATATGGTACACCACTATACTAGGGGCATATGAGTAAATTAAATATGCTAGTCAGGTGTAAGCCAATGCTGCCATGTTTTAGGCGGTGAGCACAAGCAGTGTTATCACTGGTTAGCAGTGGTAAATTGCACAGAAGCCTAAGGCCAACAAAAACAAATTCAGCAAAAATAGGAGGGGGTCAAGGCAAAATATATGGAGGAAGACCACCTTAAGGCTGACAGGTTTAACATCTGGTAGCTAGATAACTGAAGTGACTCTAGAGATGTCACCTTCGTTCCTCATCCTGCTCTAGTACTGGGGTGCTTTTTGCACTGAACATCCAATTGCTGCCAGCTGATCTCTCTTGTGATATGCCACCTAAATAATCACATTTGTCTACTTACATTTGCTGTTTAAAGTATTATTGTTTATAGGGGAAAAACATACAGCATATGGGGATTTTTTTAAATGTTTGTACCAGCCAAAACATTAAAATACCAGTCCTGCTGGTATAAAACTGGGAATGTGGCAAGCCTACCTCCCACCCAACCTGTCATTTTTCAGTTTGACTGCTAAACAGCTAAACTGTGGGTCCTGGGACCACTAAGGTGGTCAAGTGTTATGGGTTTTTGGCAGGATCGCAGTGTTAAGCTGCAATTCTGTTGTAACACGTATTCTTTTTTTTTTTGTGGGAAGGCCACGCAATGTGCAGAAGACTGACACCTATGCAGTGAGTGTTGGGATTGCTACCGCCTGGAAAGTGTACCAATCTGATTTTCTCTGGCTGTCAGATTTGATCTGACAGTGGTGGTTTGAATACCGAGGCATACTCCTCATTACTCAATATTCACTTAGAAATTTTACATTGTAGTTTTGTTTTCTTGTTGATCTGTGACACAATGTCACTGCCAAATTGGTTTACAGGGTCATTGCTGTGGAGGAGTGGCTGTTCCATTATAATGGAGGAGCGTCGCCCCACTGAAATGGCCCCAGAGACTAAAAATAAAATGGTAATGAAACTAATTCATTACCATTTTATTTTTTGTCACTCTGTCACCGTCTCATAAGGAGGGGGCGTCACACTTGGAAGGAAATGACAGGACTTTCTCTTTTGTTGAGGTTTACACTCTTTTATTTATATTTATATGTTATCAGTATTTAGGCTTTAAGACCATTTTGAGTCTGTCCCCTTTTCTCCGTAGTGGTGGGGTTGGAATACTTCTTCCTCTCAACCTCTTCTACAGGGATTACTTCAGTCTCTGCTTCGGGATCCCCTTGGGAGGAAAATAAAGAAAACACGGTTGACCGTTTGGAAATAGGTAACGGGGATAGGGTAGGGGCCTGTGTAGGAGTTAACACCTTTCAGCCAAAAGAAAACACTGCAAATGTGAACGCCACCGTGCTCCACGCTCTATCACCAGTTCTGGTTATGGTGACCTCCCTCTTATTTATTTTCTCTTCCCACCCAGTGAACTGTGATCCCCGCAGTTGGAATCGTACCTGGTTCAGCCACGTTCCTCCAGGAGCGTGGCAGGGCGGAGTGTGTTGTCGCTGGCCTCCTGGTTTCTCCTTCTCATTGGGGACTTTGTTCACGCCTGGTGTTGTTGGCACTTTCTCGATCTCCCCCCGGAGTTCGCTTCTTCTCGTCCTCTTCTTAGATTCCTCCGGCTTTCTTGGTCTTTTGGGTTGAACGGTATCTGCCAGTAGCCTTTTGTAAGGTCCATGGTACTAATGTGTTGGGCTTCACCTAGTCATTCAATCAGTTCATCCTCCCTTGGAAAGGGGTATCCGTCTTGTTTAGAGACATGGTTTACTGCACGGAAATCTATGCAGAAACGGATACTACAATCTGGTTTGGGGACGAGGACAATAGGCGAACACCAATTGCTTTTTGATGGAACAATGACACCGGTTTTTAACATTCAGGTAATCTCATTTTGTAAGGCAACCTGTGGGCTTCAGGTACTCTATAGGGCCTTTGTCTAACCACCACCACTTCTTTGTTGGGTATGGAGTGCATAGCCAACTGTGTTCTACCAGGCTGGTCTGAGAAAGAGTGAAGTAGGGCATAGGTCTCCTGTCTTTTTTTTCAACTAGCTGTGGGTTGATGGCAGTGCCATTGACGATATTAAAGATATCTTTGTCCACCCTGACTGTATGAACGATGCTAGGAGGGGCTCCCAACCATTTCTTTAGAAGGTTGCTGTGATATATTTGGATTTTAGAGGGGGAAAGACGGAGCAGGAAGGTGGTTTGTCCTATTCGCTTTTGGGGTTTATATGGCCCTTGCCACTCTACTTTTAACTTGTGGGTAGAGGAGGGTAATAGTATAAAAGCCCAGTCTCTTATCTGTAGCTCTTTCCAGCGCTTGCCTCTATTGTAAAAGTGTTGTTCTTTCACTTGGTTTTTCTCAAGGTTGTCATGAGCAAGGGCTCTTAATTTGCCCAGACGTACCTTCACCTGATTTGCATAGTCTAACAATGCTCTGGCCTCAGTTGCCCTTTCCTTTTCCCAACTCTCTTTCATGATTTCTAAAAGAGTTCTGGGTTTGCGTCTGAAAAGGAGCTCAATTGGAGTAACATCCGGACTGCTTTGGACCTGACTCCATATTACGAAGAGGGCCAATGGAAGTTGCTGATCCCATTTCCTTCCGTCCCCAGACAACAATTTCTTTAATTTGAGTTTTAGGTTGCTTTTGTACCATTCAACTAGGCCGTCTGTCTGGGGATGGTAGACTGAGGTGGTTATGTGTTTAATGTTCAACTGCTTGCAAACCTATTGCATGAGTTTGGATACGAATGGAGTTCCTTGATCAGTTGGGATCTCTCGGGAAACTCCCATTCGTGGGAACACCTCTATCAAGTGTTGGTCTATCACAATAGTAATTGCAGCTCTAAAAGGGAGGGCTTCTGGATATCGGGTGGCACAGTCCACGATAACCAGGACATATTGATAGCCCTTGGATGACTTAGGTTCAGGGCCTTTGAGGTTCATGCCTACTCTGTCAAAGGGTTTGCCTATAATTGGCATGGGTTGTAAGGGGCACTCTAGATGGTAAATACAGGTTCTTTTTCTGACAGACACTACAATCACTACAATATCTTTTTATTTGGGCATAGATTCCCGGCCAAAAGAAGTTTTGTAAAATGGATTAGCTAGTTTTTTCGGCCCTACAATGACCTGCTAACAAGTCGGAATGGGCAAAAAACATGATCTGGTCTCGAAAATCAAAAGGACTAGCAACTGGGGTTCTTCCCCATCTTTCGAAATTCTATAGAGCAGACGTTTTTTTCTTTGAAACAAGGGTAGGACGTTCGAGGATCGTTTTGTGTGTCTTTGGCACTCTGCCAAGCGTTTCTAAGGGACATATTGTTTAATTGGGCTGCCCTAAAGTTTTCGTCCATATCCCAGGGTTCTGTCGTGAGAAGCGCGTTATGTGTTTTGTGCATGTCAAGGTTCCTAACCAGGTGATCAGAGAATGAGGGGTTGCCGAGGCCTAGAATAAGCTGCTCTGGGAGCGAGTGCATGACTCCAACTTCTGCTATGATTTCCTGACAGCCTTTCCTACTAAGCGTTATACATGCCATAGGATAGTCTTTTATGTCGCCATGTACACAGCGAATCCCCACCTGCTTGTGAGGTAAGATCTGAGAGGGATATACTAACTCGCTTCTGACTACGGACTGTTTGCAGCCTGAGTCCAACAGAGCCATTACGGTTTTATTGTTTAGCGTAAGACTTGCATAGAATATAGGACCCATCTCTTGAGCATAGAGAACAGACTGAGGCAAGTAGTTGACATCCATTGGTTCTTCTTCTGTTTTCTCTTTCCTCCGTCGACAACATTTAGCGAGGTGCCCCCACTCCCCGCATTCAAAGCATTGGGGTCCTGAAATAGGGGGAACGTCTGGTCGCCCGCTTCTGACACGCACAGGTTAATATGGTGGGGTATTCTGCTTCTTTTCTGGTCTCCATGGCTGTGAGGCCTTCTGCTGCTTTTCCCGTTCCATTTCAAAACTACGGCCCTGAGCTCAGGAATACGTTGTGGCCATTTCTACTGCATGTTCTAGTTTTAGGCCTGCATGCTGTCGTAGCCACTTCTGGGTCCCATAAGGCAAGGCCTCTAGGTATTGCACCTGATATATCTTCTCCGTGGTTTCCTCTCGGCTGGACTCCAAGGCTTTGAGCCAACGATCTGCTGCATCCTTCAATTTATAAAAGAGTGTTTTTGGGGTGTCTCCGGGGGCTCCTCTTTATTTTCTGAACTTTAAGCGATGGGTTTCATCGTCTACCCCTAGGCGGTTCATCACGTACTGTTTCACATGAGTATAGGCGGTAGTATATCCCTGTTGACAATGTGGTAAGCCGCCTGGGCTTCTCAGGATAACAGAGAGGCCTGGTAAAAAGGCCATCATTCAGGGGGCCAGGCGCTAGCCCTGGCAGCTCTCTCGAAGTTTAGACAGAAAGACACAGGGTCCTCACCAGGCACGTACTTCTGTAAAGGAACCATAGCTCCTGGGACAACAGGACCCTTTACTTGCCCCAATCCGGATAGTACTTGAGCATGTCCTTCTGCTAATTTGGATAAGTTCTCACTCTGGGTCTGTATGGCGGAGGAGAACACAGCACGATCTATCTCGAGGGCCCATTCCAGCTTGCTCTGTCCCTCCTTGAGCTGATGCACCATGTTTTCCATCTTGTTTCAGATGAGGGGTGCCCGCATTCTCCACCACTTGTCACCGTCTCATAAGGAGGGGGGTCACACTCGGAAGGAAATGACAGGCCTTTCTCTTTTGTTGAGGTTTACACTCCTTTATTTATACTTTTATGTTATCAGTATTTAGGCTTCAAGACTGTTTTGAGTCTGTCCCCTTTTCTTCGTAGTGGTCGGGTTGGAATACTTCTTCCTCTCAACCTCTTCTACAGGGATTACTTCAGTCTCTTTGTCGGGATCCCCTCGGGAGGAAAAGAAAGAAAGCATGGGTGACCTTTTGGAAATAGGTAACGGGGAATAAGGTAGGGGCCCGTGTAGGAGGTAACACCTTTCAGCCAAAAGAAAACTGTGCAAATGTGACCGCCACTGTGCTCCCCGGCTCTATCACCGGTTCCGGTTAGCGGTGACCTCCCTCTTATTTCTTTTCCCTTCCCACCCAGTGACCTGTGATCCCCGCAGTCGGAACCGTACCTTTTTCAGCCACGTTCCTCCATGAGCGTGGCAGGGTGGAGCGTGTTGTCGTTGACCTCCTGGCTTCTCCTTCTCGTCGGGGACTTCGTCCACGTCTGGTGTTGTTGGCGCTTTCTCGATTCCCGCCCGGGTTCACTTCCTCTTGTCCTATTCTTTGATTCCTCCGGCTTCTTTTTCTCCACTCAACGTTCCTCCCTCTGTTTCTCTTCCGCTCTCGTTGTTTCTTCACTTACTCCTGATTGGCTCCTCTCTTGAGACGTCATCGGAATGGTTGAACCTCCCTTTTCCTGGAATCCAAGCTCCCTGTTCTTAAAGCGATAGTCCTTATATGGGGCCTGTGTATGAAGGAAGAGGACATGGTTCACGTAAGTCGCAGGGGAGAACGATGCCTTGTTCCCCATGATTTCATTGGCCCCGTGACACACCCATTCCCGAACGGAGTGTCAGGATGGGGCGGGGACTTCTAAATGGAACACTGCTGGGTTGAGAGTAAGTGCAAGCCTCCAGTGCGCTGTGTGCGACAGGCCGCTCCTTACAATCAGGGTGCTGCACTTATGCTGGTTCACAGCATGGGAGCAGGCTAGGATTGGCTTAGGAGCCTATCTCGAGAAGAAAAGACAATTGGGGAGGTTGTGCTCGTTGCAGGAAGGTAAGTGTGTTTTATTTAATTTAATGTATTTTTTTGTGCCACCCGCCCACCATCCTTGGAACATGCCAGCGGCCAGTGGTGCTGTGATGGGAAGAGTACCACCTCGACACCTTTATTTATACTGCTGTGTTAGTCGTTTGAGAGCATATCATTGGTGGTAAAATCATAGGAGTAGTCTCCCCTCTATTCACAGTCTAGGAGCCCAATGGACAGAAAATTCATCCAAAAAACTGAGAAAAAAAGAAGACAAAAGTCTGTTTCCAGGGGGACCCCACGGGGGCCCATATGTCCAAACCTCAGACCATAAAGTCCTAGCACTTCTCAGATGGTGTGGGAGTGAGGCAGGACAGCTTATCAGTGTTTAGTGTATGAGGAGGCTCCTTCTCCTAGCGTTGTCATGGATCACTGAGTAAATATCGACGGACACAATATAGACTACCCAAAATATCGATGCCAAAATATCGAAAGAAAAAATATCGAATTCCTATCTACAAACAGGTAAGTACCAAAATATCGAATCCAAAATATCGTTTATATATATATATATACATTGTAAAAATATCGAATTTGTTAAAAATATTGTAAAATTAAAAAAATATTAAAAATAAATAGCTAAAATATACTTAAAAATACTTATATATATATATATAAAAATATAATATTAATAAAAAATACACAATATTATTACCGTAGGATAGCGGGGGTGTAAAAATTATTATTCCCACTCCTGGAAGTGCAACAGTAGGGAAAGCGTTGGATAGCGTAGGGGTGAAAATTACTATTCCTACTCCAAAGAGTGCAACAGTAGAGAAAGCGTTGGATAGCGTAGGGGTAAAAATTACTATTTCCACTCCAGAGAGTGCAACAGTAGGGAAAGCGTTGGATAGCGTAGGGGTAAAAATTATATTCCCACTCCAGAGAGTGCAACAGTAGGGAAGGCGTTGGATAGCGTAGGGGTAAAAATTACTATTCCCACTCCAGAGAGTGCAACAGTAGGGAAAGCATTGGATAGCGTAGGGGTAAAAATTACTATTCCCACTCCAGAGAGTGCAACAGTAGGGAAAGCGTTGGATAGCGTAGGGATAAAAATTACTATTCCCACTCCAGTGAGTGCAACAGTAGGGAAAGCGTTGGATAGCGTAGGGGTCAAAATACTATTCCCACTCCAGAGAGTGCAACAGTAGGGAAAGCGTTGGATAGCGTAAAGGTAAAAATTACTATTCCCACTCCAGTGAGTGCAACAGTAGGGAAAGCGTTGGATAGCGTAGGGGTAAAAATTATTATTCCCACTCCAGTGAGTGCAACAGTAGGGAAAGCGTTGGATAGCGTAGGGGTAAAAATTACTATTCCCACTCCAGAGAATGAATGAATGAATGAATGAGTACGCTCTTGTATAGCGCATGGCTACCCTGAGGCATCCCAGCGCTGTAGGGGGAGAGTGCAACAGTAGGGAAAGCGTTGGATAGCGTAGGGGTAAAAATTACTATTCCCACTCCAGTGAGTGCAACAGTAGGGAAAGCGTTGTAAGGCGTAGGGGTAAAAATTACTATTCCCACTCCAGAGAGTGCAACAGTAGGTAAAGGGTTGGATAGCATAGGGGTATATTTTACTATCCCCACTCTAGTTAAAATAAATTAATATAAATCACATAATTATAAATTAATCAATTAATACATTTTAATTAGCAATTAAGAATTAATTAATTACCAATTAAAAATTAATTAACAATTTATTCTCAATAAATACCAATTAATTAATTAACATGTTTAATTAATTATAATTAAATTACTTCCCACCCTATTCCCCTATAAACCCACAACCCGCTACAAAAAATAAAATAATATTATTCACATAATTATCAATTAATCTATTAATAAAAATTAATTATCAATTAACAATTAATCAATTACCAATTAAAAATTAATTGACAATGTATTCAAAATAAATACCAATTAATTAACTAACATATTTAATTATTTATAAATAAATTACTTCCCACCCTATTCCCCTATAAAACCACAACCCGCTACAGAAAATAAAATAATATTATTCACATAATTATCAATTAATCAATTTATAAAAATTAATTATCAATTAAAAATTAATTAATTACCAATTACAAATTAATTGACAATTTATTGAAAATAAATACCAATTAATTAATTAACATATTTAATTAATTATAAATAAATTACTTCCCACCCTATTCCCCTATAAACCCACAACCCGCTGCAGAAAATAAAATAATATTATTCACATAATTATCAATTAATCAATTTATAAAAATTAACTATCAATTAACACTTAATTAATTACCAATTACAAATTAATTGACAATTTATTCAAAATAAATACCAATTAATTAATTAACATATTTAATTAATTATAAATAAATTACTTCCCACCCTATTCCCCTATAAACCCACAACCCTCTACAGAAAATAAAATAATATTATTCACATAATTATCAATTAATCAATTTATAAAAATTAATTATCCATTAACAATTAATTAATTATCAATTAAAAATTAATTAACAATTTATTCAAAATAAATACCAATTAATTAATTAACATATTTAATTAATTATAATTAAATTACTTCCCACCCTATTCCCCTATAAACCCACAACCCGCTACAGAATTAAATTAGGCAAAAATTAAATAACATAAAATTAATTACTTACAATAAATTACAAATAAATATACAGTTTTCACACATATACTAACATACAAAACACTTTAAAAAATTGGATATTATTAAAAAGTCGATATTTTTAATAACCTATATTATATACTTCGATATTTTGACTGTCTATATTTTTAAATTCGATATTACATTATTTACCTTCAAAACGATATTTTGGATGTCGATATACTGTCCACTCGATATTTTGACCATTCTATATTTTGGACTCGATATTTAGGTTACTCGATATTTTGGAATCGATATTTAGACCATTTACCGAAATTAACAACAGCCACACTATGTGTAGTAGTGGCATTGCTAGCATTGGTCAATAGGTAGTTCTCATCTGTTCAGGGTCCACAAAGTTCGGTGTCACCATAGTGACACTGGCACATGTGTCCCTGTAGGCCTGAGCCATTTTCTCATTTATCAAAGGCGTCTGCCTATACTTGCCCAAAGTATTGGGACTCACAGTAGTTGACATAGCCATGTCCACATCATAGAGCAGAACTGCCTGAGTAGGGATTCTGACTAGGCCAGACTCCATCTCAGTACCCAGGGTCAACCCCACTAAAGCCTTGGGTTGTGCACTACGACTGCTAACTGTACTAGGGGGTGCAGGTGCCTTAGGGGCTGCAGTGGTAGGGGCTGGATTTTTCTTGGTGCATTCACTACCCCAGTGTGAAACTGATTTACAGGTATTGCACCAGGGTTTCTTTGGCCCATCATTCTTCTTCTTTTTATTTCCAGTTTGAGACCCACCCTCCTTAGGAGTATTTTGGGGACATGAAGAAGACTTCTGGTCTTTTTGTTTCTGATCTCCCCCCTTCTGGTCTGCCTTTTTCTGATCACCTCCATGGTTCTGGGGTTTCTGCTTAACCCTTGTTCTGACCCATTTGTCTGCCTTCTTTCCCAATTCTTGGGGAGAGGTCAGATCTGAGTCAATAAGGTGTTGATGCAACTGCTGGTTCTGACAATTATTAAGGATCTGTTCTCTCATTATTAGATTGTACAATCCTGTATAGTCTGAGACTTTACTTCCCAGCAACCAACCCTCCAGAGCCTTAGTGGCACAATCAACAAAATCAGTCCAGTCCTGAGTCGGAGCTTTTTGGGTATCTCTGAACAACAACCTGTATTGCTCAGTGGTTAGGTTAAACCCATCAATAAGAGCACTCTTCAGGACAGAGTAGTTTTAGCATCCCGAGGACTAACTGTGAGGAGCTTATCTCTCCCTTTCTCAGAAAAGGAATAGCATAAGATTGCTGCCCACTGATCTTGGGGAACCTGCTGTACCATGCAGGCCCTCTCAAGAGCAGTCATCCATTTGTGGATGTCATCCCCTTCCCCATAGGGAGGCACAATCTTTGTCAGGTTTTTAGTATCATAGGACCTGTCTTTTTCTTTAGGGATATTGCCGCCACCAATTTTTGTTCCCTTGCTAAAGCAAGTTTAGCTTGGGCCAGGGCTATCTCTTCCCTCTCTATCTGGAGTGACAGAGCTCATCCTGGCCTTATGCTCTTTTCTCTGGGGGGAAGTCATTCCCCTTTGAGAACCCCTTGAGGCATTAGAAAGTTTAGA
The DNA here is from genome assembly GCF_964261635.1 of Lissotriton helveticus. Lineage (NCBI taxonomy): Eukaryota > Metazoa > Chordata > Amphibia > Caudata > Salamandridae > Lissotriton > Lissotriton helveticus. Next base: position 1,019,941,193 of record NC_136069.1, on the reverse strand, counting down.
CTCCCTGGAAAGGGATCTCTCTCTTCTATTGCCTGGGAGTATTCTACTATTGAATCTGGGGAGGTGCTGGCCCTCTCCATCTCCATGTAGGTTCAAGTTAGTTTGGCTAAGCCTCCTAACTTGGACCTGGCTATCCCCCTGATCATATGACTCATCTCCTTCAGATTCTGGGTCCACCTCCTCATCTTCTACCTCTGGGGTGGTGTTCTCATTCTCGGGGGGATTCACTCCTTCTCCTGAATTACCCGAGGGACCTGCACTAGCCTTCTCAAGATCATCCTTCTCTAGGATTCCTATCAGGATGGGAATGGTAGGGTTGTGACCCTTTTTCAGCTTCCTTGTAGCACACAAGGCACTCAAGTCTTTGAAGCTGAGTTTGTCATAGCTGGAAGGTGCCTTGGTACGGTCACCTACCACAGGCAGAGCAATGGGTTGCTCACCTGTGCTAGACATGACTCTAGTGAGGTGTAAGTGATGCACTTACCTACACTAAGTGTTTTCCTACTGGAACCTTGCTAGTGAGTTGTAGGCAGGGTGTGCTAAGCCCTTTAATCTACAACTACTAAGTTCAGTAGAACTTAAATATGTAAGCTTTGTTTATATGTACCTATGGTACTTAATGTGATCTTTCAAATGATATAAAGATTGCAATGGTAAAACAACAGCAAGCTCAAATCCCAACCGCTGCACACCAATGTGAGAAGTTGGCCTGATGTATGATGTCCACAATTCTGGGGGCACCTCGTATCAGTCCAAACAATCCCTTATGGTGGTGGTTGTAAGTCAACCTTGCAGGCAAGCTATCCTAATGGTAGCATGGACTAAGCAGTCTTAGGCTAAACTCAAGAGGGCATGTGAAGCCAGCTGCTTTACCAAATGCAATCCTGTAATATCAAATGAAAGGACACCACACAAGTTATATATTATAAAAATATATGTATTTATTACTAGAATAATCCTCTGTACTCTTTATGAGTGCAGAGGCACAAGCGTTTAAACAAAAGCACACTTAAACATATGAAAGTTGCACAATTATGGATAGGCCTGGTGGCCACTCAAACCATATAATAAATAAGTGGTATAAGTATCACTTTACGAACAGTGGTAAGGCCTAGGGCCTTGGGAATCGCTGGGACTACACTGGACTAACAGCAGTTAGGACAGGAGTAGCCTGCGGGAATCGGGTGCAGCGCTAAAAGCACACGCATGCCCCAATGCAAAGTCAATGGTGCGTAAAAGTTACAAAGTTACTGTTTTAGAAGTCTTCCAACTGGACTAGAACTTAGCCACTTAAAACTAGGACACTAGAGGTGTAAACCACTACAGGAGCACCGGCGTTCAATCGTTACCTCACCCACAGGAAGCGGGTGCATAGGTGCCAAAGTGTTTCGGGTTTCGTCGTGGAGTTCTATGGAGCCTGGAGATGAAGATGCTGCAGGCGGCCAGGAGAGAAGAGTCCGGTTGGATCCAAGGGTAGATCGAAGATGTAGAGTACCTGAAAGCAGAGGGGACAGAGTCTGGGTCACTAGCCAGTGACCAGGATGGAACCAGGAAGGAACCAGGCGATGTCGGGCGCAATCAGGTGGTTGACACGAAGCTTGTCTCTGCTGCCACGTGGACTCTGGGGCACCGAGGATGACCAAGAGTAAATCACGAGCTGTCCCACAAAGGCTCTCGCTGTTGGCAGTATCGGCTTCCGGATCGGAGTTAACAGGCCTTGGCAAATGCAACCCATGCAGGATTTGAAGATTGCTTCTCACTCGGACCAGCAAGGTCAGAGAGGTTGCTCCTTTTCAGGGAAGCGAGGGCCAGCCTGGAGCAACCAGACTAGCAGAGTCGTTTTAAGGATTCGTTGGTACTGGGGCCACTAGCCAACGGGCAAATGACCGGACCAACGCGTCAAGCAGGAAAATGCAAAAGGGCCCCATGCAGCACTCCGTGAGTGTGGAGGGGTGATCTTCGGTGCACGAGCTGCTCGGGGCTGGGGCTTCTCAAACTCCAATGCACAGCTTCGAGGGTGCCTCGAGAGCTGCACGGTCAGCACTTCGTAGTTTTTCCAAGATGGCCGGCCCCACGCTTCACGTCGCCTCCACGGGTCTCAGATTTGCTGGGCCTGTGGATCGGGCTGTTAGAAGTCAGAGAAGCTGGCTCTTGTTGATCTCTGTACCTGGAGTTCTGGCGGGAACTGCAACAAAGCAAACCGTTGGGCGCTGGATGGTGCCTGTTTGCACAGGGTGGTCACTCCTTGACCACAAGGGAGATTCTTCAGTCTTCCACATCGAGTGGGATGTCGAAGGGTCCAGAGTTCTGTATCAAAGTTTCAGTCAGGATAAATCTACTGCTCAAGATCACAGCTCCTACCTTTATTTCAAATCAAGGGGCTGGATTACCTGCTAGGTCCCTCCTATGGGTGGGACCCAGGAAGGAGGTGGTTATACCCCTTTCCCTTTGTCCAGTTTCGCACCAGAGCTAGGGCTGGAGTGCCCCAGAACCGGTTTGACTGGATTTTGCATGGGACACCTGGTGTGCCCCAGGCAGTGTCTAGTTTCTTTCAGCCCTCCCTGCTCCAATCCACTATCTCCTGTCTGGGGTGGTGTAGCACCTCCCTGAGACAGGAAACCCTTTGTCCAGGCCTCCCCTGCCAAGTTTCAGTCAGCAGCAGGATGCCAGACTTGTGTCGGTGGCAGCAGCATCCATTTTGTGATGCTGAGGCTCTGGTTCGAATTAACCGCGTTTAAGTAAAGTAACATGTGTTTTCCCTCTAGAAGGGAGGAATGCTACCCCCGTCGCCAGAACTGGCGAGGGGGTAGTATTCCAAAGTTTATGACACCTTACACGACATGTGTTGATAAAGCCAAACCAAAGTTAGCATTAACCGGGAGGATTATAATGCACTTAAGAGTATATGGTATGGCAGTACCCTGGAACAGCTATAAGGAAATGGTTCCAAAAGCTGCAGACAGGCTCAGCTCATGCTAGAGCCCCATCTCACATAAAACCAAGCATTCTGCCTCCAGGATTGTTAAGGCCTGCCATAGGAGTGACTTATAGGTGCATATGTGTCCAGATATAGGTTTAGACATAGGTATACTATATCTAAGCAAGGGGTGATTACATGACCTTGCCCCAGCTGAGTGATCAGCCAGTTGTGTCTGTTTAAATGGCCAGCCTGGGGTGGCAAAAGATATGCTGCAGACCCTGGTAGGCCTTGGATGCACCTATGCCCTGGGTACCTATAGTACACTGTACAGGGGCTGATAAGGTGTCTAATACCAAATTGGTGATGTACCTATAGTACATGGATATGAATTTAGAGAGAGAACAGCAGGCTGTGGGTCTGATTAGCAGGCCCACAGCCACATTAAGTCGAAAACCAGTGAAGCAAAAAGCAAAAATTATGGTGACCATAGGAAAGAAGAACCTACTCTCCTACAACACAGCTCATAAATTATGATGGGGTCGGGAACAGGCAGTCATAGCCTGACAGATGAATGGCTACCCAGGCCTTGCCAACCTGTTAGGGATGCAGGCCTGGCATAGCCCAGTAGGCCAGTGCCAGTTTGTTAGGATGTTATGGGAGAGGCGGTGAGAGGCCTATTAGGTGAACTTGAGGAGAACTGTAGGAAAGTGATGGAGGGAGCAGGAGTATGAAAGAAGAAGGTGTGATGTAGCAGAGAGAGGACAGCGAGTGTACAAGAGCGAGGTGAGGGACTTGGTGTGTAGAGTATGCGACTGAGAAGAAGAGGAAGGTACGATCGATTGAAAGGTGTGTGATACCTAGTGGAGGACTTGGTGTCCCCTGCAGGGGCGCCAAATACCTCTCCACCTAGGTTGCTAACATCTGTGCCCTGACCTCTGAGTGGAGAGGTTGAGGGATGGAAGTAGAGGGCAGGAGGAAGTAGGTCACACCTCCATGTGACAGGATGCCTATTGTTCAGCCTTCCCCTGCTCTAGTTTGGCTCAGCAGCAGGAGGGCAGAAATGTGTCTCTGGTCAGCAGCAACCATTTTGTGCTGACCCCGACTGGAAGGCTGGTACCAGGAACACTGAGAGCCTAACAGAGGGCTTCCCCAGTGCTTGAAATCATACCACCCACACCATTTATGGTGTGGGGGTGTGATTCCAGCATGTTTGATACCAAACATGATAGGATTTGTTGCAGCCGATTTCGAGATGGTCATCAAGCAAATATGTAATACCCCTCTATATAGTATATGGCTGCTTCACTGACAACTCAGGAGACTGGACTCCGTAGGCTGCAGGGGTGTCCAGCTAATACAGGGGCAATCTATCACTTAGAACCAAGCACCCTGCCCTCAGGATTGTAAAGGCCTTCTGTAGGGGTGACTTAAAGGTTTTCAGTGCAGTGACCCTTAGGTATAGTAAACCTACATCATTAGTAAGTGTTGCATGCACCAACTTACACAGTCTACAATGGGAGGCATGTAGTTCCATTTTGAATGGTCTCTCAAGGGTGGCATAATGCATGATTCAGCCCATGGGAGACATCTGGGGTACCTATGCCCTGCGTACATGGGTACCATATACTAGGGACTGAGAAGGGTACCCCAGTATCCAATCTAGGATGTACCTAGGTACTGAACAAAACAGTTTAGGGAGAAAGCAGATATACTGGGGTCCTGATTAGCAGCCAGACTAGTCAAAAACAGCATCACATCAAGCAAAAAGTGGGGGTAACCATAAGAAGCAGATCCTACTACCCTACACAACCCCCCACCCCCAAGCATAAGGAGATGAGACCAACCTTGCGCAGTTGAGTCTTCATTTTCTAAGTGGAAATATCTGGAGAGTCCATCTGCATTGGCATGGTTACTCCAAGGTCTATGATCCGCTGTATAGTTCATCCCCTCTACGGAAATCGATCACCTCAAGATTTTAGGGTTTTCACCCTTCATCTGTTTTAGCTATAAGATGGGCTTATGGTCTGTCTGAACAATGAAGTGAGTGCCAAACAAATATGGCCTTAGCTTCTTCAGGGCCCAGACCATAGCAAAGGCTTCCCTCTCTATAGCTGACCAACGTTTCTCTCTGGGGGTCAACTTTCTGCTATTAAAATCCACTGGTTGATCATGGCCCTCTGCATTAAGTTGCGACAACACAGCCCTTACCGCTAACTAAGATGCATCTGTTTGGACACTAAATTGCTTGGAGTAGTCAGGACTCTACAGAATGGGAGCAGTCCACATGGCCTGCTTAAGATCATTAAGTGCCTTCAGACAGCTAGCTGACCACTGAACTTTCATGGGCATTTTCTTGGAGGTGAGATCATTCATGGGAGTCCATATCCTTTTACAAATCTCCTGTAATACCCAGTCAGGCCCAAGAAAGGTTGGACCTGAGTCTGGGTAGTTGGAGCAACCCAGTCCATTGTGGTCTGGATTTTGCTCTGAAGTGGTTGAGCCTGGCCCCCACCCACAAGGTAGCCCAGGTATACAACCTTCCTCTGCCCTATCTGGCACTTAGTAGCCTAGATAGTGAGGCCTACTTTCTGCAGAGCCTCCAAAACATTTGTCAGGTGGACCAGGTGATCCTCCCAGGTGGAGCTAAAGAAAGCTATATCAGCAAGATATGCTGCACTATAGGCTTCCAGGCCTGTGAGAACCTTGTTCACCAGCCTTTGGAATGTGGCAGGTGCATTCTTCAAACCAAAGGGCATGACAATAAACTGATAATGCCCACTAGGGGTTGAGAATGCTGTTTTGGATTTGGCATCCTCAGCTAGTCTGCTTTGCCAATAGCCAGCAGTTAGGTCAAATGTGCTCAAGAACTTGGCTGAGACCGAAGTGTCAATAAACTCATTTGCCCTAGGAATTGGATGAGCATCAGTCCTAGTGACTGCATTGAGTCCCCTGTAGTCAACACAAAACCTCATCTCTCTCTTACCACCTTGGGTGTGAGGTTTTGATACCAAGACCACTGGACTAGCCCAAGGGCTATCTGAGGCCACAATTACTCCCAACACCAGCATTGTTTGTAACTTTATCCTGCCGCAATCTCTGACAGGGTCAGGCTGCCTGTAGATATTTTTCTTGACAAGTAGACTCTCACCTGTGTCCACTTCATGGGTACACCAGGTGATTTGACTGGGTGTCATTGAGAACATATGCCTATATTGATTGAGGACCTTCCTGCAATCAATCTGCTGTTGGTCAGTGAGGCTGGCTGCCAAGGCTAAACCATCAACTGACCCATCATCAGGATTTTGTGAGAAGAGATCAGGGAGAGGGTCACTCTCTTCCTCCTGTCCCTCATTAGTTGCCATCAGCAAGCCCATATCAGCCCTGTCTACAAAAGGTTTGAGCCTATTTACATGGAGAACCCTGTGTAGGCTCCTGGGAGTGCCAAGGTCCACCAGATAGGTGACCTCACCTTTTTGCTCAATGGTTGTATGGGGTCCACTCTATTTATCCTGGAGAGCTGCTGGGGCCCCAGGCTCCAACACCCACGCTTTCTGGCCTGGCTGGTAAACAGTGAGGATAGCCTTTTGGTCATGCCAAGCTATTTGCAATTCTTGACTGGCCTCCATGTTTTTATTTGCCTTCTTCGTGTACTCAGCCAACCTGGAACAGAGGCCAAGTACATAGTCCACTATGTCTTGTTTGGAAGGTTTGAGAAGTAACTCCCATACCTCCTTCACCAAACACAAAGGACCCCTAAGTGGATGCCCAAACAGAAGTTCAAAAGGGCTGCAGCCAACACTCTTCTGAGGGACCTCTCTGAAGGCAAAGAGATGGCAGGGCAGAAGAACATCCCATTTTCGCCTAAGCTTTCCTGGGAGTCCCATGATCATCCCCTTGAGGGTTTAGTTTGTACCTCTGTCAGTTAAAACCTCCTTAGTGAAGCCCACCCTGGAAATAAATACCAAGAAGGCCCTTACGCCCACAGGAGCAGTAGTGGTCCTAAAGGGAATGGCTTCTGGGTATGTGGTGGTATGGTACACCACCACTAGGAAATAGCTGTGCCCAGAGGATGTAGGAGGGTTCAAGGGACCAATTATGTCAATCCCACCCTCTCAAATGGAACCCCCACCACTGGAAGTGGCATCACGGGGGCCTTTGTGGTTCCACCTGCTTTTCTACTGGCTTGGCAAGTGGCACATTAGTGACAAAACTCCTTGGTGTCTTCAGACAAATGAGGCCAGTGAAAGATAGGCACAAGCCTGTCCCAAGTTTTACTTAGGCCTAGGTGTCCTGCCAGGGGAATGTTATGTGCTAGGATGAGTAAGAAGCCCCTAACCGTCAGAGGTATAACCAACCTCCTGGTAGCACCAGGCTTGGGGTCTATACCCTCTGAATAAAGGAGTCCCTCATCCCAGTCAACCCTGTGTGACCCACTGACACTCCCAGCAGCCTCAGCAGCAGATTGCTGTCTGAGGGTTCAAGAGAGGGGCAGGTTTGCTGCTCCAAACTGAAGCCTGCCCTGGATGGGCACCCTGTTCCCACAAACTGAACCTGATCAGGCTCAAGCTCATCTGGGACAGTTTCTACACAGGTATGGAGATTGTCTCCCTCAAGAGATTGATCCTCACCATCAGTTTGGGGGAAGATACAGACTTATCCCTCCTGCTCCTTCTCTTGGGAGGCATCTGGTCCATTGTTCCTGGATCCAGGCCCTGTTCAGTGGTTGTCCGTTTGGCTTGTGACCTAGTCATAGCAAACACATCTGCAGAGAAGGCCAACATTGCTGCATGAGTCCTAAATTTAACCTCAGCCCAGGCTGAAGTTTCCAAATCATTGCCCAACAAACAATCAACTGATAGTCTGAACTTACCACAACCTTCTTAGGGCGAGTTACCCCTCCCCAGCTGAAATTAACAACTGCCAACGAATGGTCAGTCCTGACGTTGTTTGCATTGGTCACTTGGTACATTTCACCCAGTATGATCTGTCCAGGAGACACACGATTCTGTGTCACCATTGTGACATTGTCCCCTGTGTCCCTGCAGTCCATGGTCTCTGTTCCATTAATCAAAGGCTGTTGTCTGTACTTGCCCAAGTTACTGGGACTGACAAGTAAGGTGGCAATATCCATGCCACCATCACAGACTAAAACAGCCTGAGCTCGAGTTTTGACTAAGCCAAAACCCACCTCAGATCCCAAGGGACAAGTCCTCTTGTCCCTCTGTTTTCTCCTCCGATAGGTCTGAATTGTTCAGGTGGGAGCCATCAGGCTCCACCTGGTCAGGGTTTGAGTCTAGGTAAAAGAGGGGTTCCCCTCCTGCCCTATCTTCATTCCTTGGCCCACCCACTCTGTCCTGTTCATCTGACCCAGAGGCTATCCTCAGGTCATCCAACAGTAACACCTCTGCAAGGTGTTGAGTGTTCGCACTTGTTTGCACTTATTCCTGTCTTCAGTTTTCTAGATGCACACAGTGCTTTCACTTCTTGGATCGAAAGTTCACTGTATCTAGTAGGCAGAGAGCCACTGGCATCTGCTTTATTAGAAATACTAAGTGAGGTGTGGTGTTGCACCTACCTAAACTAGAGGGAACTAAACTCTCTGAGGTTGGAGAAAAGGGTGTGCTTGTTAAGGGTTCATATGCGGCAGTAAACTGATTTGTGACAATAAACTGATTTGTGACAAGAGAGTATTATTTGACACTGCCTTGCTATATTACATGTTAGTAATAATATCTTTTGCCCAACACTGTTTAGGTACATTATATGTCTATGATAATGTTTGCCCAACAGCTGAGTCCTTGAATCATGTACTTAATCTTTTATCTTGTGGGTAGCAATGCTTGATGTCTAGTTCGAGCCTGTCTTGCTCAAGAAATCGTCTCCCCTGCCTCACGTGAATACACCGTTCAACGGCTTTGGGGATTCCACGTGAGGCACATGCATAGCTCCAGAGCACGCTGCACTGAGTCTATAAAAGGCTTGCTTCGGAGCGTGACAGTGCTTCGCTCCTAAAGCACAGCATCACCGCGAGCTTTCCGGACCCGCTCTCCGTCATCCAAGAGCCCCGCTCCCCATCACCCGAGAGACCCGCTCCTTCCGCCTCCCGAGAAAACCGCTCCTTCCCGCCTTCCGAAAGACCCGCTCCTCCTCCAGAACTCCACTTACCTGATTTCAGAATGGGCATTTCTCCTGACTTCGGTGAGGTCCTCCTCCAGCTCCAGATCGTCGGAAGCTTCGGGACTTCACTTACGGCTGTTTCTCCTTCCAGAGATTCTGAGGACAACTTCCTGATTCTTAAAAAAAGAAAGTAGAACGCATTTGGTTACTTGGCAACCGGTAACACGTTTAACTTTGGCAATATCGATCGGCAAGTGAGCGGTAAGACTAAAACCATTAGGAAGAATATTCTGAGACTGTTAATTTCACGAGATTTGGAAAATTACAAAGACTATTCTTCAGGGACTCGAACAATATTTAATTTAAAGAGAACTACATTGTTTTGATGTTAAAAACTGAAAGACAGAAGGCAATAGATTCTTCTAAACTGGGAGAATGAAACAAAATTTAGGATTTATGTTTATAAAACTGAGTATTTGGCGTAGTGTTAAGTTCACCAAATCACTGTGCTAGTTTTGTGTAGTTTCTTTTTTTGTATCTTCACAGAATCCCACTTAAAGAAAATCTACATACAGTTTAGAGGTAAGAATACTCGTGTGGGTATGTTTAACCAACGAAATACTAACCTATTAACCCTTTCATCATTCTAGTATGTATTAGAGATTGAATATGTTTTTTGTGTCTTTTTAAGGTGATACAATTTGAATGATCTAAATAACTGTGGAAGTGATTACAAGGGTCTTCAGAATTGTGGTACGTTATTTATAATGGAACATCACACGCCTATTATGTATTGTGGAGAAGTGTAGTGCAGGACATAAGTAATAGTGTTGTCGATTTAATAGAAAAAAGGTGTCGCCTGCTGGCAGAACTATCAAGGGAGACCCTGAACACTTCAATTAGAGAAACTACCTCTGGATTCCTCAAAACGAAGACCCAGTGTTTGTCTTGTTTCTCTCTCCACTTCCCCTTTCCCTCTGGGACAAGTTGGTTTGGCAAGTGTCCTCTATCCTTGCTATACTAATTTGTTCACGGAGGAATCTGGACATTACAACATCAAGACGGAAACAACCGGAACGTCGTGAGTGATTGCGCAACAGAAAGCGAAGCCACACATTCCTTGTTTCCTCTTGATTTTGTACTTATCTAGCTAACATGGATATCACCCAGTTCACCCAACTAGTGTGAAAATTGAATGAAGAAATGCAGGACTTGCGTTTAGAGAATCAGTCCCTTAGACAAGAGGTAGATAAGACCAGATCAGGGTTTACCACTTGGAGGGAATCTTCTGAGGAAGGACGACCTATTTTAACCCCCTCCAAATTTAGCACCACCGCCTTCCAATCCCAGAATTCATCAGGTCAATCCACTGAACAACCAGTACAAGTCACTGTAGTTGCATCTAGTCCTATTCCTCTAGCAAACCCAGAAAGATTTACAGGATACAGTAGTCGCTACACAACGTTCATGAGCCAGTGCTAACTACACTTTATGTGTAAACCACGGATTTTTACCTCTGATACCTCTAAGGTGGCAGCTAACTGGGCCATGCACTTGGTAGATACCAACAATCCTATTATACATAACTTGAACGATTTCAAAACAGCCATGTCCAGTCTATTTGCTAAACACATGTTCATACAAGCATCAGATAATGAGCTTCTAAGTCTGCGTCAATGATCAAAAGACCTGATAACTTATGTCACCAACTTCAATAGATTATTAGCTGAGACTTACTGACCAGAAGAAAAAAGGGTATCCTTGTTTTACAGAGGTCTCAGGGAGGATCTGAAGGATTCCTTAGCTCATATAGTAAACTTACCGGAAGATTTTGCAGAATTCCAAGATTTAGTAGTCAGATTAGATCATAGACTGGGGGAACGAAAGAGTGAAAGACACAGAGGGGACATTAGAAATCTTCATTTTAAAACAGACAGAAAGGAGATCGAAGATAAGGGTTCAATTGTAGAACCAATGCAGATTGGAGGAGTAAAGGGACCTCTGTCACTCGAGGAGAAAGAACGAAGACGTAAAGGAAATTTATGTCTTTACTGTGGAAAATCCGGTAGTTTTGCTAGAGATTGTCCAGTAAAATCAGCTAAAAAGAAGGTATTAGCAATTGTCAGTGATTTACCTCAGGTCTCGGAAAACTCATTTCCTCGGGGAAAGTGGAGATCATTTATCTGGGATGTAATGTTCAAAATATCTCTCATTATGCAACCAATGTAACCACCAACACTCGCAGACATTTCACAGTGAGACTAATTTTAATTTTCTCCAAACAACAAAGACATAGCATCCCTGTTCTTATTGATCCGGGAGCTACCAGCAACTTTTTTGACTTAGAATTAGCTCGAATATTACAGCTAACTTAAGTGCCTAAAAAGGAACCAGAACCAGTACGGGCGGTGGATGGCTCAGCTTTGTCTTCTGGTTTAATTAGGTTTCACACTACACTTTTGACCCTAGTTGCCGATAATGGTCATACTGAGAATACCATATTTGAACTCATCGATACGCCAACTTTTGGGGTAATTCTTGGAGTTCCGTGGCTGGAACTCCATAATCCTAAAATTGATTGGGTCAAACGTACAGTCACTCTAGATTCATCTCATTGTAAACTTCATTGTTATCAAGAAACCAAAGACCCAGGTATGCCTCTCTTTTGTGCCGCCTTGAATAAAGAAATCTCTAGCATCCCAGGAGAATATCAAGACTTCTCTGACGTGTTTGACCCAGTTAAAGCAACCAAGCTACCACCTCATAGGGTCTATGATTGTAGAATTGATTTAATTCCTGGAGCTGTGCTACTTTGTAGCAGGATATACGCTGTAATCGAACCTGAAAACCAATATTTAAGATCATACTTGGATGAACTATTGGAAATTGGTTTCATCCGTCACTCAACATCGCCAGTCTTGTCGCCGCTCTTCTTCGTGGCTAAGAAGACTGGTGATCTGAGAGCTTACATCAATTATCGGGCGGTAAGCAAGGCAATGATCAAAAACAGGTATCCATTACCATTAATCCCAGTATTGCTTAATCAAGTAAAAGGCTCAATTATCTATACTAAATTAGATTTACGAGGAGCTTATCACCTAGTCCGCATTAAGGAAGGTGATGAGTGGAAAACCGCTTTCTGTACTAAATTTGGATAATTTGAATATACAGTAATGCCTTTTGGGCTTTGCAACGCTCCAGCTGCATTTCAATATTTCATCAATGAAGTGTTACACGATCTCTTGGACATCTGTGTCATAGTGTACATAGATGACATCCTAATTTATTCAAAAAATCCTGAAGATCACATTCAACATGTTTGTTCGGTCTTGCAAAGACTAAGGGATTATTCCTTGTTTGTAAAATTAGAAAAATGTGTTTTCAATACCTCAAAAGTGGAGTTTTTAGGTTACTGGTTATCTCTCGAGGGGATTATAATGGATCCAAAAAAGGTGGAAGAAATCCTGAATTGGCCTGCTCCGATGACAGTTAAAGACACACAAAGAATTCTGGGATTCGCAAATTTTTACAGGCGGTTTATCTAAAACATTTCCAAAATTGTTACACCAATTACACAGTTACTAAAAAAGGGAAAAAAGCTCCAATGGAATTCGGAGGCTGAACAAGCTTTTTCAAATATAAAAAAAGTCTTTACTTCAGCGCCCATTTTAATACACCCTGACCCTGACAGACCAATCTTTGTTGAGGCGGACGCCTCACATACAGCCTTGGGAGTTGTATTAATACAAAAGGATTCGAAAACAGGACATTTACATCCCATAGCCTTTTATTCTCGTAAGCTTTTGCCTGCAGAACAAAAATACACCATTGCTGAACGCGAACTATCGGCGATAAAGGCAGTTTTTCAAGAATGGAGACACCACCTCCTGGGGACGAAACATACCATCACTATCTTTTCGGACCATAAAAATGTACAATTCTACTAATTTGTTCACGGAGGAATCTGGACATTACAACATCAAGAAGGAAACAACCGGAACGTCATGAGTGATTGCGCAACAGTGCTAGACCCTTGACTTACCCAACCCTAAGTTCAGTAGAACTTACTATTCTAAGCTTGTATTTATATGTACCTTGTACTAGTGGTATTTCAGGTAATCATTACAAAGATTTATCTGGTAAAATAATGCAGGCTTGAATACCAACCTCTGCACACCGATGTGAGAAGCTGGCCTGGTATGTGATGTCCACTAACATAAGTGGGCACCTTCCATCAGTCAAGACAACCCTAATGGTGATTTAGCAGGTCTCAGACAACCTTAGAAAGCTATCCATGTGGTAGCCTTCAGGCTTAGTCTTGAAGGAGTGTAAAGCAGCTTGTTTTACTAGAAAGTAATCTTATAGTAAAGATTAAATTAAAACGAACCATACAAAGTATTTATCAAAATATGTATTTATTATATAACACTCTTTTGTATGTTACAGTATCTCCTACATGGAAATACACACAAAACCCACAATACTTTAGCAAATGAAACACAGCAAATAGCACTAATACATAGTGGGCTCCGGGGGGGGGGGGGGGACCAAACCATATACTAAGAAAGTGGTAAAAGAACCACGACTCAAGTCAGGACAATGTCGAGAGAACGTAGAATTGCTGGGGACCCACAGAACCACCCAAGGTAAGTAGATAGGGACCCCAAGGAGAGCACGTGCAGTGTGTGAACACAGCCTCGTGTTCTGTACAAGTCTAAGTGCAAGTCGCTGTTGGAATTTGAAAGACTAGGGACCCTTCCCAGTGGACCCTGAAGAAACCCCGTGGAAGACAGAAGGTTGGAGTGCCGTCCCACCCATGGATACTGTGGTACCCAAGGTACCTATCCCAAGGGAGCCTGGTGCGTAGGTGTGAAGTAGAGTTGGAAACCGCAGTAGAACCCAATGGAGTACTTCAGGAAAGTGCCGCTGCTGGGAGAAGAGAAAGAGAACGGAGGAGTCCAAATGTGGATTCTTGATGAGGAGTACCTGAAAGCAGAGGGGACAGATGGATGCCCTCCGATGTCGGGTGCTGTAGGAAAGATGACGGTGACCTTGACTCTGCAGCTCCGAGGACCAGGCAACGCTGAGGATGACCAGGACCCGGATTCGAGCTGTCCCACGAAGGATGTCCAGTGCTGATGGGGTCTGTGTCCAGCGGTAGCAGCAACAAGCCTTGGCCCAAAGATCTTCTTGCAAAGATGTCAACAAGGTCGGATTTGGCTATCCAAATAAACTCCATTTGTTTGGAGAAAGGACTAAGTGCGGCAAATGGTAGATCCCCATCTGATAGACAAGGGGCTTGCACATTTAATAATGGTCTTAGTGTTAGCCACATTGATTATCTATTGACCAATTTCCATCTATGGTATGCGCTAAGGGACATGGTGGTAAGAGAGTATCTAGAGAGTGACCACAACCCCCTGTGTTCAGTTTTTGATATACTGACGAAGAAAGAAATGAATCCTCCTCACAGTGAACTAATTACCCTAGTTGTGGCCCCCACAAATGATATGAGGCGACTAAAATGGGTACATTTACTTGAGAATTATGACGTCCTTGAAAAAATCTCCTTAGACACTAATAGTGCAATAACTACACTAGAAGCCCTCTTGGCCAGTTCTGCAACCCCTGAGTCTGTAACAGGATTCCATGAAGAATTATTTGCTCAGCTCCGTACCTATTTTTATAAGCATTGTAAGACCAGGGGTAATCACTCCAGTAATATTTGGAAATGGTTTAATGCTGAATGTAAGGAGGCACGTAGATCCCTAGGGGGTGCAATCAGAGAGGGGATCCCATCAAAGTGTGTACTGCAATACAAACCTATAGGAAAGTACAGGAAAAGGCCAAGAAAACTTGGGATGACAATAGATGGCAGGACCTCAAACGTGCTTGGGAAAGTAAAAATTCTAAACAATTTTGGGATGTCGTAAAGTGAGGCAGAGGTGGCCGGCCGCCAGAACCAATAAACCATGTAACCCATGGTCAATGGGTTAGTAATTTTAAACCCCAAAACGCTCATAGATTAGAGGACTCTTATTTCCATGGTTCGGCTTTCAACGGGGCCCATGTCAGCCTTGATCTGGGAGCTGTAATGGGAGGTAAAGCTCTGGGTCCTAAAGGAATCCCAGCCGACATATTCCTTTTCGCCAAAACCAAATGGAGTCAGTATATCATGATTTTAACAAATGAAATTGCCAAGGGTGCACCAGTCCCGGACTCATGGAAAGGGGCTGAGGTAATCCCTGTTTTTAAAAAGGGGGGGAAATCTCAGCCTGGAAACTATAGACCAATCAGCTTAATAGATTCCTTCCAAAAGATCCTGGGACGACTCATACTAAAAAAGGTTCAGGATTGGGTTGAAGAGCAGGGTATATTATCACCACTGCAGGCAGGCTTTCGGGCACCTTTAAGTACTATTGATCAGATATTTTGTTTCACAATGCTATATTGGAAGACGGTGGTCCTGGACAAGGGCAGCTTATACGCTGCCTTTGTGGACCTTAAGTCAGCCTTCAATCTCGTCTCCCACAGCAAATTATGGGTAGTACTGCAAGACCTGGGGATGCCCCACAAATTATTATCTCTCATTGCTAGACTCCATGAGGGAAATTATGCAAGAATCAGGTGGGGCCCACAGGAACAGGCCACAGATCCCTTACTCGTAGAAAGAGGGGCGCGACAAGGCTGCGTATTAGCATCAACTTTGTTCTAACTGTTCACAAAATTTCTGGAAGCTACCACCACTGATGACCCTGCCCTAGCTGGTGTAAGAATTCCCATTCTAATGTTTGCAGATGTCACGGTGATAATCACTAAAACACCGAGCGGTCTGCAACGAGCCCTGTCACTCTTTGAAGTGTTTTACCAGCTGCGGGGCTTGGAAATCAACGTGTCAAAATCAAAATTTATGACTTTCAACTCTCACAGTTCATTTAGAGGCGTGGTGATGAATAAGCGACCCTTAGAACAGTAAAATATTGCACATATCTAGGGGTTATAATGCAGGGAGACATGAGTTGGAACAAGCTGCTTGACTTGGCCACGCAGAAGCATTGTCAGTTGGCTGGAACCCTGCAAACTGAGTTTAATGCATCCTTAATGTTGGACTTGGGCCTTTTTGGCAGGTTCACCCCTAAACTTTTTGCCTTTAGCCTCTAGCATAGTAGTAATGATTTTAGGCCTCTGTGCACTTTAGCACTGTGGCCCAGTGTAAAGTGCGTTTGGTGAGATGGCCTGCCCTCCCATAGGAATGCATGAGGGATAAGTGTGTCCATGGTAGTTCCTGATATGTGGGGAGTGCAGGGTCGAGTTTAGTATGTGCGAACTTGTGAGAATAATTGCTGCGCAATGGTGTGCGCAGATTTATTGTGTCCAGTGGAGAAGTGCCACTTTTAGAAGTTGGCTTTCTGTGTTCTGTGAGATGTAAATTGCCTGTCTGGCTTGTGAGTGACAGGGGCTGGCTGGTGTGGTTGGCTCCAGCAGCCAGGATGAGTCTGCCCGGTGGTGAATAGGGAGATCTGCATGTAGATGGGCGGGAGGAGTTGCACCTGGGACCTGAATAGGGCTGTGCCTTCCCTCCACAATGCTGGCTCCACCTCCTGTGGTGCGTCTGATGTCCCTGGCCTGTCTTGTGAAAGGGAGAGAGGAGCTGGGCAAAACAAAGTGCTCCTTAACTAGTTGTATCTGGTTCTCCCCTTGCCTGCACCTTTTGAGACAAAGGGTTTAGTAGTATAAAAGTAGGGGCTGTGACCCCATGAAAATGTTCTTGTTCTTGTTTTTGGACTTGAAACTACCAGGGGCATGCTGCTGTGGGGCTCAGGGGAAGGCTTGCCTCCCTGGGCTCTGCCCTGAACCTGGATGCTTGGAGGACTTCTCTTTGGGACCCTTCTGCCTGGCCCCTTCATTCCTAAGGACTCTTTTCTCCTGGACTTTTGGCTCTCTGTTGCGCCCTGGGAGCGCTTCACTTTCCCTGCTAAGAGCACCTGGCTCTTTTGATGCTACAGGAGGGAGCGTGGGCTTCGCAGCACAGCGCTGCAGCCTTTCAAAGGGTGAGTCCCCCGTGTAGGGATTCCCCCGTCATGCCGTAATTGTGGGTGCCACCCGCTTATCTTTATTTAAATTACAGGTGCCCACCGCGTTTTTGTGCTGGTACTTAATTGCAGGTGCCCACCCTGCATTATGGTTGCTTGTTGAGATTTTAGTGCGCAGGTGCCCACCCTTCGTCTTTGTTTTTAGTTTATATTTAAGTGCGAGGGTGCCCACCTGGCGACTTTGCACGTACTTGTATTTTATCACAGCGGGTGCCCACCCCGCGTATCACCGCCACAGCCTGAGCGAAGAGAGTTGCTGCCGGGCCGCTGCCGGCCGCTGCCGAGTGCGACCCGGAAGCTGTCTGCCTGGTTGGGGGCTGGCGTTGACAATACAAACACTCACCCCCAGTCAACTGATCTGGGTTTTATCCATCACCGTTCTTTAGCTCACTCCACCACCCCAGTTCAGACATGGCCATATGCAAATCAGTCTGACCCTGTGCCTCATGGGAACAGTCCAGCCCGAACTGCCAAGCCATGTCTTCCCTGGACCGGAATCAAGCTTCCCAGGACCGGTTTCTGGCATTACAGCCGTCTTCAGCCAGGCTTGCTTGACTCCAGTGGCAAAGTGGACAAGGGACTCACGTCTGAGCATACCCTGCCAACTGAGGGTGAACAAAGAAAAACCAAAGGTGGTGATGGACGGAGCGTTGACAATACAAACACTCACCCCCAGCCAACTGATCTGGGTTTAATCCATCACCGTTCTTTAGCTCAATCCGCCACCCCAGTACAGAAATGGCCATATGCAAATCAGTCTGACCCTGTGCCTCATGGGAACAGTCCAGCCCGAACTGCCAAGCCATGTCTTCCCTGGACCGGAATCAAGCTTCCCAGGACCGGTTTCTGGCATTACAGCGGTCTTCAGCCGGGCTTGCTTGACTCCAGTGGCAAAGTGAGCAAGGGACTCACATCTGAGCATACCCTGCCAACATAGGGCGAACAAAGAAAAACCAAAGGTGGTGATGGACGGAGCGTTGACAATACAAACACTCACCCCCAGTCAACTGATCTGGGTTTAATCCATCACCGTTCTTTAGCTCACTCCGCCACCCCAGTTCAGACATGGCCATATGCAAATCAGACTGACCCTGTGCCTCATGGGAACAGTCCAGCCCGAACTGCCAAGCCATGTCTTCCCTGGACCGGAATCAAGGATTTAGGCCCAGATCTCTGTACTGGGGTGAATGTATGACAATGTTCTGCATTCTGTTCATCACCTGTTGTTTTTGCCTTTGTCCCCCCGAGTGGGATGGGTATGCTCAGACGTGAGTCCCATGCTCTCCACACCACTGGAGTCAATCTATCCAGGCTGATGACGGCTGATAGCCAGAAACTGGTCCTTGGATGCTTGATTCCGGTCCGGGAAAGACATGGCTTGGCAGTTTGGGCTGGACTGTTCCCATGAGGCACAGGGTCAAGGCTGATTTGCATATGGCCATGTCTGACCTGGGGTGGTGTGGAGCGCAAAAAAACAATGGATTTAGGCCCAGATCTCTGTACTGGGGTGAATGTATGTCAATGTTCTGCATTCTGTCCATCACCTGTTTTTTTTGCCTTTGTCGCCCTGAGTGGGATGGGTATGCTCAGACGTGAGTCCCATGCTCTCCACACCACTGGAGTCAATCTATCCAGGCTGATGACGGCTGATAGCCAGAAACCGGTCCTTGGATGCTTGATTCCGGTCCGGGAAAGACATGGCTTAGCAGTTCGGGCTGGACTGTTCCCATGAGGCACAGGGTCAAGGCTGATTTGCATATGGCCATGTCTGAACTGTGGTGGTGTGGAGTGCAAAAAAACGATGGATTTAGGCCCATATCTCTGTACTGGGGTGAATGTATGACAATGTTCTGCATTCTGTCCATCACCTGTTGTTTTTGCCTTTGTCGCCCGAGTGGGATGGGTATGCTCAGACGTGAGCCCCATGCTCTCCACACCACTGGAGTCAATCTATCCAGCCTGATGACGGCTGATAGCCAGAAACCGGTCCTCGGATGCCTGATTCCGGTCCAAGAAAGACATGGCTTGGCAGTTCGGACTGCCCTGTTCCCATGAGGCACAGGGTCAAGGCTGATTTGCATATGGCCATGTCTGACCTGGGGTGGTGTGGAGTGCAAAAAAACGATGGATTTAGGCCCAGATCCCTGTACTGGGGTGAATGTATGACAATGTTCTGCATTCTGTTCATCACCTGTTGTTTTTGCCTTTGTCGCCCCGTGTGGGATGGGTATGCTCAGACGTGAGTCCCATGCTCTCCACACCACTGGAGTCAATCTATCCAGGCTGATGACGGATGATAGTCAGAAACCGGTCCTTGGATGCTTGATTTCGGTCCGGGAAAGACATGGCTTGGCAGTTCGGACTGCACTGTTCCCATGAGGCACAGGGTCAAGGCTGATTTGCATATGGCCATGTCTGACCTGGGGTGGTGTGGAGTGCAAAAAAACGATGGATTTAGGCCCAGATCTCTGTACTGGGGTGAATGTATGACAATGTTCTGCATTCTGTCCATCACCTGTTGTTTTTGCTCCTAAGTGGAGGGCACAGAAATCCAGATTGAGGCGTGAGAGGGGGGAAGAGTTCCCAGTGGAGGATCCAGTGGGTCTGTGGCCAGCCAGAAGAGCTGCATCGCCAAGGATTGGCCATGGTGATGCCACTTCTGTCCTGGAGCATCTTCACGCACTGTCAGGTGGACAGGAGGTAGTGAGCTCTGCGCCAGGCAGACTGTCACACGACACATTAGTTAGGTGTCACCCTCGTGTAGTCCTGGTTTTCCGGGCATTTGTCTAAAACAAAGGGCAACTGTAATCAGTGTCCTGACCGGTCTTGACCTCTAGGGGTACCACTCCAGTGGGGAGGGTATAGTGCTCTGGAAGGGGATGTAGACGGAGGGAGTCCTCGCCTTTGACCCCGGTGCAGCTGGTGCTTTTAGACCTAAGACGGTAGGTTGGAACTACACTGAGAGGAAGAGATGAGATTGGCTATTGTGTTCCAGGGGTTACTACCCCCCTCTCTGTGGATTGGCAAGGACCATTAATATCTGGATGGTTTAGGGCTGGGTCCTGGCCATTGACAACTAGGGAGTACCAATGCATACCTAGTTGGGCCTGAGTTTTTGTTCAGAGGAAATCACGTTGATTCAGAGGGGCGTGAAACCGGAGGGTGTCTCTGCTGTTAAGGGCCCACGTCCGTGTTTTCTCGCCCAAAGCAAGGAAGCCCATCAAGAGAATTCTTGGTCTACCCTGCGTTTTGGCTGGAAGGGGGTTGTGTTGGACTTTGGCCTTTGGACGTTGGACTTTGGCCCTAAACTTTTTGCCTTTAGCCCCTGGCATAGTAGTAGTGATTTTAGGCCTCTGCGCACTTTAGCACTGTGGCCCAGTGTAAAGTGCGTGAGCACTCTGAGTGCGTGTGGTGAGATGGCCTGCCCTCCCATAGGAATGCATGGGGAATATGTGTGTCCATGGTGGTTCCTGATATGTGGGGTGTGCAGGGTCGAGTTTAGTATGTGCGAACTCGTGAGAATAAATGCTGCACAATGGTGTGGGCAGATTTATTGTGTCTAGTGGAGAAGTGCCACTTTTAGAAGGTAGCATTTCCGTGTTCTCTGGGATGTGAAATGCCTGTCTGGCTTGTGAGTGACAGGGGCTGGCTGGTGTGGTTGGCTCCAGGAGCCAGAATGAGTCTGCCCAGTGGTTAATAGGGAGATATGCATGTAGATGGGAGGGAGGAGTTGCACCTGGGACCTGAATAGGGCTGTGCCTTCCCTCCACAATGCTGGCTCCACCTCCTGTGGTGCGTCTGATGTCCCTGGCCTGTCTTGTGAAAGGGAGAGAGGAGCTGGGCAAAACAAAGTGCTCCTGAACCAGTTGTATCTGGTTCTGCCCTTGCCTGTACCTTTTGAGACAAAGGATTTAGTAGTATAAAAGGAGGGGCTGTGACCCCATGAAAATTATCTTGTTTTTGTTTTTGGACTTGAAACTACCAGGGGCGTGCTGCTGCTGGGGCTCAGGGGAAGGCATGCCTCCCTGGGCTCTGCCCTATAATATGAAAGTTGTTAGTTCCGTGTTATATGGGGCAGAGCTTTGGGGATTCAAGAATGATTCTAAATTAACTACAGCAGAAAATAGGTTCCTACGGAAAATTATTAACCTTCTGCAAAGTACCCCAGCACATCCGCTGCTTCATGATCTAGGTTGGAAGGCATTGGGCTATATCGCCAGATTGCATCCCCTGCTATAGTGGGGGAGAATCTGGTCAACCCCGGAATTGACACCCTACACTGCGGGCCTTAAGCGTTTCATTAGAGCAGACCGTCACAAAAAAATCAAATGGTTGCAGGAAATTAGACACATCTTATAAGTAGTGGCATGGCTACACTATGGGAGAAACCCAGAAAGTACCCCGTTTCCTACTTAAGCGTTGTTAAAGGAAAGATATTGGGGTTGGGTGACCGATAATATCGTTAGAAGTAGCGACTCCTCAACACTAACAGGGCACTTTCTACATGTGAAGCCTTTACAAAAGCTGGAACCATACTGGGATATTATAACCAAGCCACCTGATAGAAAGTTATATTTCCAATCTAGAGCTGGCTCATTACCGGTAAGGTCGTTCCCGGCAAAATGGACTTGTTAGCCGACACCTCTTGTCGCTTTTGCCACGCACTTTCGGAGTCTTTGGCCCACCTGTTATTTGTTTGCCCAGCTTACATAGCCCTTCGTCACATGTGGTTGTCTCCAATTTGCAGATCTTTGGGAACCAGAAGAAATGATATAGTGCTTAGACTACTGTGCTCATAAACAGTGGCACCTTTTGTTATTGTTCTGGCAAAATTCTTAGGATGGGCTTGGACTATTAGATTGCAGGCAATTCTTGCTGTGTAGTGTATTGCATTGTATTATATTGTAATGTATTGTATGAACACTTATAAAGCGCACTGTACCCCAACAGATGTTATCAACAGACAAGAACCTGCTGGTCATACTGAAAGGATTATACTCTGGGAAAGAGCCATGCCTTAATTTTTTTGCGAAACAGCATCAGATCCTGGATGTGTCGCAGCTCATAAGGAAGACTATTCCAGAGACCCCCGGCTGCTATGCTGAACGCTCTTCCCTCAATGGTTACTTTCTTTGTTTTAGGTATGATTACCAGATTAGCTGAGTAGGAGCAAAGGCTGCATGTGGGAGCATACGATCCAAACCTATTTTGTAATGGTTTGGGCCCCATTCCATGTAGGGCCCTAAACACAATGCACAGAGACTTAAACTGTACCATTTGAGCCACTGGGAGCAAGTGCAACTCAGCCAACGCCAAGGATGAAGATGATCGGCGTGGTCTCATTAGTGCAAGTTTAGCTACTGCTGCCTGGATTCCCTGAAGCCTATCGAGCAAATATCTTGGAGATTCCAGCAGCAGAGCATTGCAGTAGTCCATGGGGCTCAAGATGACACTCATAACCACTGAGGCTCTAGTCTGTGTGGGCAGCACTGGCAGCACTTGCGCAGTTCTCTAATAAGACTATAGCAGCTCCCCACCAACTTGTTGACATGTGACTCTAAATTCTCTTGCAATTAAAGCTGACCCTCAAATTTCGCACCGTCCTCACTGGCACCAAAGGGGCATCCGTGGGGATAGGCCAAAAATTAGTAGGAAGAGCCAATGGTACTCTGCCTACTCCACAATGCAGGATTTCAGTTTTGTCATTGTTAAATTATTAACCTATCAGCAGCCTCATATAAGCATTAAATAAAATAGGGCTAATAGAAGACCCCTGAGGAACCCCATGCTCAATGTCCACGAAGTCTGATTGGAAAGGGGGGAGAGCCACTGTTGTTGTCAAATATGATTGAACCCATCTCAGAGCCACCCTTGCCACCCCTAGTTCTTCCAATCTTTCTAGGAGGATCGCATGGTTAACCGTATCAAAAGCTGCAGACAGGTCCAGCAAGATTAAACTGGCCAATTGTCCCCTGTCTGCACGCATTCGTAGATCATCCAGAGCGGTTATCAGAGCAGTTTCCATCCCATGACCTGGGCGGAACCCAAATTGCTCATCTTCCAGCTTGTTTGCCTCCAGGAATTGGGAAAGCGACCTGCTCACCAGGCGCTCCACGATCTTCGCTGGGTACCGGAGCAAAGATATGGGGCTGTAGCTTTTAGGACATCTAGGGTCTAAATTTGGCTTTTTAGAAGGGGGTTATTATTGCCTGCTTCCAACTAGATGGAACCAGCCCACTACCAAGGGACTGATCACACAACTTGCGGAAAGCCGGGAAAAATTCAGGGGCATATTATCAAGAACCTCGTTAAATTAGTCGCCTTTTTAGCGGCAGAAAACTGCCGCTAAAACGGCGATAATGTGCTTGCTAATATGCGTTATAGAATTCCAATAGAAGCCCAGGTCAGATGTGCAGGACATCTAACCTGGGCTTCTATTGGAATTCTATACACCGTTATTAGCAAGTCCATTATCGCCGTTTTAGTGGCAGTTTCCTGCCCCTAAAGGGGCAATAACTTTAACGAGGTTCTTGCCAATATGCCCCATAGATCCGAATTCCCTCCATATATTGTGAGGGAGGGGATCCAGAGGCGAGCCAGATGAAACTCCTGAGGCCACCCTGGTAAATTCCTCATCTGAGGGCAGTTCAAAATGGTCCAGGGTGGCTTCCTGCTTTAATAGCATCGTCCCACTGTCCCTACTCCCAGTAGACATAGATGTTTGTTTGTCATCCTGGGTCACAATACCCGATGAGTCCTTAACCCTCATCCCTTCAATAATCTTACTTATCTTCTCCAAAAAGAAGAATAACAAGTCGTTGCATAACTCCTGTGTGGGCACGATCTCATTTTTTGTACATTCGGGGTTTACCATATCTTTTACTATTTTGAAAATACTTTTAGTGCTATTAGCTGATTTAAAAATTAAGTTTGTAAAGTACTCTGCTTTGGCCGTCACCATTGCTTTTTTGTAGACAGCAATTTTCTACTTCCAAATAGCTTTTTCCTCCTCTGCATATTTCTTCCTCCATTGTCTCTCTGCTTGTTTGCAGAGCAGCTTATGATTCCTTAAATTTTCATTATACCATAAGGCGGACGGTTTTCCCAATAGCCCAATGTTTTTAAGTGGGGCCACCTGCTCTAACTTTGCATTTATACTCCCACACAGGGCTATATGATTATCGTTCACCTTTTCACTTGGGTTGAAAATGTTCTCCATGTGACAGACGGGGGATATACTTGCTCTCCTCAAGAGTCCCTTCCAGACCCTCCCCAGAAAACTTCTTTCTCCCTTAGGTGTAGACCCATTCGTCCTGAAGTGTGTCATTCTAAACTTGACCAAATAGTGATCTGACCATCCCACCGGTAGGACGCTGTCCATTTTGATCGAGTCTTCCCCTGCAGAGACCAGATCCAATACGTGCCCTCCCTCATGGGTCGGTTCAGTAACCCATTGCAGCAGGTTCAAATTTATGCAGGCCTGGAGAATGTTGTTAAACCCTGCATCCATTTTCCCGTTTGTCCAAAGATTGAAATCTCCCAGGATCAGTAGTCTAGTATGGGTAAGTGCCATATTGCTAAATACATCCACCAGACGTTGTTGTAATTGGCCACTGACTGCCCCTGGAGGTCTTTAACAGATCATGCCTGTCAGTAGATGACCTGCAGGATCCTTTACAGAAAATCCCAATATTTCCATACCCACCACTTCATCAATATCCAAAGTTGTAATGTCCCAGTGTTCTTTGTAAATAATCCCCATCCCTCCACCTCTGGGCCTAGGCTTATGATACACTTTCTACCCCATTGGGCATGCTAAACCTAGCTCCAAATCGGACCTGGCATCTGTCCAGGTCTCTGTCAAACACAGCGCATCCAGATTATGTGTTCCTAGCAAGATTTGTATCTTGGTGACATGCTTTAGAAGCAAGCTCGTATTCAAAAGACCAAAGTTCATCATGTCTTGTTTTAAAAAGTCAGAGACCTGCCCTGATATATTCTCCAGTGTGAACTTACCAGCCCCATGCTCCCCCAAGGCTCGTAGTTGGTTGCCCGAGTAACTATAGGCCGGTTTCCTGGTTGTAACTAGGAATGAACCGACAGCATGACTGGCGCTGTGCGTGGCCGGTGCGCGGACGGGTGCAGACGGGCTTGCCTTTGGCGCGTCGGTGGGGCGCCTGCTGCGCGGCCGCTCCATCATTCTGTTAAATGAGCGAGCCTGCACAACGACTAGAGCGCTAACCCTTCCAGCACGACGGGCCCACAGGTGGACACCGCCTGGGTACAGAGCGCTTCTAATACAATTTTAAAGTGCGGTGACTTATAAACCAGCAAGTTCCCAATTCCCCATAAGTTTTACATACGCAAATTCCAATTACTCGTTTGAATTTTTTTTTATTAAAAGATTCTGGCACAGTTTTCAAAAGATTCCAAACACAGTTTTTAAAACAAGTGACTCCCAGGAGGCGCTAACATATCTGACCCTGTGTTCAGCTTCGTAATGAGTATCAGCTCTGTATTTGCTTTCAGTACATGCTTTCAGTTACTTGCCCGTTACTTTGACCCTTAGACCTATTTTCATTATAATGTCGTTAAGGAATTGTATGCAAGGGTAAGGTACGATATCAATGAATTACTTTGTAAATTGCACAGTAAGTGGCACAAGGAACCATACATGTAATGTCTTGATGTTTTTAACTGTTTTTACCGGATTTTAAAGTTTTATTGGAAAGTTCTTTTTTAATGTTTTATTATCTATCGGTCATGATTTATTTTTGTACTTCTGCTTTGATGACTAAATTGTCGAATAAAGCTACTATGACTGACTGATGTCATCAAGCCTTTTCAATTGCAAAGGGTCGTGGTACCCAGGGGTTCGGTTATTGCAACCCCCATAAAGACTACTGGCCCAAACTTGATGAGAGGGTAGAGCAGGACCCGGGAGCTGGGGAAAACCACCCCCTGTGTTGCAGAGCCCACGGAGTCTGGAGAAGCTTGGGATCTGCAGACCGGTCGTCTTCGTTGTGGTGACTGTGAATGCAGGGGAGTGGCTCCTTCACTACAAGGGAGACTACTTTGATTGTCATTGATGCTCCAAAGGCCTTGGTAGGTTCCTGTATGATGCACAGACGATGCAGCAGACTTGAAGAGAGACAAAGACAGGCCCAAACGAAGTCCAGCAAAGTGCAGAGTGCCCAGACGTTAGAAATGCAGTGGTTTCAGTTCTGAATCTTATCCCATGACTAATCTAGGGACCTACACCTAGGTAAGCCCTTAGGTACCCCAAGAAAAGGGTTGGGAAGATTCATGGGAGAGTCTGGACACTGGAGAGGTTACTCCCATGCCCTTTGTCCAGTTTTGCATAAGAGCTGGAGCCATCAGCTCCCATGATAGGTTTGAACTGGACTATGCACATGGACACCAAATATGCCCCTCATGCAGACTTTCAGGCTCTGGCAAGCGCACCCACCCAGCCCTAATACACTAAATTCTATCTGGGAGGTGGTCACACATCCCTGTGACAGGATGCCTATTGTTCTTCTTTCCCCTGCTCGAGCTTGACTCATCAGCAGGAGGGCAGAAACATGCCTCTGGTTGGCAGCAACCATTTTGTGCTGTCTGGGACTTGAAGACTGGTACCGGGAACACTCAGAGCCTAACAGAGGGCTCTCCCGGTGCTTGGAATAATACATCCCACACCACTTACTGTGTGGGGGTAATATTTCAACATGTTTGATACCAAACATGATAGGATTCGTTGCAGCTGTTATTGAGATGGTCATCACGTGATTGCGCAATGCCTCTCAATATAGAATATGGCTGCTTCACAACCCGGGAGAATAGACTCTGTAGGCTGCAGTGGTGTCCTGCTCATGCAGGGGCACCCTCTCATTTAGAACCAAGCACTCTGCCCTCAGGATTGTAAAGACCTGCTATGGGGTTGACCTATAGGTTTTATCCTTTACCATGCTCATGATGAGCTGAGCTCGTCATGAGGCACGGTGCTCCGGTGCTCATGACAAGCTCAGCTCGTCATGAGCCGTGGAACGCTCAGGTGCGGGGAGAATTCCCCTGCTGTGCTGAGCATTCCACGGGAGCCGGTGCACCTGTGACGAGCTCAACTTGTCATGAGCACAGGAGCGCCATGCCTGAGCATGCGGGCGTTGTGTGCGGCCCCCTACCCCCAGCACAGCAGGGGAATTACCCCCGCAGCGAAGGGGTTAAGTGTAGTGACCCTTAGGTATAGTGAACCTATATCTTTAGTAAGTGGTGCATGCACCAACTTATACAGGATTCAATGGCAGGCTTGTAGTTCCATTTTGAATGGTCTCTCATCGGTGACATAATGCATGCTTCAGCCCATGGGAGACCTCTGTGGTACGAATGCCCTGGGTACCTGGGTACCATATACTAGGGACTAACAAGGGTATCCCAGTATCCAATCTAGGATGTATCTAGGTACTGAAAACAACAGTTTAGGGAGAAAGCAAATACACTAGGGTCTTGATTAGCAGGACCCCAGTCAGACTAGTCAAAAACAGCATCACATCAAGCAAAAAGTGGGGGTAACCATACGAAGCAGGTCCTACTTTCATACAGCAAGTATGCCTTAATTGTTGTTTACATTCACAAAGTAATTAGACCAAATGTAAAAAAAACATGTTTTTGAATCTTACACCAAGCAAACAAAGGTGGGATGCAGAAAAATAATAATATACTGAATGCTCTTTGCTACATTACTAAACGTCTAAATGCAGTTAGACTAATAGAGTGTATTGGAGACAGGCTGTAGGCACACAGAGCTCTTAGAGCAGAAAAATATCCCCTTTCTAAAAGTCACGTATCTAAAATAGTAATTCCATTCCAAGATATAAAACATGACACAGCTACTCCTTTCTAATCAGGGATTGCAGCTAAAAGGGTTTATTAAGGAATTCCCGATGTTCTTCTATGAAAGGAGTAGGCCTCACAGTAGTGAAAAATTAATATAAGTGTTTTTCACTACAAGGACATGCAAAACTTAAAAGAACATGTCCTACCTTTTAGTAACATAGCACCCTGCTCTATCTGCTACCTAGGGCCTACTTAGGGGTGACCACCGTTCCCTCGAAGGCGCGCGCGCGCGCACCGCTCCTGACCTCACCGCGCACCACCTCGCGTGGAGCGCGCACACGGTCAGGAAGTCGCGCCGCCGGCTGCTTTGAAAGAAGCGAGCGGCGCGAATGCGGCAGAGCGGTCGTGAGGCGTGCAGGTAAGGAGGCGGGGGGAGGGCTTGTGGCGCTTGAGGCTATGAGGGAGGGCGGGGTAGACTCTGGCCTTTTGTATAAGTATTATTCTTAATCGGAGCCCCTTCACGGGCTCCGATTAACAGTAATACTTAAACAAAAGGCCAGAGTCTTCCCCGCGCTTTCCTAACAAAAGAGTAGACAGTTTCCAAACACAGCGTGTGTTTGGAAACTGCCTACGCTTTTGTTAGGAAAGTGCGGGGCAGACTCTGGCCTTGTGTTTAAGTATTACTGTTAATCGGAGCCCGTGAAGGGGCTCTGATTAACAGCAATACTTAAACAAAAGGCCACAGCATAGCTGCCAAGGTTTCAAAATTGCTATATGTGTCATTTTCATAATTTCATTGTAATTTCGAGTGACATTTCAACAACTATGAGTGACACTTTATCGGAAGCAAAAATCAAGCATGAAACATATGGAGAAACATATAAATATAAAAAATGACACCCATTTGAGCAACAAGAAACTCTAAGAAGTGCACTAACAGGGAGGGGCCTGCCTGTGAAGAGCGCGCTGCTCTGCCAAACAATGCCGCCCGTGCTGAGTGGCGCCCTGAGTAAAAGCAACCACGAAAACTAAAAAAAAAAACATCAGCAAAATCTCACGGTATGTGTAGAGATAAAATCAAGTGTGGAAACCAGCACATTTACACCATGTGCCAATGTTGGCAACTTAGGCTCCATTATAACATGATCTTGTTGTGTGACAGCCAGCCTTGCAGCACTAATTATTGCCACATTAATGGAATCAGAAGGGCACCAAAAACGAGTGAGGCAGAGGGTAGAAGGGCACCAAAAACGAGTGGGACAGAGGGCAGAAGGGCACCAAAAGCGAGTGGGGCAGAGGGCAGGAGGGCACCAAAAGCGAGTGGGACAGAGGGCAGGAGGGCACCAAAAACGAGTGGGACAGAGGGCAGGAGGGCACCAAAAACGAGTGGGACGGAGGGCAGAAGGGCACAAAAAACAAGTGGGACAGAGGGCACCAAAAACGAGTGGCATTTGGCGCCGCAGACACGCAAGGTTTGGTTCCTGGCGCACATAGCCATGGTTGCAGAGCACAGAGACCCTCCACTGCCGCACACAGAGGAAAAAAATTAGAGGGAACATTGGGGGTTACCTGTGTAATACAAGAGAAGTTTAAGGCTAGGCAAGGGGTTTATAATGCCCAAGTCAATATGACAGTAAACCTGAACACACATGCTCTGTAGTGGCAGGCCTGAGCCATGTTTAAATGGCTACCTGTGTGGGTGGCACAATCAGTACTGCAGGTCCACTAGTAGCATTTAATTTACAGACCCTGGGTATGTGGTATACCACTGTACAAGGTACTTTCAAGTACATTAAATATGCCAGTTGTGTACACACCAATGTTTCCATGTTTAGGGAAGAAGCACATTCACTATAGCACTGGTCAGCATTGGTAAAGTGCTCAGAGCTCTAAAGCCAACAAAAAGAATCAGCAAAAAGAAAGGTAAACAAACAAAAGGTTTAGGATGGCAGTTCTAATAGTATGGTATAGGATTCTGGTGTCTGTTTGAATATTTAAGTCAGTTGGATCCTTTCTTTTGGAAGCCCCTAGTTTAGTAGGGCATAAGAAGGAGGGCGAGAATAGTTTTTCAAACAATGGAAGTTTATCACCTGCGTCCTGTGGCAGGAGGGTGGATAACCCCTTAATGCATCTCAAAGTACACAACACAATACAGAAACCGTTGTTGTCTAATCTATGAAAAGCATTATTGCAGAATGATGACTTGAGTTTAGAGTGCACTCAAAGCGCATTATATAGCACAAAAATATAAGAAGCAATACGAGTTACATTTTCAATAAGAATTAGCAGTGTGTGGGATACTCACAAAAATTAGATGTACAGTGTTTGTGTGGATGGGAGTTGCTTACCAATGTAAAAGTATGCTGTGCGAGACACCTATGAGGTGCTCACAGAAGATAGGTATGGTGAGATATGTAGAATGAGGCGTGTGGGCAAAGCTAAGATACGAGGTGTTAGTGATGAATACCAGAAACATAGTGTTCGTGTGTGAAGCTTACAAATGAATACAGTGGGTGGAAGGTCACAAATGAGTAGTAAGTGGGATGCAGTAGAGCACAAAAACGTTGTTATATGGAAGGCTCACAAAAACTATAAAATGCTCAAAAGTAGCAAATATGCCTCGTGCTAGGATTATTCAAGCCAAAATATTGAGCATTTAATTGAAACAATGATTAAAGGCATTGAGACAATGCTCAAGACTATGATGATTTATTTACAAATGACATTTGGAGAGTTGCGTATTAACAGTGAAGTATTCTTTGGGGAATAGTTCTTGCTACCAAGAAAAGGAGTGACCTGGTTTGGTAGCTCTGAGATGAACATCATTTTCCCGAAGCATGTATGGTTGGTATATTTTCTTTTATGTTAAGAAGCTCAGAGTTAAACACACCCTTTGTGTAATAGCATAGACAATATTAGGATGTGGGGGGGAGGATTATTGGTGCTTGGATTCTTTGAGGACAATATTTGCCCAAACGTTACAGAATTTAGAGATTAATGTTGTGATTGCTTGGAGAAGCTTGAGTGAGCATGCCCGTGATCTGGTAGAATGGAAACAATTGAGCCATGGAGGAGTTACTGATTCACTATGCTATTGTGAAACACTATTTCCCATATTTTATGGAATAGTGCATTATAGGTACAACCAAATAACTTCTCATTTGTGGCTGCGGTACTTGATGGCCTGTTGTATTTAACCACCTCTTTGTAGAACTCTGTGTGCTGCACTTAGGCCGATGATTTGTGTCTTGTGCGACAAATAAGGTACATCATGTTTACTATGAGTGAATGCCACTTATATAAAAACAAACCTGCAACTTTTGAGAAGTGTGAAGAGGTAGATCCAAAAGCAGGAAGAGAAACAAATGTATTTGTCTTTTGACCTTCTTAGCAGTACAGGAAAATTGTTTGTAGGGGAAGCTGGGATAAGAAGACACTGAGAAAAAGTATTTGGGCCTTGCTTCAGGGAAGAAAACTAAAACATGGAGACAAAGTGAAGCTGACATGCATGGAGATGATGTGCTCATCAATGAAAAGGAAGAAAAAAAGGGTGACAATGAGGCCAACCAATAGTAAGTAAGCGGAAGCTAAAAGACACTCTACATGCTTCTTTGTAGCCGCTTTCAATGGGCCCGATTCACAAAAGTAATCTGAGACAAAATCCTAACTTTATGACTTTCGGTATTCACAAAAGGCATTTAGGAGTAGTAAGTTAGGATTTTGTCTTAAGTTGGTCTTAGGTTTTGGTCTTAAGACAAAAACCTAACTTAAGTTAAACTTAAGTTAGGATTTTGTCTTAAGACCAAAACGTAGGACAAACTTAAGACAAAATCCTAACTTAACTTTAACTTAAGCTTAACTTAAGTTAGGATTTTGTCTTAAAACCAAAACTTAAGACAAACTAAGATAAAATCCTAACTTTACAACTCCTAAATGCCTTTTGTGAATACCGAAAGTCGTAAAATTAGGATTTTGTCTCAGATTACTTTTGTGAATCGGGCTCTAAGAGTTTAGCAGTGCGTGAAATTAAGTTACATTGACCTATGTGTCCAGGATCACACTACGTTGAGTGAAGGTGGAGCCAGAATTAGAATAAAATGTTTCTCCCTCACACTGGCTGTAGTAAAGAACTTGTCTTTTCCTCTCATTAAGCACAGCATTATTCAGGCACAAACAGTAATGAGTAAGGGACATTTTCAGTAGTGTCAAGAGAAACAACTTCCGTTGTCTTGGAAGTGAGCAACTAAAATATGAGGTTGTCTGAGGAGGAGTTGTCGCACAACCCAATGTATTGTTATAAACATATAATTTCTTCTAAACTGTGCAGATAAATGATACTGGTGAAAAAAGGGTATTTTGCCTACACAACGAAAAAGTAACAAAGAACACCACAAAAGGTTAACCGACATTGGCAAATGTGAACTTCACAGTATCGCTGTGGAAAATGAGAACATATGTGAATTAAGGAATTACTGTCAACAATGGGCAAAATAGAGGATGCGTGGCTTGCCGCAGAGAGAAATGACCGCTTGATCGAGCGGCTCCGTCGAACTAACTTGAATTTCCCCAATAAAAACCCCTGTGATTCTGGGCAAATCACTTAATCTCCCCGTGCCTAAAAAATGAAAGTAACTGGTGCTATGTAAAGCAGTCTGATAACTGATTCGGTTCGGTTCAAGTTTGCGCTATATAAAACTCTCTAAAAAAAAACAAAAAAAAAAAAAAATCCGCACACAGATCCGAAACCAAGGCATGAAAGTAGCCAACACGACTGCCTAACACCCAATGGGTAAGATATGTCCGGGAAACCAGTTTCGGACCCACAGTGGAGGTGGATTAGAATCGAGGCCTGCCAGGGTGTGCCGACTCTGAACCCGAGTGGAGGTGGGAGAACACATGACGCAGCAGACAGTGAGGAGAGTGAACGTTGTGCCTCGTCCCCCGTGCGAGTCCTAGAATCCTAGAAGGCCGAATTGAGATGCTTGCTACCCAGTGGACGGGGGAGAGAGGAACAGCAGAGTCTGAGGTAGATTCGAGTGGGGCCAGCAGGATCTGGACCTCCGCAAGCAGGACGATTAAAGAAGTGGGCCTTTAGGTGGACAAATCAAATCTGCGCCATCACTTAAGGGCATGGCCGACATCCACGAGCTCCGGGCATAGGCAGGGGCGAGAGTGAGAATGACAGGGGCAGAGGCCCACATGCTTCCCGACAGAAGAAGCTGGACAAATATGCCTTGCACAAGAACCAAATGACTAACCCAGATGGCACAGAAGGAATTGGGCAACAAATGGCATTGTCCCAGACAGTGGTCCCGGAATCCACATTGCAGGATATTATGGCCGCGATACAAGGGATCAAGACAGACTTGGCAGGGAAAGTAGATGTAGTCACCACGGAGGTGTCGCTGCTCAGAGCGGATTTTGGCAGTATGAAAGATCGAGTAGCAGAGATAGAAGGTATGACAACAGAACTAGTGGCTGGCCCACAGGCACTGCAAAAACAAGTCAAAGAGCTGACCCAAATGGCATGAGAACTGGAAGAAAAGGTAGAAGACCATGAAGGGCGCTCCCACCGCAATAACATTTGCATAATTGGGGTGCCGGAAGGGGCAGAAGAGCAGGCCTATTTGTAGAAGACCTTATAAACAAGTCGATGCAGCCTAGAGGGCTATCAAAATTCTTTGTGGTGGGGCAGGCCTGTAGAGTCCCGGGAATGTGGCCTAGACTGGGCAACCTGCCAAGACACATAATAGCGAGACTGTTTCACTACCGGGACGTATCTCTTCAAGCGGCCAGAACTGCACCACCATTGAGGTTCGAAAATACCCAAATCTCCTTTCACCCGCATTTTATTCAAAAGGTACAATAAAAGCGGCAACATTTTTTTGACATTAAAAAGACCCTACAGGTGCAAGACATTAAATGTTCCATGCTCTTTCTGGCAACCCTTAGAGTAATAGCAGAGGGTAAGATATGGAGATTCATAACCCCGGACGAGGCACAGGACTGGCTGGACGGCTGCAGAAGGGTCAAAAAGGCAAAACAGAGACGGAAAAGCGTATCAGCAGTATGGGTAGCAGCAAGGGACTCGGACCAGGAAATGTCGGCTTAATGCCAACAGAGAGTAGAACATTCACCACGAGGGCGGGAGTGACATTCCTGTTGGAGGTCCTATTGGGAATGAGATGCCGGAACTGTCCGTTGATAAAACCACAATGTGGTGATCAGAACTGTGATGACATGTGGCCTTGATGAGACTGGAATGCATGTTCAGATAAGATATATGTATATAACGAAGGGAGAAGAAATGTGGTATAAGTGGTTTACTATGCTTGGGCGCGAGTTGCGATGAACATTGTAGTGATACATTTTGTTGGGGGTGAGGGATGGGGGAAATGGTGGTCTCTCAGGCTTTGGGCCGACCCAAGTTGATGTTGTTTTTCTGGGGCGACAGGCACTCTGCAAATTGAGGAGGTGGGAAGTTTTTAACCCACAGAGCAGAGCAGTAGGGAGGGGGAGGGGTAGTTTACAACATTTAAGGGGCCACCAGAAAGATGGCACAGTTACGATGTTTTCCAAGTTAATTACCTGGCAGGTACTGGGGCTGGAGCAAAGCATTCCTACAAAACAGGAAGGGAGGGACGGATTCCTTGTACATTATGGCAATACAAATATGCTCGAGGTAACCAAATGTGCAGCGAATGGTTGACAACAAACAGGACATAGACAAGATACGGGCGCCCCCCAAATAAGCACAAACATTTGTGTACTGACTTGGAATGTTAACGGCCTGGGTCATAAAATAAAACGTACGGTAGTCTTGCAATACCTCCATAGACATAACCCTGCTATAGTGTTATTCCAGGAAACACTCCTCAAGGGCAACACATGGAAGGCTCTCAATAGATTTGGGTACAAATTAGTGGCACACGTAGGATTTACCTCAGGGTCGAGAGGAGTTGGGATCCCGATCCGGACAACTCTCCCCTTCCTAATGGGAAGAACATAGTGTGATCGAATGGGTAGATATGTGGCGGTCACGGGACATTGGGAGGGCAAGGTCCTTAACATCTGCTCAGTTTATATACCACCAAGACTCCATACAGACACGTTACAAGACCTGGGTTGGTAGATTTTACCGGATGGAGTGTTAATACTGGGGGGGCGACATAAATGCGACGATGGACCCGGAGATGGATGGAATAACAACCTCAAATAGAGAGAGGGTGTTTGATCCATTGAGAGATTTTGCTGGAGCCATGGGGTTGGTGGACCCGTGGAGACTATAGAACTCAGACGACAGACAGTGCATGTTCCACTCGGCCTCACACGGGGGGTATTCATGTCTAGGGGCCCGATTCACAGAACTAACTTAAGACAAAATCTTAAACGTACTACTTTTGGCATTCACAGAATGCACTTACTACTTTTGGTATTCACAGAATGAACTTACAACTTTTGATATTCACAGAATGGATGTACGACTACTAACTTTAGGTCCGCACTCAGGCCGGAAATTCCGCACCCGGAGCGGAATTTCCGCTTACGGGCCGGAATTCCGCGTATGGCCGGAATCTCCGCTTATGGCCCGGAATTTCAGATTTTGGGCCGTAATACACACATTGTGGTCGTTGATAATTTTCCTCAAGGGTAAACACCTGTCCAAGTGCCTAACATCCCCCATCATGCATCAGCTGACACACTGCAGCCAATCCCAGCCCCGCAGGATCTATAAATGCTAAGCAGACACACAAACCCTTTCAACATGTCGCTGAATGTGTTTGTTGCTCTACCCCTTGCCATGCAGCAAAACTACTTGAGGAGGAGGAGGAGAGCAGAGAGGATCTTCAGACAGAGGAACAACCTATTTGGAATGTCCAGCCAAGATGTAAGGGCCAGGTACCGTTTCCCTCCCGAAGACATCTTGGATATGGTATGTGAGTGGGAGCAGGAACTTGACTCTGTGGCCTGCTGCTCCCATGAAATACCAGCCTATCTCAAGATCCTTTCTGCTCTCCATTTCTTTGCCACTGGGTCTTTCCAAAGGGTCTCCAGTGAATATGTGGGCATTTCCCAGGCAAGCCAGTCGCAGTGCCTGCATCAGGTACTGAGATGCATCACTGCTAGAGTCCACAACCACATACAAATACCCCATACACTGGCCAGGAGACAAAGGGCAGCACAAGATTTCTATCTAATTGCACACTTCCCACGTGTGCTGGGTGCAATTGAGTGTACACGTGGCCCTTCAGCCAACACGCTGCATTGCACACATCTTCTGCAACAGACACCAATGGTGTTCAATCAATGTGCAAGCCAGTGGGAGGTTCATTGATGTGCATGCAGTGTTCCCAGGCAGTACCCATGACAGCTTCGTATTCCGCATGTCACCTCTTGCCCGGCGGATGGCTGCGGGAGAATTTGGCAACATGTGGCTACTGGGTAAGTACCAAACACTAAAAATAAGGGATATGTGTTATTGAAATGTCTGAATCCCACACAACATTAACCATTGTACAATAAGAATCATAAAGCTACATACATGGCCCAACAGACACTGCATGTACTAAAGTATAGATCATGTCCTGTGCAAATCAAAGAGGGAAATGTAACCAACTGCCTTTTCTTCCCTCCACAGGCGACGCTGGGTATGCACTCTCCCCACATCTCCTCACCCCTTACTGGTGTGCAAACACTGTATCTCAGCGTAGGTACAATAGGACACACATACAGACTAGAGCCATCATAGAGCACACTTTTGGTCTGATGAAGTCGCAATTCAGATGTCTTGACCGTGATGGAGCAAGGATTCGCACGTACAGCGACTTGCTTGAATTCAAGAACCTCGAATAACCTTAATGAACTAAATCAATCTGTTTGTCTCACTAATTTCCCTTTTATTCTGACATTTGGGGTGTCCCAGTGATGCTTGCTTATGTGTTTACTAATCCTAATACGCTTGCAACCTAAAATGGCTGCTGCTACGCGGGAATTTCTTCTGCACATGCGTCGGTCACACCCATGTGACGTGACGTACTCGCAGTTCTGGTGGGAAATCTTTTGCACTTGCGCAGTAGTATTAAAATGGCTGCTTTGTGTTCTCACATGCCTGCAAGCTTGCATTGCTGCTTTCGCTATACTGTTTGTTTCGCATTTATCCTAATGCTATAGTTATTATAAAGTAATGGGAGTAGTATAGGGATTCATGGTATACAGTGCATTCTTTTTTTCTGTGTTTTAAAACTGTTTCTATTTGCTTTTCATGTATCGTATATCCTTGGGCATGAGGGACGGGAATACTCCATTTTGAACTGCCTTTCTGCGCATGACAGTCTTTCGCCAGAGGATGAACTCTATGACATTGAAGGTGCGCCAACCCAGAGGTCTTAGCCAAGATGTGCCTGGGAAGATGCACCTTCGCCTAGTAGAAGAAGCTGAATTTGTAGTAAATGTAATACATTGTAATGTTTGTTAAACTCACCATTGTTTCGTGTAGAAAGCATGCCATGGGAACCCGAAATTCAAGGGGCAGGTATGGAAGATTCAAATGAGGGGCTTGAGAAAGTCAAATCCTGGGAGGTGTGATGACCTGTCCTTTCTTTTGTCCAATCGAAATTGGGGATCCTTACACTTGCAACATTTGGGGGGTGGTACACTGACCCGAAAACAGTATAACTAGCCTAGGTTTAGCTAGAGAAATTGTCCGACTTGTCCGAATAGCTGACCTGTCACTGACCCAATGCACTCAATAGCTGATCGAGAAACAGAGGTGCTGCGGAGCACTCTGTCAGACAGACTCACAGACCCATTGGGGGTTTTGAGAACCTTAAAGTGCTGGCGGAGCACTTTGCTGGGGAATTCGACAACCTAATCGGGGTTTTGACTGATAGCTGCAGAGAGGGTGTATCGCAGGCGTTGCAACTGAACTGCGGGTGCTGGTCTCAACTTTGGTGGTCCTGTCCTGATCCTAATCTGGTTTTCCTGTCTTGGGTTTCCATTCTGCACCTGATGGCCTACTGGCCACTGTCCTTTCTTGGGTTTCTCCTGTTCTTAACTGACCCGTGGCGGGGGTTGGTCTCCACACCGTTCTAGGTAAATATAAATCTGAGGGAACCCATTTTGCATTCCTTATTTCCTTACTTTGAATAAAATCGTACTTGCACATTGTTCCTTTTCTTACCCTCCCTATTCTGATCAATAATAAAGTTCTATACCTTTTGCTGAATTATTATATGTTCCATTTTTCCCCATCCTATAAGTACATCCTGATATACAGTTCATGAAATATAGATGTTCCTTTCTTTACCCATTGCTTTAGTCGGTTTAAAGTGGTTATTCTGAAATTACTAGCGTGTTCCATTTTTCCTTCTCTAAAGTCACATGATTCAAAATTCCTTTAGATTTTTGAGGAATATTCAACTGGGAGATTTTTAGCATGTTCCTTATCTCCCGTCCTTTAGTCACTCCAGATCAAGTCCAAATTCGGGAAATCGATTACTAGCATGTTCCAAGTTCTTACCTTCCCTTTAGACTTCTAAATGGTTGGTCTTATTTTCTTCCTATATGGATATACACTCTTTATGATTTTGGTTATTGATAGTTTACTTGCTGTGAATCTTATGCTTTCTGAACTTGATGAGAACTAGATAAAGGTTTTCAAAACTTCACGTGTCTCTGGTTATTATAAAGAGTGCAAATGTAAATAAATGGTTTTGTATTTTGGTGACTGCCTATCTTTTACAGCTAGCTCCCTGATCCATTGTGATTATTAGGTACCCGTAACGTGGATTGGTAAGTCGGGTACATTGGAAATAAATAGGAATGAACTGGGTTACTGGTAGTAACGTGTAGGTTACCCGATTTATTTAGTTTGGTGTATTGAAAATATATGGGCCCAAGTGTGCGTAATGGTAAAATTGTTAGTCGGGCGACCTGCGCGCGATGTCTTGACCGTACAGGGGGTGTGCTGCTGTACTCCCATGAAGTTGAATGCAAAATCATATTAGCCTGTTGTGTTTTGCACAACCTTGCTTTAACGCATGACTTACACATACCTCTGGAACCTCAGCTAGCTCTGAATCTGGCAAACCGGGCCATTGCACATAACTGAGGTCAGGGTATGCAAATCCGTGATCAGTTCATTGCCACGTTTTTCACATGAGCAACCTGTAGTGTCATGGACAAAATGTGGTTTGCTGTCTGTTGTCAATGATGAAACTTGGATAGACACAACTGTGTCAATATATTCCATCCTTAAACTACTTTGCAAGCCACACTCACTGCATGTAAATCACGGCTGTTGAACAGTAGTCAAGGTTGAGCGTGCGTCAGGTCATGTGCCCATGTCAGCGATCAGTGTAGTGGATGTCCCTAAACAATCTATTCACGCAGATGTAAAACTATACATGTTCTGAGAGACCTACTTGGTGCTTATGAGGATGGGTCACTCAATCGCAAATGGCCATAACCATTGCAGTCTCCGGCCTGTGCACTCAACAGATTTGACTTCCCCACAAATGATGGGCCCACAACGTGAGTGATGATGTCATGGGTGAATCAGGCACCATGTGCCTGTGATATACAGTACTGCTCCACCCCATTGTTATGTGACACATCACACAAATCTTGTAATGAGCACTCAATATGGACTACATGTACCATAATGCAAAATAGGAGAAAATGAAACTGAGGTTTGATGTTGTGTCAGACCCCCCCCCCCCCCCTCCCCCCGTCCGAGCAGAAATTTCATTAAATGGTCTATTCTTTTTGTTACATGTTCATGATTTTAACCTGCACTGTCATTTCAGTTTTTTCCACAACAGAACTGCAGGATGGCAGTGGATTTGATTAGTGATTGTGGATGGATCAGGATGAATACAAAATGGCTGCCAACAATTTCCTGTGATGTATTTCCTGTCTCCCACTTCCTGTATAACATTTCCTGTATGAAATAATGTGTTCCGGGTCAATTTTGGAGGTTACGGCCCAAAAACAAAATTTCCGGTTTCGGACCGTAATGCGCGGATGCGGACCCGCTGCTCCGGACCCTACGTTTTCGGGCCGTAACCTTGGTCGAGGTGTCCTCGGGGCAGGAAAATACACAACCTGGGCTTGCCATCTGACCCTCCCCACCTCCAGAGGCCCCCATTCCATCGGGGACTCCAGCTGCATCCCCTGCAACCAGTCCCCCTCATCGTACTTGCCTGCTCAATCACAACATCGGCTCCGGACTTGAGGCACCACATCCCTCCACTCCCACCCAGGCCCCTTCCTGTGTTGTTCCTCCTGTGGCTGTCCCAGAGGACTTGAGGTAGATGTGTGAGGGTCAGCCAGACATGTCCTCTCACATAACACTGCAGATGTGTCTGGAGATATGCATGATGCGAGCGGAGCTTGTCGCAACTCTGACCACTCTCATCACCAGTGTCAATTCCCTGGCCACAGCCATGTCGTCTGTTGTTTCCCAACTCCCTTCCAATACCACCGTCAATGTCTCCCCCTGCCCGTTGGCCCACACTGTTTCCCCTGTACCCCTTGTGTGTCACGAACCCATGTGGTGCCTATTCCTGCACCGACCAGCTGTGTGCCTGCATCAGACTTGGAGGATCTGGATATTGCGGTGTTAGAGGATGACCAGAAGGACAATTGACTTGTTGACTGATGCATCTTTGTGGACAAAAATTTGTTTTCCCCTTGTAAATAGACTGGTTTCCCTGACGCTCCCTGACGTGTTACATTTTTGTTGCCCAACTCCAATCCAAGTTCCCCTCTCCATCTGCACTAAGATCATAATTTGTTTTCTTTTATCCCTTCCAAACGGATGGTTGTTCTAATGATCTAATATAAATATGTTTGAGGAATCCTACTTACTTTAACTTGTTTGACTTCATTGTGAATGTCTGTACAAAAAATGGACATGTATCTGGTGAGTCATCTGTATTGCACATTATGGGTTGTTGCAATGATGGGTTACACTTGTAACTGTGTCACACACACATACCTCCTCACATCTCCAGGCCACCTACATCGTTATACAGGACATGATACACAACAAAATCTTACTTGGGAAGATCTTTACTTTTTCTGTACACATATTCACAGTGGTCAATATCATTTTGGGATGTTGTCAATGCCGATTGTGCTTGCGATATCGCAATATCGGAGGTGATTATCGCTGTGAGGGATCATGTCTGGCTTGTCACCTATGTGTATGTGGGTGTTGTCCATGTGCCTGTAAAGGGTGACCTACATGTACAGGGGCCGATGGTGTATGCACAGTTGGTGCTTGTG
This sequence comes from Lissotriton helveticus, assembly GCF_964261635.1. Taxonomy (NCBI): domain Eukaryota; kingdom Metazoa; phylum Chordata; class Amphibia; order Caudata; family Salamandridae; genus Lissotriton; species Lissotriton helveticus. Next base: position 1,019,899,940 of record NC_136069.1, on the reverse strand, counting down.
CCTGGACAAGAGCTGGTTGACAGGTGGTGGCAGTGCCTGTACAGGGGTTGCTGGTGGTTGTGCAGGTGGTGGGAGTGCCTGTACAGGGGTTGCTGGTAGTTGTGCAGGTGATGGAAGTTCCTGTACAGGGATTGCTGGTGGTTGTGCAGTTGGTGGGAGTGCCTGTTCAGGGCGCAGGTGTGGATGTGGACCTTTGCTGCGGTCCTGGGCAGTTGGTGGTACAGGTGTGTGTATGTGCTGTCATGCAGGCAGAGATGATGGCTCCCCTCCCTGCGTTGACTGTGAAGGGAGACTTTGGATCACTTTCAACATGCCCTCCATCATCTTCATGGCCAAGGCATGATGTCTTGTGCTCTCCTCCCTTTGAATGGATATCATGTCTCTCATATTCCTGGACATATCCATCCTATCCAAAGCATGGCTCAGTCTGTCCACCACCTGAGGGAATTGGACCATGTCCTGCAGGGACTTAGACATGTCTGACAGGGTAGCCCCTATGGCACGAATGTCTGTCTGCTGTTGGAAGAAGTCCTGCTCCCACTGACCACCATAGCCAGGTGCAGGCCCCCTCTGCAGGTGTCTGCCTTGGAGGGGAACAGCAGGTCCAATAGCAGGGGGTGGCAGGTGGAAGCCTGTGGGCAGGAGAATGGTGCACAGGGGATACCTGCCCCACAACAGGATTGGTACTTACCCCAGATAGTGGAGAGGATGCCGGGGATACACTGTATAGGGAAGAGAGTGTAGGGGACCACCATGTCGGGCCTGGAGGTGAGGGCTGTGAGGAAGTGATGTCGGTGTTGGGCGGCGTGAGAGCCGTGGCTGTTTCACCCTATGCTGGGAACAGGCAATTGTTTGTTTTGGAGGAGGCTGACAGACGTTGCTGGGCGGAGGAACCAATGCCGTGAATGATATTGGCGATGTGGTACGATTGCTGTTGATGGCATCTGAATCGTCATCCCCGGAGTGAATGGACATATAGTCGACATCCTCTTCCAAGTCTTCATCCTCAATGACTTCCTCCTCCTCTTGCACAGTACTTGCTGCCGACATAACTGCCTGGAGGATCAGTGGATTTTCCCCTCTGATTGCCCGTCGGCACACACTGGTTGTAGGTCCGTCATCCTCTTCATCCCCTGGAACAGAGGTTGCAACCGTGTTAGTGATTGACCTGGTATTACATGTGATGCAACACAAGGGTTGGATTAACTGTACTTTGCATCAACAGATGAGAATCATGTGACCTGGTTAGTGTACCACCACAAATGACAGCTCACACCATAGCACTGAGGTGTTAAACTGAGATGTACATTATACAAGCAAACTCACCAACTCCAGCCACAACTTTCTGTCCCTTCGCGATCACCCCTGTTCTCAACTGCTGAACCTGTCTGCTCATTGATGTTGTTGACATGGCTGTCCACAATCCAGCAGCTTTAGAGGGAAGTGATGACATTCTCAATGATCTACATTACCAATTAACAAACAGGCACATGTGACACTCAGAATATGTATGTCACTTTGTAAATAACAACTGCTGATTCCATACAGAAGGGGATCTTGATCTCTGTCATGGTTTAGTAATCTAAGCTAGTGACACACTTTATGCCTGAATTCCTGATGGACCGGTACAAGAGGGTTTCACTGCTGCAGCCAGGATGTCATGCATTCCCCGGGATGGTGTACGCTACACTGGTGTCATCCTGTCAGCAGCTGTGATGAGACATACATGTCCATATTTCAGTACAACAGATAGTAGCTATGAGCTAACATGTCATTCTCAATAACCATTGACCGGCTAATGTGTGGCACGTTTCCTTCATGGACTTTACATGTGGGCCCCTGCTCACATGCAGTAGTTGACAGCTGTTACCTCTACGCAGCACTGACATCAATAAGATGACACATCAACAGACAAACTTGTATGAGAAGGTTACTGACATTTCAAGGAAGGGAATAAATGACCTGGACTCCTCCGCATTACACTGATTACACATTGACCATTAAGACCAACAGGTTTTGTGAGTGTAATGTTGTCTGTTGACAAGTCAAAAGGTGTTCATGTGTGATATGTGCAATAGTCAGGGACATAATGTTGATCATTTGTTCTTCCCTACCCAAGAAGTCACAAAGCTCATTTCTGACTGAGAGAACACAGATTTCTTATGTCCATCCTTTGAGTGACCTCTCTTTGCATACCCTAATTCCAACATCACTGTAGTATTTAGCTGACAACGGATGGTGTCTTGTACAGCAGACATCCTAACCTCATAAGTCAACCACTCACCTACGTGTAAATACGGTAGAAGAGGAGGCAAGCAGAATGCAACATTTGGTAATGATCCCACATTGCGGCTAAGTTAAGAAGCTTTGATGCTTTCCGCCTGCACTGGATTAGCTTGTTACTTTTCAGCCAAGTGATTTTAAAATGTAACTGCATAGAGATTCAGCTTAGCAGCCCATACCCCGATCTCAAAGGTACACAACTAGCATCAGTGTGAGCCTCATCCATACCAATATCAATATGATTTTGCCATAGATATTTTGCTAGGGAGTTTTCATATCATTGAATTGCAAGCCAGTTGTGTTTTGGACACTTCATATGACACATTGTACTATTTTATGGCCATTCTGCACTCACTTGGCATACATTTTGTGTCACCCTTTCATTAGCCACCAAAGTCTGATCTGGTATGTGATTAAATGCCATATGTGAGCATATTATGATGCAGGACAACAGTGTTGTACAACACATACAACATATGGTGGAGATCAAAGGCACATTTAATGAGCATTCAGGTACATTATTATTGGGTTTACTCACCATGGCCCAACACCGGCCCAGTGTGTGGTCCTGGACCAGATGTCACAGCCAACCTTGTAGCAGAAGTCAGTGTGTGTCCCTGATTCTTGGAGGACCTCTTTGTACCTACAATGATAAGTGTGTTTGCAACTTTACCTTTCTCCTGGCACATGTGACACACTCAATTTCAAGCACAAAGGATAAGCACAATAAGTTGTGGGCACCACCATTGCAGAATTGTGTGTCACTTAATATCATGAGTGATCCCACATATAACTTATAATGGACCCACTACCTAGAAGCGACATATATCAGAATGACATGACTCCGAATCCTGAAATAAGGTCCACTATCGTGTTTTGTTGATGGCCAACAAACAAGCCAACCAATGTGAGAAGTACATGACCAGCTGGGTGGACTGGGCGATTTCTTGTATAGTGAAAACATTCTGAGTTGGACAGTGGATGCATTGTCATTACTACTGACAATGGTAGCTCACTTCTTGTTCCTCATTGTCATATTTGTTAACATTTGAATTCTTTATTATGTCTACAGACAATATTACAATATAGTGGGGACACCCTTTTGACTTGTTGTGGCACTCTATTGCAGAAGTGAATTCTCAGGTCTGGGACTGTTAGTGGAATACATGTTAGGTTTACCAATTACAAAGGTATGATGAGCCAAGACATATTTTATTTTATCTTTCGCTATTCACATATGTCATTTGCTAAAGATGAATGTCCATTGTCAAATCCAATAGTTGTTAAGCTAGCTTTTCATCTCTGGTTATCTTTCACATTCGGGCACTACATGTCCCTCTGTTGTCTCCTGACAATGTATGCCTTTTGACCATCTCCTGACCAGTTTGACTTACCAGTTTGTGAGGGTCGTATGCCTTGCTCTGGACGATGTTGTTTCCTCCCAGAAGATGCAGGGACCTCTGCTACTGCGGTTATCTGTGCTCTGGCTGAATATGTCAATAGGTGAGAAGAGAGAAAGGTAACCAAATGGGAAATGTACATATGGAACTTTTCAGGCATTACCCCATATCTTCTGCATGCTAACAGTGTTGTGAAGTTCTGCAGCAGACGGGGCAGGTAGGTGTAGTGGGGCAATGGGGATGTAATGGTGTCGCAGGGTGGGAAAGGAACCACAGAATATGTGAATGACATACTTTGATCTGAGGATTCTCTCACCTCCTGCTTTGTGATTTTTGCTGGCACAGGGTGAGTTACTTCTTGGATAATTTGTGGCAGATTTACAGGCCCCTTGCTAGATATTTAAGCCGCCGTTGCTTCACTTCTGTGACACAGCGGTGGCGGAAACCTTGTTCCATGTTGTGACTTAGTTACAGCATGAAACATCTAGGGAGATGCACCACGTTGTGTACCCGTGCGCAACATTAGACCTGCGTCAGGTTTAATGTAAGCAGGGTGGGCATTCCTTTGTGAAATACATCAGGAAAGTGATGCAGTGAAATCTACAAGATTCCATGGAGTTACTTTTCATAGGCCACTGTGACGAAACATTACGCATGCTTGAAGCAGACGTAAGGAGTGGCGCAGTACGTTAGGTATGGGTGGTCCATGGACATTGTTGGAGTTGCAATGCACTTGCGACACAACTCCAGCAAAGCGCCGCCCTTATGCCATCAGAAAAAAACCACACATCTGTCTATCCCTGTGCCACAGTGGGCAGCATTGTTGAAGCAATGCATCTGTGGTGGTGCAAGGGTAGAATTGCGTGTCACATTGGTGCTGGTGCATCCCTGCTAATATGCAGGGATGCGCCAGTCCTTGTAAATCTGCCCCCTTGTATTGTTCCAATTCATTTGTCAGTTGATTTTCATATGCTCCGCAACCCCTTACGTTTTTGACTGACTCAGACACATCTGGATGAGTGGAAAGGGCACTTTGTCAATTCCTACTTAGCAGGGTTAGGTATATACGGCAGCAGTACTGTGCCCATGTTTTCAATAGTGGGAGAGGGATTTGCCATTTCTATTGCAAAGGATTCTGGGATTCTTGTGGTGCAACATACATGAGTCTCTGACTGACTATATTTTTATATACACTTTGTACAACTTCCTTACTCACAATGCCAGTGCAACACAGACAATCTTTTCATACACTTTTTCTTGTCATCCCATTTACCTGGTACCACATCGTGGACATCACTCACACGTAGCCCATGGAGCATGTGGGGGTGGAATGTGGTGAGGATATCCTCCTCTAGTGATATGAGATGGAGGCGGGTTCAAGCGTGTAGGGCAGGGAGGATCCTGTTCAATTCGATCTTGGAGTACTTCTCCTTCACCCTCTGCCTTTCATCCTGCCACTTCTCCTTGATGTCCTGCGCCTCTCCTCCCCCAAAGCTTTGACAGCAGTGGCTAATTGCTGCCATAGAGTTGCCTTCTGTGTGCCACTGGTGCAATAATGTGAGAGTCCATATAGGCGTTTGTGGTGCCTCACTATGTACTCCACAAGCATGGTAGTCTCCTCAGTGGTAAAGTTCTTCTTCCTCTTCATTTGTTCCATTTTCCTCTGGCGATGTACAGTGATTGTAAACACATACTCTCTGTGGCCAAACCTGTTCTTTCAATGTGTGCCGCTTTTATATGTTTCGTGCTGCTGGTCTTGCAGTTAGTGTTAATTGACTTCAGCTGGAGAGTGGTGGGGGATGGTAGGCACTTGAAACGTTCATCAGGCCAAAATGGTGGTATTCTGGCAGAAAATTGGGAGTTCTGGCCCAGAAGCAGAAATTCTGTCCCAAAAGCGGAGATTCCTTAACGTAAGCGGAATTCCCGCTCCAGGTGCGGAAATTCCGGCCCGAGTGCGGACGTAAAGTTAGTAGTCGTAAATCCATTCTATGAATACCAAAAGTAGTAAGTTCATTCTGTGAATACCAAAAGTAGTAAGTTAATTCTGTGAACGTTCATTCTGTGAATACCAAAAGTAGTAAGTTCATTCAGTGAATACCAAAATGGTAGTAAGTTTAGGATTTTGTCTTAAATTCATTCTGTGAATAGGGCCCTAGATTACTTGATGACGAAGGCCGTAAAGGCACACTGGTTCAAAAGAACAGAACATAAAGCGAGGGGCATCTCTGACCATTCACCACTGGAGACAGTACTGAAAGGACCCATAAGACAATACACTCTAGCCCACAGACTGGACCTATGGCTCTTTCGAGATAAAGAGGTCAGAGAAAAATAGGTGAGGGCACAGATCAGTCCTTTTAAGAGAATGAGGGAACAGTAAACTCAGCCTGTACGCTGTGGGAGGCATACAAGACGGTAATTAGGGGACATGTTCAGGATATAGTGGGAGAGAAAAAGAAGGAACAAAGGATTCAACCGGCTGCACTAGAAAAGGCTATCATTTAATTGGAAAGAGTAGCCTTGGACAATAGTGAGGCTGCAGCAGAGGCCACTTCAAAAAGAAGAGAGTTTCCCAGGTAAACCAGAAAGGACTGGGTATATGTAGTCTGACAAAAGAGATTTCCTTTCTGTGTTCTTCCGTTTAAACTAAACCATTTGGCAAATAACAAAAAAACTCAGTTGTTCTAAACACGACATGATAAGAGAGTATAAAGTACTGAGATTTCTACAAATTCCTCATTTCACACAATTTTATTTTTTTGAAAATCAGAATCAGATTTCAATACACAAGTTTAAAAACAGTATAAAAACTATAAGTATACAATTACTCAGGTTAGACGTGAATTCCTATTCTATACAAATTATAGGCTAATCTATGAGTTGGCAGATATTATATACAGACAAAACATAACCATTTAGAAAAAGGGTCCAAGGGATATATACTTTAAAGACCCACACCTGATTTTATCCCCAGCACCAACTGAATGTACAACACACGAAACACAGGGGGTCTGCCAGCCAAATTGAGAGGCTGCATTGTCGATACCGAGTCCACAAGATCTCTGAGTATCTGTATCACATAAAGACAACGTATTAATAAGAAAAGAAGGGAAAAAGGTGAACACTACATGCATAGAGGAGACCGGTACAAAAACAAAACAAAAAATGAGTGATTTTAAAATAGGATGGAATGTCCTCCTTCTGACTACTTTATTCTGCGGACCAGACACGCCTCCTAATTAAAAAATAGAACAGTGCAAGAAAAGACAGTAACAAATATCTGTCTACAAATGGGCCCATAGGAGGACATTCCATCCTATTTTAAAATCACTCATTTTTTGTTGCACTTGCTCTTTCCATTTTACCATTAAAAGATCAGTCATCATAGACGGTTTGTGTATCTTGGTGGACCAAATCCTAATACAACAATAAGGTGCGGAGCTGAGTGTCCCACTGATCAGGGGACCAGCCTCATTTGCACCAGGGTTTGGCCAAATGATAGGACTGATCATTGAGTCTATTTTGATGGAAACCCTTTACAATCTGTTGTGGATTAATCAGCCATATACGAATAATCGATGATATACCGGTCTCCTCTATGCATGTAGTGTTCACCTTTTTCCCTTCTTTTCTTATTAATACGTTGTCTTTATGTGATACAGATACTCAGAGATCTTGTGGACTCGGTATCAACAGTGCAGCCTCTCAATTTGGCTGGCAGACCCCCTGTGTTTTGTGTGTTGTACATTCAGATATTATATACATCAATCACATTACAATCAATTCAATTTCATAAAGTAAAATCAAGAATAAAATTAAAAATAAAAACTTTCGGAGTCCTTATGTCGACGTGTTTCGGTGCTTTAGGTTTGGATTGAAAACACCTTCCTCAGGACTGAACTTTTTGTTAAAACCAGGTATTTTCTTTTCTAAAAAGGAGAATACATACAATTAGACTCTGTTTTCAGATGGGAGAATTTGTACTCTAACATGTCGTGAATTTACTAAAACCATTGGGTCTATACTATTACCAAAGTCTAAAGCTTACTTGTTATTGAGTATTCTTTATTATCTTTTCAGAATACTAGGACCCTCTTCTTTACTTTTCTAGTCCTTTATGCGTACATAACGGATGTAGGACGTTACAACGCCGCATACTTTTACAACGCATACCATTACAACGAATTTTTTACAACGCAAAAACTATTACAACGCATGTATTTACAACGCATGTTTTTACAACGCAGGTACCTTTACAACGCATACCATTACAACGTAAGTATTGGTAAGTATATATTAATTTTTTTATTTTAAATTATTTGAAATTAATATAATTTAATTTAATTTAATTTAATTTAATTTAATTTAATTTAAGTTAATTTAATTTAATTTAATTTAATTTAATTAATTTAATTTAAATGTAATTTAATTTTATTTTTACCCTGTACCCCTGTACCCCAAAAACCCAAAACTGACCCTTAACCCTAAAAATACCCCTGTACCCCAAAAACCCATTTAAATATATTTAATTTAAATAATTTCATTTAAATTTAATTTTATTTTATTTTTACCCTGTACCCCTATACCCCAAAAAACCAAAACTGACCCTGAACCCTAAAAATACCCCTGTACCCCAAAAACTCAAAACTGACCCTGAACCCTAAAAATACCCCTTTACCCAAAAACCCAAAACTGACCCTGAACCCTAAAAATACCCTTTTACCCAAAAACCCAAAACTGACCCTAAACCCTAAAAATACCCCTTTACCCAAAAACCTAAAACTGACCCTAAACCCTAAAAATACCCCTTTACCCAAAAACTGAAAACTGACCCTGAACCCTAAAAATACCCCTTTACCCAAAAACTGAAAACTGACCCTGAACCCTAAAAATACCCTTTTACCCAAAAACTGAAAACTGACCCTGAACCCTAAAAATACCCCTTTACCCAAAAACTGAAAACTGCCCTGAACCCTAAAAATACCCCTTTACCCAAAAAACTGAAAACTGACCCTGAACCCTAAAAATACCCCTTTACCCAAAAACTGAAAACTGACCCTGAACCCTAAAAATACCCTTTTACCCCAAAACTGAAAACTGACCCTGAACCCTAAAAATACCCCTTTACCCCAAAACTGAAAACTGACCCTGAACCCTAAAAATACCCCTTTACACAAAAACTGAAAACTGACCCTGAACCCTAAAAATACCCCTTTACCCAAAAACTGAAAACTGACCCTGAACCCTAAAAATACCCCTTAAAAAACCCAAACATATAACATTTTAAATATAATTATATACTTACCAATACTTACGTTGTAATGGTATGCGTTGTAAAGGTACTTGCGTTGTAAAAACATGCATTGTAAATACATGCGTTGTAATAGTTTTTGCGTTGTAAAAGTTTCGTTGTAATGGTAATGCGTTGTAAAAGTTGCGTTGTAAAGGTTGTTTCCCGTACATAACGCTTATGGTTCAATCGTGCAACCTGTTTGTGATTAAGTAAATAGATGTAGTCAATTACTTTCTTTTTATATATACCCAAGAATTTATTTGGTCAATTATATTCTAAGCTGGAGTTCATGAACTTAATTTCCAGTGGGTATTGCATGCATATCCTCTGCAGCTTACTTAACCTTGGTAGTGTAGGATTAGTTGTGGCGAAACCAATTTATCCATGTGGCGTCACCTCTGAGATCTGGGACTAGAAAAGTAAAGAAGATGGTCCTAGTATTCTGAAAAGATAATAAAGAATACTCAATAACAAGTAAGCTTTAGACTTTGGTAATAGTATAGACCCAATGGTTTTAGTAAATTCACAACATGTTAGAGTACAAATTCTCCCATCTGAAAACAGAGTCTAATTGTATGTATTCTCCTTTTCAGAAAAGAAAATACCTGGTTTTAACAAAAAGTTCAGTCCTGAGGAAGGTGTTTTCAATCCAAACCTAAAGCACCGAAACGCGTCGACATAAGGACTCCGAAAGTTTTTATTTTTAATTTTATTCTTGATTTTACTTTATGAAATTGAATTGATTGTAATGTGATTGATGTATACATTATCTGCCAACTCATAGATTAGCCTATAATTTGTATAGAATAGGAATTCACGTCTAACCTGAGTAATTGTATACTTCTTGTTTTTATACTGTTTTTAAACTTGTGTATTGAAATCTGATACTGATTTTCAAAAAAATAAAATTGTGTGAAATGAGGAATTTGTAGAAATCTCAGTACTTTATACTCTCTTATCATGCAGCAGAGGCCAGCCAGCAAATGCAAATTAAACAGAAAGAAATTAAAGATATAGCAGATAAGGCCGCTAAGAAATATTCAATAGCAACCCAACGGCGACAAAATAAAGTAGGTGGCAAGGCAAATAAATTGTTAACCTGGCTAGGAAAGAAGAGATAAAGAAAGGAGTTGGGTCCTGGAAATAATTACCCCACACTCAGGGGTGAAAAAGACGGGCAAAGGGATTGCCGCAGTGTTCGCAGACTACTATGAGGCCCTATACAAACCTACGTCCACTAGATCAAAGGAGGACTGTGTAGGATTACTCAGAGATATCCTGGTTACATGCCTAACTAGGGAGGACATCAAAACATTAGATGAGGAACTCACAAGAGAGGACATAACAAGGACGTTAGGAGATTTACAATAAGGTAGAGCAGCCGGCCCCAATGGGATTCCGGTGGAGCTCTATAAAGGGGTGGCCTCGAAGGTGGCCGCACATATGCTAAATATGTTTAACGAGGCTCTGGCTCAAGGCGAACTCCCAAAAGACCAGAGAGTAGCGACAGTAACTGGTGATTCCAAATCCTGGAAAGCCACCAGAAGATTGTTGGTTGTATAGACCAATATCATTTCTCAATGTGGAAGCTAAAGTGCTTGCAAAAGTACTAGCAAATAGGCTCAGTACGGTCATCGCTATAGTGGTACATCCATACCAGTCTGTGTTTATGCCACGCAGGAGCACCAGGCTTAACCTGTGGAGACTACACGGAGTAATGCACACGACTAAAGCCAACCCAGATGAAGATGCAGCACTACTGTCTTTAGATTCAAGGATGGCTTTGACAACATAGAATGGTCATACCTTCATGCAGTGTTGGAAAGGTTTGGACTTGGCCCCAGGTTTCGAGCATGGGTACAACTCCTATACATGAAGGTGAGGCAGGGATGCCCGCTTTCACCCATGCTTTTTGAGTTAGCACTTGAGCTATTGGCTGCATGGTTCAGAATAGACTTAATAATCAGAGGAATAAGTGGAGGCGGACCCTGAGAGGAGAAGATATCTCTATATGCCGACGATATCATACTAAATGTCACCCAACCCAGGTGGTTGGTTAATTGAAATATTCAATTATTCCGCAGAACCTACTCGGGATAAAAAATCAATTGGAACACATCCCTTCTAAATGTGCTGTCGGGGAAGGCCCCGATTTTGCCAAGCAGCAGAAATGCCTTAGCAATCCGAGACATGTTTAAATACCTGGGCAGTATAATATCGACAGGACATAATAAATTCATGGAGGATAGTCTGTATCCCCAATTAGAGAGGCTGCGCAGGGATGTGCAACACTGAAGGAAGCTACCACTGACACTGACGGGATGCGTTGCCCTATTCAAGATGATGGCATTACCTAGAGTTCTGTATGTACTACAAAATACCCAGTGTAAGATTCCCCCTAGTTTCTTTAAACAAATTGACGCAGAGCTAAGGCTGCTATTGTGGGATGGAGGACAGGCCAGGATAGCCTTACAAAAGTTGCAGCGCAGTGTTTATGAGGGAGGACTTGTGAGCTCAGATATTAAAAAATATTATTGGCAGCACAGCTCATGACCATTAATGAGATGACAATTCAGATATGGAGGGAAGCCTCTACATTTCTGGGGTAGAAGGATAAATTAACCAGGCTGACACCACTCTAGCACTCCGATCAATAAAGGGTTACAGACAATGGCAAATAATTGGAATCTAATACTTGGGTGATATATGGAGGGAAAATAAAGTGATAAGTTTTACAGATCTAAAAGTGGAATATCAAATGTTTGATAAAGAGTTCCTGCAATACTTACAGCTCAAACAGACCGTGGGGGGCATGTTCTGGTGTGGGAACAAATACCAGAATATGCCCCACTGGAGAATATGCTGCTTATAACCTCATGCATTAGTGTACTAAAAAATAAGAAACAATTCTCCCAACCCCCTGGTAGCACTCAGAAAAGCATGGACAAAGGACCTGGGGACACTAGAGGACGACAATTGGACAGAGGCAATACAGAGCCTGAGGGAGGTTGCTATTAGGGCACGGTTCAGATTTATACAGCTGCGCATGCTTCATAGATCATATGCTTCTAGTGTGTTCCTGCACAAGATAGGATGCTGCGACATGGTACAATGCACACGTGGTTGTGGAGAAATAGGGACCCATTTTCATATCCTGTGGGCGTGTCCGCGAATACAACAATTTTGGAAGAATGTAATGCAACTTATGTTGGAAGTAATAGAAGGGGAGATGCCTTGTGAGGCCGAATGGCATATCATTTGTGTGTTGGGGGAAGAGAAGTGGCCGAAATACGATAAGACATGGCTCATGACGGCGGCCATTGAGGCCAAACGTAATATTGCCAGGGAGTGGAGTGCGGGTCAACCGCCAACTATTGCAAAATGGAAAGACGATCTGGACTGGTGCTGTAGCGGCGAAAAGGTGGTGTTCCGGGGGAGTGGTTTGCCTGAAAAAATTAGATAAAATTTGGTGGAAATGGATGAAATACAGAGGCTTGTGAACTAATGGGAGGATGGAATAACTCTGTTTCAAATGTACTGTGCCAAAAAGATATGCACACGATGATCCAAATTATAGACAACAAGGGATGGGGTTGTAAGGGGGATAGCAATGTAAAAAAGTATGGAAATATATAGGATTATGGTACTGCCAGGTAATGAATATTCATTTAATAAAAATAATAAAAAAAAAAACAATGGGTAAAAAAGTGCCCTACTCATTGCCTTTGGATAGTGCACACTTAGGCAGACGTGCATTCAAATAGGATTCTAGAAACATAGCACATACATGCAATGGTGGGGTTTTCTGTTCGGACTGAGTTCAGAATATGTATATAAAATTATATTTTAATAATGAGGCTTGTATTTATAAAGGTTTTGTGCTAACGTGAGTCCTCATGAACACTAACAGCAAATGCTGTTTGATGTGCTGGCAGTGACATCTATTATATCTAATCATAAGTAAGGGGATGTCACTGCTGTCACCTCATGTAACAGACAGCTTTTGTGGAAAATTCTGAGGAAGGTTAAAGAGTAGCAAGGTTCCCTGAGGATTTGGGACAGCTATCTGGTAGAGTGTGGTCTCATTTTTATGTGTTTGCATTAGGGCCCATGGTCACCAAGTTATGCAACTGGTAGAAAGAGATGTCTCCATCCAACAATACCTAGTCGACACCCTAATCTACCGTAACATGTCTTAACCACTAGACATGCTCGTTCCATCCTTGTAAACATTTATAATATTTAAAGAACTTCTTTATTCTAAATCCACAAAAACATCCTTCATCCAAGGACAACAAGCCTTTAAACCCTAACCTACTGAAGCAATTACACATTATTATTAGTCTGATCCCTAAATAATAGAGGTACTAAAAGGCAGAACCAAAGAGCCAGGCCTTAAGAAGTCTTTTAAAGGTGAGAATGTCCCTGGAAGCAGGGAGCTAAACTAGGAGAGCATTTCACATCCTTGCAAGCAGCTAAGAGAAGTAACTACTGCTCCACTTTTTTTCGTTTGAAATTAGGAATTACTACCAGCAAGGAGTTGGATGACGGAAGGGACTGAGCAGGTTGGTAAGGTATGAATCTGTTCACATATACTGAGGGCCTTTGTGGTAAAAGCTCTGTGTACCAGAACAAAACCTTTGAACCTCACACGTACTTTTATAGGCAACAGTCCAGTTCCTTTAGGCATGGGCTCTCTTGGGAAAGCATAGTAGAAGCCTGGCAGCAGCATTTTTGCACTAGCTGTAGTCTCTTCAGGAGATAGGCCTCAGTACAGAGAGCTGGCGTAATCCAGCCTTGAGGTGATCAAGGCCTGGATCACAGTTTTCTACTAGGGCGGAGTTAGAGGAACTTTAACATCCACAGCAGTCCAAATCAGGTGCCTGGTGTTTTGACCTCTGGGGCAAAAGAAGCAGTAGTATTTTATCCCAAGAGTGCGCACTACAGTAGTATGGGCAGTTGGCGGGGTGACATCCTTGGGCCAATGGTCAGGGGGACATCCAAAGAGCAGAATTTCTCTCTGGTTAGTATTGTATTGCAGGCCATTATTGTGCATCCACTGAAACACAGAGGTCAGTCAGATATGGAAGGTATGCAGTGCATTAGGTGAATTTCTGTCATGGATGAGGAACAGTTGCGCATCATCTGTATAAGATATTGTCTGTACTCCAAAGGATTCAATTAGGGGTGCCACAGGGTTCATATACACATCAAATACAATTTGGAGCTTAGTGCAGACCCTTGAGGGACCACATAACCCAATGATTTAGGATCAGAGGCAATTGGGGCCATCCAGAGTAAGAGGGACCTGTCTGTCAAAAAGGAACGAAACCATGCCAAAGTAGAACTGCAGACACCCAATGCTTTGAGGTGCTCTACAAGTGTTGAATGCGAGACTGAGTCAAAAGCCATGGATAGATCAAGGAGAATCAGTGTCTCCTGCTTCTTTTGATCTACTGCTACCCTAATTGTATCTGAGACCTCTAACATTATGGTCTGTGTGCTAAAACCCGGGCAGAAGCCCAACTGGGTAGTGTGATGAAGCGCATTTTGTTCTCAAAAAGCAGAGAGCTGCTTCTTTATGAGCTTCTCTAAAATATTGGAAAAGGATGGCAGAAGAGAAATGGGGTGGACATTTGCAAGATTGGTCTTGTCTGCTGAGGGGTTGTTTAAGAGAAGAATCAACTTGGCCTGCTTCCAACCACTGGGCAAGGAGGCCAAATGAACTGACTGATTTAGAAGCTGGTTTAGAACTGAGTTGATGGCTGTATGATTAGCAGCAAGAATGTGAGGAGGACAGGAGTCAACGGGCGACCCTGATTTGCAGGCACCCAAGGCATGAGCAGACTCCTAAAGTGAAATCAAGGCAATTCCTGTAGCAATTGGCATGGGAGGGCACTATTTCTACCTGCAGTGCCGTGTGGTCACTGATCCCCATCAAGGTGACGTCAGTGAGATGTAAAGCATCCATGATGGTTTGGATTTTAGTGCCAAAGATGTTGGACAAATGGGAAGAAACCCCGCTCTGTTTGACACAGAAGTATATGAGTATTCCCTGTAGAGGTTAAAACTCAAATAAGAGAATAGCGTATAATCTCATAGAAAATGGATACTGACATATTGCTTTATCCCCCAGATCGAGCAAACTAAAAACTCGAAATCTTCTTGACACAGGAAACCCCTAACAAGAAGTCCTGAGGAAGGTGCCACAATATCAGATGTATTGCACCGAAACGCGTCGACGCATTCTGTAAATCAGGGAATCCAAGGGAAGCCTAGTACACACTGGATGTATATATACGATTTGTCCGGCCACAGTGGTGTACAAAAGTGGAAGTATTTTGAGGCTTTGGATCCAGTAATCTAGAGTGGCAAACATATCCATGAGCCATAGTTACAACAGGGGTTTGTTGAATTGATTTTATAATGTATTTTTTGTGATTTCTTCCGTGTATTGTTGATGAACCAATTGTGTGGGATATATGTACCAGCTTGTTATGTATTTTTTATTAATGAACTTGTGAAATATTGATTGTAATGGCTTTTAGTCTTTCAAAGAATATTGCTTTGAAATTTTAAATAATTTTTGTTGTGTATTATTGTATGGAAAATAAATATTGCTTATCATTTTAATAGAGTGTGAACAAACTTTATTTCTCTGTGGAAATTATTATTATTTTGACACTATAGTATTATTGAGTACAGCAACCTGCTGGACCTATACTCGAGTGTAATTACCGTGGTTGAAAAGTTCTTAGCAAACGAGTATACCCCAGGGATTTCCCTTTGACTTGGTTGGACAAATGGGTACATAAATTAAAAGAAGGTATTACAAGCTGAAGCAAGGCTTCTGGGTGCATAAACTTTTTGATGATTTTAAATGTCTCCCTGGACTTGTTTTGACACATGTCAAGCTGATCTGTAAAAGAGTCAGACTGAGTTTTCTTAATTGCATGATTGTAGATATATAGAGCCTTTGTGTAGAGCGCCTTGTCATTACAAAGGTAATGATGCCTCCAATCTGTTTCCATTTTTTTACAGTGCTTACAAAGCACGTTAAGCTCCTTACTAACCCAAAGGGTTGACTGCCTTTCTCCTGAGGAAATTAAATCTCTGTATTTAGAAGGTACGTTGTCGTTATCCACCTGTGTAGGCAAGTCGTCGACGGACTGAAATCGATCTCCATTTCCTCTGTCATAGATGGAGATTGCTTGCTCATGGCAATACTAAACTCTATGGAAAAGACAGTGGCCGAATTATGATGTGGTAGAGGACAGCGAAACTCGCATCCGTGAGTTCCGTGATACAGTGACCAATGGAAGTGAATGTGCCCAAGTCTGGGGACTAATGTTGAGTAACGAAACTTGAGTGTTAGAAAAAATGGTGTCTAAGGTATGACCTGCAATGTGAGTTGGCTGAGTCACAACCTGTGACATATCCCAAGATAACATGTGCTCCAAAAGAAGTTTACCATGCGGGTCAGAAGATGTGTCTGTATGTATATTAAGTTTCCCTAGAACCATGAAATTCAAGTATTTCAACATATACTTTGAAAGGAATTCATCCAGGTAACACAAACCCCCTCTGCATACCTGGGGGAACAGGTACAATAGATCATAATGCAAGCCAGGAATTAATTAGCGGATAATTAAATGCAAAAGCCCATAGACCCATAGACATTGCTGACTTCCCATCAATTTCACCTGCTGTTTCACCGCTCATCATCACGTCTGACTCATCCGTATAAACAAAATATTTAAAGTGGCAAACTATTACCTCTGGGTCCTGAAAAGATTAGCCATTCTCTTTTCTACTAAAAATACTGTAAAGACTGGACTTCGGCCCGCTGCCCTTGTGGGCATCTCACAAGCCTGCCTCCTACCCCTGAAAACTGTCCTACATGCCAAACTATATGTAAGTCTTTATCTCTGAAATTCGATCACATAACTCTAATTCCCGTCGAGTTACACTAGCCACTTAATAAGGGAAAGATAACATTTAAATTTGATGCCTAGCCTACAAAACCACCAACACCAGTTCTCCATTATACTTCTCCCACTATGGGACAAGTCCTAAAAAAAGAAGTGGGGCACTAACCAAATTAGCCATTCTGTAAGTAACATCACAGAACGTGACATCGGATGCAACATCAACACTTATGACCTCACAGGAAGCGATATCACAAATTTTGACATCAGATTCTAAGACCTTACATGTGTTAATCAGCTATATCATGAGTAGATTTGAGTGCATTAAAATATTTAAAAAATTATATTTTGTGACAGAGTTCTGCTATAAAAGTGATGCACCCCCGTCGCAAAAATCTAGGTCTCCACTTACACATTTATTTATTAAAACTCTGCAGGAAAGAAACTGGCAACAAAGAGAAACGTGGCAGCATATCTGTTCAACTTTTTTTTAAAACAAACTTTATTGAAAACCACAGTTTGTAGTCCATATATCATAGCAAGTACTCAAGGTATTTTTGTTTTTGCAGCCTATTATCCAATCGTCACCAATATCAATTTGATACATACTTTAAATCATGTCACTCATATCTGTTCTACTTAATTGGCTGCAAAGTCTGCATTTTAAAATAGCTTATGGGATTAAGGCACCTGCTACATAGATATTTTTGTACCCAGTAAATCTCAGGAAATAATAATAACGGTAAGATAACTCTGGAGGTTAATGCAATTACTGGGGACATAGCTGTTTTGTCTAGTCTAGGCCTGGGCGAAATTTGCGTAGTCATGCTACGCAAACTCTGTGAAACTGCAAAAAATCTCTGCGAGCACGTGGAAATTCCGTGAACATGCGGAATTGCTTGGCCCGCCTGTTCGCGATGTGTTTTTGCGTGCTTGTGAGGAAATATGTCATCAACTTGCCCATGCGGTCGCTAATGGTCGTGGCCATCGTGTTTTTCACTTGTCCCGCCCGTTCGCAATGCCTAATTCCTGTCTCGGGTCGTGTATTGCATGTTCCCACCCATACAATAAATATTTCAACAATTTCTATTTAAACATTTGCATCAAACACATAATTTAAATCACATAAACAACATTGCAAATAATAAAACATTTCTTAATACACATTATAAAGATTATTTCACTTTAAAACAGAAAAAAAGACCTTCCCCTTAAAAAAAAAAAGTAATTGGCGTCAGGCATGTAAGAAATCCAACTGACAAAACAATTAAAACAATTCCAATTAACAAATAAGAAAAGGCTATCAATTTAAAACACCAATAAACTTGCAGAAACAATTTAACTAACACTATAAAAAGAATAATCAAACCAGCTAAAATTACACTCCAAACCACCAACGAAAAGGAGGGGAAAACTGCCGGATTGCTGAGAGAAAACTGATTAACTTCATCAGAAAACCAGCTACACCTATCTAAAGTAAGTACTACCACCTTAATATATTAAAAACGTAAATCTAAAACTTCTAACCTGTATTAGAAAACAAATAATTAAAACAACTCTTTTGTTTTTACTCTATTTCCAACAGAGAGAAATAAAACAAAGAAGACCTGCACAACATCTGCACTTCAAAGACAACATTTAAAAAGTAAGTATATAATTTAGAACACGATTGAAAACCCTAATAAATGCAAGAAAAGAGTAAAAACTAGCTAGCAGTGCACAACAAAAGAATCAAAAATAATTTTAAAATATGCTAACACATTTTATCCATCTCCACAGGTACTGAAGAAATACACAGAACTTTTTTTTAAAAGAAAATAAAGACCTCAATTCAACAAAGAAATAAACTGGTAAATAATGAATGTGCAAAACAGTGTTTTTTTAATACAACATGCATAATTTAAATACTTTCCTAATATTGTAATGTTTAATGTCTCCGAGCAGGAAAAACAAAGCATGACTGAAGGAGCAAAATGTGTGTCTTCTCAGAAAAGGAAATTACTTATTTGTTACAAGGGATATGTTTATACTAAAGAGAAACAGAAAGATATGAAAGTTTTTTGGAAAGGGACTAAATACTATTCTTCAAAATGTTATGGTAGAGCTATAACTGAGGAAACTACTGTGACTTATACCAAGGAACATAACCACCCACCCAATGTAACAGAAATTGAGATTAGAGAAATGCTTGATTCCCTTGAAGAAGCTAGTACTAGTACTGATCGAACAACAACTGCTATTCTAAAACAGCATTTAAGTGTTCTGCCCCAACATGCCTCTAGCCAACTTCCCTCTATAGATTCACTAAAAAGAACAATAGCTAGACAAAAAAGTGCTACATCAGCTACTCCTCCCACACCTACAACTTTTGAACAAGTACAAATTCCCCCTGAACTCTGTATAACTCACAATAATGAGCCATTTATCCTATATGACAACAAATCTAAAGATAAAAGATTAATAATATGTGCTACTGTAGACAACATGACTAAACTACACCAATGCAAAACTTGGATGATCGACGGTACTTTTGCAGTATGTCCTAAACCTTTTTACCAATTATATACCATCCATGGTCATTATCAAAATGCAAATATTCCATTCCTATATGCCCTTCTACCAAACAAACAGCAATCTACCTACCAAGAAGTCCTAACCCAAGTCAAACAGCAAACTAATGACTATTTTCCAGAAAGAATTATCATTGATTTTGAAAAAACAATGATAAACAGTATCCTGAAAACATACCCTCACACAGCAATACAAGGTTGCTATTATCATTTTAATCAATGTATATGGCGCCATCTCCAAAAATCTACATTTAGGGGCCCATTAGGATGGCGGGCGGATAGCCACCGCCAGCCTGGCAGGGGCAATCCGCCCGCCATCCGCACCTAGATTCCACCCCCCTGCCATATTAGGATGGCGGGGGGACCGCGGAGGATGGAAAGACCGTCCGCCGCTTTTCCGCCCTGGTCGCCTTGCGACCGCGGCGGAAAAGGTTTAATATGGTGGCGGTGTCTAATAGACACCGCCAGCCATATTATGAAGGGCGTCTTTAGGTGCCTTTCCGCGGCAGCGATGTCGCCACAGAAAGGCATGCAGTCTTCACTCTGGGGGCCCCCTGCGGGCCGCCAGAGTGAAGGAGAGGTGGGGGGTGCCTGTGGTACCCCCCTTCATTTGCATAAACAAAGCGGCAGGCACCGCGCGATGCCTGCCGCTTTGTTTATGCAAATGCATCAATGCATTTTTAGCACTGTGGCAGGCGGTGCAGAGAGCACCGCCCGCCACAATGCAAAAAATGCAGGATGTGCCCGCCACTGTGGCGGGCACATCCTAATACCCTCCACGGGACCCCCGACCTTATGGTGGGCGGTCCCGAATTCCAACAGGATGGCGGGCGGACAAAGTCCTCCCATCATCCTAATGAGCCCCTAACTGTCCAATACGCCACAGACGTACCAAATTAAAAAACTAATTTCCCTGGCCTATGTTCCTGTGACAGAGGTTGCAGAACACTATAATATTCTCATAGACATCACCTATTACAAAAGAAACGAAGAAAGACTAAGCCCTATGCTTGACTACTTTGAAGATACATGGGTAGAAAGGCTACACCGATCTGGACATAGAAGACAACCAACATATCAAATTCCCTGTGGAATGTCTACCGTAGCACCCTAAATAAGGAAGCCAAAACAAACAATGCAGTTGAAGGATGGCATAATGCCTTCCAAGCAACCACAGGCAGAGGGACACCTACCCTTCACAAATTACTACAATCCCTACAAAAAGAGCAGAATTACCAAGAGCTCAGAATGGAGCAATCAGTAACCCTGATTGGACCCAAATTAACTAAGCAAACAAAATAAATGTATAACACACTCCAAAGCCAAGTTACCCTCTACCCAACTACCAGAGGACTAGAATATCTCTCAATGATAGCTAAAACGATTCTCTAAAATATATCATAAATTAACATCAAACAATTAACATTTCTTAATATAACTGTTCCTTCTTTTTTTATATCTAACAATTTTTAATTAAATTATCAAATACATTTTAAATACATATATTAAATGTATAATGATAATTTATTTTCAAACTGTTACATATAAATTAGCAATATAACAAATAAAAACAACTTTCCCACCCACAAATATTTTTTAAATACTTACAGTTTCTGTCGCTGCTTTCAAAGTAATCCAATGATGACAAATCCATACCAAAGTGTTAAAAATATCCATACAATCCAAGGACACCCCCATAAAAAAATGAAAAAATTCAAGCAAATCCATGTTGAGTCCTCTCCAAAGTAATCCACTCGATATACTCTTCAAAACCCGAAAATAGGTATTTAAAAAAAGAAATGCTCCAGGAAAACCCGAAAAACAAAGTGTGTAAAAACATGAGTATATAATACTCGCAAAACTACTTTTAAAAAAAAAAACGTGCCTCCTCCAAAAACGTAAGGGCTTCGACAACCTGAAAAACAGAAAAAAACATACCCACCGACACAAATACACCCATACACATATCTAAATACATTTTAGTACTCTAAACATATGCATGTAATAACTATTAAACATATTCCAACACCTCACGCACCTAGGCCTCAAACGCGGGAAAAACAAAATATCGGACACTCTACCTAACACCTAAAACACAGTGTACGATCGATAATATAATCTAACTAAACCTAAATACACCACACATACACACAAAATAACTTTATTAACTATTAAAATAATTTAAAATCAAACTTACCCTCTCAGACACGATGTAGCATCCAACCGCGAGCTCTTCCGGAACCAAATGACACAAAATAACATTATGCGGCTATAAAATAGTCCCTGTATATTAGAAAAGGCTGTTGTTTTCTATTTCTCAACACTTAAAAATTAAAAAAGAAGTGTTACATTATATGTTAATGTTCCCAACATTTTTTTTTTATTAATGATAAAATGTTATTTGCTAAAAAAAAATATTTACACTGTTATTTCACTAATGAAAAGAAAATATGATTTATATGTACAGTTTGTAATTAATGTAAATGTTGAAATTACTTCTACAATTAAGTTTGCGTTAAACAATATTTTTTACAATATGTTCATATTATTAATAAAGTGACATATGTATTTAAATATGATTTTGATTATTTACCTCAGTAAAAATTAACATTATTAATATTTTCAATATTTATTTTATTAATTTCTAGGTTTACCTATTACCATTTTGTAAACAACAAAAATGTTACTATTTTATTCATTTAAAAAAAATTATCTATCAATGTTCTCTACTTTAAATGTCAGAAAACAGTATGTACAACAAATATTAAAATTATTTTCATCATGTATATTCTTAAACTATTTCTATTTTGTGTTTGATATACAAATATGTAAATTTTTAATTATGTTTGTGATCTAAAAATAGATTGTACACATATGTGAATAAACATAACAATTATTTGATTTCAATTTATCATTTTTTTCTCCAGCAAATATATACTTTCTATATTCTCCAGCAAATATATACTTTCTATATGTATTTTGGAATAAAGACTATTTACTTATAAAATTATACTTCTAATAAATGATTTTTCCTCTACTTTCCATTTCTTTACAACTTTAATAAACTATTTATATTTATCTCATTAACCATGTGTGTATGTACTTAATTAAATATTTATTTAAAATATAACATAAACATTATTTTTATTATTTATTAACACATTTTTAAATGTATTAAATATTGTGATACATTTTTTAATGTATTAGTTGTCTAACAATATTTAAACTTACTACTGTAGTTATTATATTTTAAAAATGACTATTCCCACTCCACCAAGTTTAAACTCAGGGAAAGTGCTAAACATTAAACCCATATAATTTACTATTCCTACTCCACCGATTATAAACTCAGGGAAGGTGCTGGGCAGTAAAACCATATGAATTACTATTCTAACTCCACTAGTTATGTATACAGGGAAGGTGCTGGACATAAAACCCATATAATTTACTATTCCAACTCCACCAAGTATAAACTCAGGGAAGGTGCTGGACAGTAAACCCATATGAATTACTATTCTAACTCCACTAAGTATGTATTCAGGGAAGGTGCTGGACTTTAATTTACTATTACCACTCCACCAAACATAAACTCAGGGAACATGCTGGACACAAAACCCATATAAATTACTATTCCAACTCCACCAAGTATAAACTCAGGGAAGGTGCTGGACACTAAACCCATATAATTTACTATTACCACTTACATAAGTATAAACTCAGAGAAGGTGCAGGACAGTAAACCCATATAAATTACTATTCTAACTCCACTAAGTATGTATACAGGGAAGGTGCTGGACCTTAAACCCATATAATTTACTATTCCCACTCCACCAAATATAAACTCAGGGAAGATGCTGGACACAAAACCCATATAATTTACTATTCCAACTCCACCAAGTATAAACTCCAAGATTTGTATTGTTAAAGTTAATAGGAATTTATTAAGCGCGCGTACACCCAAGGGTTTCATGGCGCTGATAGCTGAAGTCAAGTGCAATCCAGGCCCTTAGGCATACGCCTGCTCGAATAGCAGTGTTTTTAAAGATCTTCTGAAACAGAGGAGGTCATTGCAGCTTCTCAAAGCTAGGGGAAGGGAATTCCACAGTCTTGGGGCAAGGCGAGAAAAGCTACACCCTCCCTGACGTTTCAGTCTGAATGGAGGGGTGTCGAGCAGAAGGTGATGGGCTGAACGTAGGCTGCGCCGGGGAGAGTATTTAGTAAGAATGCTTCTAATAAATCTAGGGCTCTTTCCATGAAAGGCTTTAAAGGCTAAACAGCCTGTCTTGAAAGAGATTCGATAAGCTATCAGCAGCCAATGAAGTTGAGCCAGATAAGATCTGACAGAAGATCATTTAGGCTGTTTATAAATAAGTCTAACAGCCTGGTTTTGAACCATCTGAAGTCGTTTTTGCAGACCAAGTGGGAGTCCAAGGTAGATCGAGTTGGAGAAATCAAGCCATGAGAGGACGAGGGCAATCACCACCTGGGTCAGAGCAGAATGAGTTAGCAAATGAGCAATTTTCAGTTTTTTCCGCATTTGGTGGACACTGGAAGAGATCACAGAGCCGACCTGTCCACGAAGTGAGAGGTCAGCATTGATAATGATGCCGAGGCTTTTCACAGAATGGGAGGAGACAGGGGGAGGACCGAGTTCAAGCGGCCAAAATTGCGGACTCCAGCTGTTCCTACTCTTTCCAGGCAGAACAAGTTCCGTTTTTCCAGGGTTGAGCTTCAGGTGATTCACATCCACCCAGCGTTGGATATGGAGCATGGTAGAATGAAAGTCACTCACAGCACTAGGGGAACTGAGGGAAAAAATGATCTGAAGATCGTCTGCATAATTGAATACTGTAATATTTCTGTTTTTTAATGAATGAATCAAAGGTCTTATATATAGGTTGAAAAGCACAGGGGAGAGCGAGGAGCCCTGTGGCACACCACAGGTAGTGGAACATTTAGGGGCAGAGAACTTTCCCAGCCTGACTGCCTGAGTGTGGTCAGCTAGGAAGGATTTGATGCATTCCAGGGCAGGGCCTCGCAGGCCGGCCTGTTCGACACGGTTAGACAAGATGGTATGCTCAACCGTGTCGAACGCGGCCGACAAATCCAGAAGTACCAGGGCTTGATGCTCACCCCTGTCAGCATTGACTCTGAGAGTATCCAGTACCGCCAGGATAACAGCCTCAGTGGAGTGACCCGGGCGGAAACCGGCTTGATTAGGTTCAAGGTACTCAGAGTCTTCGATGAAATTAGACAGGCTGCTGGCTACATGGTCCTCCAGAATTTTTGCAAAAAAGGGAAGGAGGGAGATGGGACGGTAGTTCACAGGTTTAGTGGGGTCAGCCTCCGGCTTTTTTAAAAGGGGAACTACTGTAGCATGTTTAAAAGCCATAGGGACCTTGCCTTGTGATAATGACTCATTTAGGAGGGGAAGCACGCACTGGGGTAAGGTGGTAAATATCTCCTTAAAGACATGCGGAGGTCAGCAGTCCGCAGGAGAACCTGATTCAACGCGGGACGCAAGTGACAATAAGGTTTTTGTACAGATAGGTGGAAAGGAGTTTAGGACCCTTTGATTAATGGCAGTGTCATCCAGCGGTTCCCAATTGAGGGTGTCGGGAAGACTGCTTTTTATGGACAAGATTTTGTCTAAGAAAAATTGATTTAGGGAGTTGCAGAGTTCCTCAGTGGGGGTCTGTGTCAAGGAGGTTCTGGTATCATTGCATAGATCATTGACAATCTTGAAGATCTATTTAGATTTATTTGTAGCGTTAAGGAGTTTGGAGGAAAAGTAGGCTGCTTTGGTGGTAGAGATGGCGATCTTATAATCTCTACGGGCGTTTACAAAAAGTGACCTATCATCGTTTAAGTAGTTTAATCTCCATTTCCTCTCGGCTTTGCGCAAATCTAGGTTTTTTAGTTTGAGTTCAGGGGAGAACCATTTGTGCGCCTCAAAGTGACGGGCCCGAGAGAATTTAACAATGGGGGCATGAATATTAGTGGCTGAAGATAGCCATTCTGTGATTTCTCCCATCATGATGTTAACATCATATCCGAGGATCGGTACAGAGTTCTCCAGGGTTTCGATAAAAATCAGATTTATTTAAAGAGTTCCACTTCCTCGTTTCGCCTCCTACTAAGGGAGGGCATTGTCCTCGGGTGACAAGTGGGACAGTAAAGTTTATCATATGATGGTCTGACCATATACATGGCATAATCACCGGAATCGATAGGGAGACATTATGTGACCAAATATGATCCAGAATGTGTCCCTTTTCGTGAGTGGGACCATGTACATGTTGAAGTAGATTAAGGTTAGATAGGAGTTCGGATAGCTCAGCAGCCTGTGGCCCCCTGAGATGTCGTTGAACCAATAGTTGAGATCCCCGACCAGGATCACCTTATCATAGTTGATCACCAGCGAAGCCAGTTGCTCACTTAGGGTGGAAGGAAAATTAGGCATTGACTTAGGGGGGTGATAAATAAGGACTAACACCAGGGAGCCAGTCTCTGTGTTAAATTGTATAACCAAATTCTCAACCTCCGGGAGTGCAAGGGGGGTCAGGGTGATGAATCTGAAATTTGTATTAATAATTGCCGCGACACCTCCTCCTGCCTTTCCCGAAGCTCGTATGGCAGACAAGATGTAATAGTCCGACGGCAGAGCGGCTAGGATGTCAGGCAGAGAGTCCTGAGTGAGCCAGGTTTCGGTCAGGAGGAGGACGTCGGGTTTATCTGACGTGAGCAGTAAGAAAATATCCAATTGGTGTTTTACTAAAGAGCGTGTATTAAAATAAGTAACGTGAAGGGGAGTTTGTTTGATACCAACAGTGCTAGTCGCGACCAGGGAGAGGTGACTGGGGTCAACAGAGGTCATGTCATTTGTCAGGGGCAAAGAGATGCCATGCTTCATTATTCGGCCAAGGGTGGCAGGGGCTAGGGAAGGGCAGAGGTCGCGTGGAGGTCTCAAAGATTTTAACATTTCCGAGGAGTAACTGGCCAGTTGGCAATAATCCATGGCCCCTGGGCCCGGTCGTGCGCGGACGGGCGCAGACGGGCTTACCTTTGGCGCACCTTCAGCGCGCCCGCTGCGCACGTCCTCTGCGCGTTCTGGGCAAGTGCCTGTTTAAATACCCCTGTGAGACTGAGGGGGATGAGACTAAGGGAGACATGGCAGAGGGGGCGTGTCTCGCTCCACTGGTCCGCCCTCCACAACAAACAGCACCAGCTGCGGTGGACCGGGGCCGGAGCGGAGACGAGTGCGAGGAGGCAGGCAAGAAATCAAATTAAAATAAAGTTTCCTGAACAAAGCAAAAGTAAGTTTTTTTAAAACTGCACATAGCGCTTGGCGTAGCCACCAGAGCACGCGACTCGCAATACATCAGCCGCGTGTCCCTGGGCTGACTCCTAAGTAGGTTTCTTGCTGGGGCGTGTCTCGCTCCACTGGTCCGCCCTCCACAACAAACAGCAACAGCTGCGGTGGACCGGGGCCGGAGCGGGAGACGAGCGCGAGGAGGCAGGCAAGAAATCAAATTAAAATAAAGTTTCCTGAACAAAGCAAAAGTACGTTTTTAAAAAACTGCACATAGCGCTTGGCGCAGCCACCAGAGCACGCGACTCG
Source organism: Lissotriton helveticus (assembly GCF_964261635.1). Classification (NCBI taxonomy): domain Eukaryota; kingdom Metazoa; phylum Chordata; class Amphibia; order Caudata; family Salamandridae; genus Lissotriton; species Lissotriton helveticus. Next base: position 1,019,872,845 of record NC_136069.1, on the reverse strand, counting down.
CAATACATCAGCCGCGCATCCCTGGGCTGACTCCTAAGTAGGTTTCTGGCTGGGGGCGTGTCTCGCTCCACTTGTCCGCCCTCCACAACAAACAGCAACAGCTGCGGTGGACTGGGGCCGGAGCGGGAGACGAGCGCGAGGAGGCAGGCAAGAAATCAAATTAGAATAAAGTTTCCTGAACAAAGCAAAAGTAAGTTTTTTAAAAACTGCACATAGTGCTTGGCGTAGCCACCAGAGCACGCGACTCGCACGGATGGTGCTGGACATTAAATCCATTTAATTTATTATTACCACTTACCCAAGTATAAACTTAGGGAAGGTGCGGGACAGTAAACTCATATAAAGTACTATTCTAACTCCCCTAAGTATGTATTCAGGGAAGGTGCTACACATTAAACCCATATAATTTACTATTACCACTCCACCAAGTATAAACTCAAAACTCAGAGAAGGGGCTGGACATTAAACCCATATAAATTACTATTCCAACTCCAACAAGTATAAACTCAGGGATGGTGCTGGACAGTAAACCCATCTAAATTACTATTCTAACTCCACTAAGTATGTATTCAGAGAAGGTGTTGGACTTTAAACCCATATAATTTACTATTACCACTCCACCAAATATAAACTCAGGGAAGATGCTGGACACAAAACCCATATAAATTACTATTCCAACTTCACCAAGTATACACTCCAGGATGGTGCTGGACATTAAAACCATTTAATTTATTATTACCACTTACCCAAGTATAAACGTAGGGAAGGTGCAGGACAGTAAACCCATATAAATTACTATTCTAACTCCACTAAGTATGTATTCAGAGAAGGTGTTGGACTTTAAACCCATATAATTTACTATTACCACTCCACCAAATATAAACTCAGGGAAGATGCTGGACACAAAACCCATATAAATTACTATTCCAACTTCACCAAGTATACACTCCAGGATGGTGCTGGACATTAAAACCATTTAATTTATTATTACCACTTACCCAAGTATAAACGTAGGGAAGGTGCAGGACAGTAAACCCATATAAATTACTATTCTAACTCCACTAAGTATGTATTCAGGGAAGGTGCGGGACATTAAACCCTTATAATTTACTATTACCACTCCACCAAGTATAAACTCAGAGAAGGTGCTGGACATTAAAACCATATAAATTACTATTCCTACTCCACCAAGTATAAACTCAGGGAAGGTGCTGGAAAGTAAACCCATATGAATTACTATTCTAACTCCACTAAGTATGTATTCAGGGAAGGTGCTGGACATTAAACCCATTGAATTTACTATTACCACTCCACCAAACATAAACTCAGTGAGCATGCTGGACACAAAACCCATATAAATTACTATTCCAACTTCACCAAGTATACACTCCAGGATGGTGCTGGACATTAAAACCATTTAATTTATTATTACCACTTACCCAAGTATAAACGTAGGGAAGGTGCAGGACAGTAAACCCATAAAAATTACTATTCTAACTCCACTAAGTATGTATTCGGGGAAGGTGCGGGACATTAAACCCTTATAATTTACTATTACCACTCCACCAAGTATAAACTTAGAGAAGGTGCTGGACATTAAAACCATATAAATTACTATTCCTACTCCACCAAGTATAAACTCAGGGAAGGTGCTGGAAAGTAAACCCATATGAATTACTATTCTAACTCCACTAAGTATGTATTCAGGGAAGGTGCTGGACATTAAACCCATTGAATTTACTATTACCACTCCACCAAACATAAACTCAGTGAGCATGCTGGACACAAAACCCATATAAATTACTATTCCAACTCCACCAAGTATAAACTCAGAGAAGGTGCTGGACATTAAACCCATATGAATTACTATTCTAACTCCACTAAGTATGTATTCAGGGAAGGTGCTGGACATCAAACCCATTGAATTTACTATTACCACTCCACCAAACATAAACTCAGGGAGCATGCTGGACACAAAACCCATATAAATTACTATTCCAACTCCACCAAGTATAAACTCAGGGAAGGTGCTGGACATTAAACCCATATAATTTACTATTACCACTCCACCAAGTATAAACTCAGAGAAGTTGCTGGACATTAAACCCATATAAATTACTATTCCAACTCCACCAAGTATAAACTCAGTGAAGGTGCTGGTAAGTAAACTCATATGAATTATTATTCTAACTCCACTAAGTATGTATTCAGGGAAGGTGCTGGACATTAAACCCATTGAATTTAATATTACCACTCCACCAAACATAAACTCAGGGAGCATGCTGGACACAAAACCCATATAAATTACTATTACTACTCCACCAAGTATAAACTCAGAGAAGGTGCTGGACATTAAACCCATATAAATTACTATTCCAACTCTACCAAGTATAAACTCAGGGATGATGCTGGACAGTAAACCCATCTAAATTACTATTCTAACTCCACTAAGTATGTATTCAGAGAAGGTGTTGGACTTTAAACCCATATAATTTACTATTACCATCCACCAAATATAAACTCAGGGAAGATGCTGGACTCAAAACCCATATAAATTACTACTCCAACTCCACCAAGTATACACTCCAGGATGGTGCTGGACATTAAAGCCATTTAATTTATTATTACCACTTACCCAAGTATAAACTTAGGGAAGGTGCAGGACAGAAAACCCATATAAATTACTATTCTAACTCCACTAAGTATGTATTCAGGGAAGGTGCTGGACATCAAACCCATATAATTTACTATTACTACTCCACCAAGTATAAACTCAGAGAAGGTGCTGGACATTAAACCCATATAAATTACTATTCCAACTCCACCAAGTATAAACTCAGGGAAGGTGCTGGAAAGTAAACCCATATGAATTACTATTCTAACTCCACTAAGTATGTATTCAGGGAAGGTGCTGGACATTAAACCCATTGAATTTAATATTAGCACTCCACCAAACATAAACTCAGGGAGGATGCTGGACACAAAACCCATATAAATTACTATTACCACTCCACCAAGTATAAACTCAGAGAAGGTGCTGGACATTAAACCCATATAAATTACTATTCCAACTCCACCAAGTATAAACTCAGGGATGGTGCTGGACAGTAAACCCATCTAAATTACTATTCTAACTCCACTAAGTATGCATTCAGAGAAGGTGTTGGACTTTAAATCCATATAATTTACTATTACCATCCACCAAATATAAACTCAGGGAAGATGCTGGACTCAAAACCCATGTAAATTACTATTCCAACTCCACCAAGTATACACTCCAGGATGGTGCTGGACATTAAAGCCATTTAATTTATTATTACCACTTACCCAAGTATAAACTCAGGCAATGTGCTGGAAAGTAAACCCATATGAATTACTAATCTAACTCCACTAAGTATGTATTCAGGGAAGGTGCTGGACATTAAACCCATTGAATTTACTATTACCACTCCACCAAACATAAACTCAGGGAGCATGCTTGACACAAAACCCATATAAATTACTATTCCAACTCCACCAAGTATAAACTCAGGGAAGGTGCTGGACATTAAACCCATTTAATTTACTATTACCACTTACCTAAGTATAAACTCAGGGAAGGTGCCAGACAGTAATCCCATATGAATTAATATTCTAACTCCACTAAGTATGTATACAGGGAAGGTGCTGGACTTTAAACCCATATAATTTACTATTCCCACTCCACCAAATATAAACTCAGGGAAGATGCTTGAAACAAAACCCATATAAATTACTATTCCAACTCCACCAATTATAAACTCCAGGATGGTGCTTCACATTAATCCCATATATTATACTAGTCACACTCAAATACATATATACTCTAACAATATGCTTCATAATAAACCAATGAAACTAACATTAATACATTTTACATACCTCTCTAATATTATTTAAAATGTTATATCTAACTTACTACACTTACTACACTTTTACACATTTTTTTTGTTTTATGAATTTTATTTTCACTTTTCCTTCCTAAAATATAAATATTATCAAAAATCTATTTTAAATATTTTAACAATAATGTTTTGTTCTTATTCACACATCTATTTAATAAATTAGAACATTGTTAAGTTATTTTGTTCACAAAATTATTAATAATATTTAATTTATAGAAATTAAAAAACATATTTAAACAACAAATTCAAATTTTAAATAGCAAAAAAAAAAATAATATTTTTTTCTTACATTTCTATTGCGAAATATATTTGGAATTTTTTTTTGTTAAATTTATCCAAAAATAAATGTCTAAATTATTTGTAATTTTTTTTATTAATAACAACTTCTAAAAACATTTTGTAATTTATTTCCGAATTTACATTAAATATTTTAAAACACTTCCCACCATATTTCCCTAAAAACCCACAACCCACCCACCATTTGTTAACAAAATTTAAATTTAAATTAAATTATTTAAAATTTTAATATTTTTAATATATTTTCTAATTAAAATTTTAATTATTTTCAAATACTTCCCACCCTATTCCCCTAAAAATCCACAACACGTCCCTAAAATTTAACAATTTTCGAAAAAATGTTACTTTAAATTTTTTTTTACACAAATCTAAATTTTTAATTTTTTTTCTAAATGTAACTATATATATTTTAAAACACTTCCCACCCTATTCCCCTAAAAACCCACAACCCGCCTCTAGAAAATAAGAATTTTTGTAAAATTTCAAATTTTTTAACACAAATAAAAAAAATTCAAATTATTTAAAAATTTAAATATATATTTTTTAAAACACTTCCCACCCTATTCCCCTAAAAACCCACAACCCGCCCCTAACAATTTACAAATTAGCAACATTTTAATTTTTTTTAATTTATTTTTTTAATATAAAAATTTTAAATTATATGCATAATTATATTATATATTTTAAAACACTCACTCCTAAAATTTATTATACTTTTTTAAAAAATATATTTTTATATTTAAATAAAAATATAGATACTTTTTTACATTAATAAACTAATTTTAAATTTCTTTTATACAAAAACATTAATATTTCTACATTATAAACAGTATATTTAACAAATCGATATTCTATATTTTGACATTCGATATTCTGACACTATATTTTGACATTCGATATTCTGACACTCTATATTTTGACTTTCAATATTTTTCACTAACACTAAGAAACGATATTTTAAATTATCGATATAAACTACTCGATATTTTTAACTTCAATATTTTTTTTTACAACTTAAAAATCAATAAAACTTACCTTGATATTACTTACCTCGATATTACTGCTATCTCGATATTCTGGAGTCGATATTATGCCCAGTCGAAATTAAAAACTCGATATTGAGACTGCATACCCCTTAGAAGAACCTAGAAGTACTGGTTACATCATAAGGTCTGCAAAGCTCTTTTTCTTAGAAGGGAATCTTTCCTCTGTAATGAGAAAAATGGTACGCATTAGTATATTGCAAGCATTTCTCAGTTGTGCCAAAAGTGTAGCATGTTATGGCTAAGCAATGTGGACTGACCACCAGAATTCAATAACGAAGTTGATTGTTTTTCGAACTTGTATGCAGCTCTCAGACAGTAGCAGTATGAGCTCATGTGGGCTCAAAGGCTTCTTAGTTCTTACACAACAAGCTAACATGCCCAAAAATAAAATACACAAAGTTAAAATGGTCTTCGGCTCAGGCTAACTTAGCAAAGAGACTAGCATGACCCTAGAGACCATAACACTACTAGTGTCTACTCTACTCTAGTAGTACCAGATTTGTACTAGGGATGTCTGTTGTATATGTATGTATTAACTTTTGTTTGCATCTTGCTAGTGAAAAAGAATAAATTGGTGGAGGTATATATGGCATCTAAAAAATGTTCATGTTTTTTCTAGGGCGTACTACCAACCACCAGTGCCGGGGCCAGCGGCGATGGCGACACGGCCATTCCGGAGAGGGCAGGAGATGTGGCACCTGCAGGGGCTGCAGGGGGTGAGACAGCAGCAGTGGCGGGCGGTGGTCAGTTATCCTTACTTATTGACATTACACTCGCTGCAAGGGTGTAAAGTACACTGTACTGTTGAGACTTAGTGGTTTCCTTGCTGCTGCAGGGCCGCACCCAGTATTGGATTTAATAATCTGCTGATTTTGTAACACACAAACAGATAGATGCGGTACCCCTCACTGAGTGACTTGTCCTACTAGTACTGTCAGTCTCTCCTCCTAGTCCATTATTATACCACCCCCAAACTTCTTATCTTACCTGTGATTGATGTTTAAGTTAGGCACAGCGATGGATGCATGGTGACGATGGTTTGCTTTTCCAAGAGAATAGAGATGCCATGGTTATGCTGGTAGTAGTAGACTCTGGCAGTAGCATTTGAAAAAACAGAAAATGAGACAGTCAGATGCCTGGGACTCTGGGAGGAGTAGTAGAACGAAGTAAATAAAATATAATGGTGGCGGGGATAGCCTAGAACAACAAGTTACAAACTGTAGTTGTGTCGAGTCCCTTGACTAGGCCTACACTCGACACAAGCATAACGTTTAGTGCTGTGTGTAGTATGATGACAAATCCAATTGATGCAGAAAATTAATGATGATGGATTGGGTTCCTTTGGTAAGTCACCTCACAAATATACTGATCATGGGTGGACAAGCAGAAAAAGATCCTAGCACTGCCTTGAAATTGAATTAGTGTTGCTTTCACCACATCCGTCCCAGCAAGCGTGTGATCAATTATTGGTGTACATTTAATTTAGTCACACCTCACACCAAATGGTTGGGAAGGGGGTTTGGGGAAAGGTTTGACAAAGAAAAACAGTACGCATGGACAAACAACAAAACACAATCTTTGTAGATGACCATATCCATAAATCTGTTATGGGAGAAAAAGGAACTGCCTGCATGATGATGATAACTTGATGGTTAATGATAAGTAGTACTTACTAACTACTACTAGACAATTATACCGACCAGGGCAGCAGTATATTAATATTATGCAATTTGCCTTGCCTGTCCACCCTCAGAGAGACCTGGATTACGTAGTTTGTGTTCTGTTGTACCGGGCTTACTTTTAAAGATAGCAAAGAAAATTTAAAAATAGCTGTAGGGATGAATTATAAGCAGAGAGCAAACATAATAATAATAACAACAACACACAGTAGTAATGATTGAAGACAAAAAATGAATCAAATTATTTAAAGGATGATCAGAGTTGATACTATTACTGTATGTTATCCTGGTCAAATGGGGAGTTGCATCTCGGCATTCCTCATGGTCCTCCCTTCCATGGACGCTCCGTCCATCCATCAATCTTTGGAGACGCCACTGCCTGCCTAGCAGATGTAGATTCATTTGTAAGGTAAGTGTGAGTTGTTTTTCCAAGTATAGCACAGGGTAAAGGCCAGCCTGTAATTGTAGATGGAAAAACAAAAGGGATATTGAAAAATAAAGTAGAAAAAAAATGCATAAATTAGTGATTGCAACAAGAACACTTTCAGAGGAGGAATGGATGGATACATCATGTCTACCCTAGTCTGTTTCTAGCATTAACCTACAACAACAACCGAACAGAGCAGGCCCATGGCACCCATGACCCATCATCCATTTAGCGTAAATTTGTGACAGAATCAGACAAAGCAGATATACAGTGAAGTAGCATTTTACAAATTAAGTGACTAAATCACTGCACTGCTGTCAGTCATACCACTACACTCGACTCCACCACTACACAGACCTGTAGGTCTGCTGTGGTTGTTGTTGACTTGTTTACCTTTTATGCCACTCATGAAATGCCATGACTTCTTCCATCAATCATCTCAGATCCTACTGAGTGACTGCAAAGATATTATGTCACTGTGGTCATCATGGTGTTGTCCAACTCAGAATCAAAATCAGAAAAATGCTTTATTCGATTTTAGCAAGAACTTAAAATCATAAAAGCAGCAATTATACAGAAACAATTTCATACGAATATCATAAAAAAGGAACATTAAAAATAATATTGTACTATTACAGTAACAAGGCTAAATCCTTTCAGTAATACAATTAGCAAGTTATAAAATTCCGTTTCCTCAGGATACTTTTAAAAAACCAGACATAATTGCAATGCAAATTTCACTTTCCAATTGTTGTAGGAATAAGTACGCTGGTCGGCATTGCCGCCATATGCCCTGCTTCAGATACTGCTTAATCCACCTTCTACGTTCATTCTCATAATATTTACAAAATAAACCACGTGAAATGTGGATTGCAATGATAGATTATCACACGGGCAAAACTCCAAATTCCTCGACCAATCATTTTTAGATGGAAATGTTACCATGCGATGGAATGTTTCAAATCTAAACCTGGTCAAGATAAATCTATCAAAACCCTTTATGCAATTAAGCAAGTACGGTTGAATAGTGTAGCAGGCCAGGGTCATTTGGTGTTGAATCACTGATATTTTAGTAATTTTGCCCGATAATCTAAGCATTTCAAAGTGGTTCATACATCAAATTTTCAATTCCTTTCTTGATATCGTGCAGATTTGTTCAGGGTTATTATACAGATCGGGTCTATGCAGATCCGTTAGCGTTTTTCTGACATAGTCTAACCATGGGATATTTCTTGAATTATCCAATGCCATTACATCCTTAATGATTTCTCGATTAAGGACCAGGGCATCTGCAGACCAGACTCTTTGTCAGATTAAAATAGGTTGTAGTTTTATAAGGTCTGTAATGAACTCCATTCCCAAGTCTGCATGACAATTAAAAACTGAAGTACCCTGAGGTAGCGCTAAAAGATATATTAAAAAGCTATTTTCTACGATTTGTATAGACGCTACATTCTGAAAACCCCAGATGCCCGCCCCATAAAGTGCTATACTTCTGCATTTAGCTGTGTATATTTTTAAGAGGATCTCCGGTGGTCTTTTTCCCAGTTTTTGGTCAAAATTCATTAATGCTACAATTGAGCGTTTAAACAGTAGGGTCCTGCTCTTAACCACGGGAACCCAGGAGCCCGACCCATCGAGAAGCACCTACAAGTAGGAAAATGTTTTCGTATGTTCAATAGAAACATCACCCGCTTGGATGGATTTGCATTTAGCCCGTCCTTTCCCACACATTATCACAAACTATTTCTTTGCGATGAGTTTTAAGCCCCTATTGTCCATAAACTCAATGTATTTGGAAAGTGCTTTCTGGGCGCATATCTTGGTTCTGGCCATTAGCACCGCGTCGTCCGTGTAGAGAAGGGAGACAATCTGCTTGTTGTTGTATCTTGGCGAGTCTACTACCCGACCTCCAGTTCATCCTCTAAAGCGTTCGTATGTATGGAGAAAAGGAATGGGGCCAGGACGCAGCCCTGTCTGACTCCCCTCTCTACGCGGAAGAGCTTGGTGCATTCTCCCTTTAGGCCATGTCTCACCTTTGCAGTGGCTCCTGCATATAATTGTTGGAGAAATTGCACAGTGGCGGGTTCCACCCTTATATCTCCTAAAATTCCCCATAGCTTGTTATGGTCTACACAGTCGAAGGCGGCCGTGAGGTCAACGAATATAGCGTATAAACACCCTGTCTTTGCTTGCGTGTATTTACCTTGGAGTAACACAAAATTTTAAACGTGCTCCACAGTACCCTTCCCCTCCCTAAAACCATACTGTACCGGACTCAGAATATTATTATCATCTGCCCAGGTTTGTAATTTGTTCAACACCACCCTTCCTGCAATCTTCATTAGTGAGTCCAGAAGTGATAGGCCTATAGCTAGCAGGATTCTCTCGATCCCCTTTTTTAAAGATGGGTATTATTACTGATTCGGATCAAGTTTTTATAAATCCTTTTGAGCAACAGGCCATTAAGACACGTGTTAAAAATGGGGCCCAAAGATCAGTAGTCAGTTTAAATATATCATTTGGAATCCCATCGGGACCCGGAGCTTTATTTCCTTTGCTATTATTAATTGCCAACAACACTTCCTCATGTGAAAACTCTATAGGTATCGGAAAGTGATCCTGATCACGTCCATCCAGCTCACTATTCTCTAAGAGCCTTACAGGGTTGCCAACCTCTTTATTATATACATTCGAGAAGAAATCGACCCAGGTGTTTTCATCAATCACGATTTCTATTCTCGAGGTATCCTTTTTAGAGAAGAAGGGAGCATTCACTGCCTGCCAGAATAAATAGGAATCTCTAAGTTGGGCGGCCTCAAACAGATTTTGCCAAGCCTGTTCTTTTATTTCTTTTTTACGTTGTTTCCTAGCTATATTGTATGCCTTCCTGCATGCTCTGATTATATCGTCATCCCTTATTAGTGTGCTAAGTGCAGCCTTAAGGAGGGAATATGTTTTGGTGCACTGGGTATCAAACCACCTATTGCTCTTGGTTTGTCTCATTTTATTTGACATAGAGAGGGAATTTTGGATAACAGTAGTAACCTGCATAAAGGCATCTAGGGTCTCAGCGTAAGGGGTCTCTTCATCTAAACATGCAAGGTATTAGAGCCTTTGATATAATGCACCCCCTACCTGTCCCACTTTATCCCCCCGTCCCTATGCTTGTATACTACCCCTTAATCCTGTATAGCGCTCTGATACCCTCACGGGTCTGGTTCGCGCTCTATAAAACTATAATAAATAAATAAATAAATAAATAAATCGGCGTTCATTATTATTGGGTCTTTTTTACCCCACCTAAGTGCGAATCCGTTTTGGCGGGCCAGTACAATTTCTTGCGACCATGCCAAACACTCTATTGTGGAGGAATCAATGATGTCAGGTAATTTTAGGTGCAGGCTAAGGGGCAAATGGTCACTAAGACCATTGGGGCAAATCATGAATTTTTCCACCCAGTTAGAATATCGAGTAGGAAGGGTAATAAAATCGATCACAGTTTTGAATCCTCGGCCTATATAAGTGGGACTAAAATTTACATTTGGGGAACACATCATGTTTGCAAAGCCAAAATCGAACATGGCTATAATATCATTAATTTTTTCCCCTCTTTCTGTGTGAACAAAATGTTTCAAACAACCATTTCCTGCAAATTCATTTTCCCCAAAGCCACACGCATTTAGATTACAGACATTTATGTTAAAATCCCCTCCCCAAATCAGAATTACATCTCTTCCTTTTGCAGTGGTTTGATCATTTAAATCTTCTATGAAGGTTTTTATCATGTCCATGAAGTTAGCTTTATCAATATTATTATAAAAGTTTACCACCAGCAACTTTAGAGGTGAGTGTAAATAGATGGATACCATTTGATAGTAAGCCGTTCTTTTTAGCATTTTAACACTCTGCACCCTCAGCATATTGAATATGTAAACACAGATTCCCCCTTTGTGTCTTCCATGTAGAGACCGCACCGCTGGAATATGGAAAGTTTTATAACCGTCCAAATGCTTTTCATTTATGAGCCAAGTTTCTTGAATACACATTATATCAAAATTCTGAAAAAAATCTCCCCAAACATTATTAAAAACTTTACTCTCAAGGCCACAAACATTCCAGAAAGCTATCCTGACAAGCCTGTGGGTTAATGGGGACCTGGCGGCTAGGTCACAATCAACATCATTAGAAATCTTTGATTCTCCCGTCTTAGTGGCAGTTTCCACATGGTCTCTAGCCTAAGTAGCCACAGAATTCCCTACTCCAGGTCTAGCTTGTTCACTACATGTATTTGCTAAACTCACACATTGGTCCTTGTTTCTATCGGGATCTAAACCAGGTCTTTCTCTCCCAGCCCACCCATGGGACACGTCTCACCATTTTAAACGCCTCAAACATATCCTTTGCTAGGCCTGTCTTTAATCCCAAGTGATGAATGGACTTGTTCCGCAAGGTAGCCCAAGATTCTTTATCAGGATCATTTATCAGAGGAACATTTGCCAAAACAATAGTGTAGGGGGCTGTAGCAGGTGGAAGGTTTAGGGTAATGGGTTCATGGCACACTATTTGGGTAGGTGTCTTTAATAGCTTTTCCTGTAAATGCGCGTTAGTAAATGATATCCTCCCTTCGTTATCTTTATCTGTGCCTCCTAGTCCCTCTTTTCCATCGTGTTTATTATTATGACTTGATGGAGTACCTTCTCTGACAGTTTTTGCCGGGTTACTAAGGCTGCAGGCTCCCTGCATCAGAGTACAAGAAGGCTGTCTGCATATCCATTCATCACCCTCTTTGACCTAGGTGCTAATTCAGTTAGTTTATTTAGTTTGTTCAAAATAGAAAGTTGCCCAGCTTCTAGCTGAGCTAATCTTTCCTCTAATAGGCCAATAAGTGTTTGAATAGTGGAGGCCAAATCTGCAAAAAGGGACTTAAAATCAGAGGGACGATTACTAATTTGGGCTTTAGTATTGTTTTTTACCTGAGTTGCCCGTTTTCTTCCTCTATCTGCCCCCATATTGGGCTTGCTTTGTGCCATTGTTGCGACTAGTGCCTTATTGTTTAGTTTCTCAGAAGTAATGTGTATCACAGGGGGTAGGCTAATAGGTAGGGCTTTCTTTTCCTTTATGCAAGTTCTCTTTGGTGGAGGCAGTATGGCAACATCTTGATCGGCGGATAAAATCTCATTCCCTCCTCTAAGAATGCAACCGTTAATTGGCTCATTTGAAATATTACTAGTATTCTGTATTCCCGGGGACTTTGTCCCTAGATTGCTTACATTCTTACTCAAATCCCCTGCAATCAATGCTTCCTTATCTTTGATCAAAGTGTCTTAAATGCTGGATATTTGTTTATCAATAGCCCCTACTGCACCCGTCAGATAGTTCATTAGTGACATGTTACTTATCTGACGGCAGTCCTATATTATATTTGTTTAACTTTCTTTTGCCCATCAGTAATGAAGTAATCCTTCCTCATGCACAAATAGTAGCGCTATGTCAACAGCCAAGGTCAAGTGACAAAAAGAGTCTTTTGACAATGCTAATGTCCTTACTTGGTTAAGGTCCCAGAGTCCCAGTAACAAAGAGCCAAGAGACGGGGCCCAGCCCAGCCTCTTCCATGCTTTGACGGGCAAGGACGGGCCCGCCCTTGCCCGTGGGGGCTCCCGGTTGCTTTTCAAGGCTGGCGGCGATCCTCTCGCGGGCTCTTCCCTCAAGACCGCACTGCCTCCTGAGGGATATAGTGCCCCGGCAGTCCGCAATCCGCGAGAGCAGCAAGCAAGGTGGGGAAATGGCGCAGTATGTCCTCTGGCACGGCAACAGCAGAATAACCCGTGAGAAGCTGGGCAGCAACAGGGAAAAGGCAAGGTAAGGCAGCAAAGGCGTCCAACTCAGTGTGCAGTGTACAATAATAATAATAAGGGAATTTTGTAAAGCGCCTGGTACGCTCAGATGGCGTGTCCCCGCGCTAAAATAAACCGAAGAACTCAGAAAGCAGAAGACTGAAGTAAGCCCAGTTATCGGGAAAATAAATATGTTTTTAGTTTCTTTCGGAAGCTGGGTTCAGATGGCTCGAGGCGGAGGTTCAGGGGGAGGGCATTCCAGCTCTTTGTCACCAGGTAGCGGAATGATCTTCCTCCCATGTGAGCCCTCCTTATCCTAGGAACCTTTAATAGGCCTTCATGGCAGGAGCGCAAGGCGCATGTAGGTACATATCTGGTGACTAGATTCTGGAGTAGTGCTGGTGTCTTACCAGCAAGGATGCGATGACAGGTACAAAGAGCCTTAAATTCGACTCTGCTCCTTACTGGCAACCAGTGGAGGGTCTGGAGGGCAACTCTGGAGGCTGATCTTTTGGGAAATCTTAGAATGAGGCGGGCTGCCGCATTCTGTAGCACCTGGAGGCGGTTTATTACTTTACAGGTTGCTCCCAGATACAGCAGATTGCTGTAGTCTAGGCGCGATGTGACGAGGGCATGTACCAGCGTTCTGCGAGCAGACGTAGGAAGGAGATCTAGGACCTTCCATAGGGTTTTTAGAACGCTAAAACATACACCCGCCACACGGCCTACCTGGGGTGCGAAGGACAGGTCAGCGTCAAGCCAGACTCCGAGGTTCCTGACTTCCTGACGAGGTGTAGGCGCCTCACCTAAGCAAGTGGGCCACCACGCCGGCGACCAAACAGAAGGATTCCCCCCCACCACGAGCACCTCGGTCTTGTTGCCATTTAATTTGAGGCAGTTAGTGGACATCCAGGCTGCGAGATCTTGCATGCAGGCTCTGAAACTGTCCATAGCAAGGCCGGGGGCCCGTGAAAGGGAGATGATCAACTGCGTGTCGTCGGCGTAGGACACAACTTGCAGGCCATGGCCCACAGCAATCGGGGCCACAGGGGAGACATAAAGATTAAATAGTGTTGGGCTCAGGGACGATCCCTGGGGAACGCCCTGGCCCAATCCGATGTCCCTGGAATAATAATTGCCCTGACGGACCTGGAAGCTTCTCCCAGTTAGGAAGGATTGGAACCATTTGAGTGCAGCACCGGATATTCCACCATTATTCAGACACTGTAGCAGGGTGGTATGAGCTACAGTGTCGAATGCTGCACTCAGGTCCAATAGGATGAGGGCCATAGTGTGACCCTCATCCACCCCCTGACGTAGGGCCTCCACCGCCATCAGTAGCGCCGATTCCGTTGAATGACGGGGGCGGAAGCCGAACTGGGTGTCGTGAAGTAGGGCGGCCTCTTCCACAAAGTCCATCAATTGTAAATTGACCGTTTTTTCAGCCACTTTGGCCAAATAGGGCAGAAGGGAGATAGGCCGGAGGTTCTCTAGCTTATCAAAGCTGATGAGCAGATTGAGTCCCCTTTCCATATTCAAAATGCAATGGATCGGCCTGCAGTAGAAGTACAAATTTGTTATTAAAACAAGAAGGGAAAAATTGCCTTGAGTTACTTTTAGTGTGTAGATTAGATAATAGTACACAATGAATTAACTTCATGCACATCAAACAACAACACAAATCAATCAGTCAGCAACAGCGTCCAATGCATGGCATCATTCATTACCTGTTCCTTCTCATCTTCAGTTAATGGGCAGTCTCTCTCGGCTCAGAAAGGAGGATAGCTATAGTAGTCATCTTCATGTGTTCCACTTCTTTTGGAGGGACTCAACGAGGCGAGATTTTCTTTTTTCTTCTATTATGCTACAACCAATCATCATCTGGCTTGAGGGTAATGGATTTAGGGCGATTCAGTAGGATGGAGGAGCAGGACTCGGAGGAGTGGACTGAAATGCAGACAGCTGAAACTTATATATGGATTTGTTGTGATTCAAAGTTTCAAACCAGAAAGACAGACACACAAATAAAAGTAAATATGGAAGGAAGACAGTAAGAAGTGCAAGCCTAATTATCAGGGTAGTATAGCTCGTCCTCAAATTCTCGGGGTTTAATCAGAAGTAGGTAATCATCGTCTAACACACTTCTTCTGTCACCTGAGCCGCTGTCCTCATCTTCCTGAGTTGATTCAAGTATTGTGTAACTCGGTGGTATAAAGTGCTGATTCATTTTGATCATGGTTAACCTCTTTATGTTTTGGGCGAGAGAATGGTCCTTCTCATTGTTACAATGGAACCAGCCGCACTGAAAACACGTTCAGAAGAGACACTTGCGACACAGCAAGCCAGATATTTTATCGCCAGCCTGCTGAGCACTGGCCATTGGCCCCTTTTCACACACCAGTACCGCAATGGGTTTTGATCAATTTAGACCTCTGTTCGGTCATCAGATAGGCCTGGACCATCCGCTCAATGTTCAGGGGAGCTACACTTTGTTCGGCCTCTTTTGTCTTTGCATCAGCACTGGATCTAGCAAGTCCTTGCTGTAAATACCAATCCTTTGCCATTTTTACTGGGGCTGGTGATGATGATCCGGTTCTTGCTGTTGTCGATAGTGTTGGTGACAGCTGTGAGCCAAATGCTCTGCCCTCAGGCTCTGAAGTTGAACTTGTAGCTGGATGCCCTGCTGCAGTACTTTTTGTGGGTTTGAGTAGCAAGCCATTAATTACCAGCTGTTGATTTTCCAAGTTACTGGCTGCCTCAGCTATCCAAGTTTTGTACCGGGCAACATCCACTTCTGAAAAAGGAAGTCATGTCTTACTGTTCAGTGACAATTTGTACCGTGGATCCAGAATTGTGGCACAATGTATTTTCATTTAAGCGAAGGGATAAGCTCTCCACCAACTCATATGCTTATTTTTTCCTCCACACCTACGTATGCTCCAGACACCTCCTTCAGCTGTTGCTCTAGCATGTGCATCAATGGGATAGCTTGGCCCATCGTACAGTCCTCCTTGCTGACTTCACATGTGAAGACCTCGAAAGGAAGAAACATCTCTGTAAGGCACTTAACTAGGCACCATTGGTCCATCTGAAGGATCATGCCTTTCACAGTAGCAGCCCCTCTTCACATGACATATTCATTGATTGATCTGTACTGCTCAAACAGACGGTCAAGTGTGTAATAAGTTGAGTTCCAACATGTTGCCACCTCCTGGATGAGTGCTTTGACTGGCATTCTATAGTCACGTTGAATGATCCTCAGCTGCTTTCGGGCTCTAGAAGAATGGCTGAAATTAGTGCTTATTCTTTGGCAGGTGGTCAGTAAGTTGCTGACTATGGCTTCTTTCTTCAGAAAGTCTTTAACTATAATGTTAATGCAGTGCGCCAAACATGGGAACCTGAAATAGCAACCAACCTCCATGGCCTTAAGTACATTACTGCCATTATCCGTGGCAACAAAACTAATGTTAAGCCCTCTTGGGCGCAGCCATTCAAAACCTTGCTGTTAAACTCTTCCAAAATGTTTACAGCAGTATGAGATTTCTCAATGGCGAACATGGCTACAGTTGCATGTTTCCGAGTAGCATTAAAAATCTCAGCTGTGTCAACAGCACTTACTGCAGATAGCTTTTCTCTAACCCCCCACAAAAGAGATCCAGTGTGTAGTGATGTACATGTAATCAGTGGCTTGGCAACTTTTCCACATGTCTGTTGTCAGGTGGGTATTGTGAACATCACTCTGGTGCAAAGCTTGTCCAACCAATTCCAGCACATCGTGTTGTAGTGCTGGAACAGCAACTGTGGCGAAATAGGACCAGCTGGGAACCTTCCATTTAGGACAGATGGCTAAAACAAATTCAAGGAAACCCACCCCTTCCACAAATGAAAAAGGGAGAAGGTCCAGCGCTAACATTTTAGCCAGCTTCGCATTGTACAACCGTGCAATAGGGTGGTAGTGTTGGTACTGCCCCTCCGATCTAAGCATGCTGTCAATGGTAGGCTGGATTATTTAACTTTGTGGTGCAGCTGTCTTCTTGAACCCAGTTAGGATCAACGATGACGCATTTTTTCTCATTGCAGCACTCGGTTGCCTTGGAGTCTCAGCCTGACTCTTACTACGGTGCCACTGAGATGTTGCTGAGGATGTGGGCGAGACCACTACACTGCTGGGGACAGGGCTAGAAATGTCTCCCTCTTGTTCACCTGTCACCCCGATTATATCTTCCCCTACTTCTCTTATCCCCAACAACAGCAGTGGGTTCAGTTTTACTTTTTTCCAAGGGAAGTAGGTGAGCCTCCCACTGGATACTGTGGTATTTTTTTAGATGACTTGTTTGGCCTCCGGTACCATAGTTTGTACCAAGCTTACCCCGCCTAACAGCCTGCCGACAAATTGAGCATATAGCAATGTTCTCCTCCTTACTGCTAACCGAAAAGAAGTCCCAAACTGGGTAGGAGAACTTTCTGGCCCTGATGGAGGTGCCACTTTCAATACCAGATCAACTGGAGGGTGTGCCTGGAATTTGACTCTGTCTAGTTACGCCACCACTACCTACTGAGGTGGTGGTTGAGCTGGCTGTAGGTCCCAGCCGGGGCTTTGCAAATGCAAATATGGAAGCTGGAGATGGCCGTGTTTGTATTACCTGTGTTGGTGGTATCCGTGCTACATCCCTCGCAGCGCTTTTGGATAGGGTAAAAATACTGGTCTCCTTCTCCTCTGGCCCAGGAGTGATGTTCAAGATGACTGGCTCATCATCAATATCATCATTCTCCCCCTCTTGTACATCTACCTCCATAACTCTAAGGCTTTCTGGAACCTTCCTTTTTACTAGCCTTGTCTTGTGGTGTGCATCACTCTCAGACTGAGCTGGTTGCTTCCAAGTGGCATCTCGATCATCAGAAGCCGGGCTTGTAGAAGAAGTTGATGGACTAACCCTCCTTTTCCTTTCTGGGGGTCTGGAAGACAATGGATCTTCTGAAACAGTGGCTTTCTCCTCTTCGTCTGCAAAAAGCTTGATTTCCTGAACTGCCTCTACTTCTGGAGGAACTACTACTATTGTGGGCTGTTGTTGAGGCTGTTGTTGTGGCTGTGGTTCTGGCCGTTGTTGCGGCTGTGGTTGTGGCTGTGGTTCCGGCTGTGGTTGCGGTTGTTGTTCCGGCTGTGGTTGCGGCTGTTGTTGTGGCTGTTGTTCCGGCTGTGGTTGCGGCTGTTGTTGCGGCTGTTGTTGCGGCTATTGTTGCCAACTTATCTGCTGGATTTCCGCCTGCGAGCGCGTTGATTGGGTACTACTTTGCGATAATGACATTGGAACATCACTGCTCGTTAGTAGACTGGCTACCTCTGCCACACTCATGGGCTTGGGCCTAGGTTGGTGGGGTCAGCACGCTAATGCGGAGGTGCTGCTCCCATCTTGGTCCCCGTCTGACACCACTGTTGCAGGCGTAAGGTTTTTCCCCCAAAAAACACTGAGGGTGTCACACCAGTCTTAACAAGTGCCACTTTCTTCTTCTGTTCCTTCTTCTCACTGGCAACTTTCTTGGTACTGGAGGACCTGGTAACTTTCTTTGGGGCCATCTTCTTCAGATGTCAGTAGGACGCAGGTGCACAAGTTGCAGAGATGTCTGTGGTCACACGTGGACGTGACGTGGTGCGCATCAGGACTTCTGTCTGGCAGTACAACGGGTGATGATGACACCGCCTCCTCTGTCTTTTTGTGCACCTAAACGCAAAAAAGCCAGGAGAAGCACATCAATGACATGTTGTCTTTGTTGTTGTGGCTCAATTACTACTAGTACAAACAAACAAATTGCATAACTTAGTGTAGCCATTTGTGAGACATTGTCAACAAGGGTTTTCATGGTATACTCTGTACACTCTCAGGAAGGATAGGAAAGAAGTGGAACAACAACAAAAATACAAATGTAATGGAAGTGGACCCTGTTTGCATTACTTTATTTGCTCATCACATCATTCAGGGAGCTGCAGCTGGCAAAGGGGATGGATGGAAGCAGTTAGCCAGAGGAAAACCATGCAGGCCTAAATGGCAAAAGCAGCACACTTATAACTCCCACCAGAAATGGCCACCAGTCACATGGACACTCACAAATCACAAGCAACAAGCAGGAGGCCTGGAAAACAATGTACTGAAAACAGGCCTATAGTGGCCAGGCAGAGGCTGCATGCTAAACCACACTGCTTTGTCTGTAATGCAATAACATGCAAAAACAAAAATCCACCGGGCTAAACAAGGTCTGCAAAGTACACACAATAGTATTTATTTAACACACACCCAAAAATTGAAATACACACAAAAAATACACATTTAGCAATTTAATCCAATGCCATCCATGCCCTAAATGATGTTTAAATTCAAAAGACCATACAGACCCAGTTATTTCATCATGCACCCACCCATTACTAGCTCTGGGCCTCCAAGCTACCCACAACGATAAAAAATTTTTTAAAAAAGATAAAACGTATCAAAATTGTAGTTGCAGCAACTGCAATTCCCAATCAAACAAACAACAACACCAACTTACTTTTAAAATCTCAAATCCAAAAGTCCTCAAATCCAATGATAATGATGCAGCAGACACAAAGAGTGATCCTTCCGGCTCAAAATCCAAATGAAAAATGAACAGGAGATGGACAAAGCACTGGGAGGAGCCTGCTGGACAGGAACAGGAAGTTGGAGACTCTGTGGCACTTCCTCCCTCTCCCCCCAAATATTATTTTTTTAAAAAGCTCTCCTTGCACAAAAGAGGACAGCCAAATGTCAATCTGAAGAGTTTTTTTCATCCAAATTATCATTTATAGAAGGTTTTATGCTGCTCAAGATAACATTCTTCTCCAGATTGAAAGATTTGCGTATTCGGGATCGCAAGTTTCACCAACATTCCGCTGGATGTCCGATGGCGCGTCCGAATGACGTGTTCGCAATCACAATCTCTCTCACGGTGCACGATGGCGTGGCAAATGATGTGTTCACGATCACAAACTCTTGCGGTGTCCGAAGGCACAGCGAATGACGTGTTCGTGATTGCACATTCTCGTTGGATCACGCGGCCAGCTACCAAAATCTGGTGGCGCACGCGAACAGATAGAAAAACTCGTCAACGAATGCAGGGATCACGGTAAGTCGCTCTTGCATGCGGTAGAACGCATTTCTAAAGCGCGAACAAGAAAATAATTCCGCTACGTCGCAGATCGTGGAATTTTCAGCAATTCCGCTTTCTCTGCAGAATGCGAAATTGCCTAAATTCTGCAAATTCCACGAGCGGAGCAGAATTTAATGCCAAGGCCTAGTCTAGTCCCAGTTATTAATCATAGTAGTATAGAGGGTTAATATGTCTCCCGCAAAGTACATCATGTGACACAGAGATGATGGATTTAAATTTTATGTAGATGGGAAAGTGAGTTATCGCTTTTAACACAGAGATCCTTTAGTTACTTGCAGTTCATAAATTGTAATCCTTCTAATGTAGCACAGTGAACTGTGAAGGAAAGGACATGTGACTTCTACATCTTGTAACCCTCACTATCTTATGTAACTCATCCTGTAAATTGATTTACATAAATATGATTTATTGTTTTACACACATATGATTTATTGTCAATGTGTAAGGTGTATGTGTGATGTAAAATGCTCCGATGCCCTGGATTGGGATGAGTAGGGCTGTAATAGAAATAAGATACAATCGTGGGGGGCCAGGTTCAACTGCTCAAAATAAGCATTTCAACAAAACATTAACCTTTGAGTGGCTGAATTGCGCAGTGTGAAACAGTCAAATAAGGTAGGATCGGGCCAAGAGGGACAGGATGCAGACAGCAATCAACAAACTACCTCTCTTCCTTTGTCCTGGAAGTACACACTGCAGGCAGCTGAGGAAGAGGTTGATTCATGCATCTACATTGCTTTTTGTTTACAGTGATTAAACAGGTTGGTGCACTTACATGAATCCTGCAGCAGGGTCACTGTATCAATTTGTAAACTGTGTCCTTAAACACTACTGTAGATTCGCAGGAGATGGTGACAGCAAATGTTTCACAGTCAAAGAAGCAAAATACATTAAAACAAAAATAAGTCACTTACCTTGCTTGCAAGTCCCTACTCCTCCCGATCTTCTTCTCCACTCCAGCATGGGTCTAGCAGACTCCCTTAACCAATCCTGGCACTTCTCATGTGCTGTTAACCTGAATGAGAGAAGTGCAAGGATTGGATAGCCCGGGCTGGCTGAACACTCCTTCAGGCCCTGCAGGCCTGTGCTTGGTATCCTCCCAGCTGTCTAAGACAAATTGGTGGAGACTTTCAAAGTGTGCATGTTACTTTGGCCGGTGCAAGACAGCCGGCCAAAATTGCATGTGCAGTTGGCAGCATCCAGCCAGCAACTGTTCCTGTCAGCAGAGGACACGCCCCATATGTCTCTAAGTTAGGCTGGCAGCTGCAGTGCGCAAATTGGAAAAATAAAATGGCAATTTAATCTTTTCATTGCTATTTTATTTTTCCTGCAAGGCTAAATGTAAGTGCAAGTTGAAGAGTTTACAAGAACGTTTGAATGCCTATGTACACTTTGAAATAAGAAGGTGAAACATACATGTGGAAAAAGGATACAATTTTAGGCAAAATATGGGAATTTGCAATTAGTTTGTAATGATGTGGTGTACGCATAACATATGAAGGATATACTACATATTACTAGTGAAGCACTTGTTATACAGAAGAAAGGAGCGATTTCTGAAAATGACACCCACATTTGTTTTTGCTCAATTCTAACTCATATACAGAGGATTTTATCTATCCTTATACATTATTTTTTTAATCAAAAGTCCAGACTTCATATAACATGCGAAATAGATAATTCCTGTAGACGGTAGATCAAAGTTGTATTTATAGTAGAACGACATGCTATTGCAATTTTCAAAACTCACCTGTAGAAAATGTTTGTGGGTGAACGTCAAACGAATGCGGGAAGCCATGATATCTACGGTTTACGTTGCGACCTATCAAGTTCCAAGGTATTCATAAATACTGACCATGGACCATTTGGACACTTGCAATTTTGGACGTGATCCCACTTACCAGTGGCGGGATGGATCTCTTATGTATTTGGGTTCGGGCGGTAGCCGAAATAGACCCTTCAGCATACTTGGACTATATTCAATAAAGAAGTTTATGACGTTTAGCATTCCTACTTCTATTGAGTTTTGAAAATTATAAGAACAGGTTATTCCACTGTAAATACAACTTTGATCTACTGTCTACTGGAATTATCTGCTTCACAGTTCTTACCACTATATGTTTGGATTTAAATACCTTTTAAAGCCTCGAGAAAGTCCAAAGTGTGGACGAAACACTTGTTGGCTGAATCATCTGTAATTACTCATTACTGGAAGAACTCTATTGACTGTGTGACTGCATCAATTAGAAGTAAGAACATCATTCATCATGTTATATGAAGTCTGGACTGTTGATAGAACAAATAATGTATAAGGATAAATAAAATCCTCTGCATATGTGTTAGACTTGAGAACAAGAAAATTGGGTGTTAGTTCACAAACAATTTTTTCTTGTATATAACAAGTGCTCCGCTCCTAATATGTGGTATAAGTTGGGTGAAGGTCAACAGGATCTCTGGGATCTGGCTGAGGTACATCTTGGCAGCAAATGTGATAGTAGTGTATGAGCACCAGAAATGGTTGGTTATTACTATGTTTTAAGGGGAGCGATGTGCGACATTCGTACCGGAGTTTGCTTCTTTGTTTATGACTAGTAAATGAGTGATAACTGTCTGAGGAGGCTGGAGTAGTGTCATGGCATTTTGACATGTCCACAATATTCCAATTGACTTATCATCATTTGTTTTTAACCCACCCACATATGTTCATGTTGTACACTTAACAAATCCATGTCCATGCTCCTGAGGGCCATACTTCATTGATAGGATAAGTGTAGAAAGAAATGCATGCTCATCTACAATACAGCATACACTGGGACACTTGCAGTTGACACCCCTCAACATGATTCAGAGGCAGATGAGGGTCCCTCAACCTAAGTCATTTCTGCATCACATACAATGGCTTCATCAACGTCCACCACAGCACCTATCTTCATTGCATAAAGAAGTACATTGCAGCAACGCAAGGAGTGGCCCACTCCCTGGAGGGGCCTACTTATGAACAAAGAAAGCTCTGGATTCTCCAGATTTCTCACAGTTAATTCATGTGATAGGTGCCAACTTTTTACTGACATTAGCCTTTTGTGCGCTGACCTTTAAAGATAAAATGTTCACATGGCTAGATAGAGCGCAATCAGCCTGTTTTCGCTGAGTGTTCCATCTGCCTAACTCTTCCTCTCATTCCCAAATCCGCATAGAGTTTAGCCTGCCATCTCAACACTGGATCATGAAAGCAAGATGTATTGCCCACTGCTTAAAAACTAAAAAGGCCTGTGACCTTACATTAAAGAGCTACATTTGATCTCTGTTAAATAACCCTAGAACCTCTCGGAGTCAATTCTTAACACACTGTTTGGATGTACTGGAAGCCCACGATATATGGTCCAGCTCGCTACCCATAGGTGTGGCCGCAAAAGTGTTGACCAAACAAGCAAAGATCTTGTCAGCGGAACATGATGCACTGGTTGTGAATAATCTTTCCCATGGCAGCTGGGTGTCAGAACTCTACAATTGTGAAACCCTACACACTATTTATCATCCGCCATGAAGCCATCAGTGAAACACCATTTAATGAGACTACGTTTTGGTCTAATCCCCCTGATGGTGTATAAATATGGCCAGAGATACAAGGAAGATACGCCCTCTAAATGCAGTTTTTGTGGCAACGGGGAAGAAACTTTCATTCACGTTATATGCACTTGTAAGACCCTGTGCCCCTAGCAAAATTTTTGACTGCGTCTAATTTGGCGCATCCTAAATGTGCGGACATGCCAAGAGGTCCTAGAGGAGTGCATGAAGGGTGACTCTGCTCAGATGGCCGCCTGTTTTGTAAAAATCATGTCTGCAATCAAATCTATTCTTCCTGCAGAATATTAAAAAGAATTTTAGCCATGCCAGATACATTTTCTTTTTAATAGAGAATGAAAATTGTTTTAAATATCTTTTGTAAGAATTGCAATGATCTTAAATAATTGTGCAATAAAAGTGTATCTTTTGAAGAAGTACAAGTTCCACACAAAGCATTGTAATCATGAAAGTACCTAGCATTGGTGTAAAAGAAGATCTGTGACCATCATTGCTGACAACTCTGTAGCCAAAACTGCTGCCACCTCTGCAGTTACGTTTTCTGCCAGTACTGAGAACAAACCTGCTGTCGCCTGTGTAGTCAAGTCTGTTGCCACCAATGCAGCCAAGCGTGCAGCCACTAGTGTAGCAGCAAACACAGCTGCAGCAGTATGCACTTCTGTAACACCACCAGCAGTCATTTGAGCCACACCTGCAGCAGATACTCCTTCAGCAAATAATTCAGTCTTACATGCTGCAGGCAATCCCACTGCATCTACAGTGGATACTTCAGTTGAACCTACAGCTGCAGCCACTGCAGCAAGACCAATAGCATCCCTCTCTGCCTACTCCAAAAATAGTACTGTGTGTCTGTAAGCAGTTGATTACGAAATATTCACTGTAGAAATTAAGGTAGTGGGCAATAGGACCAAGAATTCCATGAACACTGGATCACAGAAGGATAAGTGCAGCCCACCTATGCCCCATCCCAGTGGAGGAGGAGACAACTGGTCCATTCCGGAGACTATTCAGCTACCCACCCAAGCTTCAATTATGGTATGGGAGTGGCATGCAGAAAGGTCAGAAAACTTGCTTTCCGATGTATGATTAGAGGACCCAATTTAGAGTTTTGGCAGAGAGGATACTCTGTTGCCTTTGCTAGGTCTGCTAAACCGTCAGTCCACCTCCTCATTTAGAAAAGGGCAGAAATTAAGTTTTCTGGTGACAGAGCCAATGAGGGCTCAGTTGATGAAAAACTTAAGGTTTGCCCTTTTTTAAACATCCTCCAAAGGCCCTTTTCAGTAGGGGTCGTATGACAAAGGACATCACATTTTCTGACCTATTTTAGGTGTACAGTGTCATGTCCTTTTGTCTGTTCTATCACTGTCTCGAAAAACCTAGCAGTGAAGGAATAGGAAAAAAAAAGAATGCCCCACTCCCTAGGAGAAAACCCAGTTAGAATTAGTCATTAGAGTTTTGTTTTTCTGAAACAAGCTCCCACTTTGGGAGTTTGAGTCTGTAAGACAAAGAAGTAAAAGGTCTGGTGTTCAGCCCTCAAACATAAGAGACCATCCACCAAACGTTTTGTGCATTGAAAGACACTACCAAGATGGTGTTTTTTTCAATGTACAACGTTGATCAGACTGAGGGTAGATTGTCACGATGGCAGAGGTAATGTCCTCCACCACACTGATGGATGGAGCACCATCTATCAAATTCTAAATCAAGCTCAGAATACCAAGGCACTATCTGCACTCCCTGCAATCAGATGATGAAGTAGAAGTTAGGTTTCCTAAAATAGGAGGCCAGCTCAAAACAGGTGGAGTGGGAAGAATGAAAGTGCCAGACAACGTCCTGCAGCAGCACTCTCAACTGACTCACCACATCCAACCTGACCATCATTCTTCAGATGGCAGGATGCCAGACAATATAACATTTTCCAGTTATCACAATAACAATGTTTGATTCTATTAAGGACACGGAGGCGAGGATTATGCTCTCTCAATTTCTTTACTGACTTACAGCAGCCAATGAAAACACAGTAACATTAGTAAAAAACTTAATTTCCCATGAGGCTTTGAACCACGCCGCCAGTAACAACAAGTAGTAACATATTACATACTACAAAATAATGAGGCACCATCTTGGCTTCCTCTTTCGTTGCAAATATGTCTTAAATGCCTGAAAACCAAAAACAGTCCTGACTCTCAACGGAGAGTACTAACACCAGGGATTTGTTCTCAACGGAGAACACGATCCAGGACCCTCGAAACAGTAGACATCATCCGACAACAGGAAAGTCCATGTCCGGAAGCGCAGGATATTAAGCTTGTTTAGAATCGGTTCCTGAAAACAGAAACAGTCATAAAAATCTGGAACCCATAAAGGTTCAACATTTCAGGGAGGGCAAACATGTTCAATTATATGTCATGAGTTATGACAATTTACATTGTACATGTCCTATCGGGTGGGATAATCCTGGCCTCCGTGTCCTTAATAGAATCAAAAATTCTTGTTGCGATAGCTGGAAAATGTTGTATTCTATAGCAGGACCGGAGGCTTCAGATTATGCTGGTTCAAAGCTCACAAACAACAACTGAAGAAACATGCGACATAGGCTTGTAATAATTTTTTTTTTAGATTTATTACAAAACCTAGCTCCTGCAGCAAGGACAACGTCCATTCCAAGTGGGTGAGAAAAAAGTCCCGATCCTGGGCCAGGATCTGCATATCGTCTATTTAAACTATGAACCTTACTCCCATTTCTTGCAAGCGCGTTACCATTGGTTTCAGCAGTTTGGTGAAAACCCAAGGTGCTGAGGACAGGCCGAATGGAAGTGAGCGATAATGGTACCATTGCCCTTTCCAGGAGAATTGAAGGAATTTCTGATGGGAAGGGCAGATGGGGACTGTGAGGTAGGCGTCTTTCAGGTCTTATCTGACCATTCCAATCCTGTTCCAACAGCAGATCCCTCAACAGATGGATCCCTTCCATCTTGAAATGCCTGTATACTACATAGGGGTTGAACTCTCTGAGATTTAACACCAATCTCTGACCTCCTCCCTTCTTTTGCACCAGGAAAACATTGCTGCAGAAACCTCCGGGAAGGAAGGGTCCTACAGCAATGGCTTGCTTGGTCAAAAGTTCTTGCAGCTCGTAATCTATACAAGCCTGCTCTTGTAGGGAGAAATGGAGAGGGCGGGGAGGGGTCATCTGGCACAGGGAGTCTAGGAATTCTATCTGAAAGCACTGAACTGTGTGAAGAATCAACGCATCTGAGGTCAGGTGTGTCCAATTCATTAGAAAATGAAACAAGCTGCCCCGAGAGGAATCATTGGAAACAACTGGGGACTTACCAGATGACTGGGCATCGAAATATTTGTAGCCTTTGTGGACACCTCTGTTGAAACATCCTCAGAACCCACGGGATCTCGATGGGTAGAAGGCCGCCTGGTCAGGCTCTTGGGTGTAACCTCTGCATCGAGGGGCGAAACCTCGTTGAGGACTGGGATTGATGTAGTGGATGGTCGAGCGTCCTCTGCCATGCCCCGCCCTACCAGAGACATGTGGAATACTCTCTTAAGGGAAGTTTGGGACTTATACAGAGAGGCGAATGTGCTGACAAACCTGGCAATGTCCTTGACAAAACGTTCGCCAAACAGTTGCCCTTCGGCCAACGGGCCTGGCTCAACTGTCACCAACTCTACAAGCTGTGGATCAATGCGCAACAGGACAGACTTAGGTCGCTCAGAAGCGAGGGCACGGTTTGCATTACCAAGGAGGCATATAGCTCTCTGGGTCCAGCCAGCTAGGACCTCCGGGTGAATGGATACACCGGTTTCCTGAGCCTGCAATGTCAGTTCAAGGATCTGCGCAAGAGGACCTGCAATATCCAGGACCTTGTCCTGACACGCCCGAAGGGTGCAATCTATACCTTTCTTGGGTCTCTTTTGTATTTTTTAAGAAAAGTGTTCATTGAAGAGTCTATTTCAGGGGTAACCACCACTTTATGTGCCAGGTTTGGTCGGGGACATTCTGATTTCAAACGGGCTCTAACATCTTTGTCAAAACTTTTCCTAAGGTGAGTTTGCATATACTTTGCTACAGCAGGGGGAGGAACCGAGTCTGCAGACCGGGGGTGGATTATGTCTGAGGGATCAAAGGAAAAAGGAGAGGGCAGGGTGGGTGAGGAGTGTTTGCGCTTCTTGGCGTGCTTACGAGGCATGGATTCCTGGGAGGAGTCAGTGGTAGTGTCTGGGACAGTGCTCGGGGGACGGGAAAAGGGGCCTGGGCATCATCCATGGCCTGCTCTTTGGATTTGCATAGGGAGGAGTAAACCTTGACGTGAGGCCAGGGAAGGCCCACTGGTTCCAGGATTGGGAGGGGGGCAGGAGTAGGGTTACCAGAGGGTAAAGGATTACAAGTAACTAATTGCTTTATGCGTTGACTTAATGGTAAAAGGGCAGAGGACAGGACCTTGTCTAGCTAGCGTCCAATTTTTTATAAATCATTTCCTCCATGGATTCTTCATAGTAATACCCTGCTCCATCAGGGTCATCACATGCAAAAACTTCCTCTTCGTAGACTTCACAGTCCGACATATCAGCTATTTAGAGTAAGAGATCTCAGGTCCCCAGAGGGAAGCCTAATTTTACAGCCCAAATTAGTTCACAAGCCAAAGGGCGTCAGGCAGGAGCAAAAGCTGGAGCAGAGGAGGCCAAAAAGGTACCAAAAGTGCTCCTGGCTGATAGGACTGACGGAGGGTGTGGCCCCTGACTGCCTAATCGGGCTCAAGGCCTCCAAAAGTTCACATTAGCAACTCCTGGGCCTGTATGGGTTAAGGCATGAAAACTGCCTGCAAATGCGGTGAAAGCACTTTCAAAATTGGGCCCTGGTACCGGCTCCGCCATCTGCAAGCGTGTGGAATCCCAATTCAGCCTGGAAGAAGGCATCAATACCAGCTCGTGGGATCGGGGCCGGACAGGTGCAGTGAAGCGCGCAGGCTCCCGAGATGCACAAAAGGATCCCGGCCGGGGATTTAGCGTGCGCCTCGCTCCCTTGCGGAGGGGGGCCAATCCCCAGCAGCATGCACATCAAGAGAGACCGTCCGATTCACCGTGGGAGTCGGAAGCGGTCGGGCACAAACTGAAGCAGCGAAAGGGGGTTAAACAGCGCAACACGCGCTGAGGCAAAATGTATACCAATAAATAACATAAGCGTGCGCGCGCAGCGCTACAGCAATTCCAAGAGACAAATGCAACTCTACATACACCCTAAAGCATTAGGATATCATAGAAACAATTAAATAGCAACAACATTCCATATTAAAAGGAGCAAAATAATGAGGTACTTATCTTGACTGCGGAGAAGCAAAGAAAGAGGCAGCCAAGATGGTGCCTCATTATTTTGTAGTATGTCATGTGTGACTATTGGTTGTTACTGGAGGCGTGGTTCAAAGCCTCATTGGAAATGACGTTTTTTACTAATGTTACTGTGTTTCAATTGGCTGCTGTGAGTCAGTAAAGAAATTGAGACAGCATAATCTGAAGCCTCCGGTCCTGCTATAGAATTCAAGACCAGCCATTAAAACCAAGGTCAACTCGTAGAGGTTCAGGAGAGGACATTATCCCAAATGAGAGACTTTGCTGTAAGAGACAACACTGCTTCCTACTTCACTCCATTATTCAAACCACCTTTCATGCCTCACAGGTGTCTTCCCTAGGCCATGGAAGAGATCAGCAAGGCAGCACTACTGTTCCGTGCTGTGTGGAAATTCATCCACCCCATGCAAATAACTTTCATGTTTACATGCACACTTGTGTTTGGGTCATGGGTCTTCTCATTACTTTAATTATTACAAAGATGGCAATGAAGAACAATGTCCAGTGTCCTCTTAAAACCTAGATAGGTCATGGGTGTCTTCAAAAGTGCTTCACCTTGATGTTTCCCATGGTGGTTGTACCATTGCCATTGCGTTGTTCTCTGACATATCTCACTTGTACTCTATATGTATAGCCTATATTCTAAGTATACATGGAGCACAATTGTATTTTATTAAATCAAACACAAGAGTTTTTTTGTATATTGCCTTCTCAATTCACATATTTAACCCCTTTGGTGCGTCGGACGGCTGTGCTCATATGCGTCCTTGCACATGGCACAGGGAATCCCTCTGGTGCGGGCACCAGAGGGATTCCCTTTACCCCCCAACAGCCTCGGGAGCTGGGGAAGAGCTTCTCTAGCATTTCTAGCTCCCAAGGCTGCCCGCTTTATTTCCCTGAAATGACGAACAGCGCGCATGTCGTGCTGACGTCAATTCAGGGAAACTGAAACTGAAATGAGCCAAGATGCTCATTTCAGTTTTGCTTTCTACGTTCTCAAGGGCTATCTCAGCCCCGTGAGCAAGTAGAAAGTCAGGAAAGGTATAGTTGGAAAGGGGAGTATCTCCCCTTTCCAATGGTACCCCTCCATAGTGGGTCCCTGCTTGGGGATTGCCCCAGGAGGATGCATCCCAAGCAGCTATCAACCCACTAGGCACCAGGGAGGTGGTAGCGGCCCCTTGGGCAAGGGCCTTTGATCCCTCCATATTTGTTTGGGCAAATTCAATCTTTCTGTCCCCCTGGGGGGCAAATGGGGGAAGTAGCCCCCAATCTGCCATTTGGGGGGGGCAGAAAGCCCACAAGATAACAGGGATTTATTTTTTTAATTACAATTAGAGGTGGGGGCTGCCCAATATGGGCATGCCAATGCCCCCACTCCCCGACGGAAAAGTAAAGTCAAACTTTGTAAAAAAAACCCATTTTCCTCTCATTTCTGTGTGGGACAGTTCTGGAATCTGCATGGATCCACAAATTTCCTACCACACAGCATTCCCCCAGGTCTCCCGATAAAAATAGTACCTCACTCCTATGGGTGGGTCAAGTACCCGTGACAGTCAAGGGCCCAAAACTTATTGAAGAGACGTCAAAATTACCTATCACAAAACGACCTGGTTTTGCAAGGGGGGTCACCTGGGTTTTTGGTCCTGGGCTCGGCGGGCATCTTGGGAAACTACCAAACCCACCCACGCGAGTGAGGTACCATTTTTATCGGGACCCGGGGGAACGCTATGTGGTAGGAAATTTGTGTGTGTCCATGGGGATTCCAGAACTTCCCCACACAGAAATTTGAGAAAAATTGATTTTTGAAAATTTTGAAAAAGTGCTGCAGAGGAAAACGTCTCATTTTTTCCCTGCAAATGGTATCAACAAAGGGTCTGTGGGGCTGAAATCATCATTTTGCCAGCATTCAGATACTGACAGACTTTTGTCAGAAAACCAACATTTTCTACACAGTTTTGGCATTTTACTATTTTTTGTGCTTTCAACCTTCTTCCAGTTAATGGTAGAAATGGGTATGAAAGCAATAATGGATCCTTGAAAGCTATACAATTTAGAAAAGTAGACACAATTCTGAATTCTGTAATCTGATGAAGAAGATGGTAACATACATAACTAAAGGGTACAAAATGCAAAGCAGAGAAGGCATCAGTTCCATTAAAAAATTTCCCTAAACTACGCAAACCA
Source organism: Lissotriton helveticus (assembly GCF_964261635.1). Taxonomy (NCBI): domain Eukaryota; kingdom Metazoa; phylum Chordata; class Amphibia; order Caudata; family Salamandridae; genus Lissotriton; species Lissotriton helveticus. Next base: position 1,019,841,330 of record NC_136069.1, on the reverse strand, counting down.
TCCAAAGATCACAATAGGAAATTCTAAGCAGAAGAAGCCAGTCTGAAGTGAACCAAATGAGGGTTCAAGGTAAGTAAGAGGCACAAGAGTTCCAGAGTCTATGTCGGGTACTGGGAATATGAAATATCTGCAGTGTTAGGGTAAGGTCTTCCCTCAGGAGAGTCAGGACAGGATGTCTTAACAACTCTTCCAAGACACACAATAAAAGCATTGCATTCCCTCTCCGAGAATTTATTCTGACCAACTCCCCAGAGATGAGGCAAATCAGGTTGCGCAGTCCCTTTGGAACTGGTAAACTCCCCACATTCCCAATATCGAACAAAGAGTGCACACAGCTGCACAAACATGGATGTATGGTGCAGGAGGATCTTTCTAATACACTTGAATGGTGTAAATCACAATGTCCAATTAATTGTATTGTTTCAAAAATGTCTAAAAGCGAAACAATGAGCTACTCTTCTAACTAGTGTAAGTTATCTTGCTCCTGAAATGAGAAGGAAATCATGAAAGCAGATTTTGAAATCAAAACTTTGTCTAACAGTGAAAGGCTTTTGAGTAGCAGAGGCCCACTGGCAGGTATGTCAACACTAAGAATGATGTTTGGTTAACATGAATATACTATAGGGTAAATGATTATACTTCTGTTGCACAGTGTGTGATTTCTTTATACATGTTTATCCATACATTCACATACAGATTAACATATGATTAATAAATGTTATAAAGCATACATTTTTCCTTGTCCTAGTCCTCCCTCTAATGGCTAGAATAACCATCAAACAAGACATTTAAACACCCCACCACTTCATTAGAACTTTGTTGCCCGTTGTTGCTTATACTTAGAACTCTCCATTTCCCTCAACTCATCATAAACCATATATTGTTCATCCTCCAACTGTAGTTCTCCCCTCTTTCTCTTTGTGCCCATACTTTCTGTGGATGTTTTCTGTTCTTATTAATCTAAATCCCTTCACAATGGCAAATAAAGTAAATCACAGAAACACCAATAATCAAAATAGGTCTCAATATAGTGCCTAGATGTCTGTCTATACCAGAAAATATTTTCCCAATTGCTTCCCAGACACCTGTCACTTCTAATTCTTAGATCTTTCAAATCTTTCAACACTCCGGTGATATTTTTCTCATACTTCCTGATCTTTTTGCTCTTGCCTGGGATGTATGTGCAGCCCTACTTCACTTTCAGCATCTTACAGAATATGGGCAGATTTACAAGCCCTTTGCACTGACGGTGCGTCACATTTTGTGATGCACCAGCAGCACATTTTTCTGCCCCATATTTACAAGGACACGAAAAACCACCCTGCATAGCTTCTGCTGTCCTTGTAAATACTGCCCCTTTACATGCAGCACTCTGCTTGAAAGGGCGATCCATGGATGTTGCTGTGGGTGTTCCTACGCAACACCCATGGAACCAGACACATTTCCAGATTTACAAGAAATCATAAATCTGGAAATGAGTCTGAATGGTACGCCTCCCCAGGGGAGGCATAGGGAGGGGTGAAGAGGAGAAATGTATTCATTTCTCCTCGTTTTGTTTCCTATGTCTACGCGTGCTGCATTCTATAGCACACATCGATCGAGGAAATCTTTCTACGTACAGGAAGTTGTCCTTTCCTGCACATAAACAATCCTTTAAATAAAGACTTTTTACAAGTTCCATGTGTGCTTATGCAGACTCCTGCACATAAACAATCATGCCTTTGAAGCAGGCATCCTTGCACAATGGTGCACGGGTGCCTGTGTCGGCGCATGGCAGCAGTTTGTGCGCCAGTGCAGGGGGAAGCACAGAGGTTGTAAATATGTTGCATCCCTGTGCTTCCAAACTAACGCTGCACGGTGCAGCAAAATGACTTGCTGCACCGCTCTACGTTAGTTTATTATAAATCTGCCCCTACAAATTATTTTTAAAGTAAAATATCTAAAACAAGCTTGAAGGAGTTTAAAGTAAGCATTCTTTCCACACACATAAAGGTCTACAGGAATAGTGTGATCATTCCCTGCTAGTATATTATCAGTATAACTCAGAATCCTGTCACCTTGTAAAACCTAACTACCCGTGGTCAGTTGGGGTAAAGTCCAAGTGTTTTGTTTTTCACCTCTTCCTTTCCAGTGGTTGCAGGGGTAATGAGGGAGAAGGCACCTAGTGAGCCCTTGGAAAAGAACTTAGACTGAGTGTTGCAGAGAACCAATTTGAGAAGCCAATCTTGTAGAAACAGTTCTGCTGATGGTTACTCCCACTATCCTGATGTGATTATGGTGGGAGTGGGTTCTCCATCTTCCACATGGTCCTGTAGCAAACGCAGATAAATGTGCATACTGTCCAATTGTTGCTGCAGGGCCTCAGGGCAGAAATAGTGGACTCTTCCACTCCTTCAGTGAGTTTTCAATTATTTGCCTTGAAAAGACCCTAGTCTATTGCTATTGTGTCTCTCTTCTTTTCTACCACAAAAGGAGCCTCCCTGATTGCCTGTTGTATGGTCCCTGTGTTGTCCTCCTTTGTGATGTCCATTTGTGATGGTGTATATGCAACCGCGGGAGTCTGGGGTGGTTCCCCCTCATCACCACTGCAAGACCCTTTTGTTGTTTGTTAGCCCATGCCCGCAGGCCCCCTTGAATCCAGGGCACACTGAAATTCAGTGCAAGGGGTGTCCATCTGACAGCTGCGAAAGTAATGCAAGGCATGCCCAACAATGATACACACCCTGGAGGGGCTGACACAGACCGAAGGTGGCCCCAGGAGTCCCCAGAGGAGTGGCCCAGAAGAAAGAAGCAGAGGCAACAGCCAGGGGGAAAGGGGACCAGGCAGCACAGGATGGATAGTTTTGTATGCTTTCCTGTGTGAGGCCGTGCTAGCTTCAGTAGTGGGCTTTAAAGTCACGGTGGCCATAGTCTAGGTCTCTCAGAGGCAGGCTACACAAATCTGTACTCCCCTCTCGTGCCCGCCCCCGTCAGCAGCTGCCAGGCATCCAGCTCATCTCGTCACCAAGTGCGCAGTGTCCTCAGGGGTGTCTAGGATAGTGCCATTCTCCTCAGCCCAGGAGTGGTTGAGCAATGATGTTGCACCCAACCTCAACCCCCAATGTCTGAAGCCGGCTGTATGTTCAGAAAGCGCACCACAGGCCTGGCCGGCCCAATCCTCCCATTCAGTGTGCGGGTCCTAGCACAGGCATACCAGGTAGGGTGGGCCTTAGCGTGTCCATACCGCCGGGGTATAATTCACTAAAGGTCCTGACGAATGCCAGGTAAATAAAACCGACATTGGCAGAAACATGTTGACCGTCACTTAATATTACTGGAAACAGACCAATCAACCTAGTTGGTCTAGTTTTCCAACACATTTTTAATATGTCGTATTGATCAATAAATAATTTTTTGATACAATTAAGGCATTTTTATACTCACCACTTACACTTTTTTCAATCACTTACACTGTCACCTAGCTTCCACATCTTCACATTACCCTCTCCGCAGTAAATCTGGCGTTGAAGCACACTGGGGTGGCATTCGGTCACTCCCAGTGGGGCCCAATGATGAAGCATGTCACCGACCAGGTCGGTGAAGTGAGGGCTTTCTAGACACACCAAATAGGTGTTGTTTTCCTTTGTGCTTGAATACCCCTCGGGTCTCAAACTAGTAACACTCTTTTATTGTTGTTCATAATGTCAAGTGGGGAATAAGAGTGTTGCTCGCTCCCTACCTCTCTCCTTGTTGATAAATATTTAACTTTAGGCAACAGATTAGGGGGACACCTGATAGCCCCAGACCCCAAACGTTGCATTGCCGTGGGCCGGAGGAGGGAGCCCCAAACGCGTAGGGAGGTGTTGTCCGGGCATAGCCCATCTCTTCCTCAGCAGAGAACCGCCAGCCCGGGAGGGGTGTCCCGGCATACCCTACCCCTAGTGATCCGGAGGAAGGCTACCCCTCTTTCTGGAAAACCTGTGCGCACCGCGAGGCACAGGAGACCCTAGGCACAAACTTGACCACCTGGAGCCCTGGCTGGGATCCGGGAGGCAAATGAGCCCTCATCGGGACTTCCAGGGCAGCCCGGCCATCTGGTCTCCCCATTGGAACACATTGCGTGCGATCATATGGCCGAGGAGAAAGGTGCGACCAGATGGCCAAAACCGAAAGGACTCCCTCTGCCCACCCTGAACCTTCGCGGTAGGGCTCCCGACTGCCTACGCAGGGCTCAGGGGATCCGCTTCCCGGGGGCTCGGGGACCCCGGCTGGGCCTCAGGCACGGGGAGGACCACTGGAGCTCTCTTGCCCGGACACCCAGGGGAGGACTGCCCGGGACCCATGGAGCCCGTCCTGGGCCCTTTGCCACGCCGTGGGCCGGAGGAGGGTGCCCCTGGATGGAGGGGAGGTATTGTCTGGGCATAAACCATCTGGTCCCTGGCAAAGAGCCACCAGCCCGGGAGGGGTGTTCCGGCATACCCTGCCCTTAGTAATCCGGAGGAAAGCTACCCCTCTTTCTGGGAACCCATGCGTACCAAGTGACGGAGGGGACCCTAGGCCCGGATGTGTTTGACCTCCTGGAGCCCTGGCTGGGATCGGGAAGGCGAATGAGCCCTCAACAGGACTTCCAAGGCAGCCCGGTCATCTGGTCGCCCCATTGGAAAGCATTGCGTGCGACCAGATGGCCGAGGGGAGAGGTGCAACCAGATTGCCGGGACTGAAAGGACTCACATCTGCATACCTGAGCCTTCGCGGTAGGGCTCCCGCCTGCCCATGCAGGGCTCAGGGGATCCGCTTACAGAGGGCTCGGGGACCCCGGCTGGGCCTCAGGCACGGTGAGGACCACTGGAGCTCTTAGGCCCGGATGCCCAGGGGAGGACTGCCCGGGACCCATGGAGCCCGTCCCGAGCACTTTGCCACGCCATGGGCCGGAGGAGGGAGCCCCCGGACGGAGGGGAGGTGTTGTCCAGGCATAGACCATCTGATCCCCGGCAAAGAACCGTCAGCCCGGGAGGGGTGTTCCAGCATACCCTGCCCTTAGTAATCCGGAGGAAAGCTACCCCTCTTTCTGGGAACCCGTGCGCACCGAGTGACAGAGGGCACCGTAGGCCCAGAGGGCACCGTAGGCCCAGATGTGTCCGGCCTCCTGGAGCCCTGGCTGGGATCAGGGAGGCGAATGAGCCCTCAACGGGACTTCCAGGGCAGCCCGGCCATCTGGTCGCCCGTTTGGAAAGCATTGCATGTGACCAGATGGCTAAGGGGAGAGGTGCGACCAGCTGGCCGTAACCGAATGGACTCCAATGTGCCCACCCGAGCCTTTTCACGGTAGGGCTCCCACCTGCCCACGCAGGGCTCAGGGGATCAGCTTACTGGGGATCGGGGACCCCGGCTGGGCCTCAGGCAAGGGGAGGACCACCTGAGCTCTCTGACCTGGACGCCCAGGGGGGACTGCCAGGACCCATGGAGTCCGTCCCGGGCACTTTGCCACACCGTGGGCTGGAGAAGGGAGCACCCGGATGGAGGGGAGGTGTTGTCCAGGCATATACCATTTGGTCCCCGACAAAGAACCGCTAGCCCCGAAGGGGTGTTCCGGCATACCCTGCCCTTAGTAATCTGGAGGAAAGCGACCCCTTTTTCTGGGAACCCGTGAGCACCGAGTGATGGAGGGGACCCTAGGACCGGACGTGTCCGACCTCCTGAAGCTCTGACTGGGATCGGGGAGGCGAATGAGCCCCCATCGGGAATTCCAGGGCAGCTCCTCCATCGGGTCGCCCCATTGGAAAGCATTGCGTGTGACCTGATGGGACCCACCCCTGGGTGTGGTAGAGGAGGGCAAGCGCGGGTGCCCACGCACAGAGAGACAAAAGCTTGGCTCAGAGGATGATTTTCAATAGATCGCAGCGAGGTAGCTGCTCTGCTACTTACGAAACCCTGACCCAGAATCAGGTAATCTACGAATGATTTAGCACCAGGTACCCCACGAACATGCAGTACACTAAGGGCAATGGAGGCGGTCCCCTTCCATCCACGCTCTGGTCCCCAAGCAAGCAGCTCTACACACCAGCCTCCCAAGAGAGGGCGGCTATCCCAGGCCAACCGAAGCTCCACGGCACTGCGGTATTGTTACTGTTTAGGGGGGATTCTGACTTAGAGGCGTTCAGTCATAATCCCACAGGTGGTAGCTTTGCACCATTGGCTCCTCCGCCAAGCACATACACCAAATGTATGAACCTGCGGTTCCTCTCGTACTGAGCAGGATTACTATTGGAACAACACATCATCAGTAGGGTAAAAGTAAGCGAGAGCCCCACGGAGCTTACCCCCCTGCTTCACCGGGTAAGTGAAAAAACGATAAGAGTAGTGGTATTTCACCGGCGGTCCGAGGGCCTCCCACTTATCCTACACCTCTTATGTCTCTTCACAGTGCCAGACGAGAGTCAAGCTCAACAGGGCTTCTTTCTCCACTGATTCTGCCAAGCCCGTTCCCTTGGCTGAGGTTTCGCTAGATAGTAGGTAGGGACAGTGGGAATCTCGTTCATCCATTCATGCGTGTCACTAATTAGATGACGAGGTGTTTGGCTAATCTGTACCACCTCACGGTGGCTCATTCTGGGTTATTATGCTGCCCATCAGCGTCAATTTAGTTTTGCTTCCAACAATACAACAATCTTTCGCTCCAGAGTACAGCCACACTGAACGCTGTCCTCACTGGAACTGGGATCACGTATAGGCCAGAGATAGTACACATTTGAGTACTATTCCAACAATTTTAAAATTGTCTACGAACAGTTCTGAGAATTAAAATATAATTAGCAGGACATCAATAATCAATGTGTGATAATTATGTGAATGCGATTATTTGAGACCTATTCATCATTAAAGACATTTCAATAAGTATGTTGTACGCACTATATTTATATTGTTATAAGCACACATATATAAAACAAAAGTACACATCTACAAATTGCACATCTAATTAGAAAAAGCACATCTAGAAAAATTCACATCTATAAAATTCACATCTATACTAACTCTTATATAAACCTATGTGTTTAAAACATTATGGGCCCGATGTAGGTAATTATTATTTACCGATTCGTAAATACCGAATTTTACCGATTCGGTATTTACAAATCGGTAAATGCTATGTAGGTATTTTTACCGAATTAATTAATGAATCGGTAACATTCGGTAATTACCAAATCGGTTGCCATTTATTCCTATGGGCCTTGAGGCCCATAGGAACCAATGGCTATTACCGAATCGGTAAATACCGATTCAGTAAAATTACCGAATTGACAAGGGGGACAGGGTGTCACTTTGACACCCTGTTGCACCCCTGATTCAGGCTTGTGTGCCATGTGACACACACACACATGCCCTTAGGGCATGTATGTGTTCCAGATGGCACAGGTGTACTTGCACAGATGTGCATGTACACAGGAATTCGTTATTTACCATTAAATGGTAAATAACGAATTCTTAAGGGCCTGTGGCACTGTTTTCAGTGCCACCTACATCCCACATTACTGATTCTGTAAATTTACCGATTCGGTTTTTACAGAATCGGTAAATTTACCGATTCGGTAATTTACAGAATCGGTAATTTTTAGGCCCCCTACATCTGCAACTACAAATACCGGTCGGTAACGGCCGAAATCGCCATGAAATTCAACAGGTATGCATTTTGTGAGATCTTTGATTTGCTGTGACAGATCCTAATAGTATTTCACTTTACTCTCCAACGCTAATTCAAGGGAATTCTGAGAATTTTCATAACGAATTGAAACATCAATCACTACAGCTGTACCATTTTTGGTAAACACTTCATCTGGGTTTCGTAGTTCTCCTTGATTATTCTTAACATGAGGTTCCCTATATGCCATCCAGCCACACCTTTTTGCTCTATCAATGAGCAATTCCAGAATTGTGTTATGTCTTCTTATCCTAATGTCCTTAGTTTTAGGACATGCGGCTGAAATATGAGAAATTGTTTCACAAACATCATTACAATACCTACATGTAGAAAATGCACAATGTCTTCCCCTGGTGATGGTTTCTCTGGTATATAAAACATTTGCTCTTAACATCAGCGCAGCTATGTACTGGTTTTCTTTAATTTTGTTATGCTTGCTGATCCAGACGTTTGAGGTTGGATTACTTGCTAAGTATTTTATACCATCACCTTGGACTGGGAGATTTGCCCATTTCTCAAACTCTTCTTTTCTCCAATCATATGTTGCTAACAAATTCAAATCATAGCTCAGAAAGCTACTGTCTAAAATGTTGAGTTGGTGTGTTTTGATGATGTTATTTATTTTTTCATTTATATTTTCTCCTGCATACATGAATGAATGCACTATGTACAGGTCTGGAGCTGCCCTGAGATACAATAAACTATTGACTTTATTGAGACCAATTTGTGTACATAGTTTTGGTATACTGAGGCCCCCAAATGATCTTTTCGAATAAAGGAGACCATCACATGTGTATGCAGGAAGGTGTAGAAAGTGTTTGACATACTTTTTTATTGTTCTGTTCCTGTCATTTCTAAATTGAATGATAGTTTAGGTACCAAGTACTGACACAACATTTCAATTTTCTGCGTGGACTTAAGTGGTAGATTATCAAGTTTTTTAGCTCAAATGACAAGAACCTCATTAATTTTGTTGTTGCTTGTATTACCAGTGTGTGGATCAAAGTTCAATCCGAGGTATCTCCCACTTTCTCCTGGATGAATATTTTCAATATTTTCTTTTTCAAATTGCCATGGTTTACAGTTGTTAATCAGTATTTTATCTTTATGGTGACTGATATAAAATCCATGTGTCTTTTTCACATTGAGTTTTAATCCTGTAGCTTTACTGAACTTTTAAATGATCTTCAGATTTGTACTCATTCCTTCCCAGGTACTGCTGAGTACTGCAATGTCATTGGCAAAGGCGAGAGCGGTGATTTGCTCAATAAGACCATCTGATCCAAATGTGTAGCCCTTGCCATTTTTCTGAAGATCACAGATCAGAAGATTCATGGCAATGATAAATAGTAGTGGGGATAAAGAGTCACCTTGTTTGACCCCAGATTTCATTGTTATTTCAGGAGTTGCTTCGTTGTTCTTTCCCTTGAAAGATGTTGTTGAGTCAGTGTATAAGTCTTTTATTATGTCTCTGATGTATGATGGAACTCTTTGCCTTGCGAGACTCTGTATAATGTGACCATGGCTGACAGAGTCTAAGGCTTTTGATATATCAATGAACACAACTGCTAATGATTGACTGTTTTTTTGTGCCCCTTTTATGATAATTTGCAGGAGAGTCAGATTCTCGAGACAACCTCTCACCTTCATGAAGCCTTTTAGTATCGTATTCAATTCAACAAAAAATGAGAGTCTTTTAGTTAATATTTTTGTGAATAACTTCATGAATGCAGTACCGATGGTAATTGGACGCCAGTTACTGTTTTTTTAAGTTCACTAATCGGTACATTCTTGGGTATCAAAATTGATCGGTTCTTTTTGATAATTTCTGGTACTCTTCTCATCAACAACCAAGACAATAGAATTCTGGGCAGCAGTCTTGGTTGCCTGCTGTGCACTTTATATTAGTCATTCAGACCTATCTTATCGGGCCCCACTGCTTTCTTTAGATTGGAGCTCTCAAAGGCATAAGTTATTATGAGCAGTGTTATTTCTTTCCAAAGATTTCTAATTTCGTAGTCCTCTGGTATCCGATCAATCGGCATGAATTTAGGGTTTTTCTTGTTTTCTTTTTTAATTATGCTTTTGTAGTATTGAAAGATTTCATCAGCCCTGATTTGGCAAGTGGCATCTTCTGCCCCAACAGTGATAATCCTGGCAATTTTCTTTTTGTCTTTTTTAAACATTGCCTGGTATTCTTTATAGCTGCCCTTTGCTTTGGCATAATTTTTCTTGTGCGTCCGATTAAGCCTTCCGTTTTTCTTGTCTTTATTTGTTATCTTGTTTCCTACTGAGGCATTATGGTGCTATCTTGAGCAGAGTCAATAGGTTCATTATTGAGTTCACTTGTTGGTTTATTTGTTGGTACACTTGCTAGAGCAGGACTTATATCAGTGGTGTTTGCTCCGATATAAGTCACTACCTCATCCATCGGATCCATAGCAGCATCGTGCTGCTCTACATTTTGAGTGTACTTCTCGATTTCTGTTATTCTGTCTTCCAGTTCATCAAAGTTCTTGTTTTTTTGCGCACGATTTCGATTGATAAAATCTCTGTGCTTTTCTGTTGATACTTCCACTGTAACCTATGGGTCATCGCAAGAGTCATTTTCAGAAACATTTGATGCTTGCAGTACATCTTTTGCGGATTTTTTGCTTTTATATCTTCTATCTCTTCTTTTTTCTGCAATTTGTTTTCTGTTCTTGTTGTCAAAATGTGGAACCATCAGCGCATTAATATTCCTGTTATTTTCATATACTTTTTCCAATTCTGCTAGTAGCAGTATTTCTTCTTGTGACCATAATTTTGACGGTTTGCTGCTTGCTAGAGCTGCTAGTCTAGCCTCATTTTGCGCTCTTAGATGCGCATGCCGAGCATGTTGAGAAACACCAATTTCTGTTCCAAATCTGAGGTAACAGAAGCTGCACAGGAATGGCAGCTCTCCTTTTTGAGGTCTTCCTTTACATTTGGCATAATGGCATGCAATATTGTGGTATTCGGCTTCTTTGTCAAATTTTGAGCAGTATGTTTTGAGATAGAAGCCTTTGTGCTTGTTGGAGACATGTTTTCTCAGTTCTTTAAAAGTTCCCAATATGTCTCCACACAAGTCACATTTATATTTTTCATTTGGGTACTTCCAATAAGTGACTTTTTTTGTGTAATCACTTTTCTTTGTTATTACATCTTTGCTGACCTCGTACACATCGGGAAGATTTTCAAATTTTGCTGTAC